>NC_135824.1:37737627-39103877 GCF_964213995.1 Mustelus asterias | reverse complement strand
GCTGTTTGTAATATATATAAATGATTTGGAGGAAAATGTAACTGGTTTGATTTGTAAGTTTGGGATGATACAAAGGTTGGTGGATTTGCGGATAGCGATGAGGACCATCAGAGGATACAGCAGGTTATATATAGATCAGTTGGAGACTTGGGCGGAGAGATGGCAGATGGAATTTAATCCAGACAAATGTGAGGTAATGCATTTTGGAAGGTCTAATAAAGATAGGAAATATACAGTAAATGGCAGAACCCTTAAGAGTATTGATAGACAGAGGGATCTGGGTGTACAGATACACAGGTCACTGAAAGTGGCAATGCAGGTGGAGAAGGTAGTCAAGAAGGCATACGGCATGCTTGCCTTCATCGGCCGGGGCATTGAGTTTAAAAATTGGCAAATCATGTTGCTACACTACCAGAAGGATGTGGAGGCTTTGGAGAGGGTACAGAAAAGATTTACCAGGATGTTGCCTGGTATGGAGGGCATTAGCTATGAAGAGAGGTTGGAGAAACTTGGTTTGTTCTCACTGGACGACGGAGGTTGAGGGGCGACCTGATAGAAGTCTACAAGATTATGAGGGGCATGGACAGAGTGGATAGTCAGAAGCTTTTTCCCAGGATGGAAGAGTAAGTTACTAATGGCATAGGTTCAAGGTGTGAGGGACAGGGTTTAAAGGAGATGCACGAGGGAAGTTTCTTTACACAGAGGGTGGTGGGTGCCGGGGGAGGGAGTGGAAGCAGATACAGCAGTGACTTTTAAGGGGCATCTTGACAAATACATGAATAGGATGGGAATAGATGACTGGAACAAGGAGTGTTCCACATAACCCACAAAAAGACAGTCATGACTGGGTCCATGTGGGTACCCATGGCAACACTCTAATAGCAGAAAGTGAGGCAAGTTAAAGGAGAAATTGCACTAATGAAAAGTGGAACGTTTTCAAGGAACAAATACTGTGTATCCTTGATAGGTGTGTCCCTGTCAGGCAGGGAGGAAATGGCCGAGTGAGGGAACCATGGTTCACCAAAGAGGTGGAATGTCTTGTAAAAAGGAAGAGGGAAGCTTATGTAGGGATGAGGAAACAAAGTTCTGATGGCTCGATTGAGGGTTACAAATTAGCAAGGAATGAGCTGAAAAAGGGGCTTAGGAGAGCTAGGAGGGGACATGAGAAGTCCTTGGCGGGTCAAATCAAGGAAAACTCCAAGGCTTTTTACTCTTATGTGAGGAATACAAGAATGACCAGGGTGAGGTTAGGGCCGGTCAAGGACAGTAGTGGGAACTTGTGTATGGAGTCAGTAGAGATAGGAGAGACGATGAATGAATACTTTTCTTCAGTGTTCACCAAGGAGAGGGGCCATGTTTTTGAGGAAGAGAAGGTGTTACAGGCTAATAGGCTGGAGGGAGTAGATGTTCGGAGGGAAGATGTACTAGCAGTTTTGAATAAACTGAATGTCGATAAGTCCCCTGGGCCTGATGAAATATATCCTAGGATTCTTTGGGAGGCAAGGGATGAGATTGCAGAGCCTTTGGTTTTGATCTTTGGGTCTTCACTGTCCACGGAGATGGTGGCCAGAGGACTGGAGAGTGACGAATGTTGTTCCTCTGTTTAAGAAAGGGAATAGAAATGACCCTGGTAATTATAGACCGGTTAGTCTTACTTCGATGGTTGGTAAGCTGATGGAAAAGGTCCTTAGGGATGGGATTTACGACCATTTAGAAAGATGCGGATTAACCTGGGATAGTCAGCACAGATTCATGAAGGGCAAGTCGTGCCTCACAAATTTGATAGAATTTTCTGAGGAGGTAACTAAGTGTGTTGATGAAGGTAGGGCAGTTGATGTCATATACATGGATTTTAGTAAGGCGTTTGATAAGGTCCCCCATGGTCGGCTTATGATGAAAGTGAGGAGGTGTGGGATAGAGGGAAAGTTGGCCGATTGGATAGGTAACTGGCTATCTGATCGAAGACAGAGGGTGGTGGTGGATGGAAAATTTTCAGACTGGAGGCAAGTTGCTAGCGGAGTGCCACAGGGATCAGTGCTTGGTCCTCTGCTCTTTGTGATTTTTATTAATGACTTAGAGGAGGGGGCTGACGGGTGGATCAGTAAATTTGCTGATAACGCCAAGATTGGTGGAGTAGTGGATGCGGTGGAGGGCTGCTGTAGGCTGCCAAGAGACATAGATAGGATGCAAAGCTGGGCTGAAAAATGGCAGGTGGAGTTTAACCCTGATAAACGTGAGGTGATTCATTTTGGTAGGACAAATTTAAATGTGGATTACAGGGTCAAAGGTAGGGTTCTGAAGACTGTGGAGGAACAGAGAGATCTTGGGGTCCATATCCACAGATCTCTGAAGGTTGCCACTCAAGTGGATAGAGCTGTGAAGAAGGCCTATAGTGTGCTGGCTTTTATTAACAGGGGGTTGGAGTTTAAGAGCCGTGGGGTTATGTTGCAACTGTACAGGACCTTGGTGAGACCACATTTGGAATATTGTGTGCAGTTCTGGTCACCTCACTATAAGAAGGATGTGGAAGCGCTGGAAAGAGTGCAGAGGAGATTTACCAGGATGCTGCCTGGTTTGGAGGGTAGGTCTTATGAGGAAAGGTTGAGGGAGCTAGGGCTTTTCTCTCTGGAGTGGACGAGGTTGAGGGGAGACTTAATAGAGGTTTATAAAATGATGAAGGGGATAGATAGAGTGAACGTTCAAAGACTATTTCCTCGGGTGGATGGAGCTATTACAAGGGGGCATAACTGTAGGGTTCATGGTGGGAGATATAGGAAGGATGTCTGAGGTAGGTTCTTTACGCAGAGAGTGGTTGGGGTGTGGAATGGACTGCCTGCAGTGAGAGTGGAGTCAGACACTTTAGGAACATCTAAGCTGTTATTGGATAGGTACATGGAGCACACCAGGATGATAGGGAGTGGGATAGCTTGATCTTGGTTTCAGATAAAGCTCGGCACAACATTGTGGGCCGAAGGGCCGGTTCTGTGCTGTACTGTTCTATGTTCTATAAATTATTTAGTGACAGAAATTATTTAGTGATTATTTAGCCAGACGGAGGAGAGTGGTGGTGGGCGCGCATTATTCGGGCCTCTGTTTGAGTAAGAAGCAGAGAGCCCTCAGACCCTCCTGGTCAGGGATGGAGGTGCAGAGGGATTGGACATCCAGAGTGAAGGGGAGGTGGTTAGGGCTAGGGAACTGGAAATTGTTGGTGTGACGTAGAGCAGCAGTGGAATCACAAATGTAGGTGGGAAGAGAGTGAACAAGGGGAGAGAGAATGGAGTCGATAGGAAGAAATGAGTTCTGTGGGGCAGGAACAGGCTGATACAACGGGTCTACCAGGGCAGTCCTGTTTGGGAAAGGGGTAGAAGCGGGCTGTGTGGTGTTGGGGGACTATGAGGTCTGAAGCTGTGGAAGGAAGATCACCACAGAGATGGTGAGGCCAGCGATAGTCCTGGAAACAATGCTTGATGTTTGATGGTGGGGTCACGGCCCAATGTCTGGCACTCAGTCTCTGCGAGGTAGAGGTCAGTATGCCAGATGACAACACAAGGGAATCTATAAGGCAATAGTGTGCGGTTCTCTAATCTCATGTAGAAAACATACTAAACAATAAGGAACAATGAAAATCCTACAGGAATTATAGACAAAACAGCTCAGGAAATAGATCAGGGTGAAAAGTAACGTGGGTCTCCCTCACTAGTCCAGTGCAGGGAGAGGGAGGTGAGTGAAGAAGGTGCACAGTATGATTGAGTCCCAGCCTGCGGGAACAATGCTGTCTGTACAGGAATACAGGTGTATTGGAACCCTCAGAGTACAGTACCCCCGTGCTTCATCCCGAATTTCAATTGTGTCAATGTTTCATCTGTGAATTTGTGAAAAGCACCAACAGCTTCACAACTTGATGGTCTATTTGGTCTGAAATTAACAATTTACAACATTGCTGCACTCAGATCGACGTGAACTCCTACACTGAGAATCATGTCCATTTTGTTAACATTGCTAATCACACTGTCCTAACTCAGTGTCAGGGAACTCGAGTCTGATTCCAATCTATTTAAGAATAAACTGATTAGCAGCAGACAGGAGAACAAACCTGGACAGATTAGTTTAACCAGCAAACTGCATAACTTTTCAATAAGTTCTTTTCATTTATCTCTCTTTCCTATCTTATTCCATCAAAGAGTGCACATGCCTGCACCTGACAGCTCTGAAACCTGGGACTTTGAAGTTGTAAAGGATATTTTATCCTGGGTAATTTTCGCCATTTCAGGGCACTTGCTGCAGTGTGAGATGGTTTAATCTGTCATGATCTGGCAGAAGGTTGAGTCTCACTTCGCATTCCGAGATCAGAGCAAATGAGCAATTTATCAAAGAATGAAGTCAGTACAAAAGAGTTTAAGTTTGGACCTATCCACAAATACACGAGGAAATCAGCCTGGGGAACCTGCTCCTGCCCCGAACAAAGCATGATTTTGGTCAGTACTTAAAGCTGGGAGGTAAATGTTCAGGTGGCATTTTTTCATTGCAACAATAAAATGAAGCCATTCTGCAAACATCTCCCAGACTTATCCAATTTACAGGAATTAATTTCCATTCTTAGAAATCTGAAATGAACTACAGGATTCTGTCATAAGATTTTTGAAATAAATAAAATAAGATTTATCAAAGTCAACAAATGTCATGCCTAAGAAAACATCTAAGCAGTATATGGAGCCTTATGGCAGCCTCATCTCTTGCTAAAACTACATTTTTGGCATAGTTCTACACGAGGCCACTCTTTTATTCATCCACTTGATGTGGGCCAGCATTTATTGTTCATCTGTAATTGTACTGGAGCAAGTGGTGGTGGGTTGCTGCAGTCCATGTGGTACAGGGCGGGTGATAGTCAGAATGATGCTTCTTTGCTCACATCTGACCTGAGGTCATGAGACATCATGCAGTCGGGAGTCGATGCTGAGGACACCCAGGGCCACTGCGTCCTGACTGTAGAGCATTGTGCCACCACCTCTGGTCTGTCTGCCCAGCCAGTGGAATGGTGATAGGGGTGTCTGGGACATTTACTGTCAGGTATGATTCTGTGAGTCACTATGTCAGGCTGTTGATTGGCCAGTCTGTGAGACAGCTCTCCCAATTTTGGCACAATCCCCCAGGTGTTAGTAAGGAGGACTGTGCAGGGTCGACAGGGCTGAGTTTGCTCTTGTCATTTCCGGTGCCTACATCAATACAGGATGGGCCGTATGGTTTGATTCTTATTGATTTCTGCTAGCAGTTTGATACGACGGAGTGGTTTGCTACACCTCCTCATTGAACAGTTAAATGCCAAGCACACTATATATTTCAGACTGAGCAACGAAGGCACATTTCCTTCCCTAAAGGTCACTTGTGAACCAGAGAGTTTTTAACAATCAGTGACAGCTCTGTGTACCATTTACAAGATGTGGAGATGCCGGCGTTGGACTGGGGTAAACACAGTAAGAAGTTTAACAACACCAGGTTAAAGTCCAACAGGTTTATTTGGTAGCAAAAGCCACACAAGCTTTCGAGGCTCAGAGCCTCGAAAGCTTGTGTGGCTTTTGCTACCAAATAAACCTGTTGGACTTTAACCTGGTGTTGTTAAACTTCTTACTCCATTTACAAGAAGCACTGCAGCGACTCACCAAGGCTCCATAGACAGCACCTGACAGAGTTGTGACCTCCACCATCTGCAAAGACAAGAGCAGCAAATACCTGGGAATACCACCACCTGCAGCTTCCCCTCCAAGTCACTCACCATCCTGACTTGGAAATATATCTCCGTTCCTTCACTGTCACTGGGTCAAAATCCTGGAACTCCCTCCCTGACATGAATCAAAGAAACCTGGTAATTTCGTGGTCATCGTTACTGAGATGAGTTTTTTTTATTCCAGACTTACTTCATTAACTGAATTTAAATTTCAAAAGTGCCATGTCCTTAGATCATGATTTCAAATTTCTGGGTTACTCGTCCACAAGCAGAAGCATTCTCGTAGCCACCATTGGGACCCATTTGAAATGAAAGGACAATATAATTCCAGTGCAGGCAGTAAGGATAGTGTACAAAGAACAAAGAACAATACAGCACAGGAACAGGCCCTTCGGCCCTCCAAGCCCGCGCCACTCCCTGGTCCAAACTAGACCATTCTTTTGTATCCCTCCATTCCCACTCCGTTCATATGGCTATCTAGATAAGTCTTAAACGTTCCCAGTGTGTCCGCCTCCACCACCTTGCCCGACAGCGCATTCCAGGCCCCCACCACCCTCTGTGTAAAATACGTCCTTCTGATATCCATGTTAAACCTCCCCCCCTTCACCTTGAACCTATGACCCCTCGTGAACGTCACCACCGACCTGGGAAAAAGCTTCCCACCGTTCACCCTATCTATGCCTTTCATAATTTTATACACCTCTATTAGGTCACCCCCTCATCCTCCGTCTTTCCAGTGAGAACAACCCCAGTTTACCCAATCTCTCCTCATAACTAAGCCCCTCCATACCAGGCAACATCCTGGTAAACCTCCTCTGTACTCTCTCCAAAGCCTCCACGTCCTTCTGGTAGTGTGGTGACCAGAACTGGACGCAGTATTCCAGTACAGGCAGTAAGGATAGTGATGCGCGATTAATTCACTCGGGAGGCTAGGACGTACCCGGGAATAAAGGCTTTTATTCGCAACAAGAATAGAGCATACTGCTTAACAATACTATGATGTGGAGATACCGGTGTTTGACTGGGGTAAGCACAGTAAGAAGTCTCACAACACCAGGTTATAGTCCAACAGGTTTATTTGGTAGCAAATACCATAAGCTTTCGGAGCACAGCTCCTTCGTCAGATGGAGTGGATATCTGTTCTCCAACAGTGCACAGACACAGAAATCAAGTTACAGAATACTAATTAGAATGCAAATCTCTACAGCCAGCCAGGTCTTAAATGTACAGACAATGTGGGTGGAGGGAGCATTCAACACAGGTTAAAGAGATGTGTGTTATCTCCAGACAGAACAGCTAGTGAGATTCTGCAAGATCAGGGGGAAAGCTGTGGGGGTTACTGATAATGTGACATGAATCCAACATCCCAGTTTAGGCCGTCCTCATGTGTGCGGAACTTGGCTATCAGTTTCTGCTCAGCGACTCTGCGCTGTCGTGTGTCGTGAAGATACTATCCCAGACTAAGGGCCACTAGGAAGTAGCAGTGACCTTTATACTCCTGTAAGAAGGCGGAGCCAAATGGAGTGTACCACAGAACAATGCTAACAGGTGGAACACCCCAACCCTAACCCCAACAGTAACAAGAGTAACATATGTACAAGTACCCATCGTGGTAACCATCTATGGTTCACCACATTCACCCCTCCTTTAAAAACAAAGGCCGGTGGGGTAAGGAGACAATACGAGCTGTCCAAATATTCACAATTTCAGTCGTATCGGAGGTCCGCACCGTCTCTGCGACCTCCGCAGCACTGACTCCAGTGCCGGTTCTGGTGACCGTGGTAACGACCCTCTCGCCGAGGTGGTGTCCAGTGACTCCTCCAGTTCCTCACACGCCTGTGGACCTCGAGGTGGCGACAATCTCCTGGACTCCGGCAAGCTGTACACGGGAGTAAGAGGATTAAGTGGAGGTCCCGATGCTGCCCGCACCGTGTCAGGAGGGGAGAGAATGGGCAAAGGAATCCTAACCAGGGGTGCGGGAGTGATGGGGGTTTCCAGGTCCCCTGCAGGCGCCAGATCTCTGATAGAGACCGTGTCCTCTCGCCCGTCAGGATATGCCACATAGGCATATTGAGGGTTGGCGTGGAGGAGGTGGACCTGTTCAACCGAAGGGTCGGACTTGCGGGCCCTAACATGCCGCCGCAGGAGGACAGGTCCTGAGTACGTCAACCAAGACGGCAGTGAGGTCCCAGAGGAAGACTTCCTGGGGAAGGTAAACATCCGCTCATGTGGGGTAGTGTTGGCTGCCGTACACAGGAGGGACCGGATTGAATGGAGCGCATCAGAAAGTACCTCTTGCCAACGGGAGACTGGAAGACCCCTAGACCTTAGCGTCAGTAAAACAGCCTTCCAGACTGTAGCGTTTTCTCTCTCGACCTGTCCGTTACCCCTGGGGTTGTAACTCGTAGTCCTACTTGAGGCAATTCCTTTAGAGAGCAGGTACTGCCTCAAGTTGTCGCTCATAAACGACGAACCCCTATCACTGTGGGTATAACTGGGGTAGCCGAACAGGGTAAAAAGACTCCGCAGGGCTTTGATGACCGTGGCAGAGGACATATCAGAACAGGGGATGGCAAAGGGGAATCGGGAGTACTCGTCAACCACGTTGAGGAAATACACATTCCGATCTGTGGAAGGAAGGGGGCCCTTGAAATCAACACTTAGTCGTTCAAAAAGGCGAGTGGCCTTAATGAGATGTGCCCTGTCAGGCCGGTAGAAGTGCGGCTTGCACTCTGCACATACCTGGCAGCTTCGAGTTATCGACCTGACATCCTCTATGGAGTAGGGCAGATTCCAGGCCTTTACAAAATGGAAGAGCCGAGTGATCCCCGGATGGCAGAGATCATTGTGGAGGGCCTGTAGCCGGTCCTCCTGCACACTGGCACATGTTCCACGCGACAGGGCATCTGAGGGCTCATTGAGCTTCCCCGGACGGTACATGATATCATAGTTGTAGGTGGAGAGTTCGATTCTCCACCTCAAGATTTTATCATTCTTAATTTTTCCCCTTAACGTGTTGTTGAACATGAAAGCCACGGACCGCTGGTCCGTGAGCAGGGTAAATCGTTTGCCAGCCAAATAATGGCGCCAATACCGTACGGCCTCCACAATGGCCTGAGCCTCTTTTTCCACAGGGGAGTGCCGAATTTCAGGGCCTTGGAGGGTGCGAGAGAAAAAGGCGACGGGCCTGCCCACCTGGTTAAGTGTGGCAGCCTGGGCGAAATCAGATGCATCACTCTCCACCTGAAAGGGGATGGACTCATCGACAGCGTGCATCGTGGCTTTCGCGATGTCGGCTTTTATCCCTTCAAAGGCTAGGCGAGCCTCTGCTGTCTGGGGAAAAGAGGTAGATTTTATGAGCGGACGGGCTTTGTCCGCGTAATTGGGGACCCACTGTGCATAGTACGAGAAGAAGCCTAAGCATCTTAGAACCATAGAACCATAGAAAATTACAGCTCAGGAACAGGCCTTTTGGCCCTTCTTGTCTGTGCCGAACCATTTTATGCCTAGTCCCACTGACCTGCACTTGGACCATATCCCTCCACACCCCTCTCATCCATGAACCCGTCCAAGTTTTTCTTAAATGTTAAAAGTGACCCCGCATTTATCACTTTATCCGGCAGCTCATTCCACACTCCCACCACTCTCTGCGTGAAGAAGCCCCCCCTAATATTCCCTTTAAACTTTTCTCCTTTCACCCTTAACCCATGCCCTCTGGTTTTTTTCTCCCCTAGCCTCAGCGGAAAAAACCTGCTTGCATTCCATAAGACCATAAGACCATAAGACATAGGAGCGGAAGTAAGGCCATTCGGCCCATCGAGTCCACTCCACCATTCAATCATGGTTGATTTCAACTCCATTTACCCGCTCTCTCCCCATAGCCCTTAATTCCTCGAGAAATCAAGAATTTATCAATTTCTGTCTTGAAGACGCTCAACGTCTCGGCCTCCACAGCCCTCTGTGGCAATGAATTCCACAGACCCACCACTCTCTGGCTGAAGAAATTTCTCCTCATCTCTGTTCTAAAGTGACTCCCTTTTATTCTAAGGCTGTGCCCCCGCGTCCTAGTCTCCCCTGTTAATGGAAACAACTTCCCTACGTCCATCCTATCTAAGCCGTTCATTATCTTGTAAGTTTCTATCAGATCTCCCCTCAACCTCCTAAACTCCAATGAATATAATCCCACGATCTTCAGACGTTCATCGTATGTCAGGCCTACCATTCCTGGGATCATCCGTGTGAATCTCCGCTGGACCCGCTCCAGTGCCAGTATGTCCTTCCTGAGGTGTGGGGCCCAAAATTGCTCACAGTACTCCAAATGGGGCCTAACCAGTGCTTTATAAAGCCTCAGAAGTACATCCCTGCTTTTGTATTCCAAGCCTCTTGAGATAAATGACAACATTACATTTGCTTTCTTAATTACGGACTCAACCTGCAAGTTTACCTTTAGAGAATCCTGGACTAGGACTCCCAAGTCCCTTTGCACTTTAGCATTATGAATTTTGTCACCGTTTAGAAAATAGTCCATGCCTCTATTCTTTTTTCCAAAGTGTACGACCTCGCACTTGCCCACGTTGAATTTCATCAGCCACTTCTTGGACCACTCTCCTAAACTGTCTAAATCTTTCTGCAGCCTCCCCACCTCCTCAATACTACCTGCCCCTCCACCTATCTTTGTATCATCGGCAAACTTGGCCAGAATGCTCCCAGTCCCGTCATCTAGATCGTTAATATATAAAGAGAACAGCTGTGGCCCCAACACTGAACCCTGCGGGACACCACTTGTCACCGGTTGCCATTCTGAGAAAGAACCTTTTATCCCAACTCTCTGCCTTCTGTCTGACAGCCAATCGTCAATCCATGTTAGTACCTTGCCTCGAATACCATGGGCCCTTATTTTACTCAGCAGTCTCCCGTGAGGCACCTTGTCAAAGGCCTTTTGGAAGTCAAGATAGATAACATCCATTGGCTCTCCTTGGTCTAACCTATTTGTTATCTCTTCAAAGAACTCTAACAGGTTTGTCAGGCACGACCTCCCCTTACTAAATCCATGCTGACTTGTCTTAATCCGACCCTGCACTTCCAAGAATTTAGAAATCTCATCCTTAACGATGGATTCTAGAATTTTGCCAACAACTGAGGTTAGGCTAATTGGCCTATAATTTTCCATCTTTTTTCTTGTTCCCTTCTTGAACAGTGGGGTTACAACAGCTATCTATACCCATCAAAATCTTATACACCTCTATCAAATCTCCCCTCAATCTTCTACGCTCCAGGGAATAAAGTCCCAACCTATTCAATCTCTCTCTGTAACTCAGCTTCTCAAGTCCCGGCAACATCCTTGTGAACCTTCTCTGCACTCTTTCAATCTTATTTACATCCTTCCTGTAACTAGGTGACCAAAACTGTACACAATACTCCAAATTCGGCCTCACCAATGCCTTATATAACCTTACCATAACACTCCAACTTTTATACTCGATACTCCGATTTATAAAGGCCAATGTACCAAAGGCACTCTTTACGACCCTATCCACCTGTGACGTCACTTTTAGGGAATTCTGTACCTGTATTCCCAGATCCCTCTGTTCAACTGCACTCTTCAGAGTCCTACCATTTACCCTGTACGTTCTACTTTGATTTGTCCTTCCAAAGTGCAATATCTCACACTTGTCTGCGTTAAATTCCATTTGCCATTTTTCAGCCCATTTTTCTAGTTGGTCCAAATCCCTCTGCAAGCTTTGAAAACCTTCCTCACTGTCCACTACACCTCCAATCTTTGTATCATCAGCAAACTTGCTGAACCAATTTACCACATTATCATCCAGCTCATTGATATAGATGACAAACAACAATGGACCCAACACCGATCCCTGCGGCACACCACTAGTCACAGGCCTCCACTCAGAGAAGCAATCCTCCACAACCACTCTCTGGCTTCTTCCATTGAGCCAGTGTCTTATCCAATTTACTACCTCCCCATGTATACCTAGCGACTGAACCTTCCTAACTAACCTCCCATGAGGGACCTTGTCAAAGGCCTTGCTGAAATCCAGGTAGACAACATCCACCGCCTTCCCTTCCTCCACTTTCCTGGTAACCTCCTCGAAAAACTCTAATAGATTGGTCAAACATGACCTACCACGCACAAAGCCATGTTGACTCTCTCTAATAAGTCCCTGTCTATCCAAATATTTGTAGATCCTATCCCGTATCACACCTTCCAATAACTTGCCCACCACCGACGTCAAACTTACTGGCCGATAATTTCCCGGATTTCTTTTGGAACCTTTTTTAAACAACGGAACAACATGAGCCACCCTCCAATCATCCGGCACCTCCCCCGTGAATACTGACATTTTAAATATGTCTGCCAGGGTTAAATATGTCTGCAAGTTCAACACTAGCTTCCCTCAAGGTCCGTGGGAATACCCTGTCCGGTCCTGGGGATTTATCCACTCTGATTTGCCTCAAGACAGCGAGCACCTCCTCCCCTTTAATCTGTAAAGGTTCCATGGCCTCCCTACCAGTTTGCCCTATTTCCGTAGACTCCATGCCCGTTTCCTCAGTAAATACGGATACAAAAAAACCATTTAGTATCTTCCCCATCTCTTTTGGTTCCATCCACAGTCTACCACTCTGGTCTTCAAGAGGACCAATTTTATCCCTCACTATCCTTTTGCTCCTAACATACCTATAGAAGCTCTCAGTGCTTTGATGGTAGTGGGTAGGGGAAGTTCAAGGAGGGGACGCATACGGTCTGGATTGGGGCCGATAACCCCGTTTTCCACCACGTATCCGAGGATTGCTAGGCGGTGCTTGCTAAATACGCACTTCTCCCTGTTATAGGTCAGGTTCAGGAGAGACGCAGTGCGTAAAAACCTCTGGGGGTTGGCGTCGTGGTCCTGCTGGTCATTGCCGCAGATAGTGACGTTGTCCAGGTACGGGAACATAGAACATAGAACATAGAACATTACAGCGCAGAACAGGCCCTTCGGCCCACGATGTTGCACCGACCAGTTAAAAAAAAAAACTGTGACCCTCCAACCTAAACCAATTTCTTTTCGTCTATGAACCTATCTACGGATCTCTTAAACGCCCCCAAACTAGGCGCATTTACTACTGATGCTGGCAGGGCATTCCAATCCCTCACCACCCTCTGGGTAAAGAACCTACCCCTGACATCGGTTCTATAACTACCCCCCCTCAATTTAAAGCCATGCCCCCTCGTGCTGGATTTCTCCATCAGAGGAAAAAGGCTATCACTATCCACCCTATCTAAACCTCTAATCATCTTATATGTTTCAATAAGATCCCCTCTTAGCCGCCGCCTTTCCAGCGAAAACAATCCCAAATCCCTCAGCCTCTCCTCATAGGATCTCCCCTCCATACCAGGCAACATCCTGGTAAACCTCCTCTGCACCCTCTCCAAAGCCTCCACATCCTTCCTGTAATGTGGGGACCAGAACTGCACACAGTACTCCAAGTGCGGCCGCACCAGAGTTGTGTACAGTTGCAACATAACGCTACGACTCCTAAATTCAATCCCCCTACCAATAAACGCCAAGACACCATATGCCTTCTTAACAACCTTATCTACTTGATTCCCAACTTTCAGGGATCTATGCACACATACACCTAGATCCCTCTGCTCCTCCACACTATTCAAAGTCCTCCCGTTAGCCCTATACTCAACACATCTGTTATTCCTACCAAAGTGAATTACCTCACACTTCTCCACATTAAACTCCATCCGCCACCTCTCGGCCCAACTTTGCAACCTGTCTAAGTCTTCCTGCAGACTACGACACCCTTCCTCACTGTCTACCACACCACCGACTTTGGTGTCATCAGCAAATTTGCTAATCCACCCAACTATACCCTCATCCAGATCATTAATAAATATTACAAACAGCAGTGGCCCCAAAACAGATCCCTGAGGTACACCACTTGTAACCGCACTCCATGATGAATATTTACTATCAACCACCACCCTCTGTTTCCTATCCGCTAGCCAATTCCTGATCCAATTTCCTAGATCACCCCCAATCCCATACATCTGCATTTTCTGCAGAAGCCTACCATGGTGAACCTTATCAAACGCCTTACTAAAATCCATATATACCACGTCCACTGCCTTGCCCCCATCCACCTCCTTGGTCACTTTCTCAAAAAACTCAATAAGGTTAGTAAGGCACGACCTACCTGCCACAAAACCATGCTGACTATCACCTATCAATTCATTACTCTCCAAATAACTATAAATCCTATCCCTTATAATTTTTTCCAACATCTTGCCGACAACAGAAGTGAGACTCACCGGTCTATAATTCCCGGGGAAGTCTCTGTTCCCCTTCTTAAACAATGGGACAACATTCGCTAACCTCCAATCTTCTGGTACTATACCAGAGGCCAACGACGACCTGAAGATCAGAGCCAGAGGCTCTGCAATCACTTCTCTTGCCTCCCAGAGAATCCTTGGATAAATCCCATCCGGACCAGGGGATTTATCTATTTTCAGACCCTCCAGAATATCCTGCACATCCTCCTTATCAACTGTAATACTGTCTATTCTACTCCCTTGCAACCCAGTGTCCTCCTCAGCTATATTCATGTCCCCTTGCGTGAACACCGAAGAGAAATATTGGTTCAATGCTTCACCAATCTCCTCCGGTTCCACACATAACTTCCCTCTGCCATCTATAACTGGCCCTAAACTTGCCCTAACCAACCTTCTGTTCTTGACATACCTATAGAACGCCTTAGGATTCTCTTTAACCCTATCCGCCAAAGTCTTCTCATGTCCCCTTTTAGCCCTTCTAAGCTCGCTCTTCAACTCCCTCTTAGCCAATCTAAAGCTTTCTAGTGCACTACCCGAGTGCTCACGTCTCATCCGAACATAAGCCTCCTTTTTTTTTTTAACCAACAAAGAAACTTTTTTGGTGCACCACGGTTCCCTAGCCCTACCAATTCCTCCTTGCCTGACAGGGACATACCTATCACAGACTCGCAGTAGCTGCTCCTTGAAAAAACTCCACATGTCGGACGTTCCCAGTCCCTGTAATCTCCTAGTCCAACCTATGTTTCCTAATTCTCTCCTAATAGCCTCATAATTACCCTTCCCCCAGCTAAAACCACTGGCCCGAGGTTCATGCCTATCCCTTTCCATCACTAAGGTGAACGTAACCGAATTGTGGTCACTATCACCAAAATGCACACCAACTTCCAAGTCTAGCACCTGGTCTGGCTCATTTCCCAGCACCAGATCCAATATAGCCTCACCTCTAGTTGGCCTGTCTACATACTGAGTCAAAAAACCTTCCTGCACGCTTTGAACAAAAACTGACCCCTCTAACGAGCTAGAGCTATAACAATTCCAGTCAATATTAGTCAAGTTAAAATCCCCCATAACAATTGCCCTATTACTTTCACTCCTAAGCAGGATTGACTCCGCAATCCTTTCCTCAACCTCTCTAGAACTTTTAGGAGGTCTATAAAAGACTCCCAACAGGGTGACCTCTCCTCTCCTATTTCTAATCTCCGCCCATACTACCTCAACAGATAAGTCCTCATCAAACCTCCTCTCTGACACTGTGATACAATCTCTGACCAATAATGCTACCCCTCCCCCTCTTCTACCTCCTTCCCTACTTCGACTAAAACATTTGAACCCCGGGACCTGCAGCATCCATTCCTGCCCCTGCTCTATCCATGTCTCTGAAATAGCCACAACATCGAAGTCCCAGGTACTGATCCACGCTGCAAGTTCACCCACTTTATTGCGAATACTCCTGGCATTGAAGTATACACATTTCAAACCCTGCTCCACCCCACCTCTGCAATGCCGTGCATTGCAGTCCCCATCCATGCATCCCTCACTTTCAGCCCCACTACTCAGGATCCCTCCCCCCCCCCGAATCAGTTTAAACCTCCCTGCATGGCCTTAGCAAATTTACCCCCCAGGATATTGGTCCCCTTCTGATTAAGGTGTAGACCATCCTTCTCATAGAGGTCACACCTTCCCCAGTACGAGCCCCAATTGCTTAAGTACCTGAACCCCTCCCTCCTGCACCATCCCCTCAGCCATGAATTCAAACCTTCCCTCTCCCTATTCCTCTCTAAACTATCCCGTGGTACAGGCAAGAGTCCAGAGATAACCACTCTGTCAGTCTTGGCCTTTAGTTTCCACCCCAACTCCATAAATCCCTGCCTAATATCCCCTTCCCCTATCCTCCCTATGTCGTGTGTCCCCACATGTACAATAACTTGTGGTTTATCTCCCTCCCCCCTAAGAGTCCTGAATACCCTGTCAGACACATCCCGGACCCCAGCCCCTGGTAGGCAACACACCAACCCTGAGTCCCTACCTTTAGTTCCGACCCTCCTATCTGTCCCCTTAATTGTGGAGTCCCCAATCACAAGGCCCAGTCTTTTACAGCCCCTAACCACCTGAGCTTTCTCACTCGGCTCACCCCCAGAGATCTGCTCTCTATGCTCAGTTGATTCCTCCTCAACTGTAGCCTCCAGCACCGAAAACCTATTATAGGGAAGGTAGCCCGTAGCCCGCTTTGGTCCACCATTCGGTCCATCTCACGCTGGAAGACCGAGACCCCATTCATGATGCTGAAAGGGACTCTTAAAAAGTGGTAGAGACAGCCACCCGCCTCAAAGGCCGTGTATTTTCGGTCCTCTGGGCGAATGGGGAGCTGGTGGTAGGCTGACTTCAAGTCGATGGTGGAGAACACCCGGTACTGCGCAATCTGGTTGACCATGTCAGATATGCGTGGGAGAGGGTACGCGTCCAGCTGCGTTTACCTATTAATGGTCTGACTATAGTCTATGACCATCCGGGGCTTGTCTCCAGTCTTGACCACCACGACTTGTGCTCTCCATGGGCTAGTGCTAGGTTGAATGACCCCTTCCCTGAGGAGCCGCTGAACCTCAGATCGAATAAAGATCCGATCCTCAGCGCTGTAACGCCTGTAACGCCTGTAACGCCTGTAACGCCAGGCTTGCAGCCTGGCACGAGATTTTCAAATAGGGAAGGCGGGGTAATTTTGAGTGTCGAGAGACTGCATGTGGAGCGCACTGGACAATTTGGAGGCTGCTGTTCTCCCACTGAAAGTGGAGGGAGTGGCCCATCGTACTGCAGGATCACACTCTTCAGGTGGACCATAAAGTCTAGCCCCAGGAGTACCGGAGCGCAAAGGTGCGGTAACACGAGGAGCCTGAAGTTCTCGTAAACTGTGCCCCGCACCGTTAAGGTTACCACACAGCTCCCAAGAACGATAACAGATCGGGACCTTGACGCCATGGAGATTGTCTGCTTGACAGTTTGCACACGGAGAGCGCACCGTTTCACTGTATCCGGATGGATGAAACTCTCCGTGCTCCCGCTGTCAAACAAGCAATGTGTCAGGCGCCCGTTTACCTCTATGTCCATCATGGACTTGTCGAGTCTGTGAGGCTTGGCCTGGTCCAGGATGATTGACGCCACTGTTGGATCCCGAGTGTAACTGCAGGCAGTTGAGATAGTCGACGACGAGGACCCCTGCTGGTCTTCTGCGGCCGGTGTCGACCAAAATGGCTGCGCCCACGAATCGCACGTGGTTGATGGTGTTGAAAGCGGCGGCACCCGCAGGTCGCACGTGGCTTGTGTCGTCGTCATCAGAAATGGTGGCGCCCGTGAATCGCACGTGGTTGAAGATATCGACGAGGCTGGAGACGAGGAGATGGATCCTGGGGAGTCACACGCAGCACTGCTGGGCCTGGAAAGGGTCTTTGCTCTGCACACTTTTGCATAGTGCCCTTTCTTCCCACAGGCGGAGCAAAACACCGTTCTGGCCGGACATTCTGACGAGGGTGCTTCGCCAATCCGCAGAAATAGCATCGTGGGCCTCCTGGAGCTGCCGCAGCCGTCAGGTCTGAAGTTGAGAGCATTATTGCGCAGTTCCGAGGAGCCGCCGGGTACAGTTGAGGCGGTGGCTGTACTTGCCACGATATTCCCACGTGGTCGGTGGGGTAGGTTTCAAGACTTCAAGGCCATTTCCATCGCATCGGCCAATTCCACCGTCTTAGCCAGGTCCAAGTTACCCTGCTCTAGCAGCCGCAGGTGAATATAGGATAAGCCAATTCCCGCCACGAACGCATCTCGGATCAGATCGTTGGTGTATTGAGTAGCCGACACCTCCTTGCAATTGCAGGCTCTGGCTAGCTGTTGAGGTTCGCGCAGGTACTGTCCCGTCGTTTCGCCGGGCTGCCGCCGTCGAGTGGCTAATAGGTGACGAGCATGAATTTTGTTCAGCGGTTTATGGTACAGCTTCTTGAGTAATTCGATGGCCTCTTTGTAATCTTGGGAATCACGGATTGTTGCATACACAGTGTCGCTCACCCTTGCGTGGAGGACCCGCAATCTGTCGGCGTCGGTCTGGACTGCTGTCGAGGCGTCGATGTAATCCTGGAAACACTTCAACCAATGGTCGAAAGTGTTCGAAGCTCCCACGGCACGCGGATCCAAGGTTAGCCGATCGGGTTTCAGCATCTGCACCATTTTTTCCGAACAAAATTTCGGTATTTTGTTGCGAATAAAATTGATGCGCGATTAATTCACTCGGGAGGCTAGGACGTACCCGGGAATAAAGGCTTTTATTCGCAACAAGAATAGAGCATACTGCTTAACAATACTATCCCAGACTAAGGGCCACTAGGAAGTAGCAGTGACCTTTATACTCCTGTAAGAAGGCGGAGCCAAACGGAGTGTACCACAGAACAATGCTAACAGGTGGAACACCCCAACCCTAACCCCAACAGTAACAAGAGTAACATATGTACAAGTACCCATAGTGGTAACCATCTATGGTTCACCACAGATAGTGAGATTCCAGTGCAGGCAGTAAGGACAGTGTGATTCCAGTGCAGGCAGTTCTGAACTTAACCATGTTCGAGTTGTGATGAATGTCACTTACAACGCCTATAAATTGGCTGCAACATATCAATTTTTCAACCTGGGTTTTGACGGTACAACATTGTGCCAGGAAGTTCTTCCACGCACACTGACGTTCTGCGCTGTGCGTCTGCATTACTAGATAGGTTGGAAATGAGTGTTTTCTTCGGTTAAATTTTTTTGACTCATCTTATGATGTTAATGCATTTATACACTTATGTTTGTATTCAATATGTGCTTAACTCACAGAAGTTTAAGGTTCAACAGGTAACTGACAGTGATTGGTAGCTTCATAATATCTCCCACTAACCAAGGGACTTGTACTAAGGCATGCAGACATCAACAGTCACCTCAGCAAGTTGACAGGGCAAGAGTTGAGAGCCTTTAACCACCAGCACCCTATGAGTGCTTTCCAACCTTGGTCCAGGAACCAATCTTCCATTTATAACATTGTTCCTACGGAAAAGTTGGTTTTAACTTACAACATTGTTTTCAGGAACCAACTATGTTGTATGTCTGAGGATTGCCGATAGTTGTGGGAAGGTTTCTCTATGGGCTTGTGTGATTAAAGCACATTAAGAACCTTCTGAACGAAGACCTCATTGCAAAGCTAATGGGCTCTAAATTGGTGCACTTTGTGCTCCAGTTATTGTAGTCGAGTAGAACTTCAGTCTATTGATGAATTTGGTCAATGACCAATATTGGGTTAAAGTGGAACTCAGTTCCACTTGAATCCTCTGGGAGGTCAGCAGTGGGGGGATCTCCTGGGAGGTCAGCAGTGGGGAGGAATCCCCAGGAGGTCAGCAGTGGGGGGATCCCCTGGGAGGTCAGCAGTGGGGAGGAATCCCCTGGGAAGTCAGTGGTGGGGGGGATCCCCAGGAGGTCAGCAGTGGGGGGATCTCCTGGGAGGTCAGCGGTGGGGGAGATCCCCTAGGAGGTCAGCGGAGGGGAGAGATCCCCTAGGAGGTCAGCAGAGGGGGGGATCCCCTAGGAGGTCAGCAGTGGGGAGGGATCCCCTATGAGGTCAGCAGGGGGGGGGGATCCCCTGGGAGGTTTGAAGCTGTGGTAATCTATTGTCTGCAGGAGGTCCCCAGTGCTGGATACTTTAGTGCGATCTTCAAGGACATCACTCATGGAGTGAAATTTCTGAAGGTGCTTGAGGAGAGAAGAAACATAGACAGTTCCGAATCCTTGCAGCAGAACCATTCTTTACCCCACCATTACTGAGGAACTGGGTTGTGACTGTTCTCACCATCCTCACTAGCACGTCAAGCTGGTCAGGAACAGCACAGGACTCAAGACATCATTAGAATTTGGACCAGCAAATGAACGGCAGGTCAAAGTGAAGGGGACAGCAACGGAGCAATTATCCACCCTCCCTCCCTCCAGCTCTGACAGGTCATCTGGATGTTTCATAGAATGGTGCTGAGCTAAACTGTGATTGAGGTGGGAGAGTAATCAGGTGCAGAGGAACAGTCAACCACAGGGATTTGCTTGGGGGATTGGGTCAAAATTCTAGAATTTCCTCCCTAACAGCACTGTGGGTGTACCTACACTACATGGACTGCAGCGGATGGAGTTGGGATAGAGGTGGAGAACATGGATGTTGAGGGCGGTCAGATAGCAGTCACCAGCGCTCTCCAACCTCAACGTGAAGACACCAGATCACCCCAGCACAGTCCGTGAAGTCTATGTTCAGTCTTGACCACACAGCCAACCCGACCCGACCACTCTCACGGATGGATATTTGCCGGTGGCGGCTCTGACTGTTGGGCTTCACAACACGGGCACTAACTGACCACAACACGGGCACTAACTGACCACAACACGGGCACTAACTGACCACAACACAGGCACTAACTGACCACAACACGGGCACTAACTGACCATTCTTTCAATCTCTTTATCGATGCCCAGACACCAAACGGTGAGTGTCTTTATTCTACTTTATCCAGGGTTTGCATCGTACAATTCCTGTAATAAAAGCCATCACCCGTGGGCCCCCTCAGTGCAGGGTTTTATATGAGTAGCTGCGACCAGTAATGTCTCCAGCAGGAGCGGCACTAATACTATTTCTTGTGGTCCAGGCGGCAGAGGGAGGAGGCTGAGTGCATCCGTGTTTGTAATTTGTGTCCTTGGCCTATGCTGGAAAGAGTAGCTGTACTCAGCTCGCAATAGAGCCCAGCTCCGCACCCTCACAGCGGCAACCAGCCACACTGCCTTATCCTCATCCAAATAAACCCAACAACTGTGGTGAAATATATACCACATTATATATATACATAGATGAAACTTCTTCACCACATAAATTACCATCAGACTTCCTTTGTCAATCTGAGATACTTTTTCTCAGCTTCTGATAAGGTTCTTGACGCAAAAGCCTCTCTATTCTGTCTGCCATTTTGTGGAACAAGACTGCTCCCACTCCATATGGTGATGCATCACAGGTCACTATGAGTGGTTTGGTTGGATCAAAATGGACGAGTAGTGTTGATGAAGGCAAGGCTGGCTTTACTTTAGCAAAAGCCTCTCTTTGCACTTCTCCCTACTTCCATTATTGATGCTTCTTCAGAAGCTGGTGCAGTGGCGTCACAGTTTGTAGACATGTTTTGCAGGAATCTCCCGTAATAATTCACCATCCCGAGGAACAATTTGAACTCCATCACATTCTTGGGCTGTGGTACTTCTGCTATGGCTTTCGCCTTGTCCTCTGGGGGAATGTAGGTCCTAGGCATCTACCATGAAACCCAGGTCTGTAACTTCATCTACCTGGGAGCTGCATTTCTCTCATTTTAAGCGGATGCCCACTTCTTCAACTCTTTTTAGGAACTCTTCTGGGTTTGCCCTTTGCTCCTCAGAGGGTGCTCCACTCATTATGACATTATCCAAATACTTAGAGGTAGCAGTTTACAGCATGGAAACAGGCCCTTCAGCCCAACTTGTCCATGCTGCTCTTTTTTTTTAAACCCCTAAGCTAGTCACTTTGGGAATGCCAGCAATAAATCTCCCATGATACCCTAGAAAATGGCGCAGGCCATTGAGAATCCAAAGGGCAAACATGTGCTGGTATAACCCTTTGGGGGTGTTAATGGTGGCCAACATTTGGGGCTCTTCATCAAACTCCAGCTGCTGGTATGTGTGACTAAAATCTAACTTGGTGTATTTAAGGCCCCTTGCTGATTTTGAGTAGAGGTTCTGAATTCTCGGGAAGGGATATCGATTTATCTGGACGGCACGGTAGCACAGTGGTTAGCAATGCTGCTTCACAGCTCCAGGGTCCTGGGTTCGATGCTCAGGTCACTGTCTGTGTGGAGTTTGCACATTCTCCTCGTGTCTGCGTGGGTTTCCTCCGGGTGCTCCAGTTTCCTCCCACAGTCAAAAAGATGTGCGGGTTAGGTTGATTGGCCAGGTTAAAAATTGCCCCTTAGAGTCCTGATGCGTAGGTTAGTGGGATTAGTGGGTAAATATGTGGGGGTAGGGCCTGGGTGGGATTGTGGTCGGTGCAGACTCGATGGGCCAAATGGCCTCCTTCTGCGCTGTAGGGTTTCTATTCTTTCTATTCTATTTTGTTTACAGTTAATTTTTAATCCCCACAGATTCTCTCAGTGCAATCTGGCTTCATAATAGGGACCATTCAGAAAATTATAAGGGTTTTATGACATAGAAGTCCAATCTTTCTAACTCTGCCTCTACTTTATGATGGAACTGGGAAGGCTTGGAATAATTTAAGCGTAGCCTCAGGGTTCAAATAAATTTGGCTTTAGCCCCTTTTATTCATCCCAGTTTCTGAGTATGTGCACAGGAGCTCTTGGAAACCTCCATCCCGAATATTCCATATTTCCAGCCAGTGCAGGTTTACCTGTATAAAGCAGTCTCGACGCATGAGACAAGGTGTGTGACAGCCCCCCCCCCCCCCCACCCCCCCCAATCAATACAACAGCAAACTGCTGTTTGCTTTCAGTAGGATACCGTTACTGTAACTGGCCCAACTGTCTTCAGTGTCTGTCCTGTACATGTAGATAAAATGGCTTCTGAGCTACTCAAACTCAAGTGTTGCAGACCTTTTCGGAGGTATCGGAATGCTTCTTCCTCTATGACTGTGGCCATGGCTCCATTTTAAGAGATCTGTCGTTGACATCAAGGCTATTTCTATCGGAGTTGGACCTGGTTTAAAGGATACAATTTGGATCTCTTGTTGGGCTCCTCAGCCAGTTTCTTTAACGATGTTAAACTAACCATGATTTTTTTGTGCATTCTGTTCTGCCTGCTGTGCTCTGCACCATGCCTGTAACTTTCCCTTCCTCTTGCAGCGGAATCATACATAGTTTCTGCACCAGCAGGTTTACTGGGACTGCTTTCCCCCACACCGAGAACAAGCTTCCACCCCCAGTGATGTACAACCCCTCTCAGGCTCTGCTGCCCTCACTCGGGCTGTTTCTCACAGCAGCCTTTTCCTGCCGCAAATGGTTCACCTGATTGGGCACGCTTGGTAATTCACTTACACCCTGCTCAGCACATCCAGTCACCTGGGGCATCTCTGGGCTTTTTCCAAAGAGATTTTAGACTCAGTCTGCAGTTTCTTTTGTAATGTGAGGTTACTGATCCCGCAAACCAAACTGTCCCTTAACATCTTCCCAAAGCTGGGCTGAATTCGCAGTGTTCTGCTAACCTTCTCAATCTGGCCATGAACCCAGAGACGGTCTGGCTCCCTCATGACAGAATGAAACTTGTACCTCAACACGATGTTTGAAGAGATGGGGGTTTAAATTATTTTTTGTTCGTTTCCACTATCTGGTCAAAAAGCGTCAAGTGATGTTAGGGGCCTCACTAGTTGTATGTTTGTGGGCCACAGGCTGTGAGTAGTACCACCTTTCATGTTTCTTCCGCTGTGAACTCATTAACTATAAAGAAAGAACATACCCTTTCGGTGTATTGCCTCCAGCGCTCAACTTCTGGGTCAAACAGATAAATCTTCCTGATTAAGGGTGTTTGTACCTGTCTCTGCATAGCTTTGACTATCACTCTTCTCCCCCTCTAACTGCGCACTGTGATTGCCCAATGACTGACATAGTTTTTCCTCGTCGCCAATGTAGTATATTGAGAGGCAACTCATTGTGGCATCAACAAGAAACAGTTTATCAACTAACATAATATATATACAAGATCAAAGGGGGAGGCGATGGCCTAGTGATATTATCGTTAGATTATTAATCCAGAAACTCAGCTAATGTTCTGGGGACCAGGGTTCAAATCCCACCACGGCAGACAGTGAAATTTGAATTCGATAAAAAAATCTTGAATTAAGAATTTACTGTTGACCATGAAACCATTATCGATTGTCAGAAAAACTCACCTGGTTCACTAAAGTCCTTTAGGGAAGGAAATCTGTCATCCCTACCTGGTCTGGAGCTGGCTCCCGATTGGCTCGACTTCCCGTGCAGCCACTCGATAGGGTCCAGCTTGGTCATGTGGCCCTCAAAGGATTGCCCTCCCCCCTTAAAGGGACCATGTTACCACAAATACCGAGGAAATTTACAATTGATTGGTGGGCGGAATTATTATAATCAGCTGTTCAGGGTTTCAGAAATGGGATATTAGTGTAGTAACGCAGATGCCAGGAAATTAGGATGGAGCATAAATGATAGGGCAATTTGCAAACTCCATAATTTCCTTCAGCTTTCAGTTTAGCTTCATGGTGTTGCAACATCTGTGCCATTATTCTGGGACAAGTTTCCAGGAAATTCTGAGCTAATAAGACAAATGGAACCACATATATTTGACAATTTGCCCAGAAGTTGTTTACGGGAGGGAACACAAATATAACAAGTTAACATTGTAAGTTAGATGAATTCTATAATTTAATAAGATGTAAATGGAGGTGGAAAGTCCCCACTCTCCCTGCCCAGTGAAGTCAGTACATCGCATCCACTTAGGGACTTCATCCATCTGTTGTTTCCAATGTTGATGTTTCCACGTATTTTTTTTTCCAATTTACCAGAATTGTTGATATTACAACATAGCAAGAGGCTGTTCAGACCATTATGTGTGTGCAATTGCTAGCTTTTCAATGGGAGTATCTGTTCCAATCACGCTCCCTTACATCTCTTGAGTATGTTGCCCATAAAATCAGACACTCAGAGAGAATTGTAGTTTTATATTTCAGTTGGTTTCCTGTAAATTTTCTCTGCAGCCAAAAGCAAGAGTCTTGAAGGCTGTGTGGATGACCCAGAGCCAAGTTAAAGGATCCCCCATAACAGCTGGAAAAGAGGGAAGTAAATCCAGTTGTTGTGGTCCATGTTGGAACAAATGACACAGAAACAGGAAGGAGGTCCTGGTGAAAGGGGAACAGGATTTAGGCTTGAAATGAAAAGACGGGATTTCAAGGTTAATAATCTCTAATAATTGCTCAAGTCATGCGCTAACCGGCACAGGAGCAGACAGGGTAGGGGACGGAACACATGCCACAAGGACTAGTGTGGAAAAGAGGGAATTCCTTCCATGGAACACAGGGTACTCATTCCACAAATGGAAAGAATTGTATCAATAGAATAAGATCCACTTGACCAGGGGGTTGTGTCCTGGGGGGAAAGGTAAATAGCGAGTTGCCTAAGGCTTTAAACTGGTAAAGAGGATCAGGAGCTAAAAGAAACATAAGCAGCCTAGGCGTAAGCAGACCAGGGCAGGAGATCATAGGCAGGAATTAAAGAAGGGAGGACATTGTTGGTAAGGGAATAAATCGAGCTATACAACAGGAGTTTAAAAAGATGGTTAAACATAAAGTGAGAGGAAATACATTTTAAAAATTGTTAAAATGTCTGTACATCTGAGCTGCAATGCAAACAGGGGCCGGAGTTCTGCGGCTCTTCACACCGGCTGGGTTATCCGACCTGCCAGCCGTGGGTTTCCCGCCGGCAGGGGGTGACGTCAATGGGAATTCCCACTGACAACGGCGGGAACAGAGAATCCCGCCGATAGCAAACAGCGCGGCACCTCCCGCCAGGGGGAACCACGTGGCTCGGAGACTGGAGCATCTCACCGATCATGGAATACATCAACTGGAAACAATTGTGCTTTCGGAGCAGGCTGACATAGTGGGAATTACTCCGACATAGCGGCAGGGAAACCAGGGCTGGGAATTAAACATTGTAAGATCCTGTATCAATCTGATAGGGAGGTGGAGACCCCGTATTCATTCACAATGGGAATGACAGAAATAGAATCCGTGTGGACAGAGATGAAGAATAATAAAGGACCAATCACACTCATTGGATTCATCTACAATTCACAATAGCAGCAGGGAGTTGGAAGGAGGAGAAATGCAAATTAGAGGATTGAGAGTAAAATAAAGTATGAATGATGAGTGATTTCAGCTGCTCTGAAATCAACTGGAAAAGAGGCAGACAGAGGGTGACAGAGGTCCCTCACTGCGTACAGGATCCTTCCTAACACAAGATGTCAAATGCCCAACAAGGGAAGAGATGCTATTGGGTCGAGATATGGGGAATGAATCAGAGCTTGGAGAATCTCCAGGCAATGAGGAATCATGTACTCACCGATCATCATATAGCGGAGATCATATCCTGAATGGCCTGCTCCATTCTCAACACGAAGGAACGCCCTTCATCAGGGGAGTAAACCAAACACCCTCAGGGGACTGACCGCACTCCCTCAGGAAACTGACCGCACTCCCTCAGGAAACTGACCGCACTCCCTCAGGAAACTGACCGCACTCCCTCAGGAAACGGACCACACTCCCTCAGGGGACTGACCGCACTCCCTCAGGAAACTGACCGCACTCCCTCAGGAAACTGACCGCAGTCCCTCAGGAAACTGACCGCACTCCCTCAGGGGACTGACCGCACTCCCTCAGGAAACTGACCGCACTCCCTCAGGAAACTGACCGCACTCCCTCAGAAACTGACCGCACTCCCTCAGGAAACTGACCGCACTCCCTCAGGAAACTGACCACACTCCCTCAGGAAACTGACGGCACTCCCTCAGGGAACTGACGGCACTCCCTCAGGAAACTGACCGCACTCCCTCAGGAAACTGACCGCACTCCCTCAGAAACTGACCGCACTCCCTCAGGAAACTGACCGCACTCCCTCAGAAACTGACCGCACTCCCTCAGGAAACTGACTGCACTCCCTCAGGAAACTGACTGCACTCCCTCAGGGAACTAACCGCACTCCCTCAGAAACTGACCGCACTCCCTCAGGGGACTGACCGCACTCCCCCAGGAAACTGACCGCACTCCCTCAGGGGACTGACCGCACTCCCTCAGGAAACTGACCGCACTCCCTCAGGGGACTGACCGCACTCCCTCAGAAACTGACCGCACTCCCTCAGGGGACTGACCGCATTCCCTCAGGAAACTGACCGCACTCCCTCAGGGAACTGACCGCAATCCCTCAGGAAACTGGCCGCACTCCCTCAGGGAACTGACCGCACTCCCTCAGGAAACTGACCGCACTCCCTCAGGGAACTGACCGCACTCCCTCAGGGAACTGACCACACTCCCTCAGGGAACTGACCGCACTCCCTCAGGGGACTGACCGCACTCCCTGAGGGGATTTACCCTGATCAGGATTAATTACCCTGATTAGGATTCCACATTCACTTTGTTATGTATTGCTGATGGAGCTGTATCTATTTACTCTGCTCTCAGATCTACATCCTGGACACAAACACTTTCATCTTTGCAAACTCAAACTTGGTGTCACCTGTCCACCATTTCCCATTGAGTTCAGTCCATATCTTTCTCAGTTTAAAAGGTAGGTTTGGGGGTGACACAGGTCCGCACGACTGCACAATTCCCAAGGGGCTATTATAATCTAGTTTTAATCTTCGTTAGGTATGCTTTACCATATTGATCATGTGGATTTCCATTCTCACCTCTTATTGCATAGATTACAGTGTTTGTGGTTTTAATGCATTATCTCCTTATCAATCTTTTTATTTCATGTACAGAACCCTCAGGATATGGCTAATCGCTTGGTTGATTCTGAATTTGTGAAGCTGACCCAAGATGTCAGCATCTTTTGTGTGAGACTTTGTCAGAACATCACCGTCTATTCATAACCAGAAGAGCTCAAATAAAATAACATGTCTGGAGACAGCAGAGTGACTTGGTGTAATTATCTGAAATTCAGTGTCATAGAGAGAGAGCGAATGGTCACTATCAACTCACCTGCGACTCACTTTGATCTGAGAGAAGGCAGAAAAGGCATGGAGATATCATATAACTATCTTTGTACTCAATACATCAGAGCAAATAAGCCTTTTAATATAATTTTATTTGATAAACACTGTCTATAGATGAGGGAGTTGAACAAAGATAAAGGGCTTACAGATTCATGCTTTCTTCTGTGTTGTGAGACTTACCCCCGCAGGGTGAGCCGCAGGGTTTTCTGCCAGTTTAGATACTGAGTAATTGTAAAACTGAAAGCAAGCCTGGAAGATTATGTGTCTTGGAAGTTTATCAGCATCTCATCTCTCAGAAATGGAACATGACTGTGTTGTTAGTGTTGTGAGAATCTTTGTGCAGGGTATTGAATAACAGAACATTGTTTATATTTTCCCGTTGACCAGGGTAGGCAGTCAGTGGAGCAGAATCGCTCAAAACTCCCTCAGGTACAACCCTTCATCTGTCGGCAAATGGGGACACTGGCTGACCTTCAGCCCTTCATTCCCCCATTGAATAGAGTGTTTGTCTCACTAACACTATCTTATGTGTACTTTCAGAAGCTGATAAGGATGTGTGTTTGTTAGGCTGCAGCTGCAGCCAGCATGTTAGTCGGATGTTTTGTTAATAACAAATTGATTTGTCCAATTGCAGCACCGTTGGTCAGACTGAACTCTTTCTGTCGGGGATTTTTCTTCGGAGCAAAGCAAAACCTTTGGTTGAATTACGAACATGAGGAAGAGCTAAACGCTGGTGAAATAGACATCAGGAAATTTCAGCTCCTCATAGAATCCCTACAGTACAGAAGGAGGCCTTTCAGCCCATCGAGTCTGCACTGATAACAATCCCACACAGGCCCTAATCCCATGTATTTAACCCTGCTAATCCCCCGACATGACGTGGAGATGCCGGCGTTGGACTGGGGTGAACACAGTAAGAGTTTTAACAACACCAGGTTAAAGTCCAACAGGTTTATTTGGTAGCAAATACCATTAGCTTTCGGAGCGCTGCTCCTTTGTCAGATGGAGTGGAAATGTGCTCTCAAACAGGGCACAGAGACACAAAATCAAGTTACAGAATACTGATTAGAATGCGAATCTCTACAGCCAACCAGGTCTTAAAGATACAGTGTGAGTGGAGGCAGCATTAAGCACAGGTTAAAGAGATGTGTATTGTCTCCAGACAGGACAGCTAGTAAGATTCTGCAAGTCCAGGAGACAAGCTGTGGGGGTTACAGATAGTGTGACATAAACCCAACATCCCGGTTTAGGCCGCCTCATGTGTGCGGAACTTGGCTATCAGTTTCTGCTCAGCGACTCTGCGCTGTCGTGTGTCGTGAAGGCCGCCTTGGAGAACGCTTACCCGAAGATCAGAGGCTGAATGCCTGTGACCGCTGAAGTGCTCCCCCACAGGAAGAGAACAGACCCATAGCTGGATGAAACCCATGCAGACACGGGGAGAATGTTCAAATTTCACACAGACAGTGACCGAGGCCGGAAGTGAACCCTGGTCCCTGGAGCTGTGAGGCAGCTGTGCTAATCACTGTGTCACCGTGCCACTCCGCTCCTGTACAAGGAGATGATGGGAAACTGTGGAATCTATGGGAAATCCTTTAGATCAGCCGATAGTGAGTCAGCACCCTGCTGTACAAAAACAAGAGAGTTGTAAAACTGACTTTCGATCCTTTATCACCTAAGTTACACTACTGCACAGGATCATAATCTTCCCCAGAGCTTCCATCCTGATGTGACAGTGTACAGTAATGATTCACAGAACTGTGGTGATTGCTATTTCAGGTCTCTGAGTTACATGTCTACGAGGGTTTCCTCCAGGTGTTCTGGGTGTCAGGGGATTAGGAGGGTTAAATACATGGGGTTATGGGGATATGGCCTGGGTGGGATTGATATCAGTGCAGACTCGATGGGCTGAAAGGCCTCCTTCTGTACTGTAGGGATTCTATGAGGAGCTGAAATTTCCTGATGTCTATTTCACCAGAGGTTAGCTTTCTCCATTGGGGGATCCTCACCCTACACTCAAAAAATGTATTTCTGCTTCACCTCAACTTTCCTGGGTAAGTGGGATTTGTTGGTTAGTTTAAGCAATAAAGGTATATTTGTATTTATATAAAACTGTTCAGGACATTTCAATGTGCTCTACAGCCAGTGAGGTAGTTCTGAAGCACAGTCACTGTTGTGGAGCCAATTTGCACACAGCAAGCTCACACTAACTATCTGGCCAGATAATCCAGTTTAGGCGTTAGTTAGGGATAAATATTGACCAGGAGACCACGGTGAACTCCCTGACCCTTTTCTGTACAGTCTAGTGTGATCTTTCATGTCCACATGAATTTTGAAGCATTATTGCTGGAAAAAACAGACATGCTGTCAATATTTTTGATCTTGAACTCATCAGCATTTACATACGAACACCAACCATAAAGGAAACAACAGTTTATTCCATATGGGAAGAGAATGCTGATTGGTTTGTAAGCGGACCCTGATCGGCAGAGGTGTTGCCATGGAGAATGCACCAGGGAACCATTAACTGCCAAGCATTTGTCTGTCAACCAGATAGATCTGATTGGCCAAGACATTGCCAGGGGGAATGAATCATTGAATGGCTGCTCCCCCAAGCTTCGGCTGGTTTGAAAGAGGTGTATTGTAGCCCAATTCGGAAAAATTCAGATTAACAATTCAATCCACATTTTTCCTGAGCTGCTGGTAGATATCTGACTAACAAATCCTCGGGTAGTGTCATTAGCATAAAAGGAGCAGAATCCATTCATGGTATATTGTGAGTTATCATAGAGTCATAGAGGTTTCCAGCATGGAAACAGGCCCTTGTCCATGCCGCCCTTTTTTTTAAACCCCTAAGCTAGTCCCAATTGCCCACATTTGGCCCAGATCCCTCTATACCCATCTTACCCATGTATCTGTCTAAATGCTTTTTAAAAGACAAAATTGTACCCGCCTCTACTACTACCTCTGGCAGCATGTTCCAGACACTCACCACCCTCTGTGTGAAGAAATTCCCCTTTTGGACCCTTTTGTATCTCTCCCCTCTCACCTTAAACCTAGGCCCTCTAGTTTTAGACTCCCCTACCTTTGGAAAAAGGTATTGACTATCTAGCTGATCTATGCCCCTCATTATTTTATAGACCTCTGTAAGATCATCCCTCAGCCTCCCACGCTCCAGAGAAAAAAGTCCCAGTCCATCCAGCCTCTCCTTATAACTCAATCCATCAAGTCCCGGTAGCATCCTAGTAAATCTTTTCTGCACTCTTTCTAGTTTAATAATATACTTTCTACAATAGAGTGACCAGAACTGTACACAGCATTCCAAGTGTGGCCTTACCAATGTCTTGTACAACTTCAACAAGACGTCCCAACTCCTGTATTCAATGTACTGACCAATGAAACCAATTATGCGGAATGCCTTCTTCACCACTCTGTCCACTTGTGACTCCACTTCAAGTAGCTATGAAGCTGTACCCCTTGATATTTTTGCTCTGTAACCCTCCCCAATGCCCTACCATTAAGTGAGTAAGTCCTGCCCTGGTTCAATCTGCCAAAATGCATCACCTCGCATTTGTCTAAATTAAACTCCATCTGCCATTTGTCAGCCCACTGACCCAATTGATCAAGGTCCCATTGCAATCCGAGATAACCTTCTTCGCTGTCCACTATGCCACCAATCTTGGTGTCATCTGCAAAACTTACTAACCATGCCTCCTATATTCTCATCCAAATCATTAATATAAATGACAAATAACAGCGGACCCAGCACTGATCCCTGAGGCTCGCCACTGGTCACCAGGCCTCCAGTTTGAAAAACAACCCTCTACAACCATCCTTTGTCTTCTGTCATCAAGCCAATGTTGTATCCATTTAGATACCTCATCCTGGATCCCATGAGATTTAACCTTATGCGACAACTTACCATGTGGTACCTTGTTTAAGGTCTTGCTAAAGTCCATGTAGACAACATCGACTGCACTGCCCTCTTCTACCTTCTTGGTTACTCCTTCAAAAAACTCAATCAAATTTGTGAGATACGATTTTCCACTCACAAAGCCATGCTGACTGTCCCTAATCAGTCCTTGCGTCTCTAAATGATCCTGTCTCTTAAAATACTTTCCAACAATTTGCCCACCACAGATGTGAGGCTCACTGGCCTGTAGTTCCCAGGCTTTTCCCTGCAGCCCTTTTTAAACAAAGGCACAACATTTGCCACCCTCCAATCTTCAGGCACCTCACCTGTGACTATCGATGATTCAAATATCTCTGCTAGGGGACCCGCAATTTCCTCCCTAGCCTCCCACAACGTCCTGGGATACACTTCATCAGGTCCTGGGGATTCATCTACCTTGATGCGCTTTAAGACTTCCAGCACCTCCTTCTCTGTAATATGTACACTCCTCAAGACATCATTATTTATTTCCCCAAGTTCCCTAACATCCATGCTTTTCTCAACAGAAAAAACTGATGAGAAATATTCATTTAGGATCACACCCATCTCTTGTGGATCCGCACATAGATGACCTTGTTGATCCTTAAGAGGCCCTACTCTCTTGTTATTCTTTTGCCCTTTATGTATTTGTAGAAGCTCTTTGGATTCTCCTTTGCCTTATCTGCCAAAGCAATCTCATGTCCCCTTTTTGCCCTCCTGATTTCTCTCTTAACTCTACTCCTACACCCCTATACTCTTCGAGGGATTCACTTGATCCCAGCTGCCTATGCATGTCATGTGCCTCCTTCTTCTTCTTGACCAGGGCCTCAATATACCAAGTCATCCAGGGTTCCCTACTTCTACCAGCCATAGTTGGCACTATAGAATTCATAGAATCATTGAATAGAATCCCTACAGTGCAGAAGGAGGCCATTCGGCCCATCGAGTCAACACTGACTCTCGGACAGAACATCCCAGCCAGGCCCTATCCCCATAAAGCCACGTATTTACCCCATTAATCCCCCTCACCTACACATCTTGGGTCACTCAGGGACGATTTAACACGGCCAGTTCAACCAACCTGCATATCTTTGGAGTATGGGAGGAAACCGGAGCGCCCAGAGGAAACCCACGCAGACATGGGAGAATGCGCAAACTCCACACAGAAAGTCACTAAAGGCTAGAATTGAACCTGGGTCTCTGGTGCTGTGAGGCAGCAATGCTAACCACTGTGCCACGTTAGAATAGTAAGATTGGGCAGCACGGTAGCACAGTGGTTAGCACTGCTGCTTCACAGCTCCAGGGTCCCGGGTTCGATTCCCGGCTCGGGTCACTGTCTGTGTGGAGTTTGCACATTCTCCTCGTGTCTGCGTGGGTTTCCTCCGGGTACTCCGGTTTCCTCCCACAGTCCAAAGATGTGCGGGTTAGGTTGATTGGCCAGGTTAAAAATTGCCCCTTAGAGTCCTGAGATGTGTAGGTTAGAGGGATTAGTGGGTAAAATATGTGGGGGTAGGGCCTGGGTGGGATTGTGGTCGGTGCAGACTCGATGGGCCAAATGGCCTCCTTCTGCACTGTAGGGTTTCTATGATTTCTATGATTGTGTTAGTTACAAAGCAGAATTGTTTTATAAATGTAGTGATTTCTTTGTAACGACTTTCCTAATTTCAGTTAATTTCTCTGTGATTAATTATCCTTCAAGAATCAGTGTTGGAGCTCCAGTTTCACCATCACTACAATCACTGTGCCTACTGCATTCAGATATAACAAAAGATAAAACCGCCATTCATATAGCGCCTTTCACAATGTCCCAAATCTCTTTACAGCCAATCAAATATTTTTGAATTGTAATCGCTGATGTAATATAGACAGTGATGTCAAATGGCTTAAAGGGCTAAAGGGTTTCTTCCTGCCCCTGTATGTTTGTACGTCATTCTGGGTCGATGTGATGAGTTGGGTTAGGTGGTCTTCGTCATCCATAATTATCTTGCAAACACAGGGTGGAATCATGGCTGGAGTTCTGCTTTGTTGCTCAGGAATCATTTGATCTTTCTACCCTGTGAGATTAGGCAGGAATCCAATTACACCCCCTCTATGAAATAATTATATTGAATCATGCACCCAGACAGCAGAAAGTCTTCTAATGCTTCTACAGAATGGAAAAGACCCTGTGCAGTTTATCTGGGTTGCAAGTATTGAATCTTTATCCCAAATATGTCCCTCGGGTGCAATGTGCAGAACATGTTACTGAGAACTGAGGCAGTCGCTGTAATCAGTGTTATAAATAACTAGTGGGATTTTGCTGTCAAATGAACAACATTGCACAATGCTGATAAAGGGAGATTTGTACTCTCTGGTTGGTTTAATAGTTAGGGCAGGATCACCTATAGGCTGTGTATCTATCGGGCAATATTTGTAACCAGATTCCAACAATGGGTGTCATTATTTTACTTGGATCTTTCTGTGATTGATGAATTGATTGGTGAGTAATATCATGTGTGGCTGAGAGGGAGAGTTAGGGGTTGGATGGAGAATAAGGGACACAGAAAGGAGACTAACACCAGGGCCGATGATCTCTCTCCCTGACCCTGGTTATGAAAAAGCATCCTCGTCCATCATCCTGGGTGGGGGCTGAACCATCAGCCTCTGGCTCAGAGGCAGGGACAGTATCCACTGCCCCATGAGGCATCCATCAATATTTTACAGGAATTTATTTTATACTGGTAAACATCTCTGGTACAATAGCCAGGCATAACAAAACTATCAAAAGGACCAAATGAATGGCCCAGCTTTTTATAAAAGTTTATTTTTACAGATGGTTAAGGGATGGTGGATGGGGGGAGGGGTGGGGGGTGTGTTGGGGAGGGAGGGGGGGGGGGGGGGGGGCGGGAGGGTGGGGTTGGGGGGGGGTTTGAACAATTCTGAAGATTGTTTGCCTTCATTATCAAAACTGATGCAGACACATATAGGGTCAGTTTAAACCCTACCCATTAGATAATGATCAGCTGGTAACCAGTTGGTAACCAGTTGGTAACTAGGCACATGGACAATGGAGAATGAGCAGCTCACTTACCTGTGGTGAACTCCCCCCTGCCACACTGCTCCTGGTGAATGAAGTGGAGTCCACACTATAGTCTCGTGTTAATTATTTCCTTTAATCTCATGTCCATTGTGGATATGAGTAAAGATTAATTTGATATTTCTGGTGATAACAGTGTAAAAGGTCAATTGCAAATATTCAGCAAAGTTGAAATGGAACAGCATCATCCACTAAATTGAAAGGACTTTGTGTCAGGAAAGCCACCCCCTCGAGGGGTAATCTTGGCTTTAACAGTATCTCTGATACAGCGTGCACAAACACAAAGCCAGGGATTATACTTGCTTATCATGCACCCCTTGTAACATTCCTTTGTGACAGAAGTGTACCATTGATTGACTGTCAGAGAGTTGCACTGGACATTAAAGGGTTAAACAGCCCAATGGCAGTCCGCGAGCTCTGTACCTCAAGCAGCAATGTGTTGAGCTCCGTAAACTGGAGCTGAAGGGCCTGAATAGGAACTGGGTAAAGTGGAATTTTTATTCCTCAGAGTTAGATTCTGCCATGTTTAAGAGAACCTTTCTATTTTACAGAAATCACTTCATCCAAACGATTCTAATAGTCTAGGATCTAATTAAAGCAGCATAATGATGCTATTATGTATACTTACTGCTTAATTGACCAATAAATTCTGAAATTGACTTTATCAAATAAACACAGATTGGGTTATATCAATAAATTATTCTGCAAGCACAAGAAGTTTATTTTAATCTGATTAATGGTCTTTATAACCTTTTATAAGAATTCTTGTATTATGCTGTAACTGGATAGGGATATGGTAATGTCGTGTCAAGTTTGGAATGTTTCTAAGACATTGTCTCTTGTATTTGCAATGTACTTGTTCACATTTCAGGCTCTAACTGTTCATTGCAGTCTCTGAAATGATACAAACTCAGTGACATGGGATGAACCGACACCTGTTTCAAGAGGCAAGGTCCCTCCATGTTCACCTGATGGTTTTCTGAAGATGGATGCAAGGTTAATGGTCTGACCATTTAAGACTGAAATGAGGTTTGTAATTAATTGGTGTGTTCAGGGACTTCTTGGTACTCGGAGATATTGAAGGTGTATGGGGTTAAACACAAACAAATGTGAAAATCTGACTGTCATCAAATAAACATCAGGAATCACAATCAGCTGAATCAATATGAAGTGAGGTCAGTTCGATATTTACCCAAATGTGTTAAATTATTAGGGCAGCACGGTAGCACAGTGGTTAGCACTGCTGCTTCACAGCTCCAGGGTCCCGGGTTCGATTCCCGGCTCGGGACACTGTCTGTGTGGAGTTTGCACATTCTCCCCGTGTCTGCGTGGGTTTCCTCCGGGTGCTCCGGTTTCCTCCCACAGTCCAAAGATGTGCGGGTTAGGTTGATTGGCCAGGTTAAAAATTTCCCCTTAGAGTCCTGAGATGCGTAGGTTAGAGGGATTAGTGGGTAAATATGTGGGGGTAGGGCCTGGGTGGGATTGTGGTCGGTGCAGACTCGATGGGCCGAATGGCCTCCTTCTGCACTGTAGGGTTTCTCTGATTTCTCTCAGGTTGCAGAAACTTTCTTCTGTTTCCTTGAGGTTAGAAGAATGAGGCATCAAAAACCAAGGAATTTGGTCGGGCAGATGCAGAGAGACAATCTTTCCTGATCAGGTAGTCAAGATCAGAGATCTGCCCGATCTATATCAATATGGGTGGATTATTGTGGAGTTTTAACTCCGCAATATTTGTCTTTTGTTCCTGGCAGGTCGATGATTAGAAAGCAACCTGATTGCAGTCCCAGCCTCCAGGCTGCTGTAGAATGCCACAGAGGAGACTATGGGAGCAAGTGGGTCTGATCCCAACCAGGGAGAGGCGTCCAACCCTTAATACCAGTGAAGGAGCAGATCCAATCCCGAGGGCGTCCAATTGCTGACCCCTGACGTGGTTTTTGTTATGGGTGTGGGCTGTGATGACAAAGGGACTTTGTGATGATTCAGGAGGAAGCCCTTGTCGACCCCCAGTCCCCCTTCACAGTTCAGTTGTAAGGGCAGTTGTGGGAGGCGGTGGCACAGTGACATTGTCACTAGACTAGTAATCCAGAGACCCAGCGTAATGCCCCAGGGAACCAAGTTCAAATCCCACCACGGCAGTGGAATTTGAATTCAATAAAAATCTGGAAGTAAATGTCGAGTGATGACCATTGCTGATTGTTGTAAAAACCCATCTGGTTCACTAATGTCCTTCAGGGAAGGAAATCTGCCGTCCTTACCTGGTCTGGCCTACATGTGACTCCAGAGCCACAGCAATGTGGTTGAACCTTAACTACCCTCTGAAATGGCCCAGCGAGACACTCAGTTGTATCAAACTGCTACAAAGTCACATGGAATGAAACTGGATGGATCACCCGGGATCGACTGAGGCACCGGGCACAAAAGCGGTAAACTCAGTCCAGCCGACTCTGCACATTCCTCCTAACTGACATCTGGGGTCTAGCGCCAAAATTGGGAGAGCTGTCTCACACCGGCAGGACGGAGCCAGCAGAGGTGGCAATGCTGTGGTGTAGAGTCGGGAGAAAATTGCACTGGGGGTCCTCAACATCTCATCAGCTCCAACATGGGCAAAGAAACCTTTGCAGAGCCGATAGAATGTGTTTCCCAAATGACTTAACTGGATGACAATTCAGCTCCGATCAGTTCTCAGATGCCTCTTTTAAAGGTGAAAGGGCCAAAGGGACCAATATTAACCATGTGAAATTGTCAAGTAAATCGACAACATTCCTACTAATGTTTTATGGAAATGTGGAACTGAATATCATACAACAAGTGGACAATGGGTGTACGCCAGGTGAATGAAACTAAATCACCTGTGTTGAGGAGGCGCCATGATGAATTGCCCCCCCCTCGTGAGTTTTGCTCCTAGAACTGCCTAAAAGGGACATTAACACTGAACAATGTGAGAGCCAGGAAGGTGTCCAAGGCCCATCCATTCTGCCTTCCAGCAGGTGTAACTGATGATGCATTTCTCAGCTACAATTTCACCTTGAAACGACCTTGGTCAGGTTTTCTTGTTCCTGTACTTGGGTATTTAGGTCACCTGAAAATAGCGAGAGAAGGAAATTGGGTGGGGGAGGGTTGGGTCATACCCTCCAACAGGGTCCCATTTGATTTTCCTGTATTTGCTGCACCCAGGTCATGCGATACAGTTACAGGAACAAAGTAACCTGGCCCTTGCAAACACCAACTCCCCTCTCAGAGTGAGGTAATGCATTTTTACTTTCCCTCTTCAACTTATCCAAAATGCCACTCACACGCCCAATTAATGAACACTGCACAAAATGTGAAACCTGTCTCAGCTGTTATAAAATCTGCACTCTATATCTACTTCTGCAATCGCTTTTGCTGTGAATGAAACTAATTGCAGTATATTTCTTTTCGATAAAGCAGAGTTGTATTTGCGGCCAGATTCTGTGGAGGAGCAGTGGACCCTCTGGCCGTGACAGTGAAGAATCAGCTTATTGTTAGTGGGGTCTGGCAGCCTCCCAGGCTGCTAATTGATACCAATGGTTAGATCTATATTTTGAGTTACTTCTGCAGTGACAATAAAACAATTGTTTGTGTTGCCAACAGCTCGTCAAACTGGTTTCAGTTTAAGGAACAAAAGTTAATCATTAGTCCCACGTTATGAGTGAAATCCACCACATTTTGCGTAAAGTTTAACAATTTTACTCTGAGGGCTCCAGATTTCTAAGAAATGATGTATCCCTCAGGCATTGACCACTATTGTGCATTATTTGTGATAATGGGTCATTGCTAAATAGACTGGGCAGCTGTTGTGAATGATAACCATCCGCGTCGCAGTGTATTCCCTGGGTCCGGAGAACATTTATTTTCCTCCCATCCTGAAACCAATGGGAAACGCAGAGCCGATTTTTCCCGATTTTTTTGGGTGAGTGCTCACTCGGGTTGGAAAAGCAGAGTGTGACCCATTGGTGGCTTTTCCACAAGTTTCACGCCGTCTCCATGGCGGCTGGAATCCGATTGGCCCACCCGCCATCACCTTACTGTTTCAATTGAAACGCCTCCCTGGCGCTCCCTGGCACTACCTGGCGCTCCACGGCACTACCTGGCGCTCCACGGCACACCCTGACACTCCCCGACACTCCCTGGCACTCCCTGGCACTCCCCGGCGCTCCCCCGGCGCTCCCTGGCACTCCCCGGTACTCCCTAGTGCTTCCTCCAAGCCCATTGAGCCGGATAGCTGCAAAGAAATCTCCTCCAAAGGTCTTGGAGGACTCCCTCACCAGAATGCTGGTGCCATGAAGGAAAGGCACCATATCGTGTACCCGCAGGCAGGGAGGAGGCCCTCCAGCAAGGTCAACAACCCCACACGGTGGCAGCGCTGGTCGGTGCCAGCTCCCTGCAGAGGAAGACGGGCTTCAGTTCAGGAAGAAAATAAATTATCTCCTCCATTCAGCTCGGGTAAGCTATTCCTCATCACTCGCCACACAACCACGCACATACCCAGGGATCTCACTCACTATCACCACTCGCTCTCCCACACATCTCCTCACCTCGCCTGTGACTCATCACCTCACTGCTCCCTCACCAACTACACATGCCAACCATCCTTACCAGCTGCCCTGGCATGCGGCCTGCTTGCACTCTCGCTATCTGTTCTCTTACAGGGCAAGGGGGCTCACAATAGCTGGGAGAGACCCCAGATGGGCGGGGTTAAGGATCCTCTCCCTCTCCGAGGAGGAAGCATTCCGGCTGGCAGGGAGGACCGCTCCCTGTGCTGGGAGCAAAGTGGCTGCAGAAAAACCAAGTGAGGACCCACTGCACCACCAACCTAACGTGACTCTCGTCACTCCTATTCTCCAGCCATCTCCCTTCTCCAGCAGACAAGCAGCCCAGTGCCTCCAGCAGCCAGACTAGACACCGGCCAGACAGCAGCTCCAATACATCCTCTGAAGTGGATATTGAAGAGACATCACAGTTTTAACCCATACCCTTCACCAGCACAGTGGGATCCCTCGATGGGATTTAGTAGAAGGGGTCTCGGGATCACATACTGGTGAACACCGCACTCTGCTTGATCCACAGCAGGTGGAGGGAGGGACGGCCTGGGGTGTCGACACTCAGAGGATTGCTGCAGGCCAGGAATCTGCTGAGGTCCAATCAGATGACGAGCCTCTGGACGGGGTCATGCTTCAGTTGCTGAAGATCCAAAGACAAAGTCAGGAACATCAGGAAGAGATGTCGGCCTCATTCCTCAGACTGAAAGCCCAACTGGAGGATTCCAATGGCTTCTGTCGGAGGAGATCATGTCCACACTCCGAGGCAGCCAGGGCAACACAGCCAGGGCAACACAGCCAGGGCAACACAGCCATGTCAACACAGCCAGGTCAACACAGCCAGGGCAACACAGCCAGGGCAACACAGCCAGGTCAACACAGCCATGTCAACACAGCCAGGGCAACACAGCCAGGGCAACACAGCCAGGTCAACACAGCCATGTCAACACAGCCAGGGCAACACAGCCAGGTCAACACAGCCATGTCAACACAGCCAGGTCAACACAGCCATGTCAACACAGCCAGGTCAACACAGCCAGGGCAACACAGCCAGGGCAACACAGCCATGTCAACACAGCCATGTCAACACAGCCAGGGCAACACAGCCAGGGCAACACAGCCATGTCAACACAGCCAGGTCAACACAGCCAGGGCAACACAGCCAGGGCAACACAGCCAGGGCAACACAGCCAGGTCAACACAGCCATGTCAACACAGCCAGGGCAACACAGCCATGTCAACACAGCCATGTCAACACAGCCAGGGCAACACAGCCAGGTCAACACAGCCATGTCAACACAGCCAGGTCAACACAGCCATGTCAACACAGCCAGGGCAACACAGCCATGTCAACACAGCCATGTCAACACAGCCAGGTCAACACAGCCAGGTCAACACAGCCATGTCAACACAGCCAGGTCAACACAGCCAGGTCAACACAGCCATGTCAACACAGCCAGGTCAACACAGCCATGTCAACACAGCCAGGTCAACACAGCCATGTCAACACAGCCAGGGCAACACAGCCAGGTCAACACAGCCATGTCAACACAGCCAGGTCAACACAGCCATGTCAACACAGCCATGTCAACACAGCCATGTCAACACAGCCAGGTCAACACAGCCAGGTCAACACAGCCATGTCAACACAGCCAGGTCAACACAGCCAGGTCAACACAGCCATGTCAACACAGCCAGGTCAACACAGCCAGGGCAACACAGCCAGGGCAACACAGCCATGTCAACACAGCCAGGTCAACACAGCCAGGGCAACACAGCCAGGGCAACACAGCCATGTCAACACAGCCAGGTCAACACAGCCAGGGCAACACAGCCAGGGCAACACAGCCATGTCAACACAGCCATGTCAACACAGCCATGTCAACACAGCCATGTCAACACAGCCAGGTCAACACAGCCAGGGCAACACAGCCAGGGCAACACAGCCAGGGCAACACAGCCAGGTCAACACAGCCAGGGCAACACAGCCAGGGCAACACAGCCAGGGCAACACAGCCAGGGCAACACAGCCAGGGCAACACAGCCATGTCAACACAGCCATGTCAACACAGCCAGGGCAACACAGCCATGTCAACACAGCCAGGTCAACACAGCCAGGGCAACACAGCCAGGGCAACACAGCCATGTCAACACAGCCAGGTCAACACAGCCAGGGCAACACAGCCAGGGCAACACAGCCATGTCAACACAGCCATGTCAACACAGCCATGTCAACACAGCCATGTCAACACAGCCAGGTCAACACAGCCAGGGCAACACAGCCAGGGCAACACAGCCAGGGCAACACAGCCAGGTCAACACAGCCAGGGCAACACAGCCAGGGCAACACAGCCAGGGCAACACAGCCAGGGCAACACAGCCAGGGCAACACAGCCATGTCAACACAGCCAGGGCAACACAGCCAGGGCAACACAGCCAGGGCAACACAGCCATGTCAACACAGCCAGGTCAACACAGCCATGTCAACACAGCCAGGGCAACACAGCCAGGGCAACACAGCCAGGGCAACACAGCCATGTCAACACAGCCAGGGCAACACAGCCAGGGCAACACAGCCAGGGCAACACAGCCAGGGCAACACAGCCAGGGCAACACAGCCAGGGCAACACAGCCAGGGCAACGGCCGCAGTGGAGACATTGATGCAGGACTTCAGCCCAGCATTGGAGGACATGAACCCTTGGGGCAGAGTGTACACTCCATGGGGCAGGATGTACACTCCATGGGGCACGGTGTACACTCCATGGGGCAGGGTGTACACCCCATGGGGCAGGGTGTACACCCCATGGGGCAGGATGTACACCCCATGGGGCAGGGTGTACACCCCATGGGGCAGGGTGTACACTCAATGGGGCAGGGTGTACACTCCATGGGGCAGGGTGTACACTCCATGGGGCAGGGTGTACACTCCATGGGGCAGGGTGTACACTCCATGGGGCAGGGCGTACACTCTATGAAGCTGGGTGTACACTCCATGGGGCAGGCTGTACATTCTATGAAGCTGGGTGTACACTCCATGGGGCAGAGTGTCCACTCCATGGGGCAGGGTGTACACTCCATGGGGCAGGGTGTACACTCCATGGGGCAGAGTGTACACTCCATGGGGCAGGGTGTACACTCCATGGGGCAGGGTGTACACTCCATGGGGCAGAGTGTACACTCCATGGGGCAGGGTGTACACTCCATGGGGCAGGGTGTACACTCCATGGGGCAGAGTGTACACTCCATGGGGCAGGGTGTACACTCCATGGGGCAGGGCGTACACTCCCTGGGACAGGGGGTACACTCCATGGGGCAGGGTGTACACTCCATGGGGCAGGGCGTACACTCCCTGGGGCAGGGTGTACACTCCATGGGGCAGGGTGTACACTCCATGGGGCAGGGTGTACACTCCATGGGGCAGGGCGTACACTCCCTGGGGCAGGGTGTACACCCCATGGGGCAGGGCGTACACTCCCTGGGGCAGGGCGTACACTCCATGGGGCAGGATGTACACTCCATGGGGCAGGGTGTACACTCCATGGGGCAGGGTGTACACTCCATGGGGCAGGGTGTACACTCCATGGGGCAGGGCGTACACTCCCTGGGGCAGGGTGTACACTCCATGGGGCAGGGTGTACACGCCATGGGGCAGGGCGTACACTCCCTGGGGCAGGTGTACACCCCATGGGGCAGGGCGTACACTCCCTGGGGCAGGGCGTACACTCCATGGGGCAGGGTGTACACTCCCTGGGGCAGGGTGTACACTCCATGGGGCTGGGTGTACACTCCCTGGGGCAGGGTGTACCCTCCATGGGGCTGGGTGTACACTCCCTGGGGCAGGGTGTACACTCCCTGGGGCAGGGTGTACACTCCCTGGGGCATGGCGTACACTCCATGGGGCAGGGCGTACACTCCCTGGGGCAGGGTGTACACTCCCTGGGGCAGGGTGTACACTCCATGGGGCAGGGCGTACACTCCATAGGGCAGGGTGTACACTCCATGGGGCAGGGTGTACACTCCGTGGGGCAGGGTGTACACTCCATAGGGCAGGGTGTACACTCCATAGGGCAGGGTGTACACTCCCTGGGGCAGGGTGTACACTCCATGGGGCAGGGTGTACACTCCGTGGGGCAGGGTGTACACTCCATGGGGCAGGGTGTACACTCCCTGGGGCAGGGCGTACAGGTCATTTAGGCATCCACAGATGCCAGCACCAAAGTATTGCGGGGCTTCCCGATCTCACTCCAGCTGCCTCTCTAGCCCAAATTGGATGTCAGGGGCCTTTGAGCACCCATGGGGAGGAGGAGAAGTGCTGCAAAGCCTGGGGCCTTCCACCCTGGAGATTTGATTTGATTTGATTTATTCTTGTCATATGTATTAATATACAGTGAAAAGTATTAGTTCAAGCGCACTATACAAAGCATACCGTTCATAGAGAAGGAAAGGAGAGAGTGCAGAATGTAGTGTTACAGTCATAGCTAGGGTTAGAGAAAGATCAACTTAATGCAAGGTAAGTCCATTCAAAAGTCTGACAGCAGCAGGGAAGAAGCTGTTCTTGAGTCGGTTGGTACGTGACCTCAGACTTTTGTATTTTTTTCCCGATAGAAGAAGGTGGAAGAGAAAATGTCCGGGTGCGTGGGGTCCTTAATTATGCTGGCTGCTTTGCCAAGGCAGCGGGAAGTGTAGACAGAGTCAATGGATGGGAGGCTGGTTTGCATGATAGATTGGGCTACATTCATGACCTTTTGTAGTTTCTTGCGGTTTTGGGCAGAGCAGGAGCCATACCAAGCTGTGATACAACCAGAAAGAATGCTTTCTATGGTGCATCTGTAAAAGCTGGTGAGAGTTGTAGCTGACATGCCAAATTTCCTTAGTCTTCTGAGAAAGTAGAGGCGTTGGTGGTGAAGATTCTGTGAGTGTCCAGCCCATCTGAGTCCACCCTATCTGCGACCGATGCAGCTCCAACCCCACAGGCCAAGGAGGTTGGCTCTGTCACACAACAGCTCCCTGACAGCAGTCCGAGGCCCTCAAAATCTCGGTCCTCCAGCCAAGGTCATTCCAGGCCTCGGGATGTGGCATTAAACAGCGGTGAACTACATGATCACCTTTGAACTGAGCTCGCCAGATCCCTGTTTTTAAAAACAAGTTGTAAGTCGTGCCGATGTGACATCACGCTACTGGGGCTGGACTTTTCCACGCTGGGGGAGGTTACAGCACAGAGGTCCACTAATGAGATTTAAATGCATGCAAATGGGGTTCCCTACCTTTCAAGGTTACGTTACTGGTGGAGGGCGGGGAATATTGTTCTGAGAAATCTCACCAGCACAAATTCTGTTTTTTGGCTTTGTGGGTCTGGCCAGTACTATGAGTCTGTATATATGTTACTGTTGGGGTTAGGGTTGGGCTGTTCTACATGTTACTGTTGGGGTTAGGGTTGGGCTGTTCTACATGTTACTGTTGGGGTTAGGGTTGGGCTGTTCTACCTGTAATATAGTTATTATGGTACATCCCAGTCGGGCTCCGCCTCCTGGGAGAGGTATAAAGGTCACTGCTCTGTCTGGGACCCTTTAGTCTGGGATCGTGTATTATATATGGTAGCTCTATTGTTGTAGTCAATAAAAGCCTTTATTTCCCCGAGTACCTCTAGCCTTGTGAGTTATATCGCGCATCAGGCTTCTCGTGATATCTTTGTGCCTTTGTCGCCATTTACCCCCGCAGGAAATAACAGCGCAAAATCCCTACCAGAAACTATTGTGAAAATAAGGACTGTTCATTGAAACCTGGTAAATCAAAATGTTATTTTCCTGTAAATTAATAAGAATTAGTGATATCACTCAGTCCTCCATAAATATATATATATATGTTATATCTTTATACACATTGGTGGAAATGACGTAGATAGGAAGAGTAGGGGGGTCCTAAGGGAGCAATTCAGGGAGTTGGGAAATAGGTTAAAAAGTAGGGTCACTAGGGTGGCCATCTCTGGGCTGCTCCCAATGCCTCGTGCCAGTGAGGATAAGAATAGGGAGTTGGTTCAAATGAATGCCTGGCTAAAGGACTGGTCCAGGAGGGAGGGCTTTATTTTCATAGACCAATGGGAGGTTTTCAGGAGAGGATGGCACCTGTACAAGAGGGAGGGGTCACAACTAAGTTGGAAGGGCACAAATATCCTGGCTGGGAGCTTTGCTAATGCAGTTCGGGGGGGTTTAAACTAGTGTGGCAGGGGGGTGGGGATCAAACTATTAGGTCTATAAGTGTGGTGGCTGGGGACGAGCTTGGGGCTGGGACAAGGCTGGCAAAGAAGAAGAGCACTCTGGGGGAGGACGACCTCACTGAGCCTGGGGGTCTGGAGTGCTTATACTTCAATGCAAGGAGCGTAGCAGGTAAAACAGACGAACTTGGGGCCTTAATGCGCACGAGGAATTTGGATGTGGTTGCGGTGACGGAGACTTGGTTGAAAGAGGGACAGGACTGGCAGCTGAATATTCCAGGGTACAAGTGTTTTAGGCGAGACAGAGGAGGGGCCAAAAGAGGTGGGGGAGTAGCGGTATTGGTTGGAGAGCATATTACAGCGGTGCAGAGGGAGGACAATTCGGAGGAGTCGTGTAGCGAGTCACTCTGGGTGGAGCTTAGAAACAGGAAAGGCGCAGTCACTATGTTGGGGGTGTACTACAGGCCCCCCAACAGCCCAAGGGAAGTGGAAGAATGGATATGTCAGGAGATACTGGATAGGTGCAGGAAATATAGGGTTGTTGTAGTGGGAGACTTCAATTTCCCTGGTATAGACTGGAAATCGCTGAGGGCAGGGACTCTGGATGGTGAGGCATTTGTAAAATGTGTACAGGAGGGTTCGTTGGAACAATATGTGGACAGCCCAACTAGAGAGGGGGCTATACTGGACCTGGTGCTGGGGAATGAACCCGGTCAGGTCTTCAAAGTTTTGGTCGGGGAACATGTGGCAAATAGTGACCACAATTCTGTTAGCTTTAGGATAGTGATGGAAAAGGATGAGTGGTGTCCCAAGGGTAAGGTGTTGGATTGGGGGAAGGCTAACTTTATTGGGATCAGGCAGAAATTGGCAGCTCTTGATTGGGAGAGGCTGTTTGAGGGTAAATCCACATCTGGTATGTGGCAGTCTTTTAAGGAATGGTTGTTAGGGCTACAGGACAAGCATGTGCCTGTAAAAAAGAAGGATAGGAAGGGTAGGATTAGAGAACCGTGGATAACCAGGGAAATTGAGGGACTGGTCAAAAGGAAAAGAGAGGCGTATGTTAGGTCCAAGCAGCTAAAAACGGAGGGAGCTCTGGAAGAGTATAATGAAAGTAGGAAAATACTCAAACGGGGAATTAGAAGAGCAAAAAGGGGTCACGAAATGTTCTTGGCAGACAGGATTAAGGAGAATCCCAAGGCATTTTATTCATACGTTAGGAACAAAAGGGTTGTAAGGGAAAAAATCGGACCTCTCAGGGACAAAAGTGGGGACTTATGCTTGGAGCCCAAAGAGGTAGGGGAGATCCTAAATGAATACTTTGCGTCGGTATTCACTAAGGAGAGGGATGTGTTGACTGGGAGTGTCTCGGAGGGGAGTGTTGAACCGTTGGAGAAAATCTCCATTACAAAGGAGGAAGTGTTAGGTTTGTTAGAGAATATAAAGACTGACAAATCCCCAGGGCCTGATGGAATCTATCCAAGGCTGCTCAGGGAGACGAGAGGTGAAATAGTTGGGCCTCTGACGCAAATCTTTGTCTCGTCACTGGACACAGGTGAGGTCCCAGAGGATTGGAGGATAGCCAATGTGGTCCCGTTATTTAAGAAGGGTAGGAAGGATAACCCGGGTAATTATAGGCCGGTGAGCTTGACGTCCGTGGTGGGGAAGTTGTTGGAGAAGATTCTTAAAGATAGGATGTATGCGCATTTAGAAAGGAATAAACTCATTAACGATAGTCAACATGGTTTTGTGAGAGGGAGGTCATGCCTCACGAACCTGGTGGTGTTTTTTGAAGAAGTGACCAAAATGGTTGACGAAGGAAGGGCCGTGGATGTTGTCTATATGGACTTTAGTAAAGCGTTTGACAAAGTCCCTCATGGTAGGCTAGTGAAAAAGGTTGGATCCCATGGGATAAAGGGGGAGGTGGCTAGATGGGTGGAGAACTGGCTTGGTCATAGAAGACAGAGGGTGGTAGTGGAAGGGTCTTTTTCCGGCTGGAGGCCTGTGACTAGTGGTGTACCGCAGGGCTCTGTATTGGGACCTCTGCTGTTTGTGATTTATATAAATGATCTGGAAGAAGGAGTAACTGGGGTGATCAGTAAGTTTGCGGACGACACAAAACTGGCAGGACTTGCAGATAGTGAGGAACATTGTCAGAGGCTACAGAAGGATATAGATAGGCTGGAAATTTGGGCAAGGAAATGGCAGATGGAGTTCAATCCTGATAAATGCGAAGTGATGCATTTTGGTGGGAATAATGTAGGGAGGAGCTACACGATAAATGGAAGAACCATAAAGGGTGTAGAGACGCAGAGGGACCTGGGTGTGCAAGTCCACAGATCTTTGAAGGTGACGTCACAGGTGGAGAAGGTGGTGAAGAAGGCATATGGCATGCTTGCCTTTATAGGACGGGGCATAGAGTATAAAAGTTGGGGTCTGATGTTGCAGATGTATAGAACGTTGGTTCGGCCGCATTTGGAATACTGCGTCCAGTTCTGGTCGCCACACTACCAGAAGGACGTGGAGGCTTTGGAGAGAGTACAGAGGAGGTTTACCAGGATGTTGCCTGGTATGGAGGGGCTTGGTTATGAGGAGAGATTGGGGAAACTGGGGTTGTTCTCCTTGGAAAGACGGAGGATGAGGGGAGACTTAATAGAGGTGTATAAAATTATGAAAGGCATAGATAGGGTGAACGGTGGGAAGCTTTTCCCCGGGTCGGTGGTGACGTTCACGAGGGGTCATAGGTTCAAGGTGAAGGGGGGGAGGTTTAACACAGATATCAGAAGGACATATTTCACACAGAGGGTCGTGGGGGCCTGGAATGTGTTGCCGGGCAAGGTGGTGGAGGCGGACACACTGGGAACGTTTAAGACTTATCTAGACAGCTATATGAACGGAGTGGGAATGGAGGGATACAAAAGAGTGATCTAGTTTGGACCAGGGAGCGGCGCGGGCTAATTGTTCCTGGTTTCTCGTTTCAAGGCTTCATTCTACGATCATCTTGCTGGTGCCAGTACAGAGTGAGACTGCGGATAGTTGGGAACCTGTCTCGGGGGCAGGGGATTCATATGGTGTTCGTGGAAGTGGAAATGACTAGGGTTGGGAAGCATTTTCCGATCGGGGCCATTGTGATCTCCTGGACTCGTTTCGATCGCCTCAGGGGGTCGGAGAGGAATTTCCCAGATTTTTTTTTCCCCATATTGGCCCTGGGGTTTTTCACTCTGGGTTTTCGCCTCTCCCTGGAGATCACATGGTCTGGAATGGGGGGGTGGGGGTGAGTTAATAGGTTGTAATGAACAAAGCATCGTAGCTGTGAGGGACAGCTCGGTGGATAGGATATTGGTATGTAGATAGGCTGGAAAATTGGGTGGGGATCCTGGATTCAGGATTCAATCCTGGACCGGGGAGCGGCGCGGGCTTGGAGGGCCGAAGGGCCTGTTCCTGTGCTGTATTGTTCTTTGTTCTTTGTTTGTTCTATCTTGACTCTGGCAACTCTGCATTGCCCCTGTGTATTGCCACACTCCTATCACCCAACTGTGTACTGGGACTTTAACAAATGTTTATTTGTGGCACTGAATGATTTCAGAGTTTCTAAGTGCAGTTTGCTGCAGAATGACAAACAGCACATTAAATACAGAATTCAAAAGATGGCCGGGATTTTGCAGTTTTAATGTCAACAAAAACTATCAGTGTTCAGTGTGATGATGCTGAGAAATTGGCAATAATCTCTGGCATGCGCACACACACAATGAATTGTGGAAGTCCAGAAGTTGCTGTTGGTAACTCGCTGCTCCTGCACAAGATGCTTTCAGAGATGGCAACCTTTTAGAAATCACTGAATTGACAAGAACTTCCCCTTTTACACAATTACATTCATACAATGCCCCCCCCCCCCCCAACATATTATATCTTGCTAATGAAGTGTAATTGGCTTTTTAGTGGTGCACTAAGCCTTGGCTACTGCTGAATGACATCTCTGACCCAGGAAAAGTATTATAGAATCATAGATGCTCTGCAGAACAGAAAGAGGCCATTTGGCCCATCGAGACTGCACTGAGAACAATCCCACCCAGACCCTATCCCCATAACCCCACATATTTACCCTAGCTAGTTCCCCGTGACACTAAGGGCCAATCAACCTAACCCACACATCTTTGTAGTTTTATATTTGTGTAAAGTCAAATCATTGTGATTAAAAACTCCTTTTTTTAAAAATACTTCTAAATCTTTCATGTTTGTTCATGATTTTTTAGTTTTTGATGTTTACGTGCAATCTTTATTTCACTCTCTGTGAAGATAAGCATACATTTCACAAACCAGAAAATGCAGGAAATACTCAGCGGGTCAGTCAGCGTCTGAGAGAAACAGAATTCATGTTTGGGATCAGGATGGCCTTTCCTCGGCAAGTCAGAGATGCAAGAGGTTTTGAGCAAAGGGATGAGTGGGACAAGAAGTTTTGTGATAGGGTGGAAGACAGGAGAGATTGAATGCCAGCAGAGATAGCCCTCCAGGGCTGAAGGGAATGATGAAGGGCCAAGGAAAGAACAACAAAGCAAAAGATGTGGCGAAGTAGGCAGGCTGCTGTCAGAAAGTGAAAATCATCAAAACATGCTCCTCACATCTCCTTTCAACTTTCCCTCCTCACCTTAAGTGCGTGCCCCATACTATTAGACATTTCAACTCTGGGAAAAAGTTACTGACTGTCAACCCTATCTATGTCTCGAAGTCTATCAAATTATGAGAGGCATAGATAGAGTTTACATTTTCCAGAGTTGAAATGTCGAATACAAGGGGAAATGCACTAATGTAAGAGGAGGAAAGTTCAAAGGAGATGTGAGGGGCAGTTTTACACAGAGTGGTAGGTGTCTGGAACACGTTGCCAGGGGTTGGGGTGAAGGCAGATATAAATAGGAGCATTTAAAGCGCTTTTAGGTAAGAACATGAATATGCAAGGAATAGAGGGATATGGAGCAAGGGCAGGCAGAAGGGATTAGTTTAATTTGGCATCATGTTCAACACAATGTCATGGGCCAAACATGACACCAGTTCTTCATTCTGATTGGCTGTTTACCCTGCTTGATGACATCGCTGTTTCTGAACACAGAGTTCTGGTTGACAAGATCACGGTAACATGGTGACAGGATAAAGCCAATCCTTGTGGGCAGCTTTTAGTCCAATCGATGGTGAGCACAGTCCACTTTGCAATTTACTGTGACATCTGAGCCAATGTGTTACTGTATTTTTACACAGAGGGTGGTGGGGGCCTGGAATGCGCTGCCAAGTAGGATGGTGGAGGCAGGCACGCTGACATCGTTTAAGACTTACCTGGATAGTCACATGAGCAGCCTGGGAGTGGAGGGATACAAACGATTGGTCTAGTTGGAACCAAGGAGCGGCACAGGCTTGGAGGGCCGAAGGGCCTGTTTCCTGTGCTGTACTGTTCTTTGTTCTTTGTACAGATTGTAAGGGCGGCACGGTAGCACAATGGTTAGCACTGCTGCTTCACAGCTCCAGGGTCCCGGGTTCGATTCCTGGCTTGGGTCACTGTCTGTGTGGAGTTTGCACATTCTCCTCGTGTCTGCGTGGGTTTCCTCCGGGTGCTCCGGTTTCCTCCCACAGTCCAAAGATGTGCGGGTTAGGTTGATTGGCCAGGTTAAAAATTGCCCCTTAGAGTCCTGGGATGTGTAGGTTGGCGGGATTAGCGGGTAAAAATATGTGGGGATAGGGCCTGAGTGGGATTGTGGTTGGTGCAGACTCGATGGGCCAAATGGCCTCCTTCTGCACTGTAGGGTTTCTATGATTTCTATGATTGTTACGAAGGGGAGGTTGATCTCCTCTCTGAGAACCAACACTCAAAGAGAAGTACGTCCCCTCATAACCTGTTAAAGTGAGTGTGAGAAGGGGGAATATCTCCACTTCAGTAACTTCTAGTGGTTAAATCAAAATAACTACCTGAGATTCTCTCTGAGAAAACAACAAGTAACACTTTATTTATCTAACTAACAGTAAACAGGTTAACTAAACTATTAACAAACTGAATAAAACACTATTCTAACGGAATGCTGTTTAGATAGATACAATTCCCACTTATTAACAAAAAAAATAGAATTTCTAGTCACTCTCAGAATTTCACACACGTTTGTCGTCTCCCAGAATCTTCTGTTTACATTATCTTCTTTTGGTATCTTTGCGATTGAGATGAGGTTTTTTTTAAAAACATAAATGCAGCTATGAGCGACTCAGCCAGTCTCTCTCTCTCCCCGAGAGCCAAACTAAGCTGTTATTCGGCAGGCGGTGGGTGTTTATCTACCCTTTGTGCTGCTGCTCTGTCTTTTATACCCTGATGACATAACAACATCCCCACAATAGGATTGATTTACAGGTTACCAAAACATCAAATTCAAATCTGATAGGCTGCTGTTATTCAAATGCCTAGTTTAAACTGATTGGGCAAGCTTCAAAACCTTCAGCGCCACTGCCTAGGGCTCTCAATACAATGTTTCACTCTGTGTTCTCTGTGTACTTGCATTTTCCAGCAGTTTCCCTTTTAAAAACACCATTTTGTTTTAAACAGAACCATGAATTTTTACAACTCTTAGCATTTTACAATTTTTATAATTTTACGAACATTAGCTTCACAACAGGACAGAGTGCATAGATGGTGTTACACAGGACACCTACAATCCGTGTTCTTGTCATTTCTGGAATAGAGGTCATATGTTTAATAATTTGTTACACAGACTGTAATCTGATTGATAGGAAGAGCAGGCTTGTTGGTGCAATGGATTAGTCTTTTTCAGTTTGCTAGCACTGGGACACTTGATGCAGATGGTTCATTCCAACAATTGATTCTGGAGCAATGAGGTAGCATCAGAGGCAGCCAGTCCACCTGCACTGACAGGGGACAGGGGATGTTACAGTGCAGAGCTATGGCAACTTCATTCTAGCAGCAGTTAGATTGAGTGTTTCACCTGCCCTGCAAGTGGCAAAAGACATCTGGCGACAGTGAGGAAAGGCTCACCATAGACAAGCTGCAGAGCTGGGCTGAGAGGTGGCAAATGGAGTTTAATGTGGGAAAGTGTGAGGTGATTCACTTTGGAAGGAGTAACAGGAATACAGAGTACTGGGCTAATGGTAAGATACTTGGTAGTGTGGATGAACAGAGGGATCTGGGTGTCCATGTGCATAGATCTCTGAAAGTTGGCACCCAGGTTGATAGGGTTGTTAAGAAGGCGTACGGTGTGTTAGCTTTTATTGGTAGAGGGATTGAGCTTCGGAGCCAGGAGGTCATGCTGCAACTGTACAAAACTCTGGTGCGGCCGCATTTGGAGTATTGCATACAGTTCTGGTCGCCGTATTCTAGGAAAGATGTGGAAGTGTTGGAAAGGGTGCAGAGGAGATTTACCAGGATGTTGCCTGGTATGGTGGGAAAATCGTATGAGGAAAGGCTGAGGGGCTTGAGGTTGTTTTCGTTAGAGAGAAGGAGGTTAAGAGGTGACTTAATAGAAGCATACAAGATGATCAGAGGATTAGATAGGGTGGACAGTGAGAGCCTTTTTCCTCGGATGGTGATGGCTAACACAAGGGGACATAGCTTTAAATTGAGGGGTGAGAGATATAGGACAGATGTTAGAGGTAGGTTCTTTACTCAGAGAGTAGTAAGGGCGTGGAATGCCCTGCCTGCAGCAGTAGTGGACTCATCAACATTAAGAGCATTCAAATGGTTATTGGATAAACATATGGATGATATTGGAATAGTGTATATTAGAGGGGCTTTAGATTGGTTCCACTGGTCAGCGCAACATCGAGGGCCGAAGGGCCTGTACTGCACTGTAATGTTCTATGTTCTATAGGTAAATGTGGCAACAAGCTGAAATCCCACTAGCAACAACCAGAGTGGGTGGTATTGAATGGGAGTGACAGAGGTCTCACCAGCAGCCTGCAGAGCCAGTGAAAATCCCAAAACCCTACAGGAAGACCTCTACCTCTGGGCAGGGGGGTCAAGAACCCCAGAGGTCGAGGTCCCTGCCCACCAAAATGCTGCAATCCAATGAGAGACTGGCAGCTCTTCATTGCTCGCTGTGCCACTGGGAAGGTGGCGGCTGCAGTCGATAATGCAGCCACATTGCTGAGAGATCCCAGCCAAAGGAAAGATTTGCAGAGTCAGAGTCGCAGGGGGATTGGCAGGATCTGTAAGAAGGACAAGAGGAGCTCTCGGCACCCTGCTCCCCTTCCTGACACCCGGGTCCCTCAATCAGGCATTGGGTGCCTATGAACAAGGGTCTGCCCCAGGAGCCTGCAAGAACCTTGACACACTTCATGCTCCCTGCATGACAAGTCCCCTGCCCTCCCCAGGCATTAATTGGCCAGACTTCATCAGGACATTGGCAGGGAGATGCTGCGGTCCTTACCTGGCATCCTCCTGCCTGATTAAATCACCCTTGGCAACAAACCTATCCCAGGGTATTAAAATCTGTCCCGTGTCTCCCAGGTTACACTGATTCTGGTTCACAACAGTGACTATGGCCATCAGGAACTACACCAACCTGCACATTGATCCACCTGCCTCTTTGCCTTCTCGCCCTTCAACCCCTCACCCAATAGCACCCACCTTACCCTGAGTAATATTGGGACAGGTACCTCAGACAAAGCAGGGTGACAGAGATGATTTTTTCTTAAGGTCGAACCAGTGTACTCTTTTTTGGACACATTCCATACAGTAACTCATTGATTGGAGCATTGGAATCCAAGCCTTCTAAATTTCAAATTGCCTTTAGCCTTGGGGCAGCAGAGAATAGTGAACAGAAAGGGAAAGTACTCCCCAGATTCCCAGATATCTAGGGGTGGCACGGTAGCACTGTGGTTAGCACTGCTGCCTCACAGAGCCAGGGACCCAGGGTTCGATTCCGCTAGCTTTCGGAGTGCTGCCCCTTCATCAGGTGAGTGACTCACCTGCGGAAGGAGCAGCGCTCCGAAAGCTTGTGCTACCAAATAAACCTGTTGGACTTTAACCTGGTGTTGTGAGATTTCTTAATGTCCCACCCCAGTCCAACACCGGCATCTCCACATCATGGCTACACTGAAATGATCTTAATGTCAGAACTGACATCCTGTTGGCCGATAGCTCCAGAGTTTACAGAGATGTGGATGAGAGTTACAGCAGCAGGTGATCTGAAGCAGGGTAAGGTTGGACAATGTTAGGGACATGGAAATAGGTGATCTTAATGATGATGCAGCTTTAGAAAAAGAAAAACTACAGGCCCTTCAGCCCACAAAGTTGTGCCGAACATGTCCCTACCTTAGTGATTACTAGGCTTACCTATAGTCCCCTATCTTACTAAGTTCTCAGTTCTATCTCAAACCAGCTCTCTCGACTGCTCCTCTGTTGCTGAATTATTAGGCTGCTTATCTGACACCCAGTACTGGACAAAGAAAAATTTCCTAAAATTAAATATTGGAAAGACTGAAAATCAAGTAACACCTGGATTTTAAAATTCTCATCCTTGTTTTCAAATCCCTCCACCCCCCCACACTCCTTCCTCGCTCTGTAACCCCCTCCACCCTCGCTCTGTAACCCCCTCCACCCCCCACACTCCTCCCTCGCTCTGTAACCCCCTCCATCCCCCACACTCCTCCCTCACTCTGTAATCTCCTCCAGCCCCCACCCTCGCTCTGTAACTCCCTCCACCCCCCACACTCCTCCCTCGCTCTGTAACCCCCTCCATCCCCCACACTCCTCCCTCACTCTGTAATCTCCTCCAGCCCCCACCCTCGCTCTGTAACCCCCTCCACCCCCCACACTCCTCCCTCGCTCTGTAACCCCCTCCACCCCCCACACTCCTCCCTCGCTCTGTAACCCCCTCCATCCCCCACACTCCTCCCTCACTCTGTAATCTCCTCCACCCCCCACACTCCTACCTCGCTCTGTAACCCCCTCCATCCCCCACACTCCTCCCTCACTCTGTAACCCCCTCCACCCTCGCTCTGTAACCCCCTCCACCCCCCACACTCCTTCCTCGCTGTAACCCCCTCCATCCCCCACACTCCTCCCTCGCTCTGTAACCCCTCAGCCCCCACACTCCTTCCTCGCTGTAACCCCCTCCAGCCCCCACACTCCTCCCTCACTCTGTAATCTCCTCCACCCCCCACACTCCTACCTCGCTCTGTAACCCCCTCCATCCCCCACACTCCTCCCTCACTCTGTAACCCCCTCCACCCTCGCTCTGTAACCCCCTCCACCCCCCACACTCCTTCCTCGCTGTAACCCCCTCCAGCCCCCACACTCCTCCCTCACTCTGTAACCCCCTCCACCCTCCACACTCCTCCCACGCTCTGTAACCCCCTCCATCCCCCACACTCCTCCCTCACTCTGTAATCTCCTCCAGCCCCCACACTCCTCCCTCTCTCTGTAATTTGTGAAATGAAAATAAAATGAAAAGCTTTCTTGCTCCTTCGCCTTTTCCCAGGCTTTGACATGGTTGGAACCTCCTCCTCCTCCCAGCCAGATGGATCCACACTTCCCTGATCTAATTATTGGGCAAAGAATTGTCACCGATGGCTTTCATTCTCATCCCCGCATTGGGATTCCCATGGATCCATCCTCGGCTTCCTCTTATTTCTCATATCCCTGCTAACCCCCAGCAATATCAAATTAATGCATCATGTCAGGTTCTACATGCATTTGAAGAGATGACACCCAGTCCTACTGCAACCCCACTTCTCTCAACCCCTCCACTCTACATTATTGGACTGATTATCCGGCATCCTGTACTGGATGAGCAGAAATTTCCTCAAGTTAAATATTGGGAAGAGCCAAGCCACTGGGCTGGCATTTTCCCATCCCACCCATAACAGGAATCGTCATGGTCTGGATAAAACATTTGAAGGAGCAGCCAAAGGTCCTTTGACTTTGGGCAGGAATGCTCCGTTTCTGATTGAACCGAAACCTGCTCCGCCAGCAACATCATTGTTAAAAGATTGGGGCACTTTATTAGAGGGTGCCCAATACACAAATTTTAAAATCGAACCCCACTCATCCCCAACCTAGAACCTCCACCTTGCTTAGAGCACCCCCCGGCACTGCCCCCTGACACAACAGTGCAACGGTACTGCCCTCACCTCCCTGGGGGAGGTACCCGGCTCTGTGCCTCCTATGGGTTGCCAGGTGTATGTCATGTGTGCCCTCACACTAACATGATAGGGGTGGGAGGGCAACCATTGCTCGAAAATGCCTGATAATTCCAGTTAAATATATTCAAATAGGGACAATTCTTTGCACTACCACTGAATCTAAAACTGAATCTGTTTCACATCTTTAACCATCTTAGTTGTGAATCTTTTCATGAATGGAGGCGGAAGTCTCCATTGGCTGGGGAACAATGGGAATGGGAAATCCCGCTGGTGTAATCCGTGTTTTGGACTCTGCACGATTTCCCTGTTCCTGTGAAATACCCTACACTGACACTTCGACCAGTTTATCACTCAGGCGCTCTTACTCGGAGACAGATAAGAGACTGTGGCTCGAACTTTGCTTTATTAAAAATACTCAGGTTAAAGAAACAATTCTTACACAATAAATCAAGCTAACTTTTCCACAAACTAGGCTAATTGTCTGAGAAAATGAAAAGCAGCCAGCATAATCCCACGCACCCTGGACATTCCCTCTTCCACCTTCGTCCGTTGGGAAAAAGATACAAAACTCTGAGGTCATGTACCAACCGACTCAAGAACAGCTTCTTCCCTGCTGCTGTCAGACTTTTGAATGGACTTACCTTGCATTAAGTTGATCTTTCTCTACACCCTTACTATGACTGTAACACTACATTCTGCACTCTCTCATTTCCTTCTCTATGAACGGTATGCTTTGTCTGTATAAGCGTGTGAGAAACAATACTTTTCACTGTATACTGATACATGTGACAATAATAAATCAAATCAAAGAGAAACGGCTACTATCCGGTCTGGTGAAATGAATTGGCCTGCTGGATTCAAATCACTGAGCTCACCTTGAAAGATGAACCCAGGGTTTTCTTGACACAAAGATGGATCTCACAGTGTCCCAGGTAATAGTAGGTTGGTCAAATCTTGGCTGGAGTTTGTCCTGAATATCTCCCCTCTGCAGGCCCTTCTGGAATGTTCCCTGGCTTTCAGCCAATGGGGTGACAGGGTGGGGTCACAGCACCCAATGGAGTTAGGCCAGGTTATCCTAATTGTACACATCTCCTTTTAGGATATGTTAATAGCAGAGAGCCTGGCTGAGTCTGGGGAACATGTAATCATAATGTCTTTCTGCATTCTTCTGGCCACGTACCTCCTGATGGATTTCGGGCTATAACGGCTCCTCCATTGTTAAATTTGATCCTCTCTATTCAATATGAAACAGGTTTGGGTTCTGGTTTCAGGTGATAATGATTCCTCCATTGTTAAGATCAAGTTTAATATGTGAGACAGCTCTGGTATGTTCCGTTCCCTGTTGACTTTTGACCTTTGGTAACCTCATCCATAGTCCATCAGGCCTTGCTTGCAGTTTAGCTGTATATTAATTTAAAGTGTCCAAATTTATGTTGGGCCTAATTGCTCAGGCTGTTGTCCATTTGACCACATACTGCCCCCACCACTGATTGCACCCTTCAGGAAATGAAACACAAAATTCCCCCTGGAGTCACCCAGAAGTGGGACAAAGAGCATTGAGTTGGTGAGTCTTGGGCTGGTCTGAGCAGAGTGGCAGCTTTTCAATCCCTCCGTGTAGAACGACCAATCATACGTACAGCCATTAACTGGTAAGATTAATCCTTTCCTGTGCCTCTCATTGCCCTCTTCACACTTTCCATTTCCCCCAGGTTCTTATCAGCTGCAGGATCTTCCTTAAGATGGCAGATTGGAGGAGGATATCCCCTTGAGGAAGCGGCATGTGATTACCCGGAACCAGCAGAGAGGCTGCCATTCTGAGTGGAATGAATAGCTAGTTAGACCTGATAAAACTCACAGCACAGATGAGCAACGTGGGCAGTGGTGGTGGGAACAGCCCGGAGAACATCCTCTGCCAGCTCTACTGGGCGGGTGGGAGATGCTGACTTGCGGGACAGCTATAAAAAGAAATACACTTGCAGCATTCCACCCATGAAGTGAGACATTGGAAACCTGGCCAAAGGCTTTGAGCACCATGACAGAAGTCTGGAGGATTTCTCTTACAGACTGTGTGGAGTTCTCTAGTGGGATATTTCCATTCTCCAATCAATCTGAGAGTGTGCTCAGCACCAGGGACACACTAGCTGAAGGGTGTGTGTTACCAATCTTTGTGTTGATGGAAGCTCAGGGCAGTGCCATCCAGACATGGGGATCCAACATCTCCAATTGGAGAGGTTGATGATTGAAACAGACTGGCAGAGCAAATGACCAGGGGCTTTGACTCACCCTTTAATTCATTCATGGGATGTAGCCTTCGGTTACTTACTGCCAGCAACTATTGCCCATCCCTAATTGCCCTTCAGAAGGTGGTGTTGTGCTGCCCTCTTGAACTGCTGCAGTCCAGTGTCTTGAAATAGAAACATAGAAAAACTACAGCACAATACAGGCCCTTCAGCCCACAAGGTTGTGCCGAACATGTCCCTACCTTAGCGATTACTAGGCTTACCTATAACCCTCTATCTTACTAAGTTCCATGTACTTATCTAAAAGTCTCTTAAAAGATCCTATCAAATCCGCCTCCACCACCGTTGCTGGCAGCCCATTCCACGCACCCACCACCCTCTGAGTGAAAAACTTACGCCTGACAAAGTTTCGGTAGGGGAACATGTGGCAAATAGTGACCACAACTCTGTTAACTTTAGGATAGTAATGGACAAGGATGAGTGCTGTCCTACGGGCAGGGTGCTAAATTGGGGGAAGGCTGACTATAGCCGGATTAGGCAGGAATTGGTGGATGTTGATTGGGAGAGGATGTTTGAGGGTAAGTCCGCGTCAGGCATGTGGGAGTCTTTTAAGGAACTATTGATAAGGCTGCAGGATAGGCATGTGCCTGTAAAAAGGAAAGATAGGAAAGGTAGGATTCGAGAGCCGTGGATAACCAAGGAAATTGAGGATCTGATAAAAATGAAAAGGGAGGCGTACGTTAAGTCCAGGCAACTGAAAACAGATGGAGCTCTGGAGGAATACAGAGAGAGTAGGAAAGATCTCAAACGGGGAGTTAGAAGGGCAAAAAGAGGTCACGAGATGTTCTTGGCAGGCAGGATTAAGGAGAATCCTAGGGCATTCTATTCATACGTTAGGAACAAAAGAGTTGTCAGGGAGAAAATCGGACCTCTCAGGGACAAAGGAGGGGAATTATGCTTAGAACCCAAGGGAATAGGGGAGATCCTAAATGAATACTTTGCATCGGTATTCACGAAGGAGAGGGGCGTGTTAACCGGGAGTGTCTCGGAGGGAGGTGTTGACCCGTTAGAGAAAATCTCCATTAAAAGAGAGGAAGTGTTAGGTTTTTTAGGGAACATTAAAACTGACAAAGCCCCAGGGCCTGATGGCATCTATCCTCGACTGCTCAGGGAGACGAGAGGTGAAATTGCTGGGCCTCTGACGGAAATCTTTGTCGCTTCTTTGGACACGGGTGAGGTCCCTGAGGATTGGAGGATAGCGAATGTGGTCCCGTTGTTTAAGAAGGGTAGCAGGGATAACCCAGGAAATTATAGGCCGGTGAGCTTGACGTCCGTGGTAGGGAAGTTGTTGGAGAGGATTCTTAGAGATAGGATGTATGTGCATTTAGAACGAAACAATCTCATTAGTGACAGACAGCATGGTTTTGTAAGAGGGAGGTCGTGCCTTACAAATTTGGTGGAGTTTTTTGAGGAAGTGACAAAAACGGTTGATGAAGGAAGGGCCGTGGATGTCGTCTATATGGATTTCAGTAAGGCATTTGACAAAGTCCCACATGGCAGGTTGGTTAAGAAGGTTAAGGCTCATGGGATACAAGGAGAAGTGGCTAGATGGGTGGAGAACTGGCTTGGCCATAGGAGACAGAGGGTAGTGGTCGAAGGGTCTTTTTCCGGCTGGAGGTCTGTGACCAGTGGTGTTCCGCAGGGCTCTGTACTGGGACCTCTGCTATTTGTGATATATATAAATGATTTGGAAGAAGGTGTAACTGGTGTAATCAGCAAGTTTGCGGATGACACGAAGATGGCTGGAATTGCGGATAGCGAAGAGCATTGTCGGGCAATACAGCAGGATATAGATAGGCTGGAAAATTGGGCGGAGTGGTGGCAGATGGAGTTTAATCCAGATAAATGCGAAGTGATGCATTTTGGAAGAAATAATGTAGGGAGGAGTTATACAATAAATGGCAGAGTCATCAGGAGTATAGAAACACAGAGGGACCTAGGTGTGCAAGTCCACAAATCCTTGAAGGTGGCAACACAGGTGGAGAAGGTGGTGAAGAAGGCATATGGTATGCTTGCCTTTATAGGACGGGGTATAGAGTATAAAAGCTGGAGTCTGATGATGCAGCTGTATAGAACGCTGGTCAGGCCACATTTGGAGTACTGCGTCCAGTTCTGGTCGCCGCACTACCAGAAGGACGTGGAGGCATTGGAGAGAGTGCAGAGAAGGTTTACCAGGATGTTGCCTGGTATGGAGAGTCTTAGCTATGAGGAGAGATTGGGTAGACTGGGGTTGTTCTCCTTGGAAAGACGGAGAATGAGGGGAGATCTAATAGAGGTGTACAAGATTATGAAGGGTGTAGATAGGGTGAACAGTGGGAAGCTTTTTCCCAGGTCGGAGGTGATGATCACGAGGGGTCACGGGCTCAAGCTGAGAGGGGCGAAGTATAACTCAGACATCAGAGGGACGTTTTTTACACAGAGGGTGGTGGGGGCCTGGAATGCGCTGCCAAGTAGGGTGGTGGAGGCAGGCACGCTGACATCGTTTAAGACTTACCTGGATAGTCACATGAGCAGCCTGGGAATGGAGGGATACAAACGATTGGTCTAGTTGGACCAAGGAGCGGCACAGGCTTGGAGGGCCGAAGGGCCTGTTTCCTGTGCTGTACTGTTCTTTGTTCTTTGTTCAATCCCATCAATTTCCCCAAAACCATTTCTCTACTAATGCTGATTTCCTTCAGCTCCTCACTAAAACATGATTCTCTCAGAACATCTGATATATAAGAACAGAACTAGGAGCAGGAATCGGCCATCTGGCCCCTCGAGCCTGCTCCGCCATTCAATAAGATCATGGCTGATCTGTTTGTGGACTCAGCTCCACTTACCCGCCCACTCACCATAAGCCTTAATTCCTTTACTGCTCAAAAATGTATCTATCCTTGCGTTAAAAACATTCAATGAGGTAGCCTCAACTGCTTCACTGGGCAGGGAATTCCACAGATTCACAACCCTTTGTGTGAAGAAGTTCCTCCTCAACTCAGTCCTAAATCTGCTCCTGCTTATTTTGAGGCCACGCCCCCTAGTTCTAGTTTCACCCGCCAGTGGAAACAACTTCCCTGCTTCTATCTTATCTATTCCCTTCAAAATCTTATATGTTTCTATAGGATCTCCCCTCATTCTTCTGAATTCCAATGAGTCTACTCAGTCTCTCCTCATAAACCAACCCTCTCAACTCCGGAATCAACCCGGTGAATTTCCTCTGCACCCCCTCCAGTGTCAGTATGTCCTTTCTCAAGTAGGGAGACCAGAGCTGTACACAGTGCTCCGGGTGTGGCCTCGCCGGCACCTTGTACAGCTGCAACATAACCTCGCTGTTTTTAAACTCCATCCCTCTAGCAATGAAGGACAACATTCCATTTGCCTTCTTAATTACCTGCTGCAGCTGCAAAACAACTTTTTGCGATTCATGCAAAAGGACACCCAGGTCCCTCTACACAGCAGCATGCTGCAATTTTTTTACCATTTAAATAATAGTCCATTTTGCTGTTATTCCTACCAAAATGGATGACCTCACATTTACCAACATTGTATTGAATACAGGAGTTGGGACGTCTTGTTGAAGTTGTACAAGACATTGGTAAGGCCACACTTGGAGTGCTGTGTGCAGTTCTGGTCACCCTATTATAGAAAGGGTATTATTCAACTGGAGGGAGTGCAGAGGAGATTTGCTGGGATGCTACCGGGACTTGATGGGTTGAGTTATGAGGAGAGGTTGAATAGACTGGGACTTTTTTCTCTGGAGCGTAGGAGGCTGAGGGGTGACCTTATAGAGGTCTATGGGGTGGTGAGAGGCATAGATCAGCTAGATAGTCAATATCTTTTCCCAAAGGTAGGGGAGTCTAAAACTGGAGGGCATAGGTTTAAGGTGAGAGGGGAGAGATACAAAAGTGTCCAGAGGGGCAATTTTTTCACACGGAGGGTAGTGAGTGTCTGGAACAAGCTGCCAGAGGTAGTAGTAGAGGTGGGTACAATTTTATCTTTTAAAAAGCATTTAGATAGTTACATGGGTATGATGGGTATAGAGAGATATGGGCCAAAAGCGGGCAATTAGGATTAGCTTAGGAGTTTTAAAAAAAAGGACGGCATGGACAAGTTGGGCCAAAGGGCCTGTTTCCATGCTGTAAACCTCTATGACTCTATGATCTCCTCTGTACCTATTCCCCAGCACCTTAAACCTGTGTCCTCTTGTGGCAACCATTTCAGCCCTGGGAAAAAGCCTGACTGTCCACTCGATCAATACCTCTCAACATCTTATACACCTCTATCAGGTCGCCCCTCATCCTTCGTCTCTCCAAGGAGAAAAGGCCGAGCTCACTCAACCTATCCTCATAAGGCATGCTCCCCAACCCAGGCAACATCCTTGTAAATCTCCTCTGTACCTTTTCTATGGCTTCCACATCCTTCCTGTAATGAGGCGACCAGAACTGAGCACAGTACTCCAAGTGGGGTCTGACCAGGGTCTTATATAGCTGCAACATTATCTCACGACTCCTAAACTCAATTCCTCGATTGATGAAACCCAGTACACCAAATGCCTTCTTAACCACAGCCTCAACCTGCACAGCTGCTTTGAGCATCCTATGAACTCGGACCCCAAGATCCTTCTGATCTTCCACACTGCCAAGAGTCCTACCATTAATATTATATTCCGCCATCCTATTTGACCTGCCAAAATAAACCACCTCACACTTATCTGGGTTGAACTCCATCTGCCACTTCTCCGCCCAGTCTTGCATCCTATCAATGTCTCGCTGCAACTTCTGACATCCCTCCACACTATCCACAACACCTCCAACCTTTGTGTCATCAGCAAACTTACCAACCCATCCCTCCACTTACTCATCCAGGTCATTTATAAAAATCACAAAGAGTAAGGGTCCCAGAACAGATCCCTGGGGCACTCCATTGGTGACCGACCTCCATGCAGAATATGACCCATCTATAACCACTCTTTGCCTTCTGTGGGCAAGCCAGTTCTGGATCCACAAAGCAATGTCCCCTCAGATCCCATGCCCCCTCACTTTCTCAATAAGCCTTGCATGGGGCACCTTATCAAATGCCTTGCTGAAGTCCATATATACTACATCTACTGCTCTTCCTTCATCAATGTGTTTAGTCACGTCCTCAAAAAATTCAATCAAGCTCGTAAGGCCTTTGACAAAGCCCCAAATCATGTGGAGTGAATCAAATTGACTGAAGACTGGCACCTGTGACGCTGGGAACCTCAGGAGGCCGACTCAGCACGTGACTGGTGCACATCAGTGGCGGTGATAAGTTACTGCCCTGTATGAGTGATAGGGGCCCAATGGGACTGGCGAGTACTGCCCTCTCTCCCGCTGCCAGTGTCCTCTCCAGCCCGTCAACCAATACTCACCACACTGACCTTAAAGCAGCTGAGCCAGATTTCAGCAGCAGCGGACAAGCCCTCGTGACCCTCTGAGAGGCTCCTCGGTGGCCCAACATCATCCATAACGGTCATCACCAACTCTGCTGAAGATACTGAAGGAAGGAACACTTTGCAGAAATGTCTAATGCTTCTGTTAAAAAAGTACTGGTTGGTTGAGGTTTGAGTGTTTGATGGTTGAAGCTACAGATTGTCTTTGGGTCACTTTTAACCTTTGGCATGGAGTCTATTTGTAGAACAATGAATGAGGTTGCTTTATGAATGAACCATTCCTGGCTGAACAATGTCAACCTCAGACAACGCAGCATTAACGGAACTGTGAATGAGGTCACCAGGACTGTGAACACTGGGGGTTTTCCAGGGTGGGATGTGAGCTGTTCAGCCCTCTCTGGCAGAGTTTCTGTTCTCCAAGGCTCCCTCTCATGATTGGGTATTGTGTCTCTCACAGGTGCAGACATCCACCTATGGGATTCCCTGCCACACAAGAAACAGCACAGGAGCAGCAGCAAGAAACAGAGGAAGCTCATCCTCCACTCACACAGCTTGATGGGTCCTCCGGTTTGATTAACTAGGGTGGCACTGGGTGAGGAGCAGGGCACAAGTGGACAGGAGGAGGTACCGGGGGCAGCTGTGGGCTATCACTCTCAGAGAGCCAGGAACAGATACAGCACTGGTCAGCTGGGGACTGAGGCAGAGTCTCCGGATTCCTGATGGAACCCATGAGGAAGTGTCTGTGCAAGTTGTTTGATTGGCTGGCTTGTCAAATGTTCTGTTGGATGCACTGAGCCTGGATTCGAAGTTTATTTCTTTGTTCAAACCATAACTGAAAGGAAACAGAAACTTCAGGCTTCTAGGGATGGTAGGAGTGGTGGGGGAGAAGTTGGGGGTGGGGGTAGGGAGAGTCTGGAGTGTAGATGGGAATGGTGGGGGTCAGGAGGGTGGGGAGGTGTCAAGAGGGTAGTTGGGTGATGTTGGGGATTAGTTGGGGGCGGGCGCAGTCATGGTTAGTTGGGGTGGAGGGCTACCTATACTAGAAGCTGGAGCAATGCATTGCATGAAAGGGAGGCTCACACCAACCTGACTCACAGCCCTTCCGGGAGCCATCCGAGCTTGCTGTAAACCCAACAGGACACATCTCAGACAGTGTCCATCACCCAGCTCCCCAAATCCAGTGCCCCATACAAAGAGATGGCCATAAACTGTCTTCACCCCAAAAAACAGGGAGATAAGTGTCCAAGAATTCACAGAGATATTCAGAAGCTATAAGGCACTGGATAAAGGACACAGAAATTTCTGCATCAACCCAACTTAATGAAACAAAGAACAAATATTGAGTGGGGTGCTCAGTGGAGTGCACACTACTGCCACACTGTGTTAACTCCATGTTATTACAATTATACACTTCCTTGAAGCGTTTCCCTGCACAGTTGATGCTCTGTAAGCACAGAGGGGAAAAGATCCAAGATTTCACCTCACTTATGGAGGATTCAAAACAATCCACACAAACAAATTGTTCAAAAACATCCACTCCGACTTGAAAAGTTGTGAGAAATTACACCACAGAAACTGAGATTAAAATAATCACCAACATTCAAAATCAAACATTCCTCATCATTACAAACCAATCAAAACATTCTGAAAACAAACATCCCTCAGCATTCGAAACCAATCTGCAGCGATTCGAGAGGCAGCTCACTGCCACCTTCCCAAGGGCACCTAGGGATGGGCAATAAATGCTGGCCAGCCAGTGATGCCCATGTCCCACAAATGAATAAAAAAAATCTAAACCAACCAAATCACTCTGAATCAAACATCCCTGCACATTCTAAACCAATCAAAACATTCCAAATCAAAAATATTTAACCTTCTAAACCAGTCAAATCATTCCAAATGGTAGAATCCCTACACTATGGAAAAAGCCATTTATAACATTCCAAATCAAACATCCCTCAGCAGAGATAATCCAGGTAATTGCGGCCAGTAAGCCTGACATCATTGCTGGGGAAGCTGTTGGAGAATATTCTGAGAGACAAGGTTTATTTGCATTTGGAAGTGAATGGATTTATTAGTGGTAGGCATGGTTTTGTGTGGAGAAGGTCACAGCTCGCCAACTTGATTGCGTTTTTTGAGGTGGTGACAAGAATGATTGATGAGGGAAAGGCGATGGATGTTGTCTACATGGACTTTAGTATGGCATTTGACAAGGTCACTCATGGCAGGCTGATACAAAAGGTAAAGTCTCATGGGATCCAGCGTGTGCTGGCTAAATGGATACAGAACTGGCTTGGCCATAGTAAGAGCTTTAACAACACCAGGTTAAAGTCCAACAGGTTTATTTGGTAGCAAAAGCCACACAAGCTTTCGGAGCCTTAAGCTCCTTCTTCAGGTGAGTGGGAATTCTGTTCACAAACAGGGCATATAAAGACACAAACTCAATTTACATGAATAATGGTTGGAATGCGAATACTTACAGCTAATCAGGTCTTAAAGGTACAAACAATGTGAGTGGAGGGAGCATTAAGACAGGTTAAAGAGATGTGTATTGTCTCCAGACAGGACAGCCAGTGAGACTCTGCAGGTCCAGGCAAGCTGTGGGGATTACAGATAGTGTGATATGAACCCAACATCCCGGTTTAGGCCATCCTCATGTGTGCGGAACTTGGCTATCAGTTTCTGCTCAGCGGCTCTGCGCTGTCGTGTGTCGTGAAGGCCGCCTTGGAGAACACTTACCCGAATATCAGAGGCCGAGCGGTGTTCATTCATCCATTGTCGCAGCGTCTGCATAGTTTCCTCAATGTACCATGCCTCGGGATATCCTTTCCTGCAGCGTATCAGGTAGACAACGTTGGCCGAGTTGCAAGAGTATGTACCGTGTACCTGGTGGATGGTGTTCTCACGTGAGATGATGGCATCCGTGTTGATGATCCGGTATGTCTTGCAGAGGTTGCTGTGGCAGGGTTGTGTGGTGTCGTGGTCACTGTTCTCCTGAAGGCTGGGTAGTTTGCTGTGGACAATGGTCTGTTTGAGGTTGTGCGGCTGTTGGAAGGCAAGAAGTGGGAGTGTGGGGATGGCCTTGGCGAGATGTTCGTCTTCATCAATGACATGTTGAAGGCCAGAGGAGATGTTGTAGCTTCTCCGCTCCGGGGAAGTACTGGACGACAAAGGGTACTCTGTTGACCGTGTCCCGTGTTCATCTTCTGAGGAGGTCGGTGCGGTTTTTCGTTGTGGCGCGTCGGAACTGTCGATCGATGAGTCGAGCGCCATATCCTGTTCTTATGAGTGCATCCGAAGAGGAAAGAGTCGAATTGGACTCCTCCGGAAGGCCGCTGCCCTCGACTTGACATGTATGCCCAAGCCATCAGGAGGTGCATCAACACCAAATTCAGAGAACAGTGACCACGACACCACACAACCCTGCCACAGCAACCTCTGCAAGATGTGCCGGATCATCGACACAGATGCCATCATCTCACGTGAGAACACCATCTACCAGGTACACGGTACATACTCTTGCAACTCGGCCAGCGTTGTCTACCTGATACGCTGCAGGAAAGGATGTCCCGAGGCATGGTACATTGGGGAAACTATGCAGACGCTGCGACAATGGATGAATGAACACCACTCGACAATCCCCAGGCAAGACTGTTCTCTTCCTGTTGGGGAGCATTTCAGCAGTCACGGGCATTCTGCCTCTGATATTCGGGTAAGCGTTCTCCAAGGCGGCCTTCACGACACACGACAGCGCAGAGTCGCTGAGCAGAAACTGATAGCCAAGTTCCGCACACATGAGGACGGCCTAAACCGGGATATTGGGTTCATGTCACACTATCTGTAATCCCCACAGCTTGCCTGGACCTGCAGAGTCTCACTGGCTGTCCTGTCTGGAGACAATACACATCTCTTTAACCTGTCTTAATGTTCTCTCCACACACATTGTTTGTACCTTTAAGATCTGATTAGCTGTAAGTATTCGCATTCCAACCATTATTCATGTAAATTGAGTCTGTGTCTTTATATGCCCTGTTTGTGAACAGAATTCCCACTCACCTGAAGAAGGAGCTTAAGGCTCCGAAAGCTTGTGGCTTATGCTACCAAATGTTCTCTCCACACACATTGTTTGTACCTTTAAGATCTGATTAGCTGTAAGTATTCGCATTCCAACCATTATTCATGTAAATGGATTCATGAGGGGAAAGTCGTGCTTGACGAACATGTTGGATTTTTATGAAGATGTGACGAGGGCGGTTGATGGAGGAGAACCGGTGGATGCAGTGTTTTTGGATTTCCAAAAGGCGTTTGATAAGGTGCCCCATAAAAGGCTGCTGAAGAAGATTAGGGCACACGGAGTTGGGGGTAGTGTGTTAAAGTGGATTGGGGACTGGCTATCCGACAGGAAGCAAAGAGTCAGAATAAATGGGTGTTTTTCCGGTTGGAGGAAGGTAACTAGTGGCGTGCCGCAGGGATCGGTACTCGGGCCGCAACTGTTTACCATTTATATAGATGATCTGGAGGAGGGGACGGAGTGTAGGGTAACGAAGTTTGCAGACGACACAAAGATAAGTGGAAAAGTGAATCGTGTGGAGGACGGAGAAGATCTGCAGAGAGATTTGGACAGGCAGAGTGAGTGGGCGAGGATATGGCAAATGGAGTATAACGTTGAGAAATGCGAGGTTATACACTTTGGAGGAAATAATAACAAATGGGATTACTATCTCAATGGAAACAAATTAAAACATGCTACCGTGCAAAAGGACCTGGGGGTCCTTGTGCATGAGACGCAAAAGCCCAGTCTGCAGGTACAACAGGTGATCAAGAAGGCAAATGGGATGTTGGCCTATATTGCGAGGGGGATAGAATATAAAAGCAGGGATGTCTTGATGCACCTGTATAGGGCATTGGTGAGGCCGCAGCTGGAATACTGTGTGCAGTATTGGTCCCCTTATATGAGGAAGGATATATTGGCATTGGAGGGAGTGCAGAGAAGGTTCACCAGGTTGATACCGGAGATGAGGGGTTTGGATTATGAGGAGAGGCTGAGGAGATTGGGTTTGTACTCGTTGGAGTTTAGAAGGATGAGGGGGGATCTTATGGAGACTTATAAGATAATGCGGGGGCTGGATAGGGTGGAGGCGGAGAGATTCTTTCCACTTAGTAAGGAAGTTAAAACTAGAGGACACAGCCTCAAAATAAAGGGGGGTCGGTTTAAGACAGAGTTGAGGAGGAACTTCTTCTCCCAGAGGGTGGTGAATCTCTGGAATTCTCTGCCCACTGAGGTGGTGGAGGCTACCTCGCTGAATATGTTTAAAGTGCGGATGGATGGATTCCTGAGCGGTAAGGGAATTAAGGGTTATGGGGATCAGGCGGGTAAGTGGTACTGATCCACGTCAGATCAGCCATGATCTTATTGAATGGCGGGGCAGGCTCGAGGGGCTAGATGGCCTACTCCTGCTCCTATTTCTTATGTTCTTATGTTCTTAAATTGAGTCTGTGTCTTTATATGCCCTGTTTGTGAACAGAATTCCCACTCACCTGAAGAAGGAGCTTAAGGCTCCGAAAGCTTGTGGCTTATGCTACCAAATGAACCTGTTGGACTTTAACCTGGTGTTGTTAAACTTCTCACTGTGTTTACCCCAGTCCAATGCCGGCATCTCCACATCTTGGTCATAGAAGACAGAGAGTAGCGATAGAATGGTGCTTTTCGGAATGGAGATCAGTAACTACTGGTATTCCACAAGGATCAGTCCTGGGACCTTTGTTATTTGGAGTATATATAAATGATCTGGAGGAAAATGTAGGTGATCTGATTAGTAAGTTTGTGGATGACACAAAGATTGGCAGAATTGCAGATAGTGATGAGGATTGTCAAAGGATATAGTAGGTTAGATAGATTGCAGACTTGGGCAGAGAAATGGCAGATGGAGTTTAATCCGGACAAATGAGATGCATTTTGGAAGATCAAATTCAGGTGCGAATTATAAAGTGGCTGGGATTTTCTTAAAAGAACTCTAAGTGTCGAATTTGCGTGAAAACTGGAGTAACTCCCCCGATTTTTATCGCATGATTTTCAGAATGAATCTCCGACATCCTGTGCATCACAGAGTGCCCTCGCAGGATTCCCTCTGGAAATCAGGGGGCGGGGCCTATTGCCGTGCGAGAGACCGGCAGCGTGCACAGTGACCCCTCATTGCCGGCCTCCCGATCGCTGGCCAGCCCTGTGACCCCCCAACTCACCACGGAGATCGGCGCGTGCACAGTGACCCCTCATTGCCGGCCTCCCGATCGCTGGCCAGCCCTGTGACCCCCCAACTCTCCATCGGGGGCCTTCCGACCCCCACACACCCCGATGTCTCACCCACCCGCCCACCCCACCTCCCCCCACTGGCCAGCCCCAATCTCCCCAGCGTGTCCGACCACCCCCCCCCCCCACCCCCCCCCCCCCACCCCCCCCCCCCCCCACCACCACCACCACTGCCCACCCAGATGGCCAGCGCCAATCACTCCCTTCCCTCTCTCTCCCAGCGATCCTCTGGCAGAGTGGCAACCGGACCCCCCCCAGCCCCACTGACCGTGCCCAATAGGCCCCTCTAATAAGTCCTGCCCCTCTGGCCCCACCCCTTTGGCACTGCCTGATGCCCAGTGGGCAGCACCAGGGAGCCAGGTTGGCACTGCCAGGCTGGCACTGCCCAGGGGGCATTACCCTTCCCCCCAACTTCCTGGGGGGGCCTCAATGGCCTCTCTTCCCTCCAGCGGGGTCGGGCGACCTGTTTCCAGTTAGTGGGGAGCTGTTGTAAACCCCACTAAGGGCATCACTCCTGGGGGGGAGGGAGGGAGACACTAACGGACCCACTGACTTCAGTCCTGGGCCCGTTAATGAAATGCAAAAATGCCCACTTAAATATTGTACTCAACTCCACGCTGAGTTCCGGCACGGAACTGGTGACTCCAAAAATCTTAATCCCAGAGACGCGCAGAGGCTGTGGCACCCTGTGGGGAGCCCATGAAATGGCCTCCACTCATGTCTCCTGGCCCATTGCAGAGCAGCGGGCTGGGAGAATCGCCCCCAGTAATGGTAAAACCATTCGGAATATTGATATACAGAGGGATCTGGGTGTACAGGTCCATGGATCCCTGAAAGTGGCAACACAGATGGATAAGCACACTTGCCTTCATCAGGTGGGGCATCGAGCATAAAAGCTAGCAAGTTATGTTACACCTGTATAAAATTTTAGTTAGGCCGCATTTGGAATATTGCGTGCAGTTCTGGTCGCCACACTACCAGAAGGACATGGGAACTTTGGAGAGGCTGCAAAGAAGGTTTACCAGGATGTTGCCTGATCTGGGGGGGTTTTAAGTATGACGAGAGGTTGGATAAACTCGGATTGTTTTCACTGGAAGTCTACAAAATTTTGAGAGGCATATACAGGGTGGATCGTCCGAGCTTTTTCCCAGGGTGGAAGGGTTGCCTTCCAGAGGGCACAGGTCTAAGGTGAGAGGTGGTAAATTTAGGAGAGATGGGCGGGGAAAGTTTTTGACACAGAGGGTGGAGGGTGCCTGGAACACACTGCCAGTGGAGGTGGTGGAAGCAGGCACGTTAGCAATGTTCAAGGTATATCTTGATAGACACATGAACAGCAAACAGAGGGATAGAAGCCGTGTATTGGTGCAGGCTTGGTGGGCTGAAGGGCCTGTTCCTATGCTGTATTGTTTTTTGTTCTTTATATTTTTCCTGGAATTACTTTCCCTCAACCGGGGCACTGTAAAAACGAAAGAGGAACAAAACAGAATTCTGTTAATTCTTATTTGAGACACGGAATGTCCCTAAAACAGAAATAAAGTCAGAGAATTCCAGCAAATCAAAGATCTGATTCAGAATCTCTTATGTGGAGGAAATATAAATATCACTCACAATGGTTTATTATCTGAAATTGTAAACAATAGGGTAATGTATCAGCATTTATTTAATTCACAGTGTAACTGATGCTTTAAAGCACAGGGACAGGATGAAATGTTCAGCTGTGGACACTTACAAACAGCCCTGAGGCTGTGCAGAAAGATGTGCCAATATTGATAGAATTTTTGGGGTGAATTTCCTGGATCTGCTGCATCAACAAAACCCTTGGAAAAATGGCAGAAAAGCTTCATTCACTCCTGGGCTGTGGGACACACTGAGGGAGGCTGGCCTATATTACTCACCTTAAGTTGTCTTGAGAAAGTTCTGGTTTATTTTCTTCTTGAACCGTTGGTAGTGATATACTACAGCGAGGGACTTCTTTTTTAAGAAAAGGCAATCCAAGGCTGGCACGGTGGCACAGTGGTTAGCACTGCTGCCTCACAGCACCAGGGACCTGGGTTCAATTCTGGCCTTGGGTCACTGTCTGTGTGGAGTTTGCACATTCTCCCCGTGTCTGCGTGGGTTTCCTCCGAGTGCTCCGGTTTCCTCCCACAGTCCAAAGATGTGCAGGTTAAGGTGGATTGGCCATGCTAAATTGCCCCTTAGTGTCTGGGGACTAGCTAGGGTAAATGCCTGGGGTTATGGGGATAGGGCCTGGGTGGGATTGTGGTCAGTGTGGACTCGATGGGCCGACTGGCCTCCTTCTGCACTGTCGAATTCTATGATCTATGAGCCCTTTAAGATGAGCTGTCCTTCCTGTTTCTTGCACATGATGTAATACGAACATAGAAATTAGGAGCAGGAACGGCCATTTGACCCCTTGGGCCTGCTCCAGCATTCAGCTTGATCCTGGCTGATTGGTGCCATTGTCCTGCACTACTATGTGTTTATGGCTCTTTATGTACCCTCCACATTTACCACAATGTCACTGTTGTTGGAGTGGAGTATTCCTGTATGTCTGGCAATGTAGAATGTTGTAGGTTCCTCAAATCATAGAAACATAGAAACCCTACAGTGCAGAAGGAGGCCATTTGGCCCATCGAGTCTGCACCGACCACAATCCCACCCAGGCCCTACCCCCACATATTTACCCGGTAATCCCTCTAACCTACGCATCCCAGGACTCTAAGGGGCAATTTTTAGCATGGCCAATCAACCTAACCCGCATATCTTTGGCCTGTGTGAGGAAACCGGAGCACCCGGAGGAAACCCACGCAGACACGAGGAGAATGTGCAAACTCCACACAGACAGTGACCCGAGCCGGGAATCGAACCCGGGTCCCTGGAGCTGTGAAGCAGCAGTGCTAACCACTGTGCTACCGTGCCGCCCACGGAGGCATTCAAGTACTTCCAAAAAAGATTGTTTATTCCTAAGCTCAACAAGTTACAATACTTGTGCTCTGCCCGAGATCCCAGGGATAACTCCTGTCATGTGACCTCATATATATGATGTGGAGATGCCGGCGTTGGACTGGGGTGAACACAGTAAGAAGTCTCACAACACCAGGTTAAAGTCCAACAGGTTTATTTGGTAGAAAATACCATTAGCTTTCGGAGCGCTGCTCCTTCGTCAGATGGAGTGGAAATCTGCTCTCAAACAGGGCATAGAGACACAGAAATCAAGTTACAGAATACTGATAAGATTGCGAATCCCTAAAGCCTGCCAGGTCCTAAAGGTACAGACAATGTGGGTGGAGGGAGCATTAAACACAGGTTAAAAAGATGTGTATTGTCTCCAGACAGAGCAGCTAGTGAGATTCTGCAAGCCCAGGAGGCAAGCTGTGGGGGTTACTGATAATGTGACATAAATCCAACATCCCGGTTTAGGCCGTCCTCATGTGTGCGGAACTTGGCTATCAGTTTCTGCTCAGCGACTCTGCGCTGTCGTGGGTCGTGAAGGCCGCCTTGGAGAACGCTTACCTGAAGATCCAAGGCTGAATGCCCTGTTCTCTTCCTGTGGGGGAGCACTTCAGCAGTCACGGGCATTCAGCCTTGGATCTTCAGGTAAGCGTTCTCCAAGGCGGCCTTCACGACACACGACAGCGCAGAGTCGCTGAGCAGAAACTGATAGCCAAGTTCCGCACACATGAGGACGGCCTAAACCGGGATGTTGGATTTATGTCACATTATCAGTAACCCCCACAGCTTGCCCCTGGTCTTGCATAATCTCACCAGCTGTTTTGTCTGGAGACAATACACATCTCTTTAACCTGTGTTTAATGTTCCCTCCAACCACATTATCTGTACCTCTTAAGACCTGGCTGGCTGTAGAGATTTGCATTCTAATTAGTATTCTGTAACTTGATTTCTGTGTCTGTGCACTGTTGGAGAACAGAGACCACTCCATCTTAAACGATGTCAGCGTGCCTGCCTCCACCACCCTACTTGGCAGCGCATTCCAGGCCCCCACCACTCTCTGTGTAAAAAACATCCCTCTAATATCTGAGTTATACTTCGCCCCTCTCACCTTGAGCCCGTGACCCCTCATGATCGTCACCTCCGACCTGGGAAAAAGCTTCCCACTGTTCAACCTATCTATACCCTTCATAATTTTGTACACCTCTATTAGTTCTCCCCTCATTCTCCGTCTTTCCAGGGAGAACAAGCCCAGTTTACCCAATCTCTCCTCATAGCGAAGACCCTCCATACCAGGCAACATCCTGGTAAACCTTCTCTGCACTCTCTCCAATGCCTCCACGTCCTTCTGGTAGTGCGGCGACCAGAACTGGACGCAGTACTCCAAATGTGGCCTAACCAGCGTTCTATACAGCTGCAACATCAGATTCCAGCTTTAATACTCTATACCCCGTCCTATAAAGGCAAGCATACCATATGCCTTCTTCACCACCTTCTCCACCTGTGTTGCCACCTTCAAGGATTTGTGGACTTGCACACCTAGGTCCCACTGTGTTTCTATACTCTTGATGGCTTTGCCATTTATTGTATAACTCCCCCCTACATTAGTTCTTCCAAAATGCATCACTTCGCATTTATCTGGATTAAATTCCATCTGCCATTTCTCCACCCAATTTTCCAGCCTATCTATATCCTGCTGTATTGTCCGACAATGTTCATCGCTATCTGCAAGTCCAGCCATCTTCGTGTCATCCGCAAACTTGCTGATAACACCAGTTACACCTTCTTCCAAATCATTTATATATATCACAAATAGCAGAGGTCCCAGTACAGAGCCCTGCGGAACACCACTGGTCACAGACCTCCAGCCGGAAAAAGACCCTTCAACTGCTACCCTCTGTCTCCTGGCCAAGCCAGTTCTCTCCCCATCTAGCCACCTCTCCTTGTATCCCATGAGCCTTAACCTTCATAGAATCATAGAAACCCTACAGTGCAGAAGGAGGCCATTCGGCCCATCGAGTCTGCACCGACCACAATCCCACCCAGGCCCTACCCCCACATATTTACCCACTAATCCCTCTAACCTACGCATCCCAGGACTCTAAGGGGCAATTTTTAACCTGGCCAATCAACCTAACCCGCACATCTTTGGACCATGGGAGGAAACCGGAGCACCTGGAGGAAACCCACGCAGACACGAGGAGAATGTGCAAACTCCACACAGACAGTGACCCGAGCCGGGAATCGAACCCAGGACCCTGGAGCTGTGAAGCAGCAGTGCTAACCACTGTGCTACCGTGCCGCCCCTTCTTAACCAACTTGCCATGAGTGACTTTGTCAAATGCCTTACTGAAATCCATATAGACGACATCCACGGCCCTTCCTTCGTCAACCGTTTTTGTCACTTCCTCAAAAAACTCCACCAAATTTGTAAGGCACGACCTCCCTCTTACAAAACCATGCTGTCTGTCACTAATGAGATTGTTCCGTTCTAAATGTGCATACATCCTGTCTCTAAGAATCCTCTCCAACAACTTCCCTACCACGGACGTCAAGCTTACTGGCCTATAATTACCCGGGTTATCCCTGCTACCTTTCTTAAATAACGGTACCACATTCGCTGTCCTCCAATCCTCAGGGACCTCACCTGTGTCCAATGAAGAGACAAAGATTTCCGTCAGAGGCCCAGCAATTACATCTCTTGTCTCCCTGAGCAGTCTACAATAGATGCCATCAGGCCCTGGGGATTTGTCAGTTTTAATGTTACCTAAAAAACCTAACACTTCCTCCCTTGTAATGGAGATTCTCTCTAACGGGTCAACACCTCCCTCTGAGACACTCCCAGTCAACAAGTCCCTCTCCTTTGTGAATACTGATGCACAGTGCAGCACTCCCTCAGTACTGACCCTCTGACAGCGCAGCACTCGGACAGTACCGACCCTCTGACAGTGCAGCACTCCCTCAGTACTGTCCCTCTGACAGTGTGGGTTTTCCTATGTACTGACCCTCTGACAATTCAGCAATCCTTCAGTACTGACCTTCTGACAGTGCGGCGCTCCCTCAGCACTGACCCTCTGACAGTGGAGCACTTCCTCAGTACTGACCCTCTGACAGTGCAGCACTTCCTCAGTACCGACCCTCTGACAGTGCAGCACTCCCTCAGTACTGACCCTCTAACAGTGGAGCACTCCCTCAGTACTGACCCTCTAACAGTGGAGCACTCCCTAAGTACTGACCCTCTGACAGTGGAGCACTCCCACAGTACTGACCCTCTGACAGTGCGGCGCTCCCTCAGCACTGACCCTCTGACAGTGGAGCACTTCCTCAGTACTGACCCTCTGACAGTGCAGCACTTCCTCAGTACTGACCCTCTGACAGTGCGGCACTCCCTCAGTACTGACCCTCTGACAGTGCGGCACTCCCTCAGTACTGACCCTCTGACAGTGCGGCACACCCTCAGTACTGACCCTCTAACAGTGCGGCACTCCCTCAGTACTGACCCTCTGACAGTGCGGCACTCCCTCAGCACTGACCCTCTGACAGTGCAGCACTCCCTCAGTACCGACCCTCTGACAGTGCGGGTTTGACTAGGTACTGACCATCTGACAATTCAGCACCCCTTCAATACTGATACTCTGACAGTGCAGCACTCCCTGAGTACTGACCCTCTGACAGTGCAGCACTCCCTCAGTACTGACCCTCTGACAGTGCAGCACTCGCTCAGTACTGACCTTCTGACAGTGGAGCACTCCCTCAGCACTGACCTTCTGACAGTGCAGCACTCCCTCAGTACTGACCCTCTGACAGTGCAGCACTCCCTCAGTACTGACCCTCTGACAGTGCGGCACTCGCTCAGTACTGACCCTCTGACAGTACAGCACTCCCTCAGTACTGACCCTCTGACAGTGCGGCACTCGCTCAGTACTGACCTTCTGACAGTGCAGCATTCCCTCAGTACCAACCCTTTAACAGTGCAGCACTCCCTCAGTACTGACCCTCTGACAGTGCGGCACTCGCTCAGTACTGACCTGACAGTGCAGCATTCCCTCAGTACCGACCCTTTAACAGTGCAGCACTCCCTCAGTACTGGTCTTCTTACAATGCTCAATCAAAATTGAACTGTTGCCTCAACTATGGTTTTCTGTTACGTCTTTGGACTAAGAGTTGAGCCGATGAGTTAAACTGATGTAAGGCCAGGGGGAGCAGAGAGCTGAGTTGGACTAGAGTTCTTGCAGAGAGTTGGCAGGAACTTGATGGGCCATGTGGCCTCCTTCTGTCTTGAATGTTACAATTCAATTCTATAATCCTAATTATTCCATTCTCATGCACATTGTTACTTTTCAATACTGTGATCTCACATACATGCGGCACGGTAGCACAGTGGTTAGCACTGCTGCTTCACAGTTCCAGGGACCTGGGTTCGATTCCCGGCTTGGGTCACTGTCTGTGTGGAGTTTGCACATTCTCCTCGAGTCTGCGTGGGTTTCCTCCGGGTGCTCCGGTTTCCTCCCACAGTCCAAAGATGTGCGGGTTAGGTTGATTGGCCATGCTAAAATTGCCCCTCCGTGTCCTGAGATGTGTAGGTTAGAGGGATTAGTGGGTAAAATATGTAGGGATATGGGGAGTAGGGCCTGGGTGGGATTGTGGTCGGTGCAGACTCGATGGGCCGAATGGCCTCTTTCTGTACTGTAGGGTTTCTATGTTTCTATGTTGCTGATTCACCTATCTTAACTTAAGAACATAAGAACTAGGAGCAGGAGTAGGCCATCTGGCCCCTCGAGCCTGCTCCACCGTTCAATAAGGTCATGATGATCTTTTCATGGACTCAGCTCCACTTACCCGCCCGCTCACCATAACCCTTAATTCCTTTACTGTTCAAAACTCTTATCTATCCTTGCCTTAAAAACATTCAATGAGGTCGCCTCAACTGCTTCACTGGGCAGGAAATTCCATAGATTCACAACCCTCTGTGTGAAAAAGTTCCTCCTCAACTCAGTCCTAAATCTGCTTCTTATTCCTACAAAATGGATGACCTCACATTTACCAACATTGTACTCCATCTGCCAGACCCTCGCCCACTCACTTAGACTATCTATATCCCTTTGCAGACTTTCAGCGTCCTCTGCACACTTTGCTCTGCCACCCATCTTAGTGTCATCTGCGAATTTTGACACACTACACTTGGTCCCCAACTCCAAATCATCTATGTAAATCGTAAACAATTGCGGTCCCAACACTGATCCCTGAGGCACACCACTAGTCACTGATCGCCAACCAGAAAAACACCCATTTACCCCCACTCTTTGCTTTCTGTTATGTGGCCAAACGGGCCATCTAAAATGGTGATGTGTAAAGCACTCTGGGACAACTGGGCAAGAACTAAAACGACAGGCTGCAGCCTAAAGGACAGAGATAAACAGGCTGCAACCCAGACGGGTGAATACACAGGATATGAGTCATCTCCAGGACAACAGGGACTTTCTGGTCAAACTGGGTTGTTTACCAGACATAGGGGCGCCGTTACCCCTTATTTGGGAGGGAGCTGTGAACTCTACATGCCCCCAGCACCTGCAGACATGGCCGTTGGGGACACACCCAGAGATTGGTGTGGCAGCATCCGATTGGACTTTATCGATCAGGGTGATCAAGTCCTGATTGATTGATTGGTGATGGCAAAAGGAGCGCGAAACCCAGCGCGGTATAAAGGGTGCTGCGCAACCAAGAATCTCTCTCTCTCTGACCCCATGAACGAGCTACAACACCGGTGACCGTCGCCAGCGACGACCAGCACGAGGAGAGCCACCATACCCGAGAAGGAAGGAAGGAAGACCAGAGCCAGAGTGCCAGACCAGACCAAAGGAACAGACTACGCAGAGGACAACCAAGACCAGCGCACAGATAAAGGCCAATATCTGCCTGGGTACTCGCCAGTCACGCAAAGTTAAGTCAAGGTCTTGTGGTGAACCATCGTTGGTTCCCACTGGATAGTACTGAGCCAGGGTCTGGCCAGTACTACAAGGATGTACATATGTTACTGTTGGGTTGTGCTACTTGTTGCTGTTGGGGTTAGGGTGGGGTTGTTACACCTTTGTACTGTAGTGTTGTGGCACATCCCAGTCGGGCTCCGCCTCCTGGGAGAGGTATAAAAGTCCCTGCTCTGGCTGGGACCCCTTCAGTCTGGGATAGTGTATATAATTATTGGCTGCTTCATTACAGTAAATAAAAGCCTTTTATTTCCCGAGCTTCTGGCCTCGTGTTTGAGAAGCACATCAATTTTATTTACTGTTGTTAAACTCTCGTCGAAGAAAAAAAAAAGAGTATGGAGCAGATCCTGAAGCCGGAACACCTTACACTAGATCCACGTGCGGTGGGCGCTTCTAACACCTTCGACCACTGGCTGAAGTGCTTCGAAGACTACCTGGCAGCCTCCGCAGCGGTCACCACAGATGATGACAGACTCCGGGTCCTCCATGCGAGGGTAAGCGACACTGTCTACCTCGCGATCCGTGCGGCCACCGATTATACTAAGGCCCTCGAGCTTCTGAAGAAGCGTTATATCAAACCACCCAATGAAATACACGCTCGTTACCTCCTAGCCACTCGACGACGGCAGTCTGGCGAAACGATGGAGGAATACGCGAACGAGCTCCGACAGCTAACCAGGGGCTGTGACTGCAAAGCTGTGTCGGCTGAGCAGAGCATGAACGACCTCGCCCGAGATGCGTTTGTGGCGGGAGTCGGATCGTCGTACATTCGACTTAAACTATTGGAGAAGGGTAACCTTAACCTTACCCAGGCAATCGAGCTAGCGGAGATGCTTGAGACGGCCTCCAAAAGCTTAGTATTATATCCGGAGGACCATGTGGAGACAACGTGGCAGGAGCAGTCGCCAATCCCTCCTCGTCCCTCGGGTTCGAAATGCTGCGTAATGGCGTGCTCACACTCAGGCCAGACGACAACAGCAGCTCCGGGCGGCCCGCGGTGCTACTTCTGTGGAGGAGCGAAGCATGCTCAGCAATGGTGTCCCGCTAAGGCTGTGTTGTGCACCGCATGCGGTAAGAAAGGGAACTATTCGAAAATGTGCCGATCTAAACCTAGGAACGGCAGTGCGGCCTGCGATTCTTCAGAGCTCGGGTCTTCGTCGTCGAAGTCATCGAGGGGTTCGTCCACGTGCGAGGCCAGGACGACGCCATTACGGTCGACAGAGTCGGAGGTGTGTGACCACCAGGGGTCGCTGAGTTTGGCGCCATCACCCACGTGCGACTCATGGGAGCGGCCATGTTGGTTCGGCACTGACCGCGAATGACCAGCAGGGGTCCTCCTCATCGATTTCAGCTGCCTGCAGTGGCGCTCATGAACCAACGGTGGCGTCGATCATCCTGGACCAGGCCAAGCCTCATAGACTTGACAAATCTATGATGAATATCCAGGTAAATGACCACGTGATTTATTGTCTGTTTGACAGCGGGAGCACTGAGAGCTTTATCCACCCAGACACTGTGAAGCGGTGTGGACTCCAGATTCAACCTGCCAAACAGACAATCTCTATGGCATCGAGGTCCTGGTCTGTCACCGTGCTAGGGAGTTGCGTGGTAACTTTGAAGGTGCAAGGCACAGTTTACAAGCGTTTCAAGCTCCTAGTGTTGCCGTATCTTTGCGCGCCAATACTTCTCGGACTAAATGTCATGGTCCACTTGAGGAGTGTAACCCTCCAGTACAGTGGGCCACTCCCTTCACTGGCAGTGGGAAAACAGCAGCAGCCTCCAAATTGCCCAACGCGCCCCGCCTGTAGCCTCTCGACGCTGAAGATTACCACACCCTCCTTGTTCCAGAATCTCGTGCCAGGCTGCAAACCCATCGCAACTAAAAGTAGGCGTTACAGCACTGAGGATCGGATCTTCATTAGATCTGAGGTTCAGCGGCTCCTCAAAGAAAGGATCATACAACCCAGCGCTAGTCCGTGGAGAGCGCAGGTCGTGGTGGCCAAGAGCGGGAACAAACCCCGGATGGTCATTGACTACAGTCAGACCATTAATCGATACACGCAGCTGGATGCGTATCCCCTCCCGCGCATATCTGATATGGTCAATCAGATTGCACAGTACCGGGTGTTCTCCACCATAGACCTCAAGTCTGCCTACCACCAACTCCCCATTCGCCCAGAGGACCGACAATACATGGCTTTTGAGGCGGATGGTCGCTTGTATCACTTTCTCAGGGTTCCCTTTGGTGTCACCAATGGGGTCTCGGTCTTCCAGCGTGCTATGGACCGAATGGTGGACCAGAACGGGCTGCGGGCTACCTTCCCGTACCTGGATAATGTCACCATCTGCGGCCATGACCAGCAGGACCACGACACGAATCTCCTGAACTTCCTACGCACTGCATCTCGCCTGAACTTTACCTACAACAGGGAGAAGTGTGTGTTTCGTACGCGCTGTTTAGCCATCCTAGGATACGTGGTGGAAAATGGGGTCATTGGCCCTGATCCAGACCGTATGCGCCCCCTTTCTGAACTTCCCTTGCCTGCTAGTGCAAAAGCACTGAGAAGATGCTTAGGCTTCTTCTCTTATTATGCGCAGTGGGTTCCCAACTACGCGGACAAAGCCCGTCCGCTCATTAAGTCCACGACTTTTCCCCTAACGCCAGAGGCCCGATTGGCCTTTGATAAATTGAAAGCCGACATCGCGAAAGCTACGATGCACGCTGTTGACGAGTCCATCCCCTTTCAGGTGGAGAGCGATGCATCTGATTTCGCCCTGGCCGCCACACTTAACCAGGCGGGCAAGCCCGTCGCATTTTTTTCCCGCATCCTCCAAGGCCCCGAAATTCGGCATTCAGCGGTGGAAAAGGAGGCCCAGGCCATTGTGGAGGCCGTCAGGCACTGGCGCCATTACTTGGCGGGAAAACGGTTCACCCTGATCACGGACCAGCGGTCCGTGGCGTTCATGTTTAACAACACGCAAAGGGGCAAGATCAAGAATGACAAGATCTTGCGGTGGAGAATTGAACTCTCCACCTATAACTACGACATCATGTACCGTCCAGGGAAACTCAATGAGCCCTCGGATGCCCTCTCGCATGGAACATGCGCCAGTATACAGGAGGACCATTTGCAGGCTCTCCATAATGACCTATGCCATCCTGGGGTCACTCGGCTCTACCACTTTATAAAAGCCCGCAACCTGCCCTACTCGGTGGAGGACGTGAGGTCAGTAACAAGAAGCTGTCGGGTTTGCGCGGAATGCAAATCACACTTTTACCGACCTGACCGGGCACATTTAGTCAAGGCCACTCGTCCCTTCGAGAGGCTGAGTGTCGATTTTATGGGCCCCCTTCCCTCAACAGATCGGAATGTGTACTTCCTCAATATCATTGACGAGTACTCTACATTCCCTTTTGTTATTCCCTGCTCTGATACATCCGCTGCCATGGTTATCAAGGCATTCCATGATCTCTTTACCCTGTTCGGGTACCCCGGCTACATCCATAGCGACAGGGGCTCGTCGTTCATGAGCGATGACTTGAGGCAATTCCTGCTCTCATATGGGATTGCCTCTAGTAGGACCATGAGCTACAACCCTAGGGGTAACGGACAGGTGGAACGTGAGAATGCTACAGTCTGGAAGGCTGTCTTACTGGCGTTGAAGTCAAAAAGTCTTCCAGTCTCCCGTTGGCAAGAGGTGCTCCCTGATGCGCTCCGTTCTATTCGCTCCCTCCTGTGTACGGCAACCAATGCTACTCCCCACGAGAGGATGTTCTCATTTCCTCGGAAGTCTTCCTCGGGGACCTCATTACCGTCTTGGTTGACGTACTCAGGACCCGTCCTCCTGCGGCGACATGTAAGGGCCCGCAAGTCCGACCCGTTGGTCGAACAGGTCCATCTCCTCCACGCCAACCCTCAGTATGCCTATGTGGCATATCCTGACGGGCGAGAGGACACGGTCTCGATCCGAGACCTGGCGCCAGCAGGGGACGTAGCAACCCCTGTCGCTCCCATACCCCCTGTTACAAACCCCTTAACTCTTGTTTCTTCCCCGGACACGGCACGGGCAGCATCGGGACCATTGCTTAACCATTTTACTCCCATGTACAGCTTGCCTGAGCCCAGAAGATGGTCGCCACTGCAGGGCGTGTCAGGACCCCATGGACTACCGTCACCTCAGGGTTAACCGGCCTGAGTCCGTGGAAGAACAGCTGGACGCCGCCTTGGGGAGAACGCCACCGCAACTCCGGTGTCACCGCCGGTATTGAGGAGGTCACAACGACGGTGCGGTCCCCCTGACCGTCTGTACTTATAGACTGATGACACTTTATTCTGTTTTGTACCCCGCCGGCCTTTGTTCTCAAAGGAGGGGTGAATGTGGTGAACCATCGTTGGTTCCCACTGGATAGTACTGAGCCAGGGTCTGGCCAGTACTACAAGGATGTACATATGTTACTGTTGGGTTGTGCTACTTGTTGCTGTTGGGGTTAGGGTGGGGTTGTTACACCTTTGTACTGTAGTGTTGTGGCGCATCCCAGTCGGGCTCCACCTCCTGGGAGAGGTATAAAAGTCCCTGCTCTGGCTGGGACCCCTTCAGTCTGGGATAGTGTATATAATTATTGGCTGCTTCATTACAGTAAATAAAAGCCTTTTATTTCCCGAGCTTCTGGCCTCGTGTTTGAGAAGCGCATCAGGTCTTGTATTGGACTTGAACTCTAGCATTTTCTGTAAGATAACTTATTGTTGGTTGGGTGGGTGATTATTGATTGTGTGTCTTAAATAAATATTGGTTGTACTAACAAGACGTCTCCTCGCAGTTATTTGTCCACCGTATAAGGGTTAAAACAGACTGTGCGGCAGGCACAACAGTTAGTTAACCAAACCTCTATCCATGCTAATACATTACCCATAACACCGTGCCCCTTTATCTTATGTAGCAGTCTTTGGTGCGGCACCTTGTCAAATGCCTTTGTGGAAAAATCTTTGTGGATGTGAGCCAATGGCATTAATTTTGTAACCTAGGGTTTGTGAATTTCAGTATCACCTGCCTGCAACATTTATATCTGAAAATCTCTCCAGTAAATATTCTAATGAAACAAGCCAATTGATTAACAATTGGTTAACCAGCAGACTGGTTTGTTTAATGTGAGATATATTAGAATCATAAAATCCCTACACTACGGAAGGAGGCCATTTGGCCCATCGAGCTTGCACCGACAACAATCCCACCCAGGCCCTATTCCCATAACCCCTCATACTTACCCTGCTAATCTCCCTGGCACTCGGGTTATTTGTGATGTGGAGATGCCGGCGTCGGGTAAACACAGTAAGAAGTAAATCCTCTCCACTTGGAGCCGGCTTACTAACTTCTTATTTAGCATGACCAATCCACCTAACCCGCACGTCTTTGGACTTTGTGAGGAAACCAGAGAACCCGGAGGAAACCCACACTGACACAGGGAGAACGTGCAAACTCCACACAGTCACCCAAGGCTGGAATTGAACCCGGGTCCCTGGCACCGTGAGGCAGCAGTGCTAACCACTGTGCCACCGTGCCACCCAATGAACAAAATACAGTTTTTGCTGAGATTCAGTCACATCCTTACAATCTCTCATGCAGTTAAATATCTCGGTGTCTGTTATGGACTAAACTCAAAAACAAGTTAGTGCCCCGACTGGTAATTCCCTCCTCCAGGCTGTACTTTTCCAATGGGAATCTCAAGCTTCACAGCTTCTTATAGGAGCTAATCTCTCTGCTTTGCTCCCTCTTGTTATCTCCAGCTGCCAGAGACTTACTGCTCCAGAGCGAAACAGAGAATTAGACAAAGAGTGCCCTCTGACTTAACCTGAAACTTGGTGTGACAGGGAAGGTTCAATGAATTGTCACTCAAAGTTAATACCTTGAATGAGAAGCACCTCTTGTTTTTGGAGTTCATGGCAGAGGCATTGTCCCTTTAGCTAAGTGGTCAGCAAATTGTATTAAATTAAAACCCATTTGAACTCCCAGAGGTAAATTGTTCTTGGGACCTGCTCAGTGATTCCCCATTGTTCAAAACGCAAGGTGACAATGTGAAAGAAGATAACTTCATGGCTGTCCGTCTAATCCAACACCTAATTATCCTAATTATGCAACCAAACTTAAGGAAATTTGGCATGTCAGCTACGAATCTCACCAACTTTTTCAGATGCACCATAGAAAGCATTCTTTCTGGTTGTATCACAGCTTGGTATGGCTCCTGTTCTGGCCAAGACTGCAAGAAACTACAAAAGGTCGGGAATGTAGCCCAATCCATCGCGCAAACCAGCCTCCCGTCCAATGACTCTGTCTACACTTCCTGCTGCCTCGGCAAAGTGACCAGCATAATTAAGGACCCCACGCACCCCGGGCATTCACTCTTCCAGTTCCTTCCATCGAGAAAAAGGTACAAAAGTCTGAGTCACTTACAAACTGACTCAAGAACAGCTTCTTCCCTGCTGCCATCAGACTTTTGAATGGACCTATCTTGCATTAAGTTGATCTTTCTCTACACCCTAGCTATGACTGAAACAGTACATTCTGCACTCTCTCATTTCCTTCTCTATGAATGGTATGCTTTGTCTGTATAGAGCGCAAGAAACAATACTTTTCGCTGTATACTAACACATGTGATAATAATAAATCAAATCAATTCAAAATCAAAAATTTCCACAATAATTCGAGTACACTCACACGTGTCAAGTTCTGACAGGTGGATTGGAAATAAGCTGATTCCTGACAGAGCTTGGATTGGGCAGGGTTGGGGGCATGAAAGGGTAGGGGCATGGAGGGGAAGGGGCAGTGAGGGGGGTGGGGCAGTGAGGGGGTGGGGCAGTGAGGGGGAGGGGCAGTGAAGGGGGTGGGGCAGTGAGGGGGTGGGACAGTGAGGGGGAGGGGCAGTGAGGGGGAGGGGCAGTGAGGGGGAGGGGCAGTGAAGGGGGGGCAGTGAGGGGGAGGGGCAGTGAGGGTGTAAGGTCAGTGGGGGGGAGGGGCAGTGAGGGGGAAGGGCAGTGAGGGGTGGCGCAGTGAGGAGGGGCAGTGAGAGGGGGGGCAGTGAGGGGGAGGGCAGTGAGGGAAGGGGGCAGTGAGGGGGAGGGCAGTGAGGGAAGGGGGCAGTGAGGGGGAGGGGCAGTGAGGGGGTGGGGCAGTGAGGGGGTGGGGCAGTGAGGGGGAGGGGCAGTGAAGGGGGTGGGGCAGTGAGGGGGAGGGGCAGTGAAGGGGTGGGGCAGTGAGGGGGAGGGGCAGTGAAGGGGTGGGGCAGTGAGGGGGAGGGGCAGTGAGGGGTGGCGCAGTGAGGGGGAGGGGCAGTGAGGTGGGTAGTGAGGGTTAAGGGGCAATGAGGGGGGAGGGGCAGTGAGGGGGGAGGGGCAGTGAAGGGTTAGGTTTTGTTATGTCCAGCAAGACAGCTGGTAAAGGATGATACTGGAGTTGATCTTTACTCGGTCTAATATTTATTTCTAGAGTGAAAGGTTACATACATGAACCCCTTAATGCAATTCCCACACTGTTTCAGTCAGTGTCTCCTTGTATGTGCTCAGTGAACTGGCATGAATGTTACAGAGTAAACTCAATTCTCATACGGTTCTCAGGGATAGAGGCAGAACGGGAGCAGGATCTCTCCCAGGACTGGAAATCGTACCTTTCTCGCCACACTAACCTCAGTATATGTCAGGTTTGGTACATGGGGCGGCACGGTAGCACAGTGGTTAGCACTGCTGCTTCACAGCTCCAGGGACCTGGGTTTGATTTCCGGCTTGGGTCACTGTATGTGTGGAGTTTGCACATTCTCCTCGTGTCTGCATGGGTTTCCTCCGGGTGCTCCGGTTTCCTCCCACAGTCCAAAGATGTGCGAGTTAGGTTGATTGGCTATGCTAAAAAAAAAATTGCCCTTAGTGTCCTGAGATGCGTAGGGTAGAGGGATTAGTGGGTAACATCTGTAGGGATATGGGGGTAGGGCCTGGGTGAGGTTATGGTCGGTGCAGACTCAATGGGTCGAATGGCCTCTTTCTGTACTGTAGGGTTTCTATGATTTCTATGACTTAGAAACATACAAAAACTACAGCACAAACAGGCCCTTCGGCCCACAAGTTGTGCCAAACACATCCCAACTTCTAGGCCTACCTATAACCCTCCATCCTATTAAGCTCCATGTACTCATTCAGGAGTCTCTTAAAAGGCCCTATTGAGTTCGCCTCCGCCACCACTGATGGCAGCCGATTCCACTCGCCCACCACTCTCTGTGTGAAAAACTTACCCCTAACGTCTCCCCTGTACCTACCCCCCAGCACCTTAAACCTGTGTCCTCTCATAGCAGACATTTCCACCCTGGGAAAAAGCCTCTGAGAGTCCACCCGATCTATGCCTCTCAACATCTTATACACCTCTATTAGGTCTCCTCTCATCCTACGTCTCTCCAAGGAGAAAAGACTGAGCTCCCTCAGCCTATCCTCATAAGGCATGCCACTCAATCCAGGCAACATCCTTGTAAATCTCCTCTGCACCCTTTCAATCTTTTCCACATCCTTCCTGTAATGAGGCGACCAGAACTGAGCACAGTACTCCAAATGGGGTCTGATGAGGGTCTTATATAGCTGCATCATTATCCCCGGACTCCTAAACTCAATCCCTCGATTGATAAAGGCTAGCACACCATACGCCTTCTTAACCACCTCCTCCACCTGCGGGGCCGATTTCAGAGTCCTATGGACCCGGACCCCAAGGTCCTTCTGATCCACTACAGTACTAAGAGTCTTTCCCTTTATATTGTACTCCTTCATCCCATTTGACCTACCAAAATGGACCACGACGCATTTATCTGGGTTGAAGTCCATCTGCCACTTCTCCGCCCAGTCTTGCATCCTATCTATGTCCCTCTGTAACTTCTGACATCCCTCCAGACTATCCACAACCCCACCAACCTTCGTGTCGTCGGCAAACTTACCAACCCATCCCTCTGCTTCCTCATCTGACTTAGTCAGATAAAATCACAGCCTCCAAATGGGCACTAGGAACACAATCTGGGCCACCAAAATATCGGAGAACACTGACGGACAGACACACCGAGATACTTGGTGCATCGACAAGTATTCCAGAAGCCTCCTGTCATTGTCAAGGTGCATGAAGCTCCAATGTGGCACAGGGCTTTGTATAGAGCTTGGAGCTCAGTTATTCCTGTCTGGAAGTAGCGACCAACTCAAAGGCAGCATTTGCTGCGGTATCTGCTGGCTGTTGTCTCAGCGTCCATTACAACACAAGCAGAAGCTACCCAGTGCCTCAGGGTTGTTGTAGAAGCTCACACTGTGATCCTGAGATCCATGCAGTCTCAAACCACAGACTGGGGGTCTATGGGACATGCAGATTCTCACAGCAATTCAGGAATCTGCCCTCCAGCCAATGCGGGGATAATTAAAGTGCCATTCCAGGGGAGTGGAGCATGAACCCACTGTCCTCTCAGGGTGACACAATCCGTGCTCTCACCATTGTCACCCCACCCCAGCGCCCTCCCTGTTGCCCTTCAGCCGGCTGCATTGCTGAGGTGGTGCATTCCAACAGCAGGCTGTCAAGGTGCAGGGTGTCCTGCGGGCGTGTCTGCAGTCTCTCCCAGCGAATGTCAGCAACATCTAACCAACCATGCAGCGGCTACTCGGGTGGCACTGTGTAGGAGCACCAGGACTGACAATGACACTCACAAGACTGGCAATGAGGGAATGCACAAGTGATGATTTTATTTTTGTTTGTATATTGGAAGTGTTGTTGTATAAAAATGTTAATGAAAAGGTTTTTGAGGCTTTCGTTGTTGAATTGTCAGCTATTGGTGAAATGTGGGCTGTCTCAGATGGCTGAGATGATGGGGATGGTCTCTGGTGATCCGGGAAAGTAGTTCTAATGAAAACAGAGTCTGAGAAGGTGCTGTTGTCACAAAGGGTTCCAGGATGCTTTCTCTCCACCCCCTCCTCTTCCTCCCCCTCCTCCTCCTCATCCTACTGAGGTATCCTCTGGATTCCTGGAGGAAATATCTTTGGCCTCATGGTGGTAATGCCACGAAGGAAGCAGCAGACCAATCATCGAAAGCCTCTCTCACATGTACTGGAGGGTTAGTTGCAGCATCCCAGGAAACAGAAGCAGGCTCACTGTCTGTTCCAATTGTCTTGTGTGGCTCCATGACTCTCATTATATACCCACTGTCCTCCCATGGCCCAGAGCTAGAGGGAGGGTAATCAGGGTTAGCCTTTACCCCTGGAGAGCCATTGAGTGTGTATGACTGATGGGCACAGGATGAATGCATTGTGGCTATTGCCAGGATAGTGGGTATTGGCCAACATGACGTATTGGGAGTGGCCACACTCCAATTGCAGGGGCCATAAATGGAAGCCCTTGCAATACCTGTACCCATCCCCACTGACATAGGGGTGCTGCCTGTGTGTACACAGTCAATGGCGGAACCTTGTAATCCTGGAGGAGCCACACATCCTCTCATCCTACCTGTGGGAGAAAGCAACTCCTCATCTGGAATTGTTTGTGTCAGCGGCCTTCCCGATGCTCTGATCAAGGACAAAATAGGGACAGTTTGAAAAGTCACCTACTTCTGCCTGGAACCAGAAAGGCTCGATGCTACTTTGACCTTTGACCTGTAAACAGCACCATTCTCGCTCTGGTGCCAATCTCTGGGTTGGGTTGTAGGAGACGTTACAGATCAATAATCACCTCCTTATTGAAGTTGAGTCACTTCAGGCATTGCTACTGGGTCAGACTGAGTCGGAAGAGTGCTCCAGATAAACCCTTGGCGGCTAAGACTTTTTGCAAACAACTCTCTCTCTTCACACAGCTTCACCTCTCTGCAACCTTATTCCCATTTTATAGTCACAATGTCATGAACTCTGACACTCGCATGACTGTACCTGCACCTGAGCCCTTCCCAGCATGGGGTGCCCATGTGCCATGCCAGGAGCAGCTGAAAGCACAGGTGGCACCATTTTCTTGCTTAGGAACTTCAGTAGAACCATCTCCAACAGCGCTACCGAGCCTAATGTTGCAGCTGTTGTGTCCTCGCGATGTTTTCAGGATCTGACTAGAATTTTAATTTGAGTCTTTGAAGGCTCAAGCCAACACAGGAGAGAAGAGATTCAGCTCCAAGAGAGGCTAAAAAAGGTAGAGTCCTCCATGCCTTCGTGATGCCAGGAGCAGGAGGAGCTCTCCTCCACGGGAAGTCTTAGACCATCCCCGTCCCAGATTGCACCCATTTTAAACATGAGAATCCCACAGGAATCATCTCTGGAATCTAATCCCTTCTGTGTTGGCATGCAACCTCCGACCCTCGGCAATTTCTCCATTCCCCACTGACCCTAACGAAGGGCAGCAAGGGGACTGGCATCGTGCCAATGAAACCAGGCGGTTAAAATCGCCCAGCTCCCACTGCTCCAGCTACACGTACTTTTGTAAATTGCTTCACTACAAAACCCCCTCCACCGCCCCCCCCACACTAACCCCATCCCCCACCCCACCCCACTCTCCACCCCACCCCACCCCCCCCCCACCAACCCCACCCCATCACACCAACCCCACCCCGCCACACCAACCTCACCCCCTACTCTAACCTCACCCCCCCCACCCACAGCAACCCCCTCCCCCAGCCGTCCCACGCCCCACACCTTCCATCCCACCCCCCCAGCCATCCCCAACCCTCCGCACCAACCAGTGAGTGATGTAGAATGAGTTAGCAAGGGAGATGGAAGCAGTTACAGGCAGAAAGGCAATATTCATTTGGCCCTGTGAGTGTGATGTGAGGTTAGTGTGCATTAATGGTGTTAAACTATAATGAGGCAGTGTGGAATGGGCTGATTACTGAGTGAGAGCCTGAGAACCAAGCAGGAGGTAAGAGATGAATGACAGGCAGTAAGATGAGTATCTGATGATTGATTTTGCTGCAAAATGCCCATCACTGTAATTGTAGATCTGTTTACATGGGAAACCTCAATCTCTTATTAACATCTCAACACAGCTCTAGCGACAGGACTTGGGTTATGTAAAACAGAAACTGAGAGCTGTTATTAGTGGGACCACTTGTGTTCACCGCCTGCTAAATGGGAGGAATCTCTGCAATTTTGTTATCCCGTTATGACAGAAAGTAGATGGTGTGCTGAGTATTTTACAGCCTAATGCATGTTATGTCATTGTGACCTGTCTCAGGAACATTATTCTGGAAATGTATTACTGCACTTTTAATCTTCAATTCCACGCATGATTGCATCTTTTTAAATTCTAAAAGGCCTGATATCCCATTTCAAAGCACAAATATAATTTGCTGGAATGCTTCACCTTTCTGTCAATTCTGACATTCTTATGTCTTTCGAGTTCTTTCACAGGTGGACAACTATTTTTTTGGATGGACACAAAAGCTGCCTTTCTGTCCCCGGATGTGGGATCCAGAGACTTGGAAGGAAGTTTGTTGATGGACAGGAAACAACAAGGGCCTTGTTTAGACTGGGGATAGGTTGCAAGTGGAATATCCAGGTGTCAGCGCAGGACCACTTATCTCCTCGGCTCTCACAGGTAATTTGGGCTCAATTATGGGGAGCACAATCTCAGAACTGCTGGCAATACAAGAGTGCGAGAGATGGCAGGGAGGAAAACGACAACAGAATACAGGAAAGAGTAGATAGGTTAGGGGAATGGACAATGTGAATACATGACAGCTTATTTTAAGAGGAAACTAAACAATGAATAGGAGGACAGACTGAATTGAAAATCACTGAAGTTTGAGGATCCGACAGAGAGACCAAGGGTATATGTAGAACATAGAACGTAGAAAAACTGCAGCACAAACAGGCCCTTTGGCCCACAAGTTGCGCCGGTCATGTCCCTACCTACCTAGGCCGATATATAGGCTTGCCTATAACCCTCAATCCTATTAAGTCCCATGTGCTCATCCAGAAGTCTCTTAAAAGACCCTATCGAGTTTGCCTCCACCACCATTGACGGCAGCCGATTCCATTCACCCACCACCCTCTGAGTGAAAAACTTACCCCTGACATCTCCTCTGTACCTACTCCCATAGAACATAGAACAGTACAGCACAGAACAGGCCCTTCAGCCCACGATGTTGTGCCGAGCTTTATCTGAAACCAAGATCAAGCTATCCCACTCCCTATCATCCTGGTGTGCTCCATGTGCCTATCCAATAACCGCTTAAATGTTCTGAAAGTGTCTGACTCCACTATCACTGCAGGCAGTCCATTCCACACCCCAACCACTCTCTGCGTAAAGAACCTACCTCTGATATCCTTCCTATATCTCCCACCATGAACCCTATAGTTATGCTCCCTTGTAATAGCTCCATCCACCCGAGGAATTAGTCTTTGAACGTTCACTCTATCTATCCCCTTCATCATTTTATAAACCTCTATTAAGTCTCCCCTCAGCCTCCTCCACTCCAGAGAGTACAGCCCTAGCTCCCTCAACCTTTCCTCATAAGACCTACCCTCCAAACCAGGCAGCATCCTGGTAAATCTCCTCTGCACTCTTTCCAGCGCTTCCACATCCTTCCTATAGTGAGGTGACCAGAACTGCACACAATATTCCAAATGTGGTCTCACCAAGGTCCTGTACAGTTGCAGCATAACCCCACGGCTCTTAAAATCCAACCCCCTGTTAATAAAAGCTAACACACTATAGGCCTTCTTCACAGCTCTATCCACTTGAGAGGCAACCTTTAGAGATCTGTGGATATGGACCCCAAGATCTCTCTCTGTTCCTCCACAGTCTTCAGAACCCTACCTTTGACCCTGTAATCCACATTTAAATTAGTCCTACCAAAATGAATCACCTCACATTTATCAGGGTTAAACTCCATTTGCCATTTTTCAGCCCAGCTTTGCATCCTATCAATGTCTCTTTGCAGCCTACAACAGCCCCCCACCTCATCCACTACTCCACCAATCTTGGTGTCATCAGCAAATTTACTGATCCCAGCACCTTAAACCTGTGTCCTCTTGTAGCAGCCATTTCAGCCCTCGGAAAAAGCCTCTGAGAATCCACCCGATCTATACCTCTCAACATCTTGTACACCTCTATCAGGTCACCTCTCATCCTTCGTCTCTCCAAGGAGAAAGGACCGAGCTCCCTCAACCTATCCTCATAAGGCAGGCCACCCAATCCAGGCAACATCCTTGTAAATCTTCTCTGCACCCTTTCAATAATTTCTACATCCTTCCTGTAATAGACGACCAGAACTGAGCACAGTATGTGTGTAATTCTCTGAAAGTATGAGAGGCATTACACCAAACCTTAAATAAAAGGCTGTCAGCAATTTAATATTTCTTACTAGTGACATAGAAAACAAGAGTAAATCAGTGTAAAGAGTAATGAGCAGCATGTTGGCACAGTGGTTAGCACTGCTGGCTCACAGCGCCAGGGGCCCAGGTTCAATTCTGGCCTTGGGTGACAGTCTGTGTGGAGTTTGCATGTTTTCCCCGTGTCTGCGTGGGTTTCCTCCCACAGTCCAAAGATGTGCAGGTTAAGTGCTTTGGCCATGCTAAATTGCCCCTTAGTGTCTCAAGCTGTGTAGTTTAGGGGAATTTGAGGAGATACGTGGGGATACGGGGATAGGGCCTGGTAAGATGTTCTTTCAAAGAGTTGATGCACACTCGATGGGCCAACTGGTCTCCTTCTGCACTGTGGGGATTAGAACAAAGAACAAAGAAAATTACAGTACAGGACTAGGCCCTTCGGCCCTCCAAGCCTGCACCAACCATGCTGTCCGACTTAACTAAAAACCCCTACCCTTCCTGGGACCATATCCCCCTATTCCCATCCTATTCATGTACTTGTCAAGACGCCCCTTAAAAGTTACTACCGTATCCGCTTCCACTACCTCCCCTGGCAACGAGTTCCAGGCACCCACTACTCTCTGTGTAAAAAATCTGCCTCGTACATCTCCTTTAAATCTTGCCCCTCGCACCTTAAACTTATGCCCCCTAGTAATTGACTCTTCCACCCTGAGAAAAAGCTTATGACTATTCACTCTGTCCATGCCTCTCATAATCTTGTAAAATTCTATCAGGTCACCCCTCAACCTCTGTCACTCCAGTGAGAACAAACCAAGTTTCTCCAACCTCTCCTCATAGCTAATGCCCTCCGTACCAGGCAACATCCTGGTAAATCTTTTATGTATCCTCTCCAAAGCTTCCACATTCTTCTGGTAGTGTGGCGACCAGAATTGAACACTATATTCCAAGTGCGGCCTCACTAAGGTTCTATAAAGCTGCAACATGACTTGCCAATTTTTAAACTCAATATCCTGGCATGCCGTATGCCTTCTTGACTACCTTCTCCACCTGCATTGCCACTTTCAGTGATCTGTGTACCTGTACACCCAGATCCCTTTGCCTATCAATACTCTTAAGGCTTCTGCCATTTACTGTATATTTCCTATCTGTATTAGACCTTCCAAAATGCATTACCTCACATTTGTCTGGATTAAACTCCATCTGCCATCTCTCCGCCCAAGTCTCCAACTGATCTATATCCTGCTGTATCCTCTGATGATCCTCATCGCTATCCGCAAATTCACCAACCTTTGTGTCATCCGCAAACTTACTAAATCAATCCAGTTACATTTTCCTCCAAATCATTTATATATATTACAAACAGCAAAGGTCCCAGCACTGATCCCTGAGGAACACCACTTGTCACAGCCCTCCATTCAGAAACGCACCCTTCCACTGCTTCCCTCTGTCTTCTTTGACCGACTCATCGATCGACAGTTCCGACGCGCCACAGCGAAAAACCACACCGACCTCCTCAAAAGACAAACACGGGACACAGTGGACAGAGTACCCTTCGTCGTCCAATACTTCCCCGGAGCGGAGAAGCTACGACGTCTCCTCCGGAGCCTTCAACATGTCATCGATGAAGACGAACATCTCGCCAAGGCCATCCCCACACCCCCACTTCTTGCCTTCAAACAGCCGCACAACCTCAAACAGACCATTGTCCGCAGCAAACTACCCAGCCTTCAGGAGAACAGTGACCACGACACCACACAACCCTGCCACAGCAATCTCTGCAAGACGTGCCGGATCATCGACACTAGTTCTTTGAGATTGTGACAAGCAGGGTGGATAAAGGTGGGCAAGTAGATGTGGTGTATTTAGATTTCCAAAAGGTGCCACAGAAAGGATTACACACGGTTGGAGGCAATCCATGAGCATGGATTGGACAAGAAACAGCGTGAGGGGATAAAAGAGTCATTTTCGGCTAGACAACTGTAACTGAAGCCACAGTGATCAGTGTTGAGGCCTTTTACAACACATAATAATGACTTGGACAATGAAGAGACTGACTATACTGTAGTCAAATTTTCCACCAATGCAAAGTTAGGTGGCACAAGCTGTGAGGAGGATACAAAGGAATATGGATAGGTTAAGTGATTGAGAAAAAAATGGCAGACAGAATATAATGTAGGAAAATGTGAGGTTGGTCATTTTGGCAGGAAAAATTGAAAATTCTATTTAAATGGAGTTAGACTGCCGAACTCACCGGTACAGCGGGACCAGGATGTCCTTGTACATAAATCACAAAAGATGGCACAGCAAGTAATTAGGAAGGTAAATGGAGTGTTGGCCTTTACACAAGGGAGATGGGCTATAAAAGTAGGGAAGTTTTGCTACAACTGTACTGTGCATAGTTTGGTCTATTTATTTAAAGAGGGACATACTCACGTTAGAAGCAGTTCAGAGAAGGTTCACTAAAATGATTCCTGAGATGAAGGGTTTGTCTTTATGAGGAGAGGATGAACAGGTTGGGTCTTTACTCATTGGAGTTTCGAAGAACGAGAGGTGATCATATTGAAACTTCTATGATTCTGAGGGCGCTCAACAGGGTGGATATTGAGAGAATGTTTCCCCCAGTGGATGAATCTAGAGCTGGGGGCACAGTTCCGAAACAAAGGGTCTGAGAGTTATGATGGAAATGAAGATGATCTTGTTTTCTCTCAGAGACCAGTTAGTGTTTGGAATTGATTTTCCAAAGCCAGCAGTGGAGATTGGCTCATTGAATATATTCATGGCTGAGTTAGACAGATGTTTGGGCTACAAAGAGGTCTCGGTTTATGGGGAGCAGGCAGGAAAGTGGAGTAAAGGCCACAGTCAGATCATCCAAGATCTTACTGAATGACAGAGCAGGTGCAATGAGTGGAAGTGCCTGTTCCTGTTCCTATTTCTTATGATGTTATGATCTTAATGGAGTTAGCACAGTGTCAAAATAGGGCAGCACAGTGACACAGTGGTTAGCATTGCTGCCTCACAGCACCAGGGACCCGGGTTCAATTCCTGGCTTGGGTCAGTGTCTGTGCAGACTTTGCACGTTCTCCACGTGTCTGTGTGGGTTTCCTCCGGTCGTTCCGGTTTCCTCCCAAAGTCCGAAAGATGTGCTGGTTAGGTGCATTGGCCACGCTAAATTCTCCCGAACAGGCACCAGAGTGTGACGACTAGGGGATTTTCACAGTAACTTCATTGCAGTGTTAGTGTAAGCCTGCTTGTGACACTAATAAATAAACTATAAGAACTTTAAAAATCCTGGGGTGAGGGAGTTGACATTCACAGCTACCATCACATTACACGAGTCTCATTCCTGGAGAGTTTGGTGACACCACAACCAGAAACCCTGCCTTCTCTTGTGTTCAATGTTCTTCAGGCAGGATTTGAAGTCTGTACCTATAAGTGTGTAAGTGCTCTCCTGGATTAGCTGCTACCTTTGGGCAGAGATGCAGTACAAGTTCCCATTGTTCAGTAAAAGTACAACACACGAACTGGTTACAGAGAGCGATGGAGTCAGTCGGAGTCTTTTCCTCCAGGGACATAGGAACAGGGGATCTTCAGCACCTCAGGCCTATTGAATATTCAGTCAGATTGTGGCTGGTTTACACCTCAAACCTATTTACTTGCCTTTGCTCTACAGCCTGTGCCACAACTTGTTTTGTTTTAAATCACTCTCTCTCTTGTCAGTTTCAATGAGGAAGCTTGACTTTTTTTTAAAAACTGCAGCAATGACATAGACCAATTCTAGGAAATTCAGCCATTCTCTGGCTTACCACAAGCTGGTGATATTTTCACTAAATTCTCACAGATGAAAGTTTCTAGCTACCGATTGTCACTGTCATCGACAAAAGAGAGAAATCTACTCTGGATTCAACATTCCATCATCACAGTTCTTATCTTTCCAAATTCCTTGTCTGATTCTCCCATTCTGATTTCAGGAGTAAGTATGAAAAGCAGAATGTGGTGATGGTTGGTTGCTGTGTTGTGTTTTTCTTGCTGTTTTTTGAGTTCCTCTCACTTGGTGTTTTGAAGGATATGATTATGTGCTGTGAACCAGGCTAAGCAGTGGAAAATGTCCATTTATCTGAAAGATCCCAATCAGTTAGAGAGGGATTTACGTTAATAAGACTGGGTTCAGAATGTTTAACCTGAACCATTGCAGCAACATTCCTGATACTGAACGGAATTAACCCCTGTCAAACAGGAGAGAGTGCAATCAATAAAGCAGGAAAAAGGATCTTTAACTTAAGCTCCAATTTTACAAGCTGTGCACCTGAACAATATTAGTTTCTGAAGAATGTAATTTAATTATAGCACGGACCATTTAGCACAATTAAATCCATGAATTTACAATTTATAAACTTTCTAAGTAGGTTCATTGATGAAACTTTGACTAAATATCCAGAGTCATTGGGTGTTTCACTTCTGAAGGTTTTTAATTTACAAACAGCAGCAATGTCACTAAAGCCAATGCCTATTGTGCTGAAAGATTGGGTAAAGTATCCTCCAGTTCACTGTCAATACCAGTTCTTAATCAAGTCCTATTAAACCCATTAGCCTGACATCAGTAAGAAGTGGTTCTGGGTCTAGGGCGGAGGTCGGAGGGGAACTTGTGTGGCAATAACTTGATGAGACATAGCCAGCGGGGGTCTGGTGGAGAGAATCCTCTCTGAGAAACCTGCTCGAATTGAGAGTGCATGTTTCACAATAAAACCCCTGACACTCGCCACTCTACTTAAACTTCCAGAACACTCTTAACAAAGTTCACATGGAAGATTTCTAATTAATCTAACAAAACATGCATTCCAGGGTTGAGGAAGGGATTATAAATTTGGAGAGAAGGTGTGAACTAGCAGGCCAGGGAAAACACTGAGTCCCACTGCAGCCTTTTTCCACAGCATCCAATACCTAGACATTGAAACCAACTGTAAGCTGCTCCAATTAGCTGACCATGCAAAAACACAGGCAGATTTTCCACCTGGAATATTATTTGTAATTATTAATATAATTATTCACGTTCATTTGGAGAACTGGTACAGACGCGATGGGCTAAATAGCCTCCTATTATAGACCAGTGAGCCTTACTTCTGTTGTGGGCAAAGTTTTGGAAAGGATTATAAGAGATAGGATTTATAATCATCTAGAAAGGAATAATTTGATTAGTGATAGTCAACACAGTTTTGTGAAGGGTAGGTCGTGCCTCACAAACCTTATTGAATTCTTTGAGAAGGTGACCAAAGAGGTGGATGAGGGTAAAGCAGTTGATGTGGTGTATATGGATTTCAGTAAAGCGTTTGATAAGGTTCCCCACGGTAAGCTATTGCAGAAGATACGGAGGCATGGGATTGAGGGTGATTTAGCTGTTTGGATCAGAAATTGGCTAGCTGTAAGAAGACAGAGGGTGGTGGTTGATGGGAAATGTTCATCCTGGAGTTCAGTTACTAGTGGTGTACCGCAAGGATCTGTTTTGGGGCCACTGCTGTTTGTCATTTTTATAAATGACCTGGATGAGGGCGTAGAAGGATGGGTTAGTAAATTTGAGGATGACATTAAAGTCGGTGGAGTTGTGGGCAGTGCGGAAGGATGTTGCAGGTTACAGAGGGACATAGATAAGCTGCAGAGCTGGGCTGAGAGGTGGCAAATGGAGTTTAATGCGGAAAAGTGTGAGGTGATTCACTTTGGAAGGAGTAACAGGAATACAGAGTACTGGGCTAATGGTAAGATACTTGGTAGTGTGGATGAGCAGAGAGATCTCGGTGTCCATGTGCATAGATCCCTGAAAGTTGGCACCCAGGTTGATAGGGTTGTTAAGAAGGCGTACGGTTTGTTAGCTTTTATTGGTAGAGGGATTGAGTTTCGGAGCGATGAGGTCATGTTGCAGCTGTACAAAACTCTGGTGCGGCCACACTTGGAGTATTGCGTACAGTTCTGGTCGCCGCATTATAGGAAGGATGTGGAAGCATTGGAAAGGGTGCAGAGGAAATTTACCAGGATGTTGCCTGGTATGGTGGGAAGGTCTTATGAGGAAAGGCTGAGGGACTTGAGGCTGTTTTCGTTAGAGAGAAGAAGGTTAAGAGGTGACTTAATAGAGGCATATAAGATGATCAGAGGATTAGATAGGGTGGACAGTGAGAGGCTTTTTCCTCAGATGGTGATGGCTAGCATGAGGGAGCATAGCTTTAAATTGAGGGGTGAGAGATATAGAACAAAGAACAAAGAACAGTACAGCACAGGAAACAGGCCCTTCGGCCCTCCAAGCCTGTGCCGCTCCTTGGTCCAACTAGACCAATCGTTTGTATCCCTCCATTCCCAGGCTGCTCATGTGACTATCCAGGTAAGTCTTAAACGATGTCAGCGTGCCTGCCTCCACCACCCTACTTGGCAGCGCATTCCAGGCCCCCACCACCCTCTGTGTAAAAAACGTCCCTCTGATGTCTGAGTTATACTTCACCCCTCTCAGCTTGAGCCCGTGACCCCTCGTGATCGTCACCTCCGACCTGGGAAAAAGCTTCCCACTGTTCACCCTATCTATACCCTTCATAATCTTGTATACCTCTATTAGATCTCCCCTCATTCTCCGTCTCTCCAAGGAGAATATAGGACAGATGTCAGAGGTAGGTTCTTTACTCAGAGAGTAGTAAGGGCGTGGAATGCCCTGCCTGCAACAGTAGTGGACTTGCCAACATTAAGGGCATTTAAAGGGTCATTGGATAAACATATGGATGATATTGGAATAGCGTAGGTTAGATGGGCTTTAGATTGGTTTCACAGGTCGGCGCAACATTGAGGGCCGAAGGGCCTGTACTGCGCTGTAATGTTCTATGTTCTATGTCTTTCTGTAGCATAACAACTCTGCGATTCTGTGAAGAGCAAGGAATCAATTGTTATGTGGATATAGATCCCGGGATGACACATTACTGCCACACTGCAGTCATGTTCTGAGTAATAATGTGCTGAGTAATAAGGTGCTGAGTAATAATGTGCTGAGTAATAAGGTGCTGAGTAATAATGTGCTGCATAATAAGGTGCTGAGTAATGATGTACAGTGTAATAATGTACTGAGTAATAATGTGCTGAATAATAATGTGCTTAGTAATAATGTGCTGAGTAATGATGTACAGAATAATAATGTACAGAGTAATAATGTACTGAAGAATGATGTGTTGAATAATGATGTACAGAGTAATGATGTACAGAGTAATAACGTGTGGAGTAATAATGTGCTAAGTACTATGGTGCTGAGTAATAATGTACAGAGTAATGATGTACAGAATAACAACATACACAGTAATAATTACTGAGTAATGATGTGTTGAATAATGATGTACAGAGTAATGATGTACAGAGTAATAATGTGCTGAGTAATAATGTGCTGAGTAATAATGTGCAGAGTAATGATGTACAGAGTAATAATGTGCTGAGTAATAATGTGCTGAGTAATAATGTGCTGAGTAATAATGTACAGAGTAATGATGTACAGAGTAATGATGTACAGAGTAATAATGTGCTGAGTAATAAGATGCTGAGTAATAAGGTGCTGAGTAATAATGTACAGAGTAATGATGTATGGAGTAATAATCTACAGGGTAATAAAGTGCTGAGTAATGATGTGCTGAGTAATAATGAGCTGTGTAATAATGTACTGAGTAATATTGTGCTGAGTAATAAGGTGCTGAGTAATAATGTGGTGAGTAATAATGTACAGAAAATTGATGTACTGAGTAAGAAGGTGCTGAGTAATAATGTACAGAGTAATAATGTGCTGAATAACAATGTACACAGTAATGATGTACTGAGCAATAAGGTGCTGAGTAATAAGATGCTGAGTAATAATGTGCTGAGTAATAATGTATAGAATAATAATGTGCTGAGTAATAAGATGCAGAGTAATAATGTACAGAGTAATAATGTGCTGAGTAACAATGTACAGAGTAATGATGTATTGAGTAATAATGTGCAGAGTAATAATGTGCAGAGTAATAATGTGCTGAGTAATAAGGTGCTGAGTAATAAGATGTTGAGTAATAATGTACAGTGTAATAAGATGCTGAATAATAAGATGCTGAATAATAAGATGCTGAGTAATAATGTGCAGAGTAATAATGTGCTGAGTAATAATGTGCTGAGTAATGAGGTGCAGAGTAATAATATACTGAGTAATAATGTACTGAGTAATAAAGTGCTGAGTAATAAGGTGCTGAGTAATAATGTACTGAGTAATAATGTGCTGAGTAATAATGTGCTGTGTAATAATGTGCTGAGTAATAATGTGCTGAGTAATAAGATGCTGAGTAATAACGTACAGAGTAATAATGTGCTGAGTAACAATGTACAGAGTAATGATGTACTGAGTAATAAATGTGCAGAGTAATAATGTGCTGAGTAATAATGTACTGAGTAATAAGGTGCTGAGTAATAATGTGCTGAGTAATAAGATGCTGAGTAATAACATACAGAGTAATAATGTGCTGAGTAACAATGTACAGAGTAATGATGTACTGAGTAATAAATGTGCAGAGTAATAATGTGCTGAGTAATAATGTACTGAGTAATAAGGTGCTGAGTAATAAGGTGCTGAGTAATAAGGTGCTGAGTAATAATGTACCAGTCCAGCAGTCCAATGGAGTGCAGCAAAGAGTGCACTTGCTGAAGCTGTTTGAATCTGAAGTGTGATTATTTCTGACTTATGGAAACTTGAAAACACAACACTGCCCAGTGAGTTTAAATAGGTGGATTCAACCAAGGAGGAAGACAGAAGGCTCAATATGTGAGAAAATAAGTTGGAGAAAGGATTTTGGTAAGTATTCCATTTAACTTCAGGCAGCAAGTGACACTTTGCGGATCACGTGTGAAGACCAGGTGGAAGTGAATTCTGCGAATGACAGCGGAGACCTAAGGGTGAGAAATGGAATTCATAGCGATTCCAACAGAATTCCATTGTAATTCCACCAAGAACAAGAATACAAAAAGGATATGCAGAGAAATTGGATTAAAGTCTACAGTTCCAGTTGAGGAGCTAGCACTAGCACAAGCTCAATGGGCTGAATGGTCTCTTTCTATGTGGAGTTTCTAAGATTCTGTACTTGCTGCACACAATACAGACACAGAATTGCTGTGTTTCAGACTTCCAATACTTTGAGATTGTTTACCTGCAGAACAGTTATCAATATTTAAGGGACTGGGAACAAGGCTGCTGTGGGCTGAGTTTAATATTCCCTCGCCAGTACAAGTAAAGTTAAAGTCACTTGTGGAGTTTACCCATAACGATCCCCTAATCTCCCACACTCTGGGTTCTGATCATAAGCTGAGCAGTCAGGGAGGACACTTGGTGAAAGCTTTTATTAAATATACAGATCAATACTACCATCCTTTGCGTCAGAGACTGTTCCCTGAGAGCACTCTCCATCCAGACAGCATCATGCTCCTGCCAGCCAGACCACTGCCAGGAAACCTCACGCACTGAGGCACATGTGGCTGGGGAATTCAAATCTCATGCTGCCTCAGCAAATACATCCCCTTCACTGCCCCCTACCCTGCCCACCCCCACTACTGACCTGGCCACCAGTGCAGTATACAACAGGTATACAGTATGGTATACAGCAGTATGGAGCAAGTATACAGTGCAGTACACAACAGATATACAATGTGGTATGCAACTGGTATATAGTGCAGTATACAACAGGTATACAATGCAGTGTACAACAGGTATACGGTGCAGTCTGCAGTAGATATATAGTGCAGTGAACAGCAGGTATACAGTGCAGTATGCAGTAGGTATACAGTGCAGTGTACAGCAGGTATACAGTGCAGTGTACAGCAGGTATACAATGCAGTATACAGCAGGTATACAGTGCAGTGTACAGCAGGTATACAATGCAGTATACAGCAGGTATACAGTGCAGTGTACAGCAGGTGTACAATGCAGTATGCAGCAGGTATACAGTGCAGTGTACAGCAGGTGTACAATGCAGTATGCAGCAGGTATACAGTGCAGTGTACAGCAGGTGTACAATGCAGTATACAGCAGGTATACAATGCAGTATACAGCAGGTATACAGTGCAGTGTACAGCAGGTGTACAATGCAGTATACAGCAGGTATACAGTGCAGTGTACAGCAGGTGTACAATGCAGTATACAGCAGGTATACAGTGCAGTATACAGCAGGTATACAGTGCAGTGTACAGCAGGTATACAGTGCAGTGTACAGCAGGTGTACAATGCAGTATACAGCAGGTATACAGTGCAGTGTACAGCAGGTATACAGTGCAGTGTACAGCAGGTGTACAATGCAGTATACAGCAGGTATACAGTGCAGTGTACAGCAGGTATACAGTGCAGTGTACAGCAGGTGTACAATGCAGTATACAGCAGGTATACAGTGCAATGTACAGCAGGTATACAGTGCAGTGTACCGCAGGTGTACAATGCAGTATACAGCAGGTATACAGTGCAGTGTACAGCAGGTGTACAATGCAGTATACAGCAGGTATACAGTGCAGTGTACAGCAGGTATACAATGCAGTATACAGCAGGTATACAGTGCAGTGTACAGCAGGTATACAGTGCAGTATGCAGTAGGTATACAGTGCAGTGTACAGCAGGTATACAGTGCAGTATGCAGTAGGTATACAGTGCAGTGTACAGCAGGTATACAGTGCAGTATGCAGTAGGTATACAGTGCAGTGTACAGCAGGTATACAGTGCAGTATGCAGTAGGTATACAATGCAGTGTACAGCAGGTATACAGTGCAGTATGCAGTAGGTGTACCATATACAGCAGGTCCATATGCATCATAACAATTTTGGCTACATGGAATGTTCTGCATTTAGAAACTGGGATGCGGAATAATTTAAAGAGAACTTTCTAGTGGGAAGCTGATGGGAAGCTCAGTAGTTGGTTTTACACATTCTTCAATTTCACTTCCCCAATTTAATCAACAGTAAAACTGAGTGAGCTGTAAAATGGGCGGTTGATTAGTTCCGTCAGTCTCTTGCTGCTCATTGTAGCTAACCCCCAAGAAATAAGTAATCTCCTTAATAGCACTGAACCAAACAGACAGGATGGGTAGAGGGAGAGAAACAGACAAGTACCTAAATCAGAAATGCTGACATCTCTGATGGAGAGGGGTTTAATGGGTTAAATATTCTGCCAATAGATTTTTATGGGAAGCTCTGTAAAGGAGCATAAATCTGACTTTCCCTCTTACACAGACTGACAGAGCCGGGGTGTTTTATTTTTTGTTTGATTTCATATTTGCAACATTCATAATTCTTTCCCCTTAGTTCTTGCCAGTCGGTGCGGCTGGTTTGGCAGAGTTTACCAATTCGCACCTGAGAAAATCCACTCGATAATCCTCAGAATGCCAGCAAAACATTTCATGGAATAAAATTGGAACGGGACTTATCCAGTCACTGAGCCTGTGGTTGTGACAATACAAGCATCAATAATAACTGATAATCTGGCAACAATCCTGTGTAGTTTGGGCACATCTCTCAGTTAAACAGGGTTAACAAGGAGGCAAAACAGATCCACAGGAAAATTAGAAAGGAGAGCAAGGAAATGGGGAGGATTTACGGGGCTGAGGAAAGCAGAGAGAGGGAAAACATTGGACTGAGTGCAAAGTTACACAGGAACACTGGAGCGGGATTAGCAGTGTAACAGGAAACTGTTGAGAGGCAGATATAAAACATAATATAGAAACATAGAAAAACGGCAGCACAATACAGGCCTTTCAGCCCGCAAAGTTGTGCCGAACATGTCCCCACCTTAGCGATTACTAGGCTTACCTATAACCCTCTATCTTACTAAGTTCCATGTACTTATCTAAAAGTCTCTTAAAAGACCCTATCGAATCCGCCTCCACCACCGTTGCTGGCAGCCCATTCCACGCACCCACCACCCTCTGAGTGAAAAACCTACCCCTGACATCTCCTCTGTACCTACTCCCCAGCACCTTAAACCTGTGTCCTCTTGTGGCAACCATTTCAGCCCTGGGAAAGAGCCTCTGACTATCCACTCGATCAATATCTCTCAACATCTTATATACCTCTATCAGGTCACCCCTCATCCTTCGTCTCTCCAAGGAGAAAAGGCCGAGCTCACTCAACCTATCCTCATAAGGCATGCTCCCCAACCCAGGCAACATCCTTGTAAATCTCCTCTGTACCCTTTCTATGGCTTCCACATCCTGTAATGAGGCGACCAGAACTGAGCACAGTACTCCAAGTGGGGTCTGACAGGGTCTTATATAGCTGCAACATTATCTCACGACTCCTAAACTCAATTCCTCGATTGATGAAGGTCAGTACACCATACGCCTTCTTAACCACAGCCTCAACCTGCACAGCTGCTTTGAGCGTCCTATGAACTCGGACCCCAAGATCCTTCTGATCTTCCACTCTGCCAAGAGTCCTACCATTAATATTATATTCCGCCATCCTATTTGACCTGCCAAAATGAGCCACCTCACACTTACCTGGGTTGAACTCCATCTGCCACTTCTCCGCCCAGTCTTGCATCCTATCAATGTCTCGCTGCAACTTCTGACATCCCTCCACACTATCCACAACACCTCCAACTTTGTCAGCCAATTCTCCCTCAACCTTAACACGAGAGTCAGAAAGGAGCAGAAACCCCAAGATCATCATCTAGACACCAGATGGAATGTCAAAGGAAGAACTTGGTGAAACACAGTTCACACACAAATGCTTCAATTCTCAGAAGGCAGCAAGCGAAGGAGACGCTGGACTCTAGCCAGGAGCAATGATTTTATAGAGAGGCACCTGAGCTCCAATGGCAAATAGAGTTCAGAAAGAAAGTGGGCAGAATGCAAAATACCAGCATTTTGGAGATGTGGGTCAGCGACTCTCTGATTGGTAATAGTGGACAGCTCCATGATTGGGATGGAACACAAGAAATAAGAGCAGGAGAAGTTCAAAGGGTCCAGAAGAGAATCAGCCAGCAAAGCCAACCTTCGTACTCTGACCAAACTTTCAAATTTCCTTTATTCACGCCAGCCTTTTCACTGCCTGATGGAAATGGGGCAATCCATTGCTGAGATTCCTTCCAGATCCTGGACTGACCAGGAGAGGGGTGGCAGCGACGAGAGGTCAACTGATCACCCTATTAGACCGGGAATCACCCAGCTCTGGATCTGGCTGCTGCCTCAGGCTTCATCTATTCACTTTCTGAGTCCTCAGGCACAACCAAAGGGCTTTCACCAAAAGACTTTCTTCCAGCCCCAGGCAACGGCCTCCTCCTCTTCAGGAGTTGGAGGAGTGATTTCCACTGACATACTGTTCAGATTTTCCTTCGGAATCCAATCGGGAGCCCACATTGGGAATCTAATGGCTCTTGCCCAGGATTCTGATCAGGTTAATGGGTGGAAATCTCAGCCCTACAACAGCCAGCTTTGTCCAGACAATGTGAGGTGCCCAATAAGCAGAGTGGGTAATATTGCAGATCCAGGATCATTCAAATCAGCTGAAGCTTCAGTAGACTTGGTCAGATCGTGTCAGGAACATTCAGATTGTGAGTGACAGGAGCACCCAATCCTCAGAGAAGATGCTGAGGACAGTAACAAGGTTGTTCTCGGTGTTGTAGGGAGGAACGATGAGGGACAATTTCATCACCTAATATCCATCAACCACTAGAAACACTTGGAAGCGCACATTCTAAAATTATATAAATGTTTTATGGAATTAGGGGATGTATCGGAACAACAGGCAAAAAGGAACAGGGTCAGGCAAAATGGGCTGCACTTCTTTACACAAAGTAAAATAGCTTTGATTTATTCAATGTTTTCCACAATCTTACAGTCTCTCAAAACATTTTCCAGCCTTGGAAGTATCTTTGAACTACAGGCACTGGAATACATTAGGAAGGTGCTCACAAGAATGGGGAGGCACAAGGGTGGTGTCCATCCTCTGGGCCACAAGCTCTGGGTTCAAGTCTCACTCCAGGAATTGATGGTCAGAGGGATGGCGGCCAAACAGGCCAATCTACAAATCCGTGGAATACAAAGTTCCTGATCAGACATGACCATTCCTGGCCACTGCAGCACTTTGCCAAGCACAATCATGGGCAATCCAATGGAAGTCCTGGTTGCTCAATGTCCTCTTCGAGCTTGGTACCTGGAGGAGGAGGCAGCCATGATAGAACCCCAGAATTTGAGGCAGGATACTGGATGCACTTCAGAAGTAGCTGGATATGAAATGAGGATAAAACTCAAGGGGGTCTTGTAATGAGAGTGATTTACTGACACAATATGTTTTACCAGCTCCTTGAGGACCAGCTACTGGAGATGTTTCCCAGACTGCTCCACTCCATTAAGGCTGGCAGCTAATTTGCCAGCTTCATGAAGGTGGCCCACACTGGAGCAATCTAGAGGCCATCAGAACCAAAGATCCATGACTCAAACAGGGTGAGACCATGTTCAGGCAGGGGACCAGACTAGCCCATTGCACTGGGGGTGTGCTGACGCCTGCAATGGTGGTTTGTCTAAACTCGGGTGGAGTGAAGAATAAGGGTCGCCAATGAGACTAAGCCGAGGCTTTACCTGATGCAATTTTTCAAAGCCATCTCGGCCTTTTGACTAAAGTGAAGCGTTAGATCAAGCCCGGGAGGGGGTGCAATGCCTCGTCCTGTCAGCTTGGAGCTTGTTTGTCCTTTACGTGGAGACCCATGAATTGGATTTAATTTGAATTGTTTTTTTTGGTTTGAATAACTAAAAGGCATGCAAACAAAATAGAGGGTTTTAGTCATGAAAGGCAGCCGCTGCGACCTTAACAATTCCCCCCGGAGAGCTGTTCCTCTGTTCCTCTGTTCCACCCTCAGCCTCTGAACTATTAGTGTTTACATACCTGTCCGAGGGTGCCTCCACTTTGAGATGTCCCGGAGGTCTCCTTCCGACCTCAGCAGCACGCACCTCTCCCCATGGTGAAGCCACTAGCATCAAATTAGGAGGCCGCATGCTGTTATAGCACAGAGCAGCCTTTCCTGTTTTTATTGAAGGTTACAGAGGGATTAAAAATTTTAAAATTGAACCTTTGCCAAAGCAGAAGCCAATGTAGATCGTTACGCTGATGGCTGATGGGAGAACGGGATTGAAATGCGTTCAGGGTGACAGAGGATGGTGGGGGTAGGTCAGCCAGGAATACTGATGGTGACAGTGTAACACTGCACCTGCTTTTCACCCTGACACTGGGATCCTGAGACCCAGTCCCTGCAATAAGATAAAGGCAAAATACTGCGGATGCTGGGAGCTGAAACAGATTCCCTGCAATGCTTGGCAAACACCCTGCACACTTCTCATGGCAGTACAACCTGTAGAGTTGTGGGGCCCGAACAGGCAGTTTTCACCCTGGCTGACGCTAATCCCTATTTATTCGACAAATGATATTCTTCACAATTAGATAGCTCGACAGTGCCTTCTACAGGCACAACCCTGTCACTGCTGAAAGCTTCAACACTGATCAACAACCACCATCTAGTGGTTAGTTAAATAAAACTTTAGCTCAAGAGAGAGAAAGCTTGCAAAGCTGGGCTTTCCTTATTGTTAGACCGATTCATCACAAACCCTTTATTAGTTAAGGAATAAACATCTAAAAATCTTGAATTCCCTCAGTAGACAACGGGTTAACTCAGATTACAGAACAATTTCAAAGTGTCAAAGTAATGAAAGGGATGGGACAGGACAGATTCAGCGAGAGACAAGTTGTTTTAACCAGCAAAGGGGGGGCGGGGGGAGGGGGGGGGGGGGGGCATGAGATTAAATGTGGGAGAGTTAGGTTGAGGCAGTGACTGTCAGCATTGAAAATGGCACTGTATGGATTTATGAAGTCGATGGTAGTCATGATGTGGAGATGCCGGCGTTGGACTGGGGTGAACACGGTAAGAAGTCTCACAACACCAGGTTAAAGTACTGGTCGTGAAATGTTTCGTTTTTGTTTGTAATTGATAAAGGTTATTGCTAATGTTCTCACTATACATGTTAACTATATTCTTTAGTAAACGTTGTTTGATAAAGCTCCCTAGTGGGTTATTTGAATCATACCTGAAGTGAAATATATCACGCTTATCCGAGCCAAATTCAAAGTGCACAACTTATGATCCAGGCGGGCTTCGTAAAACACTTCGGAGTTTCTGACCTGAACCATAACAATTGGGACTCTTTCTCTATAGGTTAAAATCTATATTTCTTGATTGGTTTGGGATTATTGAACACAAAGACAGTGAGTGGTGAGTATGTTGGTGTTTTCTTTTCAGGTGTTGTATTCAGGTTTAAATAGGGAGTGCCTTGTGGAATATTGGCTCTTTCAGAGGCTAAGAAGTTCCTGGGGGTGGAGGAAGCCACGCAAGGTGGCTTACATAGGGCAACTAAAACAAAGCTTTTGGAATTGGCAGAAACCTTGCAGTTGACATTGCCTGGCAGCGTAAGGAAAGGGGGGGATAATTGTGGCGATAGCCCAGCATTTAAAATAGTCAGAAACACAGTCAGAATCATTGGAAATGGCTAGAATTCAATTACAAATGAAACAGCTTGAACATGAAAAAGAATTAAAGCAGCTTGAATTCAAAATAAAGGGAAAGGAGAGAGTAGCAAAATCCAAAGATAAAGAAAGGGAGGCCATTGCAGCAGAAAAAGCCAGAAAAAGGGAGGAACAAAAAGCACGAGAAATGAAACTGCCTGAATTGCAGCGAGGGAAGAAGAAAAAGAGAGAGAATGTGAACTTCAGAAACTGGCAATAAAAAGTGAACATCAGTTCAAATTGGCGGAGGTAAAGGGAAAAGTACAAGTTGAATAGAGTGATCAGGAAGATGAAAAGGAGCAAGAGCATCGTGGGATTTATTTAAATATGTCCAAGCATTGCCAGGGTTTGATGAGAAGGATGTAGAAGACTTTTTCATTTTATTTGAGAAAGTGGCTAAACAAATGAAATGGCCACAGACCATGTGAGTATTACTGATTCAAACAAAGTTGGTAGGTAGAGCTAGTGAAGTGTTTGCATCAATATCAGAGGAGGTATCTGGGAAGTATGATGAAGTGAAAAAAATCCATCTTAAGTGCATATGAACTAGTGCCTGAAGCCTCCAGGCAACGGTTTAGAAATCTAAGGAAAGAACCTGGTCAAGCGTATACAGAATTTGAAAGGATCAAACAGAGTAATTTTGATAGGTGGATAAGGGCTTTGAAAATAGACCAGACGTATGAAGCTCTTAGAGAAATTATTATTTTGGAGGTGTTTAAAATTTCACTTCCTGATGTAGTAAAAACGCATGTGGAAGAGCAGAGGGTTAAAACTGCAAGGTTAGCAGCAGAAATGGCAGTTGATTATGAATTAGTTCACAAATCAAAGTTTGGTTTCCGACATCAGTTTCGGCCTGTGAGGGATAGAAACTAGGGAAAAGAGAAATTCTCAGGTGGTAAAGGTAAAGGAGATTTTCTGGGAGATAATAAAGATGGCATAACTCAGGTTTAGCAGGAAATACAGGAGGGTGGAAGAGAAATGAAAAGCCTCAGATATTTTCACTGTAATAATTTAGGCCATGCAAAGTCACAGGGTTGGTGGTTTAAGAAAAGCACTGGGAAGACTGATGTGGTAGAATGGGGTAAGCCAATGGGGTTTGTTAAAGTGGTAAAGGGAAGCCCAGTTGAAGTGAAAGAGGTACAAAAGAAGGTACAGCCTGATCAGAAGTTGATGGATAAGAAAGTGCCAGCTCTCTTTAAAGAATTTACTTGAGTGGGTAAAGTTTACTCATGTGTACCAGGAGGAGTAGGTAAAGAAGTTAAAATTTTAAGAGGTACAGGAGCAAGTCAATCTTTGATGCTAAGAGATGAGGAGTTGTGTAGTCTGGAAGGAGTATTGCCAGAAAAGGTGGTAATATGTGGATGAGAAGAGTAGTGTTCCATTATATAAGATGACGTTGGCGGGTCCAGTGAAGAGTGGTAAAGTGGTAGAGTCATAGAGTCATAGAGGTTTACAGCATGGAAACAGGCTCTTCGGCCCAACTTGTCCATGCTGCCCTTTTTTTTTAAACCCCTAAGCTGGTCCCAACTGCCCGCATTTGGCCCATATCCCTCTATACCCATCTTACCCATGTGACTGTCTAAACGCTTTTTAAAATTGTCTAAATACCTGCCTCTATTACTACCTCTGGCAGCTTGTTCCAGACACTCACCATCCTCTGTGTGAAAGAATTGCCCCTCTGGACATTTTTGTATCTCTCACCTTAAACTTATGCCCTCTAGTTTTAGACTCCCCTACCTTTGGGAAAAAATATTGACCATCTAGCTGGTCTATGCCTCTCACTATTTCATAGACCTCTATAAGATCAACCCTTAGTCTTCTACGCTCCAGAGAAAAAAGTCCCAGTCTGTCATTCCTCTCCTTATAACTCAAACCATTGTTGTAGGGAAATATCCCTTTACCAGTGCAGAATAGAAGTTGAGTCGCAAATCAAGGTTCAAAGCGTGTCTTTATTGTACAATTGCTAGGATCCTAGGGAGATCCAACATAACCCGCTCCCTAACAGTGGGCTGGGCAGCTCGATCTCAATTAAATCACATCAGCGGTGTATCTTTATAGAGTTTCAAATTCGAGCGGGAACATTGGCTATATGTGTGTTATCTTATGTATTAAAATGGTCTATCAGTTTAAAAAGTCCCTAGGAAGTTTCGTCGATTAGCATTTGTATGGTGTGTGTTCGTGTTAATGGGATTACTTGGTCCTGCCCCGGTGTCTAAATGCGTTTCCCATTATCTTCTCTATGTGTCCTCTTATCTGAATTGATCTTATTGTTTCGTGTCTGTGTTTCCTGCTTGTGAGATTGAGTGTTAATGTCATCCTGTCCTGTTGGATGTCTGGAGTATTTCATTCTAATCTTTTATTCTTATATCTTAGTTTATCAGATTTTTATGTCTGCCTTGGCCGAATTGGTAATATTTCAGTGATAGCTTGGTTTTGATAACCCACTCTATGTCTCGTTTCGTAGGGATCTTGATCGTCCTTGGCCAGTTTAAAATGCAGCTGCGCGCTGTTGCTAGGCAGATTAGGGATCTTCCGTAGTCTTTGAAATTCGCGAGTCTCTCAGCTGTGCAGGGGGGGACCCGATCGAATATCCATCCGGGGGTGCCCCTCTGCATTGTTGGCCCGTTATGAGTGGTGCCAATTAGTCCAATAAGTAAATATGTTTGATGATGCAAAATATGGTCATCAAGTCCCGGTAGCATCCTAGTAAATCTCTTCTGCACTCTTTCTAGTTTAATAATATCCTTTCTATAATGGGGTGGCCAGAACTGTACACAGTATTCCAAGTGGGGCCTTACCAATGTCTTGTACAACTTCAACAAGACGTCCCAACTCCTGCATTCAAATGTTCTGACCAATGAAACCAAGCATGCTGAATGCCTTCTTCACCACTCTGTCCATTTGTGACTCCACTTTCAAGGAGCTATGAACATGTATCCTTGGATCTCTTTGTTCTGTAACTGCCCCCAATGCCATACCATTAACTGAGTAAGTCCTGCCCTGGTTCAATCTACCAAAATGCATCAGCTCGCATTTATCTAAATTAAACTCCGTCTGCCATTCGTCAGCCCACTGGCCCAGTTGGTCAAGATCCCGTTGCAATTGGAGATAACCTTCTTCACTGTCCACTATGCCACCAATCTTGGTGTCATCTGCAAACTTACTAACCATGCCTCCTATATTCTCATCCAAATCATTAATATAAACGACAAATAACAGTGGACCCAGCACCAATCCCTGAGGCACACCGCTGGTCACAGGTCTCCAGTTTGAAAAACAACCCTCTACAACCACCCTCTGGCTTCTGTCATCTAGGTGTGGAGATGCCAGCGTTGGATTGGGGTAAGCATAGTAAGAAGTCTCACAACGCCAGGTTAAAGTCCAACAGGTTTATTTGGTAGCACAAGCTTTTGGAGTATCACTCCTTCTTCACGTGACTCACCTGAAGAAGGAATGACACTCCGAAAGCTTGTGCTACCAAATAAACCTGTTGGACTTTAATCTGGCGTTGTGAGGCTTCTTACTGTTCTGTCATCAAGCCAGTTTTGTATCCATTTAGCTACCTCACCCTGGATCCCATGAGATTTAACCTTATGCAACAACGTACCATGTGGTATCTTGTCAAAGGCCTTGCTAAAGTCCATGTAGACAACATCAACTGCAGGAGTAATAGGAGTAATCGAGAAATTATCTTGTCCAGCAATACAATTTATCTTGGATAATGATATAACTGGATCAGAAGATTATTTAAGTTTTGACAAGACCTCATCTAAAAGATATCTAGATCTGCAGCTGAAATCCCGTAGCCTCCACTGGGACAGACCGAGTGCTGGAAAATGGGATTAGGCTGGATGGCCCATTTTTCAGACGGTCCAGACATCATGGGCAGAGTGGCCTTCTGCGTAAATCTTTCTACATTTTCTAAATATCTGAAAAGGAATGTGCAGAGATATGGGGAGAGAGGAGGAGGTGGCAGCATGCGAATTGTTCCTTGACAGCTAACATGAATGTGATTTCACTAGTCTACCCTGTAGGACCTGGCTAAAATGCATACAAACCACATAAGACCATAAGACCATCAAACATAGGAGCAGAATTAGGCCACTCAGCCCATCGAGTCTGCTCCGCCATTCAATCATGGCTGGTTTTTCTCATCCCCATTCTCCTGCCTTTTTCCCATAACCCCTGATCTCCTTATTAATGAAGAACCCATCTATCTCTGTCTTAAAGACACTCAATGACCTGGCCTCCACAGCCTTCTGCGGCAAAGAGTTCCACAGGTTCACCACTCTCTGGCTGAAGAAATTCCTTCTCATCTCTGTTTTAAAGGATTGTCCCTTTAGCCTGAGGTTATGCCCTCTGGTTCTAGTTCTTCCTACTAGTGGGAACATCCTCTCCACGTCCACTCTATCCAGGCCTTGCAGTATCCTGTAAGTTTCAATAAGATCCCACCTCATCCTTTTAAACTCCAATGAGTACAGACCCAGAGTCCTCAACCGTTCCTCATATGACAAGCTATTTATTCCAGAGATCATTCTTGTGAACCTCCTCTGGACCCTTTCCAAGGCCAGCACATCCTTCCTGAGATATGGGGCCCAAAACTGCTCACAAGACTCCAAATGGGGCCTGAACAGAGCCTTATACAGCCTCAGAAGTACATCCCTGCTCTTGTATTCTAGCCCTCTCGACATGAATGCTATCATTGCATTTGCCTTCCTAACTGCCGATTGAACCTGCACGTTAACCTTAAGAGAATCTTGAACAATGACTCCCAAGTCCCTTTGTGTTTCTGTTTTCCTAAGCATTTTCCCATTTAGAAAATAGTCTATGCCTCCATTCCTCCTTTCAAACCTCACACTTTTCCACATTGTATTCCATCTGCCACTTCTTTGCCCACTCTCCTAACCTGTCCAAGTCCTTCTGCAGCCCCCCTGCTTCCTCAATACTATCTGTCCCTCTACATATCTTTGAATCATCTACAAACTTAGCAACAGTGCCTTCAGTTCCTTCCTCCAAATCGTTAATGTACATTGTGAAAAGTTGTGGTCCCAGCACTGACCCCTGAGGCACACCACTAGTCACTGGCTGCCATCCTGAGAAAGACCCCTTTATCCCCACTCTCTCCCTTCTGCCAGTCACTAATCCTCTATCCATGCCAGGATCTTACTCTTAACACCATGGGCACTTAACTTATTTAACAGTCTCCTATGCGGCACCTTGTCAAAGGCCTTCTGGAAATCTAAATAAATCATGTACACTGGCTCTCCTTTATCCAACTTCCTTGTTACCTCCTCAAAGAACTCTAACAGATTTGTCGATATGACCTCCCTTTGACAAAGCCGCGCTGACTCAGTCCTATTTTATTATGTACTTACAAGTATTCTGCGATCTCATCTTTAATAATGGATTCTAAAATCTTGCCAATGACTGAAGTCAGGCTAACCGGCCTATAATTTCCTGTCTGCTGCCTCCCTCCCTTCTTAACCAGCGGTGTTACATTAGTTACTTTCCAGTCCTCTGGGACCCTCCCTGCCTCCAGTGATTCCTGAAAGATCACCACCAATGCCTCCACAATTTCCTCAGCTATCTATTTAGAACCCTGGGGTGTAGTCCATCCGGTCCAGGTGATTTATCCACCTTCAGACCTTTCAGTTTCCCCAGAACCTTCTCCTTAGTGATGGCCACTACACTCACCTGTGCCTCCTGACTCTCCTGGAGCTCTGGCATCCCACTGGTGTCTTCCACCATGAAGATTGATGCAAAGTAACTATTCAGTTCCTCTGCCATTGCTTTGTTTCCTATTATTACTTCTCCAGCCTCATTTTCCAGTGGTCCAATGACTATTTTTGCCTCTCTCTTACCTTTTATATATTGAAAAACACTCTTCCTATCTTCTTTTATATTACTAGCTAGCTTACACTCATATCTCATCTTCTCCCCCTTATTGCTTTTTTAGTTGTCCTCTGCTCATTTTTAAAGGCTCCCCAATCCTCTGGCTTCCCACTAATCCTTGCCACTTTGTATGCTTTTTCTTTTGCTTTTATGCTGTCTTTGACTTCCCTCGTCAGCCATGGATGCCTCCCCCCTCCCCCTAGCATCTTTCCTCCTCCTTGGGATGAATTTCTGTTGTGCCTCCCGGATAACTCTCAAAAACTCCTGCCGTTGCTGTTCCATTGTCTTCCCTGCTAAGCTCCCTTTCCAATCAACTCTGGCCAGCTCCTCCCTCATGTCTTTGTAGTTTCCTTTATTTAATTGTAGTACTGTTACATCTGATTCCAGCTTCTCCCTCTCAAACTGCAGGGTCAATTCTATCATATTGTGGTCACTGCTCCCTAAGGGTTCCTTCACCTTAAGTTCCCTAATCAAGTCTGCCTCATTACACATCACCAAATCCAGAATTGCCTGTTCCCTAGTAGCCTCTGTCACAAGCTGCTCTAAAAAAACATCTCTTAAACATTCCACAAATTCCTTTTCTTGGGATCCACTACCTACCTGATTTTCCCAGTCCACCTGCATATTGAAGTCCCCCATGATTATTGTAATATTGCCTTTTCTATCTCCTGATTTATTTTCTGCCCCACATCCTGACTACTGCTAGGGGGCCTGGACATAACTCCCATCAGGGTCTTTTTACCTTTGTGATTCCTCAACTCTATCCACGGAGATTCTATGCCTTCTGATCCTATATATTACCTTTATAGTTCTGTTTTTTAATTTAGCTCCTAGCTGTTCATACTCCCTTAGCAAAACCTTTGTTCCTGTTCTATCTATGTCATTGGTACCTACGTGGTCCACAACAATTGGATCTTTACCCGCATCAATTGCACTACCCTCGTCAATCCTCCTTGTTACCTCTTCCAAAAATTCAATTTAGTCAGACATGATCTTCCATGAACAAATCCTGTTCTTGGTTAATCCATGCCTTTCTGACAGTTTATCCTGTTTCTCTGAATTGATTCCAATAATTTACCCCCTACTGAGATTAGACTAACAATGCAACCCCGCCACCTTTGCCCATCTGCCTGTCCTTCTGATAAGACACATATCCTTGCATATTTAGATCCCAGCCTTGATCCCCTTGCAGCCACGTCTCTGTGATGGAGTAATGGTGTAATGGAGTAATGGACACATATAACATTGTAATTGAATAATTTGAATCGTAGCTCTATACTATTTGCCGGGGCCCAGCTGAATAGTATTTCACTGCCTTCTCTGGTTACACCTCTCACATATTCTCTGGTAGTTAATCGAGAGAGCTAGACTATTCTGACCCATATATATCAAAAAAGAGAGAGAATAATTTTGGTTCATTTGAGATGGGAGCTGATTCTAGAAAGCTGGGATGTTACAGGGAAAGGTGAGCTGGGCTCCTATCAAAGGACAAGGTGTGCATAATGTATTAGTTTAATTTGAATGGGGTGCAGGCATACAGAGAGAAAGATGCAGACACACAGAGGGAAAGTTCCTAAACTAATTTTACAGATAATATATGAATAAACAGATGTGTTGGTTTACAGTAGAGTATACATCTTCATGGTATACTACTGCTTAAATATTAATTAGGGAGTGATCATAGGGATACTGAATCTGTTTGACAGGAGAAAGCCAAGACAATGTATAATGAAAGAAAATGAAAGATTTTCATTTATTTAGCACCTTTTGCAATATCAGGACATCTCAAGGACTTTACAACCAATGATGTACATTTCAGTCACTGTTGTCAGGTAGGAAACATGGCAATGTGTACAGCAAGATCGTACAAACAGCAATGTGAAAAACTACCAGCTAATCCGTTTTATTGCTAAAAAAGACGTTTTAAACATAGAACATGGAACATTACAGCGCAGTACAGGCCCTTCAGCCCTCGATGTTGCGCCGACCAGTGAAACCAATCTAAAGCCCATCTAACCTACACTATTCCAATATCATCCATATTTTGCTTAGTTGGAGCAAAATTAAACAACAAGGGACAGATGGTCATGTGAGGGAGGGAATGGGGCTGTGTTAGGACAAACCAGGGAAAACGAATAACAACAAACAAAAAGTTTGGGGGGGGTGTTCAAGATGGAGGGGAAAGTTGAGCACATTTTGTCTCTTAGTTCCCATGACTTGCCCCCCAACACCTCATCTGTCTCTCCAAGTACTTAGGAACATAGGAACTAGGAACAGAAATAGGCAAATCCGCCATTCAATCAGATCATGGTTGATCTCTCCCTGGTCTCAAATCCAACCCCACTCCCACCTGTTCCCCATATCTCTTTATCCCTTTTTAAAATTAGAGACATATCGATCTCCTTCTTGAAACTATTCAACGATTCAGACTCCACCGCGCGATGGGGCAGTGAGTTCCACAAATTCACCACCCTCTGCGAGAAGTAGTTCCTCCTCATCTCAGTTTTAAATCTACAGCCTCTCAACCAATACCTGTGACCTCCTGCTGGGCTTGCCCCATAACAGGAAACATTTAGTTTACATTTACTTATAGAATCCCTACAGTGCAGAGGGAGACCATCTGGCCCATCGAGTCTGCACCGACCACAATCCCACCCAGGTCCCACCCCCGGAACCCCACACATCCACCCCGCTAATCCCCCGACACTTGGGTCAACTGAGCATGGCCAATCAACCCAACATCTCTGGACTGTGGGAGGAATGATGTGGAGATGCCGGCGTTGGACTGGGGTAAACACAGTAAGAGTTTTAACAACACCAGGTTAAAGTCCAACGGGTTTATTTGGTAGCAAATACCATTAGCTTTCGGAGCACTGCTCCTTCGTCAGATGGAGTGGAAATCTGCTCTCAAAAACCTGAGCAGATTTTCTCTCCATCTGACGAAGGAGCAGCGCTCCGAAAGCTAATGGTATTTGCTACCAAATAAACCTGTTGGACTTTAACCTGGTGTTGTTAAAACTCTTACTGTGGGATGAAACCAGAGCAACCGGAGGAAACCCACGCAGACACGGGGAGAAGGTGCAAACTCCACACAGACAGTGACCCGAGGCCGGAATTGAACCCGGGTCCCCGGCGCTGTACTGGCCACACACTGGCCACTGGTCTTGTCTCATCAGGACAATCTCAAGAATACCAGTGTCAGGGGAAACAACAACTTTGAGAAGAGTGTGCTGATTGGTTGGCAAGTGGACTCTGATTGGCAGAGAATGCACCATGATGCACTATGCAGAACGCACCATGGCAACACCTCTCCCAATCAGAGTCCGCTTGCCAACCAATCAGCACATTTTTCTCAAAGTTGCAATTTTCCATGACATTGATATTCTTGTGATTGTCCTGATGGGTGTAAGATGAAAAGCTTCGACAAATGTTTTTTTCAGCAATACTCAAGTTCTATACTAAGACATGACTATGATCTGTTTTAATGATGTTGCTTGAGGGATAAATGTTAGTCAGGACACTGGGGATAACTCCCCTTGCATCAGCCTGAGAGGACTGAAGATTCATTATTTAACATTTTATCCAAAACGGCATCTCCCACCCTTCCAGCACTTTCTCGGCACTGCATTAGATTTTATGCTCACAATCTGTTAGATTAGAACTCACTTTTGTGAAACTGTTTCCAAGAACTGAGTGTCACTGTGGTTAGCACTGCTGCCTCACAGCACCAAGGATCCGGGTTCAATTCCAGCCTCAGGTAACTGTCTGCATAGAACAAAGAACAAAGAACAGTATAGCACAGGAACAGGCCCTTTGGCCCTCCAAGCCTGCGCCAATCGTGATGTCTGCCTAAACTAAAACCATATGCACTTACGGAGTCTGTATCCTTCCATTCCCATCTTGTTCATGTATTCGTCCAGATGCCCCTTAAGTGTTGCTATCGTACCTGCTCCCACCACCTCCCCAGGCAGCGCGTTCCAGACATTCACCAACCTCTGTATAAAAAACTTGCCTCGCACATCTCCTCTAAACTTTACTCCATGCGCCTTAAACCTATGTCCCCAAGTACTTGACTTTTCTACCCTAGAACAGAACATCTGACTGTCCGCTCTGTCCATGCCACTCATAATCTTGTAAACCTCTATCAGGTCACCCCTCAACCTCCGCCATTCCAGTGAGAACAAATAGCTCACCTCATAACTAATACCTTCCAGACCAGGCAACATCCTGGTAAACCTCTTCTGTACCCTTTCCAAAGCATCCATATCCTTCTGATAGTGTGGTGACCAAAACTGTACACAATATTCTAAATACGGCCTAACTAAAGTTCTGTACAGCTGCAGCATGACCTGCCAATTTTTATACTCAATGCCCTGACCGATGAAGACAAGCAGCCGTATCCCTTCTTGACTACCTTATCCACCTGCTTTGCCACTTTCAGTGATCAGTGGACACGTATACCCAGATCTCTCTGCCTGTCAATGCTCCTAAGGATTCTACCATTTACTGTATAATTCCTACATGCATTGGACCTTCCAAAATGCATTATCTCACACTTGTCTGGATTAAACTTTATCTGCCATTTCTCCACCCAAGTCTCCAACCAGTCTATATCTTGCTGTATCTTCAGACAGTCCTCTTCACTATCCGCAACTCCACCAATTATTGTGTCGTCTGTGAACTTACTAATCAGACCAGCTACATTTTCTTCCAAATCATTTATATATACTACAAACAACAAAGGTCTCAGAACTGATCCCTGTGGAACACCAATAATCACAGCCTTCCATTCAGAAAAGCACCCCTCTATTGCTACGTTTTGTCTTCTATGGCCAAGTCAGTTCTGTATCCATCTTGCCAGCTCTCCTCTGATCCTGTGTGACTTCACCTTTTGTACCAGTCTACCATGAGGTACCTTGTCAAAGGCATTACTGAAGTCCATGTATACAACATCCATTGCCTTTCCCTCATCTATCATCTACGTCACTTCCTCAAAAAACTTGATCAAGTTAGTGAGGCACGATCCTCCCTTCACAAAACAATGCTGCCTATCACTAACAATTCCGTTTGTTTCCAAATGTGAGTAAATCTTCTCCCTAAGAATCTTTCCAACAATTTCCCTACCACAGACGTAAGGCTCACCAGCCTATAATTCCCTGGATTATCCCTGCTGCACTTCTTAAACAATGGAACAACATTGGCTATGCTCCAGTCCTCCGGAACTTCATTTGTAAGAGGTTTAACAACACCAGGTTAAAGTCCAACAGGTTTATTTGGTAGCAAAACCCACACAAGCTTTCGGAGCCCCAAGCCCCTTCTTCAGGTGAGTGGGAATTCAGTTCACAAACAGGGCATATAAAGACACAAACTCAATTTACAAGAATAATGGTTGGAATGCGAATACTTACAACTAATCAAGTCTTTAAGATACAAACAATTTGAGTGGAGAGAGCATCAAGACAGGCTAAAGAGATGTGTATTGTCTCCAGACAAGACAGACAGTGAGACTCTGCAGGTCCAGGAGGCAAGCTGTGGGGATTACAGATAGTGTGGCATAAACCCTTAATCCCGGTTGAGGCCATCCTCATGTGTACGGAACTTGGCTATCAGTTTCTGCTCAGCGACTCTGCACCGTCGTGTGTCGTGAAGGCCGCCTTGGAGAACGCTTACCCGCATATCAGAGGCCAAATGCCTGTGACCGCTGAAGTGCTCCCCAACAGGAAGAGAACAGTCTTGCCTGGTGATTGTCGAACGGTGTTCATTCATCCGTTGTCGCGGCGTCTGCATGGTTTCCCCAGTGTACCATGCCTCGGGACATCCTTTCCTGAAGCGTATCAGGTAGACAATGTTGGCCGAGTTGCAAGAGTATGTACCGTGTACCTGGTGGATGGTGTTCTCACGTGAGATGATGGCATCTGTGTCGATGATCCGGCACGTCTTGCAGAGGTTGCTGTGGCAGGGTTGTGTGGTGTCATGGTCACTGTACTCCTGAAGGCTGGGTAGTTTGCTGCGGACAATGGTCTGTTTGAGGGTGTGCGGTTGTTTGAAGGCAAGAAGTGGGGGTGTGGGAATGGCCTTGGCGAGATGTTCGTCTTCATCAATGACATGTTGAAGGCTCTGGAGGAGGTGCCGTCGCTTCTCCGCTCCGGGGAAGTACTGGACGACGAAGGATATTCTGTCCACTGTGTCCCGTGTTTGTCTTCTGAGGAGGTCGGTGCAGTTTTTCACTGTGGCGCGTCGGAACTGTTGATCGATGAGTCGAGCGCCATATCCTGTTCTTATGAGGGCAACTTTCAGCATCTGGAGGTGTCTGTTATGATCCTCCTCATCTGAGCAGATCCTGTGTATACGGAGGGCTTGTCCGTAGGGGATGGCTTCTTTAACGTGTTTAGGGTGGAAGCTGGAGAAGTGGAGCATCGTGAGTCGTTGAACAGAAACTGATAGCCAAGCTCCGCACACATGAGGTCGGCCTCAACCGTGATATTGGGTTCATGTCACACTATTTGTAATCTCCACAGCTTGCCTGGACCTGCAGAGTCTCACCGGCTGTCCTGTCTGGAGACAATACACATCTCTTTAGCCTGTCTTGATGCTCTCTCCACTCACATTGTTTGTATCTTAAAGACGTGATTAGCTGTAAGTATTCGCATTCCAGCCATTATTCATGTAAATTGAGTTTGTGTCTTTATATGCCCTGTTTGTGAACAGAATTCTCACTCACCTGAAGAAGGGCTTGGGGCTCCGAAAGCTTGTGTGGGTTTTGCTACCAAATAAACCTGTTGGACTTTAACTTGGTGTTGTTAAACTTCTTACTGTGTTTACCCCATCCAACGCCGGCATCTCCACATCATGACTTCACTTGTAGCCAATGAGGATACAAAGATTTCTGCCAAGGCCCCAGAAATTTCCGCCCTTGCCTCCCTCAGTATTCTGGGGTAGATCCCATCAGGCCCTGGGGACTTATCTATTCTAATGCTTTTTAAGATGCCCAGCACCTCCTCCTTTTTGATATCGACATGTCCCAGAATATCTACACACCCTACCCTCGGCTCCTCATCCATCAACACCCTCTCTTTGATGAATACTGAGGCAAAGTATTCATTTAGTATCTCACCCATTTCCTCTGGTTCCACGCATAGATTCTCTCCACCATCCTTGAGTGGGCCAACCCTTTCCCTGACTACTCTCTTGCTCTTTACATACGTATAAAATGCCTTAGGATTTTCCTTAATACTGTTTGCCAAGGACATAACATGACCCATTTTAGCCCTCCTAACTCCTTCCTTAAATTCCTTCCTACGTTCTTTATATTCTTCAAGGGCTTCATCTGTCCTAAGCCTTTTAGACCTTACAAATGCTTCCTTTTTCTTTCTGACAAGGCTCATCATATCCCTCATTATCCCGATACTTGCCACACTTATCCTTCATCCTCACAGGTACATGCTGGTCCTGAATCCCAATCAACTGACATTTAAAAGATTCCTACATGTCAGATGCTGATTTACCCTCAAACAACCTCCCCCAATCTACACTCTCCAGATCCTGCCTAATGTTGTTGTAGTTAGTCTTCCCCCAATTTAACACCTTTGCATAAGGGCCACACTTATCCTTATCCACAAGCACCTTAAAACTTACGGAACTATGATCACTGTTCCCCCAAAATGCTCTCCTACTGAAACTTCAATCACCTGGCCTGGCTCATTCCCCAATACCAGGTCTAATATGGCTCCTTCCCAAGTTGGGCTATTCACATGCTGTTTCAAGAAACCTTCCTGGATACTGCTTATAAATTCTGCCCAATCCCACCCACTAGCAGTAAGTGAATCCCAGTCAACATAGGGAAAGTTAAAATCACCAATCACAACCCTGTTGTTTTTGCATCTTTCCAAAATCTGTCTGCATATCTGCTCCTCTATCTCCCACTGGCTGTTGGGAGGCTTGTAATAAACCCCCAACACTGTGACTGCACCCTTCCTGTTCCTGAGCTTTCCTGTTCCTGAGCTCTACCCATATTACCTCGCTGCCTGAACCCTCCAAGGTGTCCTCCCTCAGTACAGCTGTGATATTCTCCTTAACCAGTAATGCCACTCCCCCACCCCTTTTACATCCCCCTCTATCCTGCATGAAGCATCTAAATCCTGGAATGTTTAGCTGCCAATCCTGTCCCTCTTTCAACCAAGTCTCTGTAATAGCAACAACATCATCGTTCCAAATACTAATCCAAGCTCTAAGTTCATCTATCTTAGCTGTTATACACCTCGCATTGAAACAAATGCACTTCAGACCACCAGTCCCACTGTGTTCAAAAACTACTCCCTGCCTGCTCTTCCTCTTAATCTTACTGGCCTTAGTCCGTAGCTCTCCCTCAGTTATTTCTCCTGCTGACCTACTGCTCTGGTTCCCACCCCCCTGCCATACTAATTTAAACCCTCCCGAGTGAATCTGGCAAATCTACTGCCAGGATATTGGTGCCCTTCCGGTTTAGATGTAACCCGTCCTTCTTGTACAGGTCCCACCTGTCCTGGAAGAGCTCCCAATGATCAAGATATCTGAACCCCTCCTTCCTACACCAACTCTTTAGCCATATGTTTAGTTGCACTGTCTTCTTATTCCTAGCCTCACTGGCACATGGCACAGGAAGTAATACTGAGATTACAACCCTCTTTTTTAACTTACTACCTAACTCTCTGAACTCCCCTTGCAGGACCTTGTCACTCTTCCTGCCTATGGCGTTAGTACCAATGTGTACCACAACCTCTGGCTGTTCACCCTCTTCCTTCAGAATGTCCCATGCCCGTTCAGTCACCTGGACCCTGGCACCAGGGAGGCAACACACCATTCTGGAATTTGCACCTTTTCCCCGTGTCTGTATGAATTTCTTCCGGATGCTCTGGTTTCCTCCCACAGTAGTCATGATGTGGAGATGCCGGCATTGGACTGGGGTGAACACGGTAAGAAGTCTCACAACACCAGGTTAAAGTCCAACAGGTTTATTTGGTAGCAAATACCATAAGCTTTCGGAGCACTGCTCCTTCGTCAGATGGAGTGGAAATGTGCTGTCAAACACTGTTGTTTGCACTGTTTGAGAGCACATTTCCACTCCATCTGACGGAGCAGTGCTCCGAAAGCTTATGGTATTTGCTACCAAATAAACCTGTTGGACTTTAACCTGGTGTTGTGAGGCTTCTTACCGTGTTCCTCCCACAGTCCAAAGATGTGTGGATTAGGTTGATTGACTGCTAAATTGCCCCTTAGTGTCAGGGGGATTAGCAGGCTAAATACATGAGGTTACGGGGATGGGGCCCGGGTGGGATTGTTGCTGGTGCAGGCTCAATGGGCGAATGGCCTCGTTCTGCACTGTAGGGATTCTATGATTCTACGAACTGCAGCAGAACATTCAGCCTGTCCCACCTGGTACACTCAGCGTCTGGCTCTTTATTCTTGGTCATGACCAGGTTAAGTGATAAAGACTGGGGATTTTAAAGTGTTTCACTCGATATTTCCTGTTTGATTTCATCATGTCAATATCCAGTTTGGGTTATAAAACGACCTTACCCAACATTTCAAATCAGCAAAAGCTGGCACCTAAAGTATCACACACAGTTGGCCATAGCTGCTTTATCTCTAATGTGGGTCAATCGAATTCTCTCTGCTTCAAATGAGCAGCTCCCACCAGCTGTGAAATTCCTTCCTGCCTGTGAAACATTAAAGGGAATCACTCCACAAATTGATAGTTAGAACCCAGCTCCTGTTGATTAACAGAGCAGAAACACTCGAGACATTGGAGAGAAAGGGTTTGGGAAGTGAGATTTGCTTGGTAAAGTTGTCTGCACGCTGTGGACAATGGTGAAAGTGAATTCCACTGTACTCTTGTCCTCAATAGGCAGCTCAGTGACTGATCAGCACCTTCCCCTCACCCATCCCCAGTAGTTATTCTACTTCAGGGTTGTCCAATATAAATGGCGAAGCAGGAAGTGTGGAAACAGCAACATTTTAACACAGAAACAGTTCACGTACAATCAGGATATTGAAAAATTGCATTAAAAAAATTACAAAGATATTGACAATTGAAACAACGGAACGATTAGTGCAAATTGCAGAGGCCGTGCCTTTTCCCTCTAGAAAGGGGAATTTAAATTATAAAGGGATTTGATAGGCTGGATATGAAAAAACATTTCCAATTCTGGGTGACCACAAGGGAGCATAAATATAAGATAATCATTAACCCATCAAAGAAGAATTTTAAAAAACAGGGCTTAGTGGATATAGGTAATTAGAGTGGGAGAGATCCTGGCAGAAACTAATTGTGCTGAATGGTCTGTTTCTGTGTTCTAGATTCTAGTTTCTGATCATCCGAATATAAATGGATTAGTGCAGCATCCAAATGTTGCTCCTATGCTGGACCAAAGAACTCCAACTGTGCATACCCCAACATGCTTCCTTTACTAACTCCTACTTCCTCCCTCAAGAACATCTAAAGACTGGAACAATCTTCCACACAGACATTAAACACCCTCTTAAGGATTCATTTCAGAAAAACCTGTTGAGCTTTTTTTTAAATTAAATGCAAGAATGCCAAATGGCAAATCATCATAATTTATACCACAGAAGGAAAGGTGGATTGGATGGCAAGTTGACTTTGATTAGCTGAGACGTTGCTATGGAGGAAGCGACAGGGAGCTATAGGCTCCCCAAGCTGCTGGGTAACTCAAAGGTATTAGGACTTGAACATATTTCTGTTTGCACTGAATGGGTCCCTGTGTATGAATGTCACGTTGCTTCCAGCAAGTGTAAATGAGCCACGTGACGGGCTCGATGTTTCATTTTAAATTGGTTGTTAGTGTATGTAATGACTTCAATCAGGGCATTGAGGTTGGCCTGTTGAACCCCCTGATTAAGGAGTCCCGCTGGGCACCACAGGGACTGGGGTGTATTATTGACCCCCTTAATCACATTTTAATTTGATGTTTTAAGTTTCCTTTCCACTTTGTCTTTTGTTTCGGGCGGTTCCCCTCCTTTTAGGGAGCTGCCCCTTTTGAGTTGTCCCGAAGTTAATTTGATTTTGTTTATTTGATTGGCATCAAAAGATGTCCCTGATTAAGGAGTCAATTGATGGGCCAATCAGGGAGACTTTTTTTTGTGTTTACCTGAGAGTGTTGTTTCTGGCTGCAGTCCTGTTGCTACGCAGGAGATAATTCCTAACCATGTAGTAAATGATAAAATGAATGTAAAAGAGTTTGCAATGAGGCAAATGTTTCAAATTGGTCAAAATAAACAAAGCAGTGAACTTTAACAGAACAAAACAGGAAGGACATGTCAGCTCAGCTTCATTTTCCAGACCGTTCTTCCAATTCTGCAATTGTAGTCAAATCTCCACTTCCCAATCACTGTCCTACCTCACTAAAGCTTCCACAGGAATATGCGTGTGCACTAAGTGTCCTGCATTCCGAAACCAAGCTTATGATGTGTTTATTAAATTAATTCAAAGGAGGTGGGTGGCATCATCAGTTTCAATGAGTAATTAATAGTATAATGCCCTTGCCTAATTGCCCTGAGAAGGTGACGGCAGTGAGTGACCTTCCAGAGAAGAAGTGAATTTCGGAGGGCAGTAGTCATACACAGGCCAGACTCAATAAGGATTTCCTTCCTGGCAGCTCATTACTCAAATCAGCTGGATTTCCATGACAATCAAGTCACCATTGCTGGCAAAAACTTTTTATTCCAGATTTATTTTGGTGGGACTTCAATTTTACTAAAGAACAAAGAACAAAGAGAATTACAGCACAGGAACAGGCCCTTCGGCCCTCCAGGCCTGCACCGACCATGCTCCTGATTTAACTAAAACGTCCTACGCTTCCGGGGACCATATCCCTCTATTCCCATCTCATTCATGTACTTGTCAAGACGCCCCTCAAAAGTCACTACCGTATCCGCTTCCATTAACTCTCCCAGCAACGAGTTCCAGGCACCCACCACTCTCTGTGTAAAAGATCTGCCTCGTACATCTCTTTTAAAACTTGCCCCTCGCACCTTAAACCTGTGCTCCCTAGTAATTGACTCTTCCACCCTGGGAAAAAGCTTCTGACTATCCACTCTGTCCATGCCTCTCATAGTCTTGTAGACTTCTGTCAGGTCTCCCCTCAATCTCCGTCGCTCCAGTGAGAACAAACCAAGTTTCTCCAACCTCTCCTCATAGCTAATGCCCTCCATACCAGGCAACATCCTGGTAAATCTTTTCTGTACCCTCTCCAAAGCCTCCACATCCTTCTGGTAGTGTGGCGACCAGAATTGAACACTATATTCCAAGTGCGGCCTCACTAAGGTTCTATAAAGCGTCAACATGACTTGCCAATTTTTAAACTCAATACCCCGGCCGATGAAGGCAAGCATGCCGTATGCCTTCTTGACTACCTTCTCCACCTGCATTGCCACTTTCAGTGACCTGTGTACCTGTGCACCCAGATCCCTTTGCCTATCAATACTCCTAAGGCTTCTGCCATTTACTGTATATTTCCTATCTGTATTAGACCTTCCAAAATGCATTACCTCACATTTGTCCGGATTAAATGCCGTCTGCCATCTCTCTGCCCAAGTCTCCAACTGTTCTATATCCTGCTGTATCCTCTGATGGTCCTCATCGCTATCCGCAAATCCATCTGCAAACTTACTAATCAATCCAGTTACATTTTCCTCCAAATCATTTATATATATTACAAACAGCAAAGGTCCCAGCACTGATCCCTGAGGAACACCACTTGTCACAGCCCTCCATTCAGAAACGCACCCTTCCACTGCTTCCCTCTGTCTTCTTTGACTGACTCATCGATCGACAGTTCCGACGCGCCACAGCGAAAAACCGCACTGACCTCCTCAGAAGACAAACACGGGACATGGTGGACAGAGTACCCTTCGTCGTCCAGTACTTCCCCGGAGCGGAGAAGCAACGACATCTCCTCCAGAGCCTTCAACATGGCATCGGTGAAGACGAACATCTCGCCAAGGCCATCCCCACACCCCCACTTCTTTCCTTCAAACAGCTGCACAAACTCAAACAGACCATTGTCCGCAGCAAACTACCCAGCCTTCAGGAGAACAGTGACCACGACACCACACAACCCTGCCACAGCAACCTCTGCAGGATATCAACACGGATGCCATCATCTCACGTGAGAACACCATCCACCAGGTGCACGGTACATATACTTGCAACTCGGCCAACATTGTCTACCTGATACGCTGCAGGAAAGGATGTCCCGAGGCATGGTACATTGGGGAAACCATGCAGATGCTACGACAATGGATGAATGAACACCGCTCGACAATCACCAGGCAAGATTGTCCAAAGATGTGCGGGTTAGGTTGATTGGCCATGCTAAAATTGCCCCTTAGTGTCCTGAGATTTGTAGGTTAGAGGGATTAGCAGGTAAAATATGTGGGGATATGGGGGTAGGGCCTGGGTGGGATTGTGGTCGGTGCAGACTCGATGGGCTGAATGGCCTCCTTCTGCACTGTAGGGTTTCTATGATTCTACCTATTGGGGAGGACTTCAGCGGTCATGGGCATTCAGCCTCTGACCTTCGGGTAAGCGCTCTCCAAGGCGGCCTTCACGATATACGACACCGCAGGGTCGCTGAGCAGAAACTGATAGCCAAGTTCTGCACACATGAGGACGGCCTCAACCAGGATCTTGGGTTCATGTCACACTATCTGTAACCCCCACAACTTGCCTGGACTTGCAAAATCTCACTAGCTGTCCTGTCTGGAGACAATACACATTTCTTTAACCTGTGCTTAATGCTCGCTCCACTCACATTGTCTGTACCTTTAAGACTTGATTAGCTGTATTAGCATTGATTAGCTTGATTCTCATTCCAATCATTATTCTGTAAATTGAGTTTCTGTCTCTGTATGCCCTGTTTGTGAGCACATCTCCCACTCCACCTGACAAAGGAGCAGCACGCTCTGAAAGATAGTGGCATTTGCTACCAAATAAACCTGTTGGACTTTAACCTGGTGTTGTTAGACTTCTTACTTCTTTGACCAAGCCAGTTTTGTATCCACCTTGCCAGCTCACCTCTGATCCCATGCGACTTCACCTTCTGCACCAGTCTGCCATGAGGAACCTTGTCAAAGGCCTTACTGAAGTCCATGTAGACAACATCCACGACCCTACCCTCATCAATCATCTTCGTCACTTCCTCGAAAAACTCGATCAAGTTCGTGAGACACGACCTCCCCTTCACAAAACCATTTTGCCTCTCACTAATACGTCCACTTATTTCCAAGTGGGAATATATCCTGTCTTGAAGAATCCTCTCCAATAATTTCCCTACCACTGATGTAAGGCTCACCGGCCTGTAATTACCTGGATTATTCTTGCTACCCTTCTTAAACAAAGGAACAACATTGGCTATTCTCCAATCCTCTGGGACCTCCCCTATGGCCCCTCTCTTCCTGTGGGGGAGCACTTCAGCAGTCACGGGCATTCAGCCTTGGATCTTCAGGTAAGCGTTCTCCAAGGCGGCCTTCACAACACACGACAGCGCAGAGTCGCTGAGCAGAAACTGATAGCCAAGTTCCGCACACATGAGGACGGCCTAAACCGGGATGTTGGATTTATGTCACATTATCAGTAACCCCCACAGCTTGCCTCCTGGACTTGCAGAATTTCACTAGCTGTTCTGTCTGGAGACAATACACATCTCTTTAACCTGTGTTCAATGTTCCCTCCACCCACATTGTCTGTACATTTAAGACCTGGCTGGCTGTAGGATTCACATTCTAATCAGTATTCTGCAACTTGATTCTGTCTGTTTGCACTGTTTGAGAGCAGATTTCCACTCCATCTGACGAAGGAGCAGTGCTCCGAAAGCTTATGGTATTTGCTACCAAATAAACCTGTTGGACTTTAACCTGGTGTTGTGAGACTTCTTACTGTGACCTCCCCTGTAGCCAGTGAGGATACAAAGATTTCTCTCAAGGCCCCAGCAATTTCCTCCCTTGCCTCTCTCAGTATTCTGGGGTATATCCCATCAGGCCTTGGAGGCTTGTTTACCTTGATGTTTCTCTAGAACCCCAATACCTCCTCCTTTTTGATCTCAACATGACTCAAACTATCTACACATCCTTTCCCAGACTCATCATCCACCAAATCCTTCTCTTTGGTGAATACTGACGCAAAGTACTCATTTAATACCTTGCCCATTTCCTCTGCCTCCACACATAGATTCCCTCCCTTGTCCTTGAGTGGGCCAACCCTCTCCTTGGCTACCCTCTTGCTCTTCATCTATGTGTAAAAAGCCTTGGGATTTTCTTTAATCCTGCTTTTTCATGACCCCTTTTAGCTCTTCTTACTCCTTGTTTAAGTTTCTTTCTACTTTCCTTGTATTCCACACTTGCTTCGTATCTTCCCAGCCTCCTGGCTTTGACAAATGCTTCCTTTTTCTCTTTGACTCGGCTCACAATATCTCTCGTTATCCAAGGTTCCCAAAACTTGCCATACTTATCCTTCATCCTGACAGGAATGTGCCTGTCCTGAATCTCTATCAACTTACACTTGAAAGCCTCCCACATGCCAGATGTTGATTTGCCCTCAAACATCTGCCCCCAATCTACATTCTTCAGTTCCTGCCTAATATTGTTGTAATTAGCCTTACCCCAATTTAGCACCTTAACTTGAGGACTACACTTATCTTTATCCATCAGTACCTTAAAGCTTACTGAATTGTGGTCACTGTTCCCAAACTGCTCCCCTACTGAAACATCGACAACTTGGCCGGGCTCATTCCCCAATACCAGGTCCAGTATGGCCCCTTCCCTAGTTGGACTATCTACATACTGTTTCAAGAAGCCCTCCTGGATGCTCCTTACAAACTCTGCCCCATCCACGCCCCTAGCACTAAGTAAATGGTGAATCTAGGCCTGGGAGCCTAGTAACATAATCATTAAACCACCATATCCCAAATCAAGTATGGAATTTTGGCCAAAAGCACAGAACCACCAGAGGTGGCACTGATAATAATGACAAATGTTAATGTAAGGTTTTCTTTGAAGACAGCTTTCCGTCTCGTAAGAGAATTTGCATCGTGGTGGACCTCAGGAGCCCCACTCTGGATTGGCAGTCTCTTGCTGCAGTAGACAGTGGGATGAAAAGGTGCTGAGCTTTCTTTAAGCCCTCTGACAGCTGAGCTTTTTACACAAACAGAAAATGCTGGAAAATCTCAACAGGTCTGACAGCATCTGTGGGAGAGAGAATAGAGTCTAGATTACCCTTGATCAGAGCTGTTGAGATTTTCCAGCATTTTGTGTTTCAGATTCCAGCATCTGCAGTATTTTGCTTTTAGCTGAGTTTTTTTTATTTCTGCGTGCCTCTCCCAATGCCTTCCAGTCAGCCTCCTGATTATGTAACGTCTTTCATTTACAGCGTATAGAATGGGGCAAAGAACTAACATTTATGCTGATTGGATAAACATTGACCCGAGCTCAGATGCAGTGAAAGTTCTTGATTAGTCCGACAGCACTAATTATATCCACCTTGCAGAATCACATTGAAACGGCTTCTCCTGCTACTCATCTCCAGCGTTCTCATTCACAGTATGGATTCAAGAGGGAAGTGGAAAGCGGGATGTTCAGTGAGAGATTGGGTTAATGAGTGGGAGAAGTCACAAACCGGAGATTCAGTGAGGGGAAGGGTTCACAGTAACCAGGAGGGTCAGAGAGTGAGATGTGTGGTGAATGGGAGATTCAGGAAGCAGGATTAGTGACGAGGGGAGGCAAGTAGAAAGTTACCATGCTGTATTTCATCGATATATTTTTGACTATTTTATTTTAAAGGTTGTTTAATTTACTAATAAATTAAGTTGTTTCGCTTGAATGCAACTATAATTTTTAAGTGAAGATTTGCTGTACTCTCTGACACTGAGCATTGTTGTGAAAACTATTGTCAATCGGGACCTCCGATCACTTTCACGTTCTATGTACATCGATTTCTTTCAGTCATTTCCTGGGTTTCTTTGGCACTATGAGAAGTTTTTTGCATTTCTTTATGTTAAGTTTCATCGACTATTTCTGCTCAATTCCCAAGAACATTCACATTCCTCTGCTCCTTATCCAATTCACCTTGGCATCATTTGCAAAAGTTGCCAGTATGCTGGTGACTCCTAGCTCAAGATGGACCCTTAGGGGACCTCACTAACATTCTCCCAGGCTGATGACAGTCCACATAACACCCCTCTCTGGCTTCTGACGGTCAACCAAGTCAACAACTTGAAACAAATCACACTTTCCCCTTAAAACCGATGAAAAAGCTGGAGTTAATTTCAGTAGGACTTTTCTCATCAGAATAAAACATTATACACTAAGTTGAAATACTTTACATTGCTAAATTCCTTTATTAGTAAATTAAACAACCTTTAAAATAAAAGTCAAAAATATATCGATGAAATACAGCATGGTAACTTTCTACTCGCCTCCCCTCGTCACTAATCCTGCTTTCTGAATCTCCCATTCACCACACATCTCACTCTCTGACCCCTCCTGGTTACTTGAACCCTTCCCCTCACTTTGTGAAACCTATCTAGGTATTCTTGCTTCATCTATTTTCAATACTAGCCTTTCCAAAGGATCCCTATCAAAAACCTTGCTGAAATCCATGCACAACACATCTATGGCCCTACCATAATAAGCTCCATTGCCTCACCTCAGAAAGCATACCATGCAAGCAATTTTTGTGTGCCCAATGCAAAGTTCTGAGAATACTTAAAATTTATTTTTCAAACTATTTGGTCACACACTCATCCAGGTCAGAAGGTTGTGGGTTGAAGTCCCACTGCAGAGACTCAAGCACAGAAAGCCTAGACTCCCATTCTAATGCAACTGAAGGGAATGCTGCAGTCGATCAGATGAAATGTTAAACCAAGCACCCGTCTGCCCTCTTGGGTGGATGCAGGAGATCCCATTTTAAAGAGGAACAGGAGAGTTATCCCTCCATCAAAATCTTCTAACATGATCACATTGCTGTCAGTGACTACACTTTAATTGGTTGTAAAGGGCTTTGGGACACCCCATGTTTGTCAAAGGTGTTATTTAAATGCAGCTCTTTTATTTCCCTCGATAGAGATAGCTCATCTTTGAATTAATTGATTTCTGGGATTTTGAGGAGTTGATCAGTTAAGATTTTCTCCTGAATTTCCCTTTTCTTTTCTTACCAAAAATGAGGGCATGAAATATGCAGCCATCAAATGGGAGAACAGTGAAGAGCCTGCGTAATGACACAATTTGGCTATTAACAAATAAATACACTACACAGAATAATCACAATATACTACAGCACAGACAACAAGCTTCAAATTTAGTACCAGCTAGTTCCTACTTATTCAGACTTTAAAAATATTCAAGCATCCAGTTATCGGATGATGCGTTCCTTGAAATTAGTTGTGACAGTTAACATTTTGTTAGAATATGAGTATTTTGTGATTTTATGGAAAATTACTACTTGGAACCTGCCTGGTTTTTGAGTTGTACTTTTTCCTTATTTTTAAAAAAAAATTTACTGATGCCAAGGGTAAAAATTTAGAAAAATTTGGAAAAGCCCAGCAAACAGAAACGGACTTTAACTAGTTATCCATTAGATTGGTCGAGAAATTGTGACTCCAGTTTGTGAGAGACCGACAAGATGACTCAACTTATAAATGTAGAAAATCATCCGGCAGAAACCAAAGAAAGCACTTTCTCAAATGTGCCATGAGGAATCCAATCACCAATTCTTGTGTGTAAAATGCAACCTGGACAGACAACACCAGCGTAAACAAAGCATCAGAACACGAACAATATAACGAGGAACACTTAGGAAATCTTTTATTGAATTGTGGCATTTAAATAACTCAAAATGAATTAACCTGTTTACATTTAGAACACAAAACATTTACAAAAATCAGTGGTCCATTTTGTCAAACATTTAACAGTTCCGCTGATACATTACCAGTTTATAAAACTGTACAAAAAAAAATTCTTCCAACGAATTCTTTAAGATCTTAGTTTCTCTTTGGTATTTCAAGTTAAGATGAAAAATGTACAAAAAAACATTTAAAAAATCTATGATCCTTATGCATCATAGCTTACTAGATTTAAAGAAAAAATATCTGTTTCATACTTCAGTATTTACTAAAGGATTGGATCCCAACCCATTAAGTCTAGAAGTGATGCGAGATGTCTGGCTTTCAAAAACCGTTCAACTCCACAGGTTTGCGATTTTGCATTCAAAAGCCCACTTACTAAATTTCCTTGCAGTTGGTGCATTAAGAGCCAAATAGTTCTCAAGCTCTCAAGACAGGTAGCACAATGGGCCTTTACTACAACAAACTACTCAGGACTAGTTAAATGTCCTATACAACAGAAAATGTATTGTAACTTCAATGGGCATTATAAATTCAAGGGTCAGTTAGTTAATAGACTGCTACGGCAGAAAACAGTAGGCTTTAGTGCCAAACAAGAAAAAGGCCAAGGCAAAATACAGGTTAGCCACCAAGAACATGACTTAAGTGCTCCTGACACTTGTATTCCTATCAAATACATTAAGTATTACCTCAAAGAAACGGTCAGAAACAATTCAAGCTTTAAATTATATTTTATTAATTTAAGATGAGTAAAACAAGATAATGACTTTATGACTGCTTGTTCTCTTGACTTGTTCTCTTTTTGTTCCTTTTTTTGCTGTCAGTGCGAAGAGGGATATTCAAGCATCAGACCAGGGATAGATATATAAGGCATTTTGTATTTGCAAGGCAGGCACTAATGTTTTGTATAACATTAATGTCAATGGTTCCAATGTACAGACGTCTCAATAATGGTTTTATTTGCCATTGCTTTTTGCAAAGGCAACGTGCAGAGGGATACTCAACTGAGTCACCAGGGATGCTAACACTTAGTGTAGCATGTGACAGTCACTGCAACTGGTATGAAAAATGTTGAGGACTGTAAATAAATTAAATTTATATCTGTAAATAAGAATGTGACTGTATAGGATTTGTAAACATGCAGCACTACCTCTGGTCATATTTTCACCTGAGCAAGAAAGGAGAGCAGACCATTGGTGGTAACACTGCAACACTGCTACAAATTGAACAGGAATGCTTGACCTAACCCCAAAACACACACAACCCACACGAAACTGGCAAAAAGTATAAAGTGTCTCTTATATCTTAGTGGCCAAAGCATATTCTTACCTCAGCTTACAACTTCTGAAACCTACACTACTGAATCATAGCAATCTTTTCAACAAGTTCGAAATAGTAAAAGGATTCCGTCACTTACTGGATTTTATTTCTCTGGGGACAGAGGAAAAAGAGAGGACAGAGAGGAAGATGGGAATCACCTTGAGTCTTATCAACTTTAAAGAGCAGCCTGCTTCCTTATGACTGATTCAACATTTTACTGCACTGTTGAATAATACTTATAAAGCAGAACAGAGCTGTGCATTTGCTCAAGTTTAAAGTCTAAAGTTCATTCTCTCCACAGCAATAGCTGGAATAGTTTATATCCTTTAATGGTCTGGTAGAACCAAATAGAAATTCATATCATTCTCACTAAGCTTAACCTTAGCTGGTCAGGTTTTCTGCTACATGGTTACCAGCCTCATTTTCCTGAGAATTAAAGCGAATAGGAGGAAAACTATGGCTGAGGAGACACCAGCCGAAAGTTAAGGGCCATCATTTTCCCCAGCAGATTCTCATTTTTAACTGACTGCAGTTTTTTGGCTTCAACCATCTTGTTCCAGATGATTATTCCAGACCCCTGTCCTAACTGTGCCCTGACCTACTGACCCAGTATATCACCAAACATTGCCCCTTGCATTGTTTCTCTGTCCTGGACTTCATACACCCTTATAAAATTATAGGATAAACTGGAAGTAAAGACTGCATTCAAAAAATACGTCAAAACTACTTAACCTTAGGACTGATCGCCTTTCTAAAGTTTGTAACATGGTTAGGAAATTTCAATGCCAGCAAGATCTACGTGATGTTCAGAAGATAGAAAGAAAAACTAAGTATTTGGCTTAAAATTTGATTCAAATGTAGTCTCAAACTTCGGCTGAATACAACATTCAAGAGGAAGTCAAAGTATAGTTTTTAGGATACTTCTTCTGAAACATCTCACACAAGGACAAATATTATTGGCCACACGTGAGATGAATGACCCACCGAAACCTGTCTGCCTTCAGCATTGTTACAATTTACGCTGGTTGTATGCTTGAAACACAAAAGGAACAATGAACTGGCTGCATACATCATACCACAGCATAGTGATCAGCTTACAATATAGGTCGAGTCAGTGAGTCCCTGGTGTAGACAAAAAGGAAAAGGTCAATTCTGGAGCAAAACAAGTTGAAATGAAGGAGCTAACACAAAGGCAGACTAATAAACAGCACAAATTGATGAGAGGGACCATGGACAGAACAGGGCTGAATGAAGAGAGATATTTATTATATGAAAATCTGATTATGATATACACGCTGGTAGCTTTTCCTCCATCTCTCAATCAATATATTCAAGTTCAAAGCATCAACTGTATCTTGGCATGTCACCTGAATTGCCAAAGCACCACAGACATTAAAACAGAGTATTACAGTGAAGGGCAATACAAGCAGTTTTGGGAGGAGTAGAAAAGAGAAGACAAGTACAGGAAATGTGGCAATAAAAGCCCAAATCACAATGGCACCGTTAAATTTTGTTTCTCGCCAAAACACAGTAACCTGGATGTGGCAAACATCACACCCCAACATTTTGCAATCTTACCATGTTTCAGAACAGAAAAACAAAAATGGATAAATATATTGATAGAATTAGTAAAGGAGAAGGGGGGGGGGGGGGGAGATAAGTACCGCAGGAATGTTTATTGGATAATGTAAGAGTTTTAACAACACCAGGTTAAAGTCCAACAGGTTTATTTGGTAACAAATGCCATTAGTTTTCGGAGCCCCGCAGGGCCATGGGACACCCCATGGAGCCCCGCAGGGCTCCGAAAGCTAATGGTATTTGCTACCAAATAAACCTGTTGGACTTTAACCTGGTGTTGTTAAAACTCTTACTGTGTTTACCCCAGTCCAACATCTCCACATCATATTGGATAATGTAACAGAACATCTTAGTCAAGTAATCTCTCGCATGAACTGTTCCTTAAGCTTCCTGATTGCCTTCGTTATTCACACACCCTTCTATAAACACTTTTACTTAATTGCAGTGATCTGATACATAATTCATTAATTTCACTCTGTGCTCCACAGTTGGGGTGTTTGCTGTTTCCCTCTCCATCCCACACTCCTCCAGATCTATCTCTTGTTTTTTTCCCCTTTTACTCCTCTCCTCCTCCACCCCCCCTGCCCCCCTCCACTGACTCAATACTTCCTTAAAACCTGTTGCATCTTTTTCCAGTTCTGATAAGGTCATTAATCTGAAACAGTAACTGTTTATCTCTCAGCCTCTGCTGCCTGGCCTGCTGTGCATCTCCAGTACTTTCTGTGTTTATTACTGATCTTTCAATTCTCTCAGGTGTATGAGGACAAAATGCCAACTCTCCGTTTCATTCACAGATGCTAAATAACCTATGCATTTCCAGCTTCTTCACTTCTGTTCGAGATATCAAACTTTTAAGTTGTATTTGTCGTGGTACAAAGTACTTTACAGCTGTACCAAATACATTATGGATATTTTCAAACTTGTTCACTGTAACCTCCATCATTCAAATGATACCTGTTCCATTTCAGTGGATTTTACAGTCACAAAGTTAAAATAATTGAACATGTTGGAACAGAAGTCAAATTGAAGAGAGGAAATAATGCAAGTTTTTGAATGTCACCAACTCAAACAGTTAAGTACATAGCTTGGAACAATTTTTTGGAAGTGAACACAGATCTTCCTGGAGCAGGCCAGTAATGCCACATTAGACGGAGTTGTTAAACCCGGAGAGGTAATGATACCCGTACTGACTTTAATTCAAATCGGGAATTGCATAGGATGTACTTGGGGCAAGGCAGCACCTACTTCAAACCCTCAAGACTTGAACTTTCAACATTCAAATGTCATCAAACTTGTGCTTCAAATAGTCTTTCATGACTTTTGCAAGAGGAAGTTCGTCCAGTCCTTTCAAATTTTGAAGGCCGATACACTGTCGAATCCTAATTCGGCACAAATCCTGTAAATTTCTAGGCTGTCCTAGTGAGGAAAAAAGCAATGACAGAAGCATTAATGCCTCATAACATCTTAAGAAATCAGATGAACATGAACTCGCACACATGCTAAAAAACAGAATCAGACCCATTAAACCTGTTGAACAAATTTTATTGGGGAAACCGGAAATGTTAGCTTGCTTTCCAAGTTGTCCTTATTTATTTGGGTGGAGGTTGGAGGGGAGAGATAATTTGAGGCTTGATCATTGGCTGTAAGTATTTGTCAGAGTCAGGTCTACATTTACCAATAATTTTAAATATTCACCTAACCATGGAACAACTTAATTTTCCACATTATAATAATAACTAGGTTAAATTCTGTCTGTGTGGAGTTTGCACATTCTCCTCGTGTCTGCATGGGTTTCCTCCGGTTTCCTCCCACAGTCCAAAGATGTGCGGGTTAGGTTGATTGGCCATGCTAAAAATTGCCCTTAGTGTCCTGAGATGCATAGGTTAGAGGGATTAGTGGGTAAAATATGTAGGGATATGGGGGTATGGCCTGGGTGGGATTGTGGTCGGTGCAGACTCGATGGGCCGAATGGCCTCTTTCTGTACTGTAGGGTTTCTATGATTTCTATGATGATAAATTACACATCTCCTGTGTTAACCAACAATTTAGGAACAAAATATAAATTTCACTTTTAATTGCAGATTTTTAAGGGCGCATTTTTTTCTGTAAATTTAGTTAGTTGAAGGTATTAATCATCTTTCTTGTACTTGTTTCAACCCCACACTAGAACTGAGACACAATTTGACAAAAGGATTAGTGTGTGTTTTCAAAGCAGCAGTGGCCCTTTAATCTATTTTGTCACATTACAGAATGATTAAACTCTTTTGCAGAGGTGTTCTATTCTCTAGAACAGGCAAGTATCAGAGCATGTACAAGTACCTGAGTGTCAGCTCTGGCACCCGTTGCGGAGGTAATGCTAATTCCTTGATGTAAAGGTCAGCCCAAAGTGGTTCATAAAAAAATCATAAATGATCTAATCAATTTAAAATTAGAAATATTTTGTATAAATTGCATTTCTCTGGCAAGCTACTCGAGGCTTTGTTTCAAAGAATCCAGGAAAATGGTTTATTTTTTAAAAAGCCAAGTTTCTAGGGAACTGTATAGGTTTTATAACATCGTAACCGAAGAAATGAGAAAGCAACAACCCATATGTGCAGATTTTCAAATCCTCTTGCCAACCAATTTATTCCTGGAGAATAAATTGAGATTATTTGAAATTTGAGTCTTGTATTTCCTGCATGCGCGCAGCTAGTTTCCTGTTGAGATCTTTGATTGTCTCTGCTTCCACCATCCTAGAAGGTCATGTGTTCCAAGTCATTGCCATTCGCAGCATTAAATTGATACTCCTTATCTCATCCTTGTTTCTCTTCCCAAAATCTTAAATGCATCTACTAAGCCTTGCATCATCAGCTGGAACCATCCAAAAAATCTCCTCTGCACCCTCTAAGCGACTCTCTCATAATTCCTGGTGTGACCAGAACCAGACCCAACATCCCAGTTGTGGTCTAACCAGAGCTTCATAAAGATTCAGCATAATTCTGTTTTTTTACTCAGTACATCTATTTAAGACCCCAAAGATCCCACACACTTTGCTAATTGCTCTCTCAATATGTCCTGTTACCTTCAAAAATGTATGCACCAAATCTCAGATCCCTCTGATCCTAGACATGCTTTAGAACTGTGCCATTATTGAGCCTCTCCCTAGCCCTCCTTCCAAAATGCATCAACTCCCATATTTCTGTATTAAATTCCATCCACCACTTGTCTGTCTATTCTGTTGGCCAATGTCCCCTTGCAGTCAATTTGTATCATTGTTTGCCACACCTCCAACTTTGGTATCATCTGCAAATTTTACTTCATATTTTCAATATCCAAGTCATTTACAGATATCAGACAAGCAGTGGTGCTACACTGACCACTGGGTACATCACTGTCTTCCATATTGCAGTCTGAAAAACGACCAATTATCAACACTCATTGTTTCCTGTTCAGAAGCTAATTTTCTTATCCAAATTGAGAGTGATCCTCCCATTCCATGAGACTATTTTGTTAACAGCCTTTTATCTTTGTTAAAGGGATTCTATGTAAGGCTTTTTCAACAATTTGATTAGTAACTTTTGTTGTAAAGTAGACTAAACCCCAGTTCAGAGAATCAAGCCACAAGATTCTAGTTTTAAACAAAAAAGAATTTTCATTGCACAGGAGTCTCCAAAGCAAATACTCACTATAATCTATTTTATAATCTAACATTGAGAATTATAATGAGGTAAACATAAATTAGCAGGCAGACTCTGGTCGAACACAATAGAAATTGCACATTGAGTGCCAGGCATAACCAGGAGAGCTCCCGTGAATTCCTCAGCAACTCCGGGATCACAAAAGTCACAAATATCTTTAAACTCCATCTTCCTTACGGGGGATTTCCTTCCACAGCTACTTTCCTTTGACAACATAGCCTCTGATTTCCCTCAACAGCAGCTCCAACTTGTCTGGAAGCCCTCTTGCCTCTTTTGTCTGCAGAGAGTGGTCAGATAACTGGTCTCCAGCTCATAGACTACTCCAATGACTGCCCACCTCCCAACCACTCAATCACCTTGTCTGAGGCTGTGCTTCATGGTATTTGCCAGGTTTCCCTGCAGAATCTATAGTTAGGCACAGTTCTAGCTGCCAACTTTCTTCTCCCAGGCTTTCCAGAGCCTCAATCTCCCCAGCTTCACTGACATATCAACTTCTATAGTTCTTCAAAATCTTTTTCTCGCGGGCTAATTTTAGTGCTACGGCCCCGAAGTCACTTGAGCAACTTTCTACAGCATCTCCCCAGGTCTCGTGGTCAGATTTCTCATGCCATCTCCAAGTAGCCATTAAATGGAAACTGGAACTAAGCATGCACACTGGTTCCCTGCTGCGCTCTACGCTGTCCCAGTGACCCAGGCACAGTGGGAGCCCCAAAAACATACAGCTCAAACGCAAGAATACAGATTCCCTCACACTTTCTTAAAGTCCATATAGACAACATCCACTGCATTCCAGTCATTTGCCTTTCTTGTGACCACATCAGAAATATCAGGTTAGAGTACTCGAGCACAAATCCAATGTTGGTTTTCCTCAATTAACTCAAACTTCTCAAGAACCCTAAAAATCTTACCACCATTGAAGTTAAATTGTCCTGCAGATACAAGGAGTGCCCTTGCATTCTTTCTTGAATAAGGTTATCAATCTTGCCGCTTTCCAATCCACTGGCACCAACTGCCCTCCCTCCCCCCCTCATATCTAGGGAAGATTATGGCAGGCCCTTTTGCTATCGCTACTCCCACATACTTTAACAACTTGCAATACAAACCATCCAAAGCGCAATACATTCCATCAATTTGCACTCCATCCATTATTTCTACCATCTCAGCTTCAACTGATAATTTGTCAGCATTCTCTTCCTTAGCAAAGAGAAACACAAATTCCAAGGGGAGGATACATCAATATTAGTATCAAGTATCAAGCTCAAAGAAAAAGCATATACTTGCACAAAGATGTCGGGACAGGTCATAGAGTCAGAGGTTTATAGCATGGAAACAGGCCTTTTGGCCCAACTTGTCCATGCCATCCTTTTCTTTTAAACTGCTAAGCTAGTCCCAATTGCCCGTATTTGGCCCACATCCCTCTATAGAACATAGAACATTACAGCGCAGTACAGGCCCTTCGGCCCTCGGTGTTGCACCGACCAGTGGAACCAATCTAAAGCCCCTCTAATCTACACTATTCCAATATCATCCATATGTTTATCCAATAACCATTTGAATGCTCTATACCCATCTTATCCACGTAACTGTCTAAATGCTTTTTAAAAGACAAAATTGTACCCGCCTCTGGTAGCTCGTTCCAGACACTCACTACCCTGCGTGTGAAAAAATTGCCCCTCTGGACCCTTTTGTATCTCTCCACTCTCACCTTAAACCTATGCCCTCTAGTTTTAGACTCCCCTATCTTTGGGAAAAGATATTGACTATCTAGCTGATCTATGCCCCTCATTATTTTATAGACCTCTATAAGATCATCCCCAAGCTTCCTACACTCCAGAGAAAAAAGTCCCAGTCTATCCAGCCTCCTTATAACTCAAACCATCAAGTCCCGGTAGCATCCTGGTAAATCTTCTCAGCTCTGTTTCTAGTTTAATAATATCCTTTCTATAATAGGGTGACCAGAACTGTACACAGTATTCCAAGTGGGGGCAGAATATAAAGAACAGCAAAGTATCACCAAAAAATTGATAAAGAAGAAAAAATAATCAAGCGTGAGAGAGAAAACAAGCTAAATATTTTAAAAAGAAAAGTTAACAAAGTGAATGCTGGTCCTATAGAAAGGGTAGTTGGGGAATTAATAATGGAAAATAAGGAGATGGTAGATGAATTGAACAGATATTTTGCATCGGTCTTCACTATAGTGGAGACAAGTAACATCCCAAATACAGCTGTAAATCAGGGAATGTAAAAGAGAGGGAGGGAGGGAGGAATTTGGAAAAATTACAATCACCAGGGAAGTGGTACTGAAAGAATTGTTGGAGCTGCGGTTGACAAAAAATCCCCGGATCCTAATGCACTTCTTCCTAAAAGCCAAGTGAGTTAGTTAACACATTATTTTTAATTTTTCAAACTTCTCTAGATTCAAGGATTTCATTTGTTTGGAAAATAGCAAATGCAACTCGATTCAAAAACAGAGACAGAAAGCAGGAAAGTACAGGCCAGTTAGCCTCGGGAACTAGGATATTCGTCAGAGGGAGGATGTTAGAAGTTATTATTAATGATGTCATAGCAGAACATTTGGAAAAATTCTGGGTAATCAGGCAGAGCCAACATTGCATTGTGAAAGGAAAATCTTATTTTAACCAATTTATTGGAGCTCTTTGAACTAACATATAAAACCTTAGAATCTCTACAGTATAGGAGGCAACCATTCTGCCCATCAAGTCGGCACTGAGTGGCTGAAAGAGCACCCACCATCCCTGGAACCCCATGCCCATGGCTAATCCACCTCACTTACACATCTTTGGACACTAAGGTACAATTTTAGCCTGGCCAATCTGGGGGGGAAGGTGGCATAGTGGTTAGCACTGCTGCCTCAGTGCCAGGGACCTGGGTTCGATTCCCGGCTTGGGTCACTGTCTGTGCGGAGTCTGCACGTTCTCACCGTGTCTGCGTGGGTTTCCTCCGGGTGCTCCTGTTTCCTCCACAATCTGAAAGACGTGCTGGTTAGCTGGAGTGTGGCGACTGGGGGATTTTCACAGTAACTTCATTGCAGTGTTAATGTAAGCCTACTTACGACACTAATAAATACATTTTAAAACTTTAAACCTCAACTTTTTACAATTTATATAAATGACTTGGATGAAGGGGTCAAAGATATGGTTGCTAAATTTTCTGATGACACAAAGATAAATAGGATTGCAAGATGTGAAGGTGACACAAAGAATACAAAGAGATATAAATAGGTTAAGTAAGTGGACAATGATTTAGAAAATGGAGTATAATGTGGGAAAGTGTGAAATTGTCCATTTTTAAGGCAAAATAAAAAAGCAGATTATCTGAATAGTGAGAGTTTGCAGAGGGATCTACATTACAGCAAGTAATTAAGAAAGCTAAAAGTATGTTATCATTTATTGCAATACAAAAGTCGGGAAGTTATACAGGACATTGATGAGACCACATCTACAGCAGTGTGTACAATATTGGTCTCCTTATTTAAGGAAGGATGCAAGTGCATTGGACACAGTTCAGATAAGGTTTGATACCTGGATTGGAGGGTTTATCTTATTTGGAAAATTTGGACAGACTATCTGCTGGAGTTTAGAACAAGAGACACAGTGATGGAAACATAAAAGACCTTGAGGTGCTCTGACAGGTTGGATGTGGAGAGGATGTTTCCACTCGTGGGAGAATCTAGAACTAGGGACCACTGTTCAAAACTAATGGGTCACCCATTTAGGACAGAGAAGAATTTTTTCTCTCAGCAAGTGAGTCTTCAGAACACTCTTGCTTAGGCAGCACCTTTCAAACCCACAACCGCCAGCATCTAGAAGGACCAAGGCATCAGATACATGGAACACCACATCTACAAGTTCCCCTCCAAGCCACTCACCATCCTGACTTGGAACTATATTTCTGTTCCTTCAAACAATCTCAAACGATCTCAAATAACAATGTGACAGAGTACAGGAATGAGATAGAGAATCTGGTGAACTGGTGCGGCAACAATAATCTCTCCCTCAATGTCAACAAAACGAAGGAGATTGTCATCAACTTCAGGACACAAAGGAGAACATGCTCCTGTCTACATCAATGAGGACCAAGTAGGAAGGGTCGAGAGCTTCAAGTTTTTAGGTGTCCAAACCACCAACAACCTGTCCTGGACCCCCCATGCCGACACTATAGTTAAGAAAGCCCACCAACACCTCTACTTTCTCTGAAGACTAAGGAAACTTTTCATGTCAGCTACGACTCTCATCAACTTTTTCAGATACACTATAGAAAGCATGGTTTCTGGTTGTATCACAGCTTGGTATGGCTCCTGCTCTGCCCAAGATCGCAAGGAACTACAAAACGTCGTGAATGTAGCCCAATCCATCACGCAAACCAGCCTCCCATCCATTGATTCTGTCTACACTTCCCGCTGCCTCGGCAAAGCAGCCAGCATAATTAAGGCCTCCACGCACCCCCAACATTCTCTTCCACCTCCTTTCTTCGGGAAAAAGAGACAAAAGTCTGAGGTCACGTACCAAACGACTCAAGAACAGCTTCTTCCCTGCTGCTGTCAGACTTTTGAATGGACTTACCTTGCATTAAGTTGATCTTTCTCTACACCCTAACTATGACTGTAACACTACATTCTGCACTCTCTCGTTTCCTCCTCTATGAACGTTATGTTTTGTCTGTATAGTGCGCAAGAAACAATACTTTTCACTGTATGTTAATACATGTGACAATAATAAATCAAACCACTGTCACTGGGTCAAAATTCTGGAACTCCCTTCGTAACAGCATTGGATGTACCTACTGCTCACCACCACTTTCTCGAGGGCAAGGATAGATAGGGAATAAATGCTGGCCTAGCCACTGACATTCACACCTCTTAAATGAATAAAAAACAACACTGGAAGCAGAGTTTTTGAATATTTTTTAAGGCAGAGGTAGATAGATTCTTGATAAGCAAGGGGGTGATAGGTTACTTGGGGGTAGGTGGGAATGTGGAGTTGAGGTTACAATTAGATCAGCCATGATCTTATCGAATGGTGGAGCAGGCTTGAAGGGCCGTGTGTGTGGCCTACTCCTTATTTGTATGGTCACAAGTAAACATTGATACAAGCATTCACCAAGTATTCTAGCCTTGCCCTGTGGCTCAAGGCATAGATTACATTCTTAAGGTCTAATATGCCCCAGTCCACAGCATAATACACAATTTGCATTGTGATATTTAGTTCTCTGCTGACATCTTTTCTTTCTGCAAATATCCCCTTTTCTTTCTGTGTTCAGAGAGTCTGGTGCACACCATCTTATTAGTGTACTCAACAAACAGCTGGCTTGAGGTAAATAAAGGGGAGCTGATGAATAATTTTAAGAAGGTGGGACTGAAGGTCATGTCAAGGAGAGGGAGTGGATAAGGGATGACAATACAGGAAGGCAGAGAAGACTGGGGTATTGTGATAAGTAGCGCAGACCAACGAGGGAGTCAAGTGAGCGTTAAACTTGGGTGTCATGGCAACTGAGATGTGGGAGCCAAGGGACTTGGAAATAGACGGAGGAATCTTCAGGTGTGCGCCACACTCAAACTGACACTCGGCATTGGAGACTGCTGGCAGTGAAAACACCTTGAAGAGGTTTAGTCCTGACCTCGGCACTAATGGGCAAGAGATTTCATCTGGAAGAGTAGAAATTGCGCTATTATATTCCATAATTAAGGGGACAGATGAGTCCTGCTTGGTGTGCTGCCTTGCTGGTGCCAGGGTAAAGGGCATCATGGAGAGGCTACGGAATATTCTGCTGGGAGAAAGGAGTGAGCCACAAGTTGCAGTACATGTTTGGACCAATGACAAAGTGAGATCCTATCATCAGACTTTCAGGGAGTAAGTAGTCAGCAATTTCTGAAATAATTCTGATTCCATAGACTGGCAACAGTAGAAATATGAAGATTGGGAGGATCAATATTTTTTTTTTAAATTATAATTCAAATTATTATATTTTGACTTGAAATGTTAACTCAGTTTCTCTCTCCACAAATACTGCCAGACCTGCTGAGTATTTTCATTTTTATGTTTTTATTTCAGATTTACAGCATCTGCAGTATTTTGCTTTTATTGTATTAGAGAAGCTGGGCTTAATCTACTTTTCTCCAAGGAGAATGAGGGGAGATCTCACAGAGCTGTACAAGGTTATGACAGGTTGGGTGATATAAGGTAGGCAGCCCATTAGCTAATGGTAGAATGACTAGGGGGACACAGTTACAATTCTGAACAATAAATGCAGTGGGGATAAGAGGAGAAACCTAGGACACACCTAGAACTCACTGCCACCAAAGGATTTTAAAATGAAATTAGATGGGCATTTGAGGGAAATAAACTTGCAGGGTTATGTGGAAGAATGGAATTGACTGGATTGTCCAGAGAATTATATCCTTCTGTGCTGTACTGTCTCTATGATCCAACATTACTGAAAGTTCTTTCTCCTTTGCTCTATTTTGCACTGTTTTTTGTGCAATTGTTTCGCTTTGATTTAAATGGAATATTCTAGTCAGAATTATTTTTTTTAAACTTGGTATTTCTTGCTAATTTATCCATGCCATCTAACTTAAGTATAACATAGAATTGGACACTCAAGACAAGTTCTGGTGGGGTGTTTCCTGACTTAATCGTGCAAATCTAAAAATGCAAAAAAAAAGACTTACTTGTAACTTCCTGTAAGAAATCCAGGCATGGTCTGCTGGTTCCAGATAGACTTACAGAGACAGCCAGAGGGGTCTGCCCCTCGTAGTTCCTTGTATTACAGTCTGCACCATAGTTATGTAACATCCGTGCACAAAGCACATCGTCCTTTAGTGCAGACAAGTGTAATGGGGTTTGTCCATCCTCCAGTCTGCCAAGGTTTGTGTCTGCACCTCTTTGAAGAAACATTCGACAATATGAGTGGTTGCTTTTGATCACTGCATATCGCAGCAGGAAACCATTTTGAATGTCAATATTGGCATTGTGATCCAGAAGAATTTTCACGCAGCTTGAGCGCTCTCTGATGATAGCCAGCTGAAGTGGCGTGGTGCCTTTATCACTGAGTGGGTCAACCTCAGCTTTAAACTCCAACAGCAGTCTGACAAATGAGTCTCTGCCGTAATGCGCAGCCACATGGAGAGGAGTCCATCCATCATTGCTTTTAGCATTAATTATATCAGGTCGGTGTTCTGATTCCAACATCAGCCTTGCAATCCGTGCTCGGCCATGCATGGCTGCATAATGCAAAGCTGTAAAACCTCCAATTAAGTCTTTAACTGTGGGATCGGCTGCAAAAGATCAAAACACAATTACAAGGAGATAGTATCAGGACACGACCTTTCAAAATAAAAACCATCTCATTAATTAATTGGGTATGCAAAGCTGGAAATCGAGAAGATTAAAACTTTAAGAAATGCTTGTGATTATGGTGTCCCTCTCTAAAGAATTCTTCAGCAATCTGATCTCTAGCAGTCAAATTGTCCTCTACAACCACCATATTAAACAGCTGATCAACCTTTAGTTGGCATTTTACTCATTCATTGCATTACTTTGAAACGTCCTTTTATTTGCTACAGTTCCATATTCAAACTGCAATCAGGTAATACAGTACGTATGATTTTAAGTTTTTAACGAGACAATACTCCTTTATTTAATCCATACAGACCGAGTTAACTTAACGTATATAAATAATGTTATATAGTAATAGACACAAGTGTGGAGGTGGAGATGATTCACATGTCCAACATTGCTCAGTTGTAGTGCTGCACTCTTGCTTCTGAAATAAAAAACTGTGGATTCAATTCTCGACCTAGAACTGGTGCACAAAATTGATAACACTCAGTACTGTATTGAGATAGTGTTTTACTGTTGGAAGTGATTTTTTAAAAGGCCTGTCTGCCCTCAGGTGCACATAAAAGATCTCTCAATACAAGCAGAAGAGCAGGTGAGTCCTTAGGGCCAACATTTATCCTTCAAGGGACATCTAAAAGCGATGATCTGGTTAATGAGTTCATTGCTGTTTTTGGGTGCTTGATGTATGTAAATTGACGACCATATTTCTGATGTCAACACTAATATAAAAGTACTTTATGGTTATAAAGTGCAGTGGGGTGTTGCAAGGTCATGAAAGGTGCTTCATAAATGTATATGTTAAATGACATAACCTCAAGAGGTGGTTATGTCATTAGTGATAGCGAGTTGAGGAACAGGGAGAGAGTGCAGTTAAACATGTGGTTGCAGGGATGGTGTAGGAGGGAGGGTTTCAGATACGTGGATAATTGGAACACATTCTGGGGAAGGTGGGACCTGTACAAACAGGACGGGGTGCACCTGAACCAGAGGGGCACCAATATCCTAGGAGGGAAATTTGTTACGGCTCTTCAGGGGGGTTTAAACTAATTTGTCAGGGGAGTGGGAAAAGGAGTTGTAGTCGAGAAGTCAGTGAGGGTGGTGAGGTATTGGGGAAGGTATCAGGGTCAAGGGTGGGTACCGGTAGACAGGAAGGTGGGTTGAAGTGTGTCTACTTCAATGCAAGGAGCATCCGGAACAAGGTAGATGAACTTGGGGCATGGATTGGTACTTGGGACTACGATGTTGTGGCCATTACGGAGACGTGGGTAGAACAAGGACAGGAATGGTTGTTGGACGTTCCGGGGTATAGATGTTTCACTAAGTGTAGGGAAGCTGGTAAAAGAGGTGGAGGAGTGGCATTGTTAATCAAGGATAGTTTAACGGCTGCGGAAAGGCACTTCGAGGGGGATCTGCACACTGAGGTAATATGGGCTGAGGTTAGAAATAGGAAAGGAGCGGTCACGTTGTTAGGAGTTTACTATAGGCCCCCAAATAGTAATAGAGATGTGGAGGAAGAAATTGCTAAGCAGATTATGGGTATGTGTGGGGGTCACAGGGTAATTGTCATGGGGGACTTTAACTTTCCAAATATTGATTGGAACCTTTGTAGGTCAAATAGTTCGGATGGGGCAGTTTTTGTGCAGTGTGTGCAGGAGGGTTTCCTGACACAATATGTGGATAGGCCGACAAGAGGTGAGGCCACATTGGATTTGGTACTGGGAAATGAACCGGGCCAAGTGTTAGATTTGGTTGTGGGAGAGCACTTTGGAGATAGTGACCACAATTCGGTGTCTTTTGTTATTGCAATGGAGAGGGATAGGGCCGTACGGCAGGGCAAGGTTTACAATTGGGGGAGAGGTAATTATGATGCGATTAGGCAAGAATTAGGGGGCATAAGTTGGGAACAGAAACTGTCAGAGAAAGGAACTAATGAAAAGTGGAACTTTTTCAAGGAACAAATACTGCATGTCCTTGATAGGTATGTCCCTGTCAGGCAGGGAGGAAATGGCCGAGTGAGGGAACCATGGTTCACGAAAGAGGTGGAATGTCTTGTGAAAAGGAAGAGGGAAGCTTATGTAGGGATGAGGAAACAAGGTTCAGATGGCTCGATTGAGGGTTACAAGTTAGCAAGGAACGAGCTGAAAAAGGGGCTTAGGAGAGCTAGGAGGGGACATGAGAAGTCCTTGGCGGGTCGGATCAAGGAAAACCCCAAGGCTTTTTACTCTTATGTGAGGAATAAAAGAATGACCAGGGTGAGGTTAGGGCCGGTCAAGGACAGTAGTGGGAACTTGTGTATGGAGTCAGTAGAGATAGGCGAGGTGATGAATGAATACTTTTCTTCAGTGTTCACCAAGGAGAGGGGCCATGTTTTTGAGGAAGAGAAGGTGTTACAGGCTAATAGGCTGGAGGAAATAGATGTTCAGAGGGAGGATGTCCTGGCAGTTTTGAATAAACTGAAGGTCGATAAGTCCCCTGGGCCTGATGAAATGTATCCTCGGATTCTTTGGGAGGCAAGGGATGAGATTGCAGAGCCTTTGGCTTTGATCTTTGGGTCCTCGCTGTCCATGGGGATGGTGCCAGAGGACTGGAGAATGGCGAATGTTGTTCCTCTGTTTAAGAAAGGGAATAGAAATGACCCTGGTAATTATAGACCGGTTAGTCTTACTTCGGTGGTTGGTAAATTGATGGAAAAGGTCCTTCAAGATGGGATTTACGACCATTTAGAAAGATGCGGATTAATCCGGGATAGTCAGCACGGATTCGTGAAGGGCAAGTCGTGCCTCACAAATTTGATTGAATTTTTTGAGGAGGTAACTAAGTGTGTTGATGAAGGTAGGGCAGTTGATGTCATATACATGGATTTTAGTAAGGCGTTTGATAAGGTCCCCCATGGTCGGCTTATGATGAAAGTGAGGAGGTGTGGGATAGAGGGAAAATTGGCCGATTGGATAGGTAACTGGCTGTCTGATCGAAGACAGAGGGTGGTGGTGGATGGAAAATTTTCAGATTGGAGGCAGGTTGCTAGCGGAGTGCCGCAGGGATCAGTGCTTGGTCCTCTGCTCTTTGTGATTTTTATTAACGACTTAGAGGAGGGGGCTGAAGGGTGGATCAGTAAATTTGCTGATGACACCAAGATTGGTGGAGTAGTGGATGAGGTGGAGGGCTGTTGTAGGCTGCAAAGAGACATAGATAGGATGCAAAGCTGCGCTGAAAAATGGCAAATGGAGTTTAACCCTGATAAATGTGAGGCGATTCATTTTGGTAGGACTAATCTAAATGTGGATTACAAGGTCAAAGGTAGGGTTCTGAAGACTGTGGAGGAACAGAGAGATCTTGGGGTCTATATCCACAGATATCTAAAGGTTGCCACTCAAGTGGATAGAGCTGTGAAGAAGGCCTATAGTGTGTTCGCTTTTATTAACAGGGGGTTGGAGTTTAAGAGCCGTGGGTTTATGCTGCAACTGTACAGGACCTTGGTGAGACCACACTTGGAATATTGTGTGCAGTTCTGCTCACCTCACTATAAGAAGGATGTGGAAGCGCTGGAAAGAGTGCAGAGGAGATTTACCAGGATGCTGCCTGGTTTGGAGGGTAGGTCTTATGAGGAAAGGTTGAGGGAGCTAGGGCTGTTCTCTCTGGAGCGGAGGAGGCTGAGGGGAGACTTAATAGAGGTTTATAAAATGATGAAGGGGATAGATAGAGTGAACGTTCAAAGACTATTTCCTCGGGTGGATGGAGCTATTACAAGGGGGCATAACTATAGGGTTCATGGTGGGAGATACAGGAAGGATATCAGAGGTAGGTTTGTTACGCAGAGAGTGGTTGGGGTGTGGAATGGACTGCCTGCAGTGATAGTGGAGTCAGACACTTTAGGAACATTTAAGCGGTTATTGGATAGGCACATGGAGCACACCAGGATGATAGGGAGTGGGATAGCTTGATTTCAGATAAAGCTCGGCACAACATCGTGGGCCGAAGGGCCTGTTCTGTGCTGTACTGTTCTATGTTCTAAGAGCAAAGCTACTAACATTCAGGCACAGTGCAACGTGCAAACTGAACCTGCTAAACACTGAATTTGCTTTTGCTGGGCAATGGTTGATTTTGTTATCCATCATAGTGTCTTTGGAGAGGCTACTCTCAAGATAGCAAAACTTCTTTACTGAACAGAAGAATGTGTTATTGACTGTGACTGCAGGATCTTTGAGTGTGTGGCCAACGGTGGGTTAAACAAGATCTTTTATACTTGTCAGATCAAAGTGCTCCAAGGCTAGTGTCGAGTGATCAACAAGCAGCTGAATATCCTCTGAAGTATGTGCAATGAGAGCGCAGTCATCTGCAAAGAGTTCACTCACCAGCTATCCCAGCAACTGTTGTGCAAGCTTTGAGCTTTTACAAGTTGAAGAGATTGCTGTTTGTCCTGAATTGAATGTGGACTCCTGCATCGGGATTTTTGAATGTGTACTACAGCATGGCTGAAAAGCATATGGCAAACAGAGTTGGAGCCAGCACAAAGCTTTGCTTGGTGCCGTTAGCGACAGGAAAGGCATCTGATAACTTACTACTGTGCACCACTCTGACCATCATAGTTGTGAAACGAGCAAATTTTAAAAATATATATTTATGGGATATGGGCATCCCTGGCTAGACCAGCAGTTATTGCCCATCCCTAGTTGTCCTTCAGAAGGTCGTGGCTAGCTGCCGCCTTTAACTGCTGCAGTCTGAGGTGTAGATACATCCATATTGCTGTTAGGGAGGGAGTTCCAGGATTTTAACCCAGCGACAGTGAAGGATATAGTTCCCAATCAGGATGGTGCGTGACTTGGAGGGAAACCTTCAGGTGGTGATGTTCCCAGGTATCTGCTGCTCTTGTTCTTCTACAGCAGTGGTTCCCAAACTTTTTTCACTGGGCCGCACTTTCGGAATAAAAATTTGCTCGCGCCACACCAAATTTTTTATTGATAAGAAATACATTCAAAAACAAAAAAAAAACCTTAGCAGTGCTTGATTCATAACATAGAACACAACTACTTTATAATATGATCATGGGACATCGTCCTCAGCATCACTTGATGCTCTTGCTCTCACTTTGGAAAAATATCTATCCATGTTTAAATGTTTCTTTGATTGTCCTTGAATCTTCCCACCACACTTGCCATCCTCTCTCGCCGCACCCTTTGGGAACCACTGTTCTACAGGATAGCGGTTATAGAACATAGAACATAGAACATTACAGCGCAGAACAGGCCCTTCGGCCCACGATGTTGCACCGACCAGTTAAAAAAAAAAACTGTGACCCTCCAACCTAAACCAATTTCTTTTCGTCCATGAACCTATCTACGGATCTCTTAAACGCCCCCAAACTAGGCGCATTTACAACTGATGCTGGCAGGGCATTCCAATCCCTCACCACCCTCTGGGTAAAGAACCTACCCCTGACATCGGTTCTATAACTACCCCCCCTCAATTTAAAGCCATGCCCCCTCGTGCTGGATTTCTCCATCAGAGGAAAAAGGCTATCACTATCCACCCTATCTAAACCTCTAATCATCTTATATGTTTCAATAAGATCCCCTCTTAGCCGCCGCCTTTCCAGCGAAAACAATCCCAAATCCCTCAGCCTCTCCTCATAGGATCTCCCCTCCATACCAGGCAACATCCTGGTAAACCTCCTCTGCACCCTCTCCAAAGCCTCCACATCCTTCCTGTAATGTGGGGACCAGAACTGCACACAGTACTCCAAGTGCGGCCGCACCAGAGTTGTGTACAGTTGCAACATAACGCTACGACTCCTAAATTCAATCCCCCTACCAATAAACGCCAAGACACCATATGCCTTCTTAACAACCTTATCTACTTGATTCCCAACTTTCAGGGATCTATGCACACATACACCTAGATCCCTCTGCTCCTCCACACTATTCAAAGTCCTCCCGTTAGCCCTATACTCAACACATCTGTTATTCCTACCAAAGTGAATTACCTCACACTTCTCCGCATTAAACTCCATCCGCCACCTCTCGGCCCAACTTTGCAACCTGTCTAAGTCTTCCTGCAAACTACGACACCCTTCCTCACTGTCTACCACACCACCGACTTTGGTGTCATCAGCAAATTTGCTAATCCACCCAACTATACCCTCATCCAGATCATTAATAAATATTACAAACAGCAGTGGCCCCAAAACAGATCCCTGAGGTACACCACTTGTAACCGCACTCCATGATGAATATTTACTATCAACCACCACCCTCTGTTTCCTATCCGCTAGCCAATTCCTGATCCAATTTCCTAGATCACCCCCAATCCCATACATCTGCATTTTCTGCAGAAGCCTACCATGGTGAACCTTATCAAACGCCTTACTAAAATCCATATATACCACGTCCACTGCCTTGCCCCCATCCACCTCCTTGGTCACTTTCTCAAAAAACTCAATAAGGTTAGTAAGGCACGACCTACCTGCCACAAAACCATGCTGACTATCACCTATCAATTCATTACTCTCCAAATAACTATAAATCCTATCCCTTATAATTTTTTCCAACATCTTGCCGACAACAGAAGTGAGACTCACCGGTCTATAATTCCCGGGGAAGTCTCTGTTCCCCTTCTTAAACAATGGGACAACATTCGCTAACCTCCAATCTTCTGGTACTATACCAGAGGCCAACGACGACCTGAAGATCAGAGCCAGAGGCTCTGCAATCACTTATGGATTTGAAAGTTGCTGCCCAAGAACCTTTGTAGATGGTACACAGTGCTGTTATGGTTCGTGTAGTGGAGGGATTGACACTGATTATCTTTTCAGGGCAGCCTTTTTTACACAGAACCTTTCAAACATTTCCAGTTTACTGTGTTAAACGACTTGGTCAGAACAGTGAACACTGTATACAGGTCCTTATTCTGTTAGGACTCTTCTTGAATTTGACATGCTGCAAGGACCATGTCCACTGTTTCCCATCCTGCACAAAATCCACACTGATTCTGGGTACACAGAGTTATTGAGCTGAGCCACAATCCAAGAACATCCCTTGTAAGAATTTTGTTTGCTAATGAACGTAATGATATTCCATGTCGATTGCCACAGGTGGACTTGCTACCGTTCTACCTGTAGTGACAGGTTATGGAGGCATCTTTGTCGGTGTAAGGCACAACAGTGCCCTCGTTCCAGATTAGACAGAAGAGACGTGAGTTGCTGAATGATGCTTTGTACTTTCAGCTCCCAGTGACTTGCCCATAGAAAAGTGATTTATGGCTTTCGTCACTTCCGCTTATGGGAGAATCAAGAACAAGCCCTTCCAAAGTGTGGTGCTGTGGAAGTGACTCAATGGTAAAATTGTATACTATGGATTCTGGTTTAGGAGATTACTGAAATGCTTTGCACAATGAGAGAATCACATGCCTATTTATTAGGAGCTGCCATTTTTTTTTTGTTCAGGGATATGGATGTCGCTGCCTTGGCCAGTGAGGGAATGGCAATATATTGCCCTGGAGATGGTGAGGATAAACATAAAACATAGAAACTAGAAGCAGGAGACGACCATTTGGCCCTTTGAGCCTGCTCCGCCATTCATTTTGACCATCGAATTCAATATCATGATCTTCCCCTTCCTCCCATATCCCTTAGATCCCTTTAGCCCCAAAAGCTATATCAAATTTAGTCTTGAAATCAAACAACGTTTTAGCCTCAAATACATTCTGTGGTAGTGAATTCCACACATGCACCACCCTCTGGGTGAAGAAATTTCTCCTCACCTGAGTTCTAAAAGGTTTACCCCTTATCCTCAAACTAGGACCTCTAGTTCTCGACTCCACCACCATAAGAACATTCTTTCTGAATCCACCCTGCCTATCCCTGTGAGAATTTTATAAGTTTCTATGAGATCACCTCTCTTGAGTTGCCTTCTTGGACTGCTGCAGTCCACGTGGGGTAGGTACACAGATGGATTGCAGACCTTCATGTGGATAGAATCATCAAATCCCTAGACAGCAAAAGGAGGTCAGTCGGCCCATCGAGCATGAACCGACAATAATCCCACCCAGCCCTATTTACCCTGCTAACCTCCCTGACACTAAGGGGCAATTTTTCATGGCCAATCAACCTAATCTATACATCTTTGGAGTGTGGGAGGAAACCGGAACACCTGGAGGAAACCCATGCAGACACAGGATAAAGTGCAAACTCCACATAGACAGTGACCCGAGACCGAAATTGAACCTGGGTGTCTTTAGGTCATTGTTATCAGCAGCTGCTTGGAGCTCTTAATTCTGGTTTTCCCAACGTCTGGTTCTTCATCTCTCAGTTTCGCCTGCAGCACGTGTTTTGCATGATGGTTTCTGGCGTTCCTTGGTGGTTATTTCTTGATGTGGAGATGCCGGCGTTGGACTGGGGTAAACACAGTAAGACGTTTAACAACACCAGGTTAAAGTCCAACAGGTTTATTTGGTAGCAAAAGCCACACAAGCTTTCGAGGCTCTAAGCCCCTTCTTCAGGTGAGTGGGAATTCTGTTCACAAACAGAACTTATAAAGACACAGACTCAATTTACATGAATAATGGTTGGAATGCGAATACTTACAACTAATCCAGTCTTTAAGAAACAAAACAATGGGAGTGGAGAGAGCATCAAGACAGGCTAAAAAGATGTGTATTGTCTCCAGACAAGACAGCCAGTGAAACTCTGCAGGTCCACGCAACTGTGGGAGTTACAAATAGTGTGACATAAACCCAATATCCCGGTTGAGGCCGTCCTTGTGTGTGCGGAACTTGGCTATCAGTTTCTGCTCAGCGACTCTGCGCTGTCGTGTGTCGGGTGAACAATCACTGAAACAACTCTATGATGACATCAACAAGTTCCATCCCACCATCAGGCTCACCATAGACTACTCTCCGGAATCGGTTGCATTCTTGGACACGCGCATCTCCATTAAGGACGGTCACCTCAGCACCTCACTGTACCGCAAGCCCACGGATAACCTCACGATGCTCCACTTCTCCAGCTTCCACCCTAAACACGTTAAAGAAGCCATCCCCTACGGACAAGCCCTCCGTATACACAGGATCTGCTCGGATGAGGAGGATCGCAACAGACACCTCCAGACGCTGAAAGATGCCCTCATAAGAACAGGATATGGCGCTAGACTCATTGATCAACAGTTCCAACGCGCCACAGCGAAAAACCGCACCGACCTCCTCAGAAGACAAACACGGGACACAGTGGACAGAGTACCCTTCGTTGTCCAGTACTTCCCCGGAGCGGAGAAGCTACGGCATCTCCTCCGGAGCCTTCAACATGTCATTGATGAAGACGAACATCTCGCCAAGGCCATCCCCACACCCCCACTTCTTGCCTTCAAACAACCGCACAACCTCAAACAGACCATTGTCCGCAGCAAACTACCCAGCCTTCAGGAGAACAGTGACCAAGACACCACACAACCCTGCCACAGCAACCTCTGCAAGACGTGCCGGATCATCGACACAGATGCCATCATCTCACGTGAGAACACCATCCACCAGGTACACGGTACATACTCTTGCAACTCGGCCAACGTTGTCTACCTGATACGCTGCAAGAAAGGATGTCCCGAGGCATGGTACATTGGGGAAACTATGCAGACGCTGCGACAACGGATGAATGAACACCGCTCGACAATCACCAGGCAAGACTGTTCTCTTCCTGTTGGGGAGCACTTCAGCGGTCACGGGCATTCGGCCTCTGATATTCGGGTAAGCGTTCGCCAAGGCGGCCTTCGCGACACACGACAGCGCAGAGTCGCTGAGCAGAAACTGATAGCCAAGTTCCGCACACACAAGGACGGCCTCAACCGGGATATTGGGTTTATGTCACACTATTTGTAACTCCCACAGTTGCGTGGACCTGCAGAGTTTCACTGGCTGTCTTGTCTGGAGACAATACACATCTTTTTAGCCTGTCTTGATGCTCTCTCCACTCCCATTGTTTTGTTTCTTAAAGACTGGATTAGTTGTAAGTATTCGCATTCCAACCATTATTCATGTAAATTGAGTCTGTGTCTTTATAAGTTCTGTTTGTGAACAGAATTCCCACTCACCTGAAGAAGGTTATTTCTTGTCAGACAGCTAAGACTTGAGGGTTTTGCATTTTGTCTAGAGGCTTGCCCATGTCTTGGTCATCGTTTTGATTTTGTTGCTTCCAGTTAATGAATCCTTGGACCTCAGAAGCTGTGCAGTAACATCGTTCAACTTTTTCCAAGAATCTTCAATGGCAATATTGTCCTTCGAGATGTCAGCAATTCCAGTTCTAGTCTCTCAGCCCTGTTTTTAAGAACAGTTACATCAAGCTTTCTTTGTGGCTTGTCTCGGTGCCGAAACATGTTCAGATTTGTTTTCAAGGATGCATATTCCTGACAAGCCAACGGTTCGACCAGTATCCTGCAACTCTAAGGGAGTGGGTAGAGCACATGTCCTTGGGATCTATCATACATTAACATGCACCAGCATGTGCCAGTGTTTACATCTGGGGTGCATCCATTTTGTTTGTCTGTCTGCTTGCTGGAAGACTTTGGGGGCATTTCTTCCATTCGACCCACTAATTTTTTGGTGGGTCGGAATGGGAGACATGTGCGTGCGCCAGTTCGCGGGATTCGCGCATGCATTCCCGACGCATGTGTGTCTCCCATCGCCGGGATGTAGGCGCGGTCGGAACCACACTGGAAACCGGCGGGAACAGTGGATAAGGGATTTTAATCTATTTTTAACGTGATTTAAATGCAATTATTTGGCCCGCGACTGAATTCTCCGGGCCCGATAGCGTCTCCCACACCGCCAGTACAATTTCACTCCGGCGGGGTTTAGAGTAGCTCCCCACGTTCGGGGAACTAGCGGGAGAACACGCTGGGGGGGGGGGGGGGCAATCAGGGTCCCCCCAGGGGTCGGACAGCAGGGGGTGCCCTCTGGGCATGGGCATCCTGGCAGTGCCAGCCTGTGCGCCTAGCACCGCCCAAGGGGCAAAGCGCTCATGCTCAGGGGGCACCTTGGCACTGTCCACCAGGCAGTGCCAAGGGGGTGGGGTCCCAGTGCTACGCTGCAGACAGAACCGGTCGGGGCTGGAAGGAGGCCAGCGATTGGGACAGTATGTCTCGGGGGGGGGGGGATTCGAGTCCGAACTCCCACTCAAAAAACAATTGTGAATTATACCATTTTTCCCACCAATTCTTGGGAGAATCGCCCCCTTTGTTTTTGATGGTTCGGTCAGGCCTGCTGCAATTATATAGAGAAAAGGAGCTGGCCATTGAAGTTTGCTCCGATATCCTTGTACTCATCTTCACACATTACTATCTTTGTTCACTCATCCACTGAACTCACCAAAAAGAAAGAGTTTGTCTTGGTGGGGTACTCCTTTAATTATCTTGCTGAAGTCATCATTAAATGTTCCTTTGACCTCATCTGTGTGTGTCATTGTTGGAGCATGAGTGCTAATGAGTTGCATGTGGTGACTGACGAGATTTAAACAAAGAACCACGAGTTGATCACTGATTGCTGATGTAATCTGAAGGGTACATTCCTAAAGGAAGCGCAGGAGTACAGAAACCTGGGGTATGTGTGTGCAAGGGTTGGAAGTTGCACGGCAGATTGAGAAAGCAATTAAAAAGATATTTGGGATCCTGACTTTATGGGACATTGCAAAAACAAAGCAAGTTACAATTAAACTTTATAAAAGACTGGTTTGGCTTCAACAGGAGTACAAATCTGGACAAAGCATTTTAAGAAAGATACGAAGGCTTTAAAAGGAAGAAAAGATTTGCCAGAATGGTTCTAGGTTGAAGGACGAAGGACTTTCATTATGTGGATAGACTGGAGAACAACCCCAGCTCCTCCATAAAGGAGAGAAGATTGAGAGGAGATTCATCGACTCCAGCTCAGCTTTTAACACCATTATTCCTACGAGACTCATCTCCAAACTTCACGGTCTGGGGTTCGGCTCCTCCCTCGGCAACTGGATCCTAGACTTCCTAACCCCCAAACTGCAGTCAGTAAGGCCAACATCTTCTCCATGATCATCCTCAACACCAGTGCTCCACTGTGTCCTCAGCCCCTTTCTATACTCCTTATACACCTCTGACTGTGTGGCCAAATTCCCCTCCAACTTGATTTTCAAGTTTGCTGACGACACCACCGTAGTGGGTCGGATCTCAAACAATAAGACAGTACAGGAATGAGATAGAGAATCTGGTGAACTAGTGCGGCAACAATAATCTGTCCCTCAATGTCAACAAAATGAAGAAGATAGTCATCAATTTCAGGAAGCGTAGTGGAGATCATGCCCCTGTCTACATCAACGGGGACGAAGTAGAAATGGTCGAGAGCTTCAAGTCTTTAGGTGTCCAGATCACCAACAACCTGTCCTGGTCCCTCCATTTGGGACACTAGTTAAGAAAGCCCACCAACGCCTCTACTTTCTCAGGAGACTAAGGAAATTTGGCATGTCCGCTACAACTCTCACCAACTTCTACTGATGCACCATAGAAAGCGTTCTTTCTGGTTGTATCACAGCTTGGTATGGCTCCTGCTCGGTCCAAGACCGCAATAAACTACAAAAGATCACCTAATAGAAGTGATAACTCCAAAAGATCACCTAATAGAGGTGTATAAGATGTTGAGAGGCATAGATCAGGTGGACTCTCAGAGGCTTTTTCCCAGGGTGGAAATGTCTGCTACGAGAGGACACAGTTTTAAGGTGCTGGGGGGTAGGTACAGGGGAGATGTTAGGGGTAAGTTTTTCACACAGAGGGTGGTGGGCGAGTGGAATCGGCTGCCGTCAGTGGTGGTGGAGGCGAACTCAATAGGGTCTTTTAAGAGACTCCTGGATGAGTACATGGAGCTTAATAGGATGGAGGGTTATAGGTAGGTCTAGAAGGTATGGATGTGTTCGGCACAACTTGTGGGCCGAAGGGCCTGTTTGTGCTGTAGTTTTTCTATGTTTCTATGAATGAAGCCCAGTCCATCACTCAAACCAACCTTCCATCTATTGACACTGTCTACACTTCCCGTTGCCTCAGAAAAGCAGCCAGCATAATCAAGGATCCCATGCACCCCGGATATACCCTCTTCCACCTTCTTCCATCAGGAAAAAGATACAAAAGTCTGAGGACACGTACCAACCGAGTCAAAAGCAGCTTCTTCCCTGCTGCCATCAGACTTTTGAATGGATTTCCCTCGCATTAAGTTGATCTTTTTCTACACCCTAGCTATGACTGTAACACTATATTCAGCACTCTCTCCTTTCCTTCCTTATGAACGCTATGCTTTGTCTGTATAGTGCGCAAGAAACAATACTTTTCACTGTATACTAATACATGAGACAATAATAAATCAAATTTTATAGAGATGAAAATTATGAAGAGTCAAGGCAGAGTAAAGAGTGAGAAACTATTCCCACTGTCGGATGGGTTGAGAACTTCAGGACACAGATTTAAAGTACTTGGCAAAAGAACCAAAGGCAACACGAGGGAAAATGATTTTGTGCAGAAAGTGGCTGTGATCTGGAATGCAGCGCCTGAAAGGGTGTCTGCAGCAAACACAATCACAGCTTTCATAAGGGAAGCGGATAAGCACCTGCAGGGACAAGCAACTGCAGCAAACATGGCTTGGGTTTAATGAGCCGAATGGCTGCCTCCTGTGTTGTAGCCATTCTATAATTAATCCCAAAACTGATCAAATACTTGTATTTATAAAGCACCTTTTACATATTAATACATCACAAAGCCCTTCACAGGAGCTTTAGAAAGCCAAGCCACACAGGACAATGTTAGGGCAGATGGCTAAAAGCCCAGTAAATTTTAAGGAGCACCTTAGAGGGAGGAGAGGTTAAAAAAGCAAGCAGTTTAGGGGAAATTTTAAAAAATATATATATTTCCAGGATGTGATTTTGATTTGATTTATTGTCACATGCATTAACATAGTGAAAAGTATTTTCTTGCGTGCTATACACACAAAACATACCATTCATAGAGAAGGAAAGGAGAAAGTGCAGAATGTAGTGTTACAGTCATAACAAGGATGTAGAGAAAGATCAACTTAATGCAAGGTAGGTCCATTTAAAAGTCTGACAGCAGCAGGGAAGAAGCTGTTCTTGAGTCAGTTGGTATGGGACCTCAGACTTCTGTATCTTTTTCCCCGAAGGAAGAAGGTGGAAGAGGTGGACAACACTGCCAAAGCCAGCATTTACTGCCCATTCCTAAATTAGTCTCGAGACCGTGGTGGTGGACAACTTCTGGAGGACATCAAGTGATTTGCTAACTTCAGAGAGCAGTGAACAACATTGTGATGCTTCTAGATCACACAGTGGCGAGATCAGGTCAAGATGCCAAATCTTCTTCCCTGAACGGCTTTAGTGAACCAGCTGGGTGTTTCTGACAATCTAGTAATTTAATGACCAGCATTACTGGCTTGAGCTTTTCGTTCCAAATTTATTTAATTAACTGATTTTAAATTCCGTTATGTAGTTGTGTAGTGAATTTAAATCAATAGACAAGGCCACTGCATACTTTTCCTTGAACATAACTACATTGCTATCCTCGTATCAAAGTTCGGGGACTTGGAGGCTGAAGGCACAAGGAGATGCATAATCTCAAGGGCAGAATTGGAAGAGAACAGATATCTGAGGATTGTGAAACTGGAAAAGATTACAGAGACAGAGAAGTTAAAACTATGGAGTTATTTGAAGTTAAGGATGAGTATTTTAAAACTGAGGCATTACTTCTCTAAGAGCAAATATAAAGCAGTGAGCACATGGGTGATATGAGCGACAGGAGTTGGAGAGTAAAGATATGGGCAGCAGAGTTTTGGATGCCCTCAAATTTATAAAGGGATTAAAGCAAATTACTGCAGATGCTGGAATCTGAAACCAAAAGAGAAAATGCTGGAAAATCTCAGCAGGTCTGGCAGCATCTGTCAGGAGAGTCCAGTTGATTCTTTGTCAAAGCTGAAAGGCATAGAAAGTAGGAGATATTTATACCGTAGGGTGAGGGAATGAAAGATGAGTCATAGCCACAAAAACAAGGGGAAAGGTTATTAACGGCAGTCCATAGAAAGAATGTGTGAAAGGCCAAACGGCAGAGAAGCTGAAATCAGAGGGTAGGCTGTGACAGATGGAGATGTGGGGGGAGGGGGGGGGGAGATGGGTGGGAGAGAGATAAAATTGAGAAACAGGGGTTAAAGGGAAGCAAAGGGGGAGAAAAGGTAAGAAAGGGGGGATAAAGTAGGAAGAGTGGGGGGGGGAAATAAAAATAAAGATAGACAATAAAGAAATAAAAGGCAGAGAGCAGTTAAAAATTAAAGGAGACAAGGTGGGGTCGAGCAAATCATCTGAAGCTGTTGAATTTGATGTTGAGACCGGAAGGGTGGAGCGTGTCTAGCTGGAAGATGAGATGCTGTTCCTCCAGTTTGCGTTGAGCTTCACTGGAACATTGCAGCAGGCCAAGGACAGACATGTGGGCATGGGAGCAGGATCGTGTGTTAAAATGGCAAGCAACAGGAAGGTCAGGGTCCTGATTGCACACAGACCGAAGGTGCTCAGCAAAGCGATCACCCAGTCTACGTTTGGTCTCTCTGATATAGAGGAGACCACAATGGGAGCAGCAAATGCAATAGACCAAATTGAAAGTGGTGCAAGTGAAATGCTGCTTAACCTGGAATCAGTGTTTTGGAGCTTGGATGGTGAACATGGAAGAGGTAAAGGGACAGGTGTTACACCTTCTGTGATTGCATGGGAAGCTGCCATGGGTGATGGGAGCAAACCACAGAGAATGTTCCTTCCGGGATAACCTAGGCCATTCCTCCAATATCCCCAACACCTCTCCCATGTGGAACAGTCAAGAGGTGATAAGGTAAAGCTGAATTCTGTAAATGAACTGATGCTGTGTTTTTGAATTATGTCAAAATAGGAAGTAGCCGGAACCCAGAGATAACAATGCAGGAAAGACAAGACATGCAGCTGATACTCTGATTATGATTCTATAGTTAAGAATGGAACTAGCTGAGTGCAGTATCACCCACCTTGACGACAGCAGACACACTTTGGAGAGAGGATGGTGTGACCAATGTGTCAAAGACCAATGTATCAAAGAAGGATGAGGAAGGGAAGCTTACCTTTATCACATTGTAATCATGATCAGAAATGGGAACTGGAGCAAATTTCCTCACTCCCTCCAACCCAATGTTTCACCACAATTGCCAAACTGGCTAAGATTAGCTAACTTAGCACAGACCAAAATCAAACTGAGTGCCTCTAGTCTGTGTGCACAGAACAGTACCAGATGTTGCATACATCCAAAACCATACTTTAAAATTGTAAACACTGCCTAATTAATGCAGTTAATTGAAAATAGCATGGTGCCAAAGATGTCTCGAGTTCATATGCACATTGTGCTTATTTTAAAATCAAGTCTTAACTGTAAATTTCCAATACAGTCAGAGGTTTACAGCATGGAAACAGGCCCTTCGGCCCAGCTTGTCCATGCCACCCTTTTAAAAAAAAACTTAACTAGTCCCAATTGCCCGCGTTTGACCCATATCCCTCACTCATAGAATCATAGAAACCCTACAGTGCAGAAGGAGGCCATTCGGCCCATCGAGTCTGCACCGACCACAATCCCACCCAGGCCCTACCCCCACATATTTACCCGCTAATCCCTCTAACCTACGCATCCCAGGACTCTAAGGGGCAATTTTTAACCTGGCCAATCAACCTAACTCGCACATCTTTGGACTGTGGGAGGAAACCGGAGCACCCGGAGAAAACCCACACAGACACAAGGAGAATGTGCAAACTCCACACAGACAGTGACCCGAGCCGGGAATCGAACCTGGGACCCTGGAGCTGTGAAGCAGCAGTGCTAACCACTGTGCTACCGTGCCGCCCACTAGCCACCTTACTCATGTAACTGTCTAAATGCTTTTTAAAAGACAAAATTGTACCCACCTCTACCACTACCTCTGGCAGCTTGTTCCAGACACTCACCACCTTCTGTGTGAAAAGATTGCCCCTCTGGACACTTTTGTATCTCTCCCCTTAAACCTATGCCCTCTAATTGTAGACTCCGCTACCTTTGGGAAAAGATGTTGACTATCTAGCTGATCTATGCCCCTCATTATTTTATAGACCTCTATAAGATCACCCCTCAGCCTCCTACGCTCCAGAGAAAACAGTCCCAGTCTATCCAGCCTCTCCTGATAACTCAATCCATCAAGTCCCGGTAGCATCCTAGTAAATCTTTTCTGCACTCTTTCTAGTTTAACAATATCCTTTCTACAATAGGGTGACCAGAACTGTACACAGTATTCCAAATGTGGCCTTACCAATGTCTTGTAGAACTTCAACAAGACGTCCCAACTCCTGTATTCAATGTTCTGACCAATGAAACCAAGCATGCCGAATGCCTTCTTCACCACTCTGTCCACCCGTGACTCCACTTTCAAAGAGCCATGAGCATGTACCCCTAGATCTCTTTGTTCTATAACTCTCCCCAACACCCTACCATTAACTGAGTAAGTCCTACCCTGGTTCGATCTACCAAAATGCATCACCTCGCATTTATCTAAATTAAACACCATCTGCCATTCGTCAGCCCACTGGCCCAATTGATCAAGATCTTGTTGCAATCCGAGATAACCTTCTTCACTGTCCAGAATGAAGCATAAAAGAATTGGAAAATATTTTTTAAATGGTAAAAATGGTGGTATTGGATAGATTGTACTTAAAGCTGATAAGGGACAAGGACTGGGTGAGAGTCATCCAAGCAAGCAGAGGGAGAAAATATTGTGGAGGCAATGACTATAATTTTCAGTTTTCTTTCGACTCCGGGATGGTTCCAGAGGACTGCAGAAATGTGAACATTGTAAAGGTAAGCCCGGCCCAGCATGAACCGGCCAACGAGTTTAACCTCAGTGGAGGGGAAACATCGAGAATAATAATTTGGAACAAAATTAATAGTCACAAGGACAAATTCAGTTTGACTGTGGAAAGCAAGCATTTATTAAGGGAAATGCAAGTTTCACTAACTTACTGGAGTTTTTTTGATGAACTAACAGAGGGTTGATGAGGATAATGCTATTGGTATGGTATACATGGACTTCCAGACATTATAGTTCAAGGAATAAAAGAGACGATAGCAAGATGGATACAAAACTGGATGAGTGACAAGAAACAGCACATAACAGAAGTATGGCTGAGAAAAGGGCAGACTGACAACTCAATGTTCCAGGATACAGATGCTACAGGTGTGACAGAAGCACAGGTAAGCGAGGAGGGGGAGTTGTCTTTTTGATAAGGGAGGGCATAACAACAGGCCTAAGGAAGAATATTCTTGGGGGCTCATCAAATGTCACCATATGAATAGAACTGAGAAACAAGAATGGAATGGTCACTCTGATGGGACTGTATTATAGACCTCCCAATAGCCAGCGGGAACTAGAAGAGCAGATATGTAGCAAGACTGCAGATCACAGAATCACAGAGTACTACAGTGCAGAAGAGGCCCATTGAGTCTGCACTGACACATGAAATGCCCTGACCTGCCCACCTAATCCCACTTGCCAGCACTTGGCCCACAGCTTTGAATGTTATGGTGTGCCAAGTACTGATCCTGGTACTTTTTAAAACGATGTGAGGCATCCTGTCTCTGCCATCCTCCCAGGCAGTGCATTCCAGACTGTCACCTCGGAGTAAAAATGTTTTTCCTCAAATCACCCCCCCCCCCCCCCCCCCCAAACCTCCCACCCCTCACTTTTAACTTGTGTTCCCTCGTAACTGACAACAGATAGTTGAAATGGTAGTATTAGTGGGAGATTTTAATTTCTGAAGGATTGACTGGGCTACCCAGAGTGCAAAGGACCTGGATGAGGTGGAATTTGTTGAATGTATCGAAGAAAGTTTCCTGAATCAATATATAGAGAGCCCTACTCGGGAGGGTGCAACACTGGACCTCCTCTTAGGAAACGAGGTAGAGCAAGTGACTGAGGTATCAGTCAGGGAACACTGTGTGTTCAGTGACCATAACACTACTAGTTTAAAATAGTTATGGGAAAAGATAGGACGGGTCCACAGGTTAAGGTCCTAAACTGGAGCACGGCCAATTTTTGGGGCATTAGGCAGGATCTAGCAGAGGTCGATTGGGCGAGTCTGTTTGAAGGGAAAGAAACGACTGGCAAATGAGAGGTTTTAAAAGTCTGATGTCAAGAGTCCAGGGGCAGTATGTTCCTGTCAGGGTGAAGGGAAAGGCTGGTGAGTTTAGGAACCCCTGGCTGACAAGGGAGATTGAGGCTCTGGTCAGGAAAAAGGAAGCATACATTGGGTTTAGGCAATCGGACCAAGTGAATCCCTCGATGACTATAAAAAGTGAGAGAGAAATCAGGAGGGCAAAAAAAAGGTACAAGGTGGATCTTGAAGGTAAGGCTAAAGAAAATCCCAAGAGGCTTTATAGCTATATTAAGAGCGAAAAGGTGGCTAAGGAGAGAACAGGTACCCTTAAAGATCAACATGCCCGTACTTGTGTGGAGCCACAGGAGATGGGTGAGATTTTTATTTATTTTGAGAATATTTCTCCTTGGTATTTTACTGAGGAGGTGCTAAAGAAAATGGCAGAAAGAGACCATTCAGCCCATCGCGTCTGCACCAACCACAATCCCACTCAGGCCCTATCCACATATCTCTATATATTTACCCACTAACCCCTCTAAACTATGCATCCCGGGATACTAAGGGGCAATTTAGAATGGCCAGTCAACCTAGCCCGCACATCTTTGGACTGTGAGAGGAAACTGGAGCACCTGGAGGAAACCCACGCAGACACAGGGAGAATGTGCAAACTCCACATAGACAGCGACCCGAGCCGGGATTCAAGCCCAGGTCCCTGGAGCTGTGAAGCAGCAGTGCTAACCACTGTGCTACCGTGCCACCCAGGTATCTGCAGCTTTAAAGCGCATTAAGATGGATAAATCCCCTGGGCCTGATCAAATCCATCCTCGAATCTTGAGAGATGCTGGGGAAGGAATTGCAAAGGCTCTTGCAGAGATATTTGCTTCATCTCTTTTAAGTACCAGAAAACTGGAGGGTGGCTAACGTTGTTCCGTTGTTTAAGAAGGATAGCAAAGACAAATCAGGGAAATACAGGCCGGTGAGCCTGACATCAGTGATAGGTAAGTTAACGGAGGGGATTCTGAGGGACAGGGTCTAACAACATTTGGATAGTCAAGGTCTGAATAGGGATAGTCAGCACGGCTTTGTGCATGGAAAGTCGTGTCTGACAAACCTTCTAGAGTTTTTCGAAGAGGTAACCAAGAGGATGGATGAGGGTAGGGCAGTAGATGTTGTCTGTATGGACTTTAGCAAAGCCTTTGACAAGGTCCCGCACAGCAGGCTAGTCTGGAAGGTTAGGCCACATGGGATCCATGGACAGCTAGCTAATTGGGTTCAAAATTGATGCAATGGTAGGAAGCAGATGATTATGGTCGAAGGTTGTTTCTCAGACTGGAGGTTTGTGAGTAGTGTGTGCCTCAAGAGGTAGATGTTGGGACCTTTGTTATTTATATAAATGATTTGGATGTGAATATACAAAACATGGTTAGTAAGTTTGTGGATGATACTAAATTAGGACGTATCATTGATAAGTGAAGAAAGTTATCAAACATTACAGGGGGGATCTTGATCAGTTAGGGAAGTGGGCCGAGGATTGGGAAATGGATTTCAATACAGATAAGTGTGAGGTCTTGCATTTTGGAAAGTCAAACCAGGGTATGATTTATACAGTGAATGGTAGGGTCCTGGGGAGTGTTGAGGAACAGAGGGACCTAGGAGTCAGGGCATTGAGTGTACGAGTTAGGGCATCCAGAATGGGCGGCACGGTAGCACAGTGGTTAGCACTGCTGCTTCACAGCTCCAGGGTCCCGGGTTCGATTCCCGGCTCGGGTCACTGTCTGTGTGGAGTTTGCACATTCTCCTCGTGTCTGCGTGGGTTTCCTCCGGGTGCTCCGGTTTCCTCCCACAATCCAAAGATGTGCGGGTTAGGTTGATTGGCCAGGTTAAAAATTGCCCCTTAGAGTCCTGGGATGCGTAGGTTAGAGGGATTAGCGAGTAAAATATGTGGGGGTAGGGCTTGGGTGGGATTGTGGTCGGTGCAGACTCGATGGGCCGAATGGCCTCCTTCTGCACTGTAGGGTTTCTATGATTCTATGATCATGTTACAGTTGTATAAGTCATTGGTGGGGCCGCACTTGGAGTAGCGTGTACAATTTTGGTCACCTTGTTATAGGAAAGACATTGATAAACCGTAAAGAGTGCAAAGATGATTTACGAGGATGTTGCCAGGACTAGTGGGTCTGAGTTATAGGGAGGGGTTGGTTAGGCTAGGACTTTATTCCTTGGAACGTAGGAGAATAAGGGGTGATCTTATTGAGATGTATAAAAACATGAGGGACATAGATAGAATGTATGCACATAGTCTTTTTCCCAGGGAAGGGGAATTGAGAACTAGAGGGCGTAGGTTTAAGGTGGGAGGGGAAAGATTTAAAAGGGACCAGAGGGGCAACTTCTTCACGCAGAGGGTGGTGCGTATATGGAATGAGCTGCCAGAGAAAGTGGTTGAGGCAGGTACAAGAGCAATATTTAAAAAGCATTTCGATAAGTAGATGAATGGGAAAGGATTAGAGGGATATGGGTCAAACGTGGGCAATTGAGAGTAGCTGAAAGGTCACCATGGTTAGCATGGGCCGGTTGGGCCGAAGGCCTGTTTCCATGCTGTATCGGACAGAAAGAAGGTTTGTAGTCGAGTTCCAGAGGGTTATGTTGGTACCTTTGTTCTTCCTGATGTTAATGACCTTGATGCACAGGACACAAGTTTGCAGACGATATAAAATTTGGAAGCATTGTGAGCTATGAGGAGAATAGTGTAGAAACTCAGGACACAGAAAAGTTGGAATGGGTGGACAGTTAGCAGATGATGTTCAATCAGGAAAATGTGAAGTGATTCATTTTGATAGGAAGAACATAGAGGGACAATATAAAATAAGATACAATTCTCAATGGGGTGCAGGAGCAGAGGGACCTTGGTGTATATGTACATAAATCATTGAAGTTGGCAAGACAGGTTGATAGAGTGGCATAGTGGTTAGCACCGTTGCCTCACAGCGCCAGGGACCCAGGTTCAATTCCAGCCTCGGATCACTGTCTGCATGGAATTTGCATGCTGTTCCGTGTCTGCGTGAGTTTCCTCCGGATGCTCTAGTTTCCTCCCACACTCCAAAGATGTGCGGGTTAGGTTGATTGGCCATGCTAAATTGCCCCTTTGTGTCAGGGGGACTAACAGGGTAAACATGTGGGGTTACAGGGAGGGGGCCTGGGTGGGATAGTTGCCGATGCAGGCTCAATGGGCTGAATGGCCTCCTTCCACACTGTAGGGATTCTATGATTCTAATAAAGCATACAGTATGCTGAGCTTTAATAATAGGGGCATCAAGTACAAAAGCAAGGAGGTTATTCAACATGTAGTTGCGCTTCTGCTGGAACATTGCATCCAGTTCTGGGTACTACACTTTAGGAAGGACATGAAGGCATTGGGGAGAGTGCAGAAAAGATTCACAAGAATGGTTCCAGGGATGAGGAACTTCAGTTACAAAGATAAATCGGAGGGATTGGGACAGTTTTCCATGGAAAAGAAAACATCCAGAGGAAATGTGATAGAGGTGTTCAAAATCATAAGGGGTCTGAACAGGATAGAAAGGGAGAAGCTTTCACCACCTGTCAAAGGATCAAGAAAAGAGCACAGATTTCAAGTAATTGGTAAAAGAAACAAAGGTGATGGGAGGCAAAACTTTTATCACACTGAGTGATTAAGGTCTGGAATGCACTGCCTGAGTGTAATGGAGGCAGGTTCAATCAAGGCACCCAAAAGGGAATTAGACTGTTACCTGAAAAGGAAGAATGTGCAGGGTTATGGGGAGATGATGAAGGAATGCTACCAAGTGGACTGCTCAGAGAGGGTGGGAGGGAGTGTGGGCCCCAACTCCTTCTATGCCACTACCGCCAAATATAATAATCTGTGAACATGACTGGAACAAATCCATGATTCTGAAAACTACTGTAACCTCGTCATTAAAATATTCCAATCCAACGGTCAAGGATTCAAACTGCACCATTGCAAACTGCAAAATTGAGTTTAATAAATCTGATCATCTGTAGGCTGCTATCAGAAAACATCCATGAAACTTGCTGGATTGTCACCAACAGCCAACAATTGATCAATGGCCATCAGGGAAAGGATTAACTGTCCCTACTCCATCTAGCCTGCCTTTTACTCTGATACCGCACCATATAGTTAATCCTCAACACCCTCAGGGCAACAGTGCCACTCTTTTCAGTTGATGCATAGACCAACCTTGGCACCACAACTCTCAAGACCGGTGGTCATGTCTTGGAGCACATGCAATTCTTCAGCCAGCAAGGCAATGCCTTCTGCAAAATCCAGGTCGGTCAATCAGTGGCATTGCCATAAAATATCCACCATCGCCTTCAACAACAATAACTAGATAACAAAGGGGTTGCCTATCACCATCAGGAAACAGAACATTGGGGATGTTGACTGAGATGGGGAGAAATTTCTTTGCACAGAGGGTTGCGAATCTTTGGAATTCTCTGCGAGGGCTGTGGAAGCTCATCACTAAGTAAGATGAAAGCAGAGATTGATAGATTTCTGAATAACTGTAATAAAGAGTTCAGGGGATAGTGGGGGCTAAACACATTGAAGGATGTTATTAAACTAGAAAGAGAGCAGAAAGAGTTTACTAGGATGCTACCGGGACTTGATGGTTTGAGTTATAAAAGGTTGGATAGACTGGGACTTTTTGCCCTGGAACATAGGAGGCTGAGGGATGATCCTATAGAGGTCTATAAAATAATGAGGGGCATAGATCAGCTAGATAGTCAATATCTCTTCCCAACGGTAGGGGAGTCTAAAACTAGAGGGCATAGGCTTAAGATGAGAGGAGAGAGATACAAAAGTGTCCAGAGGGGCAATTTTTTCCACACAGAGGGTGGTGAGTGTCTGGAACGAGCTGCCAGAGGTAGTAGTAGAGGCAGGTACAAGTTTGTCTTTTAAAAAGCATTTAAACAGTTACATGGGTAAGATGGGTATAGAGGGATATGGGCCAAATGCGGGCAATTGGGACTAGCTTAGTGGTAAAAAAGGGCGGCATGGACAAGTTGGGCCAAAGGGCCTGTTTCCATGCTGTAAACCTCTATGACTCTACGACCACTTCCCTAATTAGAAAGTAACATCTCCAGGGAGGGCTATGTACAGATCAACATCAACACAAGAATCGGAGGCTTCCACTTAACTAAAGATGGTACTGGACAGGATTTCTGTCTAGACAGATACCAAATACAAGTTAAAACATTTTTTTAAAAACATGAAGGACTGCAAGTATTAATTGGTTAGTGACAGTCTACCTTGAGCTCAATTCTACACTAAGGTCACATGGACTATGTTTTTAGAATATAATTGGTTGGTTGATAAACTAGAAAGTCAAGTCAATCAAAAATATAACATTTTCACTTTCACAATGATTCAAATTATTTGCAATTCAAACTATTATGCACACAGTAGCTATACTGCATGTGTTATTGGTCTCAAGTTTTAAAGGCAAGGAACTGTCTTTTGCAGCTCCAACAACACTCAAGTCCAAAGATGTGCGGGTTAGGTTGATTGGCCAGGTTAAAAATTGCCCCTTAGAGTCCTGAGATGTGTAGGTTAGAGGGATTAGTGGGTAAAATATGTGGGGGTAGGGCCTGGGTGGGATTGTGGTCGGTGCAGACTCGATGGGCCGAATGGTCTCCTTCTGCACTGTAGGGTTTCTATGATTCTATGATTCTAAGAAGCTTAACACCATCCAGGACAAAGCAGCCCCGCTTGATTGGCACCACATCCACAAACATCCCCTCCCCCCACCACTGACGCTCAGTAGCAGCAGTGTGTACTATCTACAAGATGCAGTGCAGCAATTCACCAAGATCCTTAGACAGCACCTTCCAAACCCGCAACTACTTCCACCTAGAAGGACAAGGACAGCAGATATGTGGGAACACCACCAACAGGTTCCCCTCCAAGCCACTCACCTTCCTGACTTGGAAATATATCGCTGTTCCTTCGCAGTCGCTGGGTCAAATTCCTGGCATTCCCTCTCTAACATTGTGGATCAGCCCACAGCACATGGGCTGCAGCGTTTCAAGAAGGCAGATCACCACTACCTTCATAACGGCAACTAGGGATGGGCAATAAATGCTGGCCAGCCAGCGACGCCCATATCCCACAAATGAATTTTTAAAAAATTGTCTGAGTATATTTTTTTTAAAATCAAGTATGGCATCACATTGTCCAGACTTAGTATGGACTGACCTGACTCTCAGAGCGAAGTCTAGAAGTGATTTTGATGACTAACACTGCAACCTAGTGAGTTGTAAAAACAAACAAGAGAAAGTTCCAAGTCAAGGGGCACTGCACAGTGATCAGTACTAGACAGAGACAAACTGACTGGAAACTACACAATATCACAGTAAATTCAATGTGACTTGCTCCTTTTCCATTCACAAGGGCTACAAAGAGCTGGGTCCAGTTACAGAGCACTACGAACAGGAGCAAGGTTTCCAGACTGAAGGAACAAAACAATTAATGATGTAGGAGAGTGTAATTTCTATTATATAGGTTGACTAACAATGAAATTTATAGTCTGGTGTCTATATTTGACCCAATGGGTACAAAAAGGAAGCACTGCACCTCCACATCTTAAAAAAATAAACAAGCGTCTTAACAGAGAGACTTCTTTAATACGGAGGGACAAAACTAAAGATAAAGAGAGGTTGGATAAACTCGGCTTGTTCTCACTGGAACGACGGAGGTTGAACATAGAAAATACAGCACAATACAGGCCCTTTGGCCCTCGATGTTGTGCCGAGCTTTGTCCGAAACCAAGATCAAGCTATCCCACTCCCCATCATCCTGGTGTGCTCCATGTGCCTATCCAATAACCGCTTAAAAGTTCCTAAAGTGTCCGACTCCACTATCACAGCAGGCAGTTCATTCCACACCCCAACCACTCTCTGAGTAAAGAACCTACCTCGGACATCCCTCCTATATCTCCCACCATGAACCTTATAGTTATGCCCCCTAGTAACAGCTACATTCACCCGAGGAAATAGTCTCTGAACGTCCACTCTATCTATCCCCCTCACCATCTTATAAACCTCTATTAAGTGGCCTCTCATCCTCCTCCGCTCTAAAAAGAAAAGCCCTAGCTCCCTCAACCTTTCCTCATAAGACCTACCCTCAAAACCAGGCAGCATCCTGGTAAATCTCCTCTGCACTCTCTCCAATGCTTCCACATCCTTCTTATAGTGAGGTGACCAGAACTGCACACAATATTCCAAATGTGGTCTCACCAAGGTCCTGTACAGTTGCAGCATAACCCCATGGCTCTTAAACTCCAACCCCTGTTAACACACTATAGGCCTTCTTCATGACTCTATCCATTTGAGTGGCAACCTTCAGAGATCTGTGGATGTGAACCCTAAGATCTCTCTGTTCCTCCACATTCCTCAGAATCCTGCCGTTGACCCTGTAATCCACATTCAAATTTGTCTTACCAAAATGAATAACCTCGCACTTATCAGTGTTAAACTCCATCTGCCATTTTTCGGCCCAGCTCTGCATCCTATCAATGTCTCTTTGCAGCCTACAACAGCCCTCCACCTCATCCACTACTCCACCAATCTTGGTGTCATCAGCAAATTTACTGACCCACCCTTCAGCCCCCTCCTCCAAGTCATTGATAAAAATCACAAATAGCAGAGGACCCAGCACTGATCCCTGTGATACACCGCTGGTAACTGGTCTCCAGTCTGAAAATTTTCCATCCACCACCACAGTTGAGGGGTGACCTGATAGAGGTTTACAAGATCATGAGTGGCATGGACAGAATGGATAGTCAGATGCTCTTTCCTAGGGTAGAAAAGTCAAGTACTAGGGGACATAGGTTTAAGGTGCATGGGGAAAAGTTTAGAAGTGATGTGTGAGGCAAGGATTTTTACACAAAGGGTGGTGAATGTCTGGAACGCGCTGCCCGGGGAGGTGGTGGGAGCAGGTACGATAGCGGCATTGAAGGGGCAACTAGATGAATACATGAATAGGATGGGAATGGAAGGATACGGACTCCGTAAGTGCATACGGTTTTAGTTTAGGCAGGCATCATGATCAGCGCAGGCTTGGAGGGCCTAAGGGCCTGTTCCTGTGCTGTACTGGTCTTTGTTCTTTATACTATATAGAGTTAGGGTAGTGTGAACGTATTGAGGCAGATGTAGGGGAAAACAAAATTAATTGTATGTGTGTGTGTGGGGGGCAGGGGTGTACAATTCTCCTGGCTAACCACACACAACTGCATCTCTGGGGGTTTCTATTTGTAGTCCACATTAGGCATATATCCCCACCTAAAATACAGCAAGTCCTCACATTAAGCTGAACGTCATTGCTCTTCAACATTGTTCATCCTAAAAGGCCTGTTGTTCCTATTTGCGTTGCCGTTTTCAGTTTTATGCCATCAGCAATCTCCACCCCCGTGCGCTGTACTTTGGGCCATCTATCACCAACACCAGAGGTGCAGGCTGTGGGGAGACAAACGATGCCCAAGATTCTGGAACATTATCCCAGAGAAAGGAAGTAGCTGACGGGCTGGTGAGTACCCTGAGGTGGGCGGAAAGTCCAAAGAGCGGGGTGGGAGGGAGCGTGGGCCCCAGCTTCTACTTCTACTTCACCACCACCAATAATAATAATCTGTGAACAGGCAGTAACTGTTGAATCAAAAAAGGTGCAAATTCTTTTGTTAATCCTCCAGAAAATGGCATTCGCCATTGCAGACCAAGGTCAAAAACTTGACAGAACTCAATTTTATAGCATTAGAGATCAAATAGATCACGCAAGTTATTATAGACAGTAAAGTCCCATTGAGACAAATTCCAGGGGATCCACCTACAAATTTGTATGAAGCTTTAGGCCAGAGCTTTGCATTGAAAAATGTCAGGAGTTAACCCTGGAAAACATCCACAATCTTTTTCTGCTTACCATGCCATCTGTGGACATACATGATACAGTCAACCACTAGTCAAACCTGCTTTCAGTGTTATCATGCTGCAGTGTGAAATCCCAGAGCTTCTCTACTGCCTCTGTGACACTGGCTAGGTGGATGGCTGGGCATGCAGATTCTTGAGGGTTATTGGCCTCCTGGGTGCAAGAACATACTGCATCCACAACTGCACCATCGGTCAGTTCCATTGTGCAACATACAGCATTGTCCAGCTCCATGCACATTTCCATGATTGTCTCTGCTGCAATTTCTATGTCTAACTCCTGCAGGTGAGGGCAAAGTGCCTCGTCATCAGGTTGTTTGGATTTACCCTGCTCCTCCTCATCATCAATATCTTGTGCAGTCCTAACATGTTTGAATCCAGTGTGGCAGAAGCAGTTGGAAACTGTGGCTTCCAGCGCCATCTTCAATGCCTTTTCATCATGAACATAGCCTCTGTAACAACTGGAGTATACTGCTGCTTCTTATCAATGGTCTCAATAACCTGAGAGATCAGCTGCTCTTGATGGTGGGTTTTCAGGATCCTAATCATCCCCTGATCTATTGGCTGGAATTTGTTCTTGCCTCCAAAGACCACAACCATCAGCTTGATGTTGTTGAAGCCACCAATGTCAGGATATGCAGGGTAGCTACCTGTAACAATGACAAATTGATACATTTTGTCCACTTTCCTGATCTACACCTCAAAAATGCTGGAGGTCATACAGGAAATGTTGTTAGCCTTGTACTGCATAGGTGGAGTCTTTACATTCACAAAGAACATTCCAATCACAAGAAGCGACAGCTTTTCGGCCTTATTCATGTTGGCATCGACTGCAGTGACATGTTCTTTGCTTTGCAACATTGCATGTTTAATCTTGAAATATCAAAGAGCAGATTGGCAAAAGACAGTAAAACAGTCTGGTTTCACCCGCATTAAAAATGTCTCATTGTGCATTATTGGTGGGTGGGTGGGTGAGACCATTTTACAAACGATCATGTGTTATTGCTACCACAACTACTACACTCTGTTTACTGCATGGAAAACTATGCAGGGCCTGATCTTGAAGTGGTTCAGCCTTCTGTTGTTGTGGGTAAACTCCATGTGGCTGTTTCTTTGTCTGCCGGATTGGACTATGAGATGGGAACATTCTCGGCTTGAACCACGTTTACAGGGTTTCTTCAACACTGGGACACTCAGTAATTCCCATCCTCTTTTATACTGGAGAAAATACCCACTTATCAAACTTTTCCAAGATGTTTGCTTTATGTTTCAAAATGGTGGGAACGCCCACTCCTATACGATATATGCCTTCAGCTCTGGTTTTCCACTTGCTGCAACAACTTCACCTTCTCTCTGACTGACAACACTTATAGGCTGAGCCATAATCTCACACTTTGCATGTCCTTTCACGGGGAGATCTCAATGTCAAAAATGGCTTGTACAGTGCTCTGATGATTTTGCACTTGTGTGATCTAACTCCTCTCCAATTGGTTGACACAGTCATGCGATAAACTTTGACAAACTTAATTAATCTGGAGTTACCAGTGTGAAATTTCAGCTCATCATGGACATTTTTCTACGGGATTTGCTATTCAGCCAGCAGAACTGGTTGATGACTTCGATATAACTGGAATTTTATGTCATCTTAGTTTGGTTCATGATCTCACTGTAATTTATGACAACACACAAGTCCCAATAGAAAAACCAGTAATACAACTAACATGTGGGAACCAAGTCGAGAATGTGATTTGGAGGCAGGGTGCAAAGAAAATGTGGTACTAATGAGAGATGTAGTATCAGAGCGAGTGACATACTGAGTGTAGTCCCACACGTCAGTACTTGGAATTTCTTATTTATGTAGGATATCGAGTCACTAAACAGGCCATTTGGCCCAACTGGTTCGTGCTGGCATTTAAATGAGTCTTTACCCGCCATTTAACCCTTTAAACTCTGCACCCAGGTTCTCTTCTTCTATGCTTCAACCTCTCAAGTGTGTCGATGCATTGCTTCAACTGTCCACATGTTGGCAGTGCAACCAACTCTGAGTGAAAAAGTCTGTTTTTGGTAATTGTCTATAATAGATTGATGCTTTCCATCCTGTATTCAGATACAAGTGGCAAATGTTTCTCCAAATTTCACCCTATTGAACCCCCTCTCAGACCTTCCTTTTGCATTCAAGACATCCCCAATGTACATGCAATGCATGTGCTTTCCCAGCACTAAACGAACTAGGGGCTCTCTCTTACCATCCTGATGCATGCCTAATTGAAGAATGGCCATTAATATTTTTATATTCAATACTTGGAGGAAAATGCACCTCTAGCTTTCTCATTCAATTAGTTCATAGATGTATTGTAATAGATACAAAATGCTCATTTCAAAATTTGTAACATCTTCAAATCATGCAGAATTTGAAATATGGTCAGGACCATAAACAATTAATTCATTCTGACTAAATTAGTACTTCAATTGCTACCATGATCCCATGGTAAAGAATCTGGATATTAAAAAACATCTGGACTATTTACATGATTTTACATCCCCTGATTAGTTACCTAGTTTAGAAACACTACAATGCGCAATCCCTTTATTTCCATATCTCTTAACATGTCTTGTCCCATCATCCTTAATCTATAAAAAGGTGACTGGACTACACCAACAAACATGCTTTCAGTCACAAAAGATTATGGTCGGAATTCCGTGGTCCTGTACAACCCACTACCACTGCCAGCGAGAACGGAGAGTTTGGTGCTCAGCCAAACCTCCATTCACAGCAGCAGAACCAAATAATCCCAGCCATGGGCAAGGTAGGAGAATTCCAGCCCATGAGTTTTGCTCATCAGAAAAACAAGCAATTGCAAATAAACAAAAGAGTCAGATTTGAGGCATTGCCTTCACTTACCTCCGTGCTCTAAAAATACTCGAACACATCTTTCTTTGCCTCTAGCTGCAGAGAAATGGAGCAGAGTCCATCCGTTAGCATCACGACCATTAGGAGAATAGCCTTGTTCCAGCATCTTGCGCACTGTATGAACATCACCAGCTGCAACAGCATTTTGGATTTGCAGTTCTTGCTGCAGTTCCGGGTTTCTTCTACAGTGATGATGGAACATGCTAGTGAGTCACGTTGTCACAATAGATGCATGAGGTCAATGTTCTACACCTTCATCAAACTTTAACAAGAATTCACAAATTAGTTCGGCGTAATAACAATCTCCAATTCATTTTATAAAAATTAGATACTCCAATAGAATTGGCAATTGAGGAAACCTGGCGCTAAGTTTAGCAAATCTGTCAATAAATGGAATATACTCTGTTGAACATCTGTTTGCAAATATCTGCTTGCTTAATAATGGGCTTGATTCGTACTATGAATTCTCAACAAGAGACATGATGAAACTAAAGGATCTGCTAATACTGCCCTCTTTTTAAAAAAATACTTTCATACATTCGTCACACCCTCTGCTGGAGAACAGTTCAAATCAAACTTCAAGCACAGTTTGTACATATCCTCCCTCCCAGCTTAGAGATATCAACTTGAAGGCAGTCAATTTAATGCCTCTCTTCCAAACTACCCTCAATTTGTAATTAAAATTTTAAATGAACAGAATTAACACATATAACAATTTCCCATCTAAATGATCACAAAGAACATGTGATTCATGAATTCAACCTGGCAAACATCATTGGCGTTAGACATCTCAAATGCCCTGCTTTTCCCATCTGTCAAATTCACTTCTGTATTGCTGTGGGTCTGGAGGCACATAAAGGCCAGGCAATGTAAGGATGACAGATTTCCTTCCTCCAGGATACCTTGGATGGATGAAGTACAAATAACATTCGCACCACACAAGTGCCAAGTATTAACCATCTCTCCTGCACTTTCAATCGTATCACCATTGCTGAATTCCTCACTACCAACATCCTCAGTGTTACCGTTGACCAGAAACTGAACTGGACTAGCCATATAAATACTGTGGCTTTAAAAGCAGGTCAGAGACTGGGAATTCTGCAGTGAATAACTCATCTCCTGACTCACCAAAACTTAGAAATCATAGAAACCCTACAGTACAGGAGGAGGCCATTCGGCCCGTCGAGTCTGCACCGACAACAATCCCACCTAGGCCCTATCCCCATAACCCCATACATTTCCCCACTAATTCCTCTATCCCAGGACACTAAGGGGCAATTTTACCTTGGCCAATCAACCTAACCTGCACATCTTTGGAGTGTGGGAGGAAACCGGAGCACCCGGAGGAAGCCCACACAGACACGGGGAGAATGTGCAAACTCCACACAGACAGTGACCCAAGCTAGGAATCAAACCCAGGTCCCTGGAGCTGTGAAGCAGCAGTGCTAACCACTGTGCCGCCCCTTATCCAATGTCCACCATCTACAAGGCGCAAATCACAAGTGTAATGGAATATTCTCCACTTGCCGAGATGAATGCGGCTCTAACAACACATGGAGCTAAACACCATTCAGGATAGAGCAGTGCAATTGATTGGCATCCCATCCACCACCTCAACTAATCACTTCCTCCACCATCAACACAGCAGCAGTGTACACCACATACAGGCACCACTGCAATTTGCCAAGTCTCCATTGACTACACCTTCCAAACCTGAGACCTTTGCCACATGGAAGGACAAAGTCAAAATATGGGATCACCAACTGCAAAGTTCCCCTCCAACCCACACATCATCCTGACTTGGAGAAATAGCTCATCATTTCTCCACTGTCACTGGGTAAAATTCCGGAAATCATTTCCTAACAGCACGATGGTGTGCCTATACCAGATGGACTGCATTGGTTCAAGGCTGAGGCTTTCCACCACCTTCTCAACTGGTAGAAGCAAGTGCCACAATAATGGATGAAACTGGATAACTATTTGAAGATTTTAAAAGTTAAAAGTAGGAAATAACTAGACATCTCTTTGAGAACAGAGGCAGCGGTGTAGTGGTATAGTCACTGGACTCGTAATCCAGAGATCCTGGGTTCAAATCCCACCATGGCAGGTGGCAGAATTTGGATTCAAGAACAACCTGGAATTAAGAGCTTAATAATGACTATGAAACCACTGCCTGCTTCAGGGATGTCCTTGAGGGAAGGAAATCTGCTGTCCTTACCTTGTCTGGCCTGTATGCGACTCCAGACCCACAGCGATGTGGTTGACTCCAGCAAGTCACTCAGTCAATAAAAAGGAATGAAACTGGACAGCATTGACCTAGGCACCAGAAATGACAACAGCGAACCCAGCCCTGTCAACCCTGCAAAGTCCTCCTTACTAACATCAATTGGGAAAGCTATCTCACAGGCTAGTTAAGAGTGGCTCGGTAGCACCAGTACTCATGGAACTGTACCTGACCATCTTGGGTAAATCCTGCCCCAGCAACAGGCCAGACACAACAGAGGTGGCAACACAATATTACAGTCAGGAGGGAGTTGCCCTGAAAGTCCTCAATATCGACTCCAGCCCCCATGAAGTCAAACATGGGCAAGGAAACCTCTCACTGATTACCATGCAAGGCCACCCATCTACCCTCAGTTGAACACCACTTGGAGGAAGCACTGAGAGTGGCAAGAATGTACTCTGGCTGAGACTTCAATGTCAATGCCATTACCAAGAGTGGCTCGGTAGCACCACTGTTCACCGTGACCCAAGGGACACAGCTGCTAGACTAGGCCTGCAGCAAATGATGAACAAGAGGAAAAAACATACTTGACCTCATCATCACTAATCTATCTGTTGCAGATGCATCTGTCCATGACAGTATCAGTAGGAGTGACCACAGCACAATCTATGCAGAGACAAAGGTCCTGTCTTCACACTGAGAATACCCTACATTGTGTTATATGGCACTACTACCATGCTAAATAGGTTAGACTTTTAACAGATCTAGCAACTCAAGACTGGACATCCACAAGGTGCTCTGGGCCATCAGGAGCAGTGGAATTTTACTGAACCACAATCTGCAACATCATGGTGCAGCAAAGCCCCACCCTACCATTACCATCAGCATGTCTTTCAGAAAGATAGCATCTCAATGCAACTGTGCACCCATTTATATAAAAATCCTAACACTGAAATTTAATGTAGATTTTCCAGTCTTTTGTCTCAAAACTTAGTTTTTAATAACAAACACTGGAGCTGTGATTTGTAACAGACGAGATACAATTGTCAATCATGGCTATTTATGTATGTTAATTTATAAATAAAACTGAGCTGTTTAAAAAAAAATCAAGCCAAGGGGTCAACCAAGGTTCAATGAAGAGTGCAGGAAGGCAAGCCAATGACAGCACTGGGCATATCTAAAAATGTGGTGACAACACAGGGTTGGTTACTTGCATGCAACAGAAGAAGCACCAAGTAACAAACAGAGCTAATGATCCCACAACCAACAATCACATCTAAGCCCTGCATTCCTGCCACATCCAGCCATGAATAGGAAGCAACGGTTTCCCTTAGCTGAGGGGTCAATTGCGAGTGGGCTTAGTTTTAAGGTAAGGGGCAGGGGATTTGAGAAAAAAACTTTTCACTCAGAGGGCGGTGGGAATCTGAAATGCACTGCCTGGGAAGGTAGTTAAGTAAGAAGTTTAACAACACCAGGTTAAAGTCCAACAGGTTTATTTGGTAGCAAAAGCCACACAAGCTTTCGAGGCTCTAAGCCCCTTCTTCAGGTGAGTGGGAATCATGTTTGACTTCATGGGGGCTGGAGTCGATATTGAGGACTTTCAGGGCAACTCCCTCCTGACTGTAATATTGTGTTCCCACTCACCTGAAGAAGGGGCTTAGAGCCTCGAAAGCTTGTGTGGCTTTTGCTACCAAATAAACCTGTTGGACTTTAACCTGGTGTTGTTAAACTTCTTACTGTGTTTACCCCAGTCCAACGCCGGCATCTCCACATCAAGGTAGTTAAGGCCAGAAACCTTACAACCTTTAAAAAATATTTGGATGAGCACTTGAAATATCATAAAATTCAAGGATATGGGACAAGTGCAGGAAAATGGGATTAGCGCGCCTTTACTAGTAGATATTGTCAGTGCAGACTCAATGGGCTATATGACTCGAATAGTGGTGAATAATTGAAACAATTCACTGGAGGAGGACCTGGCTCCACAAATATTCTCAATGATGGAGGAGCCCAGCACATCAGTGCAAAAGATAAGGCTGAAGCATTCACAACAACTTTCAGCCAGAAATGTTGAGTGGAGGGTCTATCTTCGCCTTCTCTGGACATTCCTATCATCACATATGCCAGTTTTCACCGAATTTAATTCATTCCACGAATGGGTGAATCAAGAAATGGCTGAAGGCATTGGATACAGCAAAGGCTGTGAACACTGACAATATTCCAGCAATAGTATTGAAGATGTGCTGCAGAACCTGCCACACCCTTAACCAAGCCTTTCCAGTACAGCTGCAACACTGGTAATTACACGGCAAATGAAAAATTGTCCGGGTATGTCCTGTACACAAGAAACTGGAAAATCAAGCCATCAGTCTACTCTTGATCATCAGTAAAGTGATGAAAATAGTCATCAACAGTACTATCAAGTGACACTTGTTTAGCAATAACCTGCTCACTTGTGATGATAGTGGTGCAATGATATATATGTAATCTACATTTTTTAATGTTTATGGGGAATGTTTAAAAATTCAGTTTCATTCTACAGGTAGTTGGTATGTCTGTTTGGAATGTAACTCACATGCTGGTAGAGCAGGATAATTGTTCATTTTAGCCTTGCAATGAGTTAAGAGTCAAGGGACTTTTGTTTACTTAATTTCCCCTGGGATTTGTGAGTGATTGATAGGGTCATGTGATGATTTTACATGCAGAGCTGGAACTGTAGCAGAAAGGAGTTAGTTCTAACTGGGAATCGTTTGAAGACAGAAGCTTCTGCAAGCTGTTCTGAAACTCATTTTCTCTCAAAGCTTCAAGAGTGTACACACTCATGATAGCAAGTATATTTATAGTTGCTAACTATGTCTAGAGACATTGAAGTCTTTAAGAGGAATGTTACTTATTTGGAACTGAAACAGCAATAAGTTAGAAATTAAAGTTGTTTCCTTTTCACTTTTAAATACTGTTCAATTGTTAATAGATAAGTTGCTCCAATTTTTAAGTATTATATTTAAACTGTGTTATTAAATAAAGTTTGTTTCACTATAAGAGATCCCTAATTTGGCAATGGACTTACTCATAGAATCATAGAAACCCTACAGTGCAGAAGGAGGCCATTCGGCCCATCGAGTCTGCACCGACCACAATCCCACCCAGGCCCTACCCCCACATATTTACCCGCTAATCCCTCTAACCTACGCATCTCAGGACTCTAAGGGACAATTTTTAACCTGGCCAATCAACCGAACCCGCACATCTTTGGACTGTGGGAGGAAACCAGAGCACCCGGAGGAAACCCACGCAGACACGAGGAGAATGTGTAAACTCCACACAGACAGTGACCTGAGCCGGGAATCGAACCCGGGACCCTGGAGCTGTGAAGCAGCAGTGCTAACCACCGTGCTGCCCCAACCACTGTGCTACCGTGCTGCCCTTACTCTTGGAGCAAATCATTCTATCCTCACATTTACACCAAAAAGACAAATTCTTGGGGTCTAGTCTGGCATCCTAATTTAACTTGGGGTTCTGGTCTGGGACCCTAACACACTGATGCCCAGGTTGGACTCTGTCAGAGTGACTGAGCTCCTGACCTCATTACGGCTTTGGTTCAAACTGAGACAAGAGAGCTGAGTGTCAGGGGAAAGTCGTGCTTGACAAACATGTTGGATTTTTATAAAGATGTGACTAGGGCGGTTGATGGAGGAGAACCGGTGGATGCGGTGTTTTTGGATTTCCAAAAGGCGTTTGATAAGGTGCCCCATAAAAGGCTGCTGAAGAGGATTAGGGCACACGGAGTTGGGGGTAGTGTGTTAAAGTGGATTGGGGACTGGCTATCCGACAGGAAGCAAAGAGTCGGAATAAATGGGTGTTTTTCCGGTTGGAGGAAGGTAACTAGTGGCGTGCCGCAGGGATCGGTACTCGGGCCGCAACTGTTTACCATTTATATAGATGATCTGGAGGAGGGGACGGAGTGTAGGGTAACGAAGTTTGCAGACGACACAAAGATAAGTGGAAAAGTGAATCGTGTGGAGGACGGAGAAGATCTGCAGAGAGATTTGGACAGGCTGAGTGAGTGGGCGAGGATATGGCAAATGGAGTATAACGTTGAGAAATGCGAGGTTATACACTTTGGAGGAAATAATAACAAATGGGATTACTATCTCAATGGAAACAAATTAAAACATGCTACCGTGCAAAGGGACCTGGGGGTCCTTGTGCATGAGACGCAAAAGCCCAGTCTGCAGGTACAACAGGTGATCAAGAAGGCAAATGGGATGTTGGCCTATATTGCGAAGGGGATAGAATATAAAAGCAGGGAAGTCTTGATGCACCTGTACAGGGCATTGGTGAGGCCGCAGCTGGAATACTGTGTGCAGTATTGGTCCCCTTATATGAGGAAGGATATATTGGCATTGGAGGGAGTGCAGAGAAGGTTCACCAGGTTGATACCGGAGATGAGGGGTTTGGATTATGAGGAGAGGCTGAGGAGATTGGGTTTGTACTCGTTGGAGTTTAGAAGGATGAGGGGGGATCTTATGGAGACTTATAAGATAATGCAGGGGCTGGATAGGGTGGAGGCGGAGAGATTCTTTCCACTTAGTAAGGAAGTTAAAACTAGAGGACACAGCCTCAAAATAAAGGGGGGTCGGTTTAAGACAGAGTTGAGGAGGAACTTCTTCTCCCAGAGGGTGGTGAATCTCTGGAATTCTCTGCCCACTGAGGTGGTGGAGGCTACCTCGCTGAATATGTTTAAAGCGCGGATGGATGGATTCCTGATCGGTAAGGGAATTAAGGGTTATGGGGATCAGGCGGGTAAGTGGTACTGATCCACGTCAGATCAGCCATGATCTTATTGAATGGCGGGGCAGGCTCGAGGGGCTAGATGGCCTACTCCTGCTCCTATTTCTTATGTTCTTATGTCAGAGGTGAGAATGAATGTCCTTGACATCAAAGCAGCATTTGACCCGAGTGTGGCATCAAGGAACCCTAGCAAAAATGGAGTCAATGGGAATCAAGGGGGAAATGCTCTGCTGGTTAGAGTCATACCGAGCACAAAGGAAGATGATTGTGGTGGTTGGAGGTTGCTCATCTCAGTTCCAGGACATCACTGCAGGAGTTCCTCAGGGTACCAAGTACCTAGTCTAAGTAACAGCGACCATGACACAATTATTGATTTTTTGTTTTAAAATCCCATCTGGTTCACTAATGTCCTTTAGGGAAGGAAATCTGCCACTCATACCTGGTGTGGCCTACATGTGACTCCAAGCTCACAGCATTGTGGCCTTTGAAAGCCCCTCTGAGCAAGTCCTTCAGTTCAATGTCAATTAGACATCAGCGACAGCCACAACAGGGCGGCAAGGTGGCACAGTGGTTAGCACTGCTGATTCACAGAGCTAGGGACCCGAGTTGGAATCCCAGCTTGGCTCACTATCTGTGTGGAGTTTGCACATTCTCCCCGTGTCTGCGTAGGTTTCCTCCCACAGTCTAAAGATGTGCGGGTTAGGTTGATTGGCCATGCTAAATTGCCCCTTAGTGTCAGAGGGGGTGAGCTAGGGTAAATACGTGTGGTTATGGGGATAGGACCTGGGTGGGATTGAGGTCAGTGCAGACTCGATGGGCTGAATGACCTCCTTCTGCACTGTCGGATTCTATAATCTCATGAAAGAAAAAAAGAAAAAAATCATTTGTCCTTTTAGGCAGTACTTTTACAGGGCCTTGGTGTGAGCCCATATGGGTTACTACATTCAATTCTGGGCATCAGATCCCAGGACATCAATACTACTCTTGGAACTCAAATTCATAACATAGAAATGTAGAATATAGAAAATAGGAGCAAGAGTAGACCATTCAGACCTGAAGCCGGCTCCGCCATTCAATATGATCGTGCCTGATCATCTATCGCAATTCTACTCTCTCCCTCCACGACTTTAGAGTCGAGAAATCCATTTATTTCTGTCTAAAATATATTCAATGATTTTGCCTCCGCAGCCTTCTGTGGCAGAGAATTCCACAGTTCATCACCTCAGTGAAGAAAGTTCTCCCCATCTCAGTCCAAAATGGCACAGCCGATGCCCTGAGACTGTGAGCCTTCGTTCCAGACACCCACCAGCCTGAGGAAACAACATGTCTGTATCCAATCTCTTCAGCCCACTTAAACTTTGATTCCTTCCTGTTGTTCTAGAGGCCCAGGGGACCCAATCTCACATCAAACCTGACAGAGAGATGGGGTGTGGAGGGAGAGAGAGGTATTGGGGGGGGGGGGGTGAAGGGAGAGAGAGGTATTGGGGGGGGGGGGGGGTGGAGGGAGAGAGAGGTGTTGGGGGGGTGGGGGGGGAGGAACAGCGAGATATAGGCGGTGGGGGGAGGAAGAGAAAGAGACGGGTGGGGGGGGGAGACGCGAGATGGGGGGGTGGGGGGGGGGGATAGGCGAGACGGGGGGTGGGGGGGGGGGATAGGCGAGACGGGGGGTGGGGGGAAGCCGACGGGGGGTGCGGGGGGGAAGAGGACGGGGGGGGGCGGGGGGGAAGAGGACGGGGGGGGCGGGGGGGAAGAGGACGGGGGGGGCGGGGGGGAAGAGGACGGGGGGGGCGGGGGGGAAGAGGACGGGGGGGGGCGGGGGGGAAGAGGACGGGGGGTGCGGGGGGGAAGAGGACGGGGGGTGCGGGGGGGAAGAGGACGGGGGGTGCGGGGGGGAAAGAGGACGGGGGGTGCGGGGGGAAAGAGGACGGGGGGTGCGGGGGGGAAAGAGGACGGGGGGTGCGGGGGGGAAGAGGACGGGGGGTGCGGGGGGGAAGAGGACGGGGGGTGCGGGGGGGAAGAGGACGGGGGGTGCGGGGGGAAGAGGACGGGGGGTGCGGGGGGGAAGAGGACGGGGGGTGCGGGGGGGAAGAGGACGGGGGGTGCGGGGGGGAAGAGGACGGGGGGTGCGGGGGGGAAGAGGACGGGGGGTGCGGGGGGGAAGAGGACGGGGGGTGCGGGGGGGAAGAGGACGGGGGTGCGGGGGGGAAGAGGACGGGGGGTGCGGGGGGGAAGAGGACGGGGGGTGTGGGGGGGAAGAGGACGGGGGGTGCGGGGGGGAAGAGGACGGGGGGTGCGGGGGGGAAGAGGACGGGGGGTGCGGGGGGGAAGAGGACGGGGGGTGCGGGGGGGAAGAGGACGGGGGGTGCGGGGGGGAAGAGGACGGGGGGTGCGGGGGGAAGAGGACGGGGGGTGCGGGGGGGAAGAGGACGGGGGGTGCGGGGGGGAAGAGGACGGGGGGTGCGGGGGGGAAGAGGACGGGGGGTGCGGGGGGGAAGAGGACGGGGGGTGCGGGGGGGAAGAGGACGGGGGTGCGGGGGGGAAGAGGACGGGGGGTGCGGGGGGGAAGAGGACGGGGGGTGCGGGGGGGAAGAGGACGGGGGTGCGGGGGGGGAAGAGGACGGGGGGTGCGGGGGGGAAGAGGACGGGGGGTGCGGGGGGGAAGAGGACGGGGGGTGCGGGGGGGAAGAGGACGGGGGGTGCGGGGGGGAAGAGGACGGGGGGTGCGGGGGGAAGAGGACGGGGGGTGCGGGGGGGAAGAGGACGGGGGGTGCGGGGGGGAAGAGGACGGGGGGTGCGGGGGGAAGAGGACGGGGGGTGCGGGGGGGAAGAGGACCGGGGGTGCGGGGGGGAAGAGGACCGGGGGTGCGGGGGGGAAGAGGACCGGGGGTGCGGGGGGGAAGAGGACGGGGGGTGCGGGGGGGAAGAGGACGGGGGGTGCGGGGGGAAGAGGACGGGGGGTGCGGGGGGGAAGAGGACGGGGGGTGCGGGGGGGAAGAGGACGGGGGGTGCGGGGGGGAAGAGGACGGGGGGTGCGGGGGGAAGAGGACGGGGGGTGCGGGGGGGAAGAGGACGGGGGGTGCGGGGGGGAAGAGGACGGGGGGTGCGGGGGGGAAGAGGACGGGGGGTGCGGGGGGAAGAGGACGGGGGGTGCGGGGGGGAAGAGGACGGGGGGTGTGGGGGGGAAGAGGACGGGGGGTGTGGGGGGGAAGAGGACGGGGGGTGTGGGGGGGAAGAGGACGGGGGGTGTGGGGGGGAAGAGGACGGGGGATGTGGGGGGGAAGAGGACGGGGGGTGTGGGGGGGAAGAGGACGGGGGGTGTGGGGGGGAAGAGGACGGGGGGTGTGGGGGGGAAGAGGACGGGGGGTGTGGGGGGGAAGAGGACGGGGGGTGTGGGGGGGAAGAGGACGGGGGGTGTGGGGGGGAAGAGGACGGGGGGTGTGGGGGGGAAGCCGACGTGGGGGTGGGGGGAAGCCGACGGGGGGTGGGGTGGAGAAGGGCGGCACGGTAGCACAGTGGTTAGCACTGCTGCTTCACAGCTCCAGTGACCTGGGCTACTGTCTGTGTGGAGTTTGCACATTCTCCTGAGATGCCGAGGTTAGAGGGATTCGTGGGTAAATCTGTAGGGATATGGGGGTAGGGCCTGGGTGGGATTGTGGACGGTGCAGACTCGATGGGCCGAATGGCCTCTTCCTGCACTGTATGGTTTCTATGAAGAGACGGGTAGGGAGGGGGAGGGAGCGCGAACGGGACGGGATGGGGGGAGAAGAGACGGGGGGGGGGGGGGGGGGGGGGGGAGGGGGGGGAGACAACGGGGGGGGGAGAAGAGAGAGCCAAGAGGGGGGGCGCGAGTGGGGGGGGGGCGCGAGTGGGGGGGGGCGCGAGTGGGGGGGGGGCGCGAGTGGGGGGCGAGGGGGGGGCGAGTGGGGGGGGGGCGCGAGTGGGGGGGGGGCGCGAGTGGGGGGGGCGCGAGTGGGGGGGCGCGAGTGGGGGGGGCGCGAGTGGGGGGGGGCGCGAGTGGGGGGGGGCGCGAGTGGGGGGGGCGCGAGTGGGGGGGGGCGCGAGTGGGGGGGGCGCGAGTGGGGGGGGCGCGAGTGGGGGGGGGGCGCGAGTGGGGGGGGGGGGTGGGGCGCGAGTGGGGGGGGGCGCGAGTGGGGGGGGGCGCGAGTGGGGGGGGCGCGAGTGGGGGGGGGGCGCGAGTGGGGGGGGGCGCGAGTGGGGGGGGCGCGAGTGGGGGGGGGCGCGAGTGGGGGGGGGGCGAGGGGGGGGGGCGCGAGTGGGGGGGGGGCGCGAGTGGGGGGGGGGCGCGAGTGGGGGGGGGCGCGAGTGGGGGGGGGGCGCGAGTGGGGGGGGGCGCGAGTGGGGGGGGCGCGAGTGGGGGGGCGCGAGTGGGGGGGGGCAGCGATGGGGGGGCAGCGATGGGGGGGCAGCGATGGGGGGGCAGCGATGGGGGGGCAGCGATGGGGGGGCAGCGATGGGGGGGCAGCGATGGGGGGGCAGCGATGGGGGGGCAGCGATGGGGGGGCAGCGATGGGGGGGCAGCGATGGGGGGGCAGCGATGGGGGGGCAGCGATGGGGGGGCAGCGATGGGGGGGCAGCGATGGGGGGGCAGCGATGGGGGGGCAGCGATGGGGGGGCAGCGATGGGGGGGCAGCGATGGGGGGGCAGCGATGGGGGGGCAGCGATGGGGGGGCAGCGATGGGGGGGCAGCGATGGGGGGGCAGCGATGGGGGGGCAGCGATGGGGGGGCAGCGATGGGGGGGCAGCGATGGGGGGGCAGCGATGGGGGGCAGCGATGGGGGGGCAGCGATGGGGGGGCAGCGATGGGGGGGCAGCGATGGGGGGGCAGCGATGGGGGGGCAGCGATGGGGGGGCAGCGATGGGGGGGCAGCGATGGGGGGGCAGCGATGGGGGGGCAGCGATGGGGGGGCAGCGATGGGGGGGCAGCGATGGGGGGGCAGCGATGGGGGGGCAGCGATGGGGGGGCAGCGATGGGGGGGCAGCGATGGGGGGGCAGCGATGGGGGGGCAGCGATGGGGGGGCAGCGATGGGGGGGCAGCGATGGGGGGGCAGCGATGGGGGGGCAGCGATGGGGGGGCAGCGATGGGGGGGCAGCGATGGGGGGCAGCGATGGGGGGGCAGCGATGGGGGGGCAGCGATGGGGGGGCAGCGATGGGGGGGCAGCGATGGGGGGGCAGCGATGGGGGGGCAGCGATGGGGGGGCAGCGATGGGGGGGCAGCGATGGGGGGGCAGCGATGGGGGGGCAGCGATGGGGGGCAGCGATGGGGGGGCAGCGATGGGGGGCAGCGATGGGGGGGCAGCGATGGGGGGGCAGCGATGGGGGGGCAGCGATGGGGGGGCGCGATGGGGGGCAGCGATGGGGGGGCAGCGATGGGGGGGCAGCGATGGGGGGGCAGCGATGGGGGGGCAGCGATGGGGGGGCAGCGATGGGGGGGCAGCGATGGGGGGGCAGCGATGGGGGGCAGCGATGGGGGGGCAGCGATGGGGGGGCAGCGATGGGGGGGCAGCGATGGGGGGCAGCGATGGGGGGGCAGCGATGGGGGGGCAGCGATGGGGGGGCAGCGATGGGGGGGCAGCGATGGGGGGGCAGCGATGGGGGGGCAGCGATGGGGGGGCAGCGATGGGGGGGCAGCGATGGGGGGGCAGCGATGGGGGGGCAGCGATGGGGGGGCAGCGATGGGGGGGCAGCGATGGGGGGGCAGCGATGGGGGGCAGCGATGGGGGGGCAGCGATGGGGGGCAGCGATGGGGGGGCAGCGATGGGGGGGCAGCGATGGGGGGGCAGCGATGGGGGGGCAGCGATGGGGGGGCAGCGATGGGGGGGCAGCGATGGGGGGGCAGCGATGGGGGGGCAGCGATGGGGGGCAGCGATGGGGGGGCAGCGATGGGGGGGCAGCGATGGGGGGGCAGCGATGGGGGGGCAGCGATGGGGGGGCAGCGATGGGGGGGCAGCGATGGGGGGGCAGCGATGGGGGGGCAGCGATGGGGGGGCAGCGATGGGGGGGCAGCGATGGGGGGGCAGCGATGGGGGGGCAGCGATGGGGGGGCAGCGATGGGGGGGCAGCGATGGGGGGGCAGCGATGGGGGGGCAGCGATGGGGGGGCAGCGATGGGGGGGCAGCGATGGGGGGGCAGCGATGGGGGGGCAGCGATGGGGGGGCAGCGATGGGGGGGCAGCGATGGGGGGGCAGCGATGGGGGGGCAGCGATGGGGGGGCAGCGATGGGGGGGCAGCGATGGGGGGGCAGCGATGGGGGGGCAGCGATGGGGGGGCAGCGATGGGGGGGCAGCGATGGGGGGGCAGCGATGGGGGGGCAGCGATGGGGGGGCAGCGATGGGGGGGCAGCGATGGGGGCGGGGCAGCGATGGGGGGGCAGCGATGGGGGGGCAGCGATGGGGGGGCAGCGATGGGGGGGCAGCGATGGGGGGGCAGCGATGGGGGGGCAGCGATGGGGGGGCAGCGATGGGGGGGCAGCGATGGGGGGGCAGCGATGGGGGGGCAGCGATGGGGGGGCAGCGATGGGGGGGCAGCGATGGGGGGGCAGCGATGGGGGGGCAGCGATGGGGGGGCAGCGATGGGGGGGCAGCGATGGGGGGGCAGCGATGGGGGGGCAGCGATGGGGGGGCAGCGATGGGGGGGCAGCGATGGGGGGGCAGCGATGGGGGGGCAGCGATGGGGGGGCAGCGATGGGGGGGCAGCGATGGGGGGGCAGCGATGGGGGGGGCAGCGATGGGGGGGCAGCGATGGGGGGGCAGCGATGGGGGGGCAGCGATGGGGGGGCAGCGATGGGGGGGCAGCGATGGGGGGGCAGCGATGGGGGGGCAGCGATGGGGGGGCAGCGATGGGGGGCAGCGATGGGGGGGCAGCGATGGGGGGGCAGCGATGGGGGGGCAGCGATGGGGGGGCAGCGATGGGGGGGCAGCGATGGGGGGGCAGGGATGGGGGGGCAGCGATGGGGGGGGCAGCGATGGGGGGGGGCAGCGATGGGGGGGGGCAGCGATGGGGGGGGGCAGCGATGGGGGGGGGCAGCGATGGGGGGGGGCAGCGATGGGGGGGGGCAGCGATGGGGGGGGGCAGCGATGGGGGGGGGCAGCGATGGGGGGGGGCAGCGATGGGGGGGGGCAGCGATGGGGGGGGGGCAGCGATGGGGGGGGGCAGCGATGGGGGGGGCAGCGATGGGGGGGGGCAGCGATGGGGGGGGGCAGCGATGGGGGGGGGCAGCGATGGGGGGGGCAGCGATGGGGGGGGGCAGCGATGGGGGGGGCAGCGATGGGGGGGGCAGCGATGGGGGGGGGCAGCGATGGGGGGGGGCAGCGATGGGGGGGGGGCAGCGATGGGGGGGGGCAGCGATGGGGGGGGGCAGCGATGGGGGGGGGCAGCGATGGGGGGGGCAGCGATGGGGGGGGGCAGCGATGGGGGGGGCAGCGATGGGGGGGGGCAGCGATGGGGGGGGGCAGCGATGGGGGGGGGCAGCGATGGGGGGGGGCAGCGATGGGGGGGGCAGCGATGGGGGGGGGCAGCGATGGGGGGGGGCAGCGATGGGGGGGGGCAGCGATGGGGGGGGCAGCGATGGGGGGGGGCAGCGATGGGGGGGGGCAGCGATGGGGGGGGCAGCGATGGGGGGGGGCAGCGATGGGGGGGGGCAGCGATGGGGGGGGCAGCGATGGGGGGGGCAGCGATGGGGGGGGGCAGCGATGGGGGGGGGCAGCGATGGGGGGGGGCAGCGATGGGGGGGGGCAGCGATGGGGGGGGGCAGCGATGGGGGGGGGCAGCGATGGGGGGGGGCAGCGATGGGGGGGGGCAGCGATGGGGGGGGGCAGCGATGGGGGGGGGCAGCGATGGGGGGGGGCAGCGATGGGGGGGGGCAGCGATGGGGGGGGGCAGCGATGGGGGGGGGCAGCGATGGGGGGGGGCAGCGATGGGGGGGGCAGCGATGGGGGGGGGCAGCGATGGGGGGGGGCAGCGATGGGGGGGGGCAGCGATGGGGGGGGGGCAGCGATGGGGGGGGCAGCGATGGGGGGGGGCAGCGATGGGGGGGGGCAGCGATGGGGGGGGGCAGCGATGGGGGGGGGCAGCGATGGGGGGGGGCAGCGATGGGGGGGGGCAGCGATGGGGGGGGGCAGCGATGGGGGGGGGCAGCGATGGGGGGGCAGCGATAGGGGGGGGCAGCGATGGGGGGGGGCAGCGATGGGGGGGGGCAGCGATGGGGGGCAGCGATGGGGGGCAGCGATGGGGGGCAGAGATGGGGGGCAGCGATGGGGGGGGCAGCGATGGGGGGGGCAGCGATGGGGGGGCAGCGATGGGGGGGCAGCGATGGGGGGGCAGCGATGGGGGGGCAGCGATGGGGGGGCAGCGATGGGGGGGCAGCGATGGGGGGGCAGCGATGGGGGGGCAGCGATGGGGGGGCAGCGATGGGGGGGCAGCGATGGGGGGGGCAGCGATGGGGGGGGGCAGCGATGGGGGGGGGCAGCGATGGGGGGGGGCAGCGATGGGGGGGGGCAGCGATGGGGGGGGGCAGCGATGGGGGGGGGCAGCGATGGGGGGGGGCAGCGATGGGGGGGCAGCGATAGGGGGGGGCAGCGATGGGGGGGGGCAGCGATGGGGGGGGGCAGCGATGGGGGGCAGCGATGGGGGGCAGCGATGGGGGGCAGAGATGGGGGGCAGCGATGGGGGGGGCAGCGATGGGGGGCAGCGATGGGGGGGCAGCGATGGGGGGGCAGCGATGGGGGGGCAGCGATGGGGGGGCAGCGATGGGGGGGCAGCGATGGGGGGGCAGCGATGGGGGGGCAGCGATGGGGGGGCAGCGATGGGGGGCAGCGATGGGGGGGCAGCGATGGGGGGGCAGCGATGGGGGGGCAGCGATGGGGGCCACGATGGGGCAGCGATGGGGGGGCAGCGGGGGCAGCGATGGGGGGGCAGCGATGGGGGGGCAGCGATGGGGGGCAGCGATGGGGGGGCAGCGATGGGGGGGCAGCGATGGGGGGGCAGCGATGGGGGGGCAGCGATGGGGGGGCAGCGATGGGGGGCAGCGATGGGGGGGCAGCGATGGGGGGGCTGCGATGGGGGGGCAGCGATGGGGGGGCAGCGATGGGGGGCAGCGATGGGGGGGCAGCGATGGGGGGGCAGCGATGGGGGGGCAGCGATGGGGGGGCAGCGATGGGGGGGCAGCGATGGGGGGGCAGCGATGGGGGGGCAGCGATGGGGAGGCAGCGATGGGGGGGCAGCGATGGGGGGGCAGCGATGGGGGGGCAGCGATGGGGGGGCAGCGATGGGGGGGCAGCGATGGGGGGGCAGCGATGGGGGGGCAGCGATGGGGGGGCAGCGATGGGGGGGGCAGCGATGGGGGGGGCAGCGATGGGGGGGGGCAGCGATGGGGGGGGGGCAGTGATGGGGGGGGCAGTGATGGGGGGGGCAGTGATGGGGGGGGGGCAGTGATGGGGGGGGGCAGTGATGGGGGGGGGCAGTGATGGGGGGGGGCAGTGATGGGGGGGGGCAGTGATGGGGGGGGCAGTGATGGGGGGGGCAGTGATGGGGGGGGCAGTGATGGGGGGGGGCAGTGATGGGGGGGGGCAGTGATGGGGGGGGCAGTGATGGGGGGGGCAGTGATGGGGGGGGCAGTGATGGGGGGGGCAGTGATGGGGGGGGCAGTGATGGGGGGGCAGTGATGGGGGGGCAGTGATGGGGGGGCAGTGATGGGGGGGCAGTGATGGGGGGGCAGTGATGGGGGGGCAGTGATGGGGGGGCAGTGATGGGGGGGCAGTGATGGGGGGGCAGTGATGGGGGGGCAGTGATGGGGGGGCAGTGATGGGGGGGCAGTGATGGGGGGGCAGTGATGGGGGGGCAGTGATGGGGGGGCAGTGATGGGGGGGCAGTGATGGGGGGGCAGTGATGGGGGGGGCAGTGATGGGGGGGGCAGTGATGGGGGGGGCAGTGATGGGGGGGGCAGTGATGGGGGGGGCAGTGATGGGGGGGGCAGTGATGGGGGGGCAGTGATGGGCAGTGATGGGGGGGCAGTGATGGGGGGGGCAGTGATGGGGGGGGCAGTGATGGGGGGGGCAGTGATGGGGGGGGCAGTGATGGGGGGGGGCAGTGATGGGGGGGGCAGTGATGGGGGGGGCAGTGATGGGGGGGGGCAGTGATGGGGGGGGGCAGTGATGGGGGGGGGCAGTGATGGGGGGGGCAGTGATGGGGGGGCAGTGATGGGGGGGCAGTGATGGGGGGGCAGTGATGGGGGGGGCAGTGATGGGGGGGGCAATGATGGGGGGGCAGTGATGGGGGGGCAGTGATGGGGGGGGCAGTGATGGGGGGGGCAGTGATGGGGGGGGGGCAGTGATGGGGGGGCAGTGAGGAGGGGGGGGTCCCGGTTATGACAGGTTCACTGAAACGGGTGCCGGGCTGCCCCCATGCGGTGCCCGGTGCCCTCTCCCCCCGGGCACACTTACCTGGCTGCGGCTCTCCCTCGGCCTCCCTTCTCCCCCTCATCGCTCCGTCTCCACATCCTGAGCGGGGGGGGGGGTCTCCCAGGCCTCGCCGTGCCCCGGATTAACAGACGTCCGCTTGCCGGGAGCGCCGGTCGGTGTGGCAGCCTGTTCCAGTTATCCCCGGCGCCCTACCTGCTGCCAGTGTGCGAGTCGGGGCTGAACAGGCCCCAGAAACCAGGTACGCAATTTCCTGGGGAACTTGTTGCTGCGGAGCCATCTCAGGCCGAGGGAGCCAGGCAGCGCCTCGACCCCGGGGGCGCATGCGCACGCCACGGCAGTGCCTCTGTCTCTCAGGGCGCATGCGTCCGGCCTCGACTCCCCTGGGCGCATGCGTACGGCCTCGACTCCCCTGGGCGCATGCGCACTCCACGGCAGTGCCTCTGTCTCTCAGGGCGCATGCGTACGGCCTCGACTCCCCTGGGCGCATGCGTACGGCCTCGACTCCCCTCGGCGTCTGCGTGCGGCCTCGACTCCCCTAGACGCATGCGCACGGCCTCGACTCCCCTGTGCGCATGCGCATTCCACAGCAGCATCCGAACCCACGGGGCGCATGCGCAAACACCTGCTGCGCTTCGATCTCTCGGGGCACTTCAGGCTCCGGAGCCCGCCATGTTTTCAAACCTGCGCATGCCCCTAAAAAGAGGTCAAACCTGCGCATGCGCCTTCCTCGGAGCGCGCCGCAAACAGGCGGGAATATTCTCGACAGCGGCTTGGTCAGTCTGAGCAACTGGGCAGAGTGACGGTACGGGTTCTGTGTCATAGAGAATAGGGCAATGGAGGAACCGTGGGGTCTGTTTAATAGTCAATAGAAAAATAGAGGGTTACTATGGGGGTCTCTTTAATCATGAATAGGGCAGTGGAGGGAACCATGGGGAACGATATAATGTCTCTACAGAATGTAACAACACCAGGTTAAAGTCCAACAGGTTTATTTGGTAGCTTGTGTGGCTTTTGCTACCAAATAAACCTGTTGGACTTTAACCTGGTGTTGTTAAACTTCTTACTGTGTCTACATAATGATCCATGGATTCTTCATCATGTCTCTTCCACAGCATCTGGATATAAAGGCTCTAAATTGTGGGGAATGCTGAATTTAATATAAGGCCAAAGTGGACTGGGAACAAATATTTGTAGGAAAATCCACACCAAAGCAGTGGGCATCATTCAGAAAGGAAAGAGTACGGGCTGACATGGTCTTGTAAAGGATGGTGTTGAAGGGGGTTTCTTTTGAGGCTGTCTATTGCTAAAACTTAAGCTAAATATGAAGACTTGTGAACTCAGTGTCCTGATTCAAAGAGGTGTCTTTATTTGACACCTTTATTGGGAGAGCGATTGATGAAGGATTCCAGCTTCTAAGATTACATCACATGAGCACAATTGATATCACCATTTTTGAAGATTTGTATTCCCCGCCCAATCTGTCATACAGGCTGGATGGTCCAATTACATTAGTACACAATTCTCCAGCTGCAAGAACTTTATTCTAATAATTCTGTATCCTATTATCAGAGAATGCAGTCTGTCTCATTTCACTTTTTCCCATTATGCTGTGGGGCAATTTTTTTTTAACCAAAGCTCTCAAATACCTTTAAAATACATTTCAAAGTTACAATACTTGTTAATCCATTGCTATTGATTATATGTGGTTAATAAACAATACCTTCATATAATATGTCAGAGACACATGGTGATACTTTTGGTATAAGGCACATTATGGTCCCGAGCTAACCTACTTTGGTTTAAAAGCCCCTTAAGCAGGGGTTTCAGTATCCTCTGCTACAGTCCCCCCTCTTGGCACTTGGTTAGCTCAAGAATAGGCCATTAAATAGATGTATCCCAATAAAAATCCTTGTGGATGACGGCTTCTGGCACCCTTTCTTCCCTACTCTGACTGCCATCAGTGATGCTGTGCTTTCCATTTGGTCAGGTATACAATTATTACGAACAGTAGGATCTCAATGAAAAATAATATAATTCCTTGCAGAATCAATGTTCCCAAAGAGCCTAGCGAGCCTGAGAGCCAACCACCTAAGACTTGCATTTGTCTCTTTTTGACTCCTTGAGTCCCACTCTCAACACACCCGAGACTCTCATTACTCTCTTGACCCCCACAGGGACCTCTCACACTCCCTTCAGCGCTCTCGCTACTTTCTATTTTACCAAGCACCCCTTAGAACTAACTTTTCTGTCCTTCTGTGAGGACCCCTAGTGCCGATAACCTTCGTCACCCCTTGGTGCAGCTCTCTCTCTCTTCGAGTGCTTCCCCGTTGCCTAGCTTTTAGCTCTGCTGGGCGGAGCATTCTGGGATCTTTTCCACCCCTGGTCCTCCATATTGAGTGCATGATGGCCTGACATGCACTCCTCTAACTAGAGTGGTTAAAATGAAACATACTCACCCCTTCTTAGGAGTTGCGTCCTGTCATCTGAATCCAGTGACTTCACCCTGCTCGAAGCGCCAAAATTGTTGAAAGGGGTGTTCCTTTGAGGCTGTGTATTGCTAAAACATAAGCTAAATACTAAGACTCACAAACTCAGTGTCCTGATTCAAAGATGTGTCTTTATTTAACCAATACGTATTGGGAGAGAGATGCAGGAAGGATTCCAACTTCTCTCTAAAATTACATCACATGAGCACAATTGATATACCATTTTTGAAGGTTTGTATTCCCCGCCCAAACTGTCATACAGACTGGATGGTCCAATTACATTAATTATTTACCTTATCCAATAGCATTCTAGCTCCTGGCATAATTAGGAATTCATTGGCTAATTGGACCCAAAAGTCCTTCCTCTATCGCTTAGCAACCTGCTTACGTACATCAGGCTGGTGTCAGACCAGAAGAATTGATAAGGAGTCACTTTCCCTTTCTGGCCTGCCATACCTTAATCAGCAAAAGCTGAATACTCACATTTGTTGTAATTAGCACTTGAACACTTCTATTCATTGATAATCTCAGCAATTCTACAGCTGCAAGGACTTTAATTATTTTGTACCCTATTATTACCAGAGAATGCAGTCTGTCTGATTTCACTTTTTCCCATTACGCTGTGGGGCAATTGCTTTTGACCAAAGCTCACAAATACCTTCAGCTACATTTCAAAGTTACAATACTTGTTAAAAATCCATTACTATTGGTTATATATGTGGTTAATAAACAATACCTTTGCATAATATATGTAGGAGGCACATCATGATACCTTTGGTATAAGGCACATTATGGTCCCTAACTAACCTACTTTGGTTTAAAAGCCCCTTAAGCAGTATCCCTTGGTAGTGGTTTTAGCAGGTTTAAAAGTGGTTAAATCCCCAGGCCCAGATGAGATGTTTCCTAGGCTGCTGTGAGTCAAAAGAGACGATTGCAGGGGCTCTATTACTAAGTACCCCTGCTACAGATACACAGAACATTGAATGTCAAGAGATATATAGGATTGGATAAGGGAAGGGGCTCAAAACAGTGGATTCCCTAGAGGAATACAGAAAGTGCTGGGCCGGGGGGGGGGGGGGGGGGGGGTGTAGTTAAAAAAATAAATTTGAAGACTGAAGAGGGGGCATGAATAATCACTGGTGGGCACAAAAAAGAAAAATCCCAAGGTTTTGTATAATTATATTAAGGGCAAGAGGGTAACCGGGAAAGAGTAGGGTCCATTAGATCCGAAGTTGCAATTTATATGGAGCCAAAAGACATAGGTGAGGTATTAAAGGAGTATTTTGTATCTTTGTTCACTATGGAGAAGGACAATGTAGGTATAGAAATCAGGGAGGGAGATTTGATATAATTGAACAAATTAGCATTACGACGGAGAGTGGTAGTGGTTTTTGCAGGTTTAAAAGTGGTTAAATCCCCAGGCTCAGATGAGATGTTTCCTCGGCTGCTGTGAGTCAAAAGAGACGATTGCAGGGGCTCTATTACTAATTTTCAAATCTTCTCTGGCCACAGGAGAGGTGCTAGAGGAGGACAGCTAATGATTTGATTTGATTTATTATTGTCACATGTATTAACATATAGTGAAAAGTATTGTTTCTTGCGCGCTATACAGACAAAACATACTGTTCATAGAGAAGGAAATGAGAGAGTCCAGAATGTAGTGTTTACAGTCATAGCTAGGGTATAGAGAAAGATCAACTTAATGCAAGGTAGGTCTTTTCAAAAGGCTGACAGCAGGAAGAAGCTGTTCTTGAGTTGGTTGGTACGTGACCTCAGACTTTTGTATCTTTTTCCCAATGGAAGAAGGTGGAAGAGAGAATGTCCGGGGTGCGTGGGGTCCTTAATTATGCTGGCTGCTTTGCTGAGGCAGTGGGAAGTGTAGACAGAGTCAATGGATGGGAGGCTGGTTTGCGTGATGGATTGGGCTACATTCACGACCGTTTGTAGTTCCTAACGGTCTTGGGCAGAGTAGGAGCCATACCAAGCTGTGATATAACCATTATACAACCATGTGCCATTATTTAAGAAGGGAAGTAGGGAAAATCCAGGTAATTACAGGCCACTGAGTCTAACATGAGTGGTAGGGAAATTATTGGAAAAAATTCTGAGAGACAGAATTAATTTCCACGTGGCAAGTCAAGGATTAATCAAGGATAGTCAGCATAACTTTGTCAGGGGGAGATCTTGTCGAACAAATTTGATTGAATCTTTCGAGGAGGTGACACATGGGAGACTGATCATGAAGGAAAGAGCCCATTGGATCCAGGGCAAATTGGATCCAAAATTGACTCGTGACAGGAGACAGAGGGTGATGGTCATAGACCATAAGATATAGATATTCGGCCCAACAGGACTGCTCCACCATTCAATCAATGCTGGTAGCCCCCATGCTCTGCCTTTGATCTCCTTACCAATCAAGAACTTATCTGTCTCTGTCTTAAATATACGTAATGACCTGGCCTCCACAACCCTCTGCGGCAAAGAATTCCATAGATTCACCACCCTCTGGTTGTAAAAGGTTCTCCTCATCGGGGCTGTGCCCTCGGATCCTAATCTCTTCTACTAATGGAAACACCTTCTTCACGTCCACTCCATCCAGGCCCTTCAGTACGCTGTAAGTTTCAATGAGATCCCCCTCATCCTTCTAAACTCCACCGAGTACAGACCCAGAATTCTCAAACACTCCTCATACGTCATTCTCATGAACCTTCTCTGGACCCTCTCCAAGGCCAGCACATCCTTCCTTAGATACGGGCCCAAAGATTGCTTGCAATACTCTAAATATGGTCTGACCAGAGCCTTTTAAAGCCTCAGCAGTACAAACCCTGCTTTTGTATTCTAATCCTCTCGAAATGAACGCTAACATTGCATTTACCTTCCTAACTACGAACTCAACCTGCGAGTTAACCTTGAATCCTGAACCAGGACTCCCAAATCCCTTTGCACTTCCGATTTCACTCTCCTAACCTGTCCAAGTCCTTCTGCAGCCTCCCTGCCTCCTCAATACTACCTGTCCTTCTACCTATCTTTGTATCATCTTCAAGCTTAGCCAAAATGCCCTCAGTTCCTTCATCTAGATCATTGATGTATGAAGTGAAAAGTTGTGGCCCCAACACTGACCCCTGTGGAACTCCACAAGTCTTCGGCTACCATCCTGAAAAGGACCCTTTTATCCCCACTCTCTGCCTTCTGCCAGTCAGCCAATCTTCTATCCATGCAAGTATCTTGCCTCTAACACCATGGGCTGTTATCTCACTCAGCAGCCTGCTGTGCGGCACCTTGTCAAAGGCCTTCTGGAAATCCAAGTAGATAAATCCACTGCCTCTCCTTTGTTTAATATACTCGTTACCTCCTCAAAGAATTCTAACAGATTTGTTAGGCATGACCTCCCTTGATGAAACGATGCTGACTATGCCCTATTTTACCATGCACTTCCAAGTATTCTGAAATCTCATCCTTAATAATGGACGCTAAAATCTTACCAACGATCAAGGTCAGGCTAACTGGCCTGTAACTTCCCATCTTTTGCCTCCCTCCCTTCTTAATCAGAGATGTTACATTAGCGATTTTCCAGTCCTCTGGAACCCTCCCTGACTACAGTGATTCCTGAAAGATCACCACTAATGCCTCCACTATCTCCTTCAGAACTCTGGGGTGTAGTCCATGTGGTCCAGTTATTTATCCACCTTCAGGCCTTTCAGTTTCCCGAGCACCTTCTCCTTAGTAACGGCTACCATAATCACCTCTCCCCGCTGACTCTCTTGAATTTTTGGTATGTTACTGGTGTCTTCCACCGTGAAGGCAAAGTACCTATTCAGTTCCTCCGCCATACTTGTTCCCTGTTACTACTTCTCCAACGTCATTTTCCAGTGGTCCAATGTCCACTCTTGCCTCTTTCTTATCCTTCATATATCTAAAAAAACTCTTGTAATCTTCTTTAATATTACAGGCTAGCTTATCAAAGTTTGTTTCTGTGTCTGCAAGCCTATGTCCAGTAGTGTTCCGCAGGGATTGGTGTTGGGTCCCGTGCTGTTTGTAATGTACATTAATGATCTAGACGTGAATGTGGGGGGTATGATCAATACGTTTGCAGATGAAATGAAAATTGGTGGTGTGGTAAATAGCGAGGAGGAAAGCAAGATTACAGAATGATATAGACAGGCTGGTCAGATGCGCAGGCCGTAGCAAATGGAATTTAACCCTGAAAAATGTGAGGTGAATCATTTGGAAGGACTAACAAGGCACGGGAATACATAATGAACGATAGGATGCTAGGAAGTACAGAGGACCAGAGGGACCTTGGGGAGCATGTCCAAAGATCCCTGAAGGCAGCAGGGCAAGTAGCTAAGAAGGCATATGGGATACTTGCCTTCCGTAGCCAAGGAGTAGAATATAAGAGCAGGTAGATTATGATGGAGCTGTATAAAATGCTCATTAGGCCACAGCTAGAACACTGTGTGCTGCTCTGGTTGCCACACTATAGGAAGGATGCAAAGACAATTCACCAGGATGATGGCTGAGCTGGAACATTTCAGCTATGAAGAGAGACTGGTTTAGCTGGGGTTGTTAGAGCAGTGAAGGCTGAGCGGGGACCTGATTGAGGTGTACAAAATTATGAAGAGCGTAGATAGGGTAGATAGGAAGAAACTTTTCCCGTAGTATAGAGATCAGTAAACAAGGGACATAGATTTAAAGTAAGGGGCAAGAGATTTAGAGGGATTTGAGGAAAATCTTTTTTACCCTGAGTCATAGAGGTATAGAAAAGGTACAGCACATAGAGGTATACAGCACAGTCCATCGCGTCTGCGCTGGTCGAAGACAAATCACCTATCCTAATCCCATTTTCCAGCACTTGGTCCATAGCCTTGGCATCGTGAGTGCACATCTAAATACTTATCAACTGTTATGAGGGTCTCTGCATCCACCACCCTTTCAGGCAGTGACTTCCAGACTTCTACCACCCTTTGAATGAGAAGTTTTTCCTCACATCCCCTCAACCTCCTGCCCCTTACCTGCCCCTATGTCCTCTGGTCATTGATCCCACTACCAAGGGTAACGGTTTACTACTCTATGCCTCATAATTTTATACATGTCAATCATATCCCCCTCCGTCTCTTCCGTTCCAAGGAAAATAACCCCAGTCTATCCAATCTCTCTTCATAACTAAAACTCTGCAGCCCAGGCAACATCCTGGTAAATCTTCAGTGCACCCTTTCCAATGCTATCACATCAGTCCTATAATGTGGATTCCAGAACTGCACACAAGCTGTGGCCTAACCAATGTTTTATATAGTTTCAGGATAACCTCCCTACTTTTAAATTCTGTGCCTCAGCTGATAAAGATACCATATGCCCTCTTAACCACTTTATTCAACTGTCCTGTTACAGTAAGGGACCGGTATATATGCACACTAAGGTCCCTCTGATCCTCTGTGCTTCCCAGGGTTCTGCTGTTCCCTAACTTGTTTGTTCCACCCAAGTGCATCACGTCATACTTGGGATTGAATTCCATTTAAGAGTTTTAACACCAGGTTAAAGTCCAACAGGTTTATTTGGTGGCAAATACCATTAGCTTTCGGAGCGCTGCTCCTTCGTCAGATGGAGTGGAAATCTGCTCTCAAACAGGGCACAGAGACACAAAATCAAATTACAGAATACTGATTAGAATGCGAATCTCTACAACCAACCAGGTCTTAAAGATACAGACAATGTGAGTGGAGGGAGCATTAAGCACAGGTTAAAGAGATGTGTATTGTCTCCAGACAGGACAGCCAGTGAGGTTCTACAAGTCCAGGAGGCAAGCTGTGGGGGTTACTGATAGTGTGACATAAACCCAACATCCCGGTTTAGGCCGTTCTCATGTGTGCGGAACTTGGCTCAGCGTCTCTGTGCTGTCGTGTGTCATGAAGGTCGCCTTGGAGAACGCTTACCCGAAGATCAGAGGCTGAATGCCCGTGACCGCTGAAGTGCTCCCCCACAGGAAGAGAACAGTCTTGTCTGGTGATTGTCGAGCGGTGTTCATTCATCCGTTGTCGTAGCGTCTGCATGGTTTCCCAATGTACCATGCCTTGGGATATCCTTTCCTGCAGCGTATCAGGTAGACAACGTTGGCCGAGTTGCAAGAGTAGGTACCATCTACCTGGTAGATGGTGTTCTCACGTGAGATGATGGCATCCGAGTCGATGATCCGGCACGTCTTGCAGAGGTTGCTGTGGCAGGGTTGTGTGGTGTCGTGGTCACTGTTCTCCTGAAGGCTGGGTAGTTTGCTGCGGACAATGGTCTGTTTGAGGTTGTGTGGTTGTTTGAAGGCAAGAAGTGGGGGTGTGGGGATGGCCTTGGCAAGATGTTCGTCTTCATCAAATGACATGTTGAAGGCTCCGGAGAAGATGTCGTAGCTTCTCCGCCCCGGGGAAGTACTGGACGACGAAGGGTACTCTGTCTGCCGTGTCCCGTGTTTGTCTTCTGAGGAGGTCGGTGCGGTTTTTCACTGTGGTATGTCGGGACTGTCGATCGATGAGTCGAGCGCCATATCCTGTAGTCATGAGGGCATCTTTCAGCGTCTGGAAGTGTCTGTTGCGATCCTCCTCATCTGAGCAGATCCTGTGTATACGGAGGGCTTGTCCGTAGGGGATGGCTTCTTTAATGTGGAAGCTGGAGAAGTGGAGCATCGTGAGGTTATCCGTGGGCTTGCGGTACAGTGAAGTGCTGAGGTGACCATCCTTGATGGAGATGCATGTGTCCAAGAACGCAACCGATTCCGGAGAGTAGTCCATGGTGAGTCTGATGGTGGGATGGAACTTGTTGATGTCATCATATAGTTGTTTCAGTGATTGTTCACCATGAGTCCAAAGGAAGAAAATGTCATCGATGTATCTAGTGTATAGCATCGGTTGAAGGTCCTGTGCGGTGAAGATGTTGGCATATTGAGGTGTGAATCTGGTCCCCATGGCTGTTCCATGTGTCTGGATGAAGAACTGGTTGTTGAAGGTGAAGACATTGTGGTCCAGGCTGAAGTGGATGAGTTGTAAAATTGCATCTGGAAACTGGCAGTTGACGGCATTGAGTACTGAGGCAGTTGCAGCAATGCCATCGTCGTGGGGGATGCTGGTGTAGAGTGCCCAGACATCCATTGTGACGAGGAGTGCTCCTGGTTCAACTGCTCCATGTGTGCTGAGTTTCTGTAGGAAGTTCATAGTGTCGCGACAAAAGCTGGGGGTTCTTTGTACAATGGGTTTCAGGATGCCCTCGATGTAGCCGGAGAGGTTCTCGCACAGGGTCGCGGGGAGAAGGGGGAGAGTGGGTGGGGAGAAAAGGGGGAGTGGGTGGGGGAGAAGGGGGAAGTGGGTTGGGGGGAGAAGGGGGCGAGTGGGTGGGGAGAAAAGGAGGAGTGAGTGGGGGAGAAGGGGGAAGTGGGTGGGGGGAGAAGGGGGGAGTGGGTGGTGGAGAAGGGGGAAGTGGGCAAGGGGAGAAGGGGGGAGTGGGCAAGGGGAGAAGGGGGGAGTGGGCGGGAGGAGAAGGGGGAGTGGGCAGGGGGAGAAGGGGGAATGGACGGGAGGAGAAAGGGGAGTGGGCAGGGGGAGAAGAGGGGAGTGGGCGGGGGAGAAGGGGAGGGAGTGGGCGGTGGGAGAAGGGGGGAGTGGGCGGCGGGAACGGGAGATTGGGTGGTGAAGGGGGGAATAGGAGGCAATGAGAGGGGGAACGGGAAGCGAGGAATGGGAGGGGAGAGGATGGGAATGGAAGGAGAGGGGGACTGGGAGAGAAATGGGGAGAGGAGAAAATGGGTGGGGCATTGGGGAGGTGGGAACAGGGCAAGGGAATGGGTGGGGGAACAAGGAGAGGGTGGAACGGATGGAGGAAAATCAGGAGAGGGGGGAATGAGGAGAGTGGAGAAGGGCAATGGGGTGACGGGGGAGGAGGAGGAATGGGAGGGGGGAACAGGGGAGGGGACATGGGAATGTGAGGGTGGAAATAGGAGGGGGACTGGGGAAAGGGGGGAAATGGGCGGAAGGAACAGGGCTGGGGACTGGGGAGAGGGGACATGGGGTAGATTGGGGAAGGGGAATGGGGAGGGGGGAATGGGAGTGGGATTGGGGAGAGGGGGGAATGGAACGGAGGAACGGGCAGATGGAGAATGGGAAGGTGGGGAATGGGGAGAAGGGAATGGGGGAAATGGAGAGAGGGGGCGTGGGGAGAGAGGGGAATGAGGGAGGAACGGATAGGTGGGGAACGGGGAGAAGGTTGAGGGGAACGGGGAGGCGAATGGATAGACTGCCTCAAAAATAACATATAGATTTGCTTTAATGATTCGCAGTTCCAAGGTATGGTAAAGCTCCATCATGCAGGCCAGTTGCTTACTTGTAAGAAGTTACTACTTGACTGTTCTCTCGGAGATCCCACCTAACCGCACCCCACCTTCTGACCCCCACCTTCTTACCCCAGACTCTCAATCCTAACCACCCCCATGTCACCACCCCCACTCTTCCCATTCTTGACCTTGGACATCCTGCCGTCCTCCCACCCAACAAGGCCTCCTACCTATCCCAACCTCTCACCCCCACACCCTGACCTATGACATCTCCACTCTTCTACCTTTCCCCATCTCCACCCTCCAACTCAATCTCTCCATCTGCAACCTCTGACTTAGTCTGACCTCCAACCCTGACAACCTCTGACATCCACACGCCTGAACTCTCCCAAGCTAACCTCTAATCCAGCCTCTCCTTGTACACTAACCACCCCCCAACATCTCTGAACTCTGACCTCCCCACATCTAAACTCTGACCCACTCCACCTATATCCGAGCCCCCAGTTACTGACTTCTGAACCCACACCTGCGATCTCTAACCTCTACACCATGATCTCTGACCCCTCAAACCACAAAATCCCATCCCAGATCTCCAACTCTTCCCAACCTGTGACATTCCCATCCTTGACCCACACATCCCAACCACAAAACCTCTGAACCCCTGAGCTTCAACGGCCCCATTATCCTGATCTCTAACAACCCACCACCACACCATGACCTTCAAACACACCACCCTGACATCTGACCTCTCCTCACCACTATCCCAACCCCCGACCCCACACCACCACCACCACCCCGACCCCACACCACCACCACCACCCCGACCCCACACCACCACCACCACCCCGACCCCACACCACCACCACCACCCCGACTCCAGACCTCCATCATTTAACTGACCTCTGAAACATCAAACACAGCATCAACCCTCTACCACCATCCCACCCCCTACCAACTCTGACCTCCAAAGCCCCCAACCTCCAGCTCCAATGTCCCAATGGACACCTGACCACCCACCCCTGACTTCCAACGTGCCCACCCCCCAGTCTCTGCCCTGCCATCCCCGATTGAGGTCCATTGTCAGTCACAAGTTGTTCTGGTAACCTGTAACAACTGAAAACTTCTCTTAAACTTCGAATTATACCTTCAGAGGACATCACTGAAACTTCTCGCCATTTGGAATGAGCATCCACAACTACCACAACCTTTGTTCCTTCAAATAGATCAGCAAAATCAACATGGATCCACTGCCAAGGGTTTCTGGCCATCCCATGGATGGAGGGGTGCCAGTTGAGGCATGTTCCTTGTACTCTGACGTGAAGAACAAGATCTTGCCTTGGCTTCAACATCTTGTCACCCCCAACCTCTGACCACCCACCCAAACCTGACTTCCAAACCCCTACCCTCACCTCTGACCCTCGACACCGATCCCTGAAACCCATTAGCCCCCATCTTGCCACCCACAAACTCCCCACATCCCAAACTCCTCACCCCACAACCGCTGGCCCGGCAATGTCAAAACCCCAGACTTCTGACCCATGACATCTGATCCCTCTCACCCAGGCTCTGAACCCCCCACTGCTCTGACCACAGATTCCCACACCCACATGACTCCAAACACGCCGAACCCGCCCCCCCCCCCCCCCCAGATTACAGCCCCCAGACTGCAAACTACTCCACCCTCCCCTGACCTTCTACCACCCAATCTCCAAAACCTTATCTCCAACAACTAAACCCGAGACCTCTGGCTCCATGACCTCTGACACCCCCTCCCAACACCTGAACTCCAAACCCCCAACCCCAGACACCCGATCTCTGACATCCATACCTCTGACCCCCACATCTAACATCTCCCGTAACCTCCGACCCCTCCCAACCTCTAGCCTGCCCTGACCTTTGAGCTCCCCTCCTCCACCGCCACAAGTTCTGGCATCCCCTGACTTCCGATCCAACCACCCTCTTGATCTCTGAGACCCTCCATCCCCAATCACTGCTCCCCATCCTGACATCTGGCCTATCGAACTCTGACATCCCGATCTCCAACCCTCAACTCTGAACATTCCTAAACTCCAAACCCCCACCCCTCACAACCTCTGATTCCCCCACCCCAACCTCTGACTCCGCAACACCCAACTTGTGACCTCCAACTCCCAACATCTGAACCCCTACCCGCAATCTCTGACCCCCTCACCCTGACTTTAGATCCCACCACCTCTGACTTCAGGCCCCTTGACCTCCAACATCTCGCACCAATCAATGACCAGACCTCCAACTCTCATTCTCTAAGCTCCTACCCCACCATTCCTGACCTGCCATCACCACCCCCCACCTCCCTTCACCACCCCCCTAACCTCCAACCCCACCAATCACACCTCCAATCATCTCTACCACATCTGATTGCAATGTCTGAGCCCCTAGATACTGACCTCTGACTTGCATACCCTAGTCCCCAATTTCACAAACCACGATCTCCCACCCCAGACCACGTACCCCTCCCCAACCTCCGAATTCCCCACACTCCAACCTCCCTACCCTCCAACCAGTAACCCACCTTTGGACATCTGATCCTCTGTACTTCAACTCCTGATCTCCGATCCCAACACCCACTACCCCTGACCCTCCACCTCAACCTCTAAGGCCCTGCCTGCAAACCCCAACCTCCAACCTTCCTGAATCAGAGCCCTCACCCCCATAACGTCTGGCACCCCCTGATTTCCAACCCCCTCCTCACTTTCCCGACCTCAGAAACATCCACTCCAACCTCTGAAGCCCCTGATCTCTGACCCTCCCCACCCCCACCCCATGCCTGACATTCGGTCCACTGACCTCTGACACCAACGACCTTCAGTTCACCACTGCCGACCTCCAAATGGTCCATACCCTTGCGATCCCACACCCCTCCCTCCCTTCCAATTCCCAGCCCATCCAAAAAATTACACCCAACCTGCAACAGTCCCACTCCTGGCCTCTAATAACCCACACCCTTGACCTCTGATCCTACACCCCCATTCTGACCGCCTCCACCCACTGTCCTCTGACACACAGCCACCCAACCGCCAACCCCCCCCCCCCCCCCCGATGATCCTCCCCCCCCCAAATATCCCCACACACATCCACATCCCTGACCTCAGATTCCTGCCTGACCTCCTGCCAAGGCTTGTCCGAAACCCCTGACCCACTCCGACCCTGCACCCCCAAACCCTCCCACCACCTGAAACACAAAATGTTGATCCAACCATCACCCTCACACTACCCCCTAACCTCCAGCTCCATTCAGTACAACTCTGACCACATCTGACCCGATCTCTAACCCCCCAAATCATGACTCTGAGCTCTCCACCCCAGACCTCTGACCCCTCCCAAAATTCCAACACCTTCACTCCTCCCAATCTCTGATTACTCCACCATCTCACTTCACACAACACCCCCCCCCCCACCCCACATGACATACACCACAATACCACCACCAATCTCCAAACTTCCAAACCTGACCGCTAATCCCCAATCCCTACCCTTCCCCAACCCCCTCCCTTCCTGTCTCTCCCCGCCTGCCAGTGCAATATCACATTGAAAACAGATATCGGGCAGGAGGGTTTCGCCTCCACTTCTGGCAGTGCCGGACTTCTTTAAGTCTTTAAACCTTTTAAAGTTTTCCCAAACCATCCCTTTAGCTGTTGTGTAGATACACTGGTAGTTTATACAGTGCTGGAGGAAGCCATTGTGGAATGCCTGGACTTTGGAGTGGTCCCTTTGCGGAATCCCTTCCTGAATCGGCAATAGGCACCTTCAGGTGCCTCATGCAGCCTGTTTAAGTTGTGTTTCTCCTTTTGGCCTTAGCACTCCAGTTATACTCCCTTTCTCTTGGCAGGGGAGGCATATTTATCACAGGTTGATTTCTGCAGGTGAAATACTTTAGCCCCACATCACCGTCAGAGAGTGTGGCTCTTGTTTCACCTCTTACCAAATGACGATGTCCCCTTTGTCATTGTCACTGCGCACCCGTTCAGGCCATGAAGTATTTCATGTCTTTCATTAAATTGACAGCTGTCCCTGTGCTTTCTTGCATTAACTAGATAAACTGTAGGATAAATTAAAAATGCACTTTCTTAAAGGGATACTGCATCAAAGTAAGCAGAAAAGAAACTTAAAACATCAAAACAAAATATTGGATGTTTCCCTTTGTGTGCAAAATGGGTAAAAGGTTTGTAGCTCTTTGGGAGAAAAGGGAGAACCAGCCGTGGATAACGAAGGAAATAAAGGAGAGTATTAAAATAAAAACAGCTGCGTACAGAGTGGCCAAAAATAGTGGAGAAACAAGTGATTGGGAAAAATTTAAGAAACAACAAAGAGAGACTAAGAAAGCGATAAAGAAAGGAAGGATAGACTATGAAGCTAGGCTAGCAATTAATATAAAAAATGATAGTAAAAGTTTTTATAAATATATAAAAAGGAATAGAGTGGCGAGAGTGAATGTTGGACCCTTGGAGGACGAGAGGGGGGAGTTAATAGTGGGAAATGAGGATATGGCTGAGTCTTTAAATAAGTTTTTTGTGTCAGTCTTCATGGTGGAGGACACAAATCGTTTGCCAAATATTAACGATAGAGGGTTGGCAGCAGGAGAAATACTTAATACAATTAATGTTACCAGAGAGGCAGTGCTGGGTAGACTAATGGGACTGAAGGTGGACAAGTCCCCGGGTCCGGATGGAATGCATCCCAGGGTATTGAAAGAAATGTCAGAGGTAATAGTGGATGCGTTAGTGATTATTTATCAAAACTCGTTGCATTCTGGGGTAGTGCCGGTTGATTGGAAAACAGCTAATGTTACGCCGCTGTTTAAAAAAGGAAGGAGACAAAAGGCGGGTAACTATAGGCCGGTCAGCTTAACGTCTGTAGTAGGGAAAATGCTGGAATCAATTATTAAAGAGGAGATAGCAGGGCATCTGGATAGAAATGGTTCGATCAATCAGACGCAGCATGGATCCATGAGGGGAAAGTCGTGCTTGACGAACATGTTGGATTTTTATGAAGATGTGACTAGGGCGGTTGATGGAGGAGAACCGGTGGATGCGGTGTTTTTGGATTTCCAAAAGGCGTTTGATAAGGTGCCCCATAAAAGGCTGCTGAAGAAGATTAGGGCACACAGAGTTGGGGGTAGTGTGTTAAAGTGGATTGGGGACTGGCTATCCGACAGGAAGCAAAGAGTCGGAATAAATGGGTGTTTTTCCGGTTTGAGGAAGGTAACTAGTGGCGTGCCGCAGGGATCGGTATTCGGGCCGCAACTATTAACCATTTATATAGATGATCTGGAGGAGGGGACGGAGTGTAGGGTAACGAAGTTTGCAGACGACACAAAGATAAGTGGAAAAGTGAATCGTGTGGAGGACGGAGAAGATCTGCAGAGAGATTTGGACAGGCTGAGTGAGTGGGCGAGGATATGGCAAATGGAGTATAACGTTGAGAAATGCGAGGTTATACACTTTGGAGGAAATAATAACAAATGGAATTACTATCTCAATGGAAACAAATTAAAACATGCTACCGTGCAAAGGGACCTGGGGGTCCTTGTGCATGAGACGCAAAAGCCCAGTCTGCAGGTACAACAGGTGATCAAGAAGACAAATGGGATGTTGGCCTATATCGCGAGGGGGATAGAATATAAAAGCAGGGATGTCTTGATGCACCTGTACAGGGCATTGGTGAGGCCGCAGTTGGAATACTGTGTGCAGTATTGGTCCCCTTATATGAGGAAGGATATATTGGCATTGGAGGGAGTGCAGAGAAGGTTCACCAGGTTGATATCGGAGATGAGGGGTTTGGATTATGAGGAGAGGCTGAGGAGATTGGGTTTGTACTCGTTGGAGTTTAGAAGGATGAGGGGGGATCTTATGGAGACTTATAAGATAATGCGGGGGCTGGATAGGGTGGAGGCGGAGAGATTCTTTCCACTTAGTAAGGAAGTTAAAACTAGAGGACACAGCCTCAAAATAAAGGGGGGTCGGTTTAAGACAGAGTTGAGGAGGAACTTCTTCTCCCAGAGGGTGGTGAATCTCTGGAATTCTCTGCCCACTGAGGTGGTGGAGGCTACCTCGCTGAATATGTTTAAAGCGCGGATGGATGGATTCCTGATCGGTAAGGGAATTAAGGGTTATGGGGATCAGGCGGGTAAGTGGTACTGATCCACGTCAGATCAGCCATGATCTTATTGAATGGCGGGGCAGGCTCGAGGGGCTAGATGGCCTACTCCTGCTCCTATTTCTTATGTTCTTATGTTCTTTGCCTGTTAACAAATTGTAACCATTGATTCCATTATAAAGTATAAGGTCCTAATTCTATATCAGTTCGACCTAATATTGTTGTGCAGTCAGTGTTTATAAAATTCTAAAACATTGTAAAAATGCTGAGTTGTAATATTGCATTGTTTGTTTAAAATGGTAGTTTTTACAGTTTAAAAAGAATGCAGGGGCAAATGCAAGGACACAGAGACCCAAAGGGCAGCACAGTGGCACAGTGGTTAGCACTGCTGCCTCACAGCGCCAAGGACCCAGGTTCAATTCCCAGCTTGGGTTACTGTCTGTGCGGAGTTTGCACCTTCTCCCCGTGTCTGCGTGGGTTTCCTCCGAGTGCTCCAGTTTCCTCCACAGTCTGAAAAACGTGCTGGTTAGGGTGCGTTGACCCGAACAGGCGCCGGAGTGTGGCAACTAGGGGAATTTCACAGTAACTTCATTGCAGTGTTAATGTAAGTCTTATTTGTGACTAATAAGTAAACTTTAGTGAAACAATATATCAGAGGCAAAAACAACAGGGTTGCCTTGGCAACAGCCTTCAAGCATTTGAATCAAAACATGTTTTTGAATTTTAACCAATCAATTTAAAACAGGCATTTAAATAGCAGCAGCCTATCGGATTTGAATTTGATGTTTTGATTACATGTAAATCAATCCTATTGTGGGGAGTTTTGGTTTGTCATCAGGGGCATAAAGGCCACAGCTCCCAACTCCAGACTGCCAGAAGACCGCCTGCCAGCAACTGCCACAGATCACAGCTCTGAGAGAGAGACACAGACAGACAGTAACTGCTCTCTAACAGTGCAGCAGCCACATTTATGTCTGAAAAGAAAGCCTCATCTCAATAGTAAAGGTACCAACAGAAGACAGAAGAAAATCAGCAAAGAAGACAGAAGGTCCCAGAAGACGACAAATCTGATTGAAATTTGAGTGTGACTAAAAATTCTATTTTGCTTTTTAATAAGTGGGAATTGTAATTATCTAAACAGCATTCCATTAGAATAGTGTTTTATTGGGTTTGTTAATAGTTTAATTAACCTGTTTACTGTTAGTTAGATAAATAAAGTGTTACTTGTTGATTTTCCAGAGAAAGTCTCAGGTAGTTATTTTGATTTGACCACGAGAAGCTATTGAAGGGCAGATAACCCCCCTCTCACACACTCTTTAACAGATTATGAGGGGAGGTACTTCTCTTTGAGTGGTTCAGTGTTAGTTCTCAGAGAGGTGATCAATTTCCCCTTCGTAACAGTAACTATATTCTGCCTAAATATATCTCTATACTGCGTGATACCGGAAATTGGGAAGTGGATGTGTTCACTCTCAGGCCGGTCCATATTAATTGCTGATCCGTGAACTTAACCACATTGCAGAGAGAAATCTCTCAAGTACGGCGGCTGTAGGGACTTAATTTCCAACAACATTCTATCTGGGAGAATTTAAACAGGCCAAGGTAGTTGCTGTGAGCACACTCAGAGCTAGCTGATCACTGATCCAGCATCATTCCATTATGGTTTAACACCAATGATGTCAGCTGAATGGTTGCTGTTCACAATTGATGTGGTTTCAATGTTTGCAAGTAAATAAATGTTCACAATTAATGTTTTCAGGTCAGTTACTTCACTTGATGACTTAATTTATTTTGAATGCAGAGTATCACACTGAGTTCAAGTTAACACTACCATGTGCAGAATCTGTCAAAGTTTTCAGATAGGGAACAGTTTTTTTCCCCCTATTTCAATATTTTTATATCTGGATGAAGAGAAATGTTCAAGAAAATTGACAAAATCTATTTTAATGTCCCGATGATTGTCCTCAAGGGTTGTATGCAACAGTGTCCTGAAGATTGACCTTCCATTCCTGAAGCCTCCAGGCCAATCCTGGAGGGTTGACACCCCTATTGAAGCAGGACACCATTCTTTCAGTTTGCTCCCATTCCCCATATGCTGTCTATGGTTTGTCAGTGCTGTTCACTAGTACTGGGTCTTCTCAGAGCAGCACACATGCAAAATGGTAGCCAAGATATGAATCCATCTCCTCGACCCCACCTGAGATAACCCAACGTCTTTTCCTTCTCCTAATCCAGAATTAGAGTCACTGACTCTGGTTAGCCATATTCCTGGAGGTGTCATGAAATGACCTCCCACTGCCCTGTCCACATCCTCCTGCCACTGGTCAACCGCAAGTCCATCCCTGCAATGCTTTCTCTCCCTACAACCAAAAGGAGGCTGAATGGATTCTTCATTGTCCAATTGGATGATTCTCAGTTGTCAGTCAAACAGCCTTTATTGCATTCTGTTATAATTTTTATAATTAGTTAACTCACTGGTGCTCAGTTTGGGTTCTACTACGGCCATTCAGCTTATTGCAATCTTGCACAATGACAAAAGAAGTGAGGTGAGAATCGCTGCCCTTGACATCAAGGCATCATTTGATCCAGGAGCCTTACCAAAACTAGCATTAATAAGAATCAGAACAAAACTCTCTGCTGGTTAGAATCATACTTAGCACAAGGGAATATGGTTGTTATTGTTCAAGGTCAATAATTTCAGTTCCAGGACATCACTGCAGGAGTTCCTCAAGGAAGTTCCTACGGCGCACCATCTTCAGCTGCTTCATCAATGACTTTCCTTTCTTCATAAGGTCAGAAATGGGGATGTGCAGTCATCAGCGAACAATGTTCAGCATCATTCGTGACTCCTCAGATACTGAAGTGGTCCATATCCAAATGCAGCAAGACCTGGACAGCATCCAGGCATAGGCTGATAAGTGGTAACTAATATTTGTACCATACATGCCAGGCAATGACCACCTCCAACAAGAGAGGAACTAACCATTTCCCTTGACATTCAGTGCCATTACCATCACTGAATGCTCCACTGTCAGCATCCTGGGGGCTTACCATTGACTAGAAACTCAACTGGAGTGGCCATATAAATACTGTGGCTACTAGAGCAGATCAGAGGCTGGAAGTTCTGCAGGGAGTAACTCATCTCCTGACTCCTCAAAGTCTGTCTACCATCTACAAAGCACAAGTCAGGAGCGTAATGGAATACTCACTACTTGGCTGGATGAGTGCAGCTCCAATGACATTCAAGAAACTCAACACCATCCAGGACAAAGCAGCCAGCTTGATCAGCATCCCATTCACAACATAAACATTCACTCCACCACGGACACAGTGCAGTAATGTGAAACATCTACAAGATGCACTGCAGCAACTCACTAAGGCTCCTTTAACAGCACCTTCCAAACTCGGGCCTCTACCACTTAGAAGGATATGGGCAGCAGATGCATGGGAACACCACCACCTGCAAGTTCCCCTGCAAGTAACACACCATCCTGACTTGGAAATATATCACCATTCCTTCACTGTCACTGGCTCAAAATCCTGGCACTCCTGGCACTTAGTCATGTTTGACTAATTTACTGGAATTGTTTGGGGATATAACGAGTGCGGTTGACAGAGGGGAACCGGTGAATGTGGTGTATTTAGATTTCCAGAAGGCGTTCGATAAGGTGCCTCACAAAAGGTTGCTGCATAAGATAAAGGTACACAGAGTTGGGAGTAAAGTGTTAGCGTGGATTGAGGATTGGCTATCTAACAGAATAAGAAGTTTAACAACACCAGGTTAAAGTCCAACAGGTTTATTTGGTAGCAAAAGCCACACAAGCTTTCGAAGCCCTAAGCCCCTTCTTCAGGTGACTCACTCACTCACCTGAAGAAGGGGCTTAGGGCTTCGAAAGCTTGTGTGGCTTTTGCTACCAAATAAACCTGTTGGACTTTAACCTGGTGTTGTTAAACTTCTTACTGTGTTTACCCCAGTCCAACGCCGGCATCTCCACATCATATCTAACAGAAAGCAGAGAGTCGGAATAAATGGGTGCTTTTCCGGTTGGCAATCAGTGACTAATGGCGTGCCGCAGGGTTCGGTGCTGGGGCCTCAACTATTTACCATATACATAGACGATCTGGAGGAGGGGACCGAGTGTAGGGTAACAAAGTTTGTGGATGACACAAAGATGAGTGGGAGAGCAAATTGCGTGGAGGGCAGAGAGAGTCTGCAGAGAGATTTGGATAGGCTAAGTGAGTGGGCAAGGATCTGGCAGGTGGAGTATAACGTTGGTAAGTGTGAGGTTATCCACTTTGGAAGGAATAATAGTAAAATGGACTATTATTGACACGGTGAAAAATTACAACACGCGACTGTGCAGAGGGACCTGGGGGTCCTTGTGCATGAATCACAAAAACTCAGTTTGCAGGTGCAGCAGGTAATCAAGAAGGCAAATGGAATGTTGGCCTTTATCGCGAGAGGGATGGAGTATAAAAGCAGGGAGGTCATGCTGCAACTGTACTGGGTACTGGTGAGGCCGCACCTAGAGTACTGTGTACAATTTTGGTCCCCTTATTTAAGAAAGGATATATCAGCTTTGGAGGGGGTACAGAGAAGGTTCACCAGGTTGATTCCGGATATGAGGGGGTGAGCTTATGAGGAGAGATTGAGTAGACTGGGCCTGTACTCATTGGAGTTTAGAAGGTTGAGGGGAGATCTTATAGAGACATATAAGATAATGAAGGGGCTAGACAGGGTAGAAGCAGCGAGGTTATTTCCACTTACAATGGAAACAAGAACTCGGGGGCATAGCCTCAAAATACGGGGGAGTCAATTTAGAACAGAGTTGAGGAGAAACTTCTTCTCCCAGAGGGTAGTGAATCTTTGGAATTCTCTGCCCAATGAAGCAATAGAGGCTACCTCGTTAAATGTGTTTAAGTCACAGATAGATAGATTTTTAACCATTAAGGGAATTAAGGGTTATGGGGAGCGGGCGGGTAAGTGGAACTGAACCCACTATCAGATCAGCCATGATCTTATTGAATGGCGGAGCAGGCTTGAGGGGCTAGATGGCCTACTCCTGCTCCTATTTCTTATGTTCTATCAGCATTCTGGGTGTACCTGCACCACTTCAGCGGTTCAAGAAGGCAGGCCACATTCACTTTCTCAAGGGGCAATAAGAGATGGGCAAAAATGCTGGCCAAGCCAATGATGCCCCCACCTACAAAACAATTTGAAAGAAAGGTTCATGGGGGGTATACCATTTCAGGAATCATCCTGACTGATGCACCCATGTAGACCGCCATGTTTACTAGATCTTCATCCAACACTACTTGGACTATGACACCCTGAAAATTTCCACTGGACATCCTTGTGCTTCGGATTGTATGGGTCCCAACCTGGTTCTATTCGACAATCGTATACAGTGACTGCCGTTTCCTTCAGCCAGTGGTTTCTCCATTTACGTTCTTTCGACATGCCTTGGCAAGATGAGCTTTCTTGCAAATGAGAACAAAGTACAAAGAACAATATAGCACAGGAACAGGCCCTTCGGCCCTCCAAGCCCGCGCTGCTCCCTGGTCCAAACTAGACCATTCTTTTGTATCCCTCCATTCCCATTCCGTTCATGTGGCTATCTAGATAACTCTTAAACGTTCCCAGTGTGTCCACCTCCACACCTTGCCCGGCAGCGCATTCCAGGCCCCCACCACCCTCTGTGTAAAATACGTCCTTCTGATATCCGTGTTAAACCTCCCCCCCTCACCTTGAACCTATGACCCCTCGTGAACGTCACCACCGACCTGGGAAAAACCTTCCCACCGTTCACCCTATCTATGCCTTTCATAATTTTATACACTTCTATTAGGTCTCCCCTCATCCTCCGTCTTTCCAGTGAGAACAATCCCAGTTTACCCAATCTCTCCTCATAACTAAGGCGCTCCATACCAGGCAACATCCTGGTAAACCTCCTCTGCACTCTCTCTAAAGCCTCCACGTCCTTCTGGTAGTGTGGCGACCAGAACTGGACACAGTATTCCAAATGTGGCCGAACCAACGTTCTATACATCTGCAACATCAGACCCCAACTTTTATACTCTATGCCCCGTCCTATGAAGGCAAGCATGCCATATGCCTTCTTCACCACCTTCTCCACCTGTGACGTCACCTTCAAGGATCTGTGGACTTGCACACCCAGGTCCCTCTGCGTATCTACACCCTTTATGGTTCTGCCATTTATCGGATAGCTACCCCCTACATTAGTTCTACCAAAATGCATCACTTTGCATTTATCTGGATTGAACTCCATCTGCCATTTCTTTGCCCAAATTTCCAGCCTATCTATATCCATCTGTAGCCTCTGACAATGTTCCTCACTATCTGCAAGTCCAGCCAATTTCGTGTCGTCCGCAAACTTACTGATCACCCCAGTTACACCTTCTTCCAGATCGTTTATATAAATCACAAACAGCAGAGGTCCCAATTCAGAGCCCTGCGGAACACCACTAGTCACAGGCCTCCAGCTGGAAAAAGACCCTTCCACTACCACCCTCTGTCTTCTGTGACCAAGCCAGTTCTCCACCCATCTCGCCACCTCCCCCTTTAGCACTTTGTAGCACTTTGCCTTCGCAAATGAGCAATCCTGTGCCCAAAGTTGGCCTAAGTACTGGTAACAGGACATAGGCATACAACAAAGTGCCTTCACCGGAGCCTTCTGCTTATTCAGAGGCAGATTTACTTCATTTATTTACTTCAGCAGACGATTGTCATTGTTAACTCTTACTTCTTCTGTTGAGTCACATTCCACCATGGCCATGGACAATACTGTTGATAAGCTATGTTAAAAGTTAACTTTGTCAATGTCAGCAACGTGAACCGCACAGAAATTTGCCCCACAATGTTGCTGGGCAGGCACGCTCCAGGTACGCAGCTCATTGCCTGCAGCTGAGTGAGGTCTGTCCATTCAAATAAACTGGGCCTCTCACTGGACATCCCAGGCAACATTCTGCTGACCGACTGCCTCAGAGTTATTTCTGCAAAATGTTCAACGTCTTACATATGCAAGCACTTCCTGTCTGCTCAACGTGACTTCCTGTGGTCACGTTTTGGCAACACTTTTGTGGTGTCAACTTCTTCCCAATGTCAACATTTAGAATGGGTTGGGTTACATTGGGTACATTACAAAAGGTTACATTGCTCAGGGATCTCACGCAGAAGGGAAAGTGGAGTTGAGGATTCTATCAGATCAGTCATGATCTCATTGAATGGCAGAGCAGACTTGATGGATTCAATGGCCTATCTCTGCTCCTTCATCTTATGGTCTCTACAATATTATCTGTCCATTATGATCTCAAAATCATTTTTGAATTGTAATTTTTTTCCCAGTAATTGAAAGTAAATTAAAAAATAAGAGTTGAGACTAATCACATTTCACAGTAAAATGATATCTATCCACTGCCTTATCTCCTGTGAATTTTTAATGCTTTCATTCATGTTTTTCTTTAGTTCCGTCCCAAAAGCCTTCATCTAGACATGATGGGTGGAGTTTTTCATTTTTACCCAGTGGCAGGTGGGTGCTATGGTGCGTTTCTCACTGGATGACATGGCGGGAAATTGCGGCCAATTTCACACCCGTTTGCTCATTAATTTTGCATTGGTGGGTTTCTCTCTGAATCACATGACGATTCGGGAACTCATTTGTTCGTACAGTCATCACCTCGCGGGGTTTAAGGTCCAGGCGTCATATTTAGATGCCACTCTCGCTCTCTCCAGCCCAGCTTTCAGAAGGAGATGTGTGGAAGTAGCTGCTGGAAAGATGAAATCGGTTCCCAGGATTTGCAATGACTCTGCGCAGGATCTCATCAATGGCATGTGACAACAGAGGGAGAACCGCTACCTCAGGGATGACATCAGGAAGTCCATCAACTTCACCTCGCCAATGTGGGAGGTCATTGTGAATGTGGTAAGCACATTGGACAACCACCCTTAAAACGCAACTGAGTGCAGGAAGATAATGAATAATCTCATGCGCTCTGCAGATAGGTCAACATTCTCTTCACTCCAATCTCATACTTCTTTCTGACATCATGCATTCAAAGGATTACATTGTTCAGGGATCTCATGCAGAAGGGAATGTGGAGTTGAGGATTCTATCAAATCAGCCATGATCTCATTGAATGGCAGAGCAGACTCGATGGACTGAATGGCCTACTTCTGCTCCTGCATCTTATGGGTATCTACAATATTATCTCAATAACAATAATATTTCAGGGGCAATTAGGGATGGGCAATAAATGCTGGCCCAGTAAACAGCACCCACATCCCATGAATGAATATACAATAATTAGCGAAGATCACATCACCGCTGATTGTCTCATGGGCACGTTAGCATCACCAGCATCTCAATCATGCTGCAGAAACTCCATCCTTACCCCTTACTGGGATGGGCTCAGCACACACTGTGGACATGAACGCTTCCCAACCTCTCCACTATCTCTTCTCATCACATTCTATCTATGTGTCTTCATCCAGGCCAAGCTGGCACACAAAAAGGAAGATGTTCAGAACCTGAGAAGGGAAAGCAGATATTGTGTACCTCACAAAGTTCAAGAAGGATGCCGTCAAGTTTACAGGGGGAGGACAGAGAGTGTTGCTGTGGGGAACGCAAGACCAGCTTCTCTCAGCAAGCCAGTATCAATGAGCCCTCCATGAGTTAATAACATCCTGACATTCTCAGTGCGAGGCTTGCAATGTTGTATTCTGTCTGTTCTCGAACTTAATCTATCTGCTATCTCTTAGAGAGACCAGCAGGTCCTCACACACTGCGAGATTCAACATAAGCCCCAGCCCCCAAGGCACCTCTCATGAGGAAGCTGAGGATCCATTCAAGGAAGACCCCTCACTACATTCCCTTGTCCCATCCACCAGCTCTGAGACACACACCTCAATGAGTCCTAGTTATGGAGTAGGTTCAGGATAGCAATCTGGGGAACACCTAAGAAACACATCTCCCCAGCAGTCAGAGGCAGTGACAGCCCAGATCTCTGGCACTCAGAGGACTGCTGCAGATCAGGCACCCACTGAGGCTGAGCTTCTGGAAGTAGCCATGTCACAAGCTGGAGATGCAGCAGCGACAAGTCAGTGGAAAATGAGGTTTAGTTATAAAAAACAGCAACTAGCGCGAAGAATGGATGAGTCCATCCATGTTCTGTTTGATGTCATGGCTCTGACATGCGAGCACCTAAGATGTTAGAGAGACCATCACCTCCCAGAATGCATCAATAGAGGGCTCACTGCTGACCTTTCCAATGAACAGAGCCAAATGAATCATGAGATTTGAAGGTGCAAGTCTGAATGCTGCACTTACTCCCGATGTCACTGCTTGTAAAAGCCTTCCAGTGCCCTAGCACTAAGGGACAGAGGGAATGTGGCTGTGTCCCGTTGCCTGTACATTAATTATCCTGGATTCATGTGGCTATTAGTGTTTAACGGGCATGACTTTCACGTTGTGCTTCTTCGAGAACCTTATGTGGCAGCTGACCCTTATCTCCCAATTCAGGTTCCTGCCCAGCCTGCTCTTCATCATCCCAGGAACTCTCAGCTTCCTCCATGTTTCTCTCTGGCAAGGGAGCATCCCCCCCCCCCCCCCCCCCCCGCGCCCCCCCCACCCCACCGCGCCCGCCACTTTGAATTGCCAAGTCGTGAAGGGCACAATAGAGCACGATGGTGTGGGACACCCTCTGTGGAGAGTACTGCAGAGCCCCACCTGAGCAGTCTAAATATTAGAAACAAATTTTTAGGATGTCAATGGCCTGTTTGATAATGGATTATGTTGCTTTACACCTCGTCGTATCGCTCCTCCAAGTGACTCAGAGGATGACACCCTGGTGTCGTGGACCATGTATTGAGTGGGTAACTCTTATCCCCACGCAGCCATCCCTGTATCCACTGAGGCTCTTCAAATATGTGAAGCACCTGGGACAGTCTCAGGATGCATGAGTTATGGCCACTCCCAGGGTAACTGGCACAAACGTGCCTGATGTTCTTCTGATGATCACACACCAGTTGAATGTGGATGCAGTGGAACCCTATACTGTTAGTGAACATCAGGGGGTTGTTGCCATGGAGCTCTCAATACCATACTGTGTGCGACTGATTGCACCCTGTCATCTCGGTAAGCCTGGGACAGCTGCAAACCCCCAAAATTATGTAAACTTCACACGCAATGAACCTTACTGTAGATGGCATCTGTCACCTTCTTAATACATTTATGTGCTGAGGGTTGTGAGATGTCGCATAGGTCCCCTGTGGATCCCCGAAGCAGGCAAATACATTGAGTGTGGCAGTGACCTTCAGGGGCAGTGGCAGGGGATGTCCTCCCAGCCTATGAGGTGTTAGATCCTCCCGCAGAAAATGGTAGATATGATCCATCACATCTCTTGAGAAGTGCAGACGGGCATGGCAATGTCTGTCGCTCATCTCCAGGTAGAAGAGTATTCTTCGGCAGAGTCTTGGTTGTGCGAACTGCCCCCTTGGGATGGGTCCAACCTTCTTGTCCTCTGGGGCTCCCCTGGACCATGGACAGCAGGCCGGCCCTCCTCTTGAATCTGTGCTAGGTGGCGCCGGACCCTGTTCCTCTGTCACAAGAGTGCCATCAATAAGGCAGCATTGACCACAGCCTTCATTATTCAATCCTCCTTCTCCCTGGAGAATGAAAGATGCAAGAGATTAATGAACACTGGGCAGAAATAGTTGACCTCCCACTCGCATATGCCCCAGAGCTGCGTCTGCACTCATAGCTTTTCATTGATACAGCCTTGCAGTTGGGACACACACTCACATCTCAAAATGCCCACAATGTCAACCCTGACAGTTCAATCTCAATCCCACAGAACTTGTGAAAACTTTGGACACATTATGAATTGTGAGACCTTACCAAAGGAGCTTCTCAGTCTATTGACATGTATACTGAGCAACCTTAACTTGCACATCAACAATGACTGTGTTCCCTTTGGCATGTGATCCATGCTAATCGGATGAAGCACATTACTGGCTTTCATTGGTGATCTGACACACGCACAGCAGCTGCGTTTCCTAGGCGCTTACCCTTATTTCCATTCTTACAAAACTCTCTGCTGAAGCTCAAATGAAAGACTGCATTGTGAAGCCAGCTACTCCTGCAGCTTCACTTTCAAGCATAAAAAAAGGCAATGGCTTCAGTAAGGACATGCTTCATGCCTCACAAATTTGGTTGAGTTTTTTGAGGAGGTGACAAAAACGATTGACGAAGGAAGGGCCGTGGATGTCGTCTATATGGATTTTAGTAAAGCGTTTGACAATGTCCCTCATGGCAGGCTGGTGCAAAAGGTTAAATCTCACGGGACCAAAGGTGAGCGAGCTAGATGGGTGGAGAACTGGCTTAGCCATAGAAGACAGAGGGTAGCAGTGGAGGGGTCTTTTTCCGGTTGGAGGTCTGTGACTGGTGGCGTTCCGCAGGGCTCTGTACTGGGACCTCTGCTGTTTGTGATATATATAAATGATTTGGAGGAAGATGTAGCTGGTGTGATCAGTAAGTTTGCGGACGACACGAAGATTGCTGGAGTAGCGGATAGTGATGAACATTGTCAGAGAATACAGCAGAATATAGATAGGCTGGAATATTGGGTGGAGAAATAGCAGATGGAATTTAATCCAGATAAATGCGAAGTGAGGCATTTCGGTAGATCTAATGTAAGGGGGAGCTATACAATAAATGGCAGAACCATCAGGAGTATAGACACACAGAGGGACCTGGGTGTACAAGTCCACAGATCCTTAAAGGTAGCAGCACAGGTGGAGAGGGTGGTGAAGAAGGCATATGGCATGCTTGCCTTTATTGGACAGGGCATAGAATATAAAAGTTGGCATATGATGTTGCAGCTGTATAGAACGATGGTTAGGCCACATTTGGAATACTGCGTCCAGTTCTGGTCGCCACACTACCAGAAGGACGTGGAGGCTTTGGAGAGAGTACAGAGAAGATTTACCAGGATGTTGCCTGGTATGGAGGGTCTTAGCTATGAGGAGAGATTAGGTGAACTGGGGCTGTTCTCCCTGGAAAGACGGAGGATGAGGGGTGACCTAATAGAGGTATATAAAATTATGAAGGGCATAGATAGAGTGAACAGTGGGAAGCTTTTTCCCAGGTCGAAGGTGACGAACACAAGGGGTCACGGGTTCAAGGTGAGGAGGGCAAGGTTCAACACAGATGTCAGGGGGACGTATTTTACACAGAGGGTGGTGGGGGCCTGGAATGCACTGCCAAGCAAGGTGATTGAGGCGGACACACTGGGATCATTTAAGACTTATCTAGATAACCACATGAACAGACTGGGAATAGAGGGATACAAACGAATGGTCTAGTTGGGCACATGAGCGGCGCAGGCTTGCAGGGCCAAAGGGCCTGTTCCTGTGCTGTATTGTTCTTTGACACAGGAAGAAGGAGCAGGAGTAGACAATTCAGCCCCTCAAGCCTGTTATGCCATTCAGTTCGATCATGGCTGATCTTTTCTTGGCTCAACTTCACTTTCCTCCCCACTCTCCATAACCCTTCAACCTATTATTAAAAATCTGTCTATGTCCTCCTTAAATTTAGTAAGAAGTTTAACAACGCCAGGTTAAAGTCCAACAGGTTTATTTGGTAGCAAAAGCCACACAAGCTTTCGGAGCTGCAAGCCCCTTCTTCAGGTGAGTGGGAATTCTGTTCACAAACAGAGCATATAAAGACACAAACTCAATTTACATGAATAATGGTTGGAATGCGAATACTTACAACTAATCAAGTCTTTAAGAAACAAAACGTGAGTGGAGAGAGCATCAAGACAGGCTAAAAAGATGTGTATTGTCTCCAGACAAGACAGCCAGTGAAACTCTGTGGGGGTTACAAATAGTGTGACATGAACCCAATATCCCGGTTGAGGCCGTCCTCGTGTGTGCGGAACTTGGCTATCAGTTTCTGCTCAGCGACTCTGCGCCATCGTTTGTCGCGATTTAAATTTACTCAATTACTCCTTAAATTTACTCAATGTCCTGGCATCCACCACACTGTGAGGTAGTGACTTCCAATTCACGACACTCTGAGAGAAGTAATTTTGTCTCATCTGTTTTAAATCTGCCACCCCTTATCCTAAAACGATGGCCTCTCGTTCTAGATTGCCCTACAAGGGACAATGGAATCTTCTCAAGGAAATGTTCCTCTTTTCCATCAGCTGTGTCTCCATTTCAGGGGGAAGGGAGAAAGGGGTCAGAAGGGGAGGGGATGATAGGGGAGAGGATTCGAGGGGTTTGGGAGGAGGGGTTCGGGATGGGGGTCAGTTGGAGCGGGTCAGGGTGTTAGTAGGCTTGAGACCCACGGTCATAGAATCATTACAGTGCAGAAGGAGGCCATTCAGCCATCGAGCCTGCACTGACAACAATCCCACCCAGGCCCTATACCCGTAAAGTTACCCTCCTAACCCCCTCACACTAGGGTCAATTTAGCACGGCCAATCCACCTAACCTGCACATCTTTGGATTGTGGGAGGAAACCGTAGTGAATATTTTGTCAGTTTGTATTAAATCTTCACATGTGCCCGAGACCAGCCATGGCTGTGTTTGAATTCATTCAGCAACAGCGGTCAGGAGTGGCCCCGCCCCCAGCCCGACGCGCCACCTGACCCCGCCCCCAGCCCGCCCCTCCTGGCCCCGCCCCCAGTCCGACCAGTCCCTCCTCCTCGCCCAGCTTCTTTAGCCCCGCCCCAGCCTGACCCATCTCCTGACCCCGCCCCTTTAGCCTTGCCGCTTGAGCCGCGCCTCCCCCTCCAACTGTCCGGCCCTCCTCGTGCCCCAGCCTGGCTCTCCTGACCCCGCCCCCAGCCCGCCATTTTCCTGGCCCCGCCCCCTTACGCTCCTGCATTGTGCGCTTGCGCTGCGTGATGTGCTGCCTGTGGAGCGTTGGAAGCCGCTGAGCTTTGTGTCTCGGGGACCTGAATCAGTGTGTGGCGGTCCGGGGAGGTGTGTGTGGCGGGAGGCCTGGGTCAGTGTGTGGCGGTCCGGGGAGGTGTGTGTGGCGGGAGGCCTGGGTCAGTATGTGGGGGTCCGGGGAGGTGTGTGTGGCGGCGGGCCTGGGTTAGTGTGTGGGGGTCCGGGTCAGTGTGTGGGGGTCCGGGGAGTCAGTGTGTGGGGGTCCGGGTCAGTGTGTGGCGGTCCGGGGAGTCAGTGTGTGGGGGTCCGGGTCAGTGTGTGGCGGTCCGGGTTGGCGACCTTCCCGAATCGCTCTCGAGCTCCCGCTTTAATGCTCCTGGATTAATTTGCACCAAGCCAGGAGAAGCCGCTGAGTGAAGTTCCCCCAATATCCTCTTACCTGGAAATTATTCCAAATATTTCTCACTCCCCTCAGGATATCTCTGATCCAAATGTTTAATTTTCACTGACCTGTCTCTCTGATGCTGCTGGTTTAATTTGCAGTAATTTGAGTTCATTTTATTTAATGTTTATAATCCCGAACTGGAATTTATTAAAACTTTCCTTAAATTTCATCTCTTTTCCAGTTGGGGTCAGTTTCATTCTTCCGTGCATGCTTTTCTGGACTTAATGATCAGAATCGCACACAGTGCACTGGAGCTCTGACAACCTGAACCTTAACAATCTCCTGACACTTGTTCTTTTCAAGTTAGTGTTTTATCCGCTGGCATTTTTTATTCCCTCACCACATCTGAAAATGATCAGTTTGTTGGTACTTCTGGTTAATCTCCTTGTGTTAACTAAATTCCAATCATGGATTGTTATCATGTATGTGTTTCAATGAATGAACAATATATTTCATAGAATCTACAGTGCAGATGGAGGCCATTTGGCCCATCGAGCCTGAACCGATGACAGCTCCATCCGGTCCTGTTCTATCCCCGTAATCCCACATATTTACCCTCCTCATCCCCCAGACATTGTGGCAATTTGCATTTAAGGGGCATTTATCTGTCTGGGTTTCCTCCGGGTGCTCTGGTTTCCTCCCACAGTCCAAAGATGTGCGGGTTAGGTGGATTGGTCATGTTAAATTGCCCCTTAGTGTCAGGAGACTAGCTAGGATAAATGCATGGGGTTATGAGGGTGGGGTCTGGGTAGGATTGTAGTTGGTGCAGACTCAATGGGCTGAATGGTAGCCTGCTGCACTGTAGGATTCTGTGATTTAACCAACCTAACCTGTATGAATTTGGACTGAAGTCACTACACTTGGTTAAATTTGTGTTAAATTTTATTTGTCACCTTTCTGCCGTTTTTGTATGAAGGATCTGAATCCAGACATGATTCTTTTGCTGTATTTTCTTGCCTCTATGCTCCTTGTTTAAGAAGCTTTCATATTTGACTATTAATTGGCAACACAGGCTGTTAATTGTAAATCAGAAATAATATAGGTCCAAGCACTGATCTTTGTGAAACTTCAATAACTTTCCCAGTTGAAAATTGCATGTCCTATAATTACCCTGTTTTCTCTCTTCCTAGTCCCAGCCCAAATCCGACTTGTGGGATGATCATCCAATGATTTGGAATGATGGGGAAACACTTGCCGTGTCTGCATCAATTCTACAAGGAGTTGTTGGCAGGAAGGAGACCAAGCAAGGACAGTAAGGAACTGGCAGCTTTGCTTTCTCCCAATGTGTGCATGGAAGATTCAAACATGCCCATGGAAACCAATGAATCTACTAAACCAAGTAACCAAGCTTTTCACTTCCACCGGAGGAGCACATTGCCTGTGGATAGTCATGGCATGCTATGTGATAGCAACTCCAGCACAAATCACAGTCAGAATGACATCCTGTTGATGCAGATATCCCTGATTCAGATGATGAGTTCTAAAGTATATTCTGAAGTATTGAATGAAGATGTCAGAGAATCATACCTGAAGGCTTTAAGAATTTTACTAGAAGATGTGGAAATTTTATTTAAACTGGTGAGTTGAACTGGGTATTCTGATCGTTCCTTTATAGTTTGACACAGAAGCAGAGCATTCGGTTTAAGTAATTGATGCCAATGTTGATGCATTCAGTAGCATTTAGCACATTGTGTTAATGTATTAAATCCTTGAGACCCACAGAGAAATTCACAATGAGGAAAGCCCAGGAGCGACAACACTAAATGTTCCCCACACACCATGTTAATTTTTAAAAGTAAACATTTTACTGTATCTTGTGGTCGATCATTGTGGCCTATCATTGCTTTCTTGTGCAGATAATGAAGTCACAGTTTGTCCAATGCCAAACAAGTAAAATCAGTGTGTGACATACAGCAAAAATTATTCAGGATTGGAATAGCCATCCTGTGATAATTTTCTGGTTGGCAAGATGTAACAAGTGGTGTGCTACAGGGATCAGTGCTGTGACCTCAACTTTTCACAATTTATATAAATTTCTTGGATGGAGGGAGAGAAAGTATAACTGCTAAATTTAGCTAGGGTGGCACAGTGGTTAGCGCTGCTGCCTTAGTGCCAGGGACCCAGGTTCAATTCTGGCCTCGGGTGACTGTGTGGAGTTTACACATTCTCCCCGTGTTTGTATGGGTTTCCTCTAGGCGCTCCAGTTTCCTCCCACACTCTAAAAATGTGCAGGTTAGGTTGATTGGCCATGATAAATTGTCCCTTAGTGTCAGGAGCATTAGCAGGGTGAATACATGGGGTTACAGAGATAGGGCCTGGGTTGGATTGTTGTTGGTACAGGCTTGATGGGCCCAATGGCCTCCTTCTGCACTGTAGGCATACTGTGATGACACAAAGAATGGTAGGAAAGTAAGATAAAGAGGACATAAGGGGGCTACAAAGGGGTATAGATAGGTTAAGTGGGGGAAAAAATCTGACAAATGGAGTATAATGTGGGAAATTGTGATATTGTCTATCTTGGCAGGAAAAATAAAAACATATTATCTAAATGGCAAACAATTGCAATGCTGAGATGCAGAGGGCTCTGGTGTCCCAGTGCACAAATCACAAAAGGCTAGTATGCAGGTACAGCAAGTAATTAGGAAGTTTATTGTGAGGGGACTTGATTATAAAAGTACGGTGGTTATACTTCAGTAATGCAGGGCATTGGTGAGACCACATCTGGAGTACTGTGTGCAATATTGGTCTCCTTATTTAAAGGAGGATATTAATACTTTGGAAGTAGCTCGGAGGAGGCTTACTAGACTAACACCAGGATTGGGCCTCATGAGGAAAGGTTAGACAGGCTCTGCTGCCATTCGGAGGAGTAAGAGGCAACTTGATTGAAACATATCCTGAGGGGTCTTGACAGGGTGAATTTGGAAAAGATTTTCCTCCTGTGGAAGAATGTAGAACTATGGGGTCATTTTAAATTATGGGGTCACCCATTCAAGAAAGATGTAGATAACTTTTTCTCTGAGGGTCATGAGACTTTGAAATTCTGTCCCTCAAGAGGTGCTGGCAGTAGAATCTTTGAATATTTTAAAGATAGAGCTAAATATATTCTTGAAAAGCAAGGGGAAATAATGTTATGGGAGCAGGTGGAAATGTGGAGTTGAGGTTACGTTCACCGAATCTTTACAGTGCAGGAGGAGGCCGTTCGGCCCATTGGATCTGCACTTCGAGCACTCCTGGCCTTATCCCTGTAACCTTGCACCTTTTTCAGGCAGCTATCCAATTCCATTTTGAATGGCTCGATCGGACCTACCACTTCCACCCCCTCAAGAAGTTCGTTCCAGGCTTTTTTCCCCCCTCACATCCCTTTGCCCATTGTTTTGAATCGGTGCTCTCTAACTCTCGATGTACTCTTGAGAAGAAAGTTTCTCACTATTTGCCCTGTCCATACCCCTCAGGATCTTGAATACCTCTATCAAATCTCCTCTCAGTCCTCTTTTCTCCAAGGAAAACAGTCTCAACCTCTCCAATCTATCCTCATAGCTATAGTTCTTTATCCTGGGAATCATTCTTGTGAATATACTCTGTACTCTCCAATGCCTTCACATCCTTCGCTGCGTATGGTCTCCAGAACTGGATGCAGCGCTCCAGAGGAGGCTTAATTGGCGTCTAATACAATCAGATCAGCTATTATCTTATTGAATGACAGAGCAGGCTTGAGGGACTGAGTGGCCTACTCTTGTTAATTTGAATGTTCGTATGTCTGAATCAGTGCGCAGTTAATGTATATGGTGATGCAAATCTTCAGTTACCTTCTCAGTAGACTGGTACATGGCAAAGTGCTGGTTTGAGAGATGTTTGCTACGCATCCCTGAAAGGTTCACAATTAAAGAAAGTTGAAGGATAACTATCCAAGACCACTTGTTGTCATAGAGTCAATATACCAAAGAGAGAGACTATTCAATCCATACTGGCTCTCAGTACAGCAGTCCCAAATAATAGTCAGGCTCCATCTCAGTAGCTCTGCCAGTTTACTGTCCAAGTGCCTATCCCCAATTTCCTTTTGAAATAATTGATTGCCACCATTTCCACCACCCTTGTGGGCAACCCCCCCCAAAATTTAAATCTGAGTGTTGCATCCCCCCGGCCCGGGTCCTTGTACCATCAGCCAATGGGAACAGCCTTTCTTTGTCTAATTCGTTTCAACAGTCATAATCTTGTCCATCTCGATCAAATCTCCCCTCAATCTGCTTTGCTCCAAGAAGAACAATCCCAGCTTCTCTGACCTAACTTGAGCTAAAATCCTCTATCCCTGGAAAATCTGGTAAATCTCCTCTGCACCTCTTGAGGACTCTTGCATCCTTCCTAAAGTGTGGTCACCAGAACTCAGCACTAATCTAGCTGTGGCTCAACTGGAGCTTTATAATGGTTCAGCATGACTTCTGTTTTTGTACTCAGTCCCTCTATTTATGAAGCCCAAGACACTTCACATGAATTCCCAGGGCCCCCTGTCCATGCAAGCACTTTAGAACAGTCATTAAATCTGTATCACCATACCAAACCCTTCTGCAAAAATGCATCACTTCCCACTGTAGTAAATTCTATTTGCCACTTTTCTGCATCTTGTTTTCCACACCTCCAAGTATGGTATTTTTGTCAAAGTTTGAAATTTTACTTTATATTCTAATTTCCAAGTCATCTATCAAGTCCAAGCACAGACTTTGGGAACACCACTGTCTACCATCCTCCAGACTGATAAACAACCTTTTAGGACTTGCTGTTTTCTGTCCTTCAGCCATTTCTTTATCCAACCCTCTACCATGATGCTCAATATTGTTAACCAGCTTTTTAAATGTGCTATATTGTTGAATGTGTTCTTAAAATTCATGTAGACAACATCCACCGCATTCCTCGTTAAAGCCCTCTATTCATCAAAAACACGATCTGCCTTTTACAAATCTTTGCTAACTCTCCTTAATTATCTCAAACCACTCCAAGTGCCTCTTAATTTTTCCCTGGATTGTTTCTAAAACTTTCCCCAACACTGATGTCAAACTGGCTGAATTGTAATTTCTCAGGATGCCCTTCATCTCCGATCCTCTGGCAGCTCCTCCTTATCTAGGGAGGATGATCATAGAATCCACAGTGCACAAGGAGGCCATTCAGCCCATCGAGTCTGCACCAACCACAATCCCATCCATCCCTATCCCTGTAGACCCCTGTATTTACCCTGCTAGTCCCTGTGGCACTAAAGGGGCAATTTACCATGGCTAATCAACCTAACCCACACATCTATGGGAGGAAACTAGAGCACCCGGAGGAAACCTATGCAGACACAAGAATGTGCAAACTCCACACGGATAGTGACCCAAGCTGGGAATCGAACCTGGGTCCCTGGTGCCGTGAGGCAGCAGTGCTAACCATTGTGCTGCCCTTATGGCAAAGCCTTCTGCTAACTCCACTCTCGTTTCCCTTGGCAACCAAGGATGTAAACCATCCAGTCCAAGTATTGTATCCACTGAGCATAGCCAGCTTTTCCAGTACATCCTATCCATTTTCATACAAGTTTATTACTTTGAGAATCCTATTACCAAGGCAGTTAGTGAAGAAGAAGGTTGTAGGTTAAAGGAAGATATAGATGGTGTTGTGGGAAATTCTTTTAGGTGGCCTGATTTAATTTAAAGACTTTTCATTAAACATTTCATTTCACAAAAAGGTAAAAAAGTTTCAGTTCAATGAAATTCTTCAATTAAACTAGTTTTTATTAAAACATTGAAATGTTAGAATCAAAAACATTACAAATTAACAATATTCAGACAAACATACAATTAGGACAAGACAAGTCTCATTTTAGGCAAAACGGGAGATCAATGTCAACCTACGCAGCTAATGAGCTAGCAGCTTTCACAAAGGATCTCCGATTTCATACCAAAGAGCAGAATTGCTTATAGTTTCAGATTATACAGCCCAGCACTTAATTAAAAGCAATTTTTAATTCACTCTTCTGTCAATCTAACAATGACATATCCTTCAATTAATCATATATTGACACCTTCAAATATTGATCTGTCATTCGTCTGTCCGTTTTATAGCAGTTCTACCCCAACAATGGCTTCTTATGATTCAGCGTTTCTCTAACCAGTTTAAACCAGCTCCAATACCAAAAGACACCTTTATCTTTTGGTGTTATCACCCGGCCTGGGTAGTTTACTTTGTATAATTTGTGCCTGACATCTTTCATTTTAATGGTATGTTACAAATTCATTTCTTAGAGACATTATTAATATGTTACTTAAATATTTTGTATTATTCTTAAACCACATTAAAACATTAGCTGCAAATTATCCTCGTTGGGTATTTAGAATTAATCAGAATTCTCAACTACAGATGGGTTGGTCAGGTGGGCAGAGCAGTGGTGATGCACTTTGGAAAAAATAACAGGACAAGGGAGTATTTAATGAATGACGGACACTGGGAAGCTCAGAGGAACAGATAGAATCATAGAATCCTACAGGGCAGAAAGAGGCCATTCGGCCCATCGAGTCTGCGCCAACCATAATCCCACCCAGGCCCTATCCCCATATATTTACCCACTAATCCCTCTAACCTATGCATCCCGGGACACTAATGGGCAATTTAGAATGGCCAATCAACCTAGCCCGCACATCTTTGGACTGTTTCAGGAGGAAACCCATGCAGACATGAGGAGAATGTGCAAACTCCACACAGACAGTGACCCGAGCCGGGATTCAAACCCAGGTCCCTGGAGCTGTGAAGCAGCAGTGCTGACCACTGCTACCGTGCCGCCCTGTGGCACAAGTAGATGGATCTTGGGAAACTTTTTCATCAATCCCTGAAGGAAGCAGAGCAGGTGAAGATAAGGCATATGGGACACTTGCTTTTATCAGTCATGACATAGAGAATAAGAGTAAGGAGGTAAAGTTAGAGCTGTACAGAGCATTGGTTAGGACACAGCTGGAGTACTGTGTCCAGATCTGGTCACATTATAGGAAGAATGTGATTGCACTTGAGTGGACACAGGAGATTCACCAGGATTTTGCCTGGGATGGATCATTTTGTTCATAGAAAAGGAAAGGAGAGTGTGCAGAATGTGTTAGTCATAGCTAGGGTGTAGAGAAAGATCAACTTAATGTGAGGGAGGTCTGTTCAAAAGTCTGGTGGCAGAAGCTGTTCTTGAGTTGGTTGGTATGTGACCTCAGACTTTATCTTTTTCCCGACGGAAGAAGGTGGAAGAGAATGTCCAGGGTGTGTGGGGTCCTTAATTATGCTGGCTGTTTTTCCAAGGCAGCGGGAAGTGTAGACAAAGTCAATGAATGGGAGGCTGGCTTGCGTGATGGACTGGGCTACATTCACGGTCCTTTGTAGTTCCTTGCAGTCTTGGGCAGAGCAGGAGCCATACCAAGCTGTGATACAACCAGAAAGAATGCTTTCTATCTGTAAAAGTTGGAGAGAGTCTTAGCCGACATGACAAATTTCCTTGGTCTTCTGAGAAAGTAAAGGCGTTGGTGGTCTTTCTTAACCATAGAGTCGGCATGGGGGTGGGGGAAAAACAGGACAGGTTGTTGGTGATCTGGGCACCTAAAAACTTGAAGCTCTCGACCATTTCTACTTCGTCCCCTTTGTTGGAGCTATAAGTTTAAAGTTTATTTATTAATGCCACAAGTAGGCTTATTTTAACACTGCAATGAATTTACTGAGAAAATCCTTTGGTCTCCACATTCCAGTGGTTGTTCAGGTACACGGAGAATTTAGCATAGCCAATGCACCTAATCAGCATGTCTTTCGGACTGCGGGAGGAAACCCGAGCACCCGGAGACAATCCACACAGACATGGGAGAACGTGCAAACTCCACACAGACAGTGACCCAAGCTGGGAATTGAACCTGGGTCCCTGGTGCTGTGAGGCAGCAGTGTCAACCACTATGCCACCATGAGACTGGATAGGCTTGGATTGTTTTTTTTAAGAGCAGGCTGAGGGGGATAAGATTGAGGGGTATGGACAGGGTGAATAGGAAGCTGCTGTTTCCCTGGGTTGAGGGGTCACTCCCAAGGGGTCATAGTTTTAGGGTAAGGGGCAGGAGATTCAGAGAGAATTTGAGAAAATAAAATTCACTTAGTGGGTGATGAGAATCTGGAATGCACTGCCTGGGAAAGTAGTGGAGGCTGGAAACCTTAATATTTAAAAAATATTTGGATGAACATTTGAAACATAATGTTCACGGATATGGGACAAGTGCTGTAAAATGGGATTAACGTGACTTGTGGTAGTTACTGTTGGTGTAGGCTCAAAGGGCCTTTTCTGCACTGTTTGACTCTGACTCTACCATCTCAAAGAACAATACAGCACAGGAACAGGCCCTTCGGCCCTCCAAGCCTGCGCCGCTCATGTGCCCAACTAGACCATTCGTTTGTATCCCTCTATTCCCAGTCTGTTCATGTGGCTATCTAGATAAGTCTTAAACGATCCCAGCGTGTCCGCCTCAATCACCTTGCTTGGCAGTGCATTCCAGGCCCCCGCCACCCTCTGAGTAAAATACGTCCCCCTGACATCTGTGTTGAACCTTGCCCCCCCCCCCACCTCACCTTGAACCCATGACCCCTTGTGTTCGTCACCTCCGACCTGTTCTTCTATTGATACCTCCTCTCCTATTGATACTTTGTCTGCATTCTTAGAAAGCACTGGTCAAATATACTAGCCTTACCCAGCGTATCGAAGCATATATTGCCGCCTTTGTCCCTTACAGACCCCACCCACCTTCTTATTTAAATGCTGTGCATGTTTTGATTGTCATAACTGCCATTTATTCTGATTCTCCCTTTGTCAGTCTTATTTTCTGCTTCACTTCCCTTCTAAACTTACTTGTATTTTTCCTGGTTCTTGATGGAGGAATTCACCTGACACACAGTATATACCAACTTTTTTTGTATGTTTCATTATATTCTCCATTTCCTTGGTATCCAAGAAGCCCTGGCTTTGGTTTGTTTCTTAAGGAACTCTTCAAAATGCAGCTAATGAAACAACAACAAAGCTTACTCCAACTTATAAATCAAAGATAGGGTTTAAGAAAGAAACTATCAAATTCCTTTTTTAAAAAATTTTTCTTCAATAATTTCAGACAGCCATCCTCCAGTATTCTTAACTTTCCAGTATCTGCACCCCTTTTTGTAAAACAGTCAGATACCTGTAGATTAGCACCGACCCAGTTAAGTTTGGAAACTTCCTCGTTTTCCAGCATTTGCTTAATGCTGGCCAAATCAATTAATTTTTCCCACTACACTTTGTTGAGTGAACATTGTCCACGTAACACTCAATTGGTACTTTCTTACCTGATGTGCCTATAAAAAAATTATTGTTAATGTCTGACAAATATATCCCCATATCTAACGCCACCAATGTACTTTTGACTACCTCTTAGTTTCTTTGCTTCCCAGGCCAAGGGGCAACATTTTCCTTTCTTGCCTACCAGGATTATGAATCTGGCCCCGCTTGAATGTCCATCTGGTAAATTGGCGTGTGAAGCATCACTAAACACAACCAATTTCATATCTTCTGGTTCTCCGAGTGCTGGGAATTTATTTACACACACCTCTAATTTTAACTTTAATGTTTTATTAGCCTGCAGGATCTGACTGGCGCGCTTCAACATATTACTGAGCTCTAGGACATTATAGCTCCCATCTGGTCTTGTCTGTGTGCATAGCCAATTCAGCTGTCCTATCATACTCCTCAACAACTGTTTCTTTTTCGTTGGCCTGTTCCTCTTTTTCTATTGACCTTTTCTGTGGTGATGGGAATGGGATCAATACTGTTCAGATATCCCTGTCGACTCACCATTACACCAGATGATTTTTTCAAATTCTTCTATGAACAGCGGTCTGAGTGTAGCAGCCCTGACAGAAACAGACATAGCAGTAGAGGCCGGAGCTTAATGTGGAAGGCTAAAGGAAAATTAGCTGGAATGTTTATAATGTATGTGGACGATTTCCTACAGGGTGGCTCAGAAGAATTTGAAAAAAGGATAATTGCGAAGTTAAACAGAATTTAAAGTAGGAAGTCAAGCAGCTGGTGCTTTGATATCCAACAAACTACATCTGGTGTAACAGTCAACAAGTGAGATGTTAAGGGGTTAACACCCCATGAATTTGCTATGATCTTGGTTTTTTAACTAAACAAATGTGTGCGAGCTAAGCAAACTTTTGGACTTGCAAATGCAGATAAGCTTAAAACTGTCTGGAACAATTTGTGCTGGTGACATCTTCCCTATATCAACTCCTAATGTTGTCCTTGTTTAAAGGAGATAACATTTCCGGTTTTTTTAACACTTTGTATTTTTTTTTCATGCTGTTGCTAAGCACATGATCTGGGAGAAGTTAATAATGAAGTTATATTGTGTACGTGACTAATTGCTGTAAAAAAAAGTATAAAACTAGGGACTGCCCCTTTTCTTCGGAGAATATCGCTTGGCTCGACTCAGAGCACTGTACTGAGTTAGAACATAGAACATTACAGCGCAGAACAGGCCCTTCGGCCCACGATGTTGCACCGACCAGTTAAAAAAAAAACTGTGACCCTCCAACCTAAACCAATTTCTTTTCGTCCATGAACCTATCTACGGATCTCTTAAACGCCCCCAAACTAGGCGCATTTACAACTGATGCTGGCAGGGCATTCCAATCCCTCACCACCCTCTGGGTAAAGAACCTACCCCTGACATCGGTTCTATAACTACCCCCCCTCAATTTAAAGCCATGCCCCCTCGTGCTGGATTTCTCCATCAGAGGAAAAAGGCTATCACTATCCACCCTATCTAAACCTCTAATCATCTTATATGTTTCAATAAGATCCCCTCTTAGCCGCCGCCTTTCCAGCGAAAACAATCCCAAATCCCTCAGCCTCTCCTCATAGGATCTCCCCTCCATACCAGGCAACATCCTGGTAAACCTCCTCTGCACCCTCTCCAAAGCCTCCACATCCTTCCTGTAATGTGGGGACCAGAACTGCACACAGTACTCCAAGTGCGGCCGCACCAGAGTTGTGTACAGTTGCAACATAACGCTACGACTCCTAAATTCAATCCCCCTACCAATAAACGCCAAGACACCATATGCCTTCTTAACAACCTTATCTACTTGATTCCCAACTTTCAGGGATCTATGCACACATACACCTAGATCCCTCTGCTCCTCCACACTATTCAAAGTCCTCCCGTTAGCCCTATACTCAACACATCTGTTATTCCTACCAAAGTGAATTACCTCACACTTCTCCGCATTAAACTCCATCCGCCACCTCTCGGCCCAACTTTGCAACCTGTCTAAGTCTTCCTGCAAACTACGACACCCTTCCTCACTGTCTACCACACCACCGACTTTGGTGTCATCAGCAAATTTGCTAATCCACCCAACTATACCCTCATCCAGATCATTAATAAATATTACAAACAGCAGTGGCCCCAAAACAGATCCCTGAGGTACACCACTTGTAACCGCACTCCATGATGAATATTTACTATCAACCACCACCCTCTGTTTCCTATCCGCTAGCCAATTCCTGATCCAATTTCCTAGATCACCCCCAATCCCATACATCTGCATTTTCTGCAGAAGCCTACCATGGTGAACCTTATCAAACGCCTTACTAAAATCCATATATACCACGTCCACTGCCTTGCCCCCATCCACCTCCTTGGTCACTTTCTCAAAAAACTCAATAAGGTTAGTAAGGCACGACCTACCTGCCACAAAACCATGCTGACTATCACCTATCAATTCATTACTCTCCAAATAACTATAAATCCTATCCCTTATAATTTTTTCCAACATCTTGCCGACAACAGAAGTGAGACTCACCGGTCTATAATTCCCGGGGAAGTCTCTGTTCCCCTTCTTAAACAATGGGACAACATTCGCTAACCTCCAATCTTCTGGTACTATACCAGAGGCCAACGACGACCTGAAGATCAGAGCCAGAGGCTCTGCAATCACTTCTCTTGCCTCCCAGAGAATCCTTGGATAAATCCCATCCGGACCAGGGGATTTATCTATTTTCAGACCCTCCAGAATATCCTGCACATCCTCCTTATCAACTGTAATACTGTCTATTCTACTCCCCTGCAACCCAGTGTCCTCCTCAGCTATATTCATGTCCCCTTGCGTGAACACCGAAGAGAAATATTGGTTCAATGCTTCACCAATCTCCTCCGGTTCCACACATAACTTCCCTCTGCCATCTATAACTGGCCCTAAACTTGCCCTAACCAACCTTCTGTTCTTGACATACCCATAGAACGCCTTAGGATTCTCTTTAACCCTATCCGCCAAAGTCTTCTCATGTCCCCTTTTAGCCCTTCTAAGCTCACTCTTCAACTCCCTCTTAGCCAATCTAAAGCTTTCTAGTGCACTACCCGAGTGCTCACGTCTCATCCGAACATAAGCCTCCTTTTTCTTTTTAACCAACAAAGAAACTTTTTTGGTACACCACGGTTCCCTAGCCCTACCAATTCCTCCTTGCCTGACAGGGACATACCTATCACAGACTCGCAGTAGCTGCTCCTTGAAAAAACTCCACATGTCGGACGTTCCCAGTCCCTGTAATCTCCTAGTCCAACCTATGTTTCCTAATTCTCTCCTAATAGCCCCATAATTACCCTTCCCCCAGCTAAAACCACTGGCCCGAGGTTCATGCCTATCCCTTTCCATCACTAAGGTGAACGTAACCGAATTGTGGTCACTATCACCAAAATGCACACCAACTTCCAAGTCTAGCACCTGGTCTGGCTCATTTCCCAGCACCAGATCCAATATAGCCTCACCTCTAGTTGGCCTGTCTACATACTGAGTCAAAAAACCTTCCTGCACGCTTTGAACAAAAACTGACCCCTCTAACGAGCTAGAGCTATAACAATTCCAGTCAATATTAGTCAAGTTAAAATCCCCCATAACAATTGCCCTATTACTTTCACTCCTAAGCAGGATTGACTCCGCAATCCTTTCCTCAACCTCTCTAGAACTTTTAGGAGGTCTATAAAAGACTCCCAGCGATTCTTCAAAAGCTTGTACTTGCTTGAAAATAAAGGACTAGGCTTTCTTATAAAGATCAGTGTTTTGCTCTTGCATCAAATACATAAGGGTTTCTGAAAGCGAACCGTGACATTTTGGCACTGCGAAGCAGAGTCCCAAGATATATAGCTGTCCTCTGAGGCGGATTGAATAAGCGATCGTCTGAGTGTCGGTTATGTGAGACGAACGGGCCCACAAGGTAAGATTAAAACCTTGGTTTCTCTCACTGAACCTATTACTCAAGTCGACCCCTCATCCTCCGAGGCTCTGTGTTGACGGAACCTTGAGACGACTCATGTCCTTGAACACTGATTAGTCCTATACCGGGAGGTTTGAGTCCCCCGGTTGCCTTGGTGGTTCGAGTCCCCAGGTAAAGGTAAAGGGTGATTCGAGGTCCCCTTGTTCGGGGTTAGAGACCCCAGGTGGAAGTTCGAGGTTAGCGACTCCAAGATCCCAGGTAAAGGTTTGGGGTTAGAGGCCCCAGGTTCAGGAGTGATTGAGGTTCGAGTCCCTAGGTCGGTAGCAGTTGCTTTTGTCTTTTTTAAAAAGGGGAGTGTGCAGTGTGTGTTACAGATTTGAGAGAAAGGAACTATGTTCTCGGAAATTACTGGTTGCTTGTCGAATGTAGGTGGTTGTTGTTGCATTAGATTGGAAGAAAGCCTGTTTGTTCTTGTGGCAGAAAAAAAGTAAAGGGTAGGAATTAGGTGAAGTTGGAGACGTGATTGCTTGTGCCGATCGAAGGGAGGTGCCTGTCTCAAACACGCAGCCTTGGACCGAAGGTCAGGACACTGAAGTGGGCATAGAGGCAACAAGGCACTGCAGATCGTGAAGCACAAGTGGTCAAAGTCTCTTAACAATGGGTCAAACTTTGGATAAGTCAGGGGATTTATAGAAAATGTGAAAACTCGAAAGACGAGGAGCTACTCTGACGTCTATCGGGGTGTTTAAACAAAAAACTGGGAAATGAAAATTGGCCACTAGGGGGGACTTGGAATGTGGATCAATGTTTTAAAGCCGAGGAGGCTATTTGGAAACGTAATGCAGGAAGTAAATGGAAAGTTTTAATGTCATCTTGGAGAAAAAAAGCTGAGGAGTTAACTGAGAAGTCAAAGTTGGCCAGTTGGGTGGATAACGCACATAGAAGAGGGATTAGCGCCTGTGATAATGAGGGGAAACCCAACAATTGGGAGGTTTTGAAGTTGCAGTGTGAGGATCATGAAATGAATGAAAGGGACAGGGTTAAACAAGAAAGGCTAGAAAGGGAAAGACGAGACCAAGAAAAAGGATTAGAACGGCAAGCTGGAGGTACCTCCTGACGTATCTGGCATGCCAATGTTCCAAAATACTGATGCGGATGAACAGGAGGAGGAGGAGGATTGGCTGAATCAACCCAGTGCCCCGCTAGGACCACCACCCCAACCGTTGTATCCACCTTTACCAACTCAACCCCTGCCCCAGCCTCAACTCCCACCCCAAGATATTAAGACTCCACAGCCAGATTTTCCCCCCACGTCCACCACCCTATTCCCCTCAGACCACTGCCCCTGCTCAGACGCAGACCTCTACCGTGCCGACTCCGACCCCACCCGTATCCACACCGCAACAGCCCCCTGTTGAACCCGAAAGCTGTCCTCCCAATGAAGACCCTGCCCCGGAAACATGTACTAGTCCAATAGCCGGGAGAACTAGATCCAAAGATAAGAAGGGAAAGAAACAGGCTGTCAGTAGACCAGGGAGAGAGGGACAAGATTCTTCTAAAACCCATAGGGGAAACCAGAAAAAACCTCAAGTGACTTTCCCTCGTGACTCTGAGAGCAGTGAGGATTACGATAGTCCTGATTCCCAAGAGGAAGAAGACAGTGAGTGGGAAAGTGAGGACGAGAATCGTCCTGACCCCCCTCGCCCTAAAGAAAAGATTAAGAATACAGATCCCCGCCAGCCGCCTAAAAGTCGTAACCGACAATTCCCCAACCGTACGGTTCCCAACCCAAATCCAGGGCCGAACGATAACCCTACTATGCAGGTTTATACCCCTTGGAAACCACAGGAAATGTGTCTGATTATGTCACCAGCCCCTAACCGAAAAACCAATCCAGAAGATTTTATAGATTATATCATAGGCACCATCCAAATGTTTCAGCCCACCCCTCAGGAGCTTTTCAGTCTATGTTGTATGACCCTTACTCCCAGTGAGTGCACCAGATGGAGAGGCCACTTAAATGACCCAGCGCCCCAGGACTGGGTGGCCTTTTCGGTTGCCGTTGATCAGCCTCAGCAGCAGATAACGGCCATTAGAAATGTACTCCAGCGAACATTACAACAACCAGTAGATGTCACCAAAGTGTTAGAATGTAGGCCTAAAGCAGGAGAGGAGGGTTCGGATTTCTGGGATCGCTTCTGTTCTACAAATGTCACCTATGCTGGCGATACTGCTTACATTGAACTGGGGTGAGGAGTTCCCTGCAATGTTCTTTTGCTGCAATCTATACCTGAGGCTGTGGCCACTGCCATCCGTACTAATAATATGGATTGGCCAAATAATACTCGCCCCCAGATGAGAAGGGCCTTAACGTATTACTGGAACACTGCTAAGGAGTCTAAACCCACCAAGGTAAAACAAGAACTGGTTCAAAGACCACCACGCTCCCCCACAGGGATATCTGAATAGTATTGATCCCATTCCCATCACCAGAGAAAGGCCAATGGAAAAAGAGGACCAGGCCAACGAAAAAGATTCGTGACTTTTTCCTGGGTTCACTAATGCTTACTGTCTCATCCTCAGGACTTGGGTCTCGCTTTTTTTGTTTCCATCTGTCCACCCCATTTTCCCAATCTATAGCTTTGGCTTCTTGCCCTCGCTCTTGGATGTTGAGCCAGTGTTGGTGCTTTCCTGCTTTCCCGATTAGTGGCCTCCTTCCACTCTTGACCCTTCAGATACGTACGATACCACTGTGCCTACTTTGAGTAGTTGAACCTTTGAAGTAGCAGCTTCATCCTCTGCTTCACTGGTACTTGGGGCGGCACGGTAGCACAGTGGTTAGCACTGCTGCTTCACAGCTCCAGGGTCCCGGGTTCGATTCCTGGCTCGGGTCACTGTCTGTGTGGAGTTTGCACATTCTCCTCGTGTCTGCGTGGGTTTCCTCCGGGTGCCCCGGTTTCCTCCCACAGTCCAAAGATGTGCAGGTTAGGTTGATTGGCCAGGTTAAAAATTGTCCCTTAGAGTCCTGAGATGCGTAGGTTAGAGGGATTAGTGGGTAAAATATGTGGGGGTAGGGCCTGGGTAGGATTGTGGTCGGTGCAGACTCGATGGGCCGAGTAGGGTTTCTATGTTTTTTACTTTGTTGATCAGATTCCCTCTCATTTATTGTTGACTGCTCCTCATAATAACTCAGGGTATGTGCATGTGAGGTACAAGGTGCCTCCTGCACCCTGTTCATACCCAAGTGCTACTACTCGAAGAGTGGGCTTGCACTGTCTGTTCCTATCACTTTCCTGGGCCCTTTCCACTCTTTCATAGTAGATCCTATCCCCTTTCTCAAAGTATACCCCCAATGGTCTTGCGCGATGCCTTTGGACCCTTCTTATCCATTCTGAAACCTCAGCCTTAATGTAGGCCTTTCTCCCTGCATGCATAGCGTTTAAGTGTGCAGAAAACATGGAGCTAATGCTTGTCCCTTCTAATGCTGTGGGAACATCTGTTAATACTGACGGCAACTTTGGATTCCTCCCGTACTAGTATGGACCAAAGTCCCCCCACCATTTGTAACAAACTTTTCACGTGCATTGCCTATGCTAATGCAACCTGCAATTTACAGTCTGGTTGATCCGCCAAAGTTTTATGCAACATGCCATCTATAACTGCGTGATTCTTTTCACAGAGGCCATTGCTGAATGGGTATTATTACAATATTTAAATTTTCACATCTTGAACATCATTTGCGAATTTGTTCCCATTGTCTGTCAAAAATTTAGATGATGCCCCCAATCCAATGGGTCATAATTTTATCTATAATGGTCTTTTTATCTTTGCTGTAAGTCACCGTGGATATACTAAACCGAGTGGCCATGTCCACAAAGTGCAATAGATAGACACCTTTGTCCTTGTCCCATATCTTTAGATCCATCGCCACTACATCATTCAAATCTCGTGCTGGTGGTAGACCTATATTTTATGCAAATTTCACACTGGGCTGATTTGTTCAATTACATTATTATATCCTTTGTCCAGCACACCTGCATCCTGCAGCAGTGCTCTCTGTGGTACTGGATGACCAAACTGCTTATGGAGTTTCAGAATAATTTTTGTCCATCGTGCTGTTGTCTGTTAGCGACACTAATGCCTGGTGAATCCTTTGATAATTTTGGTTCACTTAAAGGAAGACAATAATGGCCAGATCTTGTAAAATTAGGTCCACAGTTTTATCCTGTTTCAAATTGATGGTCATCTGAGCTTTCTTCATCACAGACCTGCTTAACAAAGGTATATCACTGAAAACTACATCTGTACTTATAAATAAACGGATTCCCGCAATCTTACAGGGAAGTATCACCCTTTGATGTTAGAATATTGTCATCTCCAAATCTAAAGCAAGTGGAACTATGTTCTTTTACTTTCTTTCGGTCTTTATGATCAAGACAACCTAAATAACAATTTAGCCAATCTTGGCCGCGGACAGTGGACATACATCCACTATCTAAAACAGCACAGTTGAAAGAATCTACCAGGACGCTCATTATGGGACTCTATTTTTCTGCCACCAAAACAATGCCGCCTTGATCCTTATCACTATCGGTTTCCACGTATTCTGGAACATGTGGTTTCAAGGACCCGATTTCTTCTTTTCGGACAGTTTACAATGTAGTGGTACGGGGAATCACATTGGAAACAGCGATTCACAATCCCTCTAGCATTCCTTTGATTTAAACTTTTTATCAGTATCCCATGTGCGTCTTTCCCCATTTTCTAATTGGTTATAACCGTTTGACACCGGGTCTATTATTAACGTAACTGTCTCTGTTTAAAGGCCTTCATGTTCCATTTGGTCTGGCACGCGGTTGAGTCACCACTGACTCCCCTGTTCTGGGCGGGATGGCATTCCGGTCTGCATTGAACAAGGTGGTGGGGAAGGATTGTTTCCTGAAAAACTTTTTTAATGATGCTGCCATTTGATCAAAGAGAGGCTCTGTTCCCCTTAATTGTATTCCAGTCATTACTAAAAAGAGTATCCATACATGACAGACACGCACAGTCCAACAACTTAAAGGCCAATACTGTATCTGGAATCTCTAAATTAAATTTTATTAGCCTGTTATGGCCCCTATCAAAATCCATGATATACTCTTCCATGGACTGGGTATCTTGTCTCCTAATCCTGTCAAACATCACCCATCCTTCATAATTTTCCAAGAACTCACCTTTTTGGTCAGGCTTATCTCAGTATTGTAGCAGGAGCTGTAGCCCTTCTTCTCTATTTAGGGTATCTGCCATCCAATCAGGAAATACTTTGCTTTTTATCTTGAACCTAATGCTATACTTTTTTTTTCAATATTGTGGTGCCAAGGGTCCACATTTCCACCTCTGCCTTCCATTGCCGATACAGTTCAGCATCTGAAAAGACGGGGACAATCCAATCCCAGCGGTTTACTTCTACCTTCCACCATGGTTGTAGCTCTTCTTCAAAAACAAACACCAAATTACAATGGGTTTTCCGCTGCTACCAATGTTTCTTCAGAAGGAACGCTTCAAAAATGCAGCTAATAAACAACAACAAAACTTATTTCAACTTATAAATCAAAGAAAAGGTTTAATAAAGAAACATCATTACTCCAAACTTGGGGCCTCACCCTGGGCCCTTCCAAGCTTTCCACAATTCCACATAGTTCCTTATTTATAGTGAATCGGTTGGTCAGCTGACTATTACATCACTCTGCGATTGGTTCCATGTTTTACTGGGTCAGCTGACCCTTGCATCTTGTTCCCATTGGTCACATTACATCCAACACAAATTTGTTACTGGTTACATTCTAACATGGTTCCCCTTTTGTTGGAATATCCCTAGTCTTTATCTGAAGCATTTCTTTCTTTAACAATCACCCATTGTTCCATTGCAAGTTTTTCATGTCGAGCTTTGTTTCCATTTAACCCTGGTTAGTTCCCCTCTCAGCCCATTGAGGTTTTTATTACTTTATTTATTCTTTCACAGTCTGTGATAATTGTTGGCTAGGCCATCATATATTGCCCATCCCTAATTGCCCTTGAAAAGATGATGGTGAACTGCCTTGAATCACTGCAGGCCATGAGGTGTAGGTGCACCCACACTGCTGTTAGGAAGGGAGTCTAGGATTTTGACCCAATGACAGCAAAGAAATGGCAATATTGTTTCAGCTTAGGCTGGTGTGTGGGGCTTAGAGAGGAACTTGCAGGTGGTGGTGTTCCAGTGCATCTTCTGCCCTTGTCCTTATAGGTGGTAGTGCTTGTGGGTTTGAAAGATTGTATGAAAGGAACCTCTGTTGAGTTTCTGCAGTGCATCTCACAGATGGTACATACTGCTGCCACTGTGTGTCATTGGTGGAAGAAGTGAATGTTGAATGTGGTGGATGGGGTCCTGATCAGGCAGGCTGCTTTGTACTTGAGTGTTGTTGGAGCTGCACTCATTCAGGAGAGTATTACATCACACTGCTGACTTGAGCCTTGTACACAGGCTCTGGAGGAGCTGAGTTACTCACCACAGAATTCCCAGTCTCTGACCTGTTCTTGCAGCCGCGGTATTTATATGACTAGTCCAGTTCAGTTTCTTGTCAATGGTTATTTATGTCTGGTCGTTCAGTTTTGGTCAATGGTTAGCCCTCTTCCAATTTGGAAGTTCTCCTTCTTGTTTCTTCTTCTTTTCCGTCACTACTCTAAGCCTTATGATGCAGTGATCACTCTTGCTTAATTGTTCTCCCGCAGATGCTTGGTATACCTCATTCCTCAGTGCCATATCATGCAATATCTTTTTTCTGGTTGGGCTGAGTAGATACTAATCAAGGAAGTTCTCCTGAACATATTTTAGAAATTCCTCCCTATCCTCTCCTCTTCCCTTCGCTGTAACATTATCTCAATCAATATTTATATAATAGAATCTCAGCAGAAAGAGGCCATTCGGTCCATCGAGTCTGCACAGACCACAATCCCACCCAGACCCTATTCCCGCAACCCCGCATATTTACCCTGCTGATCCCCTGATACGAAGGTCAATTTAGCATGGCCAATCAACCTATCACGCACATCTTTGGATTGTGTGAGGAAACCAGAGCACCTGGAGGAAACCCATGCAGACACGGGGAGAACGTGCAAACTCCACACTGACAGTTATCCGAGGCAGGAATTGAACCTGGGTCCCTGGCGCTGAGGTAGCAGTGCTAACCATTGTGCCACCGTGCCGTGTCATTAAAGTCCCCCAGTATCAGCACCATATGGTTTTCGTACATCCCTGTGATTTCTCTGCAGATTCGCTCCTCTCTTTCTTGGAGGCATATAACCAGGAGCATGATCATACCCTGTTTCTTCCTCAACTCCAAATGGATTCTCTCCTCATTTTAATACTACAGTGTCTTTCCTAATCGGAACTTTAACCCCACCTCCCTTTTTTTTAAACTCTGTTTTCTGATCACTTGGAATCTGAATATTAGGCACCCAGTTCTCTCCATCCCATTGTTGCCATACACAGTACTTCCACTTGGTTGTTTGCACTTGCAGCTCACCAATGTTATAATTTTATTCACTACACTTTGTGCATTCATAGGTTTGCACTCTAAACCTTTCTTTGTATTCCTCTTAGATCTTCTCAGGCCAACTGCCAGTTTAGTTTAAACCTTCCACACAGGGTGAAAGTCCCAGCAAGACAATGATCCTAATCCTGTTGAGGTACAACCTGTCCCTTTTGAATTGGTGCCTCTTGCTCTAGAACTGGTGCCCCAAGAATCTGAAGCCCTCCCTCCTGCACCATGCCTCAAACCATGCACGGATCCTCCCTATCTTCCTATTTCTGCTCTCACTGGCACTGGGAGTAATCCAGAGATTACAATCCTCAAGGTCCTACTTTTTGAACTCTCCCTTAGCTCCTGAAATTCTGACTGTAGGTCCTCCGCCTCTAATGTCATTGGTATCGATGTCTTCCATGACTTGTTGCTCGCTCCCTTCTCCCTGCAGAATATTCTGCACCCTCTATGTCCTTTACCCTGGAATTAGGGAGACAACACACCACGCAGGACTGACAATTAGGGTTGCAGAAATGGCTGTCTGTCCCCCAATTTTAGAATTTCATATTATGGCTAGATTTTTACTTTGTTCTGTTTCCCCTGGTGTCCATTGATGCCATGATCTGGACTGCAGTCCTTCAAGGTGTTGTCACTCCCAGCAGTACTGATAGTGTGGATAGCGACCTCAGTCGGTCTTTCTGTTGAACCAAAATCTTTTCAGACTGTGACCTTCCATCATTCACAGATTATTCGCTAGTCCTGGGTAGGGTACAGTCAATACAGTCAGACAGGAGATTTCCTGTCCTCCCTCCTGCTTCAGAACATGCCTGGGCTTGACACATTCTCCATCAGAAGGTTCTTTTGTGAAACTGGGCCTCAAGCCGGGTCAGGGAAATTGGAGAGAATCACAAGTAAAACTCTCAAATGTGTCCCATTTTGGGTGAACATTCAGTTAAAGTTTATGAAGCCCAGGATCAGAACAGTGGAAAACGTCAACAGGTTTTGTAAAGTAACTGAATTATTCCAAAGCCTTCTCCTGTTTACTTTCATTAATTGTTTCACTCTTGAAATTCTGAGCGATTTATATGATGTATTCTATCCCCAGGTTCCACTGTTTGGCTGCCCAGACAAGCTGTTGTCTCACTTGGCTATGAAATGCATTGCATCACTGATTCTAGTTCAAATGATGGTGATGGTAAGTATGAACCGAGGGTACAGTTTATAATAACAGGAGTATTTTACCACTAGATGCAAATATTAGTTTAATTACATGGCATCGCTTGTAGGTAAAACTAATTGTCTCTGTTGTCTAGGGTAGGTTTCTGAAACAGTGCTATTTGTAATGCGTATGCATTCAAGATCCTATTGCTGACTTGTGGTTTCTATCCACAAGAAAAGGGTCCTGCTGACACCAAAAACTTATCAAGACATTTTGCTGATACCAATAATTAACTTGGATCTTCAGGTTCTATCAGGTTATCTTCCAACATATCAGATCCTGTGCAATCATCCTGGTTGATCTTATTAAATAGATTTCTGAAACACTCCTAAACTCCCATCACATTTCAATGTTTTAAAAAGGAAGAATGAGTCATTTTTTTTCTGGCAACAAGCCAAACATTTACAGACACCTGTAAGCTTTCAGCAGCAGCAACAATTACACTCATTAAGCTGGTGTGAAAGAAAGAGTCCCTGTTAAACACAGCTCCATCTTTGCAGGACTAGCACATTATCTGTAACATGGTGCAGCATAACTTCTGACTTACCACCAGAAATGCTGTGGGAGATCTGGTAGTGCAAGGCTTCTACATCTATAACTAATGCTACAGGTGTTCAGACTGGCTATGCAGAACGGATCACTGTAGTTATGATGTGGAGATGCCGGCGTTGGACTGGGGTAAACACAGTAAGAAACCTCACAACACCAGGTTAAAGTCCAACAGGTTTATTTGGTAGCAAAAGCCACTAGCTTTCAGAGCGCTGCTCCTTCATCAGGTGAGGGCACTCAAAGAACAAAGAACAATACAGCACAGGAACAGGCCCTTCGGCCCTCCAAGCCCGCGCCGCTCCCCGGTCCAGGATTGAATCCTGAATCCAGGATCCCCGCCCAATTTTCCAGCCTATCTACATACCAATATCCTATCCACCGAGCTGTCCCTCACAGCTACGATGCTTTGTTCATCACAACCTATTAACTCACCCCCACCCCCTCATTCCAGACCATGTGATCTCCAGAGAGAGGCGAAAACCCAGAGTGAAAACCCCAGGGCCAATATGGGGAAAAAGAATCTGGGAAATTCCTCTCCGACCCCCTGAGGCGATCGAAACGAGTCCAGGAGATCACAATGGCCCTGATCGGAAAATGCTTCCCAACCCTAGTCGTTTCCACGTCCACGAACACCATATGAATTCCCTGCCCCCGAGACAGGTTCCCAACTATCCGCAGTCTCGCTCTGTACTGGCACCAGCAAGATGATCATAGAATGAAGCCTTGAAACGAGAAACAAGGAACAATTAGCCCGCGCCGCTCCCTGGTCCAAACTAGACCACTCTTTTGTATCCCTCCATTCCCACTCCGTTCATATAGCTGTCTAGATAAGTCTTAAACGTTCCCAGTGTGTCCGCCTTCACCACCTTGCCCGGCAACACATTCCAGGCCCCCACGACCCTCTGTGTGAAATATGTCCTTCTGATATCTGTGTTAAACCTCCCCCCCTTCACCTTGAACCTATGACCCCTCGTGAACGTCACCACCGACCCGGGGAAAAGCTTCCCACCGTTCACCCTATCTATGCCTTTCATAATTTTATACACCTCTATTAAGTCTCCCCTCATCCTCCGTCTTTCCAAGGAGAACAACCCCAGTTTCCCCAATCTCTCCTCATAACCAAGCCCCTCTATACCAGGCAACATCCTGGTAAACCTCCTCTGTACTCTCTCCAAAGCCTCCACGTCCTTCTGGTAGTGTGGCGACCAGAACTGGACGCAGTATTCCAAATGCGGCCGAACCAACGTTCTATACATTTGCAACATCAGACCCCAACTCTTATACTCTATTCCCCGTCCTATAAAGGCAAGCATGCCATATGCCTTCTTCACCACCTTCTCCACCTGTGACGTCACCTTCAAAGATCTGTGGACTTGCACACCCAGGTCCCTCTGCGACTCTACACCCTTTATGGCTCTTCCATTTATCGTGTAGCTCCTCCCTACATTATTCCCACCAAAATGCATCACTTCGCATTTATCAGGATTGAACTCCATCTGCCATTTCCTTGCCCAAATTTCCAGCCTAGCTATATCCTTCTGTAGCCTCTGACAATGTTCCTCACTATCTGCAAGTCCTGCCAGTTTTGTGTCGTCCGCAAACTTACTGATCACCCCAGTTACTCCTTCTTCCAGATCATTTATATAAATCACAAACAGCAGAGGTCCCAATACAGAGCCCTGCGGTACACCACTAGTCACAGGCCTCCAGCCGGAAAAAGACCCTTCCACTACCACCCTCTGTCTTCTATGACCAAGCCAGTTCTCCACCCATCTAGCCACCTCCCCCTTTATCCCATGGGATCCAACCTTTTTCACTAGCCTACCATGAGGGACTTTGTCAAACGCTTTACTAAAGTCCATAGAGACAACATCCACGGCCCTTCCTTCGTCAACCATTTTGGTCACCTGAAGAAGGAACAGCGCTCCAAAAGCTAGGAATGTTTCAGAAATCTATTTGCTACCAAATAAACCTGTTGGACTTTAACCTGGTGTTGTGAGACTTCCTACTGTGTCCTCTGTAGTTGCCCAGCTCCCATTTTCTGCAATGAATTCTGAAAGCACAAGAATTAGTTAATGTATTAAAAACACAGATTTCCAAAATTATGTTAAAGAGGCAAAATATTCCTTGAAACCTCAGGAGTTGTGTTTCATACTGCTGTTATGCATTCATCTGAAAAGGGAACGTTTCATTCTATGTTGGATTAGAGAACACTGGAATAATTAAACAATTGTCTGCCTGTTCTACTTTAAGCAAACCCAGACCAGTGGTTCCCATCCTTTTCAGTAAGGATTCCCATCCTTTTCAGTGTTAAGGATTTAGAGGAGTATACGGGATGTAGGAAGAAGCTTAAGAAGGAAATTAGGAGAGCGAGAAGGGGTCATGAGAAGACCTTGGCGGGTAAGATTAAGGAGAATCCCAAGGCTTTCTACAAATATGTCAAGAGTAAAAGGATGAGATGTGAAGGCATAGGACCCTTAAAAGGTGAAGGGGGAAAAGTTTGTGCGGAACCGTTAGAAATGGCGGAGGTGCTTAATGAATACTTTATCTCGGTATTCACGGTGGAAAGGGATCTGGGTGGTTGTACTGCTGGTTTGCGGTGGACAGAAAGGATCGAGCATGTGGACATAAAGAAAGAGGATGTGTTGGAACTATTGAATGGCATCAAGGTTGGTAAGTCTCCGGGACCGGATGGGATGTACCCCAGGTTACTGTGGGAGGCGAGGGAGGAGATTGCGGAGCCTTTGGCGATGATCTTTGCATCGTCGATGGAGACGGGAGAGGTTCCGGAGGATTGGAGGATTGCAGATGTGGTCCCTATATTCAAGAAAGGGAACAGGGACAGCCCGGGAAATTACCGACCGGTGAGTCTAACCTCAGTGGTTGGTAAGTTGATGGAGAGGATCCTGAGAGACAGGATTTATGATCATCTAGAGAAGTTTAGTATGATCAAAAGTAGTCAGCACGGCTTTGTCAAGGGCAGGTCGTGCCTTACGAGCCTGGTTGAGTTCTTTGAAAATGTGACCAAACACATTGACGAAGGAAGAGCGGTGGATGTGGTCTATATGGACTTCAGCAAGGCGTTCGATAAGGTCCCCCATGCAAGACTTCTTGAGAAAGTGAGAGGGCATGGGATCCAAGGGGCTGTTGCCTTGTGGATCCAGAACTGGCTTGCCTGCAGAAGGCAGAGAGTGGCTGTGGAGGGGTCTTTCTCTGCATGGAGGTCAGTGACCAGTGGAGTGCCCCAGGGATCTGTTCTGGGACCCTTGCTGTTTGTCATTTTCATAAATGACCTGGATGAGGAAGTGGAGGGATGGGTTGGTAAGTTTGCTGACGACACCAAGGTAGGTGGTGTTGTGGATAGTTTGGAGGGATGTCAGAAGTTGCAGCGAGACATAGATAGAATGCAAGACTGGGCGGAGAAGTGGCAGATGGACTTCAACCCGGATAAGTGTGTGGTGATCCATTTTGGCAGATCCAATGGGATGAAGCAGCAGTATAATATGAAGGGTACCATTCTTAGCAGTGTAGAGGATCAGAAGGACCTTGGGGTCCGGGTCCATAGGACTCTTAAATCGGCCTCGCAGGTGGAGGATGCGGTCAAGAAGGCGTACGGCGTACTGGCCTTCATTAATCGAGGGATTGAGTTTAGGAGTCGGGAGATAATGCTGCAGCTTTATAGGACCCTGGTTAGACCCCACTTGGAGTACTGCGCGCAGTTCTGGTCACCTCATTATTGGAAAGATGTTGAAGCCATTGAAAGGGTGCAGAGGAGATTTACAAGGATGTTGCCTGGATTGGGGGGCATCCCTTATGAGGATAGGTTGAGGGAGCTTGGTATCTTCTCCCTGGAGAGACGAAGGATGAGAGGTGACCTGATAGAGGTTTACAAGATGTTGAGAGGTCTGGATAGGGTAGACTCTCAGAGGCTATTTCCAAGGGCTGAAATGGTTGCTACGAGAGGACACAGGTTTAAGGTGCTGGGGGGTAGGTACAGAGGAGATGTCAGGGGTAAGTTTTTCACTCAGAGGGTGGTGGGTGAGTGGAATCGGCTGACGTCGGTGGTGGTGGAGGTAAACTCGTTGGGGTCTTTTAAGAGACTTCTGGATGAGTACATGGGATTTAATGGGATTGAGGGCTATAGATAGGCCTAGAGGTAGGGATATGATCGGCGCAACTTGTGGGCCGAAGGGCCTGTTTGTGCTGTGGCTTTCTATGTTCTATGTTCTAACACAGCACACTTTGAGACAAACAATTCCATGGCACACCCGCTTCTGTTCAGCTGAATCGATTGCTCATGATCGCTCCACAATGCCGTAGCGAACAAACATTAGCCAATATTATACAAGGGGTGGGGAATAGGATGCGCCACAATTCAGCAATCCACACAACAGTGTTTCCTCATTGCGTGGCCATTAATCCTGTGCTCAGTTTAAATCAACATTCGGACTGAACTTCAGTTTAATTCAAAGCCATTAACTCTGCAACAATAATGCCAGTTGGACATGAAGATGTACCAATCAATGCCAACCAGAAAACAAGAAAAAGCATATGCACGATGAAAAGCTTTGATAGCATGTCTCTTTTCAGCAATTCTCAAAGTTCTGTACTACTAAACCATTATTAATTTTCATATTTAACTAGTTCTGATCCAGAAGGAGAAGGAATGCTCACCGATGCCCCGTTTGCAAACCAAGGATCTCTCACTTTCAGTATTTCCCTTCAATCTCAGCCACCCAAACCTAACACTAACTTTATTTCAGAGACTGTTCTGTTGGGACTCTGGCAACCCCGAGCTCCCACCCCAGGTCTTATTCCTGCCTCAAAGTTTTTGAGCAAGAGGCAGCCTTGTCAAATATGAATGAGACCCAGGAGTTAAAATGGTGTGGGTTGGAGGAATGGGGAAATGGTGAATAATTCTTGTGATCATATCGGAATAAATTTATGTAGCCAGGAATTCCTGTTATCAATCATTGTAGTATAGAACCTAGAACATTACAGCGCAGTACAGGCACTTCGGCCCTCGATGTTGCGCCGACCAGTGGAACCAATCTAAAGCCCCTCTACACTATTCCAACATCATCCATATGTTTATCCAATAACCACTTGAACGCTCTCAACGTTGACGAGTCCACCACTGCTGCAGGCAGGGCATTCCACGCCCTTACTACTCTGAGTAAAGAACCTACTTCTAACATCAGTCCTATATCTCTCACCCCTCAATTTAAAGCTATGACCCCTCATGCTAGCCATCACCATCCGAGGAAAAAGGCTCTCACTGTCCACCCTCTCTAATCCTCTGATCATCTTATATGCCTCTATTAAGTCACCTCTTAACCTTCTTCTCTCTAACAAAAACAACCTCAAGCCCCTCAGCCTTTCCTCATACGATTTTCCCACCATACCAGGCAACATCCTGGTAAATCTCCTCTGCACCCTTTCCAACACTTCCACATCTTTCCTATAATGCGGCGACCAGAACTGTACGCAATACTCCAAATGCGGCCGCACCAGAGTTTTGTACAGTTGCAGCATGACCTTCTGGCTCCGAAACTCCATCCCTCTACCAATAAAAGCTAACACACCGTACGCCGCCTTAACAACCCTATCAACCTGGGTGCCAACTTTCAGGGATCTATGCACATGGGCACCCAGACCCCTCTCTTCATCCACACTACCAAGTATCTTACCATTAGCCCAGTACTCTGTATTCCTGTTACTCCTTCCAAAGTGAATCACCTCACACTTTTCCGCATTAAACTCCATTTGCCACCTCTCAGCCCAGCTCTGCAGTTTATCTATGTCCCTCTGTAACCTGCCACTTCCCTCCGCACTGTCGACAACTCCACCGACTTTAGTGTCATCCGCAAATTTACTAATCCATCCTTCCACACCCTCATCCAGGTCATTAATAAAAATGACAAACAGCAGTGGCCCCAAAACAGATCCTTGCGCTACACCACTAGTAACTGAACTCCAGGATGAATATTTCCCATCAACCACCACCCTCTGTTTTCTTACAGTTAGCCAATTCCTGATCCAAACCACTAAATCACCCTCAATCCCATGTGTCCGTATTTTCTGCAAAAGCTTACCACGGGGAACCTTATCAAACGCCTTGCTGAAATCCATGTCAACCACTTTACCCTCATCCACCTCTTTGGTCACCTTCTCAAAGAACTCAATAAGGTTTGTGAGGCACGACCCACCCTTCACAAAACCGTGCTGACTATCCCTAATCAAATTATTCCTTTCCAGGTGATTATAAGTCCTATCTCTTATAATCCTTTCCAATACTTTGCCCACAACAGAAGTATGGCTCACCGGTCTATAATTACCAGGGTTGTCCCTACTCCCCTTCTTGAACAAGGAGACAACATTTGCTATCCTCCAGTCTTCTGGCACTATTCCTGTAGACAATGACGACACAAAGATCAAAGCCAAAGGCTCTGCAATCTCTTCTCTAGCCTCCCAGAGAATCCTAGGATAAATCCCATCCGGCCCAGGGGACTTATCTATTTTTACCCTTTCCAGAATTGCTAACACCTCCTCCTTATGAACATCAATCCCATCCAGTCCAACAGCCTTCATCTCAGTACTCCCCTCGACAACACTGTCTCTCTCCAGTGTGAATACCGACGAAAAATATTCATTTAGTGCCTCTCCTATCTCTTCAGACTCCACGCACAACTTCCCACTACTGTCCTTGACTGGCCCTAATCTTACCCTAGTCATTCTTTTACTCCTTACATACCTATAGAAAGCTTTAGGGTTTTCCTTGATCCTACCTGCCAAAGACTTCTCAAGTCCCCTCCTGGCTCTTCTTAACTCTTTCTTTAGGTCCTTCATGGCTAACTTGTAACTCTCAAGTGCCCTAACTGAGCCTTCACGTCTCATCTTAACGTAAGTCTCCTTCTTCCTCTTCACAAGAGATTCAACCTCCTTCGTAAACCACAGTTCCCTCACACGTCTGCTTCCGCCCTGCCTGACAGGTACATATTTATCAAGGACACGTAGTAGCTGTTCCTTGAACAAGTTCCACATTACAATTGTAGTGTTGGTTTAATATTACTACTCATCCCATCCTGTATTGCGCAGTGCATTCACCATTTGATTTCTTATTTTAAAAACTCCCTTCTGATATAGGTCAGAATATATCTATATATCATAGAATCCCTACAGTACAGAAGGAGGCCATTCGGCCCATCGAGCCTATGCTGACAACAATGCCACCCACGCCCTATCCCCATAACCACACATATTTAGCCTGCTAATTTCTCTGACACCAAGGGGTAATTTAGCATGGCCAATCCACCTAACCTGCACATCTTTGGACTGTGGAAGGAAACTGGAGCACCCAGAGGAAACCCATGCAGATGCGGGAGAATGTGCAATCTCCTCACAGACCCGCGACCAAAATTGAACCCGGGTCTCTAGTGCTGTGAGGCAGCACTGCTAACCACTATGCCCAAATGATTTGCACCATACAGCTTCCTGTCCCTCAAAACCCCCCAACATCTCACGCATACACACCCCTGCTCCTGGAGCTTCCATTGTTCATACCACATCTGAATATTTGCTTAAACATCTTGACTCGCTGACAGTTATTTTGATTTGATTTATTATTGTCTCACGTATTGGTGTACAGTGAAAAATATTGTTTCTTGTGCAAAATATACCGTTCATAGAGTACATAGAGGAGAAGGAAAGAAGAGGATGCAGAATATAGTGTTATAGTCATAGCTAAGTGTAGAGAAAGATCAACTTAATGCGAGGTAGGTCCATTCAAAACTCTGGTGGCACCAGGGAAGAAGCTGTTCTTGAGTCGGTTGGTACGTGATCTCAGACTTTTGTATCTTTTTCCTAACGGAAGAAGTTGGAAAAGAGAAGTCCGGGGTGCGTGGGGTCCATGATTATGCTGGCTGCTTTTCCGAGGCAGCAGGAAGTGTAGACAGAGTTATGGACATCAGTTGTCGATTATGTCCGGCACGAAAACATGGCCTGCGTGGAAACATACTGATAGATCGTGATGTGAAATATTGAATTAAAGAAAAACACCTGTGCGTGGTAATCCGTCCAGATATTTTCCACCTTTAACTTTTGATAAACTAGATGGTCACAGATATTGATAATCAGCAGGATTCCACATACCCAGAGGATGCTGAAAGTTTCTGCAGCTGGTACTGGCTGAACCTGCGGTAACCAAGACTGCTTTTTAACTAGACCTGGTAAAGGGTGCCAGTCAGACTCAGACTGGTGCTGGTGATACAGATGGTGTTAAAGATGACAGGCTGGAATCCCAGCACAAAATCGGTAGCTGCAGCTGCAGTGGGACAGCAGAACGTTTCTAAGCAGGGGGTCGCCATGAATTTACAATTACCTTCAGTAATATTACCAACCTTAGTTGAAATTGGGGGCGGCACATGAATAGTGGGCGGCACGGTAGCACAGTGGTTAGCACTGCTGCTTCACAGCTCCAGGGTCCTGGGTTCGATTCCCGGCTCGGGTCACTGTCTGTGTGGAGTTTGCACATTCTCCTCGTGTCTGCGTGGGTTTCCTCCGGATGCTCCGGTTTCCTCCCACAGTCCAAAGATGTGCGGGTTAGGTTGATTGGCCAGGTTAAAAATTGCCCCTTAGAGTCCTGAGATGCGTAGGTTAGAGGGATTAGTGGGTAAATATGTGGGGTAGGGCCTGGGTGGGATTGTGGTCGGTGCAGACTCGATGGGCCGAATGGCCTCCTTCTGCACTGTAGGGTTTCTATGATTTCTAAATTAACAGCGGCTCTGACCAGAAGTCAACACAGACACTAAAACCGATATAGTACTAGTGTACTTTTGAGTTAAGCGGTCTGGAGGACTTGTTGCCGTGCTAACTGACGGGGCAGCTGTTGGGAAGAAAACCGACTCAGAACGCAGCATTTGAGCAGCAGGAGCTGAGCAGTCGCTGAGGCAAACGGTTGGGTCTTGTCGGCTAGCTTGATCAAAGGGTGCGTGCATAGGAATGCCGGGGCCACAGCACACTTGCACCCTTCTCACGACACACCAGCGTGTCTTGGCATGGCGGTTGAGAACCACTGCTCTAGCTCAACATAAAACACAATCAAGGACTCATTATGACAGCGATAAAAAAACTGTCGAAAGCAGGCTGGATGATTTTATAAAGTTTAATGGCTTTCAATAATTGGTGCCTTACGCAATGCCAGTGCTCAAACACCAGTTTTCCATTTGGGGGCAGCGTGGTTAGAATGCTTATTGTGTTAATATTGTGCTATAAAATGCAGAACTGCCAGTAGTAAAGGAGGTTGTCAGTGAGATGATTCATGAATTAGAATGTTTATGTGGTCAGTTATTAACCATGGAACTATAACGTGCTTTCTATAATTCCTCATTTGCAATGGATCATGCAGTGCTTTATGGCCTTTTAATAGTCCAGATTGAGAACCATGAATCCAATTTCTAAACGTCATTACACTTCAGTTGTCCAATCCATATTTTAATTCATTTTGTATTGGAGCAATTTGAGATGCTTAGAGAAGATAGATAGGAAGAAACGATTTCCACTGGCAGGAACAGTCAGTAACCAGAGCACACAGATTTCAGATTAACAAAAGCAAATGTGTGAACCTAACTGAACAATAAACAATTAGACTAACAGTAGTAATAGCGAAAATACTTGAGTCTGTTGTCAGAGCTGTGGTAACAGGGACTTAGCCACAATATGATTAGACACAGTTAGCATGGTTTTATGAAAGGGAACTCATGTTTGAGTTATCTATTAGAGTTTTTTTGAGGATGTAACTTGTAGGGTAGGCAAGAGGAAGCCAGTTTATGACGTACCTTTGGATTTTCAGAAGGCATTTGATAAAGTACCACACAAGGCAGTTGCACAAGATTAGGACTCGTGAGGTTTGGGGAATGTATATCAGCATAGAGAGTAGCAATAAACAGATCATTTTTGAGATAGTGGGTTGTCACGAGGGTTGCTGTTTGTGCCTGAGTTACTTAACTTCATATCAGTGCATAGAATGAATGGATTGAGTTTAATGTAAGATGATCTGAAGCTATATGGGAAAGTAAGCTGTGAGGAGGATGCAAAGAGGCGGAAAGGGAATATAGACAGGTTATGTGTATAAAAGGAAGGTGGCAAATTGAGTATAATGTGGGGAAACGTGAGGTTACTCACTTCGGTAGGAAGAACGGAAAAACAGAATACTTTTTAAATGGTGAGAAACTATTAAATGTTCACAGGGATCTGAGTATCTTTATACACAGAACACAAAGTTAACATGTAAATAGGGCAAGCCATAAGAAAAAGTAAATGTTCGGTTTGCCTTTATTACAAGGGATGGTTGAAGTTTAAAAGTAAGGAAATCTTCCTGCAAATATGTAAGGCTTTCTTGTGACTACATCTGAAGTACTATACACAGTTTTGGTCTCTGCATTAGTTTGTCTAATACTACTTCTCTAGTGATGATGATGATGGTACTTAATTCCTCCCCCGTATTCTTTAGTATTAATGGGATGTTCAGAATCCGCAGTAACAGTGGGTGGAAGACCGACGTCAGGTTGGTACTACAAGTGGGAATTGGGCTGAATGCAGAAGGTTCAAAGGGGGGAGTGAAAAAGAAAATGAGACACAAATGGAGAGTATGAGAAGAGACTGGCAGCTAATATAAAAGGCAATCCAAAGTCGGCTTCAGGCATATAAATAGTAAAAAGGGAGTAAGAAGGGTGTTGGTCATGTTAGCAGCTAAACATCACATCAGGTTTCAAACTTCCTCTTAAGCCACGTCTTGTTGAATTTCTCGAATTTGAATTAAAATTGTGTAATGCTGCCTGTCTCCAAAGTACTTGCAGACCCCCAGTCTTCATTTGCCCTTACGGATCCCTCTTCCAAATCTATCATACTGTTTTGATCGGTATTAGCAAATTTATCATTCTCAACTAATGCTTAAGTTTTAGACCTAAATGTTCTGAGTTTTTAAAGATTGTGACATTACTTTAGATTGTCCAATCATCCCATGTTATCTGTCTGACTACAGTTAAGGGATTTGAAGGTGACAACAAATATTTGCCAAATGCAGGCTAGTTTTTAGTTCAAGTAAAGTTAGATTCTTTAACAGGAATAAAAACAGAAAATGCTGGAAAAGCTCAGCAGGTTATAGATTCATAGAATCCTACAGTGCAGAAAGAGGCCATTCGGTCGATCGAGTCTGCACCAACCACAATCCCACCCAGGCCGTATCCACATATCCCTACATGTTTACCCGCTAACCCCTCTAACCTATGCATCCTGGGACACTAAGGGGGCAATTTAGAATGGCCAATCCACCTCGCCCGCACATATTAGGTTAAAACGGAATCCAATCCAAATGAATGTTTCAGATCAGTGACCTTTGATCAGTACAGTACTGTTTCATTCGTAACCTTCAGCAACCGGTTCTGTTGTCACTTGTTTTTAGGATTTATCCATTGAAAGTTGGATGAGCCACTGTCTGTACACTCTATCCAAAGAAGCTGGAAGTAATCAAGCAGCTGAATGGCTCCAAACAATTACATTTGTGATGAAAGAAGTTTTAAAGGGAAAGTCTCTGGACAGGACAGGTTAGTGAATCCTTGTGGCAATATTCAAGAAAACGTTGTAATGAATTGTATATCTTTTAAACTTCATTGCACATATGAAAGAAAGGGTGGGAAAATGATTATTGTGAACTCCCTACCTCCACCATACTTTAGATAGAGTCTCTGCAATACATGATTATGGTCCAAGCAATGTAGAATGCATTCAGACTTCCATTTCTGAGTTTATTTCTAACTAGTTGAACATAATTCATTAAATATATCTATAATTTATTTTTTAATTTCCCAAATGGTCACAACATCCATGTCTAATTTTTATTCATTCGTTCATGGGCTGTGAGCATCATTAGCCAGGTCACTATTTATTACCCATCCCTAATTGGCCTTGAAAAGGAAGTCCATAAATTATCGGTACACACCTTCAGTGATATTAGTTTAAAGTTGATTTATTAGTATTACAAGTAGGCTTACATTAATACTGCAACGAAGTTACTGTGGAAGTCCCCTAGTCGCCACACTCCGGCGCCTGTTTGGGTACACTGAGGGAGAATTTAGCATGGCCAATGCACCTAACCTGCACATCTTTCGAACTGTTGAAGGAAACCGGAGCGCCCAGAGGAAACCCACGCAGACACGGAGACTATGTGTAAATTCCACACAGTGATCCAAGCTGGGTATCGAACCCAGGTCCCTGCCGCTGTGAGGCATCAGTGCTAACCACTGTGCCACCAGGACTTTGACCCAGCAGCTGTGAAGGAAAGATGATATAGTCCCAAGTCAGGATGCTGTGTGGCTTGGAGGGGAACTTGAAAGTGGGGATGTTCCAATGCGTTTCCAGCCTTTATCCTTGTGAGTGGTAGAGATTACAGATTTGTATGGCACTGTCAGAGCAGCCTTGGTGAGTTTCGGCATGTATCTTGTAGATGGTAACCGCTGCTGCCCTGGGTGATTGCTGTGGGTGGTGGATGGGGTGCCAATCGAGTGGGCAGCTTTATCCTGGATATTGTCGAGCTTCTTGAGTTGTTGGAGCCACACTCATCCAGACAAGTGGAGAGTATTCCATCACACTCCTGACTTGTGCGTTGTAGATGTTGGGCAGGCTCTGGGGAGTTAGGAGGTGAGTTATTCACCATAGAATTATCAACCTCTGACCTGCTCTTGTAGGCCACATTACTTATAATGCATTTTGAGCACTTTGTCATGCTGTTGTCTGAGGCGAAGTCCATGATATAAATCTCAACGAGAAGTGTTTGTTATGCCAGTAGATTGCATAATGATTGGTACTTGTTAAAAGTCAGTGCAGGTTCAGCATTTTGTAATTATGATGCCATAATGTGATCGTGAACAGATCAGTTTGGCTGTACATGTCAGTTTTGATCGGTATCTGGTCAGACACCATTTGGAGTATTGTGAGCAGTTTTGGGCCCTGTATCTAAGGAAGGATGTGCTGGCCTTGGAAAGGGTCCAAAGGAGGTTCACAAGAATGATCCCTGGAATGAAGAGCTTATTGTATGAGGAACAGTTGAGAACTCTGGGTCTGTACTCGTTGGAGTTTAGAAGGATGAGGGGGGATCTTATTGAAACTTGCAGGATACTGCGAGGCCTAGATAGAGTGGACGTGGAGAGGATGTTTCCACTAGTAGGAAAAACTAGAACCAGAGGGCACAACCTCAGGCTGAAGGGGCGATCCTTTAAAACCGAGATGAGGAGGAATTTCCTCCATCGAGTACAGACCGAGAGTCCTGAAACAGTCCTCGTACATAAAGCTTTTCATTCCTGGGAGCCTCCTGTGGACCCTTTCCAGGGCCAGCACACCCTTCCTTAAATACAGGGCCCAAAATTGCTCACACTACTCCAAATGACCAACGCCTCACAAAGCCTCAGCAGTACATCCCTGCTTTTGTATTCTAATCCTCTCGAAATGAACGCTGACATTGCATTTTCCTTCCTAACTACCAACTCAACCTGCAAGTTAACCTTAAGAGAATCCTGAACTAGGACTCCCAAGTCCCTTTGCGTTTCCGATTTCTGAATTCTCTCCCCATTTAGAAAATTATTTACGCCTCTATTCTTCCTACCGAAGTGCATAACCCCGCACTTTCCCACATTGTAATCCATCTGCAAGGATATCCTTCCTCAGATAAGGCCAAGAAAACTGCACACAATATTCCAGGTGTGGACTCATCAATGCCCTATACAATTGCAGTAATGATGTGGAAATGCTAGCGTTGGACTGGGCACAGTAAGAAGCTCCTTCGCCTGATGAAGGAGCAGTGCTCCGAAAGCTCGTGATTCCAAATAAACCTGTTGGACTTTAACCTGGTGTTGTGAGAGGACTTACAGTTGCAGTAAAACATCCCTATTCCTATACTCAAATCCACTCGCTATGAAGGCCAACACACCATTTGCCTTCTCTACTCCCTGCTGTACTGCGTGCTTACTTTCAGTGACTGATGCATGAGGACACCAAGGTCTCATTGAATATCCACCTCTCTCAATTTACACCCATTCAAATAAGGTTTTCATTGCAAAAGAACAATCTTTTTGTCCCTTCAATTCTACCGCCATGGAATTGGGGAGGGCGAGGAATGGAAATGTCCGTTATCATCGAGCGGGACTTTCCAGTCTCGCTCGAGCGAGACTGTAAAATCCTGCCCATTGCCTTGCTCTTCATGAAGCACTGACTGTAATATCTTTTTTTCATCTTCTAGACACCTGTTCACCAAAAATTAGCTCTCAATCTTTCAGCAGCTGATGTTCAGCTGGAAACAGGAAATTTGCTCTCTTTATGTCTGCTAGGCTAATGTGTCCTTTCTGATCATTTCATAGGAATTTGGAGCAGAAGTCGGCAAATTCAGCCCTTCCAGCTGCTCCGCCGTTCAATCAGATCATGGCTGATCTCTCCCTGGTCTCAAATCCATCTCCCCACCTGTTCCCCATGTCCCCTTATCTCTTATTATTAGAAATATATCTATCTCTTTCTTGAAACCATTCAATGATTCAGACCTCTCCGCGCTATGGGGCATCGAGTTCCACAAGTTCACCACCCTCTGCATGAAGTAGTTCCTCCTCATCTCTGTTTTAAATCTACCGCCTCTCGACCTGTCCCAGATTGCCCCACAAGAGGAAACATTTGGTCTACATTTACTCTATCAATCCCTTTTAAAATGTTATATCCTTCAATTAGATCAGAATTTCATCCATTGCAGTATCCCCAATCAGGCCAAGCCATCTTAGCTGTTCTGAGGGCAGACCTTTCTTCAAGGCTGATGGAACCTTTGTCCCTGTGCTGTTCCCTCTGGTAAGCAGCATCTTCTCAGTCCCCAATCACCACAGGCTGAATTTAATACTGGGGGCAGGCCCCTGTCTGTGATTTCCTGGCTTGTCCTGGAGCTATTTAGTGGCTGTCGGGCCTTCAGTTGTCTCGAGGCAGGCCTTGCCTGTTCTGCCTCCGAGAACTGCTGGCCAAGCAAATGGCTGGCAGCTGTCTTGTACCCAGCAGTGTCACCAGGACCAGTGGGGCCACTGCTGGAGGGAAGCATATTGCAGTTGAGCCTGGACTGAGGTAGGCCCAACGTTTCAATGGGGGCACGTTGACAAGGGGTGCGGAGCTAGAGTGTTCAACTCTCCATGTCAGGAAACACGGGGGTGGGATTGTTGGAATACATCATGGGCACAGGGGGGCCTGAAAAGGTGGCTCCCCATTCCTCCCCTTGCCAGCCACCAGTGTACCTGGCAGGCTGGTGCTTGACACTGCCCTCTACAAACACCACCAGCGTCAATAAGTGTCTCTTTATACTCTCGATTAATCAGTAAACCAGTGAAATAAATAAATTAACAACCCCTGTTAAATGTACATTTCTATATTATTGGAAGTAAAACAGAACCAGAAATTCAGTGTTTATACTCTCTTGAAAATCAAACAAATGATCAACCCCTTTCAGAAGGTAACTAACTTTTACTGCAACAATAAAACACTAAAGGAAACTGCCCCTGCAGCACCCACTGCTCGCAGAAGACCTCAAGGTGGACATGGCGCGTTCATTCTCCAGGGACTCTGGGCTGTGGAGGTACTAACTGGAGGAGGGGGGCACAGGACTGCTGCTTGTAACACCCTCCACTCCAAATCCCTGAGAGAGAAAGGGACCACACCTGCAATATAGAGCTTTCCATTAGGAACCCCTCCTCTGTTTCACTGGGGACTCCCCTCTGTCTCATGATGACGGGATGGAATGCATGGCCTGTCCAGACAGCTGATGAGGAAGTGCAGCAACAGCCCGTACAGGAAACCACTCCGTGCTGAGTGGAACGACCGGGGATTTCAATGACTCAGATTGTGGGTCGGCAACAGTTTTAGGGCTCAGGCCACTGAGAAATTCCATCAAACTGAGGATCATCTTGGACAGCAGTGCTCCACACCACAAGTGCAGTCAGGGCCAAGCACCACGTTTTATGGCTCTGAATGGCTTTGGCTGCGAGCTGGCGTCCACCAACTCGCGTCATAGAATCATAGAGTCCCTACAGTGCAGAAGAGGCCATTCGGCCCATTGAGTCTGCATCAACTCTCTGACAGAGTATCTTGCCCAAGCATTATCCCCACCCTATCCCTGTAACCCCACACATTTACCATGGCTAATCCATCTAACCTACACATCTTGAGACACTAAGCGGCAATTTAGCATAGCCGATCCACCTAATCTGTACGTCTTTGGAATGTGGGAGAAAACCGGAGCATCTGGAGGAAACCCATGCAGACACAGGGAGAACGTGCAAACTCCACACAGACAGTGACCCGAGGCCGGAATTGAGGTCTGTAAGGCGGCAGTGCTAACCACCGTACCACCCGACTTGCATCGTGCAAGTTTTTCTGGCGACCTCAAGCCCACAAAGTGAGATGTTAAAAACTATGATGCATGCCATTCCTGACTGGCACCAGCTACCGTAGTTTTGGATATGTTACTGGGCTAGTAACCCAGAGGTTCTGGAGATATGAGTTCAAATCCCACATGGCAAGTGTAGAATTCTTTCTATACCTTCAGCAAAATTCAATGCTACACCTGTGCCTTGCGCAGATCTTGAAACCTGGACCTTCCTGACCAGTGAAGTGAGCCAAGTATCCATATATACTCATTTGAGTATCAAATAAACTAACTATTATTCCTTTCAAGGGACAGAGTTATTTTTAAAAAATTAACAAATATATCTTATTTTGGAGGAGATGATGTACTCCAGCTCCTGCAACACCCACCAAAAGGCCTTGAGCACATGGTGGAGACCATATGCTCCCTCTCCAAGGCCACCTGGGTACAGATGTAATCAGAAAGAGAAGTAGATCCTCTCAGCAGCCTGCTGTCTGAACCTGCTAATGGCCACTTTGTCCAGGCCCAGGACTTGGCTAACAAGGGACCATCCAACTTCCACCCGCATAGATATGGTACATGGACTCCTTAAAGCCACAGAAACTACAGGCACAGTGTCTCTTTATACTCTTTTGAGGATACCAAATAAACAAATTCAATTGACAGTGTTCACAGGTTATTATCCAGTGAGTGGCCTGCATTTGTAGACACACATCCTTAATTTACACAATTATCACGTAACAACAATCATTTAAGTCATTCACAATTTGATTTGATTTATTATTGTCACATGTATTAACATACAGTGAAAAGTATTGTTTCTTGCGCGCTATGCAGACAAAACATACTGTTCATAGAGAAGGAAATGAGAGAGTGCAGAATGTAGTGCTACAGTCATAGCTAGAGTGTAGAGAAAGATCAGCTTAATGCGAGGTAAGTTCATTCAAAAGTCTGACAGCAGTAGGGAAGAAGCTGTTCTTGAGTCGGTTGGTACGTGACCTCAGACTTTTGTATCTTTTTCCCAAAGGAAGAAGGTGGAAGAGAGAATGTCTGGGGTGCGTGGGGTTCTTAATTATACTGGCTGCTTTGCCGTGGCAGCGGGAAGTGTAGACAGAGTCACGCTGGTTTGCGTGATGGATTGGGCTACATTCACGACCTTTTGTAGTTCCTTGCGGTCTTGGGTAGAGCAGGAGCCATACCAAGCTGTGATACAACCAGAAAGAATGCATCTGTAAAAGTTGGTGAGAGTCGTAGCTGACATGCCAAATTTCCTTAGTCTTCTGAGAAAGTAGAGAACCATTCTTATACTCTTAAGTTTACCAATAAAGCAAATTAATAGTTAAATAATTAACAGCCCTATAAAGACACACTAACTAAAAACAAATATTTCAATGGTCAATAGTATATTGGAGGCTGGTGATGCACTCCAACCTCTGTAACACCCACCAATCGTGGAAGACCTCAGGCATACTGACTGATGCCGTGTGCCTCCTCTCCAGGGACACCCAGGCATGGACCTAACCACCAAAGAGAGGTCAATAACTGAAGTGACTGACCCCCCCCCTCAACTAGCCGCTGTCCAGGTCTGTTAATGGCTATCTTGGCCAAGCCTAGGAACAGACTAACAAGGTTTTCCAATCTGCCTTTCTGAATTGTGTTGCCAAATATCAGGAGCATTCGGCTGAAGTGCAGCCAAAGATTGAGGAGCAATGGCCTCCTCAAATAACAGAAAAGGGCTACAACCTACATAAACGCGAAACATAGATTTCTCAAAGCTACAATAATTACAACCAAAGTGTCTCTTTAAAAGAAGTAATAAATATATTTAGTTACGTTTGCCTAGGTTATTAATCAGTGAGTGATCCACACCTGTAGAAATACATCCTTAATTGATACAATTAACATGGACCCAGGCTCTTCTCAATCTTTTAAATAATTTACATGTCTTGTGACAGAAAATATATTCATCAGCTGCACTACTTTGTAAAGTCAACTTTTGGTGCTTTTCAAAATGGGCAATTGCTGAGCTGACAGAAAGTCACCTGATGCCCTTCTGCAGTTTCAAAGTAACATTAGCCATGTGGACAGAGAGTCTGCTCCAGCCACCTTCAAAACAAGACAAGTCTTCACAGGACTTAATCTCCAATAATGGTGCTAATGGCCGAAGCATTTGCAGTTCTAACACAACACAATGGTTTTGATAAGAGGGCTTTAGTTAGTTAACCCAAAACCAATGTCTCCAAAACTAAAAGCAATCCTGACTCCAAATAGACACCTAGATTCCAGCCATGAGAATATACAGCCTGTGTCCAACAGCGAGGAAGTGTGTCTGTCACCTGACCTCTCCCAAACAATAATATTGGCTAGTGGAACTGAATTCCAGCAGCACCTGGTGTTGTTAAACTTCTTACCTCCAATGTAGAGCTCCAGACAACCGCCTGTGCTGCCTACCATCAAGGCAGTGGCAGCAGAAAGATTGGAACATTTCAAATTTAGGGATTGGGAAAAATATTGCCACCATTTATAAAGGGGGAAATCAGATTTTTTTTCTGCTTACAGGTGGATAGAGTGGATAAATCAGGGCAGTTAAATTGACACCCCTCCTATCTGTGACACAAGTGAACCATTCTTATGTCTGTATCCAGACACTGCTGACTATTTGATGGGAGAGAGAGAGGAAGTGGCAGAGACCAGTCCTGTACTTCTATACACTTCCCAGCAGAGGGCATTAGAAACAGTGCCCAGCAGCCCAGTGTCATTTTATGTCAGTTGTATAACTGAGCTTACAGCATGGATCAGATCAAATCTCAGAACTTTCCTGATCAGCTTTAACTGCGCATGTTGAAAAATTACCTAATTTTCTGAAATCAGGCCTGTCTTTGGAGTACATTTACCAATAGAATTGTTTTGCATTCACCCTCAAGTTTGAGGCATAATACTTATCTCGGTGCAGCTGAGCGCTGGGGACTGCTAATGAGTGTTAGTTGGCCAGGACTGACCACTCACTCCATGGGTTGACAAAGTGCAATCTTATTTGAACCGTAGCTGGTTCAGCCGAGTTTCTCTGATCTGAAAAATCCTGGAAGAAGAAAACCGATAAATAAAATATGATTTTCAAAGCAATAAAATTAAAGTGGAGAGATTGGGGGAAAACGGGTTTAGAAACTAGTTAAGATAGAGAGGGAATATGGAGAAAGAGAAGACAAATTGAGCACAGTGAGTATTTAAATTTTATTTAAAATAGAGATTTCAGTGTTTTCTTTGGCGTTTAGAATTAAATTTTGAGCTAAAAAATAAACATTCCCCATATTCAAGTAGTTTCTTTACAGAAATATTAATACTTACTGCAAAGCAACCGTACAAGAATGGAAAACTGGCAGCCTGAGGTGATTATTTCATAGAGGTTTACAGCATGGAAACAGGCCCTTCGGCCCAACTTGTCCATGCCGTCCCTTTTTGTAGCCACTAAACTAATCCCAATTGCCCCGCATTTGGCCCAGATCCCTCTATACCCATCTTACCCATGTAACTACCTAAATGCTTTTTAAAAGATAAAATTGCACCCGCCTCTACTACTACCCCTGGTAGCTTGTTCCAGACACTCACCACCCTCAGTGTGAAAAAATTGCCCCTCTGGACACTTTTGTATCTCTCCCCTTTCACCTTAAACCTATGCCCTCTAGTTTTAGACTCCCCTACCTTTGGGAAAAGATATTGACTATCCAGCTGATCTATGCCTCTCATTATTTTATAGACCTCTATAAGATCACCCCTCAGCCTCCTACGCTCCAGAGAAAAAAGTCCCAGTCTATCCAGCCTCCTTATAACTCAAACCATCAAGTCCCGGTAGGATTCTAGTAAATCTTTTCTGCACTATTTCTGGTTTAATAATATCCTTTCTATAATAGGGTGACCAGAACTGTATACAGTATTCCCAAGTGTGGCCTTACCAATGTCTTGTACAACTTCAACAAGACGTCCCAACTCCTGTATTCAATGTTCAATTTCCCAAGAATTCTCAGTGGTTGAAGGGACACACTCAATGCATCAATATAATACTCGTATACAATAACAGACAGGGCCATTTTATCTCCTGTCGGTGTTTGTTCAGAATAAAGTGAGATGCTGTTTGCGTATGCACAGCCAATTAATCTGCCATGTTGCAAACCATATCATGCTAAGCACAAGGATGTGAGGATTTATTCAAATCTCGGAGGAAAACTTTGTGATTTGTAAATTTTTTCGGGATATTGTGTTTTGAGAAATGAAAAAGTCTGAAAGAAAATTGAAAAGTGGAGCCTCGGGGTTTGAGTGATGTTTTTCACAACTAAGTCAAACAAGGCCAGCCCCTACGGTGCCAGGTGGCTACTTAGTGGGTCGAGCAAAGCACAGGCTCCCAAAGTGTAAGGCCGCAGCAGCCAACTTTACAGAGGCAGGAAAACTAAATCAAAACTGCTAGACTCAAGAAGTTTGTGTGACAAAGGGACTACCTCGTATGGAATGTTTGGAAATGATGTTCCTCGTGTCAAAAAGGGAGACGAGCAGCTGAAAAGGATGATTGAAGCTCTGTGTGCCAACAACAGTGCAGTAGTGGCAGATGTGGCAGTACAAGTGCTAATCGGTCACATCAGGTGAGAAGAAGTCACCACTTCTGGCTTCTAGCTGGCCTGCTGAAGATTTGGCTGATTATGAGCAATACTCGGACTCAATCGCCTTTGATCTCTATGCTGAACAGGCGCATGGGAGAACTGAGTATCAGAGTCTGAACCACCTGATACTGATAAATCTAAATCTAGTTCTCTGCTGGTCTAAGATGGAGCACCCATGGGAACCTAATCAGCTGTTTCTTTTCATGTTGTTTCATAGTTTTGTCACAATTGATTGGTTTTACATCCTGATTGGCGCTCCCTCTGGGGTAGGGACTTGCTGAGTGATGAACATGCGGAGAGGGTGATTTTTTTAAAAACAAGTGTCCTTGAGAAGTGCACAACGGAAACATGCCCAAGTACCTTAAGCTGGGTAACTGCAATTTAATGGTCCAAAAGGTGAATCCCTTAGGAAATCAGAATGTCTGCTGTTTGGACATTAAACTTCAAAGGTGCCAATGGCCTCTAGTGAATGGGATCATAGTGTTCTTGAAATGTACAAATGATTACTCGCAGTGAAACTCAACAGGCTGCTATTTCTCTGCAAGCCAACTCTAGCCTTGAGCAGAATCAGCTCAGTAAAGACTTAATTACACCTGAATAAACTGAGTGCAAAGTCAACACAGTGGCTGTTCAGAGATGTTCTCCATAAGACTGTGAAAGAAATGGATGAAGAACAAAAGACAGCAGGGGTGGTGAGAAACCACACTCGGTTCAGAATATGCTACAATCCATATCCCGCCCCTATGGCAGGCAATGCAAGCAGACTGTTTCTTCATCAGAAAAACTGGGATGCAGGATGGTTACCTCCCAAGAGGAAAGTATCTCAGCCTCATTTTGGGGTCAGTCACCACCTCACTCAGCCACAGTATCTGCAGATCAGGCATGGACAGGTACACTGTCCCTCAGCACAGTGCAGGAAATTGCCTGCGACCCATCAGTTGTCAGACAGACAGCAGCACAGCCATTGAACCTCAAAAACCTGCATAATGCATCTCAAGTTATGAAAGCATAAGCCTTACTTTCATGTCCCAACTGAAAATGAGCATATCAGAGATTGATTGAGGAGCCATAAAGATGCTTGAGCAATAATAACCATTTTGAACATTGTTCTGGGTATGAATTAGAATTTTTGGTACCCTGTCAAACACATTTTTATACCTCAAGCATACAAATTGATAGTGAAGAAATAAAACTGTTGATGAAACTTCAACATTAAGGTGTGACCTTTGGTCCTCGTGGTGTTCCAACAACTTTGTGAAAACATGGTCCAGAATAAGGGGAGATTTAATAGAGATGTACAAGATTATGAAGGGGATAGATAGGGTGAACGGTGGGAAGCTTTTTCCCAGATCAGAAGTGACGATCACGAGGGGTCACGGGCTCAAGGTGAGAGGGGCGAAGTATAACTCAGATATTAGAGGGATGTTTTTTTACACAGAGGGTGGTGGGGGCCTGGAATGCGCTGCCAAGTCGGGTGGTGGAGGCAGACACGCTGACATCGTTTAAGACTTACCTGGATAGTCACATGAGCAGCCTGGGAATGGAGGGATACAAACAATTGGTCTAGTTGGACCAAGGAGCGGCACAGGCTTGGAGGGCCGAAGGGCCTGTTTCCTGTGCTGTACTGTTCTTTGTTCTTAATTCAGCCCATTTGGTAATGCTCTAAACTGCCATAGTGTCCCCTCCAACTTGATTTTCAAGTTTGCTGATGACACCACCATAGTGGGTCGGATCTCAAACAATGACAAGACAGAGTACTGGAATGAGATAGAGAATCTGGTGAACTGGTGCGGCAACAATAATCGCTCCCTCAATGTCAACAAAATGAAGGAGATTGTCATGGACTTCAGAAAGTGTAGTGAAGAACATGCCCCTGTCTACATCAACGTGACGAAATAGAAATGGTCAAAAGCTTCAGGATTTAGTTGTCCAGATCACCATTAACTTGTCCTGGTCCCCCCCATACCGACACTATAGTTTTAAAAAGCCCACCAACGCCTCTACTTTCTCAGAAGACTAAGGAAATTTGGCATGTCAGTTACGACTCTCTCCAACTTTTACAGATGCACCATAGAAAGCATTCTTTCTGGTTGTATCACAGCTTGGTATGGCTCCTGCTCTGCCCAAGACCGCAAGAAACTACAAAAGGTCGTGAACGAAGCCCAATCCATCACTCAAACCAGCCTCCCATCCATTGACTCTGTCTATACTTCCCGCTGCCTTGGCAAAGCAGCCAGCATAATTAAGGACACCACGCACCTCAGACATTCTCTCTTCCACCTCCTTCCGTCAGGAAAAAGATACAAAAGTTTGCGGTCACATACCAACCGACTCAAGAATAGCTTCTTCCCTGCTGCCATCAGACTTCTGAATGGACCTACCTCGCATCAAGTTGATCTTTCTCTACACCCTAGCTATGACTGTAACACTACATTCTGCACTCTCTCCTTTCCTTCTCTATGAACGGTATGCTTTGTCTGAGTATCGTGCAAGAAACAATACTTTTCACTATATACTATTACATGTGACAATAATAAATCAAATCAAATGATGGAAAAGATTATGCCTGAAGACTTTATCCCAAAATTTTTCCTCGACAGAAAAGAGATAGCAGATATTACATGATTCCAGATCGTGTCAATCTGAACAAACATATAAAACATCACCATTTTAAAATGGACAATTTAGACATTGTCGTGCAATTTCTCACCAAGAGCTGTTTTCTGGACTCAGTAGTCCTCAGCGGTGCATACTAAATAGTACCAATTGTAAAACAACATTAGAAATACTTAAAGTTCCCTGGGAAAGGGACACTATGGCAGTTTAGAACATTACCAAATGGGTTGAATTCAAGACTATGTTTTCACAAAGTTGTTGAAACCACCAAGGTCACCAGTGGTAGTAAATATAAATCATAACTTGTTGCCAAAGTGAAAAAGAGAGCAGAGAAACTGCCCAAATACTATCTGACCTTGGTTTCGTCATCCACCACACAAATCAATCCTTCACCCAGTACAAAAAGTACGTTTCTAGGATTCATACTTCCACAAGTCAGTAGTCCACTGAAGCAAAACCCGAGGAAATATGTTGTCTCTATAAGCATTTGTTGGCCTCACTTTCACCATCGATACAATTAGTTTCCTCTGTGACAGGCAAATTAATGGCTGCTTTCCCTGGTGAATGGGCCATTGCATTACAAGGAGCTGAGAAAGGAAAAAGCATAGGCTTTGAAAAAAAAACAAGGGCAATTTGACAGAAAAATGATTATTTCCCCCGCAGCTCACGAAGAGCTCACTTGGTGGGTTGACAGTGCGTCAGCATGAGCCAATAACATTGATAAGCAGTCACCAACAACACACATCGGGATTATGATGGGGTGCATCCAACGGTAGCACACACGTTGGAGGAAAGTGGAATGCTAAAGAAACAGCAAAAGTAGAAAAAAATGAAATTACTTTGAGCTGAAGGTTGCTTTCTTGACTTTGCAAGCTTTTTGTATGCGTTACAGTTGTGTAAATGTTGCTATGCAACTAGACAATACAACTGGAATGGCGTATGTAAACAATATGGGAGGAACGTAATCAAAGGCACGTAATGAACTAGTCAAGATTTTCTGGAAATGGTGTAAATCTAGAGACATTTGGGTCACTGCTAAACAATTGCCTGGTGCTCGAACCGTTGAGGAAAATCAGTGAGCAGTTTGAATGGAAACTAGATGTTTTCCTGCAGCTGTGTAACTTGGATGAAAAACCAGACGTTGATCGTTTTGTATCATTTCAATGCACAGGTAGAAAACTGTTTCTTGGCTACCGGACCCTGGTGCAATGGCAACAGAAGCCTTTTTAGTCACCTGGTAGAGCTATTCTTGTATGTATTTCCAGTATCTTATAAGATAAGTGGAGTCTTATAGAAAATGGAAAGGGAGAAAGCTGATTGTTTCATGACCGTACCAAGATGGCCAACACAACCATGGTTTGCAAAGTTGTTCAAACTACTAATGCAAGAGGCAGTATTACTCCCAACAATGAAGGATTTGATTTTCCAATCTACTTTAACAATATGCCACCACTTGACCATCTTAACCTTATGCTGTCAGGAAAAACCTACAAGACAAGGGCTGTGAACAGAAAATGTGCCCTCCACCTGCTCTCATGACTTCATACAACTTTAGGTTGACATTATATTCATAGAATCATAGAAACCCTACAGTGCAGAAGGAGGCCATTCGGCCCATCGAGTCTGCACCGACCACAATCCCACCCAGGCCCTACCCCCACATATTTACCCGCTAATCCCACTAACCTACGCATCTCAGGACTCTAAGGGGCAATTTTTAACCTGGCCAATCAACCTAACCCGCACAACTTTGGACTGTGGGAGGAAACCGGAGCACCCGGAGGAAACCCACGCAGACACGAGGAGAATGTGCAAACTCCACACAGACAGTGACCCGAGCTGGGAATTGAACCCGGGACCCTGGAGCAGCAGTGCTAACCACTGTGCTACCGTGCCGCCCAATTGTATGGAACTATACAACAGGTTATAGGTTTTCACAGATCCTTCACTATATGTGCCACTCTTTACTGCCAAGTACAAAAAACATTTCAATAGTTGGCACTGATAGAGTTCATAATCTCTGCCCTCACTTTTAAGACTGGCTGAACATGTGCGAATGGGATCTGCCATAATCTCTCACTTCAGCTACCTCATAAAGAAAATCAAACCTGTAAGTTCTTGATTAATCTTTCCATTTTCTTTATTAGAGGGCAGCACGGTAGAACAGTGGGTAGCACTGCTGGCTCACAGCGCCAGGGAGCCGGGTTTGATTCCCGGCTTGGGTCACTGTCTGTGCGGAGTCTGCATGTTCTCCCCGTGTCTGCATGGGTTTCCTCCGGGTACTGCGGTTTCCTCCCACAGTCCGAAATATGTGCTGGGTAGGTGCATTGGCCATGCTAAATTCTCCCTCGGTGTACCCAAACAGGCGCCGGAGTGTGGTGACTAGGGGATTTTCAGAGTAACTTCATTGCAGTGTGTATGTAAGCCTACTTGTGACACTACTAAATAAACTTTAAAAAAAATTAATAAATAATTTAGCTATTGCAACAAATTTGATGCCAATCCTGGCCCTCTATTGATTACTGATTACTACGGCCATTGTCGTCCAAAAATAATATACAGTGAAAGGCCTTGAAACGATGAGTAAACTGAGTTTTCTCCTGTAGTTGTCCTTGTTCCAGAATAGGAGGTTTTGTTTGGCTGAACTTTTGTTTATCTGGTGTTATAATTAAACAGTTGCCGTGTTTTCATTTTGTTCAAATGTGCAGTTGTCAGAATTTCTTGTAGCATCACACTTAGATAGTGGGCTAGTCAAAAGTGACATTTGTGGGACCAGAAAAGACCCTGTTGTCTATCTCGCTCGTCCAAAACACAAATACCCCTTAATTAAAATTCCATCAAATGTCTATCCAATTTTCTCTGAAGTAGTTCCCCATTCGCTGCTCCTGGACTAATCACACTCTGCGTGAGAACTAGGGGGCCACTGTTTCAAAATAGGGGTTCACCCATTCAAATCTGAAGTGAGAAGAATATTATTCTCTCAGAGGGTAATGAGTCTTTGGAATTGTCTTCTTCAAAAGGCAGAGCTAGATAGATTATTGATCAACAAAGGGGATGAAAGTTTATTGGAGCGAGGTGGGAATGTGGAGTTAAAGCTACAATTAGATCAGCCATGATCTTATTAAATGGTGGAACAGACTCGAGGGGCTGGTGGCTGTTCCTGCTCCTAATTCGTACGTTCTACCTTACTATGTATCGTTGCTCTCTCTAACACTTGAATGTCTGTACTCAATGACCATGCACCATCTTTAATTAACTTTGGAATATTTTCCATTTTTGCAGTGACCATCCAGAAACTGCTCATTCCTCTGGACTCTGTATTCGATGGTTTATACTCCTCCATGTTTGCCTTGTATTCTGGTGACTGCCACACAAGCGGAGCCACGACAAGCACTGATGAAGGGAACATTACCACAATGAATCAACTTGCATTCATAGATTTGCTTGAGGTTTTTCTTGCTATTAGAATCCAGCTGAAATTAAATTTCTCTTGTCTGAGGATATTATACCTGCGTGCCTCACAAATACTGCACTGTATCATTTCCTCTGCTCATTATTTAGTTAAAAAAAGGCTGCTTTTGCTGCTCAAACAATGTATTCTTTGCCATGCTGGTGAAGATAATGCCAGTGATTCCTGTTGTGCAGTATCTCAGCAAGATAGCCACCTGCACCATGACTTACTGGCTGTATCTAATATAGTGTTACAAGCCTTGGTGTCAGGTTGGTTAAGGCAGGTTCCTGTGAGTCCCAAACCATCTTTGTTTGGAGGAAGTGAGATACTTGGTGCTGAAGATTCGCACTGTGGGCCGGATCTGGTGATGGTAAGGGTTGTAAGTCTAATTCTAATCAAAGCCATGGAAATGAAGGTGCAAAGCAGGACCTTTACAGCCAAAGAAAAAGGTAATAAATTCACATTTTATTTGATAACTAACCAGAAGACATTAAATAGTAAAAGTTGTTTACAGTTACTGTAATTGGAAAAGGAACATTATAATTTCTAGACTACATTACCTTTCAACATTACATTCCAAGATTACCTGAAACAACTTTACTGCAAACAGTATACCTGAGCAATGTATTGGCACTCGGCACTGCCAAACAGTGAATGTTGAGCTCCCACTAATTAATAGTCTGTCAATGCACAGAATCAAAATTCTTAAGTTTAAAATCATATTCCCATCTCAAACTTGCCTTTCTTCCAGGCACTTGTCATCGGTTTTTTAAAATCCTTCCCTATCTCTGTAATCTTCTCCAGCTCTACAACTAAGAACAAAGAAAATTACAGCACAGGAACAGGCCCTTCGGCCCTCCAAGCCTGCACCGACCATGCTGCCCGACTGAACTAATACCTACCCTTCCAGGGACCATATCCCTCTATTCCCATCCTATTCATGTATTTGTCCAGACGCCCCTTAAAACTCACTATCGTATCTGCTTTCATGACCTCCCCCGGCAGCGAGTTCCAGGCACCCACCACCCTCTGTAAAAATTAACAGGCGCTGGAGTGTAAAGCCAGAGTGTAAAAACTTGCCTGTGTAAAAACCTGCCTCGTACATCCCCTTTAAACCTTGCCCCTCACACCTTAAACCTATGCCCCCTTGTAATTGACTCTTCCACCCTGGGAAAAAGCTTCTGACGATCCACTCTGTCCATGCCGCTCATAACCTTGTCGAGTTCTATCAGGTCGCCCCTCAAACTCCATCGTTCTAGTGAGAACAAACTAGTTTCTCCAACCTCTCCTCATAGCTAATGCCCTTCATACCAGGTAACATCCTGGTAAATCTTTTCTGTACCCTCTCCAAAGCCTCCACATCCTTCTGGTAGTGTGGCGACCAGAATTGAACACTACATTCCAAGTGCGGCCTAACTAAGGTTCTATAAAGCTGCAACATGACTTGCCAATTTTTAAACTCAGTACCCCGGCCGATGACGGCAAGCATGCCGTATACCTTCTTGACTACCTTCTCCACCTGCGTTGCCACTTTCAGAGACCTGTGTACCTGTACACCCAGATCCCTCTGCCTATCAATACTCAAGGGTTCTGCCATTTACTGTATATTTCCTATCTTTATTAGATCTTCCAAAATACATTACCTCACATTTGTCCGGATCAAACTCCATCTGCCATCTCTCCGCCCAAGTCTCCAACCTATCTATATCCTGCTGTAACGTCTGATGGTCCTCGTCGCTATCCGCAAATCCATTCTTCAAGCTTTCTGCACTCCTTCAATTCTAGACTCTTGAACAACCCCAGTTTTAATCACTACATCAAGGGTGCCATGTATCCAGCTGTTTGGGCTCTGAGCTCTTGCTCGTTGCCCTGCCACAGCCCCCTCCCCAAACTGGTCCCTGGCAGGAAGGTGAGTTGAGGTAGATGATCAGCCATGATCATACTGAATAGTGGGAAGGCTTGAGGGGTAGAATGGCCTCTTTCTCCTTTTTCTTATGTTCACCACTCTATCTCTCTCCTTTGAAATACTTCTTAAAATCTATTAATGGACCAGAACAATCAGGAACATAGACACACAGAGAAATCTGGGAGCACAGGTCCACAGATCCTTAAAAGTGGCAGCACAGGTGGAAAAGGTGGTGAAGAAAGCATATGACACGCTTGTCTTCATTGGACACGGCATCGAGTATAAAAGTTGGCAAGTTATGTTACAGTTGTATAAAACCTTGGTTAGCCACATTTGGAATACTTTGTCCCGTTCTGGTCACCACGCTACTAGAAGGACGTGGAGGCTTTGGAGAGAGTGCAGAAAAGGTTTACCAGGATGTTGCCTGGTGTGGAGGGTATTCGCTTTGAGGAGAGATTGAATAAACTGGGATTGTTCTCCCTGGAAAGACGGAGGCTGAGGGGTGACCTGATAGAAGTTTATAAAATTATGAGAGGTATAGATAGGGTGAACAGTTGAAAGCTTTTTCCCAGGGCAGAAGTGACAATTACAAGTTCAGGATAAGGGGGGAAAGGTTCATTGGAGATGTGTGGGGGGAATTTTTGTGCACAGAGGGTGGTGGGGGCCTGGAATGCACTGCCAAGTGAGGTAGTTGAGGCAGACTTATCTTGATGGGCATATGAACAAACGGGCAATAGAGGGATATAAGCAGTTGGTTTCGATAGGTAAACGTGATCGGCGCAGGCTTGGAGGGCCGAAGGGCCTGTTCCTGTGATGTACTGTTTTTTATTCTTTGTATACAATAGCAATGTTTAAGAGGCAACTTGACAGATACATGAATAAGCAGGGAATAGAGAGATACGGACCACGTAAAGGCAAAAGGTCTTTGGCTTAGAAAGGTGTCATGCGTTGGCGCAGGTTTGGTGGGCTGAAGGGTCTGTTCCTGTGCTGTACTTTTCTTTGCTCTTTCTTTGTTACGAGATCATTGGTTCAAGAATTGAGAAGGAAAGTGTGGCGTGGGCAGGCATTAAACAAAGGGTTGGAATTGTTGGTTGGATTGGGGAAGGGTTGGAAATGATGCACCCCAAAAGACAACATGGGGTCCACTATTTCTCTCTACATTTAGATGGTTTGGATTTGGGCATCATGAACAGGATATTGGAATTTGCTGCTGACATAAAAATATTCAGCAAACAACAGGAGGACTTCATAGACCAAGTGGAAAGTTCAGACTGGTAGATGAGGCAGTTTATTATGGAAAAGTGTGTGGTAATCCATTTTGGAAAGGAGAACAAGGAATGTCAATCAATGGAAAGACGTAGAAGGTTTTAATGAACAGAAAGACAATGCAGTTCTTTGCTGATCCAAGGCAGGTGCCTAAACTGATTGATTGTGTACTGACCCACAAGCCACACAGGGGCACAGATCCTTTGTGTTGATACTGGACGTACTTCCACTCTTTGCCTTAGGACTGTGGAATTTCCTATCCCATTGTTCTATAATTCATACTTATCACCTTACCATTCTATATTTAATGTTTGCAGGTTCCTCTTATGTATTTAACACACTGTAAGAGCAGACCATGAGGTGGTATTGACTGTACATAATGTTTCTAGGCACCCTGAGAGCTGAGCTCCAGTCTTGGACATCTCAACTGATTATGTTTTTAAGGATGCATTTCCGGTGCCCTGTACATATCCAGCAGCTCTCACACCCATGTGCCTTGGTTTCTTTGGTATTTGGGGAGCAGGATGATGATATGGTGGAGGTTGCCAGAGCACTGCTAACCATCTATGCACGCTCCCACAGGTTGGTTTTTGTATTTTGATCAGATTGTTTAACTGTGATGCAAACACAAAGGTCTACAGTTTAATATTCCCATTGCTGGCAAAGCCTGCGTTATAAAAATTTAGATAATGTATTTATTTAATTTGTTCCAGCTCCTCTGTAAAGTTGATTCCAATCCAGAGATTTGCATTTCAGAACGGATAAGAAATAGGAGTGGAAGAAGGCCATTTGGTCCATCATTCAACAAAATGATCTTCTATCTCAATTCCTCCTTCCCACCCTATCCCAAAATCCATTAATTCCCTGAGTAGCCAATAGTTTATTGACCTCAATGATTATGCTTCTGCAGCTTATTTCCGCATTACCTCTGTGCTCGCTGTCATTGGCTCTCAGACAAGCAACATCTTGACTTTAAAATTCTCATCTTTGTCTTCAAGTCCTTCCATGGTCTCATCACTCCCTAGCTCGGTAATCCCCAACCTCATAACCCTCTGAGATCTTTCTGCTCCTCTCATGGCCTCTTGTGAATTGTAAGAATTCTCACAACACTAGGTTTAAGTCCCAACAGGTTTATTTGGCAGCACTAGCTTTCGGAGTCTCAGGCTCCTTCATCAGGTGAGTGAGGACTTGTGTTCACAAACAGAGCATACACAGACACAAACTCAATTTACAAGATAATGGTTGGAATGCGAGTCTTTGCAGGTAATCAAGTCTTAAAGGTACAGACAATGTGAGTGGAGAGAGGGTTAAGCACAGGTTAAAGAGATGTGTATTGTCTCCAGCCAGGACAGTTAGTGAGATTTTGCAAGCCCAGGCAAGTCGTGGGGGGTTACAGATAGTGTGACATGAACCCAAGATCCCAGTTCAGGCTGTCCTCATGTGTGTGGAACTTGGCTATCAGTTTCTGCTCAGCGATTCTGCATTGTCGCTGTGTCGTGAAGGCCGCCTTGGAGAATGTTTACCCGAAGATCAGAGGCTGAATGCCCGTGACCGCTGAAGTGTTCCCTGACTGGAAGGGAACACTCCTGTCTGGTGACTGTCGAGCGGTGTTCATTCATCCATTGTCGTAGCATCTGCATGGTCTCCCCAATGTACCATGCCTCGGGACATCCTTTCCTGCAACGTATCAGGTAGACAATGTTGGCCGAGTCGCAAGAGTATGTACCATGTACATAAGTGAGATGATGATCCGACACATCTTGCAGAGGTTGCTGTGGTGTTGTGGTCACTGTTCTCCTGAAGGCTGGGTAGTTTGCTGCGGACAATGGTCTGCTTGAGGTTGTGCGGTTGTTTGAAGGCAAGAAGTGGGGATGCCCTTGGCGAGATGTTCGTCTTCATCGATGACCTGTTGAAGGCTCTGGAGAAGATGTCGTAGCTTCTCCGCTCTGGGGAAGTACTGGACAATGAAGGATACTCTGCTGTGTCCCGTGTTTGTCTTCTAAGGAGGTCGGTGCGGTTTTTCGCTGTGACACGCCGGAACGGTCGATCGATGAGTCGAGCGCCATATCCTGTTCATCCTGTTCTGCCTTCAGGAGAACAGTGACCACGATACCACACAACCCTGCCACAGGAACCTCTGCAAGACATGCCAGATCATCGACACGGATGCCATCATCTCACGTGAGAACACCATCCACCAGGTACACGGTACATACTCCTGCGACTCGGCCAACGTTGTCTACCTGATACGCTGCAGGAAAGGATGTCCCGAGGCATGGTACATTGGGGCGACCATGCAGACGTTACGACAATGGATGAATGAACACCGCTCGACAATCACCAGGCAGGAGTGTTCCCTTCCAGTCGGGGAACACTTCAGCAGTCACGGGCATTCAGCCTCTGATCTTCGGGTAAGCGTTCTCCAAGGCGGCCTTCATGACACACGACAACGCAGAATCGCTGAGCAGAAACTGATAGCCAAGTTCCGCACACATGAGGACAGTCTCAACCGGGATCTTGGGTTCATGTCACACTATATGTAACCCCCAAGACTTGCCTGGGCTTGCAAAATCTCACTAACTGTCCTGGCTGGAGACAATACACATCTCTTTAACCTGTGCTTGGCCCTCTCTCCACTCACATTGTCTGTACCTTTATGACTTGATTACCTGTAAAGACTCACATTCCAACCATTATCTTGTAAATTGAGTTTGTGTCTGTATATGCACTGTTTGTGAACAACAGCTTTTCACTCACCTGATGAAGGAGCAGCGTTCCGAAAACTAGTGCTGCCAAATAAACCTGTTGGACTTTAACCTGGTGCTGTGAGACTTCTTACTGTGTTTACCCCAATCCAACGCCGGCATCTTCACCTCTTGTGCATTGCCAATCATAATTGCACCACCAGTGGTGGCCGTGCCTCCGGTTGCCTGGACCCTCAAGCTCTGGAGTTCCTTCCCTACATCTCTCTAGGTCTTTCCCCATCTCACTTTTCTCCCCAAAGACGCTTGTTAAAACCTATCTCTTCGTGGCTGAGCCGTAGGAGATATTTGGTGAAGACCCATGACAGAAACTTGTGATTCTGAATAGACGTCATCCTCGAATGGATGGTCAGCCTCTCGAAGGACAATGTGGCTCGGTATCGTGTATGTTTTATAATGCTCCTGTGAAGCGTCTGGGGATGTTTTATTTACATTAAAGGCACTACATAAATGTAACTTCTTGTCTCATTTCCTTATTTTGTTGTTGTCTCACCCCTTATTCTGAGACTGACTCTATCTTCTGGATCAGTGCTTTTCAAACTGTTTTGCCAGCAGATCACTTAGGATCACTTTGCCACTCAAAGCGAGTGGGGTAGGACATGAAAGTGATCCATGGGGGCTTCTGCCCCACCTAAGTGATCCACAGCCAAAATAGTTTGAGAACCACTGATTTGCACCACAGTCTCAGAATAAGGGATCAGCCATTTAGGATTGAGATGAGGAAACATTTCTTCATTCAAATAACAGCAACAAATTATATTTATGTGCTGCCTTTAACACAATAAAACATCCCAAAACTCTTCACAGGAGCATTATAAAACAAATCTGACACCAATCCACATCATCAAAGCAAAACAACCCCATCAGAATTGATGGGAAGAATGGTACTGCAGTGAGTGAGCTGATGGTTCCATGATGGAGAGTTTTGGTCTCAGCACAGACTCTACATTCAGCAGGTTCCTCCTCATTGGTTTAAACATAGGAAATAGAAGCAGGAGTAGGCCATTCAGCCTTATGAGCCTGCTCCACTATTCATTTTGATCATGGCTGATCATCAAATTCTGATCCCACCTTCCTCCTATGTCCCTTGATCCCTTTAGCCCCGAGAGCTATATCTAATTTCTTCTTGTAATCACACACTGTTTTGACCTTAACTACTTTCTGTGGTAGTGAATTCCACAGACTCACCACTCTCAGAGAAGAAATCTCTCCTCACCTCAATCCTAAAAGGTTTACCCTTTATCCACAAATTATGACCCACTAGTCCTGGATTCCCCCAACATTGGGAACATTCTTTCTGAATCTCCCCTGTTAGAATTTTAGAAGTTTCTATGAGATCCCCTCTCACTCTTCTAAACTGCAACGAATATAATCCTAACCAATTTAGTCTCTCCTCATATGTCAGTCCTGCCATCCCAGGAATCAGCCTGGTAAACCTTCGCTGCATTCCCTCTATAGCAAGGACATCCTTCCTCAGGCAAGGACATCCTTCCTCAGATAAGGACACAAAAACTGAATACAATACTCCAGATGTGGCCTTACCAAACATCCCTATTCCTATACTCAAATCCTCTCGCTATGAAGGCCAACATGCCTTCTTTACTGTCTGCTGTACCTGCGTGCTAACTTTCAGTGATTGATGCACGAGGACACCAAGGTCTCGCTGAGTATCCACCTCTCTCAATTTACACCCATTCAAATAATCTGTCTTCCTATTATTGCTACTGAAGTGGATAACCTCACATTTATCCACATTGTACTGCATCTGCCATGCACATGCCCACACACTCAGCCTGTTCAAATCACGCTGAAGCATCTCTGCATCCTACTCACAGCTCACCCACCCAACTTTGTATCATGTGCAAATTTGGAGGTAATACATTCAGTTCCCTCTTCCAAATCATTAATATATAATGTGAACAGTTGGGGTCCTAGCACAGATCCCTGCGGAACCCCACTAGTCGCTGTCTGCCAATCAGAAAAAAACCCATTTATCCAACTCTTTGCTTCATGTCTGCTAACCAGCTTTTTATCCATTTCAAGACACTACCCACAATCCCAAGTGCTTTAACTTTACATGGTCTGCTATATGAGGCCTTGTCGAAAGTTTAAATAGACCACATTCACCAGTTCTCCTTTGTCAACTCTACTAGTTACATCCTCAAAGAATTCCAATAGATTTGTGAAGCATGATTTCCCTTTTGTAAATCCGTGCTGACTTTGTCTGATTATACCGCTGCCTTCCAAATGCCGAGCTATGAAATCCTTAATAATGGACTCTAGCAACTTCGGCAGTATCGATGTTAGGCCCACTGATCTATAATTCCCTGTTTTCTCTCTACCTTCCTTTTTGAATGGCGGGATTATGTTAGCTACCCTCCAATCTGCAAGAACCAATCCAGAGTCCAAAGAATTTGGAAAATGATCACTAATGAATATACTATTTCCAGGGCCACTTCCTTAGGTACTCTGGGATGAAGATTATCAGGACCTGGAGCTTTATCCACCTTCAATTTGCCCAAAACCATTTCTCTACTAATAATGATTTCTTTCAGCTCCTCACTAAAACTTGTTTCTGTTAGAACTTCTGGTACATTATTCATGTCTTCCTTCCTGAAGACTGAAGGAAAGTACAAATTTAATTCTTTGGCCATGTCTTTATTCCCTGTTATGAATTCTCCTGTTTCTGACTGTAAGGGGCCTACACACATTTTTGTCAATCTTTTTCTCTTTACATACCTATAGAAACTTTTACAGTCAGTTTTTATGTTCCCTGCCACCTTACTTTCATACTCTATTTTCCACTTAATCAATTCCTTGGCCCTCCTTGCTGAATTTAAACTGCTCCCAATCCTCAGGCCTATTGTTTTTTCTTACCAATTTGTATGTTTTCAGCCCCACACGTTTTGAAATTTCTATCTCACAGTTGTATGTTGCTGGGAATGGTAGCAGGTGTCTCAGAGCTATCATAGAATCATAGAAACCCTACAGTGCAGAAGGAGGCCATTCGGCCCATCGAGTCTGCACCGACCACAATCCCACCCAGGCCCTACCCCCACATATTTACCCGCTAATCCCACTAACCTATGCATCTCAGGACTCTAAGGGGCAATTTTTAACCTGGCCAATCAACCTAACCCGCACATCTTTGGTGTTGGTGACTCCAGGAAACCTTTGCCATACATACAGGCAAAAGTTTGTAAAACTTTTCTCACCAGCTACCATCTTCAAAGAGTTGCATTATGGCCCAGCTGATGGACCATGAGGCAGATCCTCGGGGAACACCTGGTGATCCACAGACCACACTTTTCAAATCATTATTCCCATGGCCCCTTGCTCAATTCCTGGTTCTCTTCCCCCATCCCATGTGGTTATCAATTCCTGCGTACCCTGACTGAGTGTAAGCAACTGTGAGCATACGGGACCATGAGCATATGCAAGAGACATCACATCCAAATCACATTATCCTTTCAGCTTGTGTCCACTCTGGTCTCTGGTCAGGGTCACAGGGCAGCAGTGTCCTCTGCTAGCCACTCTGGAGAGCTCCATTTATCTTTTCAGCCCCCACGCCCCATGGGCCAGTCCAGGATGTCAATCAGCCCTGTCCACTGCTGTTTGTCATGTTGAGAGTTTTGGATATCATGAGATTTGAACTGTTAGTTTGAATTGTTCAGTGATTTATTTGCAGTGCCTTGAAAGTCCTATCATCTATCTCCGCAGATCTTTGGATAGTTACCATCAGGAAAAGGCAGACATTGCTCGTGAGACACATGCACATTGCTTCAATCCCCATTGTATCTTTCTCCTGATGTTACAGAGTTTAGCATTTGATCATTGTGTACTGTTGGATTTCCTGATTTCCACTGAAACCTGCTTCCTGGAGTATTTGGTGAGATACTTGCGACTTCTTCAAGAGGATTGGCACCCATTCTGCTGCATTTGTGATCAGTTTGATGCTGCTGCTGTCCAATTGTTTTGTTTGCCTGCAATTAATGATGTCTGTGACCTCAGTCTCATTGCTGGTGTCGAGCGAGACAGGACCAACAATCAAACTGGCACTGCAGACTCAAAAGAAGCAATTGTGAATACCACGGCACGGCACCTTCTCACATCCAAGGTGGAGCTGAGGAACAGCAAAGACACTGTGAGCTGCAGCAACTCTGACCTGATGAGCATTAATAGACCCAGGCCACTAGGACAGTCCCACGGTCTTGTGGATTACGAGAGTTCGGAGGACTCTGATAATGATGGAACAGAAGCTGACTACATGAATATCATCAGCCTGGAAAGCAGTCAGGATAATGAGATGAATAAAGCAGGAACAACTGGTGAGACAGTGAAAAAGGCTCCAGAAACCATAGAAAGTATCAAAGTTGGAAGAAATCTGAGAGATGTAAATTCATACAGTTGTGAAAAGGACATAAAAATGTCCTTTGAAGGAATGTTTAAGAAATCGATGAACTGTTTGAATGAATTGAGAAAAACCATTACCCGTTTGCAAGGAAGAAGTATTTTTCCATATAATGCAACAGCGCTGCTAAAACTGCTGTTAGATATTGAAACACGCAGCAGAAACGATGAGTGAAAGCCTGCATAACTGCCAGTGAAAACCTGTTTGACAATTCAGACAATGCGTTTCTCCAAAAGTTGTATTGATTTTTGATTCATTCTTGTAAATAAAAAGACATGAAAACTGAGTGAACTTTGGCCAAATATAAAGTTTGCAATGAACAGAATGAAGAGCAAGATGTGAAATGAAGCAGTTTAATTTATTCCATTGCATCCCTGAAATTGAAACATGTCGAGATGTCAATATTAGAGAGATTACCCTTAGTCTATGAGCTACCTGAGTATATCACAGTGAGGCTGAGACACAGAACAAGTTACCAGTTGTTATCATTTACACCCTGACATTTTAGGATTTGGTTCAATAAAAAAAAGGAATGGAAACTGGAAAAACTGGACCCTTCTCATTAGGACAACACATAATGGACAACAGGGCAGATAGAAGCAAACTCTTTACAATATTTGTTTTTAAGCTAGTGGCCCCTAGTTCTAGATTCTCCCAAAAGAGAAAACGTCTCCACATAAACCTTGTCAAGACCCCTTAGAATCTTATATGTTTCAATCAAGTCACCTCTTACTGTTCTAAATTCCAGTGGATTCAAGACTACCCCAGATATTAATCTGATAACCCCTCTGTGAATTGCTTCCAACACATTTGCACCCTTCCTTAAATAAGGAGACCAATTCTCCATATGTGGTCTCACCAATGCCCTCTATAAATGAAACATAACCTCCCTTAGTCTTGTAAACAATTCCCCTTGCAATAATATATTAGCTTTCCTAATTGCTATTCCTAAATACTAACCTATTACATACAATTCATCTGCTAGGACACCCAGATCCCTCTGCATCTTGAGCTCTGCAATCTCTCACCATTTAAATAATAAGCTTTTTATTCATCTTGCCAAAGTGGACAACCTCACATTTATGCACATTTGCCAGATCTTTGCCCACTCACCTGAACCATCTATATCCTTTTGTAATCTCCTTATGTCTTCACAACTTATTTTCCGACCAAGATGAGCAATTTTATCATCAGTGCCTTCATCCAAATCACTGATCCCCTGTGGCACACCACTCATTACGTCTTGCCAATCAGAAAATGATCCGTTTATGCTTATTTTTTTAGTTAGCCAATTTTCAATCCATGCCAATATATTACTCCCTGCACTGTAAGTGGACTGTTGGGTCTGTTCTTTGTGCTGTATGAAATAGCAACAATAAAAGGCAAATTAGAGAACACACTAATGATACTAAGGCCAGAAACTTGTTAAACACATCCATGTTACAAAACAAATCACAAAAACACTCTGACACAAAGCCCCCAACACAGAATGACAATGAATCTCAGCAGTCATTTTGTGGATTATTGCTGGTTGCACTGGATCATTTTATGACATGGTTTAATTCATGGCCTATTTGTGATCATTTTCTGTATTGATGGCAGGCTGAACACATAGTGGAATGAGTGTGAGAGCAGAAAGTCCTGGTCCATGCTGGGAGTAATGACATAGATTAAAGTTCATCTGAATTGGTGCAGAGGAGTTAATGGAGTTAGATCCTAGCTTGGAAAACAGGACCTCAAGGAAGACCAATGCAGAGCTGGAGCAGGTAGGATGTACTTGCATTCTTTAGGCACTGGATGTTTCCAGAAGAGACACCTCACTTTCATCTGAACCCAAATTGCTCAATATCCATGAAGTGTAAATGGGATAATAACGTGCCAGAGTGGGAAAGGTTTGAGACTTGATGGTGATAGTGAAGCTATCAAATCGGGTTGGCTGAAATGATGATGACTACAGGAAAAACGGCTATGTAATGTGATTGATTTGATTTATTATTGTCACATGTATTAGCATACAGTGAAAAGTATTGTTTCTTGTGCGCTATACAGACAAAGCATACAGTACATAAAGAAGGAAACAAGAGAGTGCGGAATATAATGTTACAGTCATAGCTAGGGTGTAGAGAAAGATCAACCTAATGTGAGGTAGGTCCATTCAAAAGTCTGATGGCAGCAGGGAAGAAGTTGTTTTTGAGTTGGTTGGTACGTGTCCTCAGACTTTTGTATCTTTTACCGATGGAAGAAGATGGAAGAGAGTACGTCCAGAGTGCATGGGGTCCTTAATTATGCTGGCTGCTTTTCTGAGGCAGCGGGAAGTGTAGACAGTGTCAATGGGTGGGAGGCTGGTTTGAGTGATGGACTGGGCTTCGTTCACGACCTTTTGTAGTTTCTTGCAGTCCTGGACAGAACAGGAGCCATACCAAGCTGTGATACAACCAAAAAGAATGCTTTCTATGGTGCATCTGTAAAAGTTGGTGAGAGTGGTAGCGGACATGCCAAATTTCCTTAGTCTCCTGAGAAAGTAGAGGTGTTGGTGGGCTTTCTTAACTATAATGTTGACATGGAGGGACCAGGACAGCTTGTTGCTGATCTGGACACCTAAAAACCTGAAGCTCTTGGCCATTTCTACTTTGTCTCCATTGATGTAGTAAGAAGTCTAACAACACCAGGTTAAAGTCCAACAGGTTTATTTGGTAGCAAAAGCAACCAAATAAACCTGTTGGACTTTAACCTGGTGTTGTTAGACTTCTTACTGTGTTTACCCCAGTCCACGCCGGCACCTCCACATCATGACTTCCATTGATGTAGACAGGGGCATATCCTCCACTCCGCATCCTGAAGTCGATGACTATCTCCGTTAAAGTAAAAATGTATTTATTAGTCACAAGTAAGGCTTACTTTAACACTGCAATAAAGTTGCTGTGAAATTCCTCTAGTTGCCACAGTCTGGTCCCTTTCGGGTCAATGCAGCTAACCAGCACGTCTTTCAGAATGTGGGAGGAAACTGGAGCACCCAGAGGAAACCCACAGGGAGAACGTGCAAACTCCACACAGACAGTGACCCAAGCTGGGAATCAAACCCAGGTCCTTGGCGCTGTGAAGCAGCAGTGCTAACCACTGTGCTACATTGAGGGAGAGATTATTGTCATTGCACTCGTTCACCAGATTCTCTCTCTTTCCTGTACTCCGCCTCATCATTGTTTGAGACCCGACCCACTATGGTGGTGTCATCAGCAACAGTTTCAGAAGAGTGGAAGGCCAATGAAATTTTCTATCACAGTTCCAAAACATAATGTTCTGGGATGGAGGGAAGGAACTGTATTTAGACAGAATGTAAATGGGTCGGGATAAGAAATACGAATGGTGCAACTGCTGATCTTTATTACAGATCATCAATCAGTGCAACAGTGAATGTGGAGATCTGCAGAAATTTCAGAGAGAAATGCAAGAAAAATAGGATGTTAAGACTGGGTGATTTTAACCATCCCAGGACAGACTGGAATGAAGGTAATAAATGAGTTTTTTTAGGATGCACCCAGGACTGGTTCCAAATGGGGAATAAGCATTGCTTCATTTAGAGTTTGGATCAATAACTGTTGTGAAAGTAGGGGAACATTGGGAAATATCAGCCACAACACAGTTAGGTAAGAACAGAAAAGGACAACAAAGTGAAAGATAAGGATAACAGCAAAATACTACAGGTGCTGGAAATCTAAAATCAAATCCAAGTGCTGGAAATTCAGCAGGTCTGGCAGCCTCCGTGAAGAGAGAAACAGGATTAACATTTAAAAAAACACAACTTCTTCAAAATGAAACCACACACGTGTCTCTGTTCCCAGTCCTATGAATCCTGTGTCTAAATCTCAGCAATCCTGTGTTCCCAGTCTCAATTCCATAAATCCTGTGTCTAATTCCCAGGAATCCCGTGCCTGCAGTCTCAATTCCATGAATCATGTGTCGAAATCCCAGGAATCCCATGTTCCCAGTCTCAATAAGAGTTTTAACAACATCAGGTTAAAACTCTTACTGTGTTTACCCCAGTCCAACGCCGGCATCTCCACACCCAGTCTCAATCCCGTGTTCCCAGTCTCAATTCCATCAGTCCTGTGTTCCCAGTCCCAGGAATTCAGTGTTCCCAGTCTCAATTCCATGAATTCTGTGTTCCCAATCAGCCCCAAGAATCTCCTATTCCCAGTCTTAGCCATGATGTGGAGATGCCGGCGTTGGATTGGGGTAAGGAATACCTCAGTCTTAGCCCCCAGGAATCCTGTGTTCCCAGTCTCAGGAATTCTGTGTTATCTCAGCCACAGGAACGCTAATCCTACATTTCCTTCGCAAATTCTGGAGCATCTGAGAGCTTTCCCAGTCCTTTCAGCGATTGGCAGCACGCCCCCGCCCTTGGACCAGGACCAGCCTCTACTTGTACACATTCTACTGTTACAGGTTAAAAGTCCCATGATTCTTCAAGCTCACTTTCCTTCCAATATTTCACATCCAGTGCTGAATTGGGCCTTTATAGGGCAGTCCGCCCGTAAGCTATTGTTCAGGCTATGCGTCAGGTTGGTGAGAGGCAACAGCATTAACGGAGGGAGGGCGTGAACTCAGGAACTTTCAACCAAGCTCCCTCCTTACTGGGCTGTACCCATGTGAGGAGCCGGGCCGGATAACCAGTGTTTAAACAGAGCAGAGCTCACTGCTCCCTGCCAGCCCTGGGTTAAGGAATTTTGGGAGCCACGATTGCAAGGTGAGCTACAAGTGTTGTTTCTGTACTCCCAATCTGAAATCACATCCAGATCGGTTTGAAGTCAGTCTCCTGGGTGTACCATGTGGGCCCAGAAACGGAATTACAGATGAACCCACCAGCAATGTGCCGACTGGCTGGAATTCAAGGTTCGATTTGTTTAACCTCCCCCGCACCCCCCCCCCCCCACCCGCCCCGGGGTGTATAGACAGAGAATAATTTCGGTTACACTGCAGGGTTTAAACTTTCACTCCTGCCTGGATCAGCGTGTTTTAGTTTTTTACTCTGGGTTGAAAGATTCTCAAAGGTGTCTTAAGTTTCAGGGCGTGTGTGGGGCTGTTTAAATTACTGTATGAAGCAACACTGATTCTACAAGAATGAATGCGGCAGAAATGTGTACAGAGCAGCAGCTCCAGGAAGTAACCCAGTGCTCAACAGGTGGGGACGGTGTGTGAGTGAGCAAGGAATGCAACTCCAGTTTGAATAGCTCACCCAACCAGTCCAAATGCTGGGACCCTCTGGGAAGAAGCTTCTGGAGCATTCTCCAGTCGGGGTCCTGGGACATTGTTTAGTGAGAGAAACTCCGTCCTAATGTGTTCATTGCTGAGATTAATCCCCTCCCCCGGGGCTTAGTTTGTAATTTGAACTGCAGGTTGGGGAAACTTCATGATGAGGAGGCGGGTTCAAGTCCCCGGTTAACCAGGGAAACCGGTTTTTTGAGTGGGAAATCTGTGTGTGTGCCGGAACATCCCTGATACAGAGAGATTGTGGCCACAATCTGTGGCGTCTGGCTTTTCAGATTTGTACTCATTATGGTCAAATTGCCCAGTGTTACAGCAGCAGGTAAAGCGCTGGACTGGGAATGTGGTTACACAGCATTTAATCTCAGTTTCACTTCTGATCGTGGGACCTTCGAAAATTCGTGAACAAAATTGGGAATCTTTCCTAGTCAGGCTGATAAAAGCCGGCACCACATCCTTGTGGCTCTGGAATACATGATGTGGAGATCCCGGCGTTGGACTGGGGTAAACACAGTAAGCAGTCTAACAACACCAGGTTAAAGTCCAACAGGTTTATTTGGTCGCAAAAGCCACTGTAGACTGATAGCCAGGTTCCGCACACATGAGGACGGCCTCAACCGGGATATTGGGTTCATGTCACACTATCTGTAATCCCCACAACCTGCCTGGATGTGCAAAATCTCACTAGCTGCCCTGTCTGGAGACAATACACATCTCTTTAACCTGTGCTTAATGCTCCCCCCACTCACATTGTCTGTATCTTTAAGACTTGATTAGTTGTAAAGGCTCACATTCCAATCATTATTCATGTAAATTGAGTTTGTGTCTTTGTGCCCTGTTTGTAATCAGAACTCCCACCCACCTGATAAGACCATAAGACCATAAGACATAGGAGCGGAAGTAAGGCCATTCGGCCCATCGAGTCCACTCCACCATTCAATCATGGTTGATTTCAACTCCATTTACCCGCTCTCTCCCCATAGCCCTTAATTCCTCAAGAAATCAAGAATTTATCAATTTCTGTCTTGAAGACGCTCAACGTCTCGGCCTCCACAGCCCTCTGTGGCAATGAATTCCACAGACCCACCACTCTCTGGCTGAAGAAATTTCTCCTCATCTCTGTTCTAAAGTGACTCCCTTTTATTCTAAGGCTGTGCCCCCGCGTCCTAGTCTCCCCTGTTAATGGAAACAACTTCCCTACGTCCATCCTATCTAAGCCGTTCATTATCTTGTAAGTTTCTATCAGATCTCCCCTCAACCTCCTAAACTCCAATGAATATAATCCCACGATCCTCAGACGTTCATCGTATGTCAGGCCTACCATTCCTGGGATCATCCGTGTGAATCTCCGCTGGACCCGCTCCAGTGCCAGTATGTCCTTCCTGAGGTGTGGGGCCCAAAATTGCTCACAGTACTCCAAATGGGGCCTAACCAGTGCTTTATAAAGCCTCAGAAGTACATCCCTGCTTTTGTATTCCAAGCCTGATGAAGGGACAGCCTGTTCCGAAAGCTCGTGGCTTTTGCTACCAAATAAACCTGTTGGATTTTAACCTGGTGTTGTTAGACTTGTTGCTCTGGAATACAGTAGCCGTTTCTGTAACCTGTATATCCTCAGTATTGATCAGTCTGAGGTCAGGCTACACATTTGGTGATGATGTCACTCAGTGATATTGGGTCGCAATGGCTGTTTTTTATACACTCCCAGCCGGCTGCTTTTATCGTCTGGGAGGTGGATTATCTGCTCACATTGTCTGCTATCAATCCCAGAGTTACCCTTTACTAATCTGAACCCTTTCCAAGAGTTTTACAGCACAGGGAGATGTGTAGGTTTGGACAGGCCATGCTAAATTTCCCCTCAGTGTCCAAAGATGTGCAGTTTAGGGGGATTAACATGGAAAATGTGCAGGGATGGGAACCTCTTTGAGTCAATGGCCAATGGCCTGCTTCTGCACTGTAGAGGTTCTATGATAAGGAAGATGCCCTTCGACCCATCATGGTTGTGCTGGCCAACAAGTGCCTGTCTGTTCTTATCCCCCAGTTTAATGAGTCAGTTCACCTTTGCTGTAACATCACCTCAAAGGGTTAAATTTCCAATCGGGCGCTGGGACATCACATTTCCCCTGGCTTCCTACCCTGCCCCCCCCCCCCCCCCCACCCCCCCACCCCCCCACCCCCACCCACACTTCGAAAGAGGAGGAGGCCATTGAGCCCATCTAGCCTGGTCCTTCATTTAATTAGAGTACAGCTAGAGCTGTAACTTAACTCCATCTACCCACCTTGGTTCTGTAACCCTAAACGCTCCTGCTTAATGAAAATCTATCAGTTTCAGTTTTAACTGATGGCGGGGGGGGGGGGGGGGGGGGGGGTGAAAGAATGCCAGATTTCTATCACTCTGTATGAAGAAGTGCTTCCTGACATTGCCCCAGAATGTATACTTCTAATTTTAAGGCTGTGCCCATTTTTCTGGACTCTTGTACAGGAGGAAGTGGTTTCTCTCTCTTACCTTATCCAGTTCTTTAACAGTTTTAAATACCTTAAGTAGGTCATCTCTTAATCTACTATAATTAGGGGAATATTGCAAACCCTGAGTCCTGAGGCTTGTGACAGCAATGACCTTGAGGGAGTGCAGTGCAGACCATGGCATCAATGGTAAAGGGACTACTCCAGGCATAACAGCAAAGTGCATTTGTTCCATGTTGAAATTCCACAATCGGGATAGACAGGTATTTCATAACCATAATCTTGAGTCCCGTCTCCCCGGTGCCAGGGGAAAGGACATCATGGAGACAGTGCAGAATATTCTGTGGAGGGAAGGGAGTGAGCCGAAAGTTGTGGTACACGGTGATGCCAACAACAGAGAAGGCGAGCATACTCAGATTTTCAGGAACTAAGGAAGAAGTTTACAAAGTAGGAGGTCACGAGTAGTAAACTCTGGATTACTCCCAGTGCCACATGCTTACCAGAGTGGACATAGGAAGATAGGGGGAATGAGTGTGCAGAAAGGAGGGCTTTGGATTCTTGGAGAATTGGGAACAGTTCTGAAGCAGGAGATATCTATACAAGTGGAAGATTGAACCTCAATAGAACAGGAACCAATGTCCTTGTGTGGAGGTTTACTAGTTGTTGATCAGGGACGGTTTATCAGCGAGGGATAGACTCCAGCACATAGAAGTAGAAAAGAGGAATAAGTACGTAAGGGAATGCGTGTGCTGGGCAGTTCTGAAGAAGGAAGTAGTTCAGTATTAGATAGGAGCAGACTAAGAAAAGTTACAAGGAACACAAAAAACGTTGCATGTACGTAAATGCACCAAGTGTGGTGAATGAGGTTCGTGAGCTACAAGCACAAGTAGCAGTGTGGGAATACAATGTAGCAGCATAACAGAAATGTGGCTTAAAATAGTGAGGACAATGTGGTTACTATTCATGGTACAAAGTGTTTATAAAAGTTAGAGAAGGATAAAAGGGAGGTGGGGTGGCAGTACTGAATAGGGATAACATTGTAGTTTTGGAAAGAGAGGGTGTCCTTGAAGGGGCAAGGACAGAGTCCCTCTGGTTAGAATTATGAAGCAAAAAATGATACGATCACACAATTTTGGTATTCGAAGGCCTTCAAATAATAAGAGAGAGGTGAAAATCTGCAGGAAAGTCACTGAGTTGTACAAGAACTTTAGAGTGGAGACTTAAAAAACCCAAATATCGATTGGGTGAAGATTAGTGTGAAAGGTAAGAAGTGGGTGAATTTTCTGAAATGTGTTCAGGAGAACTTCCTTGCTCAGTATATTCTCAATCCAACTAGAAAGGAGGCACTGCTCAATCTGGAATACTGTGTACAGTTTTGATCCCCTTACTTGATAAAAGATATAATTGCATTAGAAGCAGTTCAGAGAACAACATGCATATGAACATACGAATTAGGAGCAGGAGTAGGCCACTCAGCCCCTCGAGCCTGTGCTGTCATTCGGTAAGATCATGGCTGTAGCCGCAACTCCATATTCCGCCATCCCTGATAACCTTTCACTTGAATGATTCCTGGGGTGAAGGGGTTATCTTATGAAGAAAGGTTGAATAGGTTGGACCTGTACCCATTGGAGTTTAGAAGACTGAGAGATGGTCTTATTGGAACATCTAAGATCCTGAGGAGACAATGGAATAGTTACTGAGAGGATGTTCCCATTTGTGGTGTGGACTAAAACTGGGGTGGGGGGGGGGGGTGGTAGTTGAGGGTTGGGATGGCAAACAGGAAAGTGTAGTTGACACCACAACCAGATCAGCCATGATCTATACTTCTGCTCCAAAATCCTATGTTCCTGGGATTGAGGTGAGGCCAATTGCTGTGGGAGAACACTTGGGTAAGAGTGATCATTGTATCAAAAGGTTTAGATTAATAATAAATAGCAAAGAACAATTTAAAATGGAATTTCTAAATTGGAAAAGGGTTAATTTCAAGAGGATGAGAGGGGATCCAGCCAGTGTAAATTGGAAAAATAAAGACTGAGGAAAATCTATTCCGGCACAATGGGTGAGTTTTAAGGATACGTACATCAGGCAAAAGCTAGGTATGTTCCAACAAGTGGGAAAGTTACAGGAATCAAAACCAGGGCTCGTTGGATGATGACGAAGATAGAGAATATGCTTAAGCCAAAAAAAAGAGGGTGTATGCTGCACCCGACATGCAAATTCTTCAAGCAAGAACCAGGCCGAATACAACAAATTGAAAGGGAAAATAAGACTGGCAGAGAGATTATAAATAGAACAGTGATTAACATAAAAGGGAACCCTAAAACTAGGGTAGTAAGAGGCAGGGTAGGTCCTGTTAGAGACAAGGAGAGTGATATATCCTTAGAGATGCAGAGCCAGGCTGGAATACTTAGTGAGTGTTCATTAAGAGGATGCTGAAAACATCTCTGTAGAAATGGAGGTAATGGATGGAGTGAAGATTGATAGAACATACTGGATGGGCTGGCTATGCTTCGATAAGTTTCCTGGTCCAGATGGCTTGCATGGGGTTGGAGATGGTGGAAGGGCTTGTCATCATCTTCCAAAATTCCCTAGATGTGGGGGGACAGTTGTAGAATGGCAAATATCACACCCTTCTTCAAGAAATGTTGTCCTAGTTACTGGAGGCTGGTCAAATTTTCATCCGTGATGAATAATGTTTCTAAAACACTAATCAAGGAAAACAAATTCAGGCACTTGAATATAGAGTAATATTTCAAACTTGGAGGTGTGGAAAACAGTGAGGATGATACCAGTTGACTACAACAGGAGATATCTAGGGTAGTAGAATGGGCAGACGAGTGGCAAATGAAATTTAATACAGGCGGCACGGTAGCACAGTGGTTAGCACTGCTGCTTCACAGCTCCAGGGTCCCAGGTTCGATTCCCGGCTTGGGTCACTGTCTGTGTGGAGTTTGCACATTCTCCTCGTGTCTGCGTGGGTTTCCTCCGGGTGCTCCGGTTTCCTCCCACAGTCCAAAGATGTGCGGGTTAGGTTGATTGGCCAGGTTAAAAATTGCCCCTTAGAGTCCTGGGATGCGTAGGTTAGAGGGATTAGTGGGTAAATATGTGGGGGTAGGGCCTGGGTGGGATTGTGGTCGGTGCAGACTCGATGGGCCGAATGGCCTCCTTCTGCACTGTAGGGTTTCTATGATATGATTTCTATGACAGTGAAGTGTGAGTTGATCCTTTTTGGCAGAAGAGATAGGGAGACACACAGTTATAAATGATGTGAAGAGACGGAGAGACATGTGGATTCATGTACTAGATCACGGAAGATGGCAGAACATATTAAAGAGGATAATTTTTTTTGTTCAATGGAATGTTGACTTTGCTAGTAAGGCAAGGCCACCGCTAATTATCCTTGAGCTGAGTGGCTTGCTCAGCCATCTCAGAGGGCAGTTAGGAGTCAACCACATTGTGTGGCTCTGGAGTTATAAGTAGGCCACACCAGGTAAATATGGCAGATTTATTTCCCTAAAGAACGTTAGCGAACCAGATGGGTTTATACAATAATTGACAGTTTCTTGGTCACCATTAATGAGATTAGCTTTAGATTCCAGATTCACTACTTGAATCCAAGTTCCACCAGCTGCCCAGGTGGGATTTGAACCCATGTACTTACAGCATTAGCCTGAGCCTTGGAATTAGCAGTGGAGTGACATTACCACGACACCAACATCAGGGGCTCAGTTAGCTGGTATGTGATACAGAGCGTCGCCAACAACGGGCTCAATTCCCAGACCAACTGAGGTTAAGACCCACCTCCTTAACCTTGACCCTCACCTGACTTGTGCGACCCTCGGGTTAAATAACCATCAGTCAGCTCTCCCTCTCAAAAGGGGAGAGTGGCCTATGGTCCTTTGGGACTTTGGTGACTTTCACTTCACACCATCATTCCCCCCAGGAAAGCATACAGGATGTTCACAGAATCAAAGAATCCCTACACTGCACAAGAAGACCATTCATCCCATCGAGGCTGCACCGATTCAGATCCTCTCCGCTACCTTATCCCCGTTACCGTGGGCATTTGCCATGGCTAATCCATCTAGCCTACGTATCTTGTGACATTGAAGGGGCAACTTAGCATGGCCAATCTACCTGTGGAAGGAAACCAGAGTGCCCGGAGGAAAGAAAACTCATGCAGACACGGGGAGAATGTGCAAACTCCACACAGACAGGCACCCAAGGCTGGAATTGAATCTGGGTTTCTGGTGCTATGAGGCAGCAGCGATAACCACTGTGCCACCCTTTAACTTCATAAATAGAGATGTGACTGCAAAATAGGAAAATAATGCTGAAGCTCTGTAGCATTGTCCCCAGGTCTGATCATCACACTTTCCGAAAGGATGTCCACGTTCTGGGAGGGTGAGACCAGAATGGAGAATGGTTTCAGGGTTGAGGGAATTTAGCGACTATCTGAGGCACTCAGTCTGCGGATTTGTGACGGGGATACAAATGCAGGACTTGTTTGCAGTTCAATCGTGTGTTACAAGAGACCTTGTTTCCCAGACCTCTCAACTCATCAGTGTCTATGGACACACTCAGCAGCACAACAAGGACACAAACTGTTAAAGTTTAGTTTATTTATTAGTGTCACAAGTAGGCTTACATTAACATTGCAATGAAGTTACTGTGAAAATCCCCTAGTTGCCACACTCTGGCGCCTGTTCGTGTACACTGAGGGAGAATTTAGCATGGTCAATGCACCTAACCAGCATGTCTTTCAGACTGTGGGAGGAAACCGGAGCACCCGGAGGAAACCCACGTGGATACGGGGAGAGCGTGCAAACCCCACATAGACAGTGACCCAAGGCCAGAATTTTATCCGGGTCCCTGGCGCTGTGAGGCAGCAGTGCTAACCACTGTGCCACCATGTCGCCCCTGTCTGCATTCCCTAACACAGGGTGCTTGACGAACTTGTTGGATTTTTATGAAGATGTGACTAGTGCGGTTGACGGAGGGGAACCGGTGGATGCGGTGTTTTTGGATTTCCAAAAGGCGTTTGATAAGGTGCCTCACAAAAGGTTGCTGAAGAAGATTGGGTCACACGGAGTTGGGGGTAGGGTGTTAGCGTGGATTGGGGATTGGCTATCCGACAGGAAGCAGAGAGTCGGAATAAATGGGTGCTTTTCTGGTTGGCAGATGGTAACTAGTGGCGTGCCGCAGGGATCGGTACTGGGGCCTCAACTATTTACCATTTATATAGACGATCTGGAGGAGGGGACTGAGTATAGGGTAACAAAGTTTGCAGACGACACAAAGATAAGTGGAAAAGTGAATCATGTGGAGGGCGTAGAAGGTCTGCAGAGAGATTTGGACAGGCTGAGTGAGTGGGCGAGGATCTGGCAGATGGAGTATAACGTTAACAAATGCGAGGTTATTCACTTTGGAAGAAATAATAGCAAATTGGATTATTATCTAAATGGAAAAAAATTACAACATGCTACTGTGCAAAGGGACCCTGGGGGTCCTTGTGCATGAGACGCAAAAACCCAGTCTGCAGGTGCAACAGGTGATCAAGAAGGCAAATGAGATGTTGGCCTATATCGCAAGGGGGATAGAATATAAAGGCAGAGATGTCTTGCTGCATCTGTACAGGGCATTGGTGAGGCCGCAGCTGGAATACTGTGTGCAGTATTGGTCCCCTTATTTGCGGAAGGATAGTGCAGAGAAGGTTCACCAGGTTGATACCAGAGATGAGGGGTGTTGATTATGAGGAGAGACTGATCAGATTGGGTTTGTACTCGCTGGAATTTAGAAGGCCGAGGGGAGACCTATAAGATAATGAAGGGGCTGGATAGGGTAGAGGTGGAGAGATTCTTTCCACTTAGAAAGGAAGCTAGAACTAGAGGGCACAGCCTCAAAATAAAGGGGGGTCAGTTTAGGACAGAGTTGAGGAGGAACTTCTTCTCTCAGAGGGTGGTGAATCTCTGGAATTCTCTGCCCACTGAAGTGGTGGAGGCTACCTCGTTGAATATGTTTAAATCACGGATAGATGGATTCCTGATCGGTAAGGGAATTAGGGGTTATAGGGATCAGGCGGGTAAGTGGAACTGATCCACTTTGGATCAGCCATGATCTTATTGAATGGCGAGGCAGGCTCGAGGGGCTAGATGGCCTACTCCTGCTCCTATTTCTTATGTCCTTATGTACTGTTGGTGACATAAGCCCTACTCACTATTCTCAAACATCAACCGCCTTTATGAACTAATAGGGTTTCAACCCCATCAGGCTGCAGTTGTTTTGTGACCACAGGCACAGATCATCAGAAATTCTAGAAAAAGTTTCCATTTATACAATTTGTTCCCCAACCTTGACATCCCGAAGGTGAAAATTGCAAACTCTCTGCACACAGCAAAGCCCCACAAATAGCAATGAAATAAACAGCTAGATAGAGGGTGGCACGGTAGCACAGTGGTTAGCACTGCTGCTTCACAGCGCCATGGACCTGGGTTCGATTCCCGGCTTGGGTCACTGTCTGTGTGGAGATTGCATATTCTCCCAGTGTCTGCGTGGGTTTCCTCCGGGTGCTCCAGTTTCCTCCTACAGTTCAAAGATGTGCGGGTTAGGTGGACTGGCCATGCTAAATTGCCCCTTCGTGACAGGGGGGATAGGGCCTGAGTGGAATTGTGGTCGGTGCAGACTCGATGGGCTGAATGGCCTCCTTCTACACTGTAGGATTCTATGTGATGTGGTGTATCTGGATTTCCAGAAGACATTTGACAAGGTGCCGCACCAAAGACTGCTACATAAGATAAAGGTGCACAGTGTTACGGGTAATGTATTAGCATGGATAGAGGATTGGTTAACTAACAGAAAGCAAAGAGTGGGGGTAAATGGGTGTTTTTCTGGTTGGCGATCAGTGACTAGTGGTGTGCCTCAGGGATCAGTGTTGGGACTGCAATTGTTTACGATTTACATCGATGATTTCGAGTTGGGGACCAAGTGCAAAATTCGCAGATGACACTAAGATGGGTGGAAGAGCAAAGTGTGCAGAGGGCGCTGAAAGTCTGCAAAGGGATATAGATAGTCTAAGTGAGTGGGTGAGGGTCTGGCAGATGGAGTACAATGTTGGTAAATGTGAGGTCATCCATTTTGGTAGGAATAACAGCAAAATTGACTATTATTTAAATGGTAAAAAATTGCAGCATGCTGCTGTGCAGAGGGACCTGGGTGTCTTTGTGCAGGAATCTCAAGGAGTTGGTTTGCAGGTGCAGCGGGTAATTAAGAAGGCAAATGGAATTTTGTCCTTTATTGATAGAGGGATCGAGTTTAAAAACAGTGAGATTATGTTGCAGCTGTATAAGGTGCTGGTGAGGCCACACCTAGAGTACTGTGTATAGTTTTGGTCTCCTTACTTGAGAAAGGATATACTGGGACAGGAGGGGGTGCAGAGGAGATTCACTAGGTTGATTCTGGAGTTGAGAGGGTTGGCTTATGAGGAGAGACTGAGTAGACTGGGGCTATACTTATTGGAATTCAGAAGAATGAGGGGAGATCTTATAGAAACATATAAGATTATGAAGGGAACAGATAAGATAGAAGCAGGGAAGTTGTTTCCACTGGCGGGTGAAACTAGAACTAGGGGCATAGCCTCAAAATAAGGGGATGCAGATTTAGGACTGAGTTGAAGAGAAACTTCTTCACACAAAGGGTTGTGAATCTGTGGAATTCCCTGCCCAGTGAAGCAGTTGAGGCTACCTCATTGAATGTTTTTAAGGCAAGGATAGATAAATTTTTGAACAGTAAAGGAATTAAGGGTTATGGTGAGCGGGCAGGTAAGTGGAGCTGAGTCCACGAAAAGATCAGCTATGATCTTATTGAATGGCGGAGCAGGCTTGAGGGGCCAGATGGCCTACTCCTGCTCCTAGTGCTTATGTTCTTATGTGATAATTTGTTTCAGTGATGTTAGTGAGGGATAAATATTGACAATGCCAAAATGGGAGAGGTTACGATGGAAATGAGGGGCATATTACCTGCCAGTGACGGATTAGCTGAATTCCTTTGCTCTTTAAGTAATGTTACAGAATCCTTTACAACCACCTGAGAGGACAGATTGAGCCTTGGTTTCATGTTGCATCTGGCATCTCCCTCAAAGTGGCACTGAGTGAATGATGCATATTGTTCCTCACAACTGCCACGATTCATTCAACTCAAAATATTATCTCTGCTTCTCTCTCCACACATGCTGCCAAACCTGCTGAGTCTTACCAACATTTTCTGTTTTTATGCCATGATTCATTCATTTGACACCAATCCATGCATCTGTAGTTGGGATTGAAGGCAGTAACTATTTAATTGGAAGGAATTTCTGTTCCTCCAGTACTGCATGTCCGGTAATTTAGTAACAATAGAGGAATGCAGAAAGGTGATGCTGAGGTAGAACAGGGTGTTGTCAGCATACATTGAAAACTAGGGGAGTTGGTGCAGTGGTGTTGTCACTGGACTTGTAATTCAGAGAGCTGAGGTAATGCACTGGGGATCCTGGGTCGAATCCCAGATGATAAAATTTGAATTCAATAAAAATTTGGAATTAAAAATCTATAATGATGATCATGAAGCCATTGTTGATTGTTGCAAAAACCCATTCATGTCCTTTAGGGAAGGAAATCTGCCATTATTACCTGGTCTGACCTACATGTGGCTTCAGACCCACAGCAATATGGTTCACTCTTAAATGCTCTCAAAGTGATCCCTGGGGGGCAATTGGAAATGGGCAGCAAAGATTGGCCTTGTTAGTGACACCCACACCCTGTGAAAGAACAGGAAAAAACATTGTCTTTTCCAGGTGGTGTCACCGTGTAGATGAGAAACATAGAACATAGAAAAACTACAGCACAAAACTACAGCCCCACAAGTTGTGCCGAACATATCCCTACCTTTTAGGCCTACCTATAACCCTCCATCCTATTAAGTCCCATGTACTCATCCAGGAGTCTCTTAAAAGACCCTATTGAGTTTGCCTCCACCACCACTGTCGGCAGCCGATTCCACTCACCCACCACCCTCTGTGTGAAAAACTTCCCCCTAACATTTCCCCTGTACCTACCCCCCAGCACCTTAAACCTGTGTCCTCTCGTAGCAGCCATTTCCACCCTGGGAAAAAGCCTCTGAGAGTCCACCCGATCTATGCCTCTCAACATCTTGTATACCTCTATTAGGTCTCCTCTCATCCTACGTCACTCCAAGGAGAAAAGACCGAGCTCCCTCAGCCTATCCTCATAAGGCATGCCACTCAATCCAGGCAACATCCTTGTAAATCGCCTCTGCACCCTTTCAATCTTTTCTACATCCTTCCTGTAATGAGACGACCAGGACTGAGCACAGTACTCCAAGTGGAGAAATAGGAAATGGGAAAGAACTGATCCTTGGGGAGGGGACATCAGAGGTGATGGTCAGGGAGCTGGAAGAGAAGACATTGCAGATGATTCCATAGCTACAATAGTTAAATAAGAATGGAAGCAGGTGAGAGCAGCCCCACCCAGCTGGACAACAGCTGAGGGAGAGGTTGGAGGTGTGGTGTGGTTAAACCATGCCAAAGGCTGCAGACAGATTGAGAAAGGAGAGTTTACTTTTCAGTCACACAGAATGTCGTTGTTCACCGAATTTTAAAAGTAATCCTCCTCTGGTTCCTTTGGCAGTAATTTTCACTTTGTGTTTCTGTTTACCATTCCTCCTAGCAGAGTGGGAATTATTTCTCCTTATTTACTCTGTCTAAACCCCATCTCCAAATAAGCAAAGAATGAGAATGAGGGGTGATGCCTTTGGGATGTCACCTTTTGCTGCTTTTCCTCCATACCCAGAACCTCCAAGACCTCTGCAATAAAGAGTCAAAGGGGATTGTTTCAATGTCATTCTTCCAGCTGCCGTTGCTGAGCTGGATTCTCTGCAGTTTTCTCGAGGCAGCAGATAGTACAGGACAGGTGTCGGATTAAAGAATACAGAGTAATTGTGATTCAAGCACCCAGTTCTGAGAGTGTGGAGACCCCCGGTCGAAGGGAACAGGCACGTAATTCTTCATCCAGGCTGATGTGGCAACAGTCCTGACTGGAGGTGCCCCGACCCTCCAGAAACATTATCCTTTTCTGTAACCCCCCCCCACCCCACCCACCCACTGAAGCCGCTCTTGAGCAACAGTTGTGAATTGGTCTGTATTTGTGCCTCACTTAAGTTTGGACCTGGTTCACTTTTAGGGGAGAACCACGGCCCTCAGGGAGCTGCTGGTGTGGACTAACATAAAAGTTTAACATTTTGTCATGAGCTCTGCGACGCAGTCTCTGTGTGGCTACACCCAATCCTTTTAGAGTTTCCGGCCTTCTGTTTAACCTTGCACTCAGCCCAGTGTGGTACCTGCTGTTTACTTACTGATTGGAATTGGAATTTGTTTGTTTTACTCATAATTGGTTCAGTGGTGGATATTTTAAAATCTAAACCACAAATCAAAGTTCAAATTGAAGTGCATTTGGTGATTGGTAACTTTGATATTCCTCATAACAAATACAGTCTTCAGCAACAAATGTGAATCTGCAGAATGTTTTATTATTTATTCACGGGAGGTGCACGTCGCTGGCATTAATTGCTCATCTCTAATTGCCCCTTGAGAGGTGGAGGTAGTGAGATGTCTTCTCAAACCTCTGCAGTCTGTTTGGTGTAAGTACACTCACAGTGCTGTTAGTCAGGGAGTTCAACGAATGATCCAGTTGCAGTGAAGGTCCAAGTCAGGATGGCGTGTGGCTTGAATTTCCAGGTAGTGATGGTGTTCCTATGTGTCTGTTGCCCTTGTCTTTCTAGGTGGTAGAGGTTATAGGTTTGGAAGGTGCTTTCGAAGGAACCGCAAGTTGCTGCAGCACATCTTATAGATGGTACACTCTGCTGCTATTGTGTACCAGTGGTGGAGGGAGTGAATGTTTAAGATAGTGGATGGGGTGCCAATCAAGTGGGCTGCTTTATCCTGGATGGTGTCGAGCTTCTTGAGTGTTATTGAAGCTGCACCCATTCAGATAAGTGGAGAATACGCCATCATGCTCCTGATTTGTGCCTTGTCGATGGTGGACAGGATTTTGGAGATTAGGAGGTGAGTTAATTGCTGCGGGATACCGAGATCTGACACATTCTTGTAGCCACTTTGTTTTTGTCTTTGGTCGAGAATAACCCCCAGGATGTTGAAGGTGAGGGATTCAGAGATGGTAATGCTGTTAAACCTCAAAGGGAGATGGTTAGATTCCCTCTTGTTGGAGATGGTATTATCTGGAATTTATGTGGCTTGAATGTCACTTGCACTTATCAGCTCAAGTTTGAGTGTTGTTCAGGTATTACTGCATGTGGACCACGGACTGCTTCAGTATCTGAGGAGTTATGAATGGTGCTGAACATTGTTCAGTCATCAGCGAACATCTCCACTTCTGACATTCTGTTGGAGGTCAGCTGAGGGAGGGTGATAGAAACATGGAAACTAGAAGCAGGAGGAGGCCATTCGGCTCTTTGAGCCTGCTCCACCATTCATTTTGATCATGGCTGATGATCAAATTCAATATCTTGATCCCCCACCTTCCCCCATATCCCTTGATCCCTTTAGCCCCTAGAGCTATATCTAATTTCTTCTTGAAATCGAAGTTTTGGCCTCAACTTTTTTCTGTGGTACTGAATTCCACAGATTCACCACCCACTGGGTGAAGAAATTTCTCCTCACCTCAGTTCTAAAACGTTCAACCCTCAAACTACAACCCCTAGCTCTGGACTCCCCCACCATTGGGAACATTCTTTCTGAATCTACCCTGTCTAACCCTGTTAGAATTTTAGAAGTTTCTATGAGATTCCCTCTCACTCTTCTAAACTCTAGTGAATATAATCCTAACCGACTTAGTCTCTCCTCATATGATGATCCTGCCACCCCAGGAGTCAGCCTGGTAACCTTCACTCCACTCCCTCTATAGCAAGGACATCCTTCCTCAGATAAGGACCCCAAAACTGCACATAATATTCCAGATGTGGCTTCACCAACACCCTGTACAATTGCAGGAAACTATCCTTATCCTTATACTCAAATCCTCCCGTTATGAAGGCCAACATACCATTTGCCTTCTTTACTGCCTGCTGTACCTGTGCGCTTACTTTCAACGACTGATGCACAAGGACACCAAGATCTCGCTCAGTGTCCACCTCTCTCAATTTACACTCATTCAAGTAATAATCTGCCCTTCTATTATTGCTACTGAGTGGATAACCTCACATTTATTCACATACTGCATCTGCCATGCACATGCCCACACACTCAGCCTGTCCAAATCACACTGAAGCATTTTTCCATCCTCCTCATAGCTCACCCTCTCACCCAACTTTGTATCATCTGCAAATTTGGAGATGATACATTCAGTTTCCTCTTCCAAATCATTAATGTATAATTATGAACAGTTGAGGTCCTAGCACAGATCCCTGTGAAACCCTTTTAGTCACTGACTGCCAATCAGAAAAAGACCCATTTATGCCAACTCTTTGCTTCCTATCTGCTAACCAGCTTTCTATCCATCTCAAGACATTACCTGCAATCCCAAGTGCTTTAATTTGACATAGTAATCTGTTATGTGAAACCTTGTCGAAAGCCTTTTGAAAGTCTAAATAAACCACATCCACTGGTTCTTAATGGTCAACTCTGCTAGAAATCCTACATAGTGGACTCTAGCAACTTCCCCAGTACCGACATTAGGCTCACTGGTCTATAGTTCCTTTTTTTGCTCTCTACCTCCCTTTTTGAATAGCGGGCTCACATTAGCTACTCTCCAATTTTTAGGAACTAATCCAGGGTTCAAAGAATTTTGGAAAATAACCACCAATGGATCTACTATTTCCAGGGCCACTTCCTTAAGTACTCTGGGATGAAGATTATCAGGACCTGGAGATTTATTAATCTTCAATCCCTTCAGTTTCCCCAAAGCCATTTCTCTATTAATGCTGATGTCCTTCAGCTCCTCACTCAAACTTGTTTCTCTCAGAACATCAGGTACATTATTCATGTCTTCCTTTGTGAAGACGGAACGAAAGTACAAATTTGATTCTTCGGCCTTTTCTTTGTTCCCCGTTATGAATTCTCCTGTTTCTGACTGTAAGGGGCCTACATTCATTTTTGTCAATCTTTTTCTCTTGGCATACCTATAGAAACTTTTACAGTCAGTTTTTCTGTTCCATGCTAGCTTACTTTCATACGCTATTTTTCCCTTCTTTATTAATCCCTTGGTCCTCCTTTGCTGAATTTTAAACTACTCCCAATTCTCAGGCCTATTGCTTTTTCTTGCCGGTTTGTATGCTTCTTCCTTGAATCTGATACTATCTCTAATTTCCCTTGTAAGCCATGGTTTGGCCACAATTTCCTTACCACGTTTGTGCCAAACAGGAATAAACAACTTCTGGGGTTCACCTATTCATTCCTTAAATGCCTGCCTTGCTTGTCCACTGTCTTTCCTTCCAGTAATGTTTCCCAGTCCATTATGGCCAATTCATGCCTCATGCCATCATAGTTACCTTTATTCTGATTCAGGACCCTGGTCTCAGAATCAACTACATCACTATTCACCTTGATAAATAATTCTGCCATATTATGGTCACTCGTCCCCAAGGATTCTCTCACAACTAGATTGCTAACTAATCCTTTATCAATGCACAACATCCAGTCCAAGGTGACCTGTTCCCTTGTTGGTTTCTTAACATATTGATCCAAAAAACCATCCTGTATGCACTCTAGAAATTCCTCCTGTATCGTACTGTGACTAATTTGACACTCCAAATCTATATGCAGCTTAGTCGCCCATAATCACAGATGTTCCTTTAACACATGCATCTCTGATTTTCTGTCTAATGCATTACTCAACAGTTTGGTGGTCTGTACACCATCCCCACCACTGTTTTTTGTCCTGTTGTTTCTTAACTTGACCCATACAGATTCCACCTCATCTATGCTAATATCTCCTCAATATCGTGTCAATGATAGCTGGGCACCAGGTGGTTTTCGTGCCCATGTTTGACCTGGTGCGATGAGACTTTGTGAAACTTCAGCACTTTATGGAATCAACTAGAAATTAGAGGGAGATGTACAATTACCATAGGAACAGTCTATAAATCCCAACTTGGTGATAAAGTTACAATTGAGGAGCTCAACAAAGGATCCATGGTGGTGAGGACAATTTTCCACAGGTGACTGGGCAGGGTGTGCCTTTGTTGTTTTTGGTATCTAGGTTGATGCCGGGTAATCTCTAGGTGACTCTAGGTTTGTGAGGCCATTTAAGAGAATTGTTAAGAGTCAAACAATTGCTGTGGCTCTGGAAGGCCAGACCAGATAAGGATTGTAGATTTCCTTCCCTAAAGGAGATTAGTGAATCAACAATCTGGTGATTACATGGCCACCGTTACTGAGACTGGCTTTCAGTTTCTGATTGATTAATTTAGTTTTAATTCCACCAGCTGGCATTTGGGGATTGCTTTGTTGTCTGGAGTCTGAGTCTAGCTCTCTGGATTACTATTCAGTGACCGTCCGAATTTGCTACTGTTCCCACCACAAAGAGAGCAATTTGTAAATGTTCCTGGGAATTATTCAAATTCCTCGGTTTGTATGCTGGAAACAGAAGGTAAATGTGTATCCTCACTGCGATAGGACAGATCACCCGGCACATGGTCAGTGTAATAACCTGGAACAGGAGGACAATCCCCTCCCTCTGACAACCACTGTCTTCATCACATCACAGCAGCCTAACACAGTGCCCCTCGATTCTCAATTCAGCAGCCCTGCCAACAATCACTGCCTCATTTTGCCAGTATGTCTTAGCCACTGTTGTGAATTGATATGAAGAGTATTTGCCTCTGAGCTGTCTCTGAGGCCAGAGTCAGGTTGCTCTGTGATTCCTTTGCAATTCCAGATTTTCGCCCTGCTCCGGCTATTGTTGTGATTCAGCTCATCTGAAATACAGGAAACAACGCTCGGATCAAAATCCAGCGAGCACAGATACTTTATAAAATTCAGGGAAGCAGTCTTCCCGTCACTGCCTCCCCATTCACCATTCATGGACTGGCAGTTCCCAGCACACCTGTAAGAAGGTTGTTGTTTGAAATTCAAAAAAAGGTATTGTAAAGAAAGAGAATTAGAAAACTATTCACTGTCATAGAAATAGTTTGAAATTTTCAATCCTTTGTGCAAACAAATGTAAATGCTAATGACAGTATTTTTATAGAATCCCGACAGTGCAGAAGAGGCCATTCAGCCCATTGAGTCTACACCGACTCTCTAACAGAGTGCCTTATCCAAGCCCTCTCCCTCTCCCTATCCCTGTAACCCCACACACTTACCTGCCAATCCATCTAACCTACGCATACTGGGACACTAAGGATCAGTTTAGCATGGCCAATCAACCTAACCCGCACATCTTTGGTCTGTGGGAGGAAACAGGAGGACCCGGAGGAAACCCACGCAGACACGGAGAGACAGGCAAACTCCACACAGTGACCCAAGGCCGGAATCGAACCCAGCGTGTGAGGCATCAGTGCTTTTTGAAGTTGGTTGGAGCAATACTATTGCGACAGGGTTTAGGGTGGCACGGTGGCACAATGGTTAGCACTGCTGCCTCACAGCACCAGGGACCTGGGTTCGATTCCTGGCTTGGGTGACAGTCTATGTGGAGTCTGCACGTTCTCCCGGTGTCTGCGTGGGTTTCCTCCGGATGCTCTGGTTTCCTTCCACAGTCCAAAGATGTGCGGGTGAGGTTGATTGGCCATGCTAAAAATTGCCCTTAGTGTCCTGAGATGTGTAGGTTAGAGGGATTAGTGGGTAAATATGTAGGGATATGGGGGTAGGGCCGGGGTGGGGTTGTGGTCGATGCAGACTCGATGGGCCGAATGGCCTCTTTCTGTACTGTAGGGTTTCTATGATTTCTATGAGTCCAAAAGATGTGCCGGTTAGGTGCATTGGCCATGCTAAATTCTCCCTCAGTGTACCCGAACAGGTGCCAGAGTGTGGCGACTAGGGGATTTTCACAGTGACTTCATTGCAGTGTTAATGTAAGCCTACTTGTGACACTAATAAGTAAATTTTAAAAAGAGGAGAGAGCTTTTAACAACAATTCCCTGCCCATGTGCCCTGGGTATGGAGCAGGGTATCTGAATCGAGTAGAGACTGATTATTTTTGTTCCTTGTCTCGGTGTTGTTTACAGCAAACATGGCCAGCGAAGAATATTCAATAGAATCTGAAGATTGTGTAGGTTCTATTTAATGATGCAGTATGCAATATTAAAATGGGTAATTGATCAATTGTTGTTTATTTCCAGCAGAATGTTACAGACACTGAGTGACTGGTTTTGGTGGGATCACCTCTGGCTTCCCCGAAATCTAACCTGGGCTGATCTCGAGGATCGAGAGGGCTACGTCTACGCCAAGGTCTCCCATCTATATGTCACAGTCCTGTATGCTATTCTTCTTTTGGTAGCTCGACGCTTCTTTGAAAGGTAAAGCCCTTTACTTTGCCATTTCCTGTAGTGTCTGTGACAAGAGCGCATGGAAGTTCTGTTGATGATATAAGGAGACATAATGAGGTGATGCGCTATCAATTAGGCAAAAGACTACTTGTGTGCCAATACAACTGGAGGCTTTTATGCATAACAGAATCAGGAGCACATCCCAACAGGTAACCGACCCAAACTGAACAAGGGGGAGGAGACAGCCACCTTTATACTAGGTGACAAGGGGAGGAGCTGAGCCGGCAGGGGATGTGTCCAGGCATGACAAACACACAACGGTGGTCCAGGCAGGACAAAGGTACAACTGAAGTCTACCACAGAGGGCCTTCACAAAGCACCATTGCAACCAATGACTGCCTACTCCCATACACCACAGTTGTGATGGGCCTACTCTTGGGGAAGCAGGAGTAGACTATTCGGCCCATCGAGCCTTCTCTACATTTCAATTAGGTCATGACTGATATCTACCTTGAACACTATTTTCCCGCACTATCCCCATATTCCTGGATGTTGTTTATATCCGAAATCCATCAATTTCTGTCTTGAACGTGCTCAATGACTTGACACATAAATAGAAAGTGCTGGAAAATCTCAGCAGGTCTGACAGCATCTGTAGAGAGAGAATAGAGCCAACGTTTTGAGTCTGGATGACCCTTCATCACAGCTGAAGACAAAGAAAATAGGATGAGATATATACTGTAAAGGCTGGGGGGGGGGTTGTGTAATTGACCGCTCTCTATCCTTAACCCTGGCACCAGAGAGGAAACTACCATCCTGGAGTTGCATCTACATTCATTGAAATGCCTATCCATTCTCCTAGCTAATGAATCCCCTGTCATTGTCGCTCTCCACTCTGCTTTCTCCCCTCCTATGCAGCTAAGACACCTGTGGTGCAACAGACCTGGCGTTTGCTGCACTCCCCTGAGGAACCATCACCACCCTCACCCCTATCCCCCTCCACTCTCCCCACCTCCCATCCCAACATCCAAAATGGAAAACTAGTGAGCGAATGCGATCAACACTGGGGACTCCTGCACTACCTACCTTGCCCTCTTAGACTTCCTGGCTGCCACCCATTCCTTCTCTGTCTACATGTTCCTAGCCTGTGATGTAACCACCTCCCTAAAAGAGTGATTGGTTTCCTTCTGCTTTGATCAGCTGATATCATCTTTTGCTGCTATTTCAGTAGAGTTATCAGGTCTGAAATCTGATCGTGCTTGGACTGAATAAACATCATCTGAAAACCATTAAAGCTGGTGATTCTCTAACCGTGCCTTTGCTGTGGGCACATATCAGATAAGCCCTGAAATTATAACGCATACAGTCTGATATATATTTCACATGTGAAAAGCAAAGTGAGATTTATCAGAAATCTGGCTGTTTTAGAAATTAAGGATCTTTCTTTAAATGAATATAGCTCCCATGACACTGCCCTCAGTGATGGGTAGGCAATGACACCGAATGAATATGGTATTATTCAGCACGTCTCCCACAGCGCGTGCACTAGAAACATAGAAACATAGAAACCCTACAGTGCAGAAGGAGGCCATTCGGCCCATCGAGTCTGCACCGACCACAATCCCACCCAGGCCCTACCCCCACATATTTACCCGCTAATCCCTCTAACCTATGCATCCCAGGACTCTAAGGGGCAATTTTTAACCTGGCCAATCAACCTAACCCGCACATCTTTGGACTGTGGGAGGAAACCGGAGCACCCGGAGGAAACCCACGCACTGTGGAGCTCAGGCCCAGAGTGGGAGCAATCAACCACTATTGCAGTGGCTCAACTCTCCAAACCATTCAAGCTGGAATGCAAAGGCAATAAAACCTCAAAGCAATGGGGTCAATTTAATGAGCTCATGCTCTTGAAGGGAAGAAGAAAGCGAGGGGGGGGGGGTAGATGACAGAATCGGGTGCAGGCCTGTCATTCCGAATGTGATGTCACCAGTAATTAGTTTAATTTATTTCAGAACCTTCCGGCTGCTCTAGTTTCCTCCCACAGTCCGAAAGACGTGGGGGCTAGATGGATTGGTCATGTCCCTTAGTGTCAGGGAGACTAGCAGGGTAAATACGTGGGGCTATAGGGAGAGGGCCTAGGTGGGATTGTTGTCAGTGCAGACTTGATGGGTCGAATGGCCTCCTTCTGGACTGTAGGAATTCTATATGAGATTCTAAAAGGGAATGTTTATAACATTTTATGAATATTGCCATATGATAGGTTTGGGTAATCTAACATCTGTGTCCATAAACCAACAGATTTAATAATGATCAGGTCTGGAAGTCACAATACAATATTCCACTCAAGTTATCCTTTCAGCTTTTCATTGCTGTCTTTGATAGGAGTGCAATCTAGTTATTTTTGTTTATTTAAGTTTCGGAGTGATTGACAGGCAGTCCGTGTGATGATGTGGTTTATGTACAGTCCTGGGTCTGTAGCAGAGAGAAAAGGCTTTTGCAGAAAGCAGTTTAGCTTACAGATGAAGCCTGTGTGATGATACTGTGCTATTAATGTTTTTTATGTTTCTGAAGCGTGTTTAGAGTTCAGTTTTTTTTCTTAAAGCAGTTGGTATATCTGGAGGGAATGCAGCAGATGCTGGAAAGCAGGATAATTACTCATTTTAACCCTGTGGTGTTTACTTAGAAAAGAGCTAATTATGTTTTGTTTATAAATGAGAAATGACCCCTGCTTTTTTCTGATTAGAGTAATGGAGGGTGAGTTTAGTACGCAGTGTCCTACAATCATGTGATACTGGAAGTGGGAGGAGCTAGGTTTGTAGCAGAAAAGCAGTTTTTTCTGTACTCAGTTGCTGGAGAGGGCTGTTTAAAGTTAGAAGCCTACACACTGCTCTCTCTCTCTCTTTTAAAACTTTCCCTCTGCAAAGTTTCCCTGGAACCTTCATGGCTGTTACCAAAGTCAGAGCAAGTATAATCTGTGATTGCTAACTATATTTAAAGTGGGGTTTAAGTCTATGGTAGAAATTGGAACTGAAATAGTGATAAGTTGAAAATTAAGAGTTGTTTCTTTTCATGTTTAAAGATTGTTCAATGTTAAAAGTTATACTTAAAATTGTGTTATGAATAAAGCTTGGTTTTTTATAAAACAAAATTAATAAGTCAATGGCGCAAATAGAAACAAAAGGGTATGATTTGGTGGCGATTGCTGAGACATGGTTACAAGGGGACCAGGTCTATGATTTGAATACCCATGGGTACTCAGCATTTCAGAAAGGAAAAGGAGGTGGTGTAGCTTTGCTGGTGAAGAAGGGGATCAGTGCTGTAATGGGAAATGACATAAGCAAGGGGGATCAAGATGTGGAATCAGTCTGGGTAGAAATAAGAAATAGCAAAAGGAAGAAATACTTAGTAGGAGTAATCTATAGGTCCCCAAGCAGTAGTTCTGCAGTGGGGCACAGCATAAACCAGGAAATACTGGGGCTTGCGAGAAAAGTACGGCAATAATCATGGGTGATTTTAATATTCACACAGATTGGAAGAATCAAATTGGGAAGGGTAGACAGGAGGCAGAGTTCACTGAATGTATTAGAGATTGTTTCTTGGAACAGTATGTTGTGGAACCAACCAGGGAGCAGGCTAGTCTGGATTTGGTATTGTGTAATGAGGAGGGATTAATTGATGACCTTATAGTTAAGGATGCTCTCGAGAGTAGTGACCATAATATGATCAAATTCAAAATTCAGTTTGAGGGTGAGAATGTGGAGTCCCAAACTAGCGTTCTGGAATTAAACAAAGGAAGTTACATCGGCATGAGGACAGATCTGGCCTGAGTAGAGTGGGCAGGAAGGTTAAAGGTCGGGCAGCGGATGAACAGTGGCAGCTGTTTAAGGAGATACTCAATTTCTCACAACTAAAATATATCCCAGTGAGGAAGAAAGATGGTAAGGAGGGTAAAAAACATCCATGGCTAAACAAGGAGATCAAGGACAAAATAAAGACAAAAACTAAGGTGTACCATATTGCAAAGGCCAGTGGCAGGTTGGAAGATTGGGAAACTTTCAAACATAAACAAAGGGATACTAAAAATGTAATAAAAAGAGCTCAGGTAAATTACAAAAGAAAACTAGCGCAAAATATCAAGAAGGATAGCAAGAGCTTCTATAGGTATATAAAAGGGAATAGAGTCGCTAGGGTGAATGTTGGTCCCTTGGAAGATGAAACTGGAGAGTTAATTGTGGGGAACACTGAAATGGCAGAGATGCTAAATCAACACTTTGCCTCAGTTTTCACGGTGGAGGACATTAGTACCATTCCTATAGGAACGGGCAAGTCAGAGAAAGGGTAGAACTTAGAACAACCAACATCGATAGGGAAAAGGTACTCAGCAAACTATTGGGATTGAGGGCAGATAAGTCCCCCGGGCCTGATGGCCTACAGCCTAGGGTATTAAAGGAAGTGGCGGTGGAGATAGTGGATCCATTGGTTGTAATATTCCAAAATTCCCTGGACACGGGAAAGGTTCCAGTGGATTGGAAAAATACTAATATAACGCCCTTATTCAAAAAAGGAAGGAGGCAAAATGTGGGAAATTACAGACCAGTTAGTTTAATATCTGTTATTGGGAAAGTGTTAGAATCAATTATCAAGGAAGCAATATCAGGACATTTGGAAAGTTAAAACACTATCCATCAGAGTCAGCATGGTTATATGAAAGGCAAACTACGTTTGGCTATTTTGCTAGAGTTCTTCGACGATGTAACAAGCAAAGTGGATAATGGGGATCCTGTAGATGCAGTATATCTGGACTTCCGAAAGGCGTTTGATAAGGTGCCGCACAAAAGGTTAATTCACAAGGTTAGATCACATGGGATTAGGGGTGGTTTATTAGCTTGGATAGGTGATAGAAGACAGAGTCTTTTGTCCATAATTTTCTTTTTCTGGATGGCAAGAAGTAACTAGTGGGTTGCCACAGGTTCAGTCCTTGGGCCCCAGCTATTTACAATCCATATTAATGATATGGATACAGGGATAGAAGACTCTATCGCCAAATTTGAAGATGACGCAAAAATAGGCAGGACAGTGAGCTGCAATGAGGAAATAGGAACTGTACAAATGGATATAGATAAGTTAGGAGAGTGGGCCAAAATATGGCAGATGGAGTTTAACGTGGATAAGTGAGAGGTCATTCATTTTGGTCAGAAAAATGGGAAGGCGACTTATTATCTAAATGGGGTGAGACTTCGGGGTGCTCTGGTGCAGAGGGATCTGGGTGTCCTCGTTCAGGAGTCACAGAAAACTAGCATGTAGGTTCAGTAAAGAAAGCGAATGGAATGTTGGCATTTATAGCTAAAGGAATAGAATATAAAGGTAAGGAAGTATTGTTGCAGCTGCACAAAGCATCGGTGAGGCCGCATCTGGAGTATTGTGCACAATTTTGGTCCCCTTATTTGAGGAAAGATGTAGTGGCATTGGAGGCAGTTCAGAGGAGGTTCACTAGATTGATTCCAGAGATGAGGGGTTTGTCGTATGAAGAGAGATTGAACAGTTCAGGCCGATACTCTGGAATTTAGAAGAATGAGGGGAGATCAAATTGAGCTTTACAAGATTATAAAAGGTATGGTTAAAGTAGATGTGGAGTGGATGCTTCCTCTTGTGGGGCATTCTTGGAGAGGCAGTAGTCTTAGGATAAGGGGTAGCAAATTTAAACAGAGTTGAGGAGAAACTACTTCTCCAAAGAGTTGTGAATCTGGAATTCGCCACCCCAAAGTGCGGTGGATGCTGGGACAGGTTTTTAATTGGTAATGGACTGAAGGGTTATGGGGAGAAGGCAAATAAGCGGGATGAGGAGCATATCAGCCACGATCGAGGCGGAGCGGACTTGATGGGCCGAATGGCCTAATTTTGCTCCTATATCTTATGAACTTATGAAAACGATCCCTAATTTGTCAGTGGAATTACTCCTGGAGTGAAATATCCTACCCACACATTTGTGCCAAAGTAGAAACATTGTTGGGGTCTAATCTGACTTCCTAATGTAAGTTAAGAATCTGGTCCAGGGCCCTGATATGTCCAACCTATGCTTAAAAACCATTCCCACAGTGGAAAGCTGAAAAGTACAATTAATGTGAACTTGGTTACGTCTGTCAAACGAATCATTAATCTGAAAGTTATCAATGAAAGCATTCCATTTGATGGCTGTCTGAAGTTTCATTATTTCTTTGTCTCATTAGAACCAATAGCAATCTGACAGAGTCAAATCCAACGGTGCCCTGAAACAAACAGTAATTCCACCTACCAAAGCGCAGAGGTACAATCTCTGTCCATTCACCCAGCACTATGTTTGTTCATCTCACATTGCTGCCAGCTCAGCCTGAGGCAGACACAGGTCAATATTTCAGCAGACATAAGTCTTTCGCACAAAGTCCACCAACACTGACAAAACAAAGCCGGTTGTAAGTTTAGTTCCATTTCATGATGATTGTGTATGAAGTCTGACCACCGAGCACAGCAAGTAATGAGACCTCCATGCCTAAGGTGATCTTATCATCCAGGAGGGGAATGATAGGATTTACTGCAAAACCTCTCTTATTATCTACACTTCCTGGCGTGTGTTGGGGTACAAGTCCATTCTCTGGCTTCTTTATGACACAGAGTGAATTTGATAGCCAGCGAGGAGTTGCAGTCCCTCTCACGGGTTCAGTCAGTATCCCACTGAAAGCTGTGCTGAGTGAAAAGACATTTCCAACATTTCTGTTGCAATATGGGTCGATTTTACTTCATTTCCACCAGATATCATGTTGGTTTGATGTTCTGACTGCTGTTTAATATTGAGTGATGAGAACTTTGTTACTTCTAAAAAGTAGCATCTAGAATCTGGCGGATTAATAGGATAAATATGCGAGGTTACGGGGATAGGACCTGGGTGGGATTGTAGTCGGCGCAGGCTCGATGGGCCAAATGGCCTCCTACACTGTAGGGATTCTATGAACCTTTCTGCCCACAGCATGTACCAAAATACTCCACAGAAGTGTTAAAATGAAGTGCTGAATTTTACTGATTGGGTGAACTGTTCTCCAACCTCTCCCCCCCGCCCACCCCCCCCCCCCCGCCCCCCCACCCCCCCCCGCCCCCCGCCCCCCCCACAAACCCCAATAAGTGTTACAAGCAGCTGTTAATTGTGACTGTTACCATGGTTACCTTTGCCTTTAGGAGGGCTGCTGGTCCAATCAGAGAACCGGTTGCTCAGTAGCCTCACCAGCGCCACCACAAGTTGTGGCCATTGTTGAGGCAGGCTGGAGGCCTGTCACACTGTGCAGGTAAAGGAAAGAAACTCCTGGGGCAGTGGATGCTGCCTTCCCTTCCCTGCCCCCCACCTCCCACCCCCAACCCCGGCCATGCCTCACAAATCCCTCCCTCACCCTGAGCTGCTGCCGGGAGGCTGCTTTCACCACACAGGCTACAGCGATTCTGGAAGACGATTCATCACTATCACCTCGAGGACAATTAGGAATAGGCTTGTCAACAACATTCATGTCCTTGAATATGTTTTTAACCACTATTACTAAATCTTTAATTGAGGGAAAATTACAAGGTGACAGTGTAAATACTCAGTCTGATAAAGTAAATTACAACCAAGTTCAGCAATGTAACAACCTCATCTATACGATTGCTGAAGTATTTGTTAGATGGCTAATCAATCAGTATAAATGAACAGTCAGCCCAACTGTGTCTCGAGTCTGAATTTCCTGTTATTTACAAGAATGGAAACAGACGATAGAATGTGCAAAGTCCACTCACTGTCCAGTGACCACACTAAACTGTGGTCCAGATAATATTCTTATTGAACTGAGAGGTTTAACTCTCTTTCCTTCAAGGCTTCAGCCAAACTCCCCGATTCAAACAAGACATAGAAACTGATGTGCATCAATTGGACACGAGGCACAAAGCTTCGGTAAAAGAAGGCTTTTATTAACTAACAATGGAACTATCAGAACTTTAACACACTATCCCAGACTGAAGAGGTCCCGCCCGAGCAGGGGGTCTTATACCTCTCCCAGGAGGCGGTGCCCGACTGGGATGTGCCACAACAGTTACAACCACAGGTGTATCAATCCTACCCTAGCCCAACAACAACATTAGAACAACCCCACAGTGGGAACCAACGATGGTTCACCACAGAAACATAGAAAATCTACAGCACAAAACAGGTCCTTCGGCCCCACAAGTTGTGCCGAACATATCCCTACCTTTTAGGCCGACCTATAGACATAAATGCCTTTGAAAAGAATGACCATGTAGGTTTTGAAAAAACTGTCAATATCGATTTGGATAAACTCCAGGAGATGTTTGTGTCTGAATTGAATGGTGTGGCCAGATTTCTCCAGACATCAGTTACCAGCGTCTGGTAATCTAATCCTGTCACCTTCTACTTCCCAATCATTCAGTGGGCTAACTAAGAACACTCCAGTGAGACTAGGCTGATGGGTGTTGCTGAGCCAGAAAACATACTGAGAAACCCTTAAATCAAAAACACTTACTTCATTTAACATCAAATATCCCCTCATTTACAAGAGAAACCAAGAAACCCTCAGCTGACTTAAATAAAAACGTTGCTGGAAGCACTCAACAGGTCTGGCAGCATCTGTGGAGAGAGAAACGAGAGTTAACGTTTCATCTTTGGAATTTTCATCAGGACTGGGATAAGGTTGGTGATGTAACATGGTTTTGGGCAAGGGGTGGATGGGACAAGGACAAAGGAGGGTCTGTGACAGGGTGAAACACAGGAGTGATTGAATGACAGAAGAGTTTATCTTCCAGGGTCAGGGGAATTACACTGGGACAAGATAGAAACAAAAGACGACCAAAGATCAAACAGTCTCTGGTCTCATCTCCTCCAGTGATTATCGTTCCAAGGCTTCCCACCTTGTAGTTCCCCAGTCCTGTACAGCCCATTCCTACCTCCTTCCCAAGATCCATAATCAGGATTGTCCTGCTATTTCAGGCTGTTCCTGTCCCACTGATTTCTTCCTGCTTTGATTCAATTTGTTCTCTCCCAACCTACATCTGTGACTCTTTGAAGTTTTCTGCCACTTCAGAAGTTTCCAATTTCCTAGCCCTAACCATCTCCATGGACGTCCAATCTCTTCCAGAACCTCCAGCATGATCTGAGGAGCCCGCTCCTCCTCTGAATGAAAGCCCCAGCCAGTTCCCATTGAGCACCATCTCTACCCACCTGAACTTCTCTTATTGAACTACTTCACCTTTAAATCATCTCATTTCCTCCAAATAAAAGGTGTTGCTATGGGTACCAGTGTTGCTATGGGTATTTGCATTGGCCTAGCTATGCCAGTCTTTTCATGGAAAATATGGAACATTCCTTGTTCCAGTATTCAGGCCCTCTCCCTCAATCCTTTTTCCAGTCCTGGTCTCGCCTGGAATTGGAAAAAATTGTCAACCTTTCTTCCAATTTCTACTCTTCTCAGTTTCCCACATTCTATTACTGACACTTCCCTACTCTCCCTTAATTTCTCTGTCTCCATTTCTGGTGATAGACTATAAGTGAGATTCAATATAATCTCACTGATTCTCACAGCTACCTTGACTACATTTTCTCACATTCTACACCCTGTACAGATTCCATTCTCCCACTTCCTCTTCTGTCACATCTGTCCCAGTGATGCAACCCCCGACACCAGCATTTCTGAAATGTCTTTTTTTTTCCCTTCAAGCAAGGATTCTCCACTGCCTGCCCCCACTCTGGACATCCATCTTGCCTGCCACATTTCTGATCTCACCCCTTCACCTCCCTCCCAGGACCATGATGGAGTTCCCCTTGTCTTCACCTTCCATGCTACAAACCTTCATATTTAGCAGATCATTTTCCATCACCTCCAAACACACCTTCCCGTCCCCTAAAGGAATTGCAAAGGACCATCCTCTCAGTGGGATCCTGGCCAATCCTCAATCACTCCCAAAACGCCATCGCCTTCCAGTTGCACCTTTCGATACAAACACAGGGGATGAAACACCTGCCCATTTCTCTTTTTATTTATTATACTCTAGTAATTCAGTTGAGTGCCAGTTTCCTGTCGCTAAGCACTCTTTATTGTGGACCAAGAAAAAGACTCCCGTGGCTCACATTAATGCAACGCCTCAGAACCTACACACCGCTCCGGTGACAGGTGCAAAAGCCTCCACTGAAGACTTCCTATTGGGTGAGCCTTCACCTGTTCAATAGGGGATCTCGTATTCCTCGAGCCCATTGGGAGATCTATTGATAATCCCCCGTGGCCTTTGTGGTCCGAGTCTCTCCCAGCAACCCCATCACAGGCAAGTCCTTTGAGACATTTAGCGATCAATTGGAGATTGTCAAAGGCAGGGCTGGGTCAGGCAGCATAGACCCAACAGGGGTCCTTCATTTCTGGAGGAAGCACAGAAGCGTAATGGATACCAGTTCTTCCTCTGATTCTGCTTCAGCACAGCGGCTTGCACCTTCAGTCTTCATCTCCAAGCCCGTCCCTTCACTCTGTAGAGGGGCAAACGTGGAGTCAGCTACGAGCTGAGGACGAGCACTGACAGAGGCTATCTCCATGGCTGGTGGCAGGGGCTGCTCAGGCAGGGACTCCCTGACTCTGAGATGGTCCAAGTGCTTCTTTAAAGTTTTACAATGAACTTTGATCTTGTAAGATATTGGCCCTGTTTTCTCCATAACGATCCCAGGGACCCAACTGGGCCCATCAAAGTTTCTGAACTGAACCAGATTACCCATTGAGAAAATCCTCTCTGTCCTTGCAGAAACATAGTTTCTTTTTTGGTTTTCCTGTTGGGATTCCACCCTCCGTGCCAAGTTTGGGAATAGCAGGTATGAATTTTGGTATGAATCGTCCCATTAACAGCTCAGCTGGAGCAACATGTGTTGTGGTGTACGGTGTGGTCCTGTAATCGAACAGAAACTGCAAGTTTAGTCTCCATGGATGCCAGTTATTTCTTCATACCATTTCTGAAGGTTTAAACCGTCCATTCGGCCAGTCCATTTGATGACAGGTGATGAGGTACATTCCAGATGTGTCGGATACCATTGGGGAGCACAAAGTTCTGGAAATCACTGCTAGTAAAGGCCATCCCATAATCGGAAAACCAGGACTTCCTGTAATCCTTGTGTCCTGAAGCTTTGTCAGACTTTCTCGATCGTAACCTGAGTATTCGTGCAGCCCATGTGGTTCAGTGTGTCTCCACTGTGATTAAAACATGGAACCCATTAATGGATTTGCAAAGTCCACATGTACATGCACTCATGGAGGCTGAGGGTGGGAGTTTTTTGATTTTCCAAGCTTGTGATGTCAGAGCCAAGCCTGGGCCACCAGAGGTAATTCCTGGCCATCTTTGATACTCCTGGGAGGCCATTATGTAGTTGCGTTAATGTTGGACATTGTCCTGGGGACAGGGTAATTACCCGCGATCCCCAAAGAATCATCCCGCCCTCAAGAGTAAGTTCAGATTGCCTACTGAGGTGGGGTTTCATTTCTTCAGAGGGTTGTCCTTGAATCCCTCATGCTGGATTCCCCAATTTTAGATAGGGCTCGATCTTCTTGGGTCCGGGCTTTAACCTGCCTTGCTTGACACTGGTAAAGTCTCCAAGAAATTCAGGGTCATAACGAACTCTTGCAGTGCTGGTAAAGGAGCCAGGCTTGTGGGTAACGGGAAGCAACTCAGTGCATCAGCATTGGCTATCTGGGTTCCAGGGCAGTGTTCTCGAAGGTATTCGTAGGCCGCCAATAATGAGGCCCAGCGCTGTGCCCGAGCGGAGGTGATGGGGGAGACTGCCTTGTCCTCTTTAAAAAGGCCTAATAAGGGTTTACGGCTGGTAACTATAAAAATAGCACCTACTGTAGACGTACTGATGCAATTTTTTCACAACAGCCAACCTTTCTTTCTCAATCTGAGAAAACCACCGCTCCATATCTGAAAAGGTCAGGGAGGCAAACACGATGGACTTTTCTGTCCTATCTTTGCAGCAATGTGACAGCACTGCACCAACCTCATATGGGGAAGTGTCACAAGTCAATATAAAGTCTTTCTTAGGGTCAAAATGGGCCAATAGGTTAAGTTCTCAGCAGCTGACATTTAACTTCAGAAAAAGCCTTTACTTGTGGAGCTTCCCAGGACCATCTCTGATATTTTCACAGTAGGCCGTGCAAGGGAGCAGCATGGAAGCCAGGTTTGGAATCAAGTTTCCATAATAGTTGATGAGTCCCAAGAAGGATTTCATCTTCGTGATGTTCCTTGGGGTTTGTGCTTCCTTGATGGCCTTTACCTTATCCTCTACTGGGTGTAACCCCTTGCCATCTACTCGGGAGTTAAATAGGTTACTTCAGCCACTCGGAAAATGCATTTCTCCCTCTTCAAGTGAGCTCCCACTCTGGAAAACCTCTGCAAGACTTCTAAGTTGGCCAGGTGTCCCTGTTCTGAAGCCCCCGTGACCAAGATGTTTGAGTCAGGGGCATCCAGACAGGTCAGTCTTTCTAACGTGCTGAAATCCGGGGCTCCGCATGTCGCCCACAGTATCACTTCCTGTTTTTCATCTCCTTCAATATTGTTCGCAGGGAAGAAGTAACGTTTGCGCTCAGTGCTCAGTGTTCCCCACTGGTGTCATATGGTTCAAGTTTCCCAAAAAGATGCATAATGGCTTTTTCTTACCAGAAAGGATTCTTGACTTACGGAAGTTGTCCAGAGGGAGTGGTGAGAAAAAAGATTTTTCTTCATCATTCATGTAATAATTCAGCCAAATTTACATCAATCTGAGGTCCCTTTCTGCCTTAAGAAGACGACCATCATCCCGGTACCTAAGAAAAACCAAGCAGCGTGCCTTAATGACTATCGGCCGGTGGCTCTGACATCCATCATTATGAAGTGCTTTGAAAGGTTAGTCATGGCACAAATCAATTCCAGCCTCCCGGACTGCCTGGATCCACTACAGTTCGCCTACCGCCGCAACAGGTCCACAGCAGACGCCATCTCTCTGGCCCTGCACTCAACCCTGGAACACCTAGATAACAAGGACACCTATGTCAGACTCCTATTTATTATCTACAGCTCAGCCTTCAACACCATTATTCCCATGAAACTCATCTCCAAACTCAGTGGCCTGGGCCTCGGCATCTCCCTCTGTGACTGGATCCTGAACTTCCTAACTCACAGGCCACAATCAGTAAGGATAGGCTACAACACCTCCTCCATGATCATCCTCCACACCGGTGTCCCACAAGGCTGTGTTCTCAGCCCCCTACTATACTCCTTGTACACCTATGACTGTACGGCCAAATTCCCCTCCAACTCAATTTTCAAGTTTGCTGACGACACCCCGGTGATATTTAAAGAAACTGTTTTCTTGTCCTTCTCCAAATCAACAGAAAACTGGTCAGGGAAATCTGGAGACCTTTCTCCGCCACCTGTGCTATGTTTCTTCAGTAAATATCTCGGAGCTTCCCTGGGATACTGGATGTACCAGAAGAGATTTGGAAAAGCGTCTTTTGTTGTGTAATTACAATTCACTATTACGTTCAATCCTTCCTGAACCATTAATTCAGCCGGGTCCTGGGAAACTGAATCTTGGCCATTGATTCCTGCAACAAAATGTAGAATGTGTGAGAAATCTGTGAGCAAATATAACCCACGAAACACAGACTGAGGATTTGAGTTCAGACTCTCCGGGCAGCATGGCCATTATTATCAGTGGGTCGGATCTCAAACAATGATGAGACAGAGTACAGGAATGAGATAGAGAATCTGGTGAACTGGAGCGGCAACAATAATCTCTCCCCCAATGTCAACAAAACGAAGGAGATCGTCATTGACATTGTCATTGACTTCAGGAAGCGTAAAGGAGAACATGCCCCTGTCTACATCAACAGGGACGAAGTAGAAAGGGTCGAGAGCTTCAGGTTTTTATATGTCCAGATCACCAACAACCTGACCTGGTTCCTCATGCCGATACTATAGTTAAGAAAGCCCCACCAACGCCTCCACTTTTTCAGAAGACTAAGGAAATTTGGCATGTCAGCAGCGACTCTCGCCAACTTTTACAGATGCACCATACAAACCATTCTTGTTGTATCACAGCTTGGTATGGCTCCTGCTCTGCCTAAGACCTCAAGAAACTACAAAAGATCGTGAATGTAGCCCAGTCCATCACGCAAACCAGCCTCCCATCCATTGATTCTGCCTACACTTCCTGCTGCCTTGGCAAAGCAGCCAGCATAATTAAGGACCCCACGCACTCTGGGCATTCTCCCTTCCACCTTCTTCCGTCAGGAAAAGATACAAAAGTCTGAGGTCACGTCCCAACTGACTCGAAGATCAGCTTCTTCCCTGCTGCCATCAGACTTTTGAATGGACCTATCTCACACTAAGTTGGTCTTTCTCTACACCCTAGCTATAACTGTAACACTACATTCTGCACTCTCCCGTTTCCTTCTTTATGACGGCATGCTTTGTATAGCGCGCAAGAAACAATACTTTTCATTGTATACTAATGCATGTGACAATAATAAATCAAAGTTCTGTTCATCTATCGAAATTGCTCTGCTTAATCCTTTCAACTCAAAACATGTCTGACCTGTTTCCTTCCTTATCTTTCTGAACTGTTGTCTATCTGCTTCTGGTGCCAATTCATAAGCTCTCAAAACAACCTTCTTTATTTCTTCATAGTTTCCTGACAGCACCTCTGGCAGCGCTGCAAACACCTCAGTAGCCCTGCCTACCAACTTGTTCTGAATTAACATTACCCGCACATCCTCCGGCCATTTCATCTGTGTGTAGCCAATTTCTCAAAGGAGATGAAAATGGCTTCTGCGTCCTTTTCATCGAAGTTTGGTAATGTTTAGACATATTTGTATATATCCCTACCAAACGGTTGGTTACGCTGAGCTTACTCACCATCACTCCCATCTTGTATTTTCACTTCTGTCATTTGAAGTCTTTTTGCTTCCAATTCCAACTTCATCTTTTCCAACTCAAACAATCTTTCCCTTTCTTCTCTCTCTTTTTCCCTCTTTCTTTCCTCTCTCTCCTTTTCTAACTCCAGCCTTTTAAATTCACATTCTAACTCCAACTGTCTCATTTGCAATTTAACTTTTTCTAACTCCACTGCACTTTACTGTTTATCTGATGTACCTAAATGCTTGGCTATCTCCATTCTAATTTCAGCTTTCCTATTATCCCTGCTTACACCCAATTTTTGTCTGTTTGCCAATTCTACAAGTGTCACCTTTTTCTGTCTTTCTAAACTTTCTTGACAAATTTGGGAGGTATCTTCGATCTCCAGACCCACTTTAGCAATGTTAAGAGCCTGTTCCCCACTTTAGATTTAACCGGCTTGTTGTTGGTTAACAGATTTTCCACTTCTCACTTATGATGTGGAGATGCCGGCATTGGGACTGGGGTGAGCATAGTAAGGAGTCTCACAACACCAGGTTAAAGTCCAACAGGTTTATTTAGAATCAAGAGCTTTCGGAGCGCTGCTCCTTCATCAGGTGAGTTAGGACAAAAAAAACTACCTTTTTAAACAGACAATGCAATTTTGCAACTCAGCTGTTTTACAATGTTTTATAATTTTACAAACACTGACTGCACAACAATATTAGGCAGGACTGATATAGAATTAGGACCTTATATTTTAGAATGGAATCAATGGTTACAATTTGTTAACAGGCAAAGAGCTACAAACCTTTTACCCTTTTTGCACACACAGGGAAACATCTAATCATATTTTCTTTTGATGTTTCAAGTTTCTTTTCTGCTTACTTTGATGCAGTATCCCTTTAAGAAAGTGCATTTTTAATTTCTCCCACGGTTTGTTAATTTGGTAAATGCAAGAAAGCACAGGGACAGCTGTCAATTTAATGAAAGACATGAAATACTTCATGGCCTGAACGGGTGCGCAGTGACAATGACAAAGGGAACATCGTCATTTGGTAAGAGGTGAAACAAGAGCCACACTCTCTGACGGTGATGTGGGACTAAAGTATTTCACCTGCAGAAATCAACCTGTGATAAATGTGCCTTCCCTGCCAAGAGAAAGGGAGTATAACTGGAGTGCTAAAGCCAAATGGAGAAACACAACTTATCCAGGCTGCATGAGGCACCTGAAGGTGCCTATTGCCGATTCAGGAAGGGATTCCGCAAAGGGACCACTCCAAAGTCCAGGCGTTCCACAATGGCTTCCTCCAGCACTGTATAAACTACCAGTGTATCTACACAACAGCTAAAGGTATGGTTTGGGAAAACTTTAAAAAACCTTTACCCCCTCGGCAGCACACAAGGCCGGCACGGCCAGAAGTGGAGGCGAAACCCTCCTGCCCGATATCTGTTTTCAATGTGATATTGCACTGGCGGAGGGGGAGAGACAGGAAGGGAGGGGGTTGGGGAAGGGTAGGGATTGGGGATCATCCTCACCTGTCCCTTTCTCCCAATGTTCAGGTGAAGTGAGGGGATTATTCCTCTGACTTCTTCCCCTATTCAGAGATTTGGCAACAGGTACTGCAACCAAACGGGAACCTTCTCCTGTCAGAAATCCTACAGAACTGTCTCAAGTGAATGTGTTACTTGTAGTTTGAAGGAAGGGAACGTTGTTTATTGTCAGTAGCTAATGTTAACCATACCTATCTCCTAATAGTCTCAGAAGATACAGTACATGGCTGTAAGGAAGGTTTAAACTTGCGTGAACCCACTTTAACTTAAATTTAACTCATTTTTAAATCCTTCTTGTCGAAATGGAGTGAAAATCCCAAAACATGACAATGACTTCAATGTGTAAGTCTTCCTTTTTCTGCCACTTCATTAATCATTTACCCTTCTTGGATAAGAGCAATTTTGCGAACAGTATTGAATGTGAAAGAGCAAATTCCACTCGCAAATTCTTCCATGCTTACTCTTGTGATAAAATCACTAAACAAAATTTAATGCAGAAAAGTGTGAAGTGATGTATTTTGGAAGGAAGATTAAGAGACAATTTGAAAGTCAGTGCAGGAACAGAAATCTGTGCACAAATCTTTAAAGGTGAAAGACAAGCTGATAAGATTGTTTAAGAAAAAACAAAAGACATCTTTACACATCGCTAATTGAGTAAAAAATGCAGGATGTTTCGATAAACCTTTACAAATCTCCAGTTGGGCTTTAGCCAGACTGTGTCCAATCCTGGGTATGAAACTTCATGAAGGATGTCAAAGCCTTGGAGAGGGTGGGAAGAGATTGCCTAGAATGGTATCAGGGATAAGGGGCTGTAGTTACGTGGAGAGACTGGGGAAGCTAGCATTGTTCTCCGTGGACCTGAGGAAGTTAAGGGGTGGTTTAATAGGGGTGTTCAAAATCATGAAGGGTTTGGAAAGAGTAAGTGAAACAAAACTGCTTATACTTCAGAAAGGTCAGTAACCAGAGCACACACAGCTGCGGAGAGGGGCAGGATTTATTTGTGTTATTGCAAGGCCAGGAAAGGCAGTGGAAGTAGGTTTGATAACTTTCAAAATGGAATTGGATATATATTTGAAATAAAATATATTGCAAGGGGAGTGGGGAAAGAGCGGGGAATTGGGAGTAATTGATTAGATCTTCACAAAGCCAGTACAGACACAATCAGAAAAAAGTATGGCTGACCTTGATTCTAGCCCCAAAATTATGATGATGCATTTCCATTCACAGGTTGATAGCTACACCTCTTGCCAAAATGATGGGGATTAAGGACCAAGTACGGTTGAAGGTCACATATAACGTGGTGTTCGAAAACTTTTTTGTCTCGATTTCAAAGCATCCGACCAGGGTAAGTTTACATTTGAATTTGAAAATTGCTGTAAAAAATGTAACTTTATTATGAATTCACTTGGACACATGAATAGTGAAGATGAATGTGGTACTAGTTTAGTATTTATTAAAGTTCTTTTAAAGTTTATTTATTATCATAACAAGTAGGTTTACATTAACACTGCAATGAAGTTACTGTGAAAATCCCCTAGTTGCCACACTCCTGCGCCTGTTCGGGTACACTGAGGGAGAATTTAGCATGGCCAATACACCTAACAGCACGTCTTTCGGACTATGGGAGGAAACCAGAGCACCTGGAGGAAACCCACGCAGACATGGGGAGAACGTGCAGACTCCACACAGACAGTGACCCAAGCCGGGAATCGAACGTGGGTCCCTGGCGCTGTGAAGCAGCAGTGCTCACCAATATTATTTCCGATACAAACAGCCACATGAGTCAGAGGTTGCACAGTCACAGAGTAGGAGCATTGGGAGTAAGGTTGAAAGGTGAGGTGTGTTGAACACATGGAGGAAGCTGTAGTGAAAAAGTTCTTAAACGATAATTAGGTGTTTCTGATGAGTCGGTCCCAACAATTGCAGGATTCGATAATTCACCAGGTACGGCATCTTTGGTGATTACACATGAACAAAAAATGCCAGTTAGAAAAAGATCCACTTGTCCATCCATGATAGTTGTGATACTTTGCCCACTGCAATGCAGACTCTCCCCACCCAAAGCTATGTGATCTCTCAGGGGTCGAAGACAGAGATAAGGCAGAATATTGCGGGAGGGGAGGGGGGGGGAGAGTGGAAGAGAAACAGGCAGCCCCACCCCCAGTAACAAAGTGACCTTGGAGCCAACCCTTTCCACATCAGCCTGCCCGCACCCATAAGGTGCTGTGGGTGGGCAAAGAAGGGACAGTATGGGACCTCCACCCCTGGGAGCTACCGATTGGCTGGCAGCTCTGTCAGTTCTGACAATGTCAAGCGTGCGTTAGGTCCAGGTTCAGATTTATTTTGAAGGGATCCAGCGAGTCAGTGACCACCACTCAAACCTGTTCCAGAGGTTAATTACTCCCTAGAGAAAGAATCAACCCCAAAAATCCAACCTGGTTCTGCCCCAACCTATTGAGTTGAATCAATTTGTTTGCACAATCACATTCAGGCCCTAAAGTCTGGAATCAGCTCCAAGTGTCCACTTCTGTAAAGTGAAGAGACCAGATCTTGGCCAAGAAAGATATTTCAAACTGGGATCCAGTGACGGTTTATCAGGCTGTTTCCTGGGATGGCAGGTCTGTCACATGAGGAGAGAGTGGGTGGTGGATCCAGTCTTTGCAGGTTCCACCTTTACCAAATGTTACTGTGGCTGTTTCATAAATTATCGATCATAGAGACTTTCAAATGTCATCAGTATAAACGCCTGCATTTCCTGGTAAAGCTTTGGTATTTTTCAATCACTCGAGCTTCAATGCGACATGTTGGTATTCGGCATCATTTTCTCTGCTGGGATGTTGATGTTTCATGTTTGGAGCTGTGAAATCTTTGGGGATGTGCCTTCATTTTACTGTTCACTAGAGTGGTTTGATTTGATTTGATTTATTATTGTCACGTGTATACAGTGAAAAGTATTGTTTCTTGCGCACTATACAGACAAAGCATACCGTTCATAGAGAAGGGGAAATGAGAGAGTGCAGAATGTAGTGTTACAGTCATAGCTAGGGTGTAGAGAAAGATCAACTTAATGCAAGGCAAGTCCATTCAAAAGTCTGATGGCAGCAGGGAAGAAACTGTTCTTGAGTCAGTTGGTACGTGACCTCAGACTTTTGTATCTTTTTCCCGAAGGAAGAAGGTGGAAGAGAGAATGTCCGGGGTGCGTGGGGTCCTTAATTATGCTGGCTGCTTTGCCGAGGCAGCGGGAAGTATAGACAGAGTCAGTGGATGGGAGGCAGGTTTGCGTGATGGATTGGGCTACATTCAGAATCTTTTGTAGTTTCTTGCGGTTTTGGGCAGAGCAGGAGTCATACTAAGCTGTGATACAACCAGAAAGAATGCTTTCTATGGTGCATTTATAAAAGTTGGTGAGAGTCGTAGCTGACATGCCAAATTTCCTTGGTCTTCTGAGAAAGTAGAGGCATTGGTGGGCTTTCTTAACTATAGCGTTGGCATGGGGGGGACCAGGACAGGTTGTTGGTGATCTGGACACTCAAAAACTTGAAGCTCTCAATCCTTTCTACTTCGTCCCTATTAATGTAGACAGGGAAGTTTCCTCCTTTACGCTTCCTGAAGTCGATAGCAATCTCCTTCATTTTGTTGACATTGAGGGAGAGATTATTGTCGCCATACCCAGTTCACCAGATTCTCTGTCTCATTCCTGTACTCTGTCTCATCATTGTTTAAGATCCGACCCACTATGGTGGTGTCATCAGCAAACTTGAAAATCGAGTTGGAGGGGAATTTGGCCGCACAGTCATAGGTGTATAAGGAGTATAGTAGAGGCTGAGAACACAGCCTTGTAGGGCACTGGTGTTGAGGATTTTCATGGAGGAGATGCTGTTGCCTATTCTTACTGATTGTGTTCTGTGGGTTAGGAAGTTCAGGATCCAGTTGCAGGGGGAGGAGTCGAGGCCCAGGCTACAGAGTTTGGAAATTAGTTTTGTGGGAATAATAGTGTTGAAGGCTGAGTTCTGGTCAATAAATAGGAATCTGACATAGGTGTCTTTGTTATCTAGGTGTTCCAGGGTTGAGTGCAGGGCCAGGGAAATGGCGTCTGCTGTGGACCTGTTGCGGCGGTAGGCAAACTGTAGTGGATCCAGATAGTCCGGGAGGTTCGAATTGATTCATGCCATGACTAACCTTTCGAAGCACTTCATAATGATGGATGCCAGAGCCACCGGACCATGGTCAATAAGGCTGCTTGGCTTTTCTTCGATACCAGGATGATGGTCATCTTCTTGAAGCAGATAGGGACCTCAAATTGTTGTAAAGAGAGGTTGAAGATGTCTGTGAATACCCCCGCCAGCTGATCCGCGCAGGATCTGAGTGCTTGTCCGGGTACCCCATCCGGGCCAGTCGCTTTCCGTGGGTTGACCTTTGAGAAAACTGCTCTGACATCTGCAATAGTGACCCCAGATACAGGTTCATCCAGGGCTTCCAGGGTGGAGGGCATGCTCTCGCTGACCTCTTGCTCAAAACAGGCGTAGAATGCATTGAGCTCATCAGGGAGGGGTGCATTGGAGCCGGCGATTTTACATGCCTTCACCTTGTAGCCTGTTATGTCTTGCAGACCTTGCCATAGTCGGTGGGGGTCAGTGTGGCTAGCCTGGGACTCTAGCTTGGTCCGGTACTGTTTCTTGGCATCTTTGATGGATCTCCCTTAGATCATATCTGGCTTTCCTGTATAGGTCAGGGTCGCCTGACTTGAACACCTCAGACCTGGACTTCGGCGAGCAGTGGATATCCCTGTTCATCCATGGTTTCTGGTTGGGGAACACGCGGATTGGCTTCTTTGGCACACAGTCTCCTACACACTTGCTAATGAAGTCAGTTACTGTAGTGGCGTACCCGTTCAGACTGGTCGCAGAGCTTTTAAATATTGACCAATCCACTGACTCCAAGGAGTCCCGTAGGAGATCATCCGATTCTTCAGACCAATACTGCATGACTTTCTTTGATGGATTCTCCCTCTTTAGTTTTTGCTTGTAAGCCGGGAGCAGGAGCACAGCCTTGTGGTTTGATTTGCCAAAGTGTGGGCAGGCGATAGAGCGGTAGGCATGTTCAGCCTTCAGGAGAACAGTGACCAAGACACCACACAACCCTGCCACAGCAACCTCTGCAAGACGTGCTGGATCATCGACACAGATGCCATCATCTCACGTGAGAACACCATCCACCAGGTACACGGTACATACTCTTGCAACTCGGCCAACGTTGTCTACCTGATACGCTGCAAGAAAGGATGTCCCGAGGCATGGTACATTGGGGAAACTATGCAGACGCTGCGACAACGGCTGAATGAACACCGCTCGACAATCACCAGGCAAGACTGTTCTCTTCCTGTTGGGGAGCACTTCAGCGGTCACGGGCATTCGGCTTCTGATATTCGGGTAAGCGTTCTCCAAGGCGGCCTTCACGACACACGACAGCGCAGAGTCGCTGAGCAGAAACTGATAGCCAAGTTCCGCACACACGCGGACGGCCTCAACCGGGATATTGGGTTCATGTCACACTATTTGTAACGCCCACAGTTGCGTGGACCTGCAGAGTTTCACTGGCTGTCTTGTCTGGAGACAATACACATCTTTTTAGCCTGTCTTGATGCTCTCTCCACTCCCATTGTTTTGTTTCTTAAAGACTTGATTAGTTGTAAGTATTCGCATTCCAACCATTATTCATGTAAATTGAGTCTGTGTCTTTATAAACTCTGTTTGTGAACAGAATTCCCACTCACCTGAAGAAGGGGCTTAGAGCTTCGAAAGCTTGTGTGGCTTTTGCTACCAAATAAACCTGTTGGACTTTAACCTGGTGTTGTTAAACTTCTTACTATGATATTTGTGGAGCAGGTTTATTTGGTAGCACAAGCCACTAGCTTTCAGAGCGCTGCCCCTTCATCAGGTAAGTGGGAGTTCTGTTCACAAACAGGGCATATAAAGACACAAACTCAATTTACAAAATGATGGTTGGAATGCGAGTCTTTACAGGTGATCGAGTCTTAAAGGTACAGACAATGTGAGTGGAGAGAGGATTAAGCACGGGTTAAAGAGATGTGTATTGTCTCCAGCCAGGACAGTTGTCAGGACAGTTAGACACTAACTGTCCTGTCTGGAGACAATACACATCTCTTTAACCCGTGCTTAACCCTCTCTCCACTCACATTGTCTGTACCTTTAAGACTTGATTGCCTGTAAAGACTCGCATTCCAACCATTATTTTGTAAATTGAGTTTGTGTCTTTATATGCCCTGTTTGTGAACAGAACTCCCACTTACCTGATGAAGGAGCAGCGCTTCAAAAGCTAGTGCCTTGTGCTACCAAATAAACCCGTTGGACTTTAACTTGGTGTTGTGAGACTTCTTACTGTGCCCACCCCAGTCCAATGCCGGCATCTCCACATCATGATATTTGTGTAGCAGTGGTCTAGGATGTTTGGGCCTCTGGTGCAACAGGAGATGTGTTGTTGGTAACTTGATAGAACGCTCTTGAGCTTGGCCTGATTGAAGTCCCCAACCACGATGGACAAGATGTTTCGTCTCACGGCTATTTGTAGTGGTGTATATTTCATCCAGTGTGATCTTCACATCTGTATGGGGTGGGATATCAACTGCCATTAGGATAACGGAAGTGAACTCCAATGGAAGGGAGGAGGGGCGGCATTTTAGCCTCAGGTATTCTAGATCCGGGGAGCAGAAACTTGCCAGTGGTGGCTGTGTCAATCTCAATCTGGCTGTTGATGCAGAGTTTGTTCACACAGTTCAGGAAGTTGTTATCTATTGTCAGTGATCCTGCCCACACAGTGATAACCGAGGCACCTAGGCCATGAATCTCTGACTGACGCGATATTCAGATGACCAGGATGGATAACATTGTTATGTCCCTCAGACTCACATGAATATGATTTTGAGCAATATATTCAGGCAAAAAGATATAAAGGAATTGAATTTGAGTTTATTAAAGTGTTGAATTATATTTTGTTAAATTTGCAGTCACAGGTAGAAGGCTTGTCGAAGAAATGCAGCTGGACGCAGCGGATGATTGAGAGATGGTTTAGACGAAGGCGCAATCAAGATCGGCCAAGTTTGATGAAAAAGTTCCGAGAAGCTTGGTAAGTGTGAAATATTGCAGGTTCGTGTTCTGAATATCAAAATCTTGTGTTTCTTTTACAGGACACATTTTGTATATCTGATTGGTTTGGAGATTGAAATTTTTAATTGCTATTTTTAAAATTCGTTCATGGGACATGGGCATCGCTGACTAGGCCAGCATTTATTTCCCATCCCTAGATGCCCTTGAGAAGGTGGTTCTGAGCTGCCTTCTTGAACTGTTGCAATCCAGGTGATGTAGGTACACCCACAGTGCTGCTGATTGTGGTACGGTGACTTAAGGCGGCTTAATAGCACAGTGGTGCGCACTGCTGCCTCACAGCGCCAGGGACCCAGGCCTTGGGTCACTATCTGTGTGGACTTTGCACATTCTCCCCATGTCTGTGTGGGTTTTCTCCGGGTGCTCCGGTTTCCTCCCACAGTCCAAAGATGTGCGGGTTAGGTGGATTGGCCATGTTAAATTGACCCTAGAGTCGGGGGATTAGCAGGGTAAATGTGTGGGTTATGGGAATAGGACTTGAGTGGGATTGTAGTCGGTACAGACTCGATGGGCCGAATGGCCTCCTTCTGTACTATAGGGATTCTATGATTCACTGACAGGGCTGATCCGTCTGCCTTTGATTGTCGGAAAAACCTGTCTGGTTCACTAATGTCTTTTAGGGAAGGGAATCTGGCATCCTTATCCAGTCTGGCCTACATGTGACTCCAGAGCCACAGCAATGTGGTTGAATTTTAATTGCCGTCTGAAACGGCCCAACAAGCCACACAGTTTAAGGGCAATAAATGTTAGTGACCCTCAGATCCCATGTGCGGTTGATAGGCCGTGCTAACTTGTCCCTTCTTGTCAGGGGGATTTGTTGGGTAAATACGTGGGATTATAGGGATAGGTCCTGGGTGGGATTGTTGTCGGTGCAGGCTCGATGGGCTGAATGGTCTCTTTCTGCACTATAGGGATTTTATGATTCTAAGAAAAATGTCATCTTAAAGTTGCCATATCCAAAAGCATAGCTACTCCGCTGGGAGTGTCAGCCTAGATTTTGTGATCTGTTTTTGGGACTAGGAGTTGTTGTGGTGCAGTGGGTAATGTCCCTGTCTCTAAGTCTGGAGCCCCAGGTTCGAGTCCCGCTCCAGGACCTATTTACCAATGAAGGTACATTCATAATGTGACCAAACAGGATGATTCTCAGCCTGTGAATCTTTCCAAACACCCCGCTGACAGCTGGTAAGAGTGGGAGAGACCTCTGGGCAACCATGCTTGATGTGGAGTGACCTCTGGTGATAGGTTAGTGACCTGTTCCAGGAAAGATTAGCTACGGAGACAGCTATCAGCATGTGGTCCGTCTGCCTCATGCACCACTTGGTGTGGGAAGAGGGAAGAATAAGAAGATTTTCTGGAATGTGGCTGAGGAGAAGGCAGCTCCTGACCTCGCTGTGGGATGTAGAATTGGTAAACCTCATGCTCGAAACACCATCAGAGGGCTGGATTGTAGAGCTGTGTTATCTGCTCCTTTGTCTGTATGAAGGTTGGCAACAAGAGAGTGCCACTGGAGATGGGTGAGGTATTGATGAGTTGACGTGTCTTAAAGGCTGTTGGTAATCCCCTGCAGTGGGAGTGCTGCCTGACAGCCTTTCACCTACCCGTGTCTGCAGCTCTTCCATGTAATCCAGCTTGTCAGCTTCAATGAGGTAGTTTCCCCCCACTCCACCCCCAGCTTCATCCCCCGTGCTCACACCTTCTCTGACATATCGGTTTGGAGACAAAGGGTAAGATTCTCTATTGGGAGAGAGGGACTCCATATGTATCTGCACACTTCCTCTTAATTGCCTGCTTAACAACATTAATTACCTTCCTCGTTCTCCGACTCACTCCCTACCTGCCCCTGGGAAAGACAGCAAGGGGAGACTGCATGCTGAGATACTGAACAACATTCTTTTGCAATTTCCCTGCTCCCCCCACCTCCACCTGTCAGCATATCCAGGGTGACGGGTTTATATGTGGGGTCCTCCTCCCCCTCCCCCAGCCTCCCAGCTCCAGGCAGGAAGGGCAGCCAATGCTCCTGGTGGCACTGCTGACATGGGAGAGCTTCCAACTTCCTATTGGTGGGATTTCTGTGCTCATTGGACAGTGGGTCTGAAGTTGCTGAGATAAGTGCCTGATTGCATTGGGATAGCTTCTGGCCTCCCGGAGACACACAATTCCCACTGGGTTTTCCAGCTGCAGTGAGCAGACATCAGCCCCAAACATTTCCCACTCCATGGCGAGGCACTGTGCGAGGCGTTTCAATTATCTTCTCGCTTTGTTGATCACTGTACTTCTCTCACCATCGTCACAAAGACAGGCTACCTGGGCATTGATGTTGCTGTTTGTGGGAGCTTGCTGTGCAGGGATTAACTGCTATCTTTCCTATGTTGTAGCAGTAACTATACTTCACACAGTGCTTCCATGTCTGCAAAGTACTTTGGAGTATCCTAACGTCATGAGAGGTTTTTTATTTATTTTTCTATTCACTGGGCTGGCTGGCTGGGTGATTTTTAGGTATGTAATGTTCCTGCCCACTCTGGCAATCTCCCTGTGCCGACTCAGCAAATAGATAGACAATCACAGGCTGCTGGGCACAGAGAGAAACCAGCGCTGTGTCCCTGTGTACTGGTTACTGAGAACATTCTTCCTGAAGGTTCTCACTGCTGTGGCTGGAAAGGAATCGTCCTTTATTACACTTCATTTCAACATAAATGTTGTTTATTGTTCAAAGTATCCAGAGTGTCAGCTGACCTGTCAATGTTGCATTGGAAACTGGGTTCATGAACAGAACACTTCAGCGTGAGTCAGGAGACTGAATGTTGGAGTGAAACAGAATGCTGGGAATTCTCGGCAGGTCAGGCAGCATCTGTAGGGAGAGAGAGACCCAGTTAATGTTTCCCATCAATTATCTTTTGTCAGAACACGACCAAAAGCTGTCTCTAAAACTGACTAAATCCCTCCCAAGGCTCTGCCTCAGGATGTCCGTGTTAGCTGATATTGTTCATGGATTCTCTTCAGGTTAAATCAACTGCCATTAACCCTCTGCTAAAAATACCAATCCTTGAACCCAGCATCCCTCAAACAACCAGCCCATCTCCAACCTCTCTTTCCTCTCTCAAATCCTGGTACATATTAGAGGGTGAGGGGGATTAGTCATAGAACATAGAACATAGAACAGTACAGCACAGAACAGGCCCTTCGGCCCACTATGTTGTGCCGAGCTTTATCTGAAACCAAGATCAAGCTATCCCACTCCCTATCATCCTGGTGTGCTCCATGTGCCTATCCAATAACCGCTTAAATGTTCCTAAAGTGTCTGACTCCACTATCACTGCAGGCAGTCCATTCCACACCCCAACCACTCTCTGCGTAAAGAACCTACCTCTGATATCCTTCCTATATCTCCCACCATGAACCCTATAGTTATGCCCCCTTGTAATAGCTCCATCCACCCAAGGAAATAGTCTTTGAACGTTCACTCTATCTATCCCCTTCATCATTTTATAAACCTCTATTAAGTCTCCCCTCAGCCTCCTCCGCTCCAGAGAGAACAGCCCTAGCTCCCTCAACCTTTCCTCATAAGACCTACCCTCCAAACCAGGCAGCATCCTAGTAAATCTCCTCTGCACTCTTTCCAGCGCTTCCACATCCTTCTTATAGTGAGGTGACCAGAACTGCACACAATATTCCAAATGTGGTCTCACCAAGGTCCTGTACAGTTGCAGCATAACCCCACGGCTCTTAAACTCCAACCCTCCAGACAAATACAGTCATGGTGAATATGTGGAGTTACGGGGAGATGGCCTGGGTAAGACACTTGGTCAGAGAATTGGTGCAGGGACACAGTGGCACAGGGACCCTGGAACCCAGGAACCCTGGGTTCGATTCCCGGCTTGGGTCACTGTCTGTGCGGAGTCTGCACATTCTCCCCGTGTCTGCGTGGGGTTCCTCCGGGTACTCCAGTTTCCTCCCACAGTCCAAAGGTGTGCGGGTTAGGTGGATTGGCCATGCTAAATTGCCCCTTAGGGACTAGCTAGGGTAAATGCATGGGGTTATGGGAATCGTGCCTGGGTGGGATTGTGATCGGTGCAGATTCGATGGGCCAAATGATTCCATGATATCGTCACCTCCAACTCCATTCCCATTTCCCCCACAGCGCCAGGGACCCGGTTCAATTCCAGACTTGCCTAACTGTGCGGAGTCTGTATGTTTTCCCCGTGTCTGCATGGGTTTCCTCCGGGTGCTCTGGTTTCCACACACAGTCCAAAGATGTGTCGCTTAGAGGGATTAGCCATGGTGAATATGTAGAGTTATGGGGATAGGGCGGGGGAGAGGGCTTGGATAAGACACTTGGTCAGAGAGTTGGTGCAGACTTGATGGGGCCGAATGGCCTCCTTCTGCCCTGTAGGGATTCTATGACTGTGACAAAGGTAAACATTCCATCCTCGTTTCTCTGACCAGTTCACAGCCTTTAACACAGTTGAACTCCACCATCTCCCCTCTCCATTGTTGTCCTGCTGGGTGGGACTGCTCTCACCTGGTTCCCTTCTCCTCTATCCTAGCCTGAGAACCACCTGCATCGAGTCTGCTTTGACAAAGGGTCATCTGGACTCGAAACGTCAGCTCTTTTCTCTCCTTCCAGATGCTGCCAGACCTGCTGAGATTTTCCAGCATCAGCAGTAATTTGCTTTTATTTACTGCAGTAGTTTCCCTTTCTGCTCTCACACAATCACCCCAAGGATCTGTCCGTGTGCCTTCCCCCCTCCTATTTCTCACATACATTCTGTCCCTCAGTGCGTTATCTGAAAGTACATTGCTGCTTTTCACATGGACATGAATGACACTTCCCTCTCCCTCACCACCGCCTTCTCTTAACGCTCCCACTGTCTGGCTGAAGGAGCAAAAATGTCATCCAATTCAATACTGAGAAGTCTGAAGTCCGCTCCCTGCTTCACACCCTGTTCCCTAGTTATCGACTCCATCCTGTTCCCTAACAACAGTCTCAGATTAACTCAACCTGTTTGTCACCTTTAATCCTGAGATTATCTTCCGGTCTCCTGCTCCCACCATCACTAACACTGCCTATTTCCAATAACTTTGCCCAGTTTTGTCCTGTCTCAGCTTATCCGCTGCTGAATCCCTCACCCTTGCCTCCATTACCTCTGGATGTGACTATTCCAAAGCACTTCCTCGCTGCTCTCCCGCATTCTAAACCCTCAGATTCATTCAAAACTGCTGCTTGTGTCTTGTCCCTTCAAGTTGCACTGTTCCCCTATCACCCCTGTGCTCAGTGACCTACACTGAGTTCCAGTCAGAGCTTTAAAATTCTCATCCTAGTTTTCAATTCCCTCCCTAGCCTCGTCCCTCCCAGTCTACTCAATCCCCTCCGGTCCCGCAATCCACTGCCATCTCCCTCCTCTAATTCTGCACTCGTGAATTGGCTCCTCCTCTAGTGGTTTGATTCAGTTGCCCAGGCCCTAAGCAGCTTCCCTGAACCCATCCCCGCCCCGCCCCTTCTTCCCCACGCCCCTCCACTTGGGGGGGCTGGGGGGCAGTGAGGTGACTGGCGCAGCCCAGACCACAACACAAGCAATCGAGAATTGGCGGCATGTTTTATTCCATGTTCAGGTTTTTTATCTCAAGCCACAGTGTCGGTTATGGTGCAAATCAGGCTGGGCACTCAGGGTATTTTGCGTTGGCAGCAGAGGCCGCTCTCCCCCTCCTCTCCCACTATGGGGATTGTGTCATTCCTGCTGGATTAACCTGGTGATGTTGGACATTTCAGTGGCTGGGCTCTGAAAGAGGGAGCTGTTAAGTGGTTTTCTCGGAAGGAGGTTTTATGGCTCGTAGCACATAAACTATACAATAAAGTGACAATAAAAGTCAATGTTAGTTTGCACAAGAAAATTGGATAATCTGCGCACAATCTGTGACCATAAATTAGCAATTGGAACAGTGCGGTGTCATCATTCAGAGGAAGATTAAGCCAAATCGGGACATTTGATCTGACCTCAAATCTGTGAATTTCCTCTTCATTGTAGCAAGCTGTGCATTAATCTCGGAGCATCTGCTCAAAAGTGATATCAGATTCCTTATGTTTCAAAATTAAATCTATGATTTATTGAGATCAAAATGGGAGAGTTAGTGTGGAGCTATCTCCCGTAATGGTAGTTTTAGTAGTTTGAATAATTAAGTGCACAGATTTTTTTCCCCGTATTCCTGCAACATTGCTGCCTTGTACTGGACACAGTCACACAGGAATGTGTTCTTTACCTTGCCTTTATGCCCAAATCTTCACAGCAAGTGTCAGCAATGTCTGACTGTTGGTGACATTACAACCAACACCAGTCCTATTCTCATCACCACAAGAGCAGAGATAACTGGATAGTGGACTACAAATCCTGACCCACTCCCTGTCTTGGGGACACAGTAAGGAATCCCAATGCCTGCACTGGACTCCAGAGGCAGTACACTCACTGTGCTGGGAAATTGTCTCGGTGACATCCAGTGAATCAGCAGAGGCGTACGTTCATGCTGAGCCTCTCACTCATCACGTGAATGTGTCAGCAGCAGCAAGCATTGACATGGCGGACATTACCCAATGCAAGCTTAGAAGCATGCCACAAGCAATGGGTTCAAAGGTGATACCAAGATACCTTCCGGAGAATGACTTTTACTGGGCCTGGGAGATGGTTACCTATCTCTACCCACTGACCCAGAGAGAGAATGCACAGGAGCAAACTGGGAAGAAAATCATAGAACCACAAAGGTTTACTTCGCAAGGGGGCGGCACGGTAGCACAGTGGTTAGCACTACTGCTTCACAGCTCCAGGGACCTGGGTTCGATTCCCGGCTTGGGTCACTGTCTGTGTGGAGTTTGCACATTCTCCTCGTGTCTGCGTGGGTTTCCTCCGGGGGCTCCGGTTTCCTCCCACAGTCCAAAAGTGTGTGGGTTAGGTTGATTGGCCGTGCTGAAATTGCCCCTTAGTGTCCTGAGATATGTAGGTTAGAGTGATTAGTGGGTAAATATGTAGGGATATGGGGGTAGGGCCTGGGTGGGATTGTGGTCGGTGCAGACTCGATGGGCCGAATGGTCTCCTTCTGCACTGTAGGGTTTCTATGGTTCTATGGTAAGTAGGAGGCCATTCGACCCATCAAATCTGTGTCAGAACTTTGCAAGAACAATCCAGAACTAATCCTACTATCCCATTCTCTCCCCATGCCCTCTATCTTCCTCCAGATAAATAAATATCCACATTTTTGTTAAACGACCTCAGCCACTCTATGGCAAAGTATTCCGTGCTCCAACAGCCCTTTGGGTAAATATGTTTCCCCTAGTCTCTCCCCTCAGTTGTTTTGGAGCGAGAAGGAGTCAATCCTGGTTCCACAATGAACGAACTGAAATAAATTAGATTTCCATCGGCAGCTTCCTAACTAGCCCCTGATTAGTATATTTACATTTATATTTATTGGTATATTAGTGGGCAATCTAGTTGTGAGGGAACCCTTGGGGACGAGAGACTATAATATGGTAGAATTCTTTGTCAAGGTGGATAGTGATGTAGTTGATTCTGAGACCAGGGTCCTGAATCTCAATAAAGGAAATTATGATGGTATGAATTGGCCGTGATGGACTGATAAACATTACTGAAAGGAAAGACAGTGGACAGGCAATGGCAGACATTTAAAGAATGAATAGGTGAACTCCAGAAGTTGTTTATTCCTGTTTGGCACAAGAGTGGTAAGGAAATTGTAGCCAAGGAAATTGTAGCCAAACCATGGCTTACAAGGGAAATTAGCGACAGTATCAGATTCAAGGAAGAAGCTACAAATTGGCAAGAAAATGTAATAGGCCTGATGATTGGGAGCAGTTTAAAATTCAGCAAAGGAGGACCAAGGGGTTCATTAAGAAGGGAAAAATAGTGTATGAAAGTAATCTAGCGAGGAACATAAAAACTGACTGTAAAAGTTTCTATAGGTATGTAAAGGGAAAAAGATTGACAAAATTCTTACAGTCAGAAACAGGAGAATTCATAACGGGGAATAAGGAAATGGCTGAGGAATTAAATTCATTCTTTCCTTCAGTCTTCACAAAGGAAGACATGAATAATGTGCCAGAAGTGTTGAGAGAAACATGTTTTAGTGAGGAGCTGAAGGAAATCAGCATTAGTAGAGAAATGGTTTTGGGGAAATTGATGGGATTGAAGGTGGATAAATTCCCAAGTCCTGATAATCTTCATCCCAGAGTACTTAATTTGATTTGATTTGTTATTGTCATATGTATTAGTATACGGTGAAAAGTATTGTTTCTTGCGTGCTTATATAGACAAAGCATGCCATTCGTAGAGAAAGAAAGGAGAAAGTACAGAATGTAGTGTTACAGTCATAGCTAGGGTGTAGAGAAAGATAAACTTAATGTGAGGTAGGTCCATTGAAGAGTCTTGATGGCACCAGGGAAGAAGCTGTTCTTGAGTCGGTTGGTACGTGTCCTCAGACTTTTGTATCATTTTCCCGACAGAAGAAGGTGGAAGAGAGAATGTCCAGGGTGCGTGGGGTCCTTAATTCAGGAAGTGGCCCTGGAACTAGTAGATCCATTTGTGGCTATTTTCCAAAATTCTTTGGACTCTGGAATAGTTCCTACAGATTGGAGGGAAGCTAATGTGAGCCAACAGGGTTAGACAGGGTAGATGCAGAAAGAATGTTCCCGATGGTAGGAAAGTCCAGAACTAGGGCTCATAATTTGAGGATAAGAGGTAAACCTTTTAGAACTGAGGTGAGGGGAAATTTCTTCACCCAGAGGGTGATGAATGTGTGGAATTCACTGCCACAGAATGTAGTTGAGGCCAAAACATTGTCTGATTTCAAGAAGAAATTAGACATAGCTCTTGGGATAAAAGGATATCCCAGGTGGCACAGTGGTTAGCAGGGCGGCACGGTAGCACAGTGGTTAGCACTGCTGCTTCACAACTCCAGGGACCTGGGTTCGATTCCCGGCTTGGGTCACTGTCTGTGTGGAGTTTGCACATTCGCCTCGTGTTTGCGTGGGTTTCCTCCGGGTGCTCTGGTTTCCTCCCACAGTCCAAAGATGTGCGGATTAGGTTAATTGGCCATGCTAAAATTGCCCTTAGTGTCCTGAGATACGTAGGTTAGAGGGATTAGCGGATAAATATGTAGGGATATGGGGGGAGGGCCTGGGTGGGATTGTGTTCGGTGCAGATTCGATGGGCCAGATGGCCTCTTTCTGCACTGTAGGGTTTCTATGATATGGCGGGGGGGGGTTGCTGTTTCTCTGTTACCGGGTAATGCCTGCTTCAGGCATTGAACCAACTATTACCAACATGGCAGCCTCTGTATCTCTGGGAGATCACACCTTCAGCTTCGTCCCCTCCACTTGAACTGAGACAATGGGTGTGACAAGGAGTAGTTTCTCCGCCTACACTTTGATGCATCCTCATTAGGAAAATGTTTATTTTGCACTCTATACATTTCATATTTGAAAATTTTGACACTTGCTAACTTTTCTGTCCAGTTAATTTCGCCCAAATCCCCTTTTGTGCCTTTATCTTGGCCTTCTCATGATCTTGCTTATGTCCATATTTATGTTGTGTTTGCTATTTCCCACTGTTCTCCCATTTGTCCCAATTGCTTAAGCAATGCTTCTTTCCTTGTTGCACAGACACACCGAGGCAGCAGTCCTTTAAATCTGAATATTTCCCCTCGTGTTTTATCTTTCTCCATTGATGGAGTGGGGCGCTGCTTTGGAAACGAGATTGGGGGCTCACCTGCCCAAGGCCTTCCAAATTCTGAAGAGTTCAGTTGGATAGTTGTTGAGAAAAAGCTTCCTCTTGTCTTCGTAAATATAAGACAGTCACCAATATATCCACAAGGAATTCTGGAAAAATATCTTTTATTTGAAAAAGCGCAGTTGTGGAGTTGGTTACCATGGTGAGGTTAATGGGGAAACTAGATAAACATGAGGAGGAGAAATGGAGGATATGCTGATGGAGTGCGATGAAACGGGGTGGAAAGAAGTTTGTGTGAAAGATTCACCCGCTGACGTTCTGTCAATTCTATCCATTACATTCCCATCCAAAGATAAACCACACTTTGATAAAGCCAATAAAATAAACATATATAAATCATAAATTTGTGGCCAAAAGAAGACCACAACCGAGGAGAAAGTGGTGATATCGAATAGGATACGGATAGGGACACTCAAAGTAGAAGTCACCTGATTGCGGAAAGGAGGGGAGACGGAGACAGAGATGGATCAGGGAGGAGGTGACCGATTGATGTGAGGGGAACTGATGAGAAGGAGGGGGGAGGGGGGGGGTGGGGCGGGGGGGATAGCACCTCAGCTTTAATGTTGCTTTTCCTGCAGGGTGGAGATGTTAATTGTAATGCACTGCCCATTCCCACCCTTCGACCCCTGACCCTAGGTCTCAGTCTCTTCCAATAGTATCTGCACCACAGCCTTTGAGGAAAGATCCACTATCCTGAGTACGTTGATGCTCCAAGTGCCTTTCCTGCTTCAGATTTCTGGGATCCACAGGCAGAGCAGAGAAACCTTGTGGCCAAAATGTGCCACGGACTCTGTGTCCTCGATTCCTCAGTAGCAGTTTGGTCTGGACTTGGTGTCTTGCACTGATATCAATGGACAGGGCTTAGGGAGTGGGCCAATGGGATAGTGCTTTCAAAGAGGCAGCATTGAGCTGAATGGCCTCCTCTTGTGCACTGTGAATGATGAGCACTTTCTCATTGCAGTCAGTGTGGTTTTGTACGGAAATTATTTGACGATATAAATGGTTTGTTTTCTAGCTGGCGATGTACATTTTATCTCCTGGCATTTACTGGTGGCGTTGCTGTCCTCATTGATGTGAGTATTTTCACTGCAGGATTTGACACGTAGTGAACGTACAGTGGCAACTCCATGTGCTTGAGTTTTAGTCTTGGTTAATTTTGATACATTCAGGGCGAGTTCACCCTGGCAGGAACTCGACAGGACAGGAGTTAATATTCAGGTGGTATATTTACCACCCATCAATAGGCAACCTCCCTCACCAGGTGCAACAGTTGGAGATTTTGGCTGGCGATTGTGGTTTTTCAACCTGAACCCTGGGGGGGGGGGCGATTCTCCCAAAAGTGCTGAATTGGCAAGAAAACTGGTCTAGATTACAACTGTTTTTTCAGTGCAACTTCAGACCTGAATCTCCAGAGGTCATAATCGTGAATATCATTAAAAACCCGGGGAGCGGGGCCTATTCGTGCCGGAGTCTGACAGTTCCGGAACTCTGCGCATGTGCAGTGGTCATGATCTGTCAGTCTCCCCGTTTGCTGGCCAACCCGGGGCCCCCTCAGTGCTGCCCCTTTCCACCCCCCTCCCCCACGGCCCTATTACGGTCCCCACAACAATTCCTGGCCAGCCCCAACCCCCCCTCCCCACCCTCCCATCCCCGAGCGCCCCGATGTCCAGCCCCCCACACCCAGCAGTGGCGATCTCCCCTCACCCCAGCAGACCCACCCCCTGCCCACCCTGATCACTGGCCTCCTTCCAGCCCAGACCGATCCTCATCCAGAGTGGCATTGAGACGCCCCCATGCCCACCAATCGCCCCCTAGGCTCTTCCCACAATAGGCTCCACCCCCTTGGCACCACCCGATGGGCAGTGCCAAGGTGCCCCCTGGGCATGGGCACTTTGCCTCTTGGGCAGTGTTGGCGGCACAGGCTGGCACTGTCAGGGTGCCAATGCCCAGGAGGCACCATCTCCCTGCCCCTTGCCCCTTCACCCTAGCAGGGTCTCCCACTAGTTCCCCGGGCGTGGGGAGCTACTCCAAACCCCACCGGAGTGAAATACTCTTGGCGGGGTGGGAGATGCTATCAGGCCCGGCAAGTTCCATGCCACGCCCGATAATCACATTAAAATAGATTTAAAATACATTTTAAAAAGATCTGAATCACTTACCTCTCCTCCCGTCGGTTTCCAGCACCGTCCCGACTGCGACTGTTCTCCGGCTCTGGGAGATGTGAATGTGTCGGGAACTCGTGATTCATGCGCATCTCCCGACCCGCCAGAAAATGTGCGGCTCGCGATGGGAGAATCGCCCCCCGATTACGAAATTCCTGATCTCTCCACATTAATGAGACTCTGTTGGTTCCACCTCAGAACTCCCTTAGGTAAGGTACTCGGAAGTTTTCATTGTTTAAACCACCCTGGATCTGATGTAGAGGACACCCAACCTTTGGTACACATCTGGGAAGCAAGGGGTGGTTGGCATAGCAGCCAGTTTGCATCGTTACGTTACCGTCCAGAGACCCCTTTCTTTTCTGGGGTACAAGAGACAGTGGGGGCAATTCTGCCATCGCGACCCGCAAATTTTCTGGCAGGTTGGGTCGGGAGATGCGCATGTCGGCCATTTCGCGGGACTGTCCCAGAGCCGGAGAACAGTCGCAGTCGGGACGGTGCTGGAAACCGGTGGGAAGAGAGGTAAGTGATTTAAATCTGTTTTTAAATGTATTTTAAATCTATTTTAATGTGATTATCGGGCTTGGTACAGAACTTGCAAAGCCCGATAGCATCTCCCACCCTGCCAGGAGTATTTCACTCCGTTGGGATTTAGAGTAGCTCTCCATGTTCGGGAGCTAGCGGGAGACCCCGCCAGAGTAAAGGGGGAGGGGGCAATCGGGGCCCCCTAGGGTGTCGGGCGGCGGGAGTTGGTGCCCGCTGGGCATGGGCACCCTGGTAGTGCCAGTCTGTAACCCTGGCACTGCCCAAGGGGCAAAGTGCCCACACCCAGGGGGCACCTTGGCACTGCCCAGCAGGCATCGGGCAGTGTCAAGGGTTGGCGGGGCCTATTGTGGGTGGGGCCTCGGGGGTGATCGGTGGGGGTGGGGGGGTCCCGCTGCCACTCTGCATGGTGTTCGGTCTGGGCTGGAGGGAGGCCAGTGATCGGGGTGAGGTGTGCTCTGCCGGGGGGGGGGGGGCGGGGGTCTGCCTCCTGCCAGGGGGGTGTGCCTCTGGGGTTGCAGCGGGGGGGGGGGGGGGGGGGGAGGGAGCGGGTCAGGGAGGGGAAGGGGGCCTGCTGTGGTGGGGGGGGTGGGGGGATCACCATTGCTGGCAGGGGGAGGGGGGAGCCTGGAGATCGGGGCACTCCAGGACTCGGGGGGGAGATGGGGGCGTCGAGGCTGACCTGGGAATTGTCATAGGGGCCGCGATCGGGTCATGGTGGTGTCGGGAGGGGCAGCACTGTGGGGAGTCCCGGCTCGATTGGGACCTCTGCATTGCACAGAGTGGGGAGATTCAGGTCTGAAGTTGCACTAAAAAAGCAGTCATGATCTAGACCAGTTTTCCCGCCAATTCAGCATTTTTGGGAGAATCGCTCCAGTACTGCAAGCAGCTACAGGAATCTCCACTGAATTCATGTCTTTGAATTGAAATCTACTTTTGCAGTATAGCGAGGGTTGATGAGCTCGAATTGCTGACAGAAGCAGGAAAGGGGCTGCCTATAATCAACTGGCACAGCAGCGATATCATCAGATTCTCCATTATTCAACACCCTTGGGTGGCACAGTGACACAGTGGTTAGCACTGCTGCCTCACAGCGCCAGGGACCCAGGGTGGCACAGTGACACAGTGGGTTAGCACTGCTGCCTCACAGCGCCAGGGACCTGGCTTCAATTCCAGCCTCCGGTCACTGTCTGTGTGGAGTTTGCACGTTCTCCCCGTGTCTGCGTGGGTTTCCTCCGGGTGCTCCAGTTTCCTCCCACAGTCCAAAGATGTGCAGGAAAGTTGATCGGCCATGCGAAATTGACTCTAGTGTCAGGGGATTAGCAGGGTAAATATGTGGGATTACGGGAATAGGGCCTGGGTGGGATTGTGCTTGGTGCAGACTCGATGGGCCAAATGGCCCCCTTCTGCACTGTAGGGATTCTATGATTCTATGACCCTTGTGGTGGGTGGCGAGTGCGCTGTAGTTTAAACTTATTAATTGACTGTAAAGACATGGCACGTTGTGAGGAAGTGACAGGTATTATAGAATTACTAGTTTGTTCTTTCTCTGGTATTTTGAGTGTAAAGGAAGGTTTAGCTGATATTTATTCTAATACTGTCTACACACAGGTTATCGGAGTTTTTGATTAATGCTGTCCATGCTGTATTTTCCTATTCTTTTGTAGAAACCATGGTTTTATGATACGTGGGAGGTGTGGGTAGGATATCCCAAACAGGTGAGTTTACTTTTAACTGCTGAGCCGCTAATTGCGTGGTTTCTGCCCACTTTCAAATCCTTGTGTTGGTAATTGTCAAAGGTTCAGCTTTCCTCTTGGTGCAGTTAGCACTGAAGGTGTTTGTGAAACTGCTCTCTCTCTCAGGCACTCCCTCAGGGTGGAGGTGACTTGCTTCGACTCTGGTTTGATGGGTTTTGAGGTGGCTGATCAGTCCAATGCCTGATCTACAGATTCTGTCACATGTGGGGCAAGTGGTTCTGGAAGTGTGGGGCAGAAGGATCGTTCGGACGTTTGCTCCCTCTGATGCCTCGACTTTGTGTCTGTACGCTCCCAAAGTCCCGCGATGTGTCCCCTGCCTTCCCGAATGAAACTTCTCCATTTTGAACCTTCTCCATTGTGTTCAGTCACGAGCCGGGGTTTCCCACCAGTCGGCAAGAGAAGTTTGATCTCTTCAGCAAAGCATTTCACTGTCTTCCTGGGAGTCTCCGCCACAACCAAGTTCCTAGTGGGACGGTTGCTTTAGGAACCTGACATACAAGTGATATGTGCTGTCCAGTGGAGCTGGTTTTGAGGTTAGCGCCTCGATGCTGGTCTTGCTGCTTTGGACGAGGGTGGTGTTGTTGGACTGCCTTGAGGCAGTAGACTCTGGACTGATCCACAACTAAAGCTAGTTCCGAAAGCTAGTGGCTTTTGCTACCAAATAAACCTGTTGGACTTTAACCTGGTGTTGTGAGACTTCTTACTGTGTTTACCCCAGTTCAACGCCGGCATCTCCACATCCTGATCCACAACTGCCAGGAGCTCTGCATCACTGGCTATTTCTCAGACACTGTGACCCAGACATTGCTGAGAAACTCTGAACTCTCCTTAGCAATAATGTTAAACTCTGTGCACATCTGTTTGGGACTCTCCCCAGAATATTAGTGTGTCCTGAGGTAGTTGGAGTAGCAGCTTCAGATATACTGACCTGAATGTAAAGGAGAGAATCCTCTTCCTAACCCCACATTAAAACCTCTTGGGCTACTACTCACCGCATGCCCCCCGCCCCCCCAAAAAACCCCATTGCTACCTTTATACCAATCCCATCCCCATTGCAGTCACTGACCTCTCTCTCGTCATGGTCTCTGCTGTCCCAGATCATTGCCGATTGATATCCTTCCCCCTGACTATTGTTCCTGCTACCCTTAATGGTCACCCCTCACCAATGAAGGACTTAGTTGAGGGTTACTGGGGTCACAGTGACTCATTTGTCTTGTTCCCTTTGCCAGTGAGCTGCCTGGACTCACACATTGTGTCCACAACGTGTCAGTTGAAGGGGGCTGGAGTCCAGGGCCCAATATCAGATGTGCCATAGGCAGTGTTCCGGTAGGGAACATTTCCTTCACCATGTGGTTCCGGTTGCTCTGTTTTCTATGTCATTGTGTGTGGGAGAACTATTCTCAATTTCTAATTAATAGCCTGCGTGAAAAACAATCTGTACAATTTCCGCTTTCATTCTTCTTCTGATAGTCCTTAGTCTGTATCCTGGTTTCTAACTCCCCAAACAAATCCACACTCCTTACTACCTCAGAACCTTCCATATGTTTGCAAGTTAAAATTCAGCCTTAATTCATAACGAGAACTTTTTATTCTTGATTATTCTACAAATCATCGTTATATGATTCTCCTAACTGCCTCAGTTACTGTTCCGTACTGAGGGAGTGCAACATTGTCAGCAGTGCCCTCCTCTAGATGAAATGTTTAACTGAGGCCTTGTCGCTCCCTCCCATTTTGATATAAACAAACTCAGGATACAACTTCGACCATTTGTCTTTCCACTGCCATCCCATAATCCTTTGTGCCGGATCTTGACAGACAACTGATAAGACCGCATGCCCACTGCCCCCGAGTGCTGTCTCTCCCTCTCCCTCTTTCTCTCTCTCTGCCCCCCCCCCCACCCCTTGCTCTCTGCCCCCCACCCCTTGCTCTCTGCCCCTCCCCATCCCTTGCTCTTTAATTTAATGATGGAGGTCTAAGGCCACCGTGTTCTTTCTCTGATGCCATTGACATGTCTGGAAATTCACGTTGCTCTAGCTGCTGCCAAATCATCGAGATGTCGGGTAACCGTGATGTGATTGGAAGCTCTGTCCAGGCACGAATCCCATGGGAGTGGGTGGATTGCCTATTTTGCCTTCCGATGACACACTGACTCCAGTGGAGGGTAACCTCGTGTGGAACTAGCATTGTGGCCAATCCTTTCAGCCGAAAGCAGCCAGGGTTGGTTCAGATTAACCTGCTGATTCCGATCTGAGATTACAGTCAGCGGGCTTTGTGTTGTGAGGATGTTTCATTCTGTCTGCTCCGAGTCACTGATTGATGTGGAACTGGGGGGAGCTTTGGAAGCTGTGGTTGTGTCTGAACCTGGTGACCGGGATTGTCCACCCTGTACAGGGGTCAGTTAAATACAACATAGAGCAGCTTCCATAATGTTAACCCATTAGCCTTGCGATTATTTTCTGCACTTGTTTGTGGCATTTTAAATCTACGCACCTGAATCGCCACCGTCCCCCCCCAGTCTCTTTGGACATTCACTGTGTTTAACTTCACACCATCTAGAAAGTTCTCTGGTCTTTCCTTTTTCAGTCCAAAATGAATAACCTCACACCTGCTTAGATTGAAATCCATCTGCCACAGTTTAGTCCATTCACCCAGCCTATCAATATCCCTTTGTAATTTCCTGCTACCATCTATGCTGTCCACAATGCTGCCTAACTTTGTGTCATCAACAAATCTACACGGTAGAATAGTGGTTAGCACTGCTGCGTCACAGCGCCAGGGACCCGGGTTCAATTTCCGGCTTGGGTCACTGTCTGTGCAGGGTTTGCACAATCTCCCTGTGTCTGCGTGGGTTTCCTCCGTGTGCTCCAGTTTCCTCCCAAAGTCCAAAGATGTGCGGGTTAGGTGAATTAGCCATGCTAAATTGCCTCTTAGTGTCAGGGGGATTAGGAGGGTAAATGTGTGGGATTACGGGGATGGGACCTGGGTGAGATTGTTGTCGGTGCAGACTCGATGGGCCAAATGGCCGCCTTCTGCACTGTTGATTCTATCTATCTAATTACATATGCCATTATCCAAGTCATTAATAAATATGAATAATTGAGGCCCTTCACTCCCACGTCCCCTTGCAATCTGTTCCCCTCCAGAACCTACCATCAAATTCTGATTTTCAGAGCCACCCCATCCAGATTTACACTCTGTGTTTCTTTGTCAGTCTCGTACTCAAGTGATTGGCAATCAGGATTGGCACCACTGGAATCAACATCTGGCTGAATATAGATTAAAATGCCATGGGCCTACTCCATAGCTGCTACATCTCCTGAGTGTGATTTTAACCTTCTTCTTTCAATGTTGTTTGCTTAAAAACAATGCAGAAAATGACCAGCTTCATAGTGAGCTGAGGAACAGTGTGTAAGCTTCATCCACTGTTCTGATTGGGTGTGTAATATTGAACATGTTGTTACTCAGTTCGAGGAATGGTGCTGGATTGACGACTGTCTTTATTCTCACAGACACTGTTACCATCCCAATATTGGTATTATATCAGCGAGTTGAGTTTCTATTGGTCACTATTATTCAGTATTGCATCAGATGTAAAAAGGAAGGTAAGATTTTTTGAATCATTACGATTGGTTCATTGTGATATCCAGACTTTGTTTTTCGACACAAAGGTGTTCAGGCTGGGGTTGAATTGGAAGTTTCAAAACTAAGATTGATTTACATTAAGCATTTTAAGGATTAATGAAGCAATTGTGTATATGGAGTTCAGATACAGAATGACAGTACAGGCTCAAAGGGCTGAATGGCCTCCACTTGTGAAGAAACATTGGAACCAGGGTGACATACAGGATGGTGATGCCATTGGTCACGTCCTGAGAGCACTGCATCATCTTTCAGCTGATGCTTCATTATGTGAGGCTAAAGCCAATGACTGGGGAAAAGTGCATTACTCTGAATAACACTGACTGACAGAGGCAGTCTGAGAGCTTCCATTCCCAGTATTGATGTAACTGGGTCAATGATGTAACAAGCCAGTCACCAGCAGCTTCAGCCTGTGACCTGTCCTCAGAACCGGCTCCATGGCTGATCCTCGAACTCGGCTCTTCATTGGATTTCACAAAAGAGCAACAATATTTCTTTAAACATCATTCCCTTAAATAACATCACTTTAAACAACAACCCTTAGAACAGTGCTCCAATAAACATTATCACTTTATGGCCAACATAATTAAGGACCCACAGCCCAGACACTCTCTCTTCCGTCAGGAAAAAGATACAAAAGTGTGAGGTCACGTACCAACCAACTCAAGAACAGCTTCTTCCCTGCTGTCATCAGACTTTTGAAAGGACGTACCTTGCATTAAGTTGATCTTTCTCTACACCTTCGCTATGACTGTAACGCTACATTCTGCGCTCTCTCGTTTCCTTCTCTATGAACGGTATGATTTGTCTGTATAGCGCACAAGAAACAATACTTTTTACTGTACACTGATACATGTGACAATAATAAATCAAATCAAATTATTTCTTTTAAACAGCATCTTTTTAAACAGTGTCTCTTTGAAATATTGGCCCTCTAAACAGCACCTGATTAAATGGCTTCCATTCCAATCTGGCTCATCTATTAATCTCCGTCTCTCCATCCAAGCCATTAACATAGTTTGCAAACAGTTGAGACCCAGGCTCCAATCCTTGCAGCACTCCACAAGTCACACCTGCTAACTTCCTAAAGCCCCATTTTTTCCTACTCTCTGCATCCTGTCTGTTAACTAATCCTCTATCCATACTACAAGAATGAACTGTTTCTTCCTACTCTCTGCTTTCTGTCTGCTAACCAATTCCCAGCCCAATCCCATGTGCTCTGATTTTGTTTACTATTCTTTTGTGTGGGACCTCAGCAACAATCTTCTGAAAATCCGAATACAGCACATCCAACAATACCTTTCACTGTATCTCACTACATGTGACAATAATCAAGCAAATCAAATATATTACCCCCCAAGGTATCTTGCTTATGAATCTTTTATGCAGCCCTTATTGAGTGCCTTTTGGAAATCTAAGTATACTATAACTACTGGTTCCCTTTTATCTACCCTACCAGTTACATCTTCAAAAAACTCTAAATTTGTCGAACACAATTTCCCAATCATATTGACCCTGTCTAATCGTACTTTGATTTTCAAAGTGTATTGTTAAGATGTCCCTAATAATAGATTCTAACATTTTCCCAATAGCTGTCAGACTAACTGGCCTATAGTTTTCTCTTTTCTCTCTCCTTCCTCCAATAATGTTGTTACATTTATTAACTTCTAATCCACTGGGATCATTCCCGAACCAAGGGAATCAGTGCATCCACTAACTCTGCAGCCATCTCCTTTAGAACCCGAGGATGTAGGTCATCAGGTCCTGGGGATTTGCCAGCTTTTAGTCCCTTAAGTTGCTCTGATATCTTTCTTTGTTGATATTAATTACTTTTAAGTACTACATTTTTATTGACCTATTGGTTACCCTACTTCTGATATGTAATTTGTAGCTTTTGGTATGAGGACTGAACAAATATTTTGTGTCCATGCCATCTCTTGGGACATCGGCCCAGTTGTAATAATGGATGTCAGGATTTAAAACCCTTGCTCCCAACATCCAGAAGCCCCCCCAGAGCCCCTCTCTGCCCTTTATACTCCCCATCATATTCCATGCCACCTCATACCACCTGCAACTCCCCCCCCCTCCCCCCCACCTCCAGCTACCACTACCACGTATTGTCCATAGTTACTCACCCAGTATCCATTATGGACAGACCTCAGAAGCCTTGTAATAGCAATGGGATGATTTTGAGATAGACATTAAAAGAATCTAATAGAGTTATCACTTGCACACACTTCATCCTAAATTAAAAGCTCTAGACCCATAGACCCAATAAAAACTTTAAAACCCCAAATTGGTCATTCAGTTGTAAAAACAAACATCTGTTTAGTAACCACATCAAAAACCACAAATCCATTAATAACCTAGCAAAACTACCAAACTTTGCACACAACCCCTTACTGAGATAAGTGGGTCTACGGCTTCTGAAACTCAGCCAAGCATTCATCATGGGCTCAGCTCAGTGGGGATTTTTGAAATTGAAAGAACAGATGTCCCTTTTTCTATTTCAAATCAAATGGCTTGTCAATCAAAGCATTCCAGGGGGTGGCTGTTTTCTTTTGATTACTTGAGACTGGGGTTCCCTTGATTCACGACTCCTCTCAGGTGCTGTGAACCACATATACTTTCAGAAGGTGCCAGACTCCCCAGAAAATTGCAGTGTGGTTGTTAGGGCATTTAAATTGGCAACCACCGCAATGGAGCCGGCAAGGGCAGGAGCTATGTGCAGACTCTGCCTGCACTCTTATCCACACTGTCTGAAACCGGAATGGGGGCAAGAATCCTGGAATTGGGTCCCACCCACCGTTTCTGAAGGGCTGTCGCGTTGGCTCCGGACCTAAGCCTCAGTTTCCTGCGCTACGTGGATTTGGACTGTCCAGATTTCCAGTTAACTCTGTGTACTCTCAGACACGGTGATGTTTACTGGGTCAAGGCTGATTGTGCGATATTTCTGGCACATTCACACAAATTAACTTTTACTTTTAACTATTTGATTAGGATTTTAAAGAACAAATAATTCATCACTTGGCGACCATCATCCTGCTAAGCTTCTCCTGGTGTGCTAACTATATCCGTGTGGGAACGCTGGTGATGGTTGCACACGACTCCTCTGACATCGTACTGGAGGTAGGTGAATTTTCACAGATGTAAATATCGGTTCTGTATCTTGCTTGTCCACTGAGATATTTGGAGTCATTCGAAACACGGGCTGCCTGATCATTTCTATCAGTTTGATTTGACTTGTTACTGAGTACAATGGAGAAGGATCTCAGCTGGTGGGAAATTGGTCACCGACTGTCTTTCAGCCATTCTGACCCCCTGCCTGAAAGTAGCTTCAGCCCCTCTGGTCTCCCTGTTAACAGGATGGGAGGGGTTGGCGGTGGCAGGGTTGGCGGTGGGAGAGTTGGCGGTGGGAGGATTGGCGGTGGGTGGGGCAGTTAGTTTTCTGTTGGGGTTTGTTCGGAAGATCGGGCTTTCCTCTGGTTCTGTTTAACATCAGGATCTGATTGGTGTTTTGCCTCTTGCTCATCCAGATCCAGATTGGGAGGTGGCTGTTTGCTGCTGGATAGGGAACGGGGCACATTCCAGATTGGGGATCTGGGATAAGCTGGAGGAGGAGGAGTCATGGATGGGGTGACTCTAGAAATCAGGATTTGATGGTAGGTTCTGGAGGGGAATGGATCGCAAGGGGATGTGGGAGTGAAGGGCCTCAATTATTCACATTTATTAGTGACTTGGATAATGGCATATATGATGTCTTATATCCAGATTTATTGATGACACAGAGTTAGGTGGCTTTGTGGACAGTGTAGATGGTAGTATGAAATTACAAAGGGATATTGATAGGCTGGGTGAATGGGCTAAACTGTGGCAGATGGATTTCAATCTAAGCAAGTGTGAGGTTATTCATTTTGTTCTGAAAAAGGAAAGATCTGAGAACTTTCTAGAGGGTGTGAAGTTAAATACAGTGAATGTCCAAAGAGACTTGGGGGTTCAGGTGCATAGATATTTAAAATGCCACGAGAGGACTGGAGTATAAGGACACAGTAGTTATGCTGCAGCTATACAGAACCCTGGTTAGACCCCACATGGAGTTACTGTGAGTTTTTACAAGTATATAAAGAGGATACGAGGAGCTAAGGTAAATGTTAACTCTTCAGATGATGATACTGGTGAAGTATTAATGGGGAACACAGAGATGGCAGAGGCACTGGACCAATATTTTGCCTCTGTCTTAATGGTAGAGAATAATGAAGATTTTCTAAAAACCTGTATTTAATGCAGATGAACTTGGTGCAATAACCATCAGTAGGGAGAATGTATTGAATAAACTGATGGGATTAAAGGCATATAGGTCTCCGGGACCTGATGGCCTGTACCCTAGGTTATTAAAGGAGGAGGCAACAGAGATAGTGGATGCATTAGTTGTGATATTTCAAAATTCCTTGGATTCTGGAAAGATCCCGGTGGATTGGAAACACGCTAATGTGATACCCCTATTCAGAAAAGGAGAGAGGCAAAAAGTAGGAAACTATAGGCCGGTTAGCTTGGCCTCTGTGGTGGGAAGTTGCTGGAATCAATCATTAAGGAGATGACTGAGCATTTGGAAAGACAAAACTCAATCCACCGTTGTCAGCATGGTTTTATGAAGGGAAAGTCATGCTTGACAAACTTGCTTGAGTTCTTTGAGGACAAAACCAGCAAGGTGGGTAATGGGGAACCTGTGGATGAGGTATATCTAGACTTCCAGAAGGCGTTTGACAAGTGCCCCAGAAAAGACAGATCCAGAAGGTGAGATCTCAGGGCATTAGGGGTAGAGAACTAGATTGGATTGAGGATTAGCTGACTGACAGAAAGCAGAGGATCAGGATATATGGGTCCTCCTCTGGCTGGTGAATTATAAGAAGTCTCACAACACCAGGTTAAAGTCCAACAGGTTTATTTGGTAGCACAAGCCACTAACTTTCGGAGCGCTGCTCCTTCATCAGGTGAGTGGGATTTCAGTTCACAAACAGGGCATATAAAGACACAAACTCAATTTACAAAATAATGGTTGGAATGCGAGTCTTTACAGGTAATCAAGTCTTAAAAGTACAGACAATGTGAGTGGAGAGAGGGTTAAGCACAGGTTAAAGAGATGTGTATTGTCTCCAGCCAGGACAGTTAGTGAGATTTTGCAAGCCCAGGCAAGTCGTGGGGGTTACAGATAGTGCGACATGAACCCAAGATCCCGGTTGAGGCCGTCCTCATGTGTGCGGAACTTGGCTATCAGTCTCTGCTCAGTGATTCTGCGTTGTCGTGTGTTGTGAAGGCCGCCTTGGAGAACGCTTACCCGAAGATCAGAGGCCGAATGCCCATGACCGCTGAAGTGTTCCCCAACAGGAAGAGAACACTCTTGCCTGGTGATTGTCGAGCGGTGTTCATTCATCCGTTGTCGCAGCGTCTGCATGGTCTCACCAATGTACCATGCCTCGGGACATCCCTTCCTGCAGCGTATCAGGTAGACAACGTTGGCCAAGTTGCAAGTGTATGTACCGTGTACCTGGTGGATGGTGTTCTCACGTGAGAACAGGATATGGCACTCGACTCATCGATTGACAGCGAAAAACTGCACCGACCTCCTCAGAAGACAAACACGGGACATAGCGGGCAGAATACTCTTCATCGTCCAGTACTTCCCCGGAGCAGAGAAGCTACGACATCTCCTCCGGAGCCTTCAACGTGTCATTGATAAAGCCGAACATCTCGCCAAGGCCATCCCCACGCCCCCACTTCTTGCCTTCAAACAACCGCACAACCTCAAACAGACCATTGTCCGTCACAAACTATCCAGTCTTCAGGAGAACAGTGACCACGACACCACACAACCCTGCCACAGCAACCTCTGCAAGACGTGCCGGATCATCGACATGGATGCCATCATCTCACATGAGAACACCATCCACCAGGTACACGGTACATACTCTTGCAACTCGGCCAACGTTGTCTACCTGATACGCTGCAGGAAAGGATGTCCCGAGGCATGGTACATTGGGGAGACCATGCAGACACTATGACAACGGATGAATGAACACCGCTCGACAATCACCAGGCAAGAGTGTTCTCTTCCTGTTGGGGAACACTTCAGCGGTCACGGGCATTTGGTCTCTGATCTTCGGGTAAGCGTTCTCCAAGGCGGCCTTCATGACACACGACAACGCAGAGTTGCTGAGCAGAGACTGATAGCCAAGTTCCGCACACATGAGGACGGCCTCAACCGGGATCTTGGCTTCATGTCGCACTATCTGTAACCCCCACGACTTGCCTGGGCTTGCAAAATCTCACTAACTGTCCTGGCTGGAGACAATACACACCTCTTTAACCTGTGCTTAACCCTCTCTCCACTCACATTGTCTGTACCTTTAAGACTTGATTACCTGTAAAGACTCGCATTCCAACCATTATTTTGTAAATTGAGTTTGTGTCTTTATGTTCCCTGTTTGTGGACTGAAATCCCACTCACCTGATGAAGGAACAGCGCTCCGAAAGCTAGTGGCTTGTGCTTTAACCTGGTGTTGTGAGACTTCTTACTGTGTTTACCCCAGTCCAACGCCGGCATCTCCACATCATGGTGAATTGTAACCAGCAGTTGCTGCAGGGGTCAGTCCCTCAGACCTCAACTATTTACAATCTATATAAATGATCTTCAAGCAGAGACAGAGTGTAACATAACAAAATTTGTGGATGATCCTAAAATAGGTGGGAAGGCAGGCAGTGAAGAGGAGACAAAGATTTTACAGATGTATATAGATAGGCTAGGAGAATGGGCCAAAATTTGGCAGATAGAGTTTGATGTGGATAAGTGTGAGGTTATCCATTTTGGCCAAAGAAATCGAACGGCAAATTATTACCTAAATGGAAATGCGTCCGGAAAGAGGGATCTCGCTGCCCGCCCTCGCTCTGTCCAGTCACTGCCCACCCCGTGCCCTCGCTGTGTCCACTCACTGCCCACCCTGTGCCCTCACTGTGTCCACTCACTGCCCACCCCGTGCCCTCGCTGTGTCCACTCACTGCCCACCCCGTGCCCTCGCTGTGTCCACTCACTGCCCACCCCATGCCCTCGCTGTGTCCACTCACTGCCCACCCTGTGCCCTCGCTGTGTCCACTCACTGCCCACGCCAGATCTTCATTCAGTGAGGGGGTCACCATCAGTTTGATTACTGACGGGGGATAGTGAACTGAAGAGGATTGTAGCTGTTAGCCCGGAGCAGACACACTGTTCACATTAACAGCCTGGTGGACAGTCAGTGGCAGATTCACATTTGAAATGTCGGGTGTAGAATTTCCCATTATTTGAATCCAGAGAGACATAATTGGAGTGGAGCCAACAGCCAGGCTAAAAGCAGCAGGAATCTCAGGTGTGTTACACATAACCAGACTTTCCACACCTGCCTACCTGTCCCTGCCCCCATCATGGTTCATTCTAATGGCCACATCCTGAGGTGTAAAAAGACCCCAGAACTACAGGTAAATGAAGTTGTTTCGGGTGTTTTATTGGGATTTCTTACTTACCTTTATCGAGGCGAGATTTAAATTTCTGTTTCAGGACTGAGTACCTATGGTACTGACATGTAGCAGATGTACAGGAGTGGGGCTGAAATTTTACTTTTCGTACTGAAAGCTGACAGACGCAGAGGTTGAGTCCTGTGACTTCCTCGGTTGTCATGGTGTGGAGATGCCGGCATTGGACTGGGGTAAACACAGTAAGAGTTTTAATTAAAACTCTTACTTCCTCGGTTCAGCAGGCGGTACAGTCCGAGTACAAAAAGCAGCAAAATCTACCGGAAATCAGAAGTGAAAATGCTCAGTTCACTGAGCAGATCAGGGTGAAAAACCGTGGCGATAATGGCCTCAATATAACCCCCTCCCCCATGCACCCCCATGATGGGTGGGAGACAGATAATAGCCTCAATATAATACCCTCCTCCCTGTGATTGGTGGGAGAGAGTCAGGGAAGGGGAGTTTAAAAAATAAAATATGCAGAAGGCAACTGGCTGCACACTCGCCCCCGCCCCCCGTTGCCAAATAATGAAGAATGCCAGATTGTGCCACGGTCGTGAGGCAAGTGTTTCTTTACCGATTTAAATTGGACTCCTTCAGTGCAATTGAAGGGCTGATTTGTGACACAGGTTTTCCCAGGAGTAGGATAAATCAGCTGGTTAGGGTGCATTGGCCATGCTAAATTCTCCCTCAGTGCCCAAACAGGCGTGGGATTGTGGCGACTAGGGGATTTTCACAGTAACTTCATTGCAGTGTGAATGTAAGCCTACTTGTGACTAATAAATAAATAAACTTGTTACTTTAACTAACGGTGAAAGGGAGAGAAGCAGAAGTCCAAACTCGTCCCCTTCAAAGAAGCCGCCACCACCCTGTGAATATCGGAGGCAGTGTTTCAGCTTGGTGATCTCTGACCTGAACAGGTGGAATTTGCAGCTTAGCAGAGTTCCACAGGTTGATTGCAGCTGTTCCGATTGTGTACAGTTTAAACAGTGGGTTAAAAGATTACTGCTGCCCTCAGGTTAGCCAGTGAAGTTGCACTTGCACACTGCAATCCACTCTTTATTCTTTATCAGAAATTCCTCTGTTATTTAATTATTTGAAGTGCTGACTGAACCATGAAACGTTGGCCGTTTCAAAAGCCATTTACACTTCATCCTCTTGTTCTCTGACAGTTTGCCAAGATGCTTAATTACGCTGGGCGGAAATCAGTCTGTAACTCGCTGTTCATCGTATTCGCTGTGGTATTTATAATCACCAGGCTCGTCATCTTTCCATTCTGGTCAGTATCACCAAAAGCTCTTCCTTCTTTGCTTCATCAGTAAGGGGTTGGTTTAGAGTTATTGGATAGCATTGTCCTCCTGATCCCTGCTCAATAAAGGCAGCGCGACAGAAATTCACTTGAAATGAATCAAATCAGCTTTACGTTATAAAGACAGAGACATTTTAATATGTAACATACAGAATATTGTCAGGACAGGGATGAGGGATTTCAGTGATGTGGAGAGACGGCAAAAGCTGGGATTGTTCTCCTTCGAACAAAGAAGATTTAGTGGAAGTGTTTAAAATCATGACTGGATTTGACAACGAGAATCAAGGGAAACTGTTCCCAGTGAGGAGAGTCATTAATCATGAAGACCCAAGATTTAAGGAGATGAGGAGAAATTTCTTCTCCCGGAGGGGAGTGAATCTGTGGAATTCTTTACCGCAGAGTAGGGGCTGGGTCATTAAGTATGTTCAAGGCTGAGATAGACAGATTTTTAATCAGTAAGAGAATTGAGGGTGATGGGGATAAAGCAGGAAAGTGGATTATCCCATCAGTCATGAACTCATTGAATGGCAGAGCAGACCCAATGGGCTGAATAGCCTACTTCTGCTGCTATGTCTTATGGTCTTCACCATAAGAAGAATTAAAATGGTTTTTATAATTTACCCACTGGATGTTTCTGGCCCAAGCTGGCCTTTGCAATGGTGAAGCCACCAGTGGAACCCCCCTATTCAGGTGTCTGACTGAGATTTGATGATAAGACCATAAGACATAGGAGCAGAATTAGGCCACTCGGCCCATCGAGTCTGCTCTGTCATTCAATCATGGCTGATATTTTTCTCATCCCCATTCTCCTGCCTTTTCCCCATAACCCCTGATCTCCTTATTCATCAATAACCTATCTATCTCTGTCTTAAAGACACTCAATGACCCGGCCTCCACAGCCTTCTGCGGCAAAGTGTTCCACAGATTCACCACTCTCTAGCTGAAGAAATTCCTCCTCATCTCTGTTTTAAATGATCATCCCTTTAGCCTGAAGTTGTGCCCTCTGGTTCTAGTTTTTCCTACTAGTGGAAACATCCTCTCCACGTCCACTCTATCCAGGCCTCGCAGTATCCTGTAAGTTTCAATAAGATCCCCCCCCCCTCATCCTTCTAAACTCCGTGTACAGACCCAGAGTCCTCAACCGTTCCTCATATGACAAGCTCTTCATTCCAGGGATCATTCTTGTGAACCTCCTCTGGACCTTTTCCAAGGCCAGTACATCCTTCCTTAGATATGGGGCCCAAAACTGCTCACAATACTCCAAATGGGGTCTGACCAGAGCCTTATACAGCCTCAGAAGTACATCCCTGCTCTTGTATTCTAGCCCTCTTGACATGAATGCTAACATTGCATTTGCTTTCCTAGCTGCCGACTGAACCTGCACGTTAACCTTAAGAGAATCTTGAACAATGACTCCCAAGTCCCTTTGTGCTTCTGATTTCCTAAGCATTTCCCCATTTAGAAAAAAGTCTATGCCTCCATTCCTCCTTCCAAAGTGCATAACCTCACACTTTTCCACATTGTATTCCATCTGCCACTTCTTTGCCCACTCTCCTAACCTGTCCAAGTCCTTCTGCAGCCCCCCTGCTTCCTCAATACTACCTGTCCCTCTACATATCTTTGTATCATCTGCAAACTTAGCAACAGTGCCTTCAGTTCCTTCCTTCAAATTGTTAATGTATATTGTGAAAAGTTGTGGTCCCAGCACTGACCCCTGAGGCACACCACTAGTCACCGGCTGCCATCCTGAAAAAGACCCCTTTATCCCAACTGTCTGCCAATCACTCAGCCAACCCTCTATCCATGCCAGGATCTTACCCTTAACACCATGGGTTCTTAACTTATTTAATAGTCTCCTATGTGGCACCTTGTCAAAGGCCTTCTGGAAATCTAAATAAATCATGTCCACTGGTTCTCCTTTATCTAACTTCCTTGTTACCTCCTCAAAGAACTCGTAACAGATTTAACATAAGAACATAGGAACTAGGAGCAGGAGTAGGCCATCTGACCCCTTGAACCCGCTCCGCCATTCAATAAGATCATGGCTGATCTTTTCGTGGACTCAGCTCCACTTACCCGCCTGCTCACCATAACCCTTAATTCCTTCACTGATTTGTCAGACATGACCTCCCCTTGACAAAGCCGTGCTGACTCAGTCCTATTTTATCATGCACTTCCAAGTACCCCGCGACCTCATCTTTAATAATGGACTCTAAAATCTTGCCAATGACCGAAGTCAGGCTAACCGGCTTATAATTTCCCATCTGCTGCCTCCCTCCCTTCTTAACCAGCGGTGTTACATTCGCTACTTTCCAGTCCTCTGGGACCCTCCCTGCCTCCAGTGATTCCTGAAAGATCACCACCAATGCCTCCACAATTTCCTCAGCTATCTCTTTTAGAACCCTGGGGTGTAGTCCATCTGGTCCAGGTGATTTATCCACCTTCAGATCTTTCAGTTTCCCCAGAATCTTCTCCTTAGTGATGGCCACTACACTCACCTGTGCCCCCTGATTCTCCTGGAGCTCTGGCATCCCACTGGTGTCTTCCACCATGAAGACTGATGCAAAGTAACTATTCAGTTCCTCTGCCATTGCTTTGTTCCTTATTATTACTTCGCCAGCCTCATTCTCCGGTTATCCAATGACTATTTTTGCCTCTCTCTTGCCTTTTATATATTGAAAAAAACTCTTCCTATCTTCTTTTATATTACTAGCTAGCTTACACTCATATCTCATCTTCTCCCTCCTCATTGCTTTTTTAGTTGTCCTCTTCTCGCTTTTAAAGGCTCCCCAATCCTCTGGCTTCCCACTAATCCTCGCCACTTTGTATGCTTTTTCTTTTGCTTTTATGATGTCCTTGACTTCCCTCGTCAGCCATGGATGCCTCGTCCTCCCCTTAGCATGTTTCCTCCTCCTTAGGATGAATTTCTGCTGTGCCTCCCGAATAACCCCCAAAAACTCCTGTCATTGCTGTTCCACTGTCTTCCCTGCTAGGCTCCCTTTCCAATGATATCGGATTTGATCTGTGTATTTAAAACAGACCCAGTTTGAGCAGTTTAATCTGGTGAAAAGGCAGAAAGGGAGCAGGATCAGACTGCCTTGACTTAATATCCACCTCCTCATACTCAGTGACAGCCAAATCAGGGCAGGTGTACCTGAAGACAGACAGTGGAATCAGAGGAGAGCAGGGTGAACACGGGTCGAGTCCGAGTAGGTGGAGGCTTTGTTGATCTTTCAGGCAGGGCCTCATTTCAGTAATTTGCTGCAGATTCCACAGCCCAGGATAATCATCATTTCACTGCTGTTTATGAATATCCCTCTTATCGAGGGTAATTTTTCCAACATGTTTTAACATAAATGGGGCTAATGCTATTTGGAACATCCCAGTAGTGATGCCCATCAGTTCAGTGTCGAGCAGTGATTATAACTCTTTGTTTCAATGGTCTCTGAGTATATCTGGAGACTAGGAACATTTAACGTTGTAACCTATTTTCTTGTTGGCAGGATCATCCATTGTACCTGGGTCTATCCAGTACATCACTACCCTCCATTCTTTGGATATTATTTCTTCAACGCCATGCTGGTTATCCTTCAGATGCTCCACATTTTCTGGGCGTACCTCATCCTCCAAATGGTCGCAAAGTTCTTCTCCAGCAAAGTAAGTTGTTTCCTGTCAGTGTGGAACTGTTCAATGTGACAGGTCCTCGAATCACCTCGACACCACCTACACTGCCCACTCTGCACTAGGCAATTCTGCTTATCCTGAGCAGAAATTGGGTATAATTGAATGGTTTAAACAATTTTCTCCTGAATTACTTCTGTTTGTCGATTACCTGCTCAATTCCATCATGAGTTCACTCAGTAGGAATCTGTCAGTTTGGTATTTGAGCTGGCACCAGTTCGGAGATTCAGGTGCCCTTTTACTGGCTACAAGCAGGAGGAGAATTAACTGGTGTCCAGTGAAGTTTCAATGGGCTTTTTAAAATAATTAATACATTTTTTAAAATGTAGTAAATGTATTGTGCACATTGTGTAAAACTAACAGCAAATTAAAGTATTGTGTACTTGGGGTTAGTTAAGGGAAAAATATTGACCAGAACAGCTTGCAATGATGCTATGCAATCTTACATCTCAATCAGAAAAGACAAGGTTCTAGATTGAAACCTCACCTAAAAGGGCAGCACCTTTGACAGTGCAGCACTCCCTCAGTATTGCACAAAGGTGTCAGTCCATGTTCAAATGCCTGCAGTGAAACTTTGAACCCATAACCTCAAGCTCCGAGAGGGGATTGCTACCACTGACACAAGGTCACTTAATAGTTACTCGGGCCACCAGCAACAGCCAAAGAGAGGCACTCTGACTGGTGTGCAAAAACAGAGCAGTTTATTCACCTTCTTCCACTCTGTCTGCGTGATAATCGTGAAAACCTCCAATCTCACCCACAGCTGGGATCCTACAGTGCCGCTGCAGTGAATGGAATTTTGGCTGAGTGCCAATGGGGGGAACTCTCTGCCCATTCACTCTGGTGGCATTCTCTGATCCCACTGGCAGCGCACCCTCTCCCATGGGTCTCCTGGCGGTGTGGGGTTATATCAATGGAGAATCCTGCCGCCAGTGAACAGCGCGCCACCGCCCGTCTCCCAGAAACATTCAGCTGGGAGGCCAGAGAATTCCCTCCTGTGAGTTTTATCATAGAATTAGTGCTTCCCTCTCGTGTTGGTGCTTTGTACCAACAATTCAACACTTTATTTCTCCATTTGAAAGTCCTGCAGATGAAATGAATACAATTAAACGGCTGTTACTCAATGAATTTTGTCAGCCACCAAATAGAGAAGGAGATAGAAGAAGTTTCAGGGAAATTACTGAAAGGGGCAGGTTATTTTATTTTTTGATGGAAAGTGGGCATCGCTGCTAGGTCAGCATTTGTTGCCTGTCCCTAATTGCCGTTGAGAAGGTGGTGGTGAGCTGACGTCTTAACCCACCGCAGTCCATCTGGTGCAGGTAAACAGAGTTCCAGGCTTGTGATCCAGTGATGGTGAAGGCATTATAGAAAAGTGATAATGGGAGACATTAACTACCCCAGTGAGAGTCGAATGGAACAAGCGACAGTGGGAGAGCGTTCCAGTAATAGAGATCATAGTATCATAAGGTTTAGATAAGTTATAATGAAGGACAAAAAGAAACCTCGAATAAAAATGCTTAACCAAAGGCGGGCTCATTGCAGTGAATTGAGGAGGGATTTGATCTGAGTAAATTGGAGTCAGCAACCAGAAGTGAAATAGAGAATAGGCAGCCTTGAGTGGATGATACAGGTTCTAGTTAAATTCCCACATGGGGGACAAGGAGGACATCCATAGTCAGAGTTCCCTGGATGTCAGAGGCAGTAGAGCATCGGACATGACGAGGCAGAAAGAGACTCGATGTGACTTGTATAGCGGAGCAGTGGAAAAATGAAAGAAAGCAAGTAAAGTGTGAATACAAGAATAGATTGGTGCTCAACAGAAAAGGGAATTCAAAAGCCTTCGAAAGGCGTATTAGTAGTGAAAGCTGTAAGAGGAACGGTGGCACTGATTGGGGAATAAAATGCTGGTTTACTGCTGGAGGCCAATGGCACGGCTAAGGTAGGAAATGATAATTTGGCACTGCTGTTCAATGGGAAAGAGGAATTGGAGAAAGTAATGCTCAGCGAGGGAAATACCAGGATACTGGATCAAAATGAGAAAGAGAAGGACCTAGAAAGGCTGACAACACTTATAGTGGCAGCTGAATATTCCGGGGTATAAGTGTTTTAGGCGAGACAGAGGAGGGGCTAAAAAAGGTGGGGGAGTAGCGATATTAGTTAAGGAGCATATTACCGCGGTGCAGAGGGTAGACAACTTAGAGGGGTCATGTACTGAGTCGCTGTGGGTGGAACTCAGAAACAGGAAGGGTGCAGTCACTCTGCTGGGGGTGTACTACAGACCACCCAACAGCCCACGGGAAGTGGAGGAGAGGATATGTCAGGAGATTCTGGATAGGTGCAGAAAACATAGGGTTGTTGTAGTGGGGGACTTTAATTTCCCTGGCACAGACTGGAAAGTGCTTAGAGCTGGGGGACCGGACGGGGAGGAATTTGTAAAATGCATACTGGAAGGTTCTTTGGAACAGTATGTAGATAGCCCGACTAGAGAGGGGGCTATACTGGACCTAGTTCTGGGAAATGAGCCCGGTCAGGTCGTCAAAGTTTCGGTAGGGGAACATGTGGCAAATAGTGACCACAACTCTGTTAACTTTAGGATAGTAATGGACAAGGATGAGTGCTGTCCTACGGGCAGGGTGCTAAATTGGGGGAAGGCTGACTATAGCCGGATTAGGCAGGAATTGGTGGATGTTGATTGGGAGAGGATGTTCGAGGGTAAGTCCGTGTCTGGCATGTGGGAGTCTTTTAAGGAACTATTGATAAGGCTGCAGGATAGGCATGTGCCTGTAAAAAGGAAAGATAGGAAAGGTAGGATTCGAGAGCCGTGGATAACCAGGGAAATTGAGGATCTGATTAAAATGAAAAGGGAGGCGTACGTTAAGTCCAGGCAACTGAAAACAGATGGAGCTCTGGAGGAATACAGAGAGAGTAGGAAAGATCTCAAACGGGGAGTTAGAAGGGCAAAAAGAGGTCACGAGATGTTCTTGGCAGGCAGGATTAAGGAGAATCCTAAGGCATTCTATTCATACGTTAGGAACAAAAGAGTTGTCAGGGAGAAAATCGGACCTCTCAGGGACAAAGGAGGGGAATTATGCTTAGAACCCAAGGGAATAGGGGAGATCCTAAATGAATACTTTGCATCGGTATTCACGAAGGAGAGGGGCGTGTTAACCGGGAGTGTCTCGGAGGGAGGTGTTGACCCGTTAGAGAAAATCTCCATTACAAGAGAGGAAGTGTTAGGTCTTTTAGGGAACATTAAAACTGACAAAGCCCCAGGGCCTGATGGCATCTATCCTCGACTGCTCAGGGAGACGAGAGGTGAAATTGCTGGGCCTCTGACGGAAATCTTTGTCGCTTCTTTGGACACGGGTGAGGTCCCTGAGGATTGGAGGATAGCGAATGTGGTCCCGTTGTTTAAGAAGGGTAGCAGGGATAACCCAGGAAATTATAGGCCGGTGAGCTTGACGTCTGTGGTAGGGAAGTTGTTGGAGAGGATTCTTAGAGACAGGATGTATGTGCATTTAGAACGGAACAATCTCATTAGTGACAGACAGCATGGTTTTGTAAGAGGGAGGTCGTGCCTTACAAATTTGGTGGAGTTTTTTGAGGAAGTGACAAAAACGGTTGATGAAGGAAGGGCCGTGGATGTCGTCTATATGGATTTCAGTAAGGCATTTGACAAAGTCCCACATGGCAGGTTGGTTAAGAAGGTTAAGGCTCATGGGATACAAGGAGAAGTGGCTAGATGGGTGGAGAACTGGCTTGGCCATAGGAGACAGAGGGTAGTGGTTGAAGGGTCTTTTTCCGGCTGGAGGTCTGTGACCAGTGGTGTTCCGCAGGGCTCTGTACTGGGACCTCTGCTGTTTGTGATATATATAAATGATTTGGAAGAAGGTGTAACTGGTGTAATCAGCAAGTTTGCGGACGACACGAAGATGGCTGGAATTGCGGATAGCGAAGAGCATTGTCGGGCAATACAGCAGGATATAGATAGGCTGGAAAATTGGGCGGAGAGGTGGCAGATGGAATTTAATCCGGATAAACGTGAAGTGATGCATTTTGGAAGAAATAATGTAGGGAGGAGTTATACAATAAATGGCAGAGTCATCAGGAGTATAGAAACACAGAGGGACCTAGGTGTGCAAGTCCACAAATCCTTGAAGGTGGCAACACAGGTGGAGAAGGTGGTGAAGAAGGCATATGGTATGCTTGCCTTCATAGGACGGGGTATAGAGTATAAAAGCTGGAGTCTGATGATGCAGCTGTATAGAACGCTGGTCAGGCCACATTTGGAGTACTGCGTCCAGTTCTGGTCGCCGCACTACCGGAAGGACGTGGAGGCATTGGAGAGAGTGCAGAGAAGGTTTACCAGGATGTTGCCTGGTATGGAGGGTCTTAGCTATGAGGAGAGATTGGGTAGACTGGGGTTGTTCTCCTTGGAAAGACGGAGAATGAGGGGAGATCTGATAGAGGTATACAAGATTATGAAGGGTATAGATAGGGTGAACAGTGGGAAGCTTTTTCCCAGGTCGGAGGTGACGATCACGAGGGGTCACGGGCTCAAGCTGAGAGGGGCGAAGTATAACTCAGACATCAGAGGGACGTTTTTTACACAGAGGGTGGTGGGGGCCTGGAATGCGCTGCCAAGTAGGGTGGTGGAGGCAGGCACGCTGACATCGTTTAAGACTTACCTGGATAGTCACATGAGCAGCCTGGGAATGGAGGGATACAAACGATTGGTCTAGTTGGACCAAGGAGCGGCACAGGCTTGGAGGGCCGAAGGGCCTGTTTCCTGTGCTGTACTGTTCTTTGTTCTTTGGATTAGCCACCTGCTCTGGATCAGATCAATCCTCAGTTATGGAGTTTTTAAAGTTTATTTATTAGTGTCATGAGTAGGCTTACATTAACACTGCAATGAAGTTACTGTGAAAATCCCTAGTCGCCACACTCAGGCGCCTGTTCAGGTACACTGAGGGAGAATTTAGCATGGCCAATGCACCTAACCAGCAATTCTTCCGGACTGTGGGAGGAAACCGGAGCACCCGGAGGAAACCCTCGCAGACACAGGGAGAACGTGCAGACTCCGCACAGACAGTGACCCAAACCAGGAATTGAACCCAGGGCCCTGGCGCTGTGAGGTTGCAGTGCTAACCACTGTGCCACCATGCCGCCCATAGGGAAATAAGGGTGGAGATTGCAGAAAAGCTGACCACAACTTTTCAATCCTCCCAAGATAGAGGAGAATTACACCCTTGTTCAAAAAATGGGGAGAGGGATAAAGGCGGCATTTACAGGCCCGTCAATTTAACTGCAGTGATGAGGTGTGGGGGAGGGTTGGCTTTTAGAAACAGCAATCTGTGAGAAAACTAACAGTCACTTGGAAAAACGGAGGCGTGGATTTGTTGATGGGAAATAACATTTGAATAACCTGACGATGATGTGTTTGAAATTTCAAAAGGAGTTTGATAACAGGTTAAGAGAGTTGTGGTGAATGTTTGGTTGTTTTATGGACTGGAGGAAGATTTCCACAGAGTGGAACAGCCTGCACCAGATTTTCGAGCCACTCCCGGTCTCTTCAATCGGCATACAAGAGACTTGACCTGACCTTGAATGTTACCAAAATAAAACTCACCATATCAACCCACACACAGTCAGCCAAATATTCTCCCTTCCATATTTGTTCAGGAGAGACTGGAATTTGTTGAGAGCTTTCCATATCCTGACAGCTACCTCTCTCAAAAGGCCACCATTGACGAGGAGATCCAACATGGAATCAGTTGCACTGACTCAGCCTTCTACAAACTATGATAGTGAATGTTTGACAACAAAGACCTCCGCAAGTCCACAATTGTCTTTTTATACAGAGCAGTTGTTGCCACTCTCCTGTGTTGCAGTGAGATCTGGACTGTGCCTCAGTGACACATAGCGCTAGAGAAATTCCATCAGCAATGCCATTGCATCCTCCGGGCTCAGTGGGAGGATCATCGAACTAACGGCAGTGAACTTTGTGAACTTCACCAGCCTTCAGGTCAAACTCTGCAAAATCAACGATAGTGGACAGGATAGGAGAGGACAAGACACTCAGAAACTCTCCTTGAAGTGTGGCAGTGTTGACGCTAATGACTGGGAGGAGCTTGCTACCAATCATTCAAAATAGTGACAACTTGTCCATCTACCTGGTCACATGATCAGGCAGAGTGGCTGGAATGAAGCAAATCCTGAACTCCACTACCTCATGGGATGTTCTGCCCCATGTGTCCAAAGATCTTCATCGAGAATCGATCTGTTCAGCCACATGAGGACCCATGATCCTGGGTAGACAACATCCTCAAATTGAGGGATAGCTGATAACGATACTGACAACAATAGAGTTTCCCAGATTTCAGCACTAGGGTTGCTGTTAATTTTGATTCACAATGTACACCAGCCTTGAAGGTTCTAGCCAGACCCCAAGACTGAATTTTAAATGGGCCACCTTTATAATTTCAGGTTGTAAGCTTGTACAGAGCGGAAAGATCAATGAAACATCACAGACAGACTGCTGTTACCATTAAATCTAGAAACCTGAGAGGATTTTGATTATGTCTCTGTGCCCAACACCAAACAACCCCAACTATTCCATTTGGCTGGTGTTTTATTTCCTGCTCTTCTCTTTGCGGGGATACTGATTCTGGCGGGGGTACAGTCCCCTGGACACTGGGCAATCTCTGTTTCTAATCTTTAACAAAAATATGATACTGCAGATGCTGGAAATCTGAAACCTAAACAGAAAATACCGGAAATCCACCATAGGTCAGGCAGCATCTGTGGGGAGAGAAACAGGAAACATTTCAGATCACTGACCTTTCATCAGAATGGAACATATTGGGGATCAACAGTATTTCATTTATATAGTGTCTTCCAGTTCTACGGCCAACAACATAACAGGTGACAGATATAACTCCGTAACCAGAGTTACTCCGTAACTGGTGCATTGGCAAAATGAGAATTTTAATTTTTGCACCGAGTTGTTGTGATCTGGAATGTTCCTCTTGAGAGAATGGTGAAAATAGATTCAACAGTAATTTTCAAAAGAGAACTGGATAAATATTTGATCCAATGGGAGCTGTTTTTCCCGTTCTTGCACCAGTAACGCAGGCACTGAAAGAAGCTCTGATGAGTCCGGAATGGTATCCTGAGCCTACAATGCCTGAACCCATTGTCAAAGCAAGTCAGCATCTTGATAAAGGCGTTAGGTGCACACCTGAGGGTGATTAAGTCTCTAAGCACCAATTAAATTAATTGGTGAGGAGTGAGAGTGCTATTTAAAACCATAATCAGCATCTACTATTCACTTGATGCAGAGGTTTGACTGACCACACTAAGTATCAAGACACATGGGGAGATTTTCTGGGACATAACTGGGTTTTAGTGGCTCTCCCTCTTATACCTTAGACAAACTATCCTGTATGCTTCTTCGTCAGGGCTTCGTCGAGTCATCCAGACTGGAAACATTGGCTCTATTCTCTCTCCACAGATGCTGTCAGAGCTGCTGAGATTTTACAGCATTTTCTGTTTTTGTTTCAGATTCCAGCTTCTGTAGCAATTTTGCTTTTATCCTGTATGTTTTCTTAGTCACGATGTTTCCCACCCCTTCTACCGTCAGGGATCTGTGATCACGTATTTCAAGATCCTTCTGTTCCTTTACATTTTTCAATCTCTTACCATTCACCACGTATTCCCTTGCCCTGTTCCCAAATCGATTACACAAATTGAATTCCATTTACAGTTTTCTGCCCACCTGACCAATCTACAGTCTTCAATAAGACCGCACTCAGAATATTTTATCCAGTATTTTTTTTCACTTTACTTGAGGGACTTGCGTTGGAAGCAGTACAGAGATGTTTCACGAAGCTGATTCCTGTGATGAAGGGTTTCCTCTGAGGAGAGGTTGGGCCTGTATTCAATGGAGATTAAAAAGAATCTTGAAACGTTTCAGATTCTGAGGGGTTTGAGTGTGGATGCTCAGAGGATGTTTCTTCTCATGGCGGGGGGAGGTCTCGAATTAGGGGTCAAAGTTTCAAAATAAGCGCTTTCCCATTTAAGATGGAGATGAGAGGAAATTTCTTCTCTGATGGTTGCCGATGTTTGGAAGTTTCTCCCCCAGGTGGCAGTGGAGGCAGAGTCACTGAATATATTCAAGACTGAGTTTGACAGAGACTTCAATCGACAAAGGAGGGTTACCAGGAGCAGATCAGGAAAGTGGAGCTGAAGCCACAATAAGATCAGCCAGAATGTTATTGAATGGCAGAGCAGGCTCGAGGGGCTGAATGGCCTGCTCCTGCTCCCATTCCTTATGGTTTCGTGTAGCTCTCCATCAACTGTGTGACCAGTTTTGATATTGTCTGCAAACTTCTTAAGCACACCACCTCCATAGAATCATTGATTGCTCTCAAAGAGCTGTCATAGACACAATGGGCCAAATGGCCTCTTTCTGTGTTTTAACCTTCCTGTGATTGTATATACACGTTAACACCTCATACTGAGCCGTGTCTTCCAGTCACCAAATACCCGTCGGCTATTAACCCTTTGCTTCCTGTTACTGAGCTAAACGTATCCAACTTTCCAATTCCCATGAATCCCAAGAGCTGTTAATTTACATGTGGGGCTTTGTGAAAAACTTTGCTAAAAACCCTGTAGACTCCATTGGGAGTGGGAGGCGGGGGGAGGGGTGGTTAAGGAGGGAATTAATTGGGGTGAAGGGGGATTGGAGGGCTGATGTGGCAGTTTTCCACAGAGGAAATCAGTGAGGGTAGTTAGGATTAGGGTAGGGAGAAGGAGATATGGAAATAATCAGATGGCCAGAGAATATCCAGGCCGCAAGAGCAGACTGCAGATGAGGAAGGCAATTCAGTCAGTTTCAGTTCATCTGTGCAGGAACTCTCAGGTCCCCTCAATGCAACATTCAGTTATTTCTGAGCTGGATTTGAGGAGATACAGGCTGGATGCCTGTGACTAGTGGTGTTCTGCAGGGCTCTGTATTGAGACCTCTGCTGTTTGTGATTTATATAAACGATCTGGAAGAAGGTGTAACTGGGGTGATCAGTAAGTTTGCGGACGACACGAAAATGGCTGGACTTGCAGATAGTGAGGAACATTGTCAGAGGCTACAGAAGGATACAGATAGGCTGGAAATTTGGGCAAAGAAATGGCAGATGGAGTTCAATCCAGATAAATGCAAAGTGATGCATTTTGGTAGAACTAACGTAGGGGGGAGCTATACGATAAATGGCAGAACCATAAAGGGTGTAGATACGCAGAGGGGCCTGGGTGTGCAAGTCTGCAGATCCTTGAAGGTGATGTCACAGGTGGAGAAGGTAGTGAATAAGGCATATGGCATGCTTACGTTTATAGGACGGGGCATAGAGTATAAAAGTTGGGGTCTGATGTTGCAGTTGTATAGAACGTTGGTTCGGCCGCATTTGGAATACTGTGCCCAGTTCTGGTCGCCACACTACCAGAGGGATGTGGAGGCTTTAGAGAGAGTGCAGAGGAGATTTACCAGGATGTTGCCTGGTATGGAAGGGCTTAGTTATGAGGAGAGATTGGGTAAACTGGGGTTATTCTTACTGGAAAGACGGAGGATGAGGGGTGACCTAATAGAGGTGTATAAAATTATGAAAGGCATAGATAGGGTGAACGGTGGGAAGCTTTTCCCCAGGTCGGTGGTGACGTTCATGAGGGGTCATAGGTTCAAGGTGAGGGGGGGGAGAGGTTTAACACGGATATCAGAAGGACGTATTTTACAGAGGGTGGTGGGGGCCTGGAATGCGCTGCCGGGCAAGGTGGTGGAGGCGGACACACTAGGAACATTTAAGACTTATCTAGATAGCCACATGAACGGAGTGGGAATGGAGGGATACAAAAGAATGGTCTAGTTTGGACCAGGGAGCGGCGCGGGCTTGGAGGGCCGAAGGGCCTGTTCCTGTGCTGTATTGTTCTTTGTTCCTTGTTCTTTGAGATGGGGAGGTTGTGAATACAGCTCGTGGTGGGAGTATATACAAAGTGACATTAGGAAAGTAGATGGTTGGAGGAGAAGGGTTTGGATTGGAAAGGATATGCAGTTACTCTAAGTCGACGAGGAGGGCTGAGATCTTCATTAGCAAATTGGTGCTGGGTATGGATGTTCCACCTGTCAAGCATTTTAAGCGAGAGATGGAAGAGGTTGAGCTACCCAAAGGAAGAGACGGTTCTGGAAGTGTGACCCATCTGGCCTGTGAAGTGAGCAGGCTGAGGCACGATCTCACCATATTTGTATAGAGTGGTTCATGTTTCATTGATTTATACAGGAATGCTTGTGTTCTTTTCAAAGCCATGTTAAGCTGTGAGCTTTTAAGATATAAGATAACATGCACAAAGAGTTCCCAGTGAAATAGACAGTATGTAATGAGCCGATAAGGTTATTAACATGATGCGATGATAGTCTGCAGTACAAATCCTCTCAGAGGGCTTTGTTGAGCTAAAGGATCATGTCGACTAGTTTGAGGGCATTTCTAGTGCAGTGTTCGGACATAATCTCACTAATGGGCAGTAAAAATAAACCTTTATTCAGTGTACCAGAACTGATGAGTTCCTGTGGCCCAGACCTTTGCTTGGGGTCAGGAAAACTCACCCCACACACATTTGCACCTTCCAAAATGCACACTCACCCCGGCTGTGACTGCCTGGGATCATTGTCGTTTCACAGAGGGTCACAGTGAAATGAGTGAGCATTGTGGATGCAGACATGGATCTATTAAAAGGCCCATCTCAGTTCTCCAACAACAGCAGCCCAAATCCCAACATTGTTTAAAAGCCCCCTAATCATAATCTCACTCCCCACCTACTCCCATTATCCCTCAGATCATCCATACCTCCTTGGAACCACTATACCACCCTGGGAAACGTCCAGGGCCCTCATATCCTGCATAACCACCCACTCAGTATCCACTATGTGCAGTCCTCCAGAGCCATGTAATAGCAATGGGAATTATTGTAAATAATTGGAAAAAAATCAAACCTCTAATCATCTAATTAAACTCTAAATTCAAACCCACTAGCACTGATAATGGAAAGAAAAAAGCCTACTCGAATGTCAAATAAATTGTAATCCTTTAATTGCCTTTTAAAATGTGTAAATTAAGGGGATTAGTGGGGTCAATGCATGGGGTGGGGTTGGGAGGTAGGCTTGGTTGCGATGCTCTGTTGGGGGTCAGTACAAATGTGATGGGCCGAATGGCCTCCTTCTGTACTGTACGGATTCTATGATTAGGTTTGTAAAGAAACAAGAAATCACATCCCAGGCATATCCTGTTACAGTGACTGTGAAAACTGTCAATCATTCCTCAATCAATGGAACATCTGCTAAGCAGAATCCACCAAAAGCTTTTGCAACAAAGCCAAGCATTCACAATGGCTACAGCCATGTCAAAAGCTGCTTAATATATTGCCAGAAACTGACAGAACAAAGAACAAAGAAAATTACAGCACAGGAACAGGCCCTTCGGCCCTCCAAGCCTGCACCGACCATGTTGCCTGACTTAACCAAAACCCCCTACCCTTCCGGGGACCATATCCCTCTATTCCCATCCTATTCATGTACTTGTCAAGACGCTGCTTAAAAGTCACTACTGCATCTGCTTTCACTACCTCCCCCGGCAATGAGTTTCAGGCACCCACTACTATCTGTGTAAAACATCTGCCTCGTACATCTCCTTTAAACCTTCCCCCTTGCACCTTAAACCTATGCCCCCTAATAATTGACTCTTCCACTCTGGGAAAAAGCTTCTGACTATCCACTCTGTCCATGCCCCTCATAATCTTGTAGACTTCTGTCAGGTCTCCCCTCAACCTCCGTCATTCCAGTGAGAACAAACCAAGTTTCGCCAACCTCTCCTCATAGCTAATGCCCTCCATACCAGGCAACATCCTGGTAAATCTTTTCTGTACCCTCTCCAAAGCCTCCATATCCATCTGGTAGTGTGGCGACCAGAATTGAACACTATATTCCAAGTGCAGTCTAACTAAGGTTCTATAAAGCTGCAACATGACTGCCAATTTTAAAACTCAATACCCCAGCCGATGAAGGCAAGCATGCCGTATGCCTTCTTGACTACCTTCTCCACCTGCATTGCCACTTTCAGTGACCTGTGTACCTGTGCACCCAGATCCCTTTGCCTGTCAATACTCTTAAGGGTTCTGCCATTTACTGTATATTTCCTATCTGTATTAGACCTTCCAAAATGCATTACCTCACATTTGTCTGGATTAAACTCCATCTGCCATCTCTTTGCTCAAGTCTCCAACTGATCTATATCCTGCTGTATCCGCTGATGGTCCTCATCGCTATCCGCAAATCCACCAACCTTTGTGTCATTCGCAAACTTACTAATCAATCCAGTTACATTTTCCTCCAAATCATTTATATATTACAAACAGCAAAGGTCCCTGCACTGATCCCTGCGGAACACCACTTGTCACAGCCCTCCATTCAGAAACGCACCCTTCCACGCTACCCTCTGTCTTCTTCGACCGAGCCAGTTTTCTATCCACCTTGCCAGCTCGTCTCTAATCCCATGCGACTTCACCTTCTGCACCAGTCTGCCATGAGGGACAAAGAACAAAGAACAATACAGCACAGGAACAGGCCCTTTGGCCCTCCAAGCCCATGCCGCTCCCTGGTCCAAACTAGACCATTCTTTTGTATCCCTCCATTCCCACTCCGTTCATGTGGCTACCTAGATAAGTCTTAAATGTTCCCAGTGTGTCTGCCTCCACCACCTTGCCCGGCAGCGCATTCCAGGCCCCCACCACCCTCTGTGTAAAATATGTCCTTCTGATATCTGTGTTAAACCTCCCCCCCCTTCACCTTGAACCTATGACCCCTCGTGAACGTCACCACCGACCTGGGGAAAAGCTTCCCACCGTTCACCCTATCTATGCCTTTCATAATTTTATACACCTCTATTAAGTCTCCCCTCATCCTCCGTCTTTCCAGGGAGAACAACCTCAGTTTACCCAATCTCTCCTCATAACTAAGCCCCTCCATACCAGACAACATCCTGGTAAACCTCCACTGCACTCTCTCCAAAGCCTCCACGTCCTTCTGGTAATGTGGCGACCAGAACTGGGCGCAGTATTCCAAATGCGGCCGAACCAACGTTCTATACAACTGCAACATCAGACCCCAACTTTTATATTCTATGCCCCGTCCTATAAAGGCAAGCATGCCATATGCCTTATTCACTACCTTCTCCACCTGTGACGTCAAAGAACAAAGAACAATACAGCACAGGAACTGGCCCTTCGGCCCTCCAAGCCCGTGCCGTTCCCTGGTCCAAACTAGACCATTCTTTTGTATCCCTCCATTCCCACTCCGTTCATATGGCTATCTAGATAAGTCTTAAACGTTCCCAGTGTGCCCGCCTCCACTACCTTGTCTGGCAGCGCATTCCAGGCCCCCACCACCCTCTGTGTAAAATATGTCCTTCTGATATCTGTGTTAAACCTCCCCCCCTTCACCTTGAACCTATGACCCCTCGTGAACGTCACCACCGACCTGGGGAAAAGCTTCCCACCGTTCACCCTATCTATGCCTTTCATAATTTTATACACCTCTATTAAGTCTCCCCTCATCCTCCGTCTTTCCAGGGAGAACAGCCCCAGTTTACCCAATCTCTCCTCATAACTAAGCCCCTCCATACCAGGCAACATCCTGGTAAACCTGCACTCTCTCCAAAGCCTCCACGTCCTTCTGGTAGTGTGGCGACCAGAACTGGGCGCAGTATTCCAAATGCGGCCGAACCAATGTTCTATACAACTGCAACATCAGACCCCAACTTTTATACTCTATGCCCCGTCCTATAAAGGCAAGCATGCCATGTGCCTTCTTCACCACCTTCTCCACCTGTGACGTCAGCTTCAAGGATCTGTGGACTTGCACACCCAGGTCCGTCTCCGTATCTACACCCTTTATGGTTCTGCCATTTATCGTATAGCTCCCCCCTCATTAGTTCTACCAAAATGCATCACTTTGCATTTATCTGGATTGAACTCCATCTGCCATTTCTTTGCCCAAATTTCCAGCCTATCTGTATCCTTCTGTAGCCTCTGACAATGTTCCTCACTATCTGCAAGTCCAGCCATTTTCGTGTCATCCGCAAACTTACTGATCACCCCAGTTACACCTTCTTCCAGATCGTTTATATAAATCACAAACAGCAGAGGTCCCAATACAGAGCCCTGTGGAACACCACTAGTCACCTTGTGACCTTGTCAAAGGTCTTACTGAAGTCCATGTAGACAACATCCACTGCCCTACCCTCCTCAATCATCTTCGTCACTTCCTCGAAAAACTCGATCACGTTCGTGAGACACGACCTCCCCTTCACAAAACCATGTTGCCTTTCACTAATACGTCCACTTATTTCCAAGTGGGAATAAAGCAAGTCTCGAAGAATCCTCTCCAATAATTTCCCTACCACTAATGTAAGGTTCACCGGCCTGTAATTACCTGGATTATCCTTGCTATCCTTCTTAAACAAAGGAACAACTTGCAGGAGACTCTGCCAGAATGAAGGGGGGCAATCGGGGGGTGGTGCCCCCTGGGCATGGGCACCCTGGCACTGCCCAAGGAGCAAAGTGTCCATGCCCAGGGGACACCTTGGCACTGCCCATTGGGCATCGAGCAATGCTAAGGGGGCAGGGCCTATTGTGAGTGGGGCCTAGGGGCGATTGGTGGGGATGGGGGGTCCCGCTGCCACTCTGCAGAGAGGGTCGGGCTGGGATGGAGGGAGGGCAGTGATTGGGGTGGGCTGGGGGCGGGGGTCTGCCTGGGTGAGAGGGGGTGGTGGGAATTGCCACTGCTGAGGGGTGGTGGGTGGGCTGTGCATCGGGGCGCTCCTGGCCCAGGAATTGTTGTGGGGGCTGCGATCGGGCCTTGGGGGGGGGGGGGGGGGGGGGGGCCTGGAGGGGCAGCACTGCGAGGGTCCCGGACTGGCCAGCAAACGGGGTGTCTGACAGATCGGGGTTCAGGTGAGAAGCTGAACTGACAAAACAGTCAGAATTTAGAACAGTTTTCCTGTCAGTTCAACACTTTGGGGAGAATCGCCCCCATGGTGTCAAGAAGTAGAAATAAAACAGATGTTTGAAATCCTACAAATGTTGCAGAGAAGACAGGCAGACATAAATGTTCAAAAGAACAGAATGGTGTTCAATTTCCATTTCAAAGCAAAGTGCCTGTCAGTGAAGGGGAGCAGGTGCAGAACATAAACAGCAAGAGCTGTCAGCTGATTTAAATCACAGCACAAAACATGACAGCATAGTCTGACATGATTTTTTACTTTTTCAAAGGAATATTTTGGAAGTTTTGGCAATTGGAAAAGGATTGTAATACAGGATGATAATCAGAACTGAGGGAGATCAATATTAGTAGAGAAATGGTGCTGGGAAAATTGATGGGATTGAAGGTAGATAAATCCCCAGGGCCTGAAAATCTACATCCCAGTAATAAAGGAAGTGGCTCTAGAAAGAATGGATGCATTGGTGGTCATCTTCCAGGATTCTATAAACTCTGGAACAGTCCCTGCAGATTGGAGGGTAGCGAATGTCACTCCAATATTCAAAAAGGGAGGTAGAGAGAAAACAGGGAATTATAGACCAGTAAGCCATAATCAGTAGTGGGGAAAATTCTCGAATCCATTATCAGGGACTTTATATTGGAGCATTTAGAAAACAGTGGCAGGATCAGACAGAGTCAGCATGGATTTATGAAGGGGAAATCATGCTTGACAAATCTGTTGGAATTCTTTGAAGCTGTAACTAGTAGAGTTGACAAGGGGGAGACAGTGGATGTGGTATATTTGGACTTCCAGAAAGTGTTTGACAAAGTCCCGCATAAGAGATTATTGTGCAAGATTAAAGTGCATAGGATTGGGGGAAGTGTATTGAGATGGATAAAATACTGGTTGGCGGAGAGGAAACAAAGAGTAGGAATTAATGGATCCTTTTCAAATTGGCGGGCAGTAACTAGTGGGGTGCCACCGGGATCGGTGCTGGGACCCCAGCTATTCACTATAAATATTAATGGTTTGGATGAGGGAACAAAATGTAACCTCTCAAAGTTTGCAGATGATACCAAGTTGGGTGGGAGGGTGAACTGTGATGAGGATGCAGAGGTCCTTCAGAATGATCTGGACAGATTGGATGAGTCGGCAAATCAATGGCAGATGCAGTATAATTTGGATAAATGTGAGGTTATTCACTTTGGAAGCAAAAACATAAAGGCAGATTACTACCTGAATGGCTGTAAATTGGGAGAGGGGAGTGTGCAGCGGGACCTGGATGTCCTTGTGCACCAGTCACTGAAGGTAAGCATGCAGGTGCAGCAGGCGGTAAAGAAGGCAAATGGTATGTTGGCCTTCATTGTGAGAGGTTTTGAGTACAGGAGCAGGGATGTGTTGTTGTGATTATACAGGGCCTTGGTGAGGCCACACCTAGAGTATTGTGTGCAGTTTTGGTCTTATTTGAGGAAGGATGTTCTTGTTCTCGAGGGAATGCAGCGAAGATTTACCAGGCTGATTCAGGGGATGACGGGATGTATGAGGAGAGATTGACTAGGTTAGGATTGTTTTCGCTGGAGTTCAGATGAATAAGGGGGGAATCTCATAGAGACTTATAAAATTCTAACAGGACTAGACAGGGTAGGTACAGGGAGGATGTTCCCAATGGTGGCCTATATTGCGAGGGGGATAGAATATAAAAGCAGGGATGTCTTGATGCACCTGTACAGGGCATTGGTGAGGCCGCAGCTGGAATACTGTGTGCAGTATTGGTCCCCTTATATGAGGAAGGATATATTGGCATTGGAGGGAGTGCAGAGAAGGTTCACCAGGTTGATACCGGAGATGAGGGGTTTGGATTATGAGGAGAGGCTGAGGAGATTGGGTTTGTACTCGTTGGAGTTTAGAAGGATGAGGGGGGATCTTATGGAGACTTATAAGATAATGCGGGGGCTGGATAGGGTGGAGGCGGAGAGATTCTTTCCACTTAGTAAGGAAGTTAAAACTAGAGGACACAGCCTCAAAATAAAGGGGGGTCGGTTTAAGACAGAGTTGAGGAGGAACTTCTTCTCCCAGAGGGTGGTGAATCTCTGGAATTCTCTGCCCACTGAGGTGGTGGAGGCTACCTCGCTGAATATGTTTAAAGCGCGGATGGATGGATTCCTGATCGGTAAGGGAATTAAGGGTTATGGGGATCAGGCGGGTAAGTGGTACTGATCCACGTCAGATCAGCCATGATCTTATTGAATGGCGGGGCAGGCTCGAGGGGCTAGATGGCCTACTCCTGCTCCTATTTCTTATGTTCTTATGGTGGGGGAATCCAGAGCCAGAGGTCACAGTCTGAGGATTCGGGGTAGACCATTTAGGACGGAGATGAGGAGATATTTCTTCATCAAAGAGTGGTGAGCCTGTGGAATTCATTACCACAGGAAATACTTGATGCCAAAACATTGAATGCATTCAAGAGGCGGCTGGATGTAGCACTTGCGGCGAATGGGATCAAAGGGAGAAATGGGAGAAAGCAGGATCAGGCTATTGAGTTGAACGATCAGCCATGATTGTGCTGAATGGCGGAGCAGGCTCGAAGGGCCAAATGGCCTCCTCCTGCTCCTATCTTCCATGTTTCTATACAATGCTTTCCATGTAAGGATCAGCTTTACAGGACAGATTCCTCCGTGAATGCATTAAAAACACATCTAGATTACAGCAGCTGATGGTGACACCTGAATGTGTCAAAATATTATACACTTACCTTTCAGAATGTTCCCGACTCCTCAGCAGATTTCCTCCAGTGATCACTAACTTGTCAAGTTTGCGTTGCGTTAGGGTTTACAAATCTCACACCAGCACATTATGTTCGGGAGGAAATAACAAATTTCCTTCGGTCCTCACAATGGGGACTCTGACCTCAGAAGAGGTATGTGTATCTTTTACACGCAGGGCTAGACTAGCCATATAATTACTATGGCTATCAGAGCAGGTCAGAGGCTGGGAATACTGCGGCAAATAACTCACCTCCTGACTCCCCAAAGCCTGTCCACCATCTACAAGGCACAAGTCAGCAGTGTCATGGAATACTCCCCGCTTGTCTGGATGAGTGCAGCTTCAACAACCCTCGAAGCTTGACACCATTCAGGTCAAGGCAGCCGCTTGATTGGCATCCCATTTGCAAACTTTCAATCCCTCTACCATTAATGAACAGTGACAGCAGTGTGTACCATCTACAAGATGCACTGCAGGAACTCCCCAAGGTTCCTTAGACAGCACCTTCCAAACCTACGACCACTTCCATCTAGAAGTGATGATGTGGAGTTACCGGCATTGGACTGGGGTAGGCACAGTAAGTAGTTATACAACACCAGGTTGGACTTTAATCTGGTGTTGTGAGACTACTTATTACTCCATCTAGAAGGACATGGGCAGCAGATAACTGGGAATACCACCACCTGGAGGTTCCCCTCCACATCACTCACCATCCTGACTTGGAAATATATTGCCGCTACTGGGTCAAAATCCTGGAATTCCCTCCCTAACAGCATTGTGGGTGTACCTACACCACATGGACTGCAGCGATTCAAAAAGGCAGCTCACCACCATCTTTCTGAGGGCAATTAGCGATGGGTAATAAATGCTGGCCTGACCTGCAATGCCCAAATCCCTCGAATGAATAGAAAACAATTTCTTTGAATTTGCATTGAATAGTGGGTGTGGGTGGGAGCTATTTTAACATCTCGACAATGAGTGGGATAGTGCCGGGGTGGTTAACAGTTCAAGGATCAATCCTCTAGCCTGTCACCATTTTCAGGATGGAGGATTGTGAGGCAATGCCGGAATCTTCTCTTGAGGTTTGACCTTATTATAATATTTAAATCAGCCTTCCACAGTGCAGTCAGAACCTGACTTCAATTTGTTGGTTCATAGAATCATAGAAACCCTACAGTGCAGAAAGAGGCCATTTGGCCCATCGAGTCTGCACCGACCACACTCCCACCCAGGCCCTATCCCCATATCCCTACATGTTACTCACTAAACCCTCTAACCTATGCATCCCGGGACTCTAAGGGGCAATTTAGCATGACCAATTAACCTAACCCACACATCTTTGGACTATAGACTATGTTCCCAGCACTGAGGTGGGAGCGGTCAGCTCCAGCAGCTTTGTGTTTTTATAGCACTGCCTGTGGGCCAGGAAGGGCCCAGACTCTTTCCGCATGGTCTCAAACCCACCAACCCCACCACCCCACACTGCTTTCAACCCCTTGGAATCTCCCAGACCCCATGCCCTCCTATTTCCTGGTCTGACCCTCTCCCACAATCCCACCTGTCCTTGTATCTCCTGGTTTGATGTCTTCTACTGCAGGCTTTACTAGCCGATTGCTGATCAATCTGCCACTCAGGCTAGGGTGGGAAACAGAGGAAAAGCATTTGCTAATGAGAACCTGCAAATTGCAGGAACTCCAAGTGAGTTTCCATTTATTTTACACCCTACTCCCAACCACCGCCCCCATCCCAAGCAACAGTTCCCACCTGGTAAACTTTGGGATTAAAGTGTCCCATCTGTTGGGCTGCCCATTAGAATGTTGTGATCTTTGAAAAGGATCAGTCTTGGTTATGTCTCTTTGGCAGCAAAACCAAAGTGAGAACTCCAGGATCTGTTTATGAGAGCAATCTGAGATAGGCCCAGGTAATAGAAACTTGACTGTTTAATATTTGTAACCTAGTATTCATGGAGAAAGTGATATTGTACAAATGCTGGAGCCAATCTGATAAGGTGCAGTGATAAGGAGGTGTCAATTTGTATTATCAACTGGCAGGATGGTTATCTGCTAGAAAATCTTCCAGTTTACACACGATATTTCCATTCACTCTCTGCTGCTTGGTCTATTTATAAGTTTTCAGAAGTTAAACCCGATGGAATTTTGATGAGAGACATTGGATATTGGCAATCTCTGCTTCGAATCACTTGCTGTAACTCACCAAGATTGGATTGAAAGCTCTGTGGCTTTTAAAGATCTGATTTCCCAGCTGAGGGCGATTATAGGGGGAAGAACATCTTGTCCTAAATTAAGTGTAGCCTGGGTGTGGTGTTTCTGGGTCGTCTTAACCCACTTGTCTGCAGCTAAACAGATTTTATGAAATGACTAACATCCTTTAATGCTGCACATTGTGCAAAGCTTCCATGGCGCTTTCTCTAGTTTCTCCATTCTGTCTGAGTTGCAGAGAATCGAGAGGGAGATGCTCATACTCTGAAGGACTAAAGCAAATGCAGAAATTATTTTGATTTTCTTTGTTCTTGTGTTGCAGACATTCCTGGCCAGACTAACATTTGATTTTATTCTTTAGTAGGATGTGGGTGTCACTGGCTGGGTTAGCATTTACTATCTATCCCTAATTGCCCTTTAAGGAGGTGGTAATGAGCCACCGCCTTGAACCACTGTGGTCCATGTCATGTATGTACACCCACAGTACTGTCAGGGAGGGAATTCTAGGATTTTGACCCAGTAACAGTGAAGGAATTGTGATATATTTCCAAGTCAGGATGGTGAGTGATTTTGAGGGGAACCTCCAGGTGGTAGTTTTCCCAGGATACTGAGGCAGAATGAGGGTGAGATTCCCAGAGAAAATGAGACAGAGATAAACCGAGAGACCATCGGAGGGGAAGAACGATAATGAGAGTGACAGAGAATGAGTGAGAGAGAGAGGCAATGAAAGAAAGTTTACAAGAAAGATTGCGATAGTGAAGAGAATGAGAAAGAGACACAAAAGTAATGAGTGAGAGATAGAGAGAGAGAGAGAGATAATGAGAAAGAGGGAGAGATTGAGAGTAAATGACTGAGACAGTGAAGATGAGCAAGAGAGACAAGTAGTGAATGAGAGTGACAGAGAACAAGAGGGGACAAGTAGTGAATGAGAGTGACAGAGAACAAGAGGGTGGCAACAAATAGACCCCAGCAAGGCAGGGGTTACAGTGGTCAAGAAGATGGCCAGGCACTGGGAATGCTTGCTGAAGGCAGAGTGTTGTCATTTCTGCCAAAGTAATTTATTGAGAAGCTGCATTATTTGCTGTCCTGTCCAGTGGGAAAGATTGATTTATGGCGATGTAACATTTCACCAAGTATTCAGCCACATTGTTACCACCTGTCTGTTTTTTGACGGAGTTTTCTGAAAAGTTCTAAAACATAAGGCGGCACAGTGGTTAGCACTGCTGCCTTTCAGCTCCAGGGACTCAGGTTCACTTCCAGCCTTGGGTGACTGTCTGTGTGGAGTTTGCGCATTCTCCCTGTGTTTGCGTGGGTTTCCTCCCACAGTCCAAAGATGTGCGGGTTAGGTGGATTGGCCATGCTAAATTGTCCCTTTAGTGTCTGAAAATGTTGGTTAGGGGGCTTTGTGGAGTAAATATGTAGGGTTGTGGGAATAGGGTAGGCCGTGGGCCTTAATAAGATGCTCTGTCAGAGAGTCGCGGTAGACTTGATGGGCCGAATGACCTCCTACACTGCAGGGATTCTATAATATAAATCAGACACTAAGGCTCCAGAATTTGACTCTGAGACACTGGTAGTTTTGGTACCTTGTGCTGTTTTGCCACCTCCCTACTCCAGACATTGACTCATCTCATTCCCGGAACATTTCTGCAGGAGTCCCTCAGGGTAGTGTCCTAGGCCCAACCATCTTCAGCTGCTTCATCAATGACCTTCCCTCCATCACAAGGTCAGAAGTGGGGATGTTCGCCGATGATTGCACAATGTTCAGCACCATTTGCGACTCCTCAGATACTGAAGCGGTCCATGTCCAAATGCAGCAAGACTTGGACAATATCCAGGCTTGGGCTGACAAGTGGCAACTAACATTTGTGCCACACAAGTGCCAGGCAATGACCATCTATCTCCAACAAGAGAGGATTTAACCATCACCCCTTGACATTCAATGGCATTACCATCACTGAATCCCCAGTTGGCCAAGGATCATGTGCTCACACGTCATTGGTTCTGGCCTGGTCATGTGATCATATGACCCACAAAAGATTGCCACTTAAAGGAGCAATCACACTCCTACCACAGCTACCACACTCCTTTCACCATCTCCAACCCCCCCCCCCGGCTACATCAACTCCTTCAGGTATACCTATGGCAAAACAAAAGAGAAGAATAGCTGCACACATGGTACACAAGCAACAAGATCACAGTCGGGACACCGGGTTGGTCTGTCCGGAGACTTCTGGACCCTGGCGTAACGTTGCAACTCTGTCAGGGGCCCCTCAACAGTGAAAGACACGGGATCCACAGAGGGAGCGGATGGATTAGCTGCCTCCAGTATACGTCGCCAGAGTTGCCTCAGAATGGCTCAAACATAAGAGTTGCAGTCTCGTCGGGAAATCTCAGTCCGTGTTTTCTCCTATGACTATGGCCTCCATGCCAGTGTCGACCTCCATTTTCAGGGGCGACTATTGACCACTTAAACAATTTCAGCAGGAGGCGTCTTGCTAAGCTGGAATTTATTGAAGATGTAAGTCTTGGAACTCTCTGCTTCCTCCACCAGCTTATTCACAAGAATTTTATTCATCAATTTTTTCAGGACCGTTCGGCATGACCTGCTTTGCTCTACACCTAGCTTGCAGGTGATCCTTCTTTCTGCATCTAAAATAGATAAAATTCTTGCAGCGACAAGTCTATTGGGAGTGGTCTCCCCCACACTGAAAGCCTGCCTAGATCCCGCTGCTGAACAATTCTCTCTCTCTCCAGAGAATCCGCTGCGCCCTCACTCAGGCTGTTCCTAGCAGCAGCTGATTCCCATCACAACTGGTTCATCTCACTCCACACGCCTGGTGGCGCTCGCACATGCCTTGCTCAGTGCACTGGGTCACTTGGGCCATCTTGATTGCTTTTTCTTGGTTTCAGTAAGCAGTTTCTTTTTGATGTTGGGGTTGTTGACCCCACAAACCAAACGATCCCTCAACATGTCTCCTAATGAAGGCCCGAACTCTCTGCTCAATCAGCTGCCAAAGTCTGACTACCAAACCGGAGACCGTTTTCCCTGAATCCCGAACAGCAGAGTGGAATTTGTATCTCTGCATGATAATGGAAGTCATGACGTGGAGATGCCGGCGTTGGACTGGGGTGAACACAGTAAGAGTTTTAACAACACCAGGTTAAAGTTCAACAGGTTTATTTTGTAGCAAATGCCATTAGCTTTCGGAGCGCTGCTCCTTCGTCAGATGGAGTGGATATCTGCTCTCAAACAGGGCACAGAGACACAAAATCAAGTTACAGAATACTGATTAGAATGCGAATCTCTACAGCCAACCAGGTCTTAAAGATACAGACAATGTGCGTGGAGGGAGCACCAGATTGTAAATCTGTGCCGTAGACTGTGAGCAGAATCACCTCTGCTTCTCCTTGGTTGTTATTTTGTTTAATGCAGTCTCTCAACGCACTGCCCCAACTCTCCATCCCTGAATCAATTGGCATTATTTTCCCGAACAGCAGCAACTTTAAAATGGACCTGTACCATTTCTCCTTCATTCTCCTTCCTCTAACTGCAGTGCAGACTTTCAATGACTGATCTCGTTTGTCCTCATCGCCAGTGTGACAACCCGAGGTGACTCAGTGTGGTTGGCATAAAACAGGAAGGTTTATTCAACAAGAAGAAACTATTTACAACTGAAGGATTTGTAACACAGCTCTGCTCCCAACAACTTCCCAACTCGCTCTGCCCAATCCCAGCTATGGGGATATGCGCCGTCGCTCCCGGTTGGCCAAGATTCGTGCACTCATGCTCCATTGGTTCTGGCCTAGTCACATGGCCCATGCAGAATCGCCTCTTAAAAAGGCTACATCGCCACAGTGACAAATAAGGATTTAACTCCCAGGCTTTCCAAGAGTAATGAAATAAGTGATTGTGAATCAACTCCCCGTTTCCCATCATCCGAGCTTTTAGTTTCTTACATTTATTTTGATGAGGCCCAAGATTCTCAAGTCTCTAATATGTCAACAAAGCCTGTCATCAGAATAGTGTCGACATTTGGGCAGAAAGAATATTTCTATGCTGGTTTAAATCAAAAAAGATTTGGAGATGTGTACAGTATTTAATTTTGTGGTACGAAACTTTAAGACACAGACACAGAGACACACACAGACACAGACAACACACACACACACAACACACACACACACAACACACCACACACAGACACAACACACACAGACACACAACACACACAGACACACAACACACACACTGCATCCAATTTACTATAAAATTATTACAGAGATTTCACATTATTTTTCCACCAATGACACACTCGTCACAATTACTGTTGCTGCTGCCCACCTTTGGGCAATTTGAGGGTTTTCTGGTGGGCTTTTCAAAAACAAAATTAGAACCATGAATCTGCCTGAAGGTCAGAATCAGCAGCAACTGTCTGTGAAACTGACCGGAAAGACCAGCTTTCTGTTAGGCTGATGGTTCTGTTTTTTTTAAAGCCAGTCTTTCAGGTCCATAGCTTTGCTGCTCAGGCTGATGACAAGAAACTCCATTTGCAACACTCAGCCCGAGTCCTTCTAGCCCCCGGGCCCCGGTGTCTGTCACATCAGCACCCCCTCTCCTGGGACCCCGTGTCAAGTATTATTTGATGTTAAACTGCCCAGTGAAGTTTAAATCTGCCTCATCCAACATTCACACATGAAAGAAAGCACAAAAATGCAATGTTGTCGCATCTCTCACATCGTAAGGAAGTGCCAGAGAATTTTACAACCAATGAAATACTTTTTGAAGTGTTGTCACTGGGGTAATGTGGAAAACACAGCAACCAATTTGTACACAGCAAGCTCCCACAGTCTTTTTGAGGGTCGGTTGGTGCTCAGTTTCCTTCACTACTGCACTGACCCATTCACCTGCATTACATCCTCAAGGGTCTGCAGTGGAAGCTTGAATTCAGGTCTTTCTGAATCTGAGGTGAAAGCGCTGCCACATGTAGCTCAGACTGAATTACTTCCCAGCTATGGACAGGTACAGTCACTCGACAGTAATGAGGAAGTTTTATTTATTTGGCTGATATTTTCCAAACGTAACGTGACAGATTGTCCACTGCTGTCCACTGTGTTCAATCAGCGATCAACCCTGGGCCTTTCTGGTCAATGTCAGCCAGTGGCTTTGACCACAAGGTGGAGCTCCAACACTGGTGTTTGGTTCAAACGTACATTATTGAAATGTTTCAGCCTAAAGCCACAAGGCTGGAGTCTGCGCAGGATGTTGGTCTATCTGAGTCTGACTCCATCTACTTCTATCCTTTGAATGTTACTTTTACAAGTCACTACATTCAACAGAGCTGCGTTATTATAGACACTCCTGAATCATCCCAACTGTTTCACTGAGCTTCATTTAGATTTTGAGCAGCAGTCTGTCATTATAGAATGAGATTTTGTTATAATTATTGAATCTTTTTGAAGGCCAGAGTGGCAATAATGACACTTTTAGATAAATTGTTGATGTTAAAACATGGTCAGTTCCAAAAGTCTCTCTCTCAGCCATTGTACTAGACTCCCACTGTATAGATTCCTGTTGTACTAGACTCTGGTTGGGCTGGACTCTGGTTGGGCTGGACGCTGGTTGGGCTGGACACTGGTTAGGCTGGACTCTGGTTGGGCTGGACACTGGTTGGGCTGGACACTGGTTGGGCTGGACTCTGGTTGGGCTGGACTCTGGTTGGGCTGGACACTGGTTGGGCTGGACTCTGGTTGGGCTGGACATTGGTTGGGCTGGACACTGGTTAGGCTGGACTCTGGTTGGGTTGGACACTGGTTGGGCTGGACACTGGTTAGGCTGGACTCTGGTTGGGCTGAACTCTGGTTGGGCTGGACACTGGTTGGGCTGGACTCTGTTTGGGCTGGACTCTGATTGGGCTGGACACTGGTTGGGCTGGACTCTGGTTGGGCTGGACTCTGGTTGGGCTGGACTCTGGTTGGGCTGGACTCTGGTTGGGCTGGACTCTGGTTGGGCTGGACTCTGGTTGGGCTCTAATCCCACCCTTTTTTATGGGAACAAATGTGTTCTGAATCCTCCCTTTCTCCTTGAATACATCCAGCTGCTTTTTAAAAATTCTGGAACTCTATACATTTAACACTGAATTTATCCAGATTAATATTCAGGTGGTTGAAATCCCCAAATTTTACAGCACTTTAATGTTTCCATATTTTTCCAAACGTTAAAAGCAGGATTTAAGAAACAGCCAACGAACACCAAACCATCCAGATCCCTCTTCGATTGCTGAATCAACAACCAAGCAAATACTGGAATAGCCCCAGCCGAATTGCCCATGGTTTAAAGTTTTAAAGCCCCGCGCCCCTCGCCACCCCCCTCTTGCTGTCCCGTGCCCCCCCCCCCCCCTCCTCGCTGCCCTGTGCCCCTTGCCGCCCAGCCCTCATCTGGTTCACTAATGGCCTTCAGGGAAGGAAATCTGCCGGCCTTACCCGTTCTGGCCTACATGTGAGTCCAGACCCAATTTGGTTGACTCTTAAATACCCCCAAAGATGGGAAATAAATGCTGGATCAGTTCTTCTCTCACCAGCACTGTTACTCACAGAACCCTGTTGAGGTGCAGCCATCCAGTTTGTAGAGATCCCACCTCCGCCCGAATCGCACCATAGGAATCTGTACCACTCCCTCCTGCATCATCTCCCCAGTCACACATTCAGCTTCTCCTTCCTCCCATGTACACTCAGGATAAGCAGAGATTTCAGTCCCACTGTTTCATTTCTTTCCCCACTCCCTGATTTTGACCCTGGCACCAGAGGGGTTACGTACCATCCTGGGTCACGTCTCTGGCTGCAGAAACACCTGTTGCCTTGCTATTGAAAGTGCCACCACTACTGCTTCCTGATGGCCACCTTCCTGCCCACCTGGAGCAGCCACCATGCCAGGGATTTGGCTATTAATATTGATTATATTGATGTGCTTATCGAAAAGCTCCTTAAACGCCCCGATCGTATTTGCCTGCGTCACCAACCCTGGCAGCGCGGTCCAGATACTACTACTCTGTGTAAAAAAGCACTTGACCCTCACATCTCCTTTGAACTTTCCTCCCCTCACCTTAAGTACATACCCCCTAATATTAGACATTTCCACTCTGAGAAAAAGATTCTGACTGTCAACCCTATCTATGCCTCTCATCATTTTAAAGACTTCTATCAGGTTTCCCCTCAGCCTCCACCGCTCCAGAGAAAATAACTCTCCTTATAGTTCAGACCCTCTAATCCAGGCAGCATCCTGGTAAACCTCTTCTGCACCCCATCCAAAGCCTCCACATCCTTCCTGTAATGTGGTGACCAGAATTGAACTCAATACTCTTAAGTGTGGCTTAACCAAAGTTTTATAAAGCTGCCATATGACATCCTGACTCTTGTACTCAATGCCCTGACCAATAAAGGCAAGCGTGCCATATGCCTTCTTTACCAAAGATTATTTTAACATCCAATTATTTTTAGCCTGGGTTCATATTAAGTGCACATTGTATTCAAAATGCACATTGGTCCATTTAGATCAGAGTAACACTGTGTGTCTTTCAGCTGGATGGAGATGATCGGAGTGATCAGGAGGAGTGCGAAGGGAGCGATGATGAGGACGAGGGGATGAAGAATGGTGCAGGTTCCAAAAACAATCGGGCTGTTAACAGTCACCACACTCACTGAGACCGAGTCCACGTCAGCTCCTGTGACACAGAACAGAAATGGGTGTGGTGATGTGTGTGGAACAAGTGTTGATAATAAATGAGTAATGTGTTGTTATTGGATCCAGAGTAATGTGAGCAATGGCTGCTGCAGTGGGAGTCTCTCCCTGCCGAGTTTCTCAAAATTATTCAAGAAACTGTACAGCAGGGACACCCTCCCCCAAGTGGTCAGCACTGATCTCGGTGCACAGACTGCTGAAGGTTAAACATTATCTGGCCAGCTCACTGCTGGCAGAGTGTAGTTAACACCAGCTTCCTCATTGGCTGAGCATATTTGTAAACTTGGTCGTTAATGTTCAGCTTATTTTAACTGGAACCCCACTGGACTAACATTGTTGCTGTGCTTCATAAGGCATCTTGCAGTGTTCCAGATGAATTCTTGTCCAACACACCCACTTTCCATCACACTCAATGAACACAGAGTCACTGGAGTCCACAGCCCCTCCATCTTAAAACTAACCTCCCAATCAAAGATTTTTTGTGGAAAAATATTAAACAGTCACAAGGTCCTTTTCTTTGTCCAAATTCAGAACTTCTTTGACCTTTATTTTGCTAATACTCATTGCTCCCACCATTATGCAAAACATTCTGAGAGTGACGCTCTGAGCAGGGAGCTGTACTCATATCTTGCAGCCTGTCATTTCCATCCATTCGTTTTAATGTTGGAAATGTCAATATTCGGACTGACATTTCAGACAGAACGACCCAGTGTCAAACCCTAAACCTCCAGTCAGAGACAGAACACACACAGCTGAATTTACAGGGCTGCTGAAGGTGGGAACAGTGGGCCGGGAAGGCGGGGAGAGGTGAATGGTAGAAATATTGGCGCCTAACAGTTAGCTGTAGGACGTTATTCCGGGCACTGCCCATTTAGGGGAGATGAGTGTGAGGCCAGATTGGCTGCCCACCCTCACATGGCAGGCAGGTGGTTAGGCCTGCCAGGGTGGAGGTACACCGAAAGGCTATGCTGGTGAGAGGTTTCACCCGCCCAACCCCAATGGTGGTGTTTTGGCTGCTTTTGCATATTTCTGATAGGTACTTTAAAAAGCAGCTGAGAGATTTCCTTCTCCCTGAGGGGCCCTCCCAGTTTACCTGTAGCTGGGGGTCTCTGATCTGCCTTCCAACTTCGATGGTCCACCTGCCACCCTTTATTAACCGAGAAACCTGGCTGCTTGCCGATTACTGCCTTCCCCGTATAACAACTGGAATTTTATTTTCCTTCCTGATGTGGCTTTCTGACCCATAAACAAACCTGTTCCCACCTCCCTGGTGAAACTTCAGCCTCAAATGTGAAAATACAACGTAGATATTCCTAAAGGTATAAGCTGATTTCAGCAAGAACTTACAAATATTATCAAGCACATTTCACAACCTCCGGACATCCTAAACAAATAGCTGTTGAAGTCAGTGTTGTACTGTCGGAAACTCAGGAATGAACATGCAGAAAGCAAGCTGCAGCAATGCTGATAGTTTAATGGCCAGATAATCAAATTAATTGAGTGATGTCGACTGAAGGAGAAATGTTGGGCAGAACTTCATAGTTAGGGAGGATAATTATTAAAACAACTAAAGTGAATCGGCTGCTAGGGAATTACATGATTTGAGTTATTAAGTGAATGAGCACATCATTGTAAACCTCTGTCTGACATTAATCTGAGATCAGATACTTCGTTGTCTAATTCTGTAAGCGGCCAATTCTCGCCCACAAACATTTAAAACAAGGAGAGACTCAGGAAGAAGATTTTCCCAGAGGAAGGTTGTCAGTGGGTTGGAGCCGCACATCCAACTGTTTATTCAATCCTGCATGCTCCTGCCTCAGGATTGGTCCAGGCAGACTCACAGAAGCCTCTGTGTTTCTCAGGCAGGAGTTGCCAAAGGCTGGGGGGGGGGGGGGGGGTGTCCAAGGAATTAGCTACATCACCAAGCTGAACCCTGCCCCTCCCTGATCCTGTAAGAAGTCTAACCACACCACGTTAAAGTCCAACAGGTTTATTTGGTAGCAAAAGCAAAAGCGTGGCTTTTGCTACCAAATAAACCTGTTGGACTTTAACCTGGTGTTGTTAGACTTCTTATTGTGCTTACCCCAGTCCAACGCCGGCATTTCCACATCATGCCTCCCTGATCCTGACAGGCATGAGCCTCTCTTGCCTCATGGCCTTCCCATTTCACTTACAATAGGAACAGGAGCGATTCAGCTGGAGTTCCACCACCCCTTTGCACCCGCCTCCCGACTCTTATTTACATATGTTTAATATTGTGGGCAACGGGCATGGGTAGTGGAAATGCTCGGGATTTGGTGGCAGAGATTTGATGGGAGATGCATCCTTTTCCAGTCTCCTTGATTCTGGCCCATGCACTGACTGCTTTGGGATGATGATTCAGTGAAACATCATCCTCACTGACTCAAAAGAATCAGATACTTGTCCTGTGGTATTTACTGGGGGACTCTGGCTCAATTGGGGTGGCACAGTGGTTAGCACTGTTGCCTCACAGCATCAGGGACCCGGGTTCGAATCTGGGTGATAACCTGTGGAGTTTGCACATTCTCCCCATGTCTTCGTGGGTTTCCTCTTGGTGCTCTGGTTTCCTCTCCAGTTACAGGGATAGGGCGGAGGTGGGATGCTATTTTGGAGAGTCGGTGCCGACTCGATGGGCCAGATGGCCTCTTTCCGCACTGTAGGGATTCTATGATTAATTCAGTTTAATGTACAATGCTATACTCTCCATGAGCTTCACTCAATCGCAGTATAGCTCATGGGCTCCTGGTCAATGTGGAGGGAGCTATGCTGAGTACTGAAAAAACACTGGTCCAAATTTACCCCAATGTTCAGTTCTTGTATTTAATTTCTTTATTTTTAAAATTTAAAGTTAAACTTTGCATTAAATTCCCAGCAATGATTCGTTTTAAGTAAATATTTATCCCTCAATCAATATCCGACAAAGTACATGGTCTGGTCATTTATCAAATTGCTGTTTGTGGGATCCTGCTGTGTACAAATTGGCTGCTGTGTTTCCCTGCATTACAACCGTGACTCCAGTTTAAAGCATCTTAACTGGCTGTAAATCAATTTGGGAGGACAGGAGGTTATGGAAAGTGCTATACAAATGCAAGTCTTTTCTCATTTAATTTGAAACAAGTCTTCTGTTCGACTACAGTGAACTGTTTTACTGCGCCTGGCCTAAGATATAAAGCGCTGTCCAACATTATGTGGATTGGCTATTCATCCTGAACTCCTACTCACTAAGCAGATCACAAATGTATTGCGATTCATTCGGTGACTCAGGACTCAAATCCAAACATATTAAACTGAATCCATTCACGTGGACCATGTATAACAGTGCAACACATAACAAATCAAATCTACAAATGTAGAAACTATGATCATCTTCCCTTGTGTAAACTAATTTCTATTTATTTTACAATAACAGAAATCTAGTGAACTTACTCTCACTATTCCCAGTTAGACCTACTGGTGTTCTGTTACACTGCAGTATGGCAACCAATGCTCTGTTACTCTGGACTCTTTACTCATCCCTATTATTTAACAGGCAATGGCCACTACATGTGCTTTATTTGAGACAAGTTTCTTTTTCAGTGTTGGTGGGTTTAATGGGAATTCTGATGGATTAGCAGTGCTGCATGGGCACCATCTGGTATCTCGTGCAGAACACTAATTTGGAATAATTCCCTGGAATTTCATTCCTTTGAGCTCTCCTATCCCAATCAGACTTCTTTTCTCAACCTGGAAAGTGGGATGGATTCAGGCCGAAGCTCTCTGTGCATCAGCCAATAGGAAATGATACATTGGAGCAAACAGGAAGACTCCTCCGTAAACCACTACCCTCCCCCTCCATCCCGGCGTGGAATGTTCCAGCATAGCCCAAAGCCAGAAAATCCCACACCAAGTTCTGCACTTGTGTTGTTATTCAAACCTTAGACAGTCAATCCAACGAAATCCAGAGCAACTAATTACTAAGGAGTAGTGCAGAGAGGGGTTCAGTCCAGCTACTGTGAGCTTTGTGCAAATGCATACTGTGTTTACCTGGAATTAATGCACAATCATTCTCAAACACCTTCCTCATGATTGAGGGTCCCACACTTTAATTTGGGGGTGGTCTCTGAGTGTGAAGATACTGTGTCCACAGAACTCATTAAGGAGCAGTATCTGATTCAGTCTGGGTTTAGAAAAATCAGTGCTGTCATCTTAAAGCACAATGACTGTTTCCAGCGGTTACACTGACCACCAAGTCAGAACCTGTAAAGTTAAAAAAGTAACAATGATGGGCAGCATTGGGGGAGCTGTGAGAGCAAAATCAAACAGAGCCAAGCATCAAAATATTTATTTAAAGTTTCTTTTGGATGCTACAATTTTATTCAGAAATAGTAACTGAGGGGCACAGATTTGCTTCGAGGAGCACCCTAAAGTCGTGTCCCTCAGTCAGACTGAATGCCCTCAGTTATAATCCACACAGTTCTCCTGTATCCACAATAATGTCTAACTTTGCATTTTGGGCCTGAGCTGTGTCAGGATATGGATGACATTGTGAGCCAATGAATTCAGTAGTTGAACGATGGCCACTTTAACTGGTTGTGACCTGAACCTTGGCCATCACATGCAGTGGCTGCATTAGGAGCTATCAGAGCTCGTGGCTGGACAAGGGGTGATGTTCTAACTAGTAGAGTGTGTGTGTCCCATTGCCCAAGTCTGTGACATGTCCCAGCACTGAGTGAAGCCCTCTTACCAGCAGCAGGAAGCCAGGCTAAGCCCCTTCTGATAAGTTACTCAGTACCAGTATCACCCATTAATGCAACAAAGTAATGTAACCAGAAATCTCTAATGTTTTTATATTTTACTGAATAAATGTGGTTTTATTCTTTCATTCTCATCATGTTTATATTTAGGTAAACAAAGAAATCTAAATATTTGAATATGTATTCTACTTTTGAAAATGTGAATAATAAAATTATAGTAATTTTCAATCTTGTTTATAATAAAACATTTATCAGATTATTATTGTGGTATTTATCATAGACTGTAGTGGCAGTGATTCATTTGAGGTTCAGCAGACTCTGGGATTGTACCTGTAACATTAACTATCTCTCTGCACACAAGCATCCTATCTGCTACATTTTCGATCTCACACTCCTCGAGTATGTCACTGACATTCTGATACATGTGGCTGGTAGATGAAGTGGCAAATCTCCTACAACACAATCCAATTTATTCCAAAGAACCCAACCAAAAGTAGCACCAATTGGCTGTGAATATGAGGGTGTGTAAGTATTATTGCATGTTTGTGAGTGTGTGTAAGAGTGAGAGCATGTGTATATGTACGAGTGTGAATATGAGTGTATTGTGAATCTGTAAGAATGAGTATGAGTGTGTGAAAGAGTATGAGTGAGTGTGTGTGTAAAAGTGTGAGTATGAGTGTGTGTGTGTGTAAAAGTGTGAGTATGAGTGTGTGTATAAGAGTGTGAGCATGAGTGAGAGTATAGTCCCAATATAGATGTTTGGGAAAGTAAGCTCCCCAATATCACCACCCGATAGTTCTTGCACATCACTGCAATTTTCCTGCAGACTTCTTCCTCTATCTCTATTTTAATCCCCAGTCATTTTTTTTTGCCTCTCAGCTCAAACAAAATGAATTCTGGCAATACCCCACCAAGAATAACCTCTTTCCAACTTTACAATATCTTCCCTGAGCAGGACTGCCACCCCTTCCCACCCCCCTCTCCCCACATCTTTTCTAAACACCTTGTAACCTTGAATATTAAGCACCAACCCTCACTATTTTGAAGCCACATTTCCATTATTCCCACTACATCATATCCCCATAGAGCTATTCACATATTGTGCATTTTTATTAACACATTGTAAACCGTTTTTTATTATTCTTTCTCAGGACATGGGCATTGCTAGCTAGTCCAGCGTTTATTGCCCATCCCTAATTGTCCTTGAGATGGTGGTGGAGAACTGCCTTCTTGAACTGCTACAGTCCATGTGGTGCAGGTACACCCACAGTGCTGATGGAGAGAGAGTTCCAGGATTTTGACCCAGCAACAGTGAAGGAATGACAATATATTTTCAAGTCAGGATGGTGTGTGTATTGGAGGGGAACTTGAGGTGATGGTATTCTCATGTGTTTGCTGCCCTTGTCCTTCTAGATAGCAGAGATAGTGGGTTTGGGAGGTGCTGTCTAAGGAGGTGTGGTGAGTTGCAGCACTACATCAACTGTGTGTCAGTGGTGGAGGGCATGAATGTTTAAGGTGGTGGATGGTGTGCTAATTAAGAGGGCTGCTTTGTCCTGGATGGTATTGAGCTTCTTGAGTGTTGTTGGAGCTGCATGCATCCAGGCAAGTGGAGAGTATTCCATCACATTCTTGACTTGTATCTTGTGTATGAATTTGGGGACAGAAGTCGCACAACACCAGGTTAAAGTCCAACAGGTTTATTTGGAACCACGAGCTTTCAGAGCGCTGCTCCTTCATCAGGTGAATGGAGAGGTAGGTTTCACAAACACGGCATATATAAACAAAGATACAATTGCAAGATAATGGTTGAAATGCAAGTCTTTTCAGGTAATCAAGTCTTTACAGGCACAGGCAGTGCAAATGTAGAGAGGATAATCACAGGTTAAAGAGGTGTGAATTGTCTCAAGCCATGACACCACACAACCATGCCACAACAACCTCTGGAAGATGTGTTGGATCATCGACATGGATACCACCATCACACATGGGATCACCATCCACCAGGTGCGACTCGGCCAGTGTTGTCTACTTCATACACTGCAGGAAAGGAAGTCCCAAGGCATGGTACATCGGCGAGACCATCCAGATGCTATGACAATGGATGAACGGACACGGACGACAATCGCCAGGCAGGAGTGTTCCAGTCGAGGAACACTTCAGCAGTCACGGGCATTCAGCCTCCGATCTTTGGGGAAACGTTCTCCAAGGCGTCCTTCAAGACACACGCCAACACAAAATCGCTGAGCAGAAACTGATAGCCAAGTTCCGCACACATGAGGACGGCCTCAACCGGGATCTTGGGTTCATGTCACACTATCTGTAACCCCCCACCATTTGGCCTGGGCTTGCAAAATCCTACTAACTGTCCTGGTTTGAGACAATTCACACCTCTTTAACCTGTCAATATCCCTTCTCTGCCTTCCCTGCCTAACACGCCTTCCCTGCCTAACATGCCTTCCCTGCCTAACACGCCTTCCCTGCCTAACACGCCTTCCCTGCCTAACACGCCTTCCCTGCCTAACACATCTTCCCTGCCCAACACGCCTTCCCTGCCTAACATGCCCCTTTCCAAAGGTTTGTGTCCCTCCCGACTCTAGCATTGAAGTCACCGAGGAGAATTAGCTTGTCTCATTTTGGGGTACAGGACAGCAATTGGTTGAGGCTGGAGTATCATAGAATTCCTACAGCCCAGAAGTAGGCCATTTGGCCCATTGAGCCTGCACAATCCCACCAAGGCCTTATCCCTGTAACCCCTGTATTTACACTGCTAGTCCCCCAACATCAAGGGGCAATTTAGCATGGCCAATCCATCTAACCCTCTTTCAATCCATCTTTGGACTGGGGGAGGAAACCAGAACACCCAGAGGAAACCCACGCAGACGTGGGGAGAACGTGCAAACTCCACACAGATAGTGACGAAAGTCAAGAATCGAACCCGGGTCCTTGGCGCTGTGAGGCAGCAGTGCTAACTACTGTGGAGTAAAATGCCTCTTTTGTCTCGTCTGTTTGTCTAGGGTTGGGGCGTTGGCCATGGTGTCTGTGACGTACTTCTTCTGGGGCAAGGTTAGCCATAGGGTCATGAGGCGTTTGCTCACCTTGCAAGGTGGGGTGGGGGTGGAGGTGGGGCTGGGGGGGGGGGGCGGGGGGGAGTCATTGAGACGTCCGACCAATTCGTTTTTTATCGCAAAGCAGACCCCGTGGAGACGATGTTCTTCTGCCTTGCCATTCCAGAATGTACCGTCACTCTATTCTTTAAGCTGGCCTCCTCCTGCCAGTTCTATCTCACTCAGGGCTGTGTCAATGTTTTGATGCCGGAGTTCCCGGGCTATGATGACAATGCGACGTTCAGCTCCTTTGCTGTTAAGGTTGTCCATAAGGGTCCTGACTTTCCACATCCTGACATTCATCTGGCTATGGTGGGGTTGGGGTGGAAGATGCCTGTACGTGAATTTTTTAAAATGTGGGGTGCTCGTTGCACACTAACCACCGCATGGTCCCAGCGGAGCGAGGTCTTGGCCCAGAGACAAGGAAATCCAAGATGACCAGAGACCAGGCTCTGCTGTAGGACAAACACACGTCATCCAATCACCTGCTTGCTTGTCAGTGTAGGCACTTATCAAGGGTGATGTCATTTTCCCTCTCTCTCTTGTACCTTGTAGTCCCTCCCTACCCTCTCACCCCTGCCGCTGCTGCTCCCCTCGCCCTACCGCTGCTCCCCTTGCCCCTGCCCCTGCTGCTCCCCTCCCCCCACTGCTGTTCTCGCTGCTCTTCTCACAAAGGCCTTCGATGCTGTCAATTGTGGGACGTCCTCAAATTCGAAATTCCTCACCATTCTCGGTTGCTCCACGATGATATGCAAACCATGATCCCTACCAACAGAACCACCACAGACCCAATATGTGTGAAAAGTGGGGTCATACAGGGCTGCGTCATTGCACCAACCCTCTTCTCCATCTTCCTTGCAGCAACACTCCACCCCATCACCCTGAAGCTGCCCGCTGGAGTGGAGTTAACCTACCGGACAAGTGGGAAACTGTTCAACCTTCGACACCTCCAGAACCAAGACCACCCCAGCTTCTGTCATCGAGCTGCAGTCTGCAGACAACGCCCCGTGTGTGCGCACACTCAGAGGCCGAACTACAAACCATCATTGACACATCCACTGAGGCATTTGAGAGAATGGGCCTCAGACTAAAACTTTGGAAAACAAAGGGCGGGATTTTCTGGCTGCGCTCGCCCCAAAACTGGAAAATCCCGCCTGAGGTCTGTGAACCTTTGCATGATCCGCCCCTTGCCCGCTACAATTCCCATGGCGGGCGGGACAGGAAAACTCACCCAAAGGTTTTCTATCAGCCCGCTGCCCCCTGACCATCAAGATCCATGGTGAGCCCCTGGACAATGTGAACCATTTCCCAGACCTCGGGAGCCTCCTCTTGACGTGAGCAGAGATCAACAATGAAACCCAACATCAACTCCAATGCGTCAGTGCAGTCTTCGGACGCCTGAGGAACAGAGTGCTTGAAGATCAAGATCTCAAATCCAGCACCAAGCTCATGGTCTACAGAGCAGCCGTTTGTCCCCGCCCTCCTGTATGTGTCAGAAACGTGTAGAACAGACAGCTTAAATCCCTGGAGAGATATCACCAATGTTGCGTCTGCAAAATCCTGCAAATCCACTGGTAGGATAGGTGTACCAATGTAAGCGTCCTCGGCCAGGCTGATGTCCCCAGCATCAAGGACTGGTCACGCTCGACCGGCTGCAATGGACGGTCCACATTCTCTGCTTGCCTGACACAAGACTCTCGAAACAAAGTGTTTTACTCCGAGCTCCGAAATGGCAAGTGATCACTAGGAGGGCAGAGGAAAGGACAAGGATACTCTGAAAGTCTCCCTAAATATATGCAACATCCACATCGACACGTGGGAATCGCTTGCCTCAGAACACACAAAGTGGAGAAGAAGCATCCGCGGAGGCACCGATCATCCTGAGCGTCACCGGGTGGAGCACACGGAGGCAAAGTGTAAACAGCAGAAACAGAGAGCAGAATCCAGAGTGTCCCACCCACCGACCTCATCAAACACCAACTCCCAAACCTGTGACACAGTCTGCGGCTCCAGGATTGGACTATTCAGCCACCGCAGAAGCCACCTCCCTGGAGTGGAAGCAAGTCATCCTTTACCCTGAGGGACTGCCAAAGAAGAAGGAGAAATGTATTGTTTAAAACCTGAGGGACAAAATAGAACTTACTCATTGACCAGATACTCACCAACCTGCTAGCTCATTTCCATGTAGTAGAAGCACTTCTTACAGGGTGAGGAAGATAGAAAAAGAAAGTGAACAGCTCTTTCCCCAAACTGCCCCACTCACCAAACTCCCAAGTCTGCACTGACTTTGCCTGGGCTGCACTAAAGAACCCTGAATTTATAGGAAACTGAACTGGGACTACAGAGATTCAACCTGTTAGGTAATTAACTGCTGAACTTCACAGCTATGATCAAGGAAGCAGTTTGAGCCCAGGGAGGTGCCACGGGCCTAGTTTAAGTGTGTGAGGTTAAACACTGTGGTTAGCACCTGAGTCAAAGTTCTCCTAATGCCGCTGATCATACGATTTAAGTCTGAGTTGCAATCACCTCCTTTTGCCTTCCAAAGATCGGGCCATGCAAGAAATTGGTCACATAAACCAGGCTGTCAGATTTCACCAACTATTTCCAGCACCAGGGAGGATGGAGCTGCTGGAGAAATCCCATGAAATTGGGCCGAAAACACTAAACAGAAGTGAGGAAACCTCCAGCTTCACACCTGTTATCCCCATCACTCCTCAACGTGAGTGGGAGTCACTCCAGGGACCCTGTGGAATGGCATCGTAAACATTGTTGTGAAATTTGCTGCGAGAGGCACTTCAGGAAATCCTCAACACGTTCTGCCCATCCGAAGCACCATTCCCCGAAGTTGTGAAATGTTCTGAGTTAAATGGGTGTTAATGGGAACAAATTGTGAATTTAAGAGGGGAGCTGTTTTCACAGAAAAATGAAACTGAAAATTCCGCCAAGACTTTATCAACATAAAAAAGTTGGAGATTTGCTGATTTTTCAGATAGCGCAAACTATGGAAAATAATGAAGAAATGATGATCATGATTCCCCCTTTCATCTGTTCCATTCCTCATGGTTGACTGTTCTTTCAATCACAAAGCCTTTCATTTCTTCAGCTTGCTAAGTGCCATAACTGCCGTCTTCTCCAGAAATGGAACATTCCTGCGGAGGGAGTATTTTTCTTTCATTAGTGGAAGATGAAACTGTTCAATGTGCAGAGTTTGTAATTTATTCAGAGCCAACAATCACAGAGGCCTGATTCACCATTTTGTTTTGCACGTACAACAGCTCCAACTCCCTGTCGGTCGATAGAAATTCAAGTGAACACAAAGTAGTATGCTGGGATCGATCCTGGTTTTGTGAGGGGCATAAAACAAGTGAGAATGAATCGACCGCCTGTTTTAATCCTCTCCCCATTTCTATTTGAATTGCAAATGCATGGAACAGTTTATGGCAGTAATGGTTACTGCAGCTCGTAACACATTGTGGCCATTCCTTTGCTGTTGTCTTTGGTATGTTCAGCTCTGAACCTTACCACTCAGCACAGAAATCTGGATCAGTGATCTCCATCAATCATCAAGAGGTTGGTATGGCAGCCATCAGCAGTGAAAATGAAACATGTTGTCCAATTTGTGAGATGCTGCAGAGCATGGGGACCTTGCTCTGTACATTGTAGTTGCTTGTTTAATTATTTTTTCCATGTGTTTAGCTCGAAAATTCCTCTACGACTTGTTGGAACACTGAGCAAAGTAAACATGACATTTCTCATCACCAGACAGATATTCCCCTGGCCTAGGGTCAATTTAGCATGGCCAGTCCACCTAACTCGCACATCTTTGGACTGTGGGAGGAAACCGGAGCACCCGGAGGAAACCCGCGCAAACACGGGGAGAATGTGCAAACTCCACACAGACAGTGACCCAAGGCTGGAATTGAATCCGGGTCCCTGGCGCCATGAGGCAGCAATGCTAACCACTGTGCCACCGTGCCGCTCCGAAATCTCACCCTCCTTGCCAGTAAAATTCTGCAAAGCCCCTCCAGGGTTAGTTACTCGACTTTTTGCAGCATCCAGAATTTTCTCAGATTTCTAAAACACTTGATAAGATGTAGCAACCAGCAGGATGCTGCAAATTCCTGTTCTCTCATTTCAGCATCCAATCACAGCACAAGTACCACCCATAAAAACCCTAGTGATATTTCAGTCAGTTTCAGTGGGGAATATGGAGACCAGCGATTGGTTCCAGTTGGGGCACTTGTTCATGTTTACATCTCATCAGCATTGGCCCTTTGAGATTATGTCCCATTGTGTTCCATGCTGGGTATGTTTCTTTAAAAAGAAATAATAAATATGATGGATAGGAGGCTTTAGCCAAGAGGGGAAACCTGAAATACCAATGCTTCTTTCACTGGGAAAAAGGTTAACGGATCTAATAGAGAACTGAGGCATTTTGGTAAATTGGAGAAAATAATTTTCATTGGTTGGTCAGCTGGTAACTGGATGGAGATCACCTGAGGATCCTGGACCGGGGAGCGGCGCGGGCTTGGAGGGCCGAAGGGCCTGTTCCTGTGCTGTATTGTTCTTTGTTCTTTGTTTGATAGGAGAAGTCCCTTTACACAAAGGTGGAAATGCCCGGGGGGGACCCTCCTTATCCCCGATTCTCGGAGGGCCTCGATTATGCCCCCTTCACGCCAGTGGAGTCAGACCGCCAGCTCCCCGTAAGTGGGGAGCTATTGTAAACCCCGCTGGAGTAAACCACTCCTGGCAGGGGTGGGCGGGGTGCGGGAGGAGGCTAGTGGGCCGGAACCCGCTAATGATATTCAAATACATTAAAATCTCAATTTGAATAATTTATACAGCTCCATGCCGATTCCAGCGTGGAGCTGACTGCGGGCTGGGAGAATCGCCCCCTGGGTGTTTCAAAGGTGATGTTGTCTGCCACAAATTGTTGAAGTAATTTATAAATGCCTTTAAAAGGTGATTTCTGAGCAGGAGAATGGGAATGGAATGGGTTACTCACATCAGAGGAAAACATCAGCACAGACCAAAAAACTATTTCTGTGTTGAAATAATCCGTGGCTGAGAATTTCCGCGTAACAGAGTTTCTGCCACATTTCCAACAATATTTAAGTTGCTCCAGCACGAAGGACATTGCCAGCCTCTGATTCTATAATTCTAGAATTGAATTCAGTTTGTGAGCAGTAACATTATTAAAGAAGGGTGTGAGGTGAGGGCAGGAAAAGTTGGTTGGATTTGGTAACTGCTGTGAAGAGCTAGCTCGCTTTGCTCAATTTTAAAGTTCCCAGAACATCAACACGATGTTGCATCAGGCACTCTCACCTCATGGTCAGTTCTCTGGTTTGTCCTCCCATTGGTGGGTGTGGAGAGCTTGGAAAATGTTCTCTGGCGTTTTAAAGCAGGTTTGAAGTAGAGCGTTCCATCGCAAAGCATAGAAATGTAGAAAGGGCTGGATGAGGAAAGATCATCTATCTTGCTGACTACCATCCTGACAGTTACATGACACACTGATAATAGAGTTGTTCGTTAATAATTGCAATCAGTCTGTACCAGTCAGTCTACAACAGACCAAGGGTTGATAAATCTCCTGGTGGTGTTGAGAATAACATTCTGTGATGTTGCCTTGGTAAGGTGTTGCATTGCCATTTCATTTCAGCTTTAACTTTATCTATACAAGCAACATGTTTAAGATCTACCATTACAGTATTATCTTGTCAAAATTGTCCATTCCACTGGTGGAAAAGGTGAGAAAGCACTAGAACAAGAAATGGGAGCAAAGTGGACAAAAATATTAATAGAATCTCATGTCTTTACTCTGGGATATGTAAACTGCTGCTCAGTAAAGATTTATTAACCCTCTGCATGTGACCAGAAAGCAGTCTCTTGATTTTGGGAACTGCACTTCCAATGCGCAATAGAAATAATATGCAGAAGTATAGGAGCGTGGAGCATCGAGTCTGCTCCATCATTCAATGAGATCATGACAGATCTTATCTTATCTGATAATCTTCAACTTCACTTTCCCACCATATCCCCATAACCCTTGATTGCCTTACTGATTAAAAATCTGTCTATCTCAGTCTTGAACAGATTTAATAACCCAGCCTCTAGAGCCTTCTGTGGTAAATAATTCCACAGATTCACTACCCTCAGAGAGAAGAAATTCCTCCTCAACTCCATCTTAAATGGGCGACCCCTTACTCTGAGATAATGCTCTCTGGCCCTAGACTCTCCCACAAGGGAAACAACCTCTCAGCATCTACTCTGTCCAGCCCCCTGAGTCATAGAGTCATAAAATCCCGACAGTGCAGAATGAGGCCATTTGGCCCATTGAGCCTGCACTGACAACAATCCCACCCAGGCTCTATCTCTGTAACCCCACACATTTACCCTGCTAGTCCCCCTGACACTAAGGGGCAATTTAGCATGGCCAATCAACCTAACCCGCACATCTTTGGAGTGTGGGAAGAAACCGGAGCATCCGGAGGAACATAGAACATTACACCGCAGTACAGGCCCTTCGGCCCTTGATATTGCGCCGACCTGTGAAACCAATCTAAAGCCCATCTAACCTTCACTATTCCACTATCATCCGTATGTTTATCCAATGACCATTTAAATGCCCTTAATGTTGGCGAGTCCACTACTGTTGCAGGCAGGGCATTCCACGCCCTTACTACTCTCTGAGTGAAGGACCTACCTCTGACATCTGTCCTATATCTATCACTCCTCAATTTAAAGCTATGTCTCCTCGTGCTAGCCATCACCATCCGAAGAAAAAGGCTCTCACTATCCACCCTATCTAATCCTCTGATCATCTTATATGCCTCTATTAAGTCACCTCTTAACCTTCTTCTCTCTAACGAAAACAGCCTCAAGTCCCTCAGCCTTTCCTCATAAGAGGTGCCAACTAGAGAGGATGCGATATTGGATCTCCTATTGGGAAATGAGTTAGGGCAGGTGATGGATGTGAGTGTGAGGGAACACTTTGGATCCAGTGATCATAATGCCATTAGTTTCAACCTGATCGTGGATAAGGATAGATCTGGTCCTCGGGTTGAAGTTCTGAACTGGAAAAAGGCCAAATTTGATGAAATGAGAAGGGATCTGGGAAGTGTGGATTGGCACAGGCTGTTCTCTGGTAAGGATGTAAATGGAAAGTGGGAGGCCTTCAAAGGAGAAATTTTGAGAGTGCAGAGTTTGTATGTTCCTGTCAGGATTAAAGGCAAAGTAAATAGGAATAAGGAACCTTGGTTCTCGAGAGAGATTGTAACACTGATTAAGAGGAAGAGAGAGTTGTATGAAATGTACAGGCAGCAAGGAACACATCAGATGCTCGAGGAGTATAAAAAGTGCAAGAAGCTACTTAAGAGGGAAATCAGGAGGGCTAAAAGAAGACATGAGGTTGCTTTGGCAGACAGAGTGAAGGAAAATCCAAAGAGCTTCTATAGGTATGTTAGGAGCAAAAGGATAGTGAGGGATAAAATTGGTCTTCTTGAAGACCAGAGTGGTACACTGTGTATGGAACCAAAAGAGATGGGGGAGATACTAAATGGTTTTTTTGCATCTGTATTTACTGAGGAAACGGGCATGGAGTCTACGGAAATAGGGCAAACTGGTAGGGAGGCCATGGAACCTTTACAGATTAAAGGGGAGGAGGTGCTCGCTGTCTTGAGGCAAATCAGAGTGGATAAATCCCCAGGACCGGACAGGGTATTCCCACGGACCTTGAGGGAAGCTAGTGTTGAACTTGCAGGGGCCCTGGCAGACATATTTAAAATGTCAGTATTCACGGGGGAGGTGCCGGATGATTGGAGGGTGGCTCATGTTGTTCCGTTGTTTAAAAAAGGTTCCAAAAGAAATCCGGGAAATTATCGGCCAGTAAGTTTGACGTCGGTGGTGGGCAAGTTATTGGAAGGTGTGATAAGGGATAGGATCTACAAATATTTGGATAGACAGGGACTTATTAGGGAGAGTCAACATGGCTTTGTGCGTGGTAGGTCATGTTTGACCAAACTATTAGAGTTTTTCGAGGAGGTTACCAGGAAAGTGGATGAAGGGAAGGCGGTGGATGTTGTCTACCTGGATTTCAGCAAGGCCTTTGACAAAGTCCCTCATGGGAGGTTAGTTAGGAAGGTTCAATCGCTGGGTATACATGGGGAGGTAGTAAATTGGATAAGACACTGGCTCAATGGAAGAAGCCAGAGAGTGGTTGTGGAGGATTGCTTCTCTGAGTGGAGGCCTGTGACTAGTGGTGTGCCGCAGGGATCGGTGTTGGGTCCATTGTTGTTTGTCATCTATATCAATGATCTGGATGATAATGTGGTAAATTGGTTCAGCAAGTTTGCTGATGATACAAAGATTGGAGGTGTAGTGGACAGTGAGGAAGGTTTTCAAAGCTTGCAGAGGGATTTGGACCAACTAGAAAAATGGGCTGAAAAATGGCAAATGGAATTTAACGCAGACAAGTGTGAGATATTGCACTTTGGAAGGACAAACCAAAGAAGAACGTACTCGGTAAATGGTAGGACTCTGAAGAGTGCAGTTGAACAGAGGGATCTGGGAATACAGGTACAGAGTTCCCTAAAAGTGACGTCACAGGTGGATAGGGTCGTAAAGAGTGCCTTTGGTACATTGGCCTTTATAAATCGGAGTATCGAGTATAAAAGTTGGAGTGTTATGGTAAGGTTATATAAGGCATTGGTGAGGCCGAATTTGGAGTATTGTGTACAGTTTTGGTCACCTAGTTACAGGAAGGATGTAAATAAGATTGAAAGAGTGCAGAGAAGGTTCACAAGGATGTTGCCGGGACTTGAGAAGCTGAGTTACAGAGAGAGATTGAATAGGTTGGGACTTTATTCCCTGGAGCGTAGAAGATTGAGGGGAGCTTTGATAGAGGTGTCTAAGATTTTGATGGGTATAGATAGAGTGAATGCAAGCAGGCTTTTTCCGCTGAGGCTAGGGGAGAAAAAAACCAGAGGGCATGGGTTAAGGGTGAAAGGAGAAAAGTTTAAAGGGAATATTAGGGGGGGCTTCTTCACGCAGAGAGTGGTGGGAGTGTGGAATGAGCTGCCGGATAAAGTGGTAAATGCGGGGTCACTTTTAACATTTAAGAAAAACTTGGACGGGTTCATGGATGAGAGGGGTGTGGAGGGATATGGTCCAAGTGCAGGTCAGTGGGACTAGGCATAAAATGGTTCGGCACAGACAAGAAGGGCCAAAAGGCCTGTTTCTGAGCTGTAATTTTCTATGGTTCTATAGTTCTATAAGACCTTCCCACCATACCAGGCAACATCCTGGTAAATCTCCTCTGCACCCTTTCCAATGCTTCCACATTTTTCCTATAATGCGGCGACCAGAACTGTACGCAGTACTCCAAGTGCGGCCGCACCAGAGTTTTGTATAGCTGCAACATGACCTCATGGTTCCGAAACTCAATCCCTCTACCAATAAATGCTAACACACTGTACGCCTTCTTAACAACCCTATCAACCTGGGTGCCAACTTTCAGGGATCTATGCACATGGACACCGAGATCTCTCTGCTCATCCACACTACCAAGTATCTTACCATTAGCCCAGTACTCTGTATTCCTGTTACTTCTTCCAAAGTGAATCACCTCACACTTTTCCGCATTAAACTCCATTTGCCACCTCTCAGCCCAGCTCTGCAGCTTATCTATGTCCCTCTGTAACGTGCAACATCCTTCCGCACTGTCCACAACTCCACCGACTTTAGTGTCATCCGCAAATTTACTAACCCATCTTTCTATGCCCTCATCCAGGTCATTTATAAAAATGACAAACAGCAGTGGCCCCAAAACAGATTCTTGCGGTACACCACTAGTAACTGAACTCCAGGATGAACATTTCCCATCAATCACCACCCTCTGTCTTCTTACAGCTAGCCAATTTCTGATCCAAACAGCTAAATCACCCTCAATCCCATGCCTCCGTATCTTCAGCAATAGCTTACCGTGGGGAACCTTATCAAATGCTTTACTGAAATCCATATACACCACATCAACTGCTTTACCCTCATCCACCTCTTTGGTCACCTTCTCAAAGAACTCAATAAGGTTTGTGAGGCACGACCTACCTTTCACAAAACCGTGTTGACTATCCCTAATCAAATTATTCCTTTCTAGATGATTATAAATCCTATCTCTTATAATCCTTTCCAAAACTTTGCCCACAACAGAAGGCTCACTGCTCTATAATTACCAGGGTTGTCTCTACTCCCCTTCTTGAACAAGGGGACAACATTTGCTATCCTCCAGTCTTCTGGCACTATTCCTGTAGACAATGACGACATAAAGATCAAAGCCAAAGGCTCTGCAATCTCCTCCCTAGCCTCCCAGAGAATCCTAGTATAAATCCCATCTGGCCCAGGGGACTTATCTATTTTCACACTTTCCAGAATTGCTAACACCTCCTCCTTATGAACCTCAATCCCATCTAGTCTAATAGCCTGTATCTCAGTATTCTCGACAAGATTGTCTTTTTCCTGTGTGAATACTGATGAAAAATATTCATTTAGCGCCTCTCCTATCTCTTCGGACTCCATGCACAACTTCCCACTACTGTCCTTGACTGGCCCTAATCTTACCCTAGTCATTCTTTTATTCCTGACATATCTATAGAAAGCTTTAGGGTTTCCCTTGATCCTATCTGCCAAAGACTTCTCATGTCCTCTCCTGGCTCTTCTTAGCTCTCTTTTTAGGTCCTTCCTGGCTAACTTGTAACTCTCAAGCGCCCTAACCGAGCCTTCAGTTCTCATCTTTACAAAAGTCTCCTTCTTCCTCTTCACAAGAGATTCAACTTCTTTAGTAAACCACGGTTCCCTCGCTCGACCACTTCCTCCCTGCCGGACAGGTACATACTTATCAAGGGCACGCAGTAGCTGTTCCTTGAACAAGCTCCACATTTCAATTGTGCCCATCCCCTGCAGTTTCCTTCCACATCCTATGCATCCCAAATCTCGCCTAATCGCATCATAATTTCCTTTCCCCCAGCTATAACTCTTGCCCTGCGGTATATACCTATCCCTTTCCATTGCTAAAGTAAACGTAACCAAATTGTGGTCACTATCACCAAAGTGTTCACCTACCTCCAAATCTAACACCTGGCCTGGTTCATTACCCAGTACCAAATCCAATGTGACCTCGCCTCTTGTTGGCCAATCTACATACTGTGTCAGGAAACCGTCCTGCACACATTGGAAAAAAACTGACCCATCTAAAGTACTCAAACTATAGCTTTTCCAGTCAATATTTGTAAAGTTAAAGTCCCCCATAACAACTACCCTGTTACTTTCACTCCTATCTAGAATCATCTTTGCAATCCTTTCCTCTACATCTCTGGAACTTTTCGGAGGCCTATAGAAAACTCCCAACAGGGTGACCTCCTTTCCTGTTTCTAACCTCAGCCCGTACTACCTCAGTAGACGAGTCCTCATCAAACGTCCTTTCTGCCACCGTAATACTGTCCTTAACTAACAATGCCACACCTTCCCCTCTTTTACCACCTTCCCTGATCTTACTGAAACATCTAAACCCCGGAACCTGCAACAACCATTCCTGTCCCTGCTCTATCCATGTCTCCGAAATGGCCACAACATCGAAGTCCCAGGTACCAACCCATGCTGCAAGTTCACCCACCTTATTCCGGATGCTCCTGGCGTTGAAGAAGACACACTTCAAACCACCTTCCTGCCTGCCGGTACACTCCTGCGACCTTGAAACCTTATTCATTACCTCACTACTCTCAACCTCCTGTACATAGAAACATAGAAAAACTACAGCACAAACAGGCCCTTCGGCCCACAAGTTGTGCCGAACACATCCCTACCTTCTAGACCTACCTATAACCCTCCATCCTATTAAGCTCCATGTATTCATCCAGGAGTCTCTTAAAAGACCCTTTTGAGTTCGCCTCCACCACCACTGACGGCAGCCGATTCCATTCGCCCACCACCCTCTGTGTGAAAAACTTACCCCTAACATCTCCCCTGTACCTACCCCCCAGCACCTTAAACCTGTGTCCTCTCGTAGCAGACATTTCCACCCTGGGAAAAAGCCTCTGAGAGTCCACCCGATCTATGCCTCTCAACATCTTATACACCTCTATTAGGTCTCCTCTCATCCTTCGTCTCTCCAAGGAGCTCCCAATGTACACTGGAGCTACAATTCAGGTTCCCATCCCCCTGCTGAATTAGTTTAAACCCTCCCGAAGAGCATTAGCAAATTTCCTCCCCAGATATTGGTACCCCTCTGGTTCAGCTGTAGACCATCCCGTTTGTAGAGGTCCCACCCACCCCAGAATGGCCCCCAATTATCCAGGTATCTGAATCCCTCCCTCCTGCATCATCCCTGTAGCCGCGTGTTCAACTGCTCTCTCTCCCTATTCCTCTCCTCGCTAGCACGTGGCACGGGTAACAAACCAGAGATAACAACTCTGTTTGTTCTAGCTCTAAGCTTCCACCCTAACTCCCTGAATTTCTGCCTTACATCCCCATCCCTTTTCCTACCTATGTCTTTGGTGCCTATGTGGATCAGGACTTGGGGCTGGTCCCCCTCCCCCTTAAGGATCCCAAAAACACGATCCGAACCCACGCAGACATGAGGAGAGCGTGCAGACTCTGCACAGACAACGAGTTGAGCCCGGAATTGAACCCGGGTCCCCGGCCCTGTGAGACAGCAGTGCTAATCACTGCGCCACTGTGCCGCCCTGAGAATGCTATATATCTCAATAAGGTTGCCTCTCATTCTTTTAAATTCTAATGAGTTACAGGAACAACGTATTTAACTTCTCCTCGGAAGAAAATCCCTCCATAGCTGGGATCAGCCTAGTGAACCTTCTCTGGACTTGCCTCCAATGACAATATATCTTTCCTCAGATAAGAAAACCAAACTATCCACTGTTGCAACTTACCGCCATTTACCATGTTAGTAAAGCATTCCTCTGTCACTAAGTGTCGTTAAATGATTCTTGCAATTCGGCCAACGTTGTCTACCTGATACGCTGCAAGAAAGGATGTCCCGAGGCATGGCACATTGGGGAAACTATGCAGACGCTGCGACAACGGATGAATGAACACCGCTCGACAATCACCAGGCAAGACTGTTCTCTTCCTGTTGGGGAGCACTTCAGCGGTCACGGGCATTCGGCCTCTGATATTCGGGTAAGCGTTTTCCAAGGCGGCCTTCGCGACACACGACAGCGCAGAGTCGCTGAGCAGAAACTGATAGCCACGTTCCGCACACACGAGGACGGCCTCAACCGGGATATTGGGTTCATGTCACACTATTTGTAACTCCCACAGTTGCGTGGACCTGCAGAGTTTCACTGGCTGTCTTGTCTGGAGACAATACACATCTTTTTAGCCTGTCTTGATGCTCTCTCCATTCACATTGTTTTGTTTCTTAAAGACTTGATTAGTTGTAAGTATTCGCATTCCAACCATTATTCATGTAAATTGAGTCTGTGTCTTTATAAGCTCTGTTTGTGAACAGAATTCCCACTCACCTGAAGAAGGGGCTTAGAGCTCCGAAAGCTTGTGTGGCTTTTGCTACCAAATAAACCTGTTGGACTTTAACCTGGTGTTGTTAAACTTCTTACTGTAATTTAAAACTACCAGCCCGAACGTAAATGGAACTGCTCAATTGAAGAATGTCAAACATTCCTGTTGAATCATTCATGCACAGGTACCACAGTCATCTCTAGCTTTCAATATTGAATAGACTCTGGATTAAGATGTGGTTTGAGTCAATATTTCTATCCTTGGCCTGACAGAAATAAAGAATGATTGTGGAGTGGGGAAGGTCCAGCAGAAAAGATTAGACATTTTACATTCAAATCCGGGGCTTCTTGGTTAACTTTAAATATTATATACATAATTGATAAGCCTGTAATATTGAAAACACTATAAACAAAGACATTTGTGTTTCAAATAGGGCACACTCCTTCACACAAATAAATCTTGAGTTGTCTCTTACAAGAGACTGTAGATTCTGGGAGTCAAGGGTATTTTCAAGATTAGAAACATTGAAACATAGAAAATACAAGCAGGAATAGGCCATTCAGCCCTTCAAGCCTGCTCCGCCATTCATTTTGACCATTGATGATAATCAAATTCAATACTCCCCCTTCCCCCCATATCACTTTATCCCTTTAGCCCCAAGAGCTATATCTAATTTCTTCTTGAAATCACACAATATTTTGGCCTCAACTACTTTATGTGGTAGTGAATTCCACACCATTCTCTGGTGAAGAAATTTCTCCTCACCTCTGACCTAAAAGGTTTACCCCTAATCCTAAAACTATGGCCCCTAGTTTTGGACTCCCCTCATCGAGAACATTCTTTCTGAATCTATCCTGTCTCATCCTGTTAGAATTTTATAAGCTTCTATCAGATCCCCTCTCATTTTTCTAAACTCCAATGAATATAAGCCTAATCGACTTACTCTTTCCTCATATGACAGACCTGCCATCCCAGGAATCAGTGGTAAACCGCCGCTGTACTCCTTCTATAGCAAGGACATGCTTCCTCAGGAAAGGACTCTAAAACTGCACAAAATACTCCAGGTGTGGCTATGCAATTCCGATACTCAAACCCTCTCGCTATGAAGGCCAACATACCATTTGCCTTCTTTACTGCCTGCTCTACCTGCGTGTTTACTTTTAGTGACTGATGCACGAGGACACCAATGTCTTGCTGAGTATCCACTTCTCTCAATTTACCCTATTCAAATAATAACCTGCCTTCCAATTCTTGCTACCGAAGTGGATAACCTCACACTTATCCACATTATACTGCATCAGCCATTCATATCCCCATGCTCAGCCTGTCCAAATCACGCTAAAGCATCTCTGCATCCTCCTCAAAGTTCACTCTTCCACCCAATTTTGTATCAAATGCAAATTTTGAGATAACACATTCAGTTCCCACTTCCAAATCATTAATATATAATGTGAATAGTTGAGGTCCTGGCACAGATCCTTGTGGTACCCCACTAGTCACTGTCTGCCAATCAGAAAAAGACTCTTTTATGCTAATTCTTTTCTTTCTCTCTGCTAACCAGCTTTCTATCCATCTCAAGGCACTACCTGCAATCCCATGCGCATCAACTTTACATTGTAGTCTGCTGTGTGAGACCTTGTTTAAAGCCTTCTGAAAGTCTAAATAGACCACATCCCCCGATTCTCCTTTGTCAACTCTACTAGTTACATCCTCAAAGAATTCCAATAGATTTGCCAAACATGATTTCCCCTTTGTAAATCCATGCTGACTTTGTCTGATTGTACCATTGCCTTCCAAATGCCGAGCAATGAAATCCTTGATAATGGACTCTAGCAACTTCCCCAGTACTGACGTTCGGCTCACTGGTCTATAGTTCCCTGTTTTCTCTCTCCTCCCTTTTTGAATAGTGGACTCACATTAGCTACGCTCCAATCTGTAGATTGAAGTTGGTACCAATTTTGTTGGATCAATGTATCAAGGGATATTAAGCAAAGGGGAGTAAATGGAGTTGGGATACAGAGCAGGCATGTTCTGATTAAATTGCAGAACAGGTTTGAGGGGCTGAAGGGCCACTTTTTGTCCTATTTTCCATAAGATAGACTCCGTAAAAGTACCAGAACTAAGGCTGACAGAGCAACGCATGTGCAATGGCCCATTTAGTGTTGTGCTGCCGGCCTCTTGGGTGGGAATAGGCCTTGCCCACAGATTTCCAGAGGAAATCCCGCTGGGGCACCCTGTGATGCACTGTCTGGTGGACAGTGCCAAGGTGACCCTTGGGCATTGCCAGTTTGCCCCTTGGGCAGTGCCAGGCCACCCCCCTCTTATCCCCGAACTCCTGAGGAGACGTCAATGGCCTCTGTTCCCTCCAGCAGTGTCAGCCACCTGTTCCCCGTTAGTGGTGAGCAGTTGTAAACCCCACTGGAGTGAACCACTCCTGGTGGGGGTGGGGAGAGGCTAACAAGCCTGGAGACTTCTGTCTTGGGCCCGTTAATGCCATGGAAATGAAGATTTCCATATTGTAATCAGCTCCATGCCGATTTTCGACATGGAAGTGATGACGCTGGAAATCTTCAGCTGGGAGATGTGCGGAGGCTCGGGTACCCAGCGGGAAGCCCGCGAAATGGCCTTCGCTGATGTTTCCTGGCCCACAGTAGTGGGCTGGGAGAATCGCCCCTATTATCTTTTCTACCAAGAGAGATGCCACTACTTCAGACATTCACTTTAAAATGAGCAGTTGCTTCTATCGGCAAAAGAGTATCATTAACTTTTTGTAATTTCACAGTTGTTTTAAATGCTCTATTTATTTAACATCTGGTTAAGCTGCACTGAATACAAGATCCAGTTACCTCTGTGTACTGTAGCACCTCCAGTTTCCTCCAAATGATATGGAATAACATGTGGAATCACTGGCTACAGGGGCATGACTTTAGCAGTGATCTCCAGTATCCGGTAGAATAGTATCATTATGATGGGAGGAAGGTCATTGATGAAGCAGCTGAAGATAGTTGGGCCGCGGACACTACCCCTGAGGAACTCCTGTAGTTCTGTCCTGGAGCTGAGATGATTGACCTCCAACTACCACAACCATCTTCTTTTGTGCCAAGTATGTGCCAGAGCGCACACTCACAACTCTGATGCCAGGTATGCTTCCAACAAGCGGATGGTTTCCCTCCAATTGTCATTGACTCCAGTTTTGCTAGGGCTCCTTCATACCATACTCTGTCAAATGCTACCTTGATGCCACTCTCACCCTAACTCTGGAGCTCAATTCTTTTGTCCATGTTTGAACCAAAACTATAAGCCTGAGTACAGTACCGGCCACACAGTGATGTAAGAAGGCAGATGACCCTGTCCAAGGGTCAGTGTGATGGTGGCCAGAGCTGTATGCAGATTTTGGATTGAGATAGCTCTATGCATGTACCCATTGCTGTACATTTGAATATATACATGTAGTTAATAAAGAGTTGCTGGTAATATACAGAAGGCTATGAAGATTTCTTTAACAGACACGTTCTGTAACTGGCACTATCCCAACAATAATGACCAGGTAATAACTTTTTATGATGTTAACTGAGACACAGATATTGCCGGGAAAGTGGGAGAACTCCCCTGCTCTTCTTTGAAATAGTGCCATGGGATCTTTTAAATCCATCCAAGCGGGTAGAAAGGAATTCAGTCCAACAGCGCAGCATTCCCTCTGCACTGGAGTGTCAGCCTTGAGTTTTGTGTTCAGGCCCTGGAGTGGGACCTTGTAACTCAGAGTCAAGAATAACCAACTGAGCGACTGCGAAGAAAAAATAATTTCCAAAACTATGTGTGGGAGGAGAGCATTCAGGAAGTTCAGCGACAGCTCATTCTATTGCAGTGTCCAAGCTCTTTATCGATTCTGAACAAGTAAAAAATGAAGTGTCCAAAATATACAATTTCAGAGGGGACATAGCACCCAGGCACAGGTATATTATCTCATTCTGCAGTCAATCGCAAATATGTGCTTAGAAAATGATACAGCCAGGTCATTACCTTCTCTAAGCTGTTAAATATTGAAATGGGTCCTTTAAAGAGATTGGACATGAAGATTAAAGTGAAAAATGACACTTAAATGCGGAAGCAGGTGTTCCATTTATAGAAGGTCAGAAATGGGGCTGTTTGCTGATAATTGCACATTCTAGCCTACCAGATGTGGGACAAGAATGTTAGATTTCACTGACAATTTCTGTGACACACTCGTGCTGTCTGAGACTCTGTGATCAGTAGATATAGAAACATACTCCTTCGTGCTGAAAGCTCATTAAGGACCTAGAATGGAAAGAAAAATATCAGAATTAATCTTTGATTTAATTTCCCTGTTGTTGTGCCAAGATTACACTGTTTTTCCCCTCAAAGGCCATTTTGTTATGTACAATTAAACTCTTAAAGGGAAAGCTGTCTTGGATTGTTCCGATTATGTTTACAGTATGTGCTTAACCCAGGCTTTAATAGTAACATTTTCCAATATTTCTGAAAATGTCATTGTAATAATATTTAGAACATTTTTTGGGTAACAATACGTCCTCACTGCTGGTTGTTAAAAGTTTCAAATAAAATAATCCATGGTTGCCTGTTACAGTTTAGGAAATAGTCTGTAGAATCATAGAAACCCTACAGTGCAGAAAGAGGCCATTGGGCCCATCGAGTCTGCACCGACCACAATCCCACCCAGGCCCTACCCCCATATCCTTACACATTTACCCACTAATCCCTCTAACCTACGCATCTCAGGACACTAAGGGGCAACTTTAGCATGGCCATTCGACCTAACCCACACATCTTTGGACTGTGGGAGGAAACCGGAGCATCCGGAGGAAACCCACGCAGACACGAGGAGAATGTGCAAACTCCACACAGACAGTGACCCAAGCTGGGAATCGAACCCAGGTCCCTGGAGCTGTGAAGCAGCAGTGCTAACCACTGTGCTACCGTGCCGCCCTGTAGTGTGAAGCATTTACATTAGCAGCAAAGAAACAGGAATATTCACTGATAGCAATGTTCACAGGAGCTTTGGAATATTGTAATGTCATAATAAATTTAAGGGATATCAGTATGATATCATGTGGTCCAGTTGTAGTTTCACTTTTGTTTTGAGCAGAGCACATACAACTCTGATGTTTTCAAGCTTCTTACCTATGTATCACTGTTCCCATGTGCCTAGTTTTAATAAATGAACCCACAACATGTTTATTCAATTACTGATGAATGATTGGTGCCTTGTGTCTTGATCAGTAAATAGGAATAAAGGTACTATCTCATTATAATAATATTACAAAAGCCAAAAGGCACCTGAGTACAGGGTCCCGCCACTGGCGGGGTTGAGGGGTGAATTTTGCTTTGTTCAGCAGTGGATGCGTATCTGATACTGAAATGATAAATCGAATTAATGGCCATTCTGCAGGAAGCTGGCCAATAGCACAGAGGAAGGGGAACCAGGCTGCCCAATCGGAGATGGGGAAAGAAGGAACAGGCCATGAACTGGAAGTCAGTCACAGAACCCCTCCCACCACCTCCCCCCCCGCCCCCCCCCACTACCTCCCCCCCCCCCCCCGCCACCCCCCCTACCCCCGCCACCCCCCCCCCCCCCCCCCATAGGACAGTGGCGGCTGCACCAGCAATCATACTTTGTAACCCGAGAAGTCTTTTAAATCATTTGGCATATTGGAGTAGGTAAGAGTTTGGTTTATTTGTGGATGGAATTTGTGCTGGTAGCAAATCATTCAGGAGCCTTGCCAAAGGGAAAATGACATTTGAACACAGCTGACCCATTCCCATTAAGAATAGCAAGTGTTTATGAGAAGATTCCAATTCAGCACTTTAACTCCCTTTGTCCCTCCACAGATAAGGACAGAATAGAGTTAACAGCTGGCCAGAGGCCCAGACCCAGGATAGCTCTGTGATTTGACAATGACTCCCTGAAAATCCTCCTCCCTGCCAGACAAAAGCATCCTGGGTAGGGTTTCCAGCAACGGTCAGTAGCTGTGGGGTCATCTAGAGAACCTGTCTACAGTGCTGTAAAAGGCTCATTGACCTCTTGAGCCCTGCCAGGGTGAGTGACTAAACATTTCTGAGGTGGATATAGATGGGTGTAAAGTGGCTTCAAACTGCTGACAATAGTGTTGACCAAATAAACAAGATTGCATGATATAATCAGGCCATGTGGGGTCTGGGACAGGGGAGGGATTGTATGGTAACACCTGTTAGCTGAGAAATGTTGCTCTCCAACAACATATATGTTGGCCACACGTTTGGAGGCATGATTACATGATTGCAACACAGTCATTCCAATGTCATTTTTCATTTCTAACTTATTACTATTTCAGTTCCAAATAAGCAACATTCATGTTAGACTCAAATGCCCCTTTAAATACAGTTAGCAAACCCAGGCAAACTTGCCTGGTGTTACCAGCCTCGAAGCTTTCAGAGAGGTTTTGATTTTCAGAGCAGCTTAGAGACTTCTGTCTTTAAACAGCTAGTCAGAAACTGAAAATTATTTCTCTGCTCCAAACCTAGCTCCTCCCATTAACCACATTATCATATGACCCTGTATACCTCAACCCACCTTCCATTCCTTTAATCACAAAATCCCAGGGGACCTTCTCTTTTGTAGACAAAAATCCATTAGCCCTCTCCTAAGTAAACATTACATAGCTAAAATGAGTAATTATCCTGCTTTCCCAGCATCTGCGCTGTATTCCTACTAGACATACTGACAGCCTGCAGAAAAAAACTGAACTTTAAAACAGCCCCATTAAACATAAAGTTTATCAATAGCACATATGATCACACCTCCCTCCTTTAAAAAAGGAACCAACAATATGAAAAGATGGCTTCATTTTTCTAAAGCCTCTAGTTTTCACACTATTAGTACTCAATAAGATAAATACCTTATTACATCTAAGCATGCAAATTTAACAGTCATGTAGTCCATTTCAGTCTTTCTTTTCCAATGTTGAACGTTCCCTCCTTTCACATCAAAGTCATGATAAAGCCTCTGCAATCACATTCTTTCTTCTTGCCACATGTATAATCTTCAAATTAAATGGTTGTAATGCTGGAAAATCTCAGCAGGTCTGGCAGTATCTGTGAGGAGAGAAAAGAGCTGACGTTTCGAGTCCAGATGACCCTTTGCCAAAGCTAAAAGGCATAGAAAGTGGGAGATTATTTATACTGTAGGTGTTTGGTGGTGGCATCACCAGGAGTTGGCAAAAATGGCGGAGGATTATGCTTTGCATGCGGAAGCTGGTGGGGTGAAATGTGAGAACAAAGGGGGGCTCTATCCTTGTTCTGGGAGGGCAGGGAGGGGGTGAGGGTTGTGGTGCGGGAGACGGATTGCACGCTATTGAGGGCTCTATCAACAACTGTAGGCGGGAAACCACGGTTGAGAAAGAAGGAGCACGTATTGGAAGCACCACTTTGGAAAGTGGCATCATCGGAACAAATATGACGGAGGTGAAGGAGCTGAAAGGGATGGAATCCTTACAGGATATAGGATGCGAAGAGCAATAGTCCAGATAGTGGTGGGAGTCAGTGGGTTTGTAATGGATTTTGGTAGATAGTATACTGCTGGAAATGGAGACAGAAAGGTCAAGGCAAGGAAGGGAAGGGAAGTGTCTGAGCTGGACCAGGTGAAGGAGGGGTGGAAACTGGAAGCGAAGTTGATGAATTTTTCCAGGTCTTGATGAAAGCATGAAGCAGCACCAAAATAATCATCAATGTACAGGTAAAGGAGTTGTGGGAAGGGATTCGGGTAGGCCTGGAACAAGGAATTTTCCACATACCCCATAAAAAGACAAGTGTAGTTGGATCCATGCGGGTACCCATTGCTACACCTTTGATTTGGAGAAGGTGGGATGAGTTCAAGGAGAAGTTGCTGAGAGATAGAACGAGTTCAGCCAGGTGGAGGAGAGTGGTATTGGATGGGAATTGTTCAGGCCTCTTTTCAAGAAGGAAGCAAAGAACTCTCAGGCCGTCCTGGTGCAGGATGGAGGTTTAGAGAGATTACACATCCATGGTGAATAGGAGGCAGTTAGGGCCTGTGAACTGGAAGCTGTCAATATGACGCAGGGCATTAGAGGAATCCCAAATGTAGGTGGGGAGGGAATGGACTCGAGGATTGAGGATGGAGTCAAGAGGAAATAAGTTCAGTGGGACAGGAGCATGCTGACACAATGGGCCTACAAGGACAGTCCTTTTTGTGGATTTTGGGAAGTAGGTAGAAGTGGGCTGTTCGGGGTTGGGAGACTATGAGGTTGGAAGCTGTGGGGGGAAGGCATCCGGAGGAAATGAGATCAGTAACAGTGTTGGAGATAATGGCTTGATGTTCAGTGGTGTGGTCATGGTCCAGGGGGAGGTAGGAGGAAGTATTTGAGAGTTGGCGCTCAGCCTCTGCAAGGTAGAGGTCAGTACATCAGTTGACAACAGCACCCCCTTTGTCGGCAGGTTTGATGACAAAGTTGGGGTTGGACCTGAGGGAGCGAAGAGCGGAAAGTTCAGAAGGAGAGAGGTTGGAATGGGTGAGGGGGGCAGAAAAATTAAGACGGCCAATGTCCCGTCGACAGTTTTCAATGAAAAGATCGAGGGCAGGTAAATGTCCTGGCAGGGGTGTCCAATTGGAGGCAAAATGTTGGAGGCAAAATGTTGGAGGCACGTGAAAGGATCTGCGGAATGGGGCCACCACCACCAAACACATCTTCCCTTCACCCCCTCTGTCAGCATTCCGCAGAGACCATTCCCTCCGGGATAACTTAGTCCACTCCTCCACTATACCCAACACCTCTCCCATCACCCATGACACCTTCTCATGCAATTGCAGAAGGTGTAATACCTGTCCCTTTACCTCTTCCATGCTTACCATCCAATGTCCAAAACACTCATTCCAGTTAAGCAGCGTTTCACTTGCACCTCCTTTAATTTGGTCTATTGCATTCGCTGCTCCCAATGTGGTCTCCTCTATATCAGAGAGACCAAACGTAGACTGAGTGATCGCTTTGCTGAGCACCTTCGGTTTATGCGCAATCAGGACTCTGACCTTCCCGTTGCTTGCCATTCTAATATATGATCTTGCTCCCATGTCTGTCCTTAGCCTGCTGCAATATTCCAGTGAAGCTCAACGCAAACTGGAGGAACAGCAAGTCATATTCCAGTGAAGCTCAACGCAAACTGGAGGAACAGCATCTCATCTTCCAGCTAGACACGCTCCACCCTTCTGGTCTCAACATCGAATTCAACAACTTCAGGTGATTAGCTCTACCCCACCTCGACTCCTTTGTTTTCATTTTATTTAATTTTTAACTGTTCTCTACTTTTTATTTCTTTATCATCTTTTATTTTTCTTCCCCCCCCCCCCACTCTTTCCTCCTATTTTATCCTCCTTTTCCATACGTTTTCTCCCCTTTTTTCTCAATTTTACCTCTCTCCCACCCATCTCCCCCTCCCCCCACACCTCATCTGTCTCAGCCTACCCTCTGATTTCAGCTTCTCTTCCGTTTGGCCATTCTCACCTTCTATCCTCTCTATGGACTGCCATTAGCAGCCTTTCCCATTGTTTCTGAGGCCATGACTTATCTTTCATTCCCTCACCCTGCAGTATAAATATCTCCCACTTTCTATACCTTTTAGCTTTGACACAGGGTCACCTGGACTCGAAACATTAGCTCTTTTCTCTCCTTACAGATGCTGCCTGACCTGCTGAGATTTTCCAGCATTTTCTCTTTTGGTTCCATCTAAACAGTCATTGAACTTCTCAAGAAACTTCAATGGATTATGGTCAGTGTAAATAATTGTCTCTAATGAATTGCTGGCAGCATAAATATTAAAATATTGCAATGCCAGTACCAAATCTCATTGTTTCCTTCTCGAGGGTTGGATATTTCTTTTAATTAATATTTAATTTTATGGGATAATAACCAATAAGTCTTTTATCCTTTCATTATCTTCTTGTGACAGTATAACACCAATGTCCACATCACTTGCATCAATGGCCATCTTGAATTGCTTCGCATAATTCAGTGTCACCAAAACTGATGCAGTGTTTAACACAGTTTTCAGATTGTAAAATGCCTCCTGACGTTCAGACATCCCTGAAACTTCCTGTGTTTTTTCAGCAGTTCAGTCAGTGGAGCAACCACACTGCTAGAATTTGGCACAAATTTCCTGCAGAAAACACTCATGCCCAGGAATCTCAGCATTGCTCTTCTCGTTGACTGTATTGGGAACTCCCCAATAACTTTTGTTTTCACATTCCATGGGGCCAATTGTCCATGTCCAATTGCATGGCCTAAGAACGTGACTCAGGCATTTGTGAATTCACTTTTAGCCAAGTTTATCACCAAGGCCACCTCCTGTTTTCAAACGAACAATTCTGTTAAAAGTTCCAAATTCTCCTTCTACGTCTGACTGAAAACCACCAGATCTTCTATCTACACAGCACAATTATTTAATGCAAAAATGACCTTGTTGGTTCGTCTTTGGAATGTTGCTGCTGCATTTTTCATTCCAAACAGCATGACTTTAAATTTATACAGACCATTTGGATTCACAAAAGCTGAAACTTCTTTCACCCTTTCTGATAAAGTTACTTACTTGCCAGTATCCTTTAAGTCAATCCAGTGTGGTTAGTCAAACTTGTTTGTCCCAGCTTTTCAATACAGTCTTCCAATCGAGGAATAGGATACGAATCTGACTTTATAACCGGACTGACTTTTCTATAGTCTGTACCATTTGGTTTTGGTATCATCATGATGGATGAGCTTCCACGCCTGCAGCTCATTTCAATGATATCATTCTTATGCATGCTTTCAATCTCCTTTTGAATCTTTGAATTAGTGGATTCAGTCCATATGGATGATAGAACATAAGAACATGGAGCAGGAGCAGGCCATCTGGCCCCTTGAGCCTGCTCCGCCATTCAATAAGATCATGGCTGATCTTTTCATGGACTCAGCTCCACTTACCCGCCCGCTCACCATAACCCTTAATTCTTTTACTGTTCAAAAATTCAAGAGAGAGTTTAAGTGAAATCTGAGTCGACTCTCTGTCTCTTGTTGGTCACATAGGAGGAACATATCTGGGGAAAAAGTTTAAATATTCCAGGCAGATAACAGATTGTTTTCTTGAACAGTACATTGAGGAACCAAAGGAGGATGGATATTTAGATCCAGTATTGTCCAATGAGAAAGGCCTAATTAATAATCTCATTGTAAAGGAATCTGTAGGAAAGAGTTACCATAATATGATAGAATTTTATATTAATTTTGAAAGTGATGTATTTTGATTTGAAACTCGGGTTATATATTCAGCAGTATAAATCTGGTTTAGTTTCTCAACTGCCTTTCAGTGAGCACTCACTCATCATGAAATAGACTAGTCACACCTCAAGATTCTAACTTTATACAAATGGTACATTTTTCCCACATAAAATTAAAGCTACAGGTTCAAAGTTCCCACTCCAGGATTTCAATATCTAAGAAAATAATCCTATGCAGTACTGTATGTTATTAAACATGTTCTCATTCAGATGTGGTGTTATGGAAAATGCTTTCAAACATTTCCGAGAGATCACATGTAAATATGAACCTTTGACAAATTTTGTCTGGTAATACTCCTCGGAAATTTTTGTTATGTTAAAAAGCACTATATAAATTCACATTATTGTTTTATGAACAAATTAGTAACTTTATTTGGAAAATTTGCCCAAATTTATTTAAGGCCCTGCTCCTCTCTCGATCCTTGCAACCTCCACTAATAATCAAGATAGTGATTTGCGCACCAATCCTATCCTACACACCGCAGAGATTTAGTGCATCAGCTGCGAACTTAGAAATATCTGGGCTGGGATTCTCCCAAAACAAAAGTGCCCAACAGGTGGGAAAACGGGAGTATTTCCCACCCTTTTTTTGGGCGTACTTAGCAAAATGAATCTCCAACATTTTGAATAATGCAGAGTGCCATGGTGGGTCTGGAGAATACCGTCCCAGGCCTAATAATCATATGGAAATATGAATTTCAATGACATTTCCATATGATAATCAGCTCCACGCCGATTTCCAATTTTCTGATTGCGCTTAAAAAAAAGCACTCAGGCGACTTGTGACCGGCTGGATGCCGGTCGCGAACCTCGTGAAATGCCACCAGCTGTTGTCTCCCGGCCCTGATTTCTGAAATTTTGAGATAATTCGAAATCTTGATCGCCTTAGGTCTCAGTTGAATACAGCACTCTGATGCTAGATGATGTTACTTTTCACTATACTATACACAGTTTACAGTATTCAACAATACTTTTCACTGTATACTAATACATGTGACAATAATAAATCAAATGTTATTTCAGTTTCACCAATGAGTCAGTTGAACACTTTTAACTGCTTTGAAGGCAAATAAGTGTTGACAGTTGATACATTTCAAGCATTGTGTGATTTCATTTCAGGTCAGTGATTTCATTTGATCACTGTTAGAAATCAAATGATGACAGAACGATGACACTTCAGAATCCAGATAATTGCAGATGAGTGAAAATGAACACTTTTCAGCACAGAATGATGTTAAAAGTTTCTGACAGTTTCCTTAGATTATGAGTGCTGGTGTTCAGGAAATACATGAGGAGCAAACAGGCTGTTTGCACTGGTGTGCAATGGTTGTTATAATGGACAACTGCTGCTCCTCAGCAGCCAGCTCCAGCTAACCCAACTGAAGGCCAACCTCGGGCTGTGGAGGTTTGTGAGGAGGATGAAGGTTCTTACAGTATCTCATCTTCTTCTGACTCCATAGCCCCTCTCCCAGAGTCCTCACCCCAGTGACAGTGACTACCCCTGCAGAGGTGTCAAGACTGCAGTCTGAGCTAGATCATACACAATGAGGCTGGCCACCACATCCTTCTATTCCATATGGCAGGAGAGGTGGGCAGTCTCTACATTCTTTGAGGGAACATGGGGCGGGGGGGGGGGCAGTTACTATTTCTGAGTGTCCATCAGTGCAGGGCATCTCAGTGACTTGATCACTGATGGGTATGCTACTGTTGATCAAATCTCATTCATCTGGTACACTCTAAGCATGAACACTGTGTCAATGACAGTCAATAGAACATGATCATTACACAGTGACTAATGAGGATTTCTGGCATGTTAAGATGCCATGTATGCTCCAGGGAAGTATGCTTGAGTGCAATCTGCACTATAATGGAGGCCTTTGTTTTCTAGGTGATGAAGGCTTTGGGTTCATAGGGAGCCAAGATTTTTGACAGCATTGCATGTTGCAGATTTTACACGCTCCTGACACTGTACATGAGCGATGGATGGATAATGTGGAATGTTATTGGCATCACTGCAGAGTGTATCGTTGCTGAAATACTATTGCTGCATCATGCTGATGATACTGATTTTCAATATGTGCTGCTGGTTTGCACTCTTGTTGGGGATGGGTATTTTCCTGAAGATGTGTGGCTTCCAGGTTTAAGGTCCCGGTCGCTCACCGGGGACTGGTTGATTGAATTGGTGACATACCATAGCACATGCCTAGGAGAATCTGCTTGATATTGTGAGCTTCTGGCAATTAGCCCCTCCTGGAAGGAACCAGACATGGGTGCATAGGCCTGTCCCTCAGCTGGTCTCCCATTGCTGCCCTTCTTCCCCATGTCAACTCCGTTGCCTTGGATAGTGGTCTCCTCCTCGTCCCTCTTTTCTTCATTGTCCTCCTTCTCAGATGAGCTAACTGTACTGCTGGCTTTAGTCCTCTCTGGTTGTAGGCCCCTCTGCTGAGCTATATTGTACAGCATGCAGCACAACACAATTATTGTGGAGATCCTAGCAGGTGGAGCACTGGAACATTCCTTCAGAGTGGTCAAGGTGGCTTCAAAATGTCATTATTCTGCTCAATGGTTTTGCAGGTCTGCATGTGTTTAAGCAGGCAATTGAGGTTGGCTTGCTTAAATATGAACTCCCTAATAAAGGGTCAGATTGATGGTCCAGTCAGGGAGCCCCATGCTCTGTACTTAAACAGGCATGTCAGTTCCTCTGGCACTCCGGATAGAGACTGCACATTGAGAGCACTCTGTATAGTGTTGTTGGATCTTGTAAATAAAGGAATTTTGGTGAAGGGACTTACGCCTCCGAGGACTTATTACAATGTGGCTGTTATTGTACTGCCTTTTGGGTGCCTTACGCTGCCACCTCAAGGGGTATCCCCTCGCCCTGAGGAGCCAACCATGCACCTGTGTTGGGGCTGAAAAAGCTGAGGCAGCTGCAAATTCCTGAGTGTGAATGAATCATGGAACGTCTGGGGTAACGTGCACATTTGTGTGGAACACCTTGTTATCGTCAAACATCAATTGCATGTTCAGTGAGTGCTAGCATTTCTTGTTTGTGAAGGTCCCCAGCTGATGACATGGTGCTCTATGTTGACGTGTGTGCAGACCACAGCTCCCTATACTTGTGGGAAACTTGCTCTGTCCACAAACCCACTGGCCCGCTGCGCCTGCACCCACGGGAAAGTTTGTGTGTTCCCCTGCCTGAATAAAGAGCCATTATATGTTTTCTTGTAAATATAGACTTAATAGGAGAACAAATACATATGCTTGAATTATTTGTAACGATTTTCCAGCACATGTGGCCAGCTGATTGTGAACTGCTGCAAAGCTCTGCACCAGAGCCTGGAATAATTTGGTAGCATTGAAATTGAGAGCCAGTGTCACCTTGAGATGAAAGGCCATGGGGATCTGTAGACTGTGGAGACAGATCTTGCTGCACCATGACACATCTCTCAACAAGCAATTTTCAGCATACTCTCAACCCTCACCTACACGAGTTTCGGTCATGACCTTTCGATTTGGTAGACCCTTACCTCAGGGTAAGCTTCCACCACTCTCCTCCTGCCTGGTGTGTGTCTGCTGCCTCCAACTCCTTACCTTGTCACCTGTCTCTGGTCCCAAATTCCTCCTCCTTCATGGCCTGATTATGACATTTCAGCAGATTGTCTTTCTGTTCACTTGTCCTCTCAGTGACCTGGCACTCAATACTACCTCCCACCTGGATGGCTGAGCCAGAGAATTATCTTGAAGGGCTGAAGAGGAATGCTCTTCCAAGGTCACAGGCCCCACCCTCCAACTCCCTTGGGTGTCAGCTACACACCTATCTTTGTGCTGCTGGAACTTCTGTGGCACCTACTGAAATTTTCTACATCCTCCAAAAATGTTAGACTTTTCCACAGAATGTCCAATAATATTACGACTTTCCCATAAAGCCCTACGTCACACAAGTTTGGTTCTGGCACTGACGAAAATCGCTTCTACTTGGACTCAGCTGCATTTTTATATGTCCCACTGGATTCGTAAAATCTACATGCATGCGTGGAAACCTTCCCATTCACCTTCTGCCCCACTAACACATTCAAACTAGGCTCAACAGCCTATCCACTGTCAGCACAGCTGCTTTGATCATTGTTTACAGGCGTGAACACGTTGCACCTTCTGCCCTGTAAAACACCATGGACTCCCTTTAATCACTCACATGCATGCTTTCTGGCTTTCTGTCAGCACACTGCAGTACAGGTCACAGACCCCCTCATTCCTCGACTTTACCCTAAATTGAAACCACACAGCCCCAAACATATAAAACTTTGCATTTGCAACATCAATAGCGCTTCATCAGAACTAGAAGTCAGAAACCAAATAGAGATACAGACCTATTCCTACATTCCCATTAGAGACACAGGGCGGAATTCTCCTGTCCTGCCCTCCATGAGACTCATTGCTGGTGCGACACAAGTCTTGCAAAGGTCCATTAACCTTAGGTGGGATTTTCCAGCCTGGGGTCAAGCACGGCTAGAGAATCCCGCCCATAGACTCACTCCCAAAATCCCAATACAGAGAGACACACTCCACCTTCCCAATACAGAGAGACACACTCCACATTCCCAATACAGAGAGACACACCTGGAACACCTAGATAACAAGGACACCCATGTCAGACTCCTATTTATTGACTATAGCTCAGCCTTCAACACTATTATTCCCATGAAACTCATCTCCAAACTCCGTGACCTGGGCCTCGGCATCTTCCTCTGTGACTGGATCCTGAACTTCCTAGTTCACAGACCACAATCAGTAAGGATAGGCAACAACACCTCCTCCACGATCATCCTCAACACCGGTGCCCCCCAAGGCTGTGTTCTCAGCCCCCTACTATATTCCTTATACACCTATGACTTTGTGGCTACATTCCCCTCCAATTCGATTTTCAAGTTTGCTGACGACACCACCGTAGTGGGTTGGATCTCAAACAATGACGAGACAGAGTACAGGAATGAGATAGAGAATCTGGTGAACTGGTGCGGCAACAATAATCTCTCCTTCAATGTCAACAAAACGAAGGAGTTTGTCATCGACTTCAGGAAGCGTAAAGGAGAACATGCCCCTGACTGCATCAACAGGGACGAAGTAGAAAGGGTCGAGAGCTTCAAGTTTTTAGGTGTCCAGATCACCAACAACCTGTCCTGGTTCCCCCATGCTGACACTATAGTTAAGAAAGCACACCAACGCCTCTCTTTTCCCAGAAGACTAAGGGAATTTGGCAAGTCAGCTATGACTCTCACCAACTTTTACAGATGCACCATAGAAAGCATTCTTTCTGGTTGTATCACAGCTTGGTATGGCTCCTGCTCTGCCCAAGACCGCAAGGAACCACAAAAAGTCGTGAATGTAGCCCAATCCATCACACAAACCAGCCTCCCATCCATTGACTCTGTCTACACTTCCTGCTGCCTCGGCAAAGCAGCCAGCATAATTAAGGACCCCACGCACCTCGGACATTCTCTCTTCCACCAGGAAAAAGATACAAAAGTCTGAGGTCACGTATCAACTGACTCAAGAACAGCTTCTTCCCTGCTGCTGTCAGACTTTTGAATGGACTTACCTTGCATTAAGTTGATCTTTCTCTACACCCTAGCTATGACTGTAACACTACATTCTGCACTCTCTCGTTTCCTTCTCTATGAACGGGTATGTTTTGTCTGTATAGCATGCAAGAAACAATACTTTTCATTGTATGTTAATACATGTGATAATAATAAATCAAATCAAATATATTCCACATTCCCAATACAGAGAGACACACTCCACATTCCCAATACAGAGAAACTCACTCCACATTCCCAATACAGAGAGACTCACTCCCACCTTCCCAATACAGAGAGACACACTCCACATTCCCAATACAGAGAGACACACTCCACATTCCCAATACAGAGAAACTCACTCCCACATTCCCAACACAGAGGGACACACTCCCGTATTCCCAATACAGAGAGACACACTCCACCTTCCCAATACAGAGAGACACACTCCACCTTCCCAATACAGAGAGACACACTCCACATTCCCAATACAGAGAGACACACTCCACATTCCCAATACAGAGACAGACACACTTCACATTCCAATACAGAGAAACTCACTCCCACATTCCCAACACAGAGGGACACACTCCCGTATTCCCAATACAGAGAGACACACTCCACCTTCCCAATACAGAGAGACACACTCCACATTCCCAATACAGAGAGACACACTCCACATTCCCAATACAGAGAGACACACTCCCACATTCCCAATACAGAGAGACTCACTCCCACATTCCCAATACAGAGAGACACACTCCCACATTCCCAATACAGAGAGACTCACTCCCACATTCCCAATACAGAGAGACTCACTCCCACATTCCCAATACAGAGAGACTCACTCCCACATTCCCAATACAGAGAGACACACTCCACCTTCCCAATACAGAGAGACTCACTCCCACATTCCCAATACAGAGAGACACACTCCACCTTCCCAATACAGAGAGACTCACTCCCACATTCCCAATACAGATTTTGTGACCCTTAGCTGAGAGGCTCTAGAGCTTGCAGGAGATCCAGCGGGACAGTGCTGAGACACAGCGGGCTATGATTGCAGCCCTTCAGAATGTGGCCCACTCATAGAGGGTCATGGTTGAGAGGCTGCAGAGCTTGCAGGAAACCCAGCGGGCTATGGCAGCAGCCCTTGAGAACGTGGACAGTCACAGATGGTCATGGCTGAGGGGCTGCAGAGCATGGCCCAGTTTCAGAGGGCACTTGCTACTGCCATTATCAGGTGGTCTCCGACTCAGAGGGCCATCGCAGAGGGCTCGACCACTATGGTAAGAACGCAAGTGGCCTTCCAGGACTGGCAAGGCCATGTGATGCAGGAGCTTCTGGAGCTCACTGCAGAAGCACCACCGTCCCATGGAGTGACCCAGGGCCCCACAGGAACCCCAAGGGAGGAGGAAGGGCTTGAGCCCATGCTGGGCCTTCTAGCCAGAAGACTGTGGCTACAACTTCTGACTCCCCCTTTCCTGACACTGGTGCATATCAGGGGCAGTTGAATGTAGAGTATTTCAATGGATACATCCCTGACACCTGGAAGCCAGCCAGGGCCCACAAGGTCCAGGCCCTCCAGAGGACGATCACCAAGCACATCACGGGCCACAGGGCGTGGTAGGCAGCTGGCCATCTCCACCTCCGATGTACGTCCTGGGGAGACACCTGAAATGTAGTGGCAGGCCACATAAGATTAAGAAATTGTAGCGGCACTAAGATGACAAGGGTGAAGGGCAACACTAGGTAGATAAAATATTTAGGCACTTTAAAGTCTCACATTCACATGTTTTTAAATTATCACTTATTCCGGCAGCACTATTATTGGCAACAATAAATGTTATTTCACCCCACACCTGTGACTAACTTGTCTCTAATTAGTGTCTAACAGGAATGTACTTACGCCGATGGTCACTGGAGGGACGTTACATGTTGATGTCAGTGGGGGAGGCCCCTCAACGCACTGCTGTTGAGAAAATCAAGGCACTCAAATAATTCACTGGCTACAGCGGGTGGCTTGCATTGGCAGCGACTTACAGCATCTGCCATGGCATCCCCAGAACCCCCACAAGAGATTCCTTTCCCGCACCCCACTTGCTCCGGGCTCTGCATGGGAGTTTAGTGCTCTCTTACCCACCACCCAGATGTGGGCCCAGGTGCCAGCATGCATGCAAAGTAAAGGTAGGAGCCAGACTAGTTTGCACCAGAGCATCATCACAATGGCACATAGCGAGTTGTCATCACCCTCCTGCCTGCCACTGAAACTTGCTAACACAGCGTACCCAGGCCCACCACTCTGGTGTTCCAATGTTGCAGGAGTTTGCGGGACTCCAAGGGGATGGGGGGGGGAATGGATCTCATGTGTAGCAACACAAGCACAAAGTGACCAAAGCACTTGGTGATCAGGACCTCCCTCGCATGCCTAATCCTTGCTGCCACCAGCCCTCCAGTGCCTGGGCAATATTGTTCGTCGTCGTCCCCCTCCTCTTCCTGCTGCTGGGTGGCCTCCTCCCCAGTGACGCCTGGCTGGTCAGCCTCCATGTCCTCCTCCTGCAAAAGGTCTCCTCTGCTGCGCCAGGTTGTGTAGGGCACAGTACACCACCACAATGCAGGATGATATCAGGGGGCTATATTGGAGGGCCCCGCCAGAGCAGTCCAGGCACCTGAACTGCATTTTGAGGAGCCCTCTGCACTGCTCCACTATTGAATGGGTGGCAATGTGGGCCTCATTATATCGGGTCTCCGCATCAGTCTCAGGCCTCCGCACAGGCGTCATCTGCCAAGTCCAGACGGGTAGCTCATGTCCCTCATGAGCCATCCCTGGGCTCCTCCTCAAAGACATCCGGGACATCAGAAGTCCTCAATATAAAGCTGTCATGCACACTGCCGGGTGTCTGGCACAGATGTGCATGATGTTTAGTTGATGGTCACACACCAATTGCACATTTATTGAATGGAAGCCCTTTCTATTCATGAATCTTTCTGGATTCTTTGCCGGGGCCTTGAGGGTGACGTGGGTGCAGTCTATAGTCCCTTGCACATTTGGCATCCCCGCGATGGCCGCGAATCCAGCAGCCCGGGCTTCCTGCTGGACCTGGTCCAGGTCAAATGTAATATACTGGCCAAGCCGAGCATACAGGGCATCCGTGACCTCTTCCACACACTTGTGGACAGATGGTTGGGAAATGCCGCAAAGGTCTAAGGTAAAAGAGCAAATGCCATAAAGGTAAAAGTTTACCTTTTAAAAGCTTTCACAGCCATGGGGAGTGGATGTTCCGTGCCCCAAGGTGCCAAGTCCTGCAACAAATGGCACAGGTGTTGCACTTTATCCTTTCGGAGCCGTCGGCGGCACGCGATGTCCGACATTTGCTCGAAGGACACTCGGGTGCGGAACTGTCGGGGTCTCGGCTCCCTCCTTCTCCTACCCCCACCACTCAGGGCAAATGGCGGCCACTTCCTGCCTCCAACGGCTGTCTCCCTCTACTCCTGCGAGTGGTGAGGCCCGGGCCTCCTGTGCCCACAATTCATCCTCCTGCTCCTCCTCCTCAGCTCCAGCAGCAACCAAAAGAACAGTGAGATCAATGGCTTGCATTGCAAAAGCCATCTTGTCACTCTGAAGGTGGGGGAGGAAATTAGGGGTGGGGGAGGAAATTAGGGGAAGGGGAGAGACAGAGGGAGAGGTTAAAGAACTCTGCTCGCCCCCAGCCCAGTAACATACACTCCCCATACCCTCCACAGCCCCCCAGCAACACACATACCCCATACCGCCCCCACCCCCCCCCCCAACAGATCCCAGAATGGCAACACAGCCCTCCCCATTCCCCGCCCCCACTCACAAACACACCCCCAGAACCTATGCAGTAGTGGCCACAGACAGTGCTGCTTAACAAGTCCTGAGGCTGCAACACTGCCACTTCAGAGTGTTTCAAGCCCACCCCCCACCAACAACAGTGCTTGCTACTGCCTGCACTAGGACCCAGAATCAGCGCTAAGACCCGATGTCAGAGCTCCAATCCAGGTCCATGCTCAGAGACCGAAGTCAGATCCCGTGAGCAACAACAGCCACCACCCCTCCCTCCCCCAATCCCCCCACACCAACCCGAAATGCAACATGGCCACTAGGAAACAACCCCCTCTGAGCAGCACGAAGCAGTTTGAAAGCAGAGATTCACCTCCTTACTCACCCTCTCGCCCTCTCTGCTCAAGCGCCTGAATGTGACTTTTATACATGAGGTGTCTTCCTGACCGATCCGGCTGCAGCGATCGAGGTCGTTAAGGCAGGTGAGCTGGGATGATTGGAAGTGAAGCTCGCTAATTACATTGTGATGAATGCAAAAAAATGCAAATTGACGTTTTGCCCGTTTTGGGCGGGCTCCCAATCGTGATGATTTTTTAATTGGTAAAATGGGAATGGGCGCGAAAACAGGTTCCATTACCGCTAGTTGTTCACGCCCGATTTTATGACATTTTCCCATCGCAAAATGGGCGCGATGAGGTGGTGAAATTCCACTCACAGGCTCACTCCCACATTCCCAACACAGACTCACTCCCACATTCCCAGCATAGACTCACTCACACATTCCCAACATAGACTCACTCCAACATTCCCAACACAGACTCACTCCCACATTCCCAGCATAGACTCACTCACACATTCCCAACATAGACTCACTCCAACATTCCCAATGCAGACTCACTCCCACATTCCCAACACAGACTCACTCCCACATTCCCAATACAGACTCATTTACACATTCCCAACATAGACTCACTCCAACATTCCCAACAAAGACTCACTCCCACATTCCCAACACAGACTCACTCCCACATTCCCAATACAGACTCACTCCCACATTCCCAATACAGACTCACTCCCACATTCCCAACACAGACTCACTCCCACATTCCCAATACAGACTCATTTACACATTCCCAACATAGACTCACTCCCACATTCCCAACACAGACTCACTCCCACATTCTCACAGGGGGCGGCACGGTAGCACAGTGGTTAGCACTGCTGCTTCACAGCTCCAGGGACCTGGGATCGATTCCCGGCTTGGGTCACTGTCTGTGTGGAGTTTGCACATTCTCCTCGTGTCTGCGTGGGTTTCCTCCGGGTGCTCCGGTTTCCTCCCATAGTCCAAAGATGTGCGGGTTAGGTTGATTGGCCATGCTAAAATTGCCCCTTAGTGTTCTGAGATGTGTAGGTTAGAGGGATTAGTGGGTATAATATGGAGGGATATGGGGGTTGGTCCTGGGTGGGATTGTGGTCGGAGCAGACTCGATGGGCCCAATGGCCTCTTTCTGTACTGTAGGGTTTCTATGATTCTATGATTTCCCAATACAGACTCATTTACACATTCCCAGTACAGACTCACACACATTCCCAATAAAGAGAGACACTTCCAATTTCCAATACAGAATCACTTTCACATTCCCAACAGACTCACTCTTACATTCCCAATACAGACTCACTCCCACATTCCCAACACAGACTCACTCCCACATTCCCAGCATAGACTCACTCCCACATTCCCAACACGGACTCACTCCCACATTCCCAACACGGACTCACTCCCACATTCCCAACACAGACTCACTCCCACATTCCCAGCACAGACTCACTCCCACATTCCCAACACGGACTCACTCCAACATTCCCAATACAGACTCACTCCCACATTCCCAACACAGACTCACTCCCACACTCCCAGCACAGACTCACTCACACATTCTCAAGAGAGAGACACTCCCACATTCCCAATACAGGCTCACTCCCACATTCCCAACACGGACTCACTCCCACATTCCCAACACGGACTCACTCCAACATTCCCAACACAGACTCACTCCCACATTCCCAACATAGACTCACTCCCACATTCCCAGCACAGACTCACTCACACATTCTCAACAGGCTCACTCCCATATTCCCAACAGACTCGCTCCCACATTTCCAATATAGATACAGACTCACTCTCAGAAACCCAATACACACACACAATGTCAATACTCCTGCCCTTCATGGAGAGCATCATGTATTTTTTGGAAGGGTTTTCTTTGCTCTCCTCTGGAATGTTGATCATTGGCAAGCTGGAAATTCTGGACCTGGTGGGGAAGACATTTTTTGTCAGTCTGGTGATATTACCCAATCCATCAAAGTGATTTTTAAAAAATGATTTCATGGAGTGTGGGTTTTGCTGACTAGGCCAGCATTTATTGCCCATCCCTATTTGTCCCTGTGAAAGTGGTGGTCAGCTGCCTTCTTGAACCGCTGCAGCCCATATGTTGTAGGAACACCCACAGTGCTGTTAAGAATTCCAGGATTTTGACCCAGCAATAGCAAAGGAACAGCAACACAGTTCCAAATCAGAATGATGTGTGACTTCGAAGAAAAACTTGCAGATGATATTTTGCAGTTTTGTCTCAATACTTTTGGACCTGGCTTCAAGAAGGACATCAAGTATTTGTCTGCCATTGTATCCATTGAATCAGTCAAATATTCCACCTATAAATGTTGAAGAAGGGAGTCTGAGATTTGTTGAGTACTTCACATACCTTGTGGTCACCTCTCTCAAAAGGCCACCATTGGCGAGGAGATCCAACACCAGATCAACTGTACCAGCTCAGCCTTCTACAAACTACAGCAGACAGTGTCAATGAAAGTCCTAATGTACAGACCAGTTGTCATCACCGCATTCCTGTACCACAGTGAGACCTGTGGGGGGTATTTTCCTGTCCCGCCCGCCACGGGAATCGTAGCGGGGAGGAGGGGGGGCGAGGAAGCGAACCATGCAACGGTTCATTGACCTCGGGCAGGATTTTCCGGTTTTGGGATGAGCATGGCCGGAAAATCCTGCCCCTGGACTGTATCAGTGACACATCAGAGCTCGAGAGGAATTCCATTCACAATGTGGTCATTCACACTGTTGCATGTGGGATCTTGCTATGCACATTGCCTGCAACATTTCCATAGATTACAACAGTGACTCATCTTCAAAAGTACTTTGCTAAGTTTGCAATAGGGCCATCTTGTGGTTATTAAAGGTGCTATGTAAATATAAGCCTCTTTTTAATTCATAGATGCCCCTTTGAGGTTGGTCCAATGTTAAATAGCAATTGTTAGGACTTTTCACTCACCAGCAGTTGTGAATTGTCTGCATATTATGTTAGAGTGCGCATTCTCATTCGAACACTCTGTGCGACCCTGCACTGATTAAATTGCAGCTTATTGAACTTGTCTTGACTGTACTGGCAGTGGATACTGCAGCTTGAAGCATTGCCAACTGTGCCTGCAGTGTGCCAATCATGTCATCATGTCAACTACACAGCAAACCTGACAAGTTGTCACTTCTGCTTTATTTCAATGAAAAGTTTGTTTCTCTGAACATTTAACCAAATCACACAGTGGGCCATCAGTTTTCAATGTGGAGACTTTAGAAATAAGAAAACATTGATTGAAATAAGGTTGGGAACTTCAGAAAGAAGCCATGGAAAGCTGAGGTTTGTGCTACTGGGAATTCAATGCTATGGGTTTATTGGTCTATGAGAATTAATGCAAGTTTAATGGGAGCTTGGCTGTAAGTTGTGAATGTATTGTTGTATTCATGCTTCCAACATATAAGACAACTGCACACTGTTCTCAGAAATGAGATATTTTTCCCTTTACACGCAACGGCATCAAATGTAAGTCCAGAGAGATGGATATAACTAGTTTCCTAAAGTAACTTGCTTCAGAACATAAGAAAGGTTTGTAAAGAATCCTGTATATGTGCCAAACTCCCAACTTTAACTTTCCATTCTGTATATGTACACTTTGTGGATCTCCGTGACGTGTACCATGGAACTACAGGCATGACATGTAAAATTGAATTTTAAAAAGCTTGCATTTATATATCACCTTCCACGTCCTCAGGACATCCCAAACACTTCACACCCAGAACTGTAATAATGATGGAAATGACCATCATTATCATTGCTAATTCCTCACCATCAACATCTTGGGGGTTGGCCAGAAACTGGATCAGCTACATAAATACTGTTGCTACAAGATCAGGTCAGAGGCTCGAAATCTGGTGGCTCCTCTTGACTCCTCAAAGACTTTCCACCATCTACAAGGCACAAAAGTCAGGAGTGTGATGGAATACTCTCCACTTGCTCAGTTGGAGTACAGCTCCAACAACACTCAAGAAGCTCGACACCACCCAGAACAAAGCAGCCTGTTTGATTCGCACCACATCCACCACCTTAAGCATTCACTTCCTACATCACTGGTATGCAGTGGCCATCTATAAGGTGCACTGCAGCAACTCACCAAGGCTTATTCAACAATACGTTCCAAACCCAGGACCTCTTGCACCTAGGAGGACAAGGGCAGCAGACACATGGGAACACAACCACCTGCAAGTTCCCTCCAAACCACACACCACCCTGACCTGAAACTATATAATTATTCTTTCACTGGCACTGGTTCAAAATCCTGGAACTCTCTCCCTAACAGTGCTGTGGGTGTACCTACAGTGCATGGACTGCAGCAGTTCAAGAAGTTCTGTTGGAGTGGCACATTGGCAGAGTGGTTAGCGCAGCTACCTCACATCGCCAGGGACCCGTGTTCGATTCCCAGCTCGGGTCACTGTCTGTGTGGAGTTTGCATGTTCTCCCCGTGTCTGCGTGGGTTTCCTCCGGGTGCTCCAGTTTGCTCCCACAGTCCGAAAGACACGCTGGTTAGGTGCCTTGGTCATGCTAAATTTTCCCTTAGTGTATCCAAACGAGCGCCGGAGTGTGGCGACTAGGGGATTTTCACGTAACTTCATAGCAGTGATAATGTAAGCCTTATCTGCGACTAATAAATAAACTTTAAACTTTAAGACTACTTGCGACACCAATAAATAAATTTAAGGCGGCAGCTCAGCACTACCATCTCAAGTGCAATAATGGGGGTCACAAATGCTGGCCTTGCCAACATCACCCACATTTCCAACAGTACACCAATCCTTCAGTACTGTGTTGGAGTGTCAGCCCAGATCATGCATTCAAATCTCTGGAGTGACATTTAAACTCATACCTTTCTGACCCAGAGGTGAGTCTGCTACCAACTGAGCAAAAAATGATTCCATAAATGCTAACTTGGGGATTTCGTGTAGGTGGGAAATCTCTGGTCAGTTTTTCTCCAGTTATAAGTCAGATTATCAGACTCTGATTTAGAGCTTTAAAACTGCAAGCTAGTAAAGCAAAATACTGTGGTTGCGAGAAATCTGAAACAAAAACAAGAAATTCTTGTTGGCAGCAGCACTGGGGCATGAGTGGCCAAAGAATTCTGGCCTCTATTTTTTCCCCCCAATCTTCTGACATACCATGAATCTTCACACTATTACATCTTCCTTTCTTTCCAAAATGTCAAATTGAATCATTAGATCCCAGACTTGGTCACCTTGCAACCATGTCTTTGCAATGGGTACCAAACTCATTTATTCCTATTTGTGCTATCAATTCATCTGTCTTGTTATGAATGTTGGGTATGAAATAAAGAGTTTGAGTTATAAGGAAATGGTTTGAGTTTCAAGGAGAGGCTGGATAGACTGGGACTTTGTTTTCTGGAACGATGATTTTATAGAGGTTTATAAAATAATGAGGGGCATAGATATGGTAGATAGTCAACATCTTTTCTCAAAGGTAGGGGAGTCTAAAACTAGAGGGCATAGCTTTAAGGTGAGAGGGGAGAGATACAAAAAGATCCAGAGGGGCAATTCTTTCACACAGAGGATGGTATGTCTGGAACGAGCTGCCAAAGGTAGTAGTAGAGGCGGGTACAATTTTGTCTTTGAAAAAGCGTTTAGACAGTTACATGGGTAAGATGGGTACAGAGGGATATGGGCCAAACGCAGGTAATTAGGAATAGCTGGGCAGCGTGGATAAGTTCTGACTCTAAGAGCCTTTAATGATGTCACCAATTTCCCCGATACTGACCTTATTTAATGGTGCACTCTGATGTTTGTACTCTTTGTGTTTTTCTGCCAGCTCTGGTAATTATTACTCACATTGATACTCTTGTGCTGTGGTTTTGCCCTTTCCCTTTAACTTTCCAAATCTCCCCTCACATGAACTCTCCCTCTCCCAACTATTTAGTTTAAAGCACAAACCTGCAGCTCTAGTTATATGAATCACAAAGATGTTGGTCCCTGTGCAGCTCAGGTGAAGACTGTTCCAATGGTACAGCTCCCCTTTTCCCCAGTACTGTTGGATCGAAACCTATTTCTCCCCCACCAATCTTTGATCCATGCATTCAATTCTCTGATGTTATTTACCCCGCATCAGATGGCTCGTGGCTCAGGTAATAATCCAAAGATTATTATCTTTATGATTCTCCTTTTTAATTTAGCCCCAAGCTGCTCACACTCCCTCAGCAGAACCTCTTTCTTAATTCTACCTATTTTATTTGGCACCTGTGTAGCCCATGACAACTGGATCTTTCCCTCCAAGATCCTCGGCAGCAAGGAGATGTGTTTAACCCTGGCACTAGGCAGGCAGGACAGGCTTTGGGACACATGCTCTTGGCTACAGAGAACACTGTCTTTTAAAGGATGCCCCAATCAGAGTGAAAAAATGCCCCCCCCCCACCTCCCCTCAACTACACAGGTCTCAGGGACTCAATGGGCCAAATGGCCTCCTTCTGCACTGTAGGCATTCTGTGATGGATTTTGTTCAAATAACACTTGTGAGTGAATAAATAAAAGAGATTTCTCAGGACTGGCTGTCACCGCACAAGAGAATCTAGCTCACCCTTGGAGGTTGTAAGTCTGCTAGCTGATGTTGGACTTCCAAGAGAGATTCAGTGAGATCTTTTGCTGCAGTAAATTTCTGTTTTGTACCTTCCAGGCTCTTCCCTCTGTAGCTTCTTTCAGTTCAGGATCTGTTGAAGATTTTAAAAAAATCTTTCAGCATTTCTACGAGCAAGGATTTTTGAACTTGGAGCTGCCACCATGTTGGGCTGGTGTAGATTGCAGAATGTGTCTGTTAGAGATCGTTGTAATTTTCTGTACATTAACAGCAACTCTTTGTTAATTACATGTAACTATATATAACTACACAGTAAAGAGTACATTTGATTTGATTTACTTTTGTCACATGTAATAATATACAGTTAAAAGTATTGTTTCTTGCATGCTATATAGACAAAGCATACCGTTCATAGGGAAGGAAAGGAAAGAGTGCAGAATGTAGTGTTACAGTCATTGCTAGGGTGTAGAGAAAGATCAACATAGTGCGAGGTAGGTCCAATCAAAAGTCTGATGGCAGCAGGGAAGAAGCTGTTCTTGAGTCGGTTGGTATGTGACCTCAGGCTTTTGTATCTTTTTCCCGACGGAAGAAGGTGAGAGAATGTCCAGGGTGCGTGAGGTCCTTAATTATGCTGGCTGCTTTTCCGAGGCAGCAGGAAGTGTAGACTGAGTCAATGGATGGGAGGCTGGTTTGCATGATGGACTGGGCTTCATTCACGACCCTTTCTACAGGTAGGAGCTATCTCCATCCAAGGTCACATCACATCTGAGGCATTCAAGTTAGGCGACCACGACCTATACAAGAAAGCCAGATATGATCTAAGGAGATCCATCAAAGATGCCAAAAGACAGTACCGGACCAAGCTAGAGTACCAGGCTAGCCACACCAACCCCCGCCGACTATGGCAAGGTCTGCAAGACATAACAGGCTACAAGATGAAGACATGTAAAATCGCCAGCTCAAATGCACCCCTCCCTGATGAACTCAATGTATTCTACGCCCCTTTTGAGCAAGAGGTCAGCGAGAGCATGCCCTCCAGCCTGGTAGCCCTGCATGAACCTATATCTGGGGTCACCATTGAAGATGTCAGAGCAGCTTTTTCGAAGGTCAACCCACAGAAAGCGACTGCCCGGATGAGGTGTCCAGACAAGCACTCAGATCCTGCGCGGATCAGCTGGCGGGGGTATTCACAGACATCTTCAACCTCTCTTTACAACAATCTGAGGTCCCAATCTGCTTTCAAGAAGAACCAAGCAGCGTGCCTTAATGACTATCAGCCGGTGGCTCTGACATCCATCATTATGAAGTGCTTTGAAAAGCTAGTCATGGCACAAATCAATTCCAGCCTCCCGGACTACCTGGATCCACTACAGTTTGCCGACCGCTGCAACAGGACCACAGCAGATGCCATCTGCCTGGCCTTGCACTCAACCCTGGAACACTTAGATAACACAGACACCTATGTTAGAGTCATAGAGGTTTACAGCATGGAAACAGGCCCTTCGGCCCAACTTGTCCATGCTGCCCTTATATATTTTTTAAAATCCCTAAACTAATCCCAATTGCCCGCATTTGGCCCATATCCCTCTATACCCATCTTACCCATGTAACTACCTAAATGCTTTTTAAAAGATAAAATTGCACCCGCCTCTACTACCACCCCTGGCAGCTTGTTCCAGACACTCACCACCCTCAGTGTGAAAAAATTGCCCCTCTGGACACTTTTGTATCTCTCCCCTCTCACCTTAAACCTATGCCCTCTAGTTTTAGACTCCCCTACCTTTGGGAAAAGATATTGACTATCTACCTTGTCTATGCCCCTCATTATTTTATAGACCTCTATAAGGTCACCGCTCAGTCTCCTACGCTCCAGAGAAAAAAGTCCCAGTCTATTCAACCTCTCCTTATAACTCAATCCATCAAGTCCCGGTAGTATCCTAGTAAATCTTTTCTGCACTCTTTCTAGTTTAATAATATCCTTTCTATAATAGGGTGACCAGAATTGCACACAGTATTCCAAGTGTGGCCTTGCCAATGTCTTGTGCAACTTCAACAAGACGTCCCAACTCCTATATTCTATGTTCTGACCGATGAAACCAAGCATGCCGAATGCCTTCTTCACCACTCTGTCCACCTGTGACTCCACTTTCAAGGAGCTATGAACATGTACCCCTAGATCTCTTTGTTGTGTAGCTCTCCTCAAAGTCCTACCATTAAGTGAGTAAGTCCTGCCCTGGTTCAATCTACCAAAAATGCATCACCTCGCATTTGTCTAAATTAAACTTCATCTGCCATTCATCAGCCCACTGGCCCAATTGATCAAGATCCCGCTGCAATTGGAGATAACCTTCCTCACTGTCCACCATGCCACCAATCTTGGTGTCATCTGCAAACTTACTAACCATGCCCCCTATATTCTCATCCAAATCATTAATATAAATGACAAATAACAGTGGGCCCAGCACTGATCCCTGAGTCACACCGCTGGTCACAGGCCTCCAGTTTGAAAAACAACTCTACAACCACCCTCTGGCTTCTGTCAAGAAGCCAATTTTGTATCCATTTAGATACCTCATCCTGGATCCCGTGAGATTTATCTTTATGCAACAACCTACCATGCGGTACCTTGTCAAAGGCCTTGCGAAAGTCCATGTAGACAACATCAACTGCACAGCCCTCATCTACCTTCTTGGTTACCCCTTCAAAAAACTCAATCAAATTTGTGAGACATGATTTTCCACTCACAAAGCCATGCTGACTGCCCCTAATCAGTCCTTGCGTCTCTAAATGCCTGTAGATCCTGCCTCTCAAAATACCTTCCAACAATTTACCCACCACAGATGTGAGGTTAACTGGCCTGTCGTTCCCAGGCTTTTCCCTGCAGCCCTTTTTAAACAAAGGCACAACATTTGCCACTCTCCAATCTTCAGGCACCTCACCTGTGACTATCGATGATTCAAATATCTCGGCTGGGGGACCCGCAATTTCCTCCCTAGCCTCCCACAACGTCCTGGGATATACCTCATCGGGTCCCGCAGATTTATCTACCTTGATGCGCTTTAAGACTTCCAGCACCTTTTTCTGTAATATGTACACTCCTCAAAACATCAATATTTAATTCCCCAAGTTCCCTAACATCCATGCTTTTCTCAACAGTAAATACTTGAGAAATATTCATTGAGGATCTCACCCATCTCTTGTGGATCCGCACATAGATTACCTTGTTGATCCTTAAGAGGCCCTACTCTCTCCCTTGTTACCCTTTTGCCCTTTATGTATTTGTAGAAGCTCTTTGGATTCTCCTTTGCCTTATCTGCCAAAACAATTTCGTGTCCCCTTTTTGCCCTCCTGATTTCTCGCTTAATTCTACTCCTACACCCCCTATACTCTTCAAGAGATTCTCTTGATCCCAGCTGCCTATGCATGTCATGTGCCTCTTTCTTCTTCTTGACCAGGGCCTCAATATCCCGAGTCACCCAGGGTTCCCGACTTTTGCCAGCCTTGCCCTTCACTCGAAGAGGAATGTGTTTATCCTGAACCCTGGTTAACACACTGTTGAAAACATGCCACTTACCAGACTTCCCTTTTCTTTCCCACAGACTCCCCCAATTAACTTTAGAAAGTTCCTGCCTGATACCTTCAAAATTGGCCTTGCCCCAATTTAGAATATTAACTTTTAGGACAGACTTATCATTCTCCATAGCTATCTTAAAACTAATAGAATTATGGTCACTAGTCCCAAAGACTCCTATTTATTGACTACAGCTTAGCCTCCAACACCATTATTCCCACAAAACTCATCTTCAAACTCCATGGCCTGGGCCTCGGTTCCTCCCTCTGCGATTGGATCCTGAACTTCCTAACTCACAGACCACAATCAGTAAGAATAGGCAACAACAGCTCCTCCACAATCATCCTCAACAGCGGTGCCCCACAAGGCTGTGTTCTCAACCCCCTACTATCCTCCTTGTACACAAACAAAGAAACAAAGAACAGTACAGCACAGGAACAGGCCCTTCGGCCCTCCAAGCCTGCACCGATCATGTGTTCCTAACTAGACCATCCGTTTGTATTCCTCTATTCCCAGTCTGTTCATGTGGCTATCTAGAGAAGTCTTAAATGATCCTATCGTGTCTGCCTCGACCACCTTGCTTGGGAGTGCATTCCAGGCCCCCACCACCCTCTGTGTAAAATACGTCCCCCGCATATCTGTATTGAACCTTAGCCCCCTTACCTTGAACTTGTGACCCCTTGTGTTTGTCATTTCTGACCTGGGAAAAAGCTTCCAACTGTTCACCCTATCTATGCCCTTCATAATTTTATAAACTTCTATTAGGTTGCCCCTCAACCTCCGTCTTTCCAGGGAGAACAACCCTAGTTTACTCAATCTCTCCTCATAGCTAATACCCTCCATACCAGGCAACACCCTGGTAAACCTTTTCTGCACTCTCTCCAAAGCCTCCACGTCCTTCTGGTAGTGTGGCGACCAGAACTGGATGCAGTATTCCAGATGTGGCCTAACCAACGTTCTATATAACTGCAACATCATATGCCAATTTTTATACTCTATGCCCCGTCCAATAAAGGCAAGCATGCCATATGCCTTCTTCACCACCTTTTCCACCTGTGCTGCCATCTTTAAGGATCTGTGGACTTGTACACCCAAATCCCTCTGTGTGTCTATACTCCTGATGGTTCTGCCATTTATTGTATAGCCCCCCCTGCATTAGATCTACCAAAATGCATCACTTCGCATTTATCTGGATTAAATTCCATCTGCCATTTCTCCACCCAATTTTCCAGCCTATCTATATCCTGCTGTATTCTCCGACAATGTTCATCACTATCCGCAACTCCAGCAATCTTTGTGTTGTCCGCAAACTAACTAATCAGACCAGCTACATCTTCCTCCAAATCATTTATATATATATAGCACAAATAGCAGAGGTCCCAGTATAGAGCCCTGCGGAACACCACTAGTCACGGACCTCCAATCAGAAAAAGACCCTCCACTGCTACCCTCTGTCTTCTATGGTATCTTCTATGATCGTGCATATCGACACAGACATCAAGCCTTTAACCTGGTGTTGTTAAAACTCTTTCTATGGCCAAGCCAGCTCTGTACCCATCTAGCTAGTTCACCTTTGATCCTGTGAGATTTAACCTTTTGCACCAGCCTGCCATGAGGGACCTTGTCAAATGCTTTACTAAAATCCATGTAGACAACATCCACGGCCCTTCCCTCGTCAATCATTTTTGTCACCTCCTCAAAAAACTCAACCAAATTTGTGAGGCATGACCTCCCTTGTACAAAACCATGTTGTCTATCGCTAATGAAACTATTCAGTTCTAAATGTGTATAGATCCTATCTCTAAGAATCTTCTCCAACAATTTCCCTACATCGGACGTCAAGTTCACTGGCCTATAATTACCCGGGTTATCCTTACTACCCTTCTTAAATAATGGGACCACATTTGCTATTCTCCAATCCTCTGGGACCTCACCTGTGTCCAATGAAGAAACAAAGATTTCTGTTAGAGGCCCAGCAATTTCATCTCTTGTCTCTCTCAGTAATCTAGGACAGATGCCATCTGGCCCTGGGGATTTGTCTACCTTAATGCTTCCTAAAACACCTCACACTTCCCTCCCTTGTAATTGCGATTTGTTCTAACAGGTCTACACATCCCTCTGAGAGACTACCAATCAACGTGTCCCTCTCCTTTGTGAATATTGATACAAAGCATTCATTTAGGATCTCACCTATTTCCTCGGGTTCTAAGCATAATTCCCCTCCTTTGTTCTTGAGACGTCCGACTCTTTCTCTGACAACCCTCTTGTTCCTAACATATGTATAAAATGCCTTGGGATTCTCCTTAATCCTGTCTGCCAAGGACATTTCGTGACCCCCTTTTGCCCTTCTAACTCCCTGTTTGAGTTCTTTTCTACTTTCTCTGTATTCCTCCAGTGCTTCATCTGTTTTTAGCTGACTGGACCTTATGTATGCCTCTTTTTTCTTTTTGATTAGACCCACAATTTCCCTGGTTATCCACGGCTCTCGAATCCTACCTTTCCTGTCCGTCCTTTTTACAGGCACATGCCTGTCCTGCACTCCTATCAACTGCTCCTTAAAAGACTCCCACATGCCAGATGTGGATTTACTCTCGAAAAGCCTCCTCCAATCAACAGCCACCAACTCCTGCTTAATCCGGCTGTAGTTAGCCTTCCCCCAATTCAGCACCTTACCCATAGAACAACACTCATCCTTTTCCATGACTATCCGAAAGTTTACAGAATTGTGGTCTGAATCCACACCTATGACTGTGTGGCCAAATTCCCCTCCAATTCGATTTTCAAGTTTGCTGACGACACCACCATAGTGGGTCGGATCTCAAACAATGATGAGACAGAGTACAGGAATGAGATAGAGAATCTGGTGAGCTGGTACGGCGACAATAATCTCTCCCTCAATGTCAACAAAACGAAGGGGATTGTCATCAACTTCAGGAAGCATAAAGGAGAAAATGCCCGTCTACATCAACGGGACTGAAGTAGAAAGGGTCGAAAGCTTCAAGATTTTAGGTTTCCAGATCACCAACAACCTGTCCTGGTCCCCCCATCCCGACTCTATAGTTAAGAAAGCACACCAATGCCTCTACTTTCTCAGAAGACTAAGGAAATTTGACATGTCAGCTACGAGTCTCACCAACCTTTACAGATGCACCATAGAAAGCATTCTTTCTGGTTGTATCACAGCTTGGTATGGCTCCTGCTCTGCCCAAGACCGCAAGAAACTACAAAAGGTTGTGAATGTAGCCCAATCCATCACTCAAACCAGCCTCCCATCCATTGACTCTGTCTACACTTCCCGCTGCCTCAGCAAAGCAGCCAGCACAATTAAGGACCCCACGCACCCCGGACATTCTCTCTTCCACCTTCTTCCGTCAGGAAACAGGTACAAAAGTCTGAGGTCACGTACCAACCGTACCAAGAACAGCTTCTTCCCTGCTGCCATCAGACTTTTGAATGGGCCCACCTCGCACTATGTTGATCTTTCTCTACACCCTAGCTATGACTGTAACACTACATTCTGCATTTTCTCCTTTCCTTCTCTATGAACAGTATGCTTTCTCTGTATAGCGCGCAAAAAACAATATTTTTCACTGTACGCTAATACATGTGACAATAATAAATCAAAGCAAATCATATCATCTCTGGCCAACACCAAACTGACCCTAGGTCTGGGTTATGTGTCTTCTTACATCACTGTGTGGGTAGTACTGTACTCAGTCTCAGGTTAACCCTGTATGTACCAGACCCTTACACTACAAGTGTGGTCCTTGATGATTGTGCTGTGCTTGATGGAGAGTGCGAGCCTTGCCCATATAACCATGATAACAGAATTATTAGGTGAGGATGTGATGGGCTAAGTTTATCTTCCTGGCTCCAATGTGTTTGACATTGTGTGCTTCTGTCAGCACTGTGTTTTGGTGGTATCGTCCATGAAATGTAGAGATACAAGATAGAATTGCCAGAAGAGTTTTAAATAAACACTGGATGGTGGAATGTAATGTGATGGTTATTCGATGTCAGTGTGATAAAGTTCTTACACTGAATTATAGCTTAATAAAGAATGGTGGAATCATACTGGAATCATTTAGTATGGTTTACCTGAATTGGCTTGTGTAACAAGAGCTTATTAAAGACCTGATTCTTAGCTTATTACAGTAAAATTATATTAATACGGCACCTTTAATGCAATGAAATGGACCGAGGCACTTCACAGGAGCGTTATAAAACAAGTAGAGGAGTTGACCAAAAGCCTGGTGAGAGCGATAGGTTTTAAGAAGTCTATTGAGAAAAGCGAGAGGAGAGATTTAAGGAGGGAATTCTAGGTCTTCGAGCCTCGACAATTGAAGGCACAGTCACCAATGGTGGAGTGATTAAAATCAGGGATGCATAAGAGGCAAGAATTAGAGAATCTCAGATAATTATGGGGCCAGAGGAGATACAGAAATAGGGAGGGGTGAAGACTCTGAAGGATTTGACAACAAGGGTGAGGATTTTAAAATCAAGAATTTGCTTGACCAAGAGCTAGTGTAAGTAACTGAGCCCTGGGGTAATAGGGGAATGGAACTTTCTGCGAGTTAAGACATGGGTGGAAAAGTTTGGATGACCCCAAGTTTGCAGAGGATATAATATGGGACATGAGCTTGGAGTGCAATAGAATAGTTAAGGCTGGAGACAACAAAAGCACAGATGAGGCTTTCAAAAGCAGACGAGCTGAAACGGGAAAGGTGGGTGATGTCACGGGGTTTAATAATAGTCTTAGCGACGGTCAAACAGAAATAGGGCAAATGAAACGATGCTTCACCTCAAAGGAGTGCTTGGGGATTGAGGAGGGAGGAGGTAAAGGGGCAGGTGTTACACCTTCTGCGATTGCAGGGGAAGGTGTCGTGGGAAGGAGATGAAGAGTTGGGGGTGAGGGAGGAGGGAACCAGGGTGTCACGGAGGGAGCAGTCCCTGTGGAATGCTGATGGGGCAGGGTGGGTGGGGGTTGGATGAGGTAAAGATGAGTTTAATGGGAGCATCATGCTTGAATGTGAAGGCTGGTGGGGTGGAAAGAGAGGACAAAGGAGATCCTGTTCTGGAAGGGAGGAGAAGAGGTGAGGGCAGAGTGTGGGAGTGGGTTGCACTTGGTTGAGCGCCTGGTCAACTATGGTCGGGCAGGTGGGGAGTGGGGTGGGAACCTCGGTTAAGGAAAAAAGCAGATATATCAGAAGTGCCATTTTTGAAGGTGGCATCAGTGGAACAGATAGAACATAGAACATTACATAGAACATTACAGCGCAGTACAGGCCCTTCGGCCCTCGATGTTGCGCCGACCAGTGGTACCAATCTAAAGCCCCTCTAATCTACACTATTCCAATATCATCCATATGTTTATCCAATAACCACTTGAACGCTCTCAACGTTGACGAGTCCACCACTGCTGCAGATGTGATGGAGGTGGAGAAACTGGGAGAATGGGATGGTGTCCTTACAGGGAGCTGGGTGTAAGGAGCTGCAATCGAGCTAACCACGGGAGCTGATGGGTTTGTAATGAATGTTGGTGGTCAGTCTATCACCGGAAATGGAGACAGAGAGGTCAAGGAAGGGAAGTTTCAGAGATGGACCATATGAAGGTGAGATAGGGGTGGGATTGTAAGCAAAATGGATCAATTTTTCCAGCTCCTGCTGCGAGCATGAAGCGGCCCCGATACAGTCATCGATGTAACAGAAAAAGAATTGTGGGAGGGGGTCTGAGTAGGACGGGAACAATGAGTGTTCCACATAACCCACAAAGAGCCAAGTGTGATAAGGTGCGAGGGGCAAGGTTTAAAGGAGATGTGCGAAGCAAGTTGTTTTACACAGAGGGTGATGGATGCCTGGAACTCGCTGCCAGGGGAGGTAGTGGAAGCAGATACGATAGTGACTTTTAAGGGGCGTCTTGACAAATACATGAATAGGATGGGAATGGAGGGATATGGTCCCCGAAAGGGTAGGGGGTTTTAGTTCAGTCGGGCAGCATGGTCGGTGCAGGTTTGGAGGGCCGAAGGGTCTGCTCCTGTGCTGTAATTTTCTTTGTTCTTTGGGGTCCATGCAAGCAGTGAGACAAGTTAAAGAAAAAATTATTTAGCGACAGAAATTATTTAGTGATTATTTAGCCAGACGGAGGAGAGTGGTGGTGGGCGCACATTGTTCAGGGTAAGAAGCAGAGAGCCCTCAGACCCTCCTGGTCAGGGATGGAGGTGCAGAGGGATTGGACATCCAGAGTGAAAAGGAGGTGGTTAGGGCTAGGGAACTGGAAATTGTTGGTGTGACATAGGGCATCAAAGGAATCACAAATGTAGGTGGGAAGAGAGTGAAGAACGGGAAAGAGAATGGAGTCAAGATAGGAAAAAATGAGTTCTGTGGGGCAGGAACAGGCTGATACAATGGGTCTACCAGGGCCGTCCTGTTTGTGGATTTTGGGAGGAAGGTAGAAGTGGGTAGTGCAGGGTTGGGGGACTATGAGCTTGGAGGCTGTGGAAGGAAGATCTCCAGAGACAATGAGGTCAGTGACAGTTCTGGAAAGAGTGACTTGATGTTTCGTGGTGGGATTATGGTCCAGGTGGAGGTAGGAGGAAGTGTCTGAGAGTTGGCAGTCAGCTTCTGTGAGGTAGAGGTCAGTACACTAGATAAGAACAGCACCACCCTTGTCAGCAGGTTTAATCACAAGGTCATGATTTGGACCTAAGAGAATGGACAAAGAACATTACAGCACAGGAACAGGCCCTTCGGCCCTCCAAGCCTGCACCAACCATGCTGCCCGACTGAACTAAAACCCCCTATCCTTCTGGGGACCGTATCCCTCTATTCCCATCCTATTCATGTATTTGTCAAGACGCCCCTTTAAATGTCACTATTGTATCTGCTTCCACTACCTCCCCGACAGCGATTCCAGGCACCCAACACCCTCTGGGTAAAAAACTTGCCTCGTACATCTCCTTTAAACCTTGTCCCTCGCACCATAAACCTATGCCCCCTAGTCATTGACTCTTCCACCCTGGGAAAAGGCTTCTGACTATCCACTTTGTCTATGCTCTTCATAATCTTGTAGACTTCTATCAGGTCGCCCCTCAACCTCCATCGTTCCAGTGAGAACAAACTAAGTTTCTCCAACCTCTCCTCATAGCTAATGCCCTCCATACCAAACAGTACCCTAGTAAAACTTTTCTGTACCCTCTCCAAAGCCTCCACATCCTTCTGGTAGTGTGGCAACCAGAATTGAATACTATATTCCAAGTGCGGCCTAACTAAGGTTCTATAAAGCTGCAACATGACTTGCCAATGTTTAAACTCAATGCCCCAGCCAATGAAGGCAAGCATGCCATGTTACTCCTTCTGCGATTGCAGGGGAAGGTGTTGTGGGAAGGAGATGAGGAGTTGGGGGTGATGGAGGAGGGGACCAGGGTGTCTCAGAGGGAGCAGTCCCTATGGAATGCTGATGGGGCAGTGGGGTGGGGGTTGGATGAGGTAAAGATGAGTTTAGTGGGAGCATTAAGCTTGAATATGAAGGCTGGTGGGGTGGAAAGTTCTCACAAAGGGGTTCCTGTTCTCGAAGGGAGGAGAAGGGGTGAGGGTAAAGTGCAGCAAGTTCAGAGGGAAACAGGCTGGAGTGGGTGAGAGGGGCTGGGAAATTGGAGAAAGACCAATGTCATGCTGACAGTTCTCAATGAACACCTCAAGAGCAGGTAGGATGCTGGAGGGAGGCGTCCAGGTAGAGGGACAAGGTGGAGGCAGGTGAAAGAATCCGAGGGGTGGGGCGGGGCAGGGCAGGACAACAGCCCAAAAAAGTCAGCACGGAGATAGAGGTGATGGAAGAAGAGTTCAGCATTGCACTGAGTCTGAAATTCATTGAGGTGAGGATGGAAGTGGATGAAGTTAAGTCCTTTGCTGAATGCAGAATGTCCAGAAAAAGTAAAGTCAGAAGGTATAGTGAATAAACAGCAAGGGATGGGATTAAAAGAAGGAATGGGGTCAGAGGGATGGGAAGTTGTGGAGGATTGTAAATGGGCATTGGTGTCAGTAAGTTGCTGGAGTTTGCATTCCTTAACCCATGAAAAGAGACAAAACTTCATGTTAAAGCACTGGGTGAGACAAAGTGACCTGGGGTGGGCCAGCTTTGTGATGGGAGAGTGGGTTGCTGGGGAGACAGGTTGAGTGTGGACAGGCAGCTCCTGGCACTGGGTGCGGATCTCAGGATGTGGCGGGAGCACCCCCCCGATCCCGGTAACCCGGGCGGGTTCAGAAGGTGAGGGATGGAGTTGGAATTCACACTGTCCGAGATGGAGACAGTCGCTGAGGGAGGAAGTGTGTCTGTGGAAGCGAGTTGTGGTCAACACGTTGTTAAACATCGAAGGGGAAATAACAGAGAATGAAGCGGGTGACAAGGAGGCTGATCCTCTACCTGAGGCTGTGGGAGAGAGGGGCGGGGTTTGTTCAAGCTCACTATTCCCGGTACAGAGGGAATTAAACATCTAACCAGCAAAGCTCAGCGGCCGGAGTCTGAACCAAGAGGGAAACGGTCACTCGCCGGCTCCTTCAGGCTGCCCGGCCCGTTCACATTTCCAGAATCTTCCATCTGATTTCCTCCGCAGGGCAGCAAGCAGGGGCGGGGCCAGGCGGTAGGGGGCGGGGCCGGGTGGCATTGGGGCGGGGCAGGGCAGCAAGCAGGGGCGGGGCCAGGCGGTAGGGGGCGGGGCCGGGTGGCGCGGGGCCGGGTGGCATGGGGCGGGGCCAAGCGGCTTTGGGGCGGGGCCGGGCGGCATTGGGGGCTCGCTGACAGGGGAGGGGCGATCCGGCAGGGGGCGGGGTTGTGATAGGGGCGGGGTTAGGTGACAGGGGGCGGGGCGATACCGCAGGTGCTGCCAAGCGCGCTCTGCCTCTCAGTCGGCGATGGGACAGAGCCTGGCGGCAGGGGGCGGGGCGATCTGGAAGGGGGTGGAGCCGGGCGCGGGGCCAGGTATGTGGGGGCGGGGCCAGCCCGCTCGTGCTGCCGGCTCGCGCTCTCTCCCTCAGTGGGAGCGGAGCCGGTGAAGCTGCTGCTCCCGCTTCAAGTGCCGACCATGTGCGGCCGCTCTCTGCCCTGCCTGGCGCTGGCCGCCTGCCTCCTGCTGCTGTCCGACTGCAACTCCGATCCAGGTACCTGCTGCCAGCCCGGCCTGGGGGTGGTGGGGGGGGGGGTTTCTCCCCCGGTCTCTGCTCCGCTAACCTGCCGCCTTTTCTCTCACTCTAGCGGCCGCCGAGCTGACCGTCCCCCAGAGGATCGGGAGCGGGGAAGGAACGGGAGGCCGTGACCGGGAGCAGCATCTCTACCTCCAGCTGCCGGCATTCGGCACCGAGCTGATCCTCTACCTGAGGCGGGAGCGGAGCTTCCTGTCGCCGGCTTTCACCGCCGAGGAGCGGGGAGAGGGAGCGGATAGCGTCCGGCCGCTTCCAACCCAACCGCTCTGCTTCTACACCGGCCACGTCCTCAAACACAACCGCTCATCCGCCTCTCTGAGTACCTGTAACGGACTGGTAATCAATAATCAATCTCTCATCAATAACTCTAGCTAAAGAGCAGGGGAGGGGGGCCACTCAGCCCATCAGCGCTGCTACTAGCTCCATGGGCTGAATGGCCAGTCAGGTGAACTTTTCAGCAAACCATTAGTTTTAAGTCCTCTCTCTAACGCTGGTTAGTTTGCCCCAAGATGACCCTTTACCCAGTCTGAACTTTCATTAAATCCCAGTGCAGCCAGAGGGAGGAGGATGAGCACTTTCAGTGACATTTAGTGTAGTGCTGGGGGCTAAACTCTGTAATAAACTGTCAGCCTGGTCAGCAATTAATAGTTGTTGTGGAGAAGGGGGAAAGGTGAAGAAGCAAATGCGATACCCACACTGTGACAGGACACTTCTCCCCAGGTCACTTTCTTAATGGTTTGAATTTGCAGCGAATATTGCCGTGTCTAAACCCAGACCAACTCTGCTGGAGTGCTCAGAAGTGACTGGGAGCAAATTAGGGACCTGGTAACAATTTACAAGCAGGAAACCCTGGCAGGATGACTTGGACTGAGGAGGAGGGTTGGACTGGATCTCTGACTGTGGCTGGGTCAGGTGTACAGGCGAGAGACTGAGATGTGGATTGGCAGCGGGAGCTTGGCTCTGAATCAGTAAGATGGAAAGCTGCAAGTAGATTGGAATCCAGGTTGGAATCAAGCCAGACAAGCAGGACGTGAGCTGCTTTCCCCTGACACCTCTCCTTTCTTTGGAAGGTAAACAAGGGGTAGTGCGACTGAGTGATGGCTTTAAGGTCCCTGTAAGACCTCCCGAGAAGTCTTCAAATCCAATCATTTTCTTAAATAATTGAAAATCCAAAGGGACTAAGATCAGAGCCAGAAGTGACTTCGATTGACTCCAGAGTAAGGATTAATTGGATGTTTATTATAGAAACATAGCTACTGGCAGTCAGTTTGAACTGGACCCTGCGCCCATTAACTCTGTAATTGATTTAACTTAGGCTAAATGTTCTGCATAATTAATTTCTTTTTAACCCAAGATTCTGGAGCATTTTTCTTATTAAAACTGTCCAACAATGGAAGGTACACAATATTGTCATAATATTGATTGATTGCATGTAGTTGGCCAAGTTAAATTTTATTTTCCTAGATTGAGTTTTTAAATTCATTTTAATTGTTTTAAAGGAGGATAATGCATTTTGAGAAGTTTGGAGGTAAACTACTGGAGTAATTTACTATAAACACTCAACATTTGAGGTTATGATACACGGAACTTAGAACAGAATCTGCAAGTACAAACTTTAACAACTGGTTAAAACATGTTACGAGGGACCCTTGGTAGTGGAATGACTGGTAATTATAGTCAGTTAATTAATGTCTTGCGACTTATTTTGCTGTTTGACACCACCTTCTCGGTGAAATGTCAGCTGTAACCAAATGTACACAGTCCCCTGTGCCCCAGGTTATGGATTCAAGTCCCAGTCTATGACTTGAGCACAAAATCTTGATGGACACCTTAGCACTGATAAAAGCAAATCACTGTAGATGCTGGAATCTGAAACCAAAAAAGAAAATGCTGGAGATTTTCCAGCATTTACTCTTTTGCCCTCAGTACTGATAGAGTGCTCCACTGTGGGAGGTGCTGTCTTTCCTATGAAATATTAAGCCACTGCCCCTGACTGCTCTGACCCCTGGGTATAAAATGTCCTATGGTATAATCTTGAATAAGAGTGGGAAGGGAGTTATCCCTGATGTCCAGGTCAATATTTACCCCACAATCAATCTATCCGTCACTAAAAGCAGATTATATACTCCTCGTGTGTGGGGGTGTATGTGGGAGTGTGTGGTTTGCTGTGTGCAAGTGGACTGCCACACTTCCTACATCACAACAATGCTTCAAAAAACGTACTTCATTGGCTGTAAAATGCTTTGGGATGTCCGATCGTCGAAGGTGCCAATCCCTTTTTTTGAAATGTGCTAGAATTCATTACATAAAGATGGTGCCAGGAAAATAGGCTTCACGTTCTTCAGAAGATTCTTCACTGAATTCCAAGTATTACCAGACCACACCATGTAGGAATATCTACTTTATATCTTAAATCCAGTTGATAAACAGATGTTTAGTGTGCAGATGGACCAGCTGTTTCCAGGAAGGGTAATTGAGGTCACAGCTCTCCTCCTGTTGGAAGTCTTTAATGCCAGATTGTAGCTTCACATTATGGGTTAAGAAAAAAGCACAAGAAGGAATTGTTTGCTTTGGTTCCCTTGAACTTAACCAGTGTTGGTACAAACTTTAACTGTTAAATGTCCAGTTTTAGTACATCAAATGCTCTTTGTCAGAAGAGAGATTAAGTACAGGGGGAAAAAGGTTTAATTTTGTGAGCTTGCGATTTATTAAAGTTAATTCTTTCATAACTAACATTTTTGCAACACTTTAAAAAAATTATGTGATTTCTTTAAAATATATTAAAACAATGATTTTCATGTGCAAAGCCACAGCAGCTATGAACTGAGAACATCTGTGCTTTCCTATACATGGGGTGCTTTAAGAGATTTTAAAGGGCTTTCTGAACATGATCAATAAATTAAAAAGTTATGACTTTGATTTTACTAGGTCCCACTATGGAGTGTGTTATTGCTATATTTTATGCTTGAGGAGCATTGCTTTAAGATGCAGGGCGGGATTTTCCGGCTGTGCTCGAGGTTGCTCGAAGTCAATGGGCCTTTGCATGGTCGTCCCCCCCCCCCCCCCCCCTGTCCGCAACCCCCCCCCCCCCCCCCCCCCCCCCGTCCGCAACCCCGTCCGTCCGTCCGCGACTCCTCCCCGTCCGCGACCCCCCCCCCCCCCCCCCCGGTCCGCAACCACCCCCCCCCTGTCCGCAAACCCCCCCCCCACCCCCCCCCTGTCCGCAAACCCCCCCCCTGTCCCCCATTATGATTCCCGGGCAGGACAGGAAAATTCTGCCCGCAGTGTTTTGTTACAAGCAGTCAGTTTGTCTGTTAGGAATGCAGCAAATGCTGGAAAGCAGGATAATTACTCATTTTAACTATGTTTAGTGTTTATTTAACAGAAGGCTTAATGAGCTTTTGTTTACCAAAGAAAAGGATCCTTGTTTTCTTGATTAAAGTGATGGAAGGTGAGTTAAGATATGGGGTCATATAGTCATGTGATACTAGAAATTAGAGGAACTAGGTTTGTAGCTGAGAAAACCAGTTTTGAGTTCAGGTGCTGGAGAGGGTTGTTTGAAGATAGCAGCCTACAAGCAGCTCTCTCTCTCTACAAAACCTCTCTGGAAGCTCCAAAGCTGTTAACCCAAGTCAAAACAACTATGCCTGGCTTTGCTAACTATTTTTAAAGTAGGGTTTAAATCTACAAGAGAAACATTGCTTAATTGGAACTGAATAGTGATAAGTCAGAAGTTTGAGTTTCTTTTCATGTTTAAAGATTGTCCAACACTTCAGTGTTAAACTGTTTCATGTTGTTGGAGTTGCAGTTAAACTGTGTTATGAATAAATCTTGTTTTGATTAAAAAATCCCTAATTTCAATGGAATTACTCCTGAGGCGAAGCATACTTTCCTCACATTTGTGCCAAAATAGAAAAATTGTTGGGGTCTAGTCTGGCATCATAATATACCTTGGGGTTTCTGATCTGGCACCCTTAAAGGAATATTTGAGGTCAAAGCCTTATGGAAATAGAAGCCCAATTTTCCTCCTTTGTTTTTGCACATAATTAATCTCACACAGCAATTTATGATTTATCCCAGAGGGTCAGTCAGCCCCATCCTCTGTGACAGGTGCTTTTAGACAGAGACACAATAGCACCTTTTAAAAAGTCATTCATAGGAGAATTGTCCGATTAAAGTTTTACAAGCCTCATAGAACAGGTCACAACTTGATCCGAGAGATGTTAAGTGCTATCTTGAAGGAAGAAGTTTTAAACTATAATGCTTCCATAGCAGTTGGCTATTGAGTTCTTGCTTTGGAGTGAATGAGGCAATTGTTGTAATCATGTACAGAAACACTTCTCCAAATATCAAGACCCTCCACGCCATTATTTCTATGCTCTTTCAACCTATGGCTCACATCTGTGGGGGAAGTAGTGAGATGATGATTGGCTTGATACTTGTCAATGATTGGTTAAAATATAAGATGAGTAAATATAAGGCACTCAATAAATGAAAACTGCTTTGATTTTTTTTTTCCAGTTTGGATATATCCAGATTGGGGATGATCTGTTATCAATAGAACCTGTAAATAAATTGAATTCGTCATTCAGTGGAGAAGTTCACCATATCTACAAGCACAGACGATCCCTCTTATCGGAGAAGAAACACTTACCCCGTGACTTCTACAATGTGATCAAAGGTAATCTACTTTGGGTCAAAAGAAGGTGTGTGTGTATTTGAATAACTGGGCTATGAACCTTAATTTTCCACATTGAGAGCAGTGTGAGGAACTGTGGTCAGTGAGGTGAGCAAAACATTGATGGATATTATTTGTATGGACTCAGAAGGCATTTGATAAAGCCCTTAGCTTGAGAACTGAAATTGTAGCTCATGGAATTGAAAGTGCATTATTGGCCTGGTTAGGGAATAGGCTGGATGACAGGAAACAGCTTGGGTATAATGGGTGGGTATACTGATTGGCTGGATGTGATTAATGGTGCCCTATGAGGATTGGTGTAGAGGAGTCAACTATTATGATTTAGCCACTGGGATAGAATGACACACAGGCAACATTGTAAGTAGTGTTGCGGTCTCCTCTACATTGGGGAGACTAAACACAGACTGGGTGACTGCTTTGCGGAACACCTTTGTTCAGCCCACAAGCATAAATCGGAGTATCGAGTATAAAAGTTGGAGTGTTATGGTAAGGTTCTATAAGGCATTGGTGAGGCCGAATTTGGAGTATTGTGTACAGTTTTGGTCACCTAGTTACAGGAAGGATGTAAATAAGATTGAAAGAGTGCAGAGAAGGTTCACAAGGATGTTGCCGGGACTTGAGAAGCTGAGTTACAGAGAGAGATTGAATAGGTTGGGACTTTATTCCCTGGAGCGTAGAAGATTGAGGGGAGATTTGATAGAGGTGTATAAGATTTTGATGGGTATAGATAGAGTGAATGCAAGCAGGCTTTTTCCGCTGAGGCTAGGGGAGAAAAAAACCAGAGGGCATGGGTTAAGGGTGAAAGGAGAAAAGTTTAAAGGGAATATTAGGGGGGGCTTCTTCACGCAGAGAGTGGTGGGAGTGTGGAATGAGCTGCCGGATAAAGTGGTAAATGTGGGGTCACTTTTAACATTTAAGAAAAACTTGGACGGGTTCATGGATGAGAGGGGTGTGGAGGGATATGGTCCAAGTGCAGGTCAGTGGGACTAGGCATAAAATGGTTCGGCACAGACAAGAAGGGCCAAAAGGCCTGTTTCTGAGCTGTAATTTTCTATGGTTCTATGACCCCATCCTTCCTAGTGCTTGTCATTTTAACTCAACATCTTGCTCTCATGCCCACATGTCCACCCTTGTCCTGCTGCAATGCTCCAATGAAGCCCAACACAAATTCGATAAGACACGTACCGGCCCACAGGACTCAATATTCAGTTCAACAACTATATGCTGTGACCTTTCTCCTCCATCATAATCCCTTTTGTATTTCGAGCATTTTTTTATCCCAATGTAAAAAACCCTCATTCCCATCTGTGACTTGTCTTCAGGTTTTGCTATATCTTTGTAGCAATCTCTTCTAGCTCCCACTAATCACTCACTTTCTGCTCTGTTCCAGCTGCTCCATTCCCTCTTGAACAGTATAAAATCCAACACGTTTCTCCCTCTTCAGCTCTGAAGAAGTCACGTGGACTTGAAACGTTAACTGTTTCTCTCCCTACAGATGCTGTCAGACCTGCTGAGTTTTTCCAGCATCCTGTTTTTGTTTGTGCGTCCACAGTATTTTGTTATTTTGTTGTAAGTAGTGTTGATGGAAGCACAACATTACAAAGCGATACTGATTGATTGAGGTGGATGCATAAAATGTGGCAAAAAGATTTCAATGTATGCAAGTGTGAAGTTGTTCACTTCGAAACTTAAAAAATATAAACAAGGCATCTCTATATGTTAGTCAGAAACTGTGGAGGCCCAAGTGATGGGAGAGGGGTGATGTCCATATACATGATCATTAAAATGTCGAGGTAAGATGCAGCAAATAATTAAAAGGGCTAATGGAATGCTGACCTTTATATCTGGAGGATATAAGAGGGTAGAACCGGCGCAATCACACTTGGAGCACGTTTTGGGAATCACACATTGGCCTGGGAGGATGTAGCTTTACCAGAATGAAAGCCAGGCTCCCAATGGTTAAATTAGGAGGTGCGATCAAAGTTTTTAAGATTTTCAGGGCATTAGATACAAGGAAACTATTTCTGGTATGGACTAGGAGCCATAGTTTTAAAATTTGGACAAGATTTTTCAGGAGTAAAATGAGGAAATGCTTCCGTGCACAACAAAACAGTACAAGTTTGGAAGTTTCCTCCTTGGATAGAAATTGTGCTAGATTAATTGTTAATTTTAAATCGGAGATTTAGATTTTTGTTAATCCAAGGTATGACGGGGTATGGGACAATGCTGGGTGAAAGGAGAGAGGTTACAGATCAGTCATGATCTCATTGAATTGGCAAAATGGGCATGCGGAGCTAATTAGTCAACTACCATTCCAGTGTTCCAAGCACCATTTTCTGATTCGGAAATTATAGAATTCGTTTCCTGGGAAACATGTGAGTGGTGGAGGAGGTTACTCTTCAGAGTTCATGGATTGGAATTTTCCTAATTATTTGCCCTGGCATGTACATTTATTGTCTCTGATGAGCAAAACTGTTGCCATTTCCTGATGCTTGCCATGTGTGCCGGGAATTCTGAAGCAGAAAATCCATTTTATCTAAAAGTGCTGCTGATTTATCATTTTCCTTGAATATAAAGCTGTTTGATATTCTACACTTTTATGATTAAAAACAAGATGGGCAATGGATTTCTGTATCCAGATTATTTCCTGATGGTTAGAAAGATTAAGGCATAATTTAGATTTTTGCTTGTCGTGGCTTGCTCTAATGTAGCAGGATCATTTGGACCTCTGGATTGGGGGTGGGGGAGTGGTGGTGGCAGACTCTGCCCTTTTGAGTGCCGTAATCAGGGTTGCGTACCATGGTCAACAGTGGCGGAAGAGCCAGAACCTCAAGGGACAATGGCTATTTACAGATGGAGGATCCCGGACTTTCCTTTAAGCTCACAAGAGGAAGGCAATGGGAAACTCTCTCTCATTCTTTTCTTGAGTTGTTCATTGAAATTGAGAATGGGAGGCTGTTTTGAACAGTGAAAAGGAGAGCTCAGTGTGGAGACATGAGCAGAGGGAGCTGTCTTTATCATTACTTGCTTTGTTATATTGGGTGACATGATACAGATTTGATGGGCAAAGGGACCTGAGGTCTAAGTGCACAAATTGTTGGAGGTGGCAGAGTGGTTGTGAAAATGGTTAATGAGGCATACAGGATCCTGGGAGGCATAGAGCACAAAAGCAAGCAAGTTATGGTGAACATTTATAAACACTGGTTTGACCTCAATATTGCATTTAATTTTAGGCACTGCACAGCACTACATTTTAGGAAGGATGTGAAGGCACTAGAGAGGGTGCAGAAAAGGTTTGAGCATGGTTTCAGGGGTGAGGGACTTCAGTGTGTGGACAGATTGGAGGAACTGGGGCTTTTCTCCAGAGAAGGTTGATAGGAGATGTGATTTTGAACACCTTTATCAAAAGGGGTCTGGACTGAATTGAAGAATGAAATTGTTCTTATTGGCAGGTGAATTGCAATCCAAAAGGCATTGATTTAAGGTGATTAGCAACAGAAAAGGGGAGATCAAGATCAATCATAGAATCCTACAGTGCAGAAAGAGGCCATTCGGCCCATCGAGTCTGCACCAACCACAATCCCACCCAGGCCCTATCCACATATCCCTACATATTCACCCACTAACCCCTCTAACCGATGCATCCTGGGACACTAAGGGGCAATTTAGAATGGCCAATCAACCTAGCCCGCACATCTTTGGACTTATCAAGCTTATAAAGCAACTTATCAAGCTTATAAAGCAACAAATGTTTAGAATCTAGAACGTACTGTGAAGTATGGTGGACACAGTAAGAGGTCTCACAACACCAGGTTAAAGTCCAACAGGTTTATTTGGTAGCACAAGCCACTAACTAGTGGCTTGTGCTACCACATCTCCAAGTATGGTGGAGGCAGATTCAATTGTGACTTTCAAAAGACAATTGAATAATTAGCTGAAGAGAGCAGATTTGCAGGGCTATGATGAAAAGGTGGAAGCCAGGGGTACCTTGGGCAGTAGCACCTGTCTCTGAGTTAGAAAACTCTGGGTTGTGTTTCGCTGCATGGCTTGTTCGCCACAGGAGAATCCAGCAATGGGTTCTGGCAAACCAGCACGTCAGTGCCAGGTCCCAGCCACTTATAACATTTTTAACAGGGTTAGACCGGGTAGAGTCAGAAAGAATGTTCCCAATGGTGGGGAAGTCCAAAACTAGGGGTCATAGTTTGAGGGTAAGGGGTAAACCTTTTAGGACTGAGGTGAGGAGAAATTTCTTCACCCAGAGGGTGGTGAATGTGTGGAATTCACTACCACAGAATGTAGAAGAGGCCAAAATGTTGTCTGATTTCAAGAAGAAATTAGATATCGCTCTTGGGGCTAAATGGATCAAGAGATATGGGGGGTAAGGAGGGATCAGGATATTGAATTTGATGATCAGCCATGACCAAAATGAATGGCAGAGCAGGTTCGAAGGGCCAAATGGCTTAATCATGCTTCTAGTTTATTTGTTTATATTTATTGGTATTTACCAATCGTGCCCCATATATTCTTCACCTGGAGGGTGCGGTGTTTGCTGTGTAAAATTTTCCACAGTGGCAGTCAACATTGTTTAATCTTCCAGTGGGATGAGTTCCATGTGGATTGTACATTGGGATAAATTTAACTGTTTAGTTTTCTTGCAGAGTGTGCGATGAGGGTAAACATCAGGAATCCTGGTGTGAAGGTCAGTCTGCAGCTGCACGATTTACCATTCTGTAAAGGGTGCTAATTCACATCAGATCTACTGATTTTCAGGCCTGAGCACTGCACTCCTGAAACCAAAGCACATACAAAAAACTCAGATGAGCACTTTTTTATTGCCAGAAAATGAAAACTTTTCACAAGACTCAACCTTCATTCAAAAAAAAACTTAAGTACATCACACACAACAAATGCATAATTGAGTGTAGTGTTTGATGCAGTTGTTTCCACCATGGTGCTCCATCTAACTCGACTGTATGTTTTTGAGGTTCCAACTTGACCTAAGTGTGAATTTGCTATTCTGGTGGTTCATTGGCTTCACTTAGTGTGGGATACTCTTGTGTAAATTTCTGTACCTATCTATCTTTGTTTTTATGAAGACAAGGGTGATAGCTGTGTGAAATGGAGCATTCTGCTCGCTTTGCACCTGTGTGATGGGTTCCATTCCCAATCCAGGTATTTCCTTTATCTTATTGACAGCATGGTGTTAAATCACAGCCTCTAAATTAAAACCCCCCAAACGGGCAGTCACTTCCTATCCTTTCACATGTTGAGTGGTGACTATGTCAGAAAAACATATCAGCAGGTGGAAACCATATGGTCCTTTGAGCCTTCTCATTAGGATCATTGATCTTCAAGCACCCTCACTTTCTTGCCTGATTCCCATATCCAATCGATCAGGATTAAATTGTGGCAGTTGACACTCGAAGGATGAAGAAACAACCTTTGTGAACATAGGAGTAATGAGGAGTTTCAGCTCATCAGTCTAATTGGCGTTAAAATGGGAATGGATTATGTAATTTACGAATTCACTTCAGTGTGATGTGGTGCATTTTAGTAGGAAGAACAAAGGGAACAAAAGGCACATGCTGCTTGGCTAATGGGACTTTAAATGGAGTAAATGAGCCAAAGAATAAAGAGGTTCAGGTACACAAATGGCTGGAAGCAGTGAGGCAGGTTAATAAGGTTACTTTTAAAAGAAAGCCAAGTACAAGGATTCATTTCTGAATAGATACAATTCTGTGTTGCATAAAGTTAAATTTCACGGGATCCAGGGTGAGGTAGCTAAATGGATACAAAATTGGCTTCTTGACAGAAGCCAGAGGGTGGTTGTAGAGAGTTGTTTTTCAAACTGGAGGCCTGTGACTAGCGGTGTGCCTCAGGGATCAGTGCTGGGCCCACTGTTAAACATAGAACATAGAAAAGTACAGCACAGAACAGGCCCTTCGGCCCACGATGTTGTGCCGAGCTTTGTCTGAAACACAGATCAAGCTCTTTCCTCCCTATCATCCCGAAGTACTCCATGTGCCTATCCAATAGCTTCTTAAATGTTCCTAAAGTTTCTGACTCCACTATCCCTGCAGGCAGTCCATTCCACACCCCAACCACTCTGAGTAAAAAACCTACCTCGGACATCCTTCCTATATCTCCCACCATGAACCCTATAGTTATGCCCCCTAGTTACCGCTCCATTCACCCGAGGAAATAGTCTTTGAACGTTCACTCTATCTATCCCCCTCATCATCTTATAAACCTCTATCAAGTCTCCTCTCAACCTCCTCCGCTCCAAAGAGAAAAGCCCAAGTTCCCTCAACCTTTCCTCATAAGATCTACCCTCCAAACCAGGCAGCATCCTGGTAAATCTCCTTTGCACTCTTTCCAGTGTCTCCACATCCTTGTAGTGAGGTGACCAGAACTGCACACAATATTCCAAATGTGGTCTCACCAAGGTCCTGTACAATTGCAGCATAACCCCACGGCTCTTAAACTCAAACCCCCTGTTAATGAACGCCAACACACTATAGGCCTTCTTCACGGCTCTATCCACTTGAGTGGCAACCTTCAGAGATCTATGGATATGAACCCCAAGATCTCTCTGTTCCTCCACATTCTTCAGAACCCTACCTTTGACCCTGTAATCCACATTTAAATTTGTCCTACCAAAATGAATCACCTCACGTTTATCAGGGTTAAACTCCATTTGCCATTTTTCAGCCCAGCTCTACATCCTATCTATATCTCTTTGCAGCCTACAACAGCCCTCCACCTCATCCACTACTCCACCAATCTTGGTGTCATCAGCAAATTTACTGATCCACCCTTCAGCCCCCTCCTCCAAGTCATTTATAAAAATTACAAATAGCAGAGGACCAAGCACTGATCCCTGTGGCACTCCTCTGGTAACCGGTTTCCAGTCCGAATATTTTCCATCCACCACCACCCTCTGTCTTCTGTTAGATAGCCAGTTACCTATCCAATCGGCCAAACTTCCCTCTATCCCACACATCCTTACTTTCTTCATAAGCCGACCGTGGGGGACTTTATCAAACGCCTTACTAAAATCCATGTATATGACATCAACTGCACTACCTTCATCTACACACTTAGTTACCTCCTCAAAAAATTCTATCAAATTTGTGAGGCAAGACTTGCCCTTCACAAATCCGTGCTGACTATCCCGGATTAAGCACGGATTTGTGAAGGGCAAGTCTTGTCTCACAAATTTGATAGAATTTTTTGGTCATTATATTTGTCATTTATATTAGTGATTTGGATGAGAATATAGGGGGCATGGTTAGTAAGTTTGCAGATGACACCAAGATTGGTGGCGTGGTGGACAGTGAGGAAGGTTATCTCCAATTGCAGCGGGATCTTGATCAATTGGGCCAGTGGGCTGACGAATGGCAGATGGAGTTTAATTTAGACAAATGTGAGGTAATGCATTTTGGTAGATTGAACCAAGGCAGGACTTACTCAGTTAATGGTCGGGCGTTGGGGAGAGTTACAGAACAAAGAGATCTAGGGGTACATATTCATAGCTCCTTGAAAGTGGAGTCACAGGTGGACAGAGTGGTGAAGAAGGCATTCGGCATGCTTGGTTTCATTGGCCAGAACACTGAAGACAGGAGTTGGACGCCTTGTTGAAGTTGTACAAGACATTGGTAAGGCCACACTTGGAATACTGTGTGCAATTCTGGTCACCCTATTATAGAAAGGATATTATTAAACTAGAAAGAGTGCAGAAAAGATTTACTAGGATGCTACCGGGACTTGATGGATTGAGTTATAAGGAAACTAGAAAGAGTGCAGAAAAGATTTACTAGGATGCTACCGGGACTTGATGGATTGAGTTATAAGGAGAGGCTGAATAGACTGGGACTTTTTTCTCGAGCGTAGGAGGCTGAGGGGTGATCTTATAGAGGTCTATAAAATAATGAGGGGCATAGACAAGGTAGATAGTCAATATCTTTTCCCAAAGGAAGGGAGCCTAAAACTACAGGGCATAGGTTTAAGGTGAGAGGGGAGAGATACAAAAGTGTCCAGAGGGGCAATTGTTTCACACAGAGGGTGGTGAGTGTCTGGAACAAGCTGCCAGAGGTAGTAGTAGAGGCGGATACAATTTTATCTTTTAAAAAGCATTTGGATAGTTACATGGGTACGATGGGTATAGAGGGATATGGGCCAAATGCGGGCAATTGGGATTAGTTTAGGGTTTTTATTTAAAAAAAAGGGCGGCATGGACAAGTTGGGCCGAAGGGTCTGTTTCCATGCTGTAAACCTCTATGACAATTGGAAAGCTGGGAAGTCATATTTAAGCTCGTGTAGAACTATTAGCTGGATTACACTTGGAAGGACTGAGCCCAATTCTGGTCGTCTTATTGTAAAACCAATATAGAGGCATGGGAGAAAATGCAAAAAAGATTTAGGATTTGATTCATTGTCACATGTATTAGCATACAGTGAAAAGTATTGTTTCTTGCATGCTAAACAGACGAAACATACCATACCATAGGGAAAGAAAGGAGAGGGTGCAGAATGTAGTGTTACAACCATAGCTAGGGTGTAGAGCATTGCTAAAGAGAGTTTAAAAGAGTTAGAATAGTTTTAGAAGAATAGAACGAGAATAAAAGAGAATGAGAAGGTATGCTGGGCATAGCTTCCAAGAAGTCGCCACATTCTGGCGCCATCTTGAGTTAGACGATAACTGAATTTCTACAGCTCAGGAAAGGTGAAATAGGCTTCTTTGCAATAAGAAAGGGAAGGCTGAGGAATGATCTTCAAGATAATTCAAGGTTTAATAAGGTGGGTTTCTTTTTTTATTCAGGGGATGTGAGCATTGCTGGCTAAGTCAGCATTTATTGCCCATCCCTAATTGCCCTTGAGAAGGTGGTGATGAGCTGCCTTCTTGAACCGCTGCTGTCCATGTGGCGTAGGTGCCCTCAGTGCTATTAAGGAGTGAGTCCTGGGATTTTGACCCAGCAACAGTGAAGGACAGGGAAGTGGGTCCTTCAGGAAAGGCAGGGGAGTGGGTTGGTGTTGGAGTGGATCGTTGAGGAAAGGCAGGGGAGCAGATTAGTGTTGGTGTGGGTCCTTGAGGAAAGGTGCAGAGGGGCGGATTTGTGTGGGTCCTTGAGCAAAGGCAGGGGAGCAGGTTGGTGTGGGTCCTTGAGCAAAGGAATCTGACAAAGGACCTTGAGCAAAGGAATCAAATTCCCAACTGACGAAGGAGCAGCGCTCCGAAAGCTAATGGTATTTGCTACCAAATAAACCTGTTGGACTTTAACCTGGTGTTAAAACTCTTACTCTCCTTGAGCAAAGGCAGGGGAGTGGGTTGGTGTGGGTCCTTGAGGAAAGGCGGGAGTGGGTTGGTGTGTGTCCTTGAGGAAACCATGATGTGGAGATGCCGGCTTTGGACTGGGGTGGGCACAGTAAGAAGTCTCACAATGCCGGGTTAATGTCCAACAGGTTTATTTAGCAGCACGAGCTTTCGGAGTGTCGTTCCTCCTTCAGGTGAGTGAGGAGTTGTGTTCACAAACAGGGCATATACAGACACAAACTCAATTTACAAAATAATGGTTGGAATGTGAGTCTTTACAGGTAATCAAGTCTTAAAGGTACAGACAATGAGTGGAGAGAGGGCCAAGCGCAGGTTAAAGAGATGTGTATTGTCTCCAGCCAGGACAGTTAATGAGATTTTGCAAGCCCAGGCAAGTCGTGGGGGTTATAGATAGTGTGACATGAACCCAAGATCCTGGTTGAGGCTGTCCTCGTGTGCAGAACTTGACTGATACTGATGGCTGTAGATGCATTCTTGGGCTCGGGCATCAGTTGTCCCTGTAAGTAGTTTGGTGTTTCTTCTATGGGATGGATGAGGTGTGTTCACTGTTGTATCTCTCCATCACAGTGCAACCTGGGGGTGGGATGCTTACACCTGTTCAACTTGAACTAAATATGTGTTTTGTACCTGTTTACTTCAACCTCTCTGAAGACAGACTGAGCAAATACTCAGGCTAATATGAATCTGTGCACTGCTTTCTTTCAGAGCAAGTTGATCAGAGATCAGGTCTTGTGCTCTAACACATGTATTTCAAGCAGTGCAACTGATCTTTGCACAGTGGTGCAGAATAAAGATTATGCCATACTTCCCCATGAGTGGATCATTTGACTTGACTTCAACAAAATCATTTCTGCCTGCATTCTCCCACGCTATTATTCCATTCTCCAGGCTGTTTCTCTCCTTATATCTCTTGTTTTCTCTCTGGCTGTTCACAACACAATAGGGAATCTGTTAGTCCTCCTGCTTAGTGCCTGGGGCCAGTAACGCACTAACTGTGTGTATCATTGATACCAGAGATGGCTAACTAGTTGTCTAATACATTTGATGTCTTGCTATAAAACAGCAAAGTGATGGAAAGTGTCATTGACAGTGCTACCAAGTGACACTTAATAACCCGTTCACTTTGGGTTTGGGTTCCACCAGGTCCACTTGGCTCTGAACTTCATTGCAACCTTTGTCCCCAGGTGGACTAAAGAGTTCAATTTGTTAGGTTTGAGTCACTGCCCTCGACATCAAGGCAGCTTTCGACCACGTGTGGCATCAAGGTGCTCTAGCAAAACTGGAACCCATGGGAATTGCACAGATTGCGGTGGGAGCTCTCCACTGTTTGGAGTCGTATCTACTACAAAGATCGTTGTGGAAGGTCAATCGTCTCGGCTCCAGGATATCACTGCAGGAGTTCCTCAGGGTAGTGTCCTGGGCTCAGCTATCCTCAGCTGCTTCATCAATGACCTCCCCCTCATCGTAAAGTCACACGTGGGGATATTTGCTGATGGTTGTTGTTCAGCATCATTCTCTACTCCTCAATGTCAATGTGCAGCTACAGCTATACCTGGACAATTTTCAGGCTTGGGCTGACATGTAGAAGTGCTAGGCAGTGACCATCTCCAATGTGAGAGAATCTAACCATCCCTAGCTGATGTTCAATGGTATTACCATCAGTGAATCCCACAGTATCAATATCCTGACTGGGGTTGCTATTTACCAGAAACTGAACTGGACCGTCCATGGTGTGGCTACAAGAGAAGGTAAGAGGCTGGAAACTCTGAGGAAAGGAGATCCTTCTGACTCCCCAAAGTGTTTGCACCATCTAGAAGACAAGTCGGAAGTGTGATGAAATACTCTCTTATTTGCCTGGATGAGTGCAATTTCAACAAAACATGAGAAGCTCAACATAAAGCAGCTCAGTTGGTCGAGACACCAACTACCAGTTTGAACATTTACTCCCTCCATCACAGTAGCAGCAGTGTGTATTTATAAAATGCACTACATCAACTCACCAAAGTTCCTTTGACAACCTTCCCAATCTCTAACCTCTATCACCTGGAAGCTCAAGGGCTGCAGATGAATGGGGACACCGATACCTAAAGGTCCACCTCAAACCCCATACTATCCTGACTTAGAACAATATTGTGTTCCTTCACTGTCGCTTGGTCAAAATCCAGGAGTTCTCTCCTTAGCAGCACTCTTGTTTCTCCAACAGATGTACTGCAGTGGTTCAAGAAGATGGCTCACCACTACCTTCTTGAGGGGCAACATATGTTGGCTTAGCCAGCGATGTCCACATTCCACTAAAGAATCAAAGATTAGTTCCAAGATGCTTCACAGGAGCAATTATTGGACAAAATTTGATATTTAAAAAGATACAGATGTTGAAGACTTGCAGGGCTGGAGGTGGGGAGAGGTGAGACCGTGGAAGAGATTTAAAAACAAGGATGAGAACTGGAATGTTTAGATTAGGAACCAATTGGTGCAAGTTAGATTAACTCAAGTTTAAGAAAGTGGGAGGTTGACCAGGTGAACGTTGGAGTAGTTGCAACTAGGTAACACAGACATGACAGCAGCAGACATGGTGACGTAGGGGTGGAGCAGGGTATTAAGTATGTGGGAATAGGTAGTCTTGATGGGGAAATTGTGCCGAGATGCTCATCCGGGGCCAAATGGAATGCCAAGGTAGTGAAATGTCTTCTTCAGTCTCAATACCAAGGAGAGGGATGAAGTTAGTAATCAGGGAACTCCACATGTGGTAGTGATGGTGGCTTCAATCTTCCAGTATTTAATTTGAGACAACTTCTGCTCCTCCGGCACTGGATGTCCGACAAGCAAGGTGACAAATCATGGTGCAGGTGGGTCAAGGATAGTGGTGGTAAGGTAGAATTGGGTGATGTGAGCACATTGATGCTGATGTTTTTTTTACTGTGATTATGGCACAGGAGGTGTCTTGATTGTCCAAAATGGCTCTCCATAGAGCAATCCATTCAGTTGCATTTTCCCCATTCTATTCCCATAGCCCTGCTAGTTTGTTTCCCTCAAGTGCCCAGTCTATATTTCTATGGGATATGGGGGGGAAGGGGGATCAGGATATTGAATGGAGATACAAAGTCGTTAAATATTTTAATCTGCCTCTGCACCTCTAAACACATCACCCTCTTTTATCCTAATAGGCTCCATTCTGCCTCTTTCCGCCTGTTTGCTATTATTTGCCAGTGAAGATTTTTTGTTCCCTTCTATGTTAACTACCATTTAAATCTCATTTTCTCTTTGCCAGTCTTATTTGCTTCTTTCCCCCAGCATGGGAGTGGTAAGTGACTCAAGTTGCTGATGTGCCTTGAGAAACTGAAGAAGCCCTGACGTGTGGATATGTTGCGCACTTACTGGGAGTGACCCTGCATCGACTGCTGTACTTGCCCACGATAGTGGGATGTGAGTGTCAGAACCACAGAGACTTGGGCATTTTGTCCCATGACTTACATGGATTGAGCTTTTCCTCACAGTTGTAAAGCTGCCTGAGGAGCACAGCTCAAAGTAAATAAGCTGGTGTGTCAAAGCATTCCAGCACAGTGCCATCCTGCTCAGCTTCACCCATCACAGCTTGGCACTGCCCCCCACACCCAGGGCAGCATCTGAGCATTGGGTGTCTGAGGGAGTGGTGAGTGTTTTTGGTGAGTTTTTAAAATTCATTCATGGGACATGGGCGTTGCTGACTGACCAGCATTTATTGCCCATCCCTAGTTGCCCTTGAGAAGATGGTGGTGATCTGCCCTCTTGCAACGCTGCAGTCTGCATGCTGTGGGTTGACAAACAATACTGGGTCATGAGTGGGTGGAGTGAGCATTGGTTGGAGTGGTGGGTGCATGGTGGTGAGCATTGTCCTGTAGCATCGACAGTAAGAGAACCAGGAATAGCAAAATCATGGGAACCCCATCACTTCTGAGTTCCTTTGAACTCCACCTTGACTTGGCCACATATCATGGTTCATGCATTACTGCCAGAGTCAGAATCATAGAATCCCTACGGTGCAGAAGGAGGCCATTCAGCTCATTAAGTCTGCATTGACTTTCTGGTAGAGCAATTTACCCAGGCTCCTCATCCTATCCCCATAATCCTATGGTTAATCTATCTAACCTACATCTCTTGAGACATGAAGGGACAATTTAGCATGGCCAACCCACCCAACCTGTACATCTTTGGACTGTGGAAGGAAACCAGAGCACTTGGAGGAAACCCACACAAACATGGAGAGAAAGTGCAAACTCCACACAGTCAGACTGCCAAAGCTGGAATTAAACTTGGGTTTCTGGTGTTGTGAGACAGCGGTGCTAACCACTGTGCCACCGAATCCTGGCACTTTAAACTTTGTAGGATTGTGGGAGCATCTTCACCGCTGCAGTTGCACCACTGCCTCCCTGGGGCAGGTGAGGAATCTGATTTCAGCAGGACAACAACTTAGTATTTTAAAAAATCTGGTAGCTAACAAAGATTGAAGAATACATAAAAAGACAAAATAAGAAAATTGTCTCCATCACAGTATGCGCATTGGTCTGACAGTTGGGGATGGGGAAGTGGAAGTCAGTGTTCGTTCCTTTCTCTTTCTCTTTATGCTGAATTAATGTCTTCCTTCTGTGCTCCCCCAAGCGCCTGCCAATACGCTATCACCTGCAGGAAGAACGTGGAGTGATTTTAATTCCTAGTCTGAGCTGTGCCCGTGGCACTTTTGTGGAAAGTCTGGTTCTATGCAGCAAAGTCGAATCACTGTGGGCTGCGTCAATGTGTGGCCAGCAGGATGGTTCAAATTGCCAAACAAAAACAGAAAATGCTGGAAAATCTCAGCAGGTCTGACAACATCTGTGGAGAGAGAATAGAGCCAATGTTTCGTGTCTGGATGACTCTGTCAGAGTTCAAATTGCTGTTGGACATTTTTATATTTGCATGCAAATTGTTCTACGAGCCTGATCTTCTGATAAATCTTCCTTCACTTGTTCAGGGGTAGGTCAAAACAAGCAACTTTGATTGAGATAAAACTTTGGTTGGGTTGGCCAGGACGGGCCTTCTGGCTGTGGATGTAGTTCTATTGCAGCCCTGCAGCAAGGCAGTGAGCTACTGAGCCGTTTTAACTGTGCTGTGGTAAAGATTGTGGGTTAGGTTGATTGGCCATGCTCAATTGCCCCTTTGTGTCAGGGGGAATAGCAGGGTCAATACGTGAGATTAAAGGAATAGGGGCTGCATGGGATTGTTCTTGGTGCAGGCTCGATGGGCTGAATGGCCTCTTTCTGCAATGTAGAGATTCTATGACACGGCTGATGGGAAATGCTGAATTATTCCAAATCCCAGAAGAGAAACTTGAAACAACTGCCTCAGCTTTATTTTTGTAATTTGGTATAATGTGAGGAAAGGTTTGAAATCCAGAGAATGATATCCCAGATATTTTGTGGTGATTTTAAATAAAATTTTTAGTAGCAAATAAAATAAACAGCAATAAAGTAAATTAGAATTGCACTTAAACTAGAACAATAGCTATAAGCATCACCAACTTCAACAGTTCCAAACAATCTACACTTGGCTACCTTCAGAGCTAACTCTCCCCAAATGTTCCACAACACCTTATAGATTTTAAAATCTACAAAAATCCACTAATAGTTACCACACTGGGCAGTTCTACCTTTAGTGGTTGCTTCCGAGGTAACACTGGCAGCTTGTTTTTCGAGAGACTTTCTCCACAGGTACTACTTGTTGGAAGTTATGTAGCTGTTCCTGCCATTGCCTGAGATCTAAAGACAGCACCTCAGCAAAGGTTTAATCATCTCCTTAAATACAGTTTTCCCCTTTGATCTTCCCTTATCTGACCTAACCTCTTCAGACTTATTTGGAGGGTAAAAGTGAAGTATACTCTGTATGGAAGAGATTAATTTAATTTGGTGTCCGGTTCGGAACCACATCGTGGGCCAAAGGGCCTGTTCCTGTGCTGTACTGTTCTATCTTCTATGTTCTATCATGGATATCTCAGACTATAGTTCAGTGTAGCAGGCGCTGAAAAGAGTACTCACTGACTCCACATCCATGTATTTGTAGGTTGCGGTTGCATGAGCCTCTGTGCAGTCACTAAATCTACCTCATTGTTCTCATGTTTGCATTGCAATGCTATTGTAACAAACTGGTGTGAGATCTGTTCCATTTTTACTTGGGTTTTATTTTAATGATGTAAGACTGACTGTTACCTGAGCCTGGGCGGCAGGAGGACAATGTTGGGTTTCTGAGGGAATGCTCTCCCACATGTGGTTAGGAAATCTTTGTGCTTGGGGAGGGTAGGGGTGGCCCAAGATTATGACACTCCTTCTGACCACCTGTTAGATATCCTGAATTAGTTTTTGGACTAGATTAGAAAACTTAGAGGGACGTGGTACTTATTCTCTTACATTTTTGCCTTTTGGTTCACTGTAGAGCCTGCTTTAGTAATATATGCAAGGAAGTATTCTCGTAAAGTTTGACCCGTTTGCACACCAAAGATTGACATAGTGAGATGTAGAGTGGGGAACAGAGAAGCAGCTCGCATGCGAGTGAACACACACCACGAATAAACTTACAAACCTTTAACAAAGGTTAAATGTTATACCTGAACACACACCTAATAGCAAGATCACAGAAGAGGCTGTTTTCCTTCTCTCTAATGGCTTACAGAAACCATTCTCTAAATGGTTTTACTCCATTTATGCTGTTGCTGGCTGCATTAACATTATAGGTCTTGGCATTTATGACCTTTCTCACAGTTTCAATTTCTGTTTGCATATCTTGCGATCTCCAGTTGTATCAAAACACATTAGTGTTTTAGGGTTAGCAGCACGTGAGACATGTGACCAAAAGAATGATACTGAGACTTCAGCTTAGGGACGGTGAATGTAAATGTGAACATGTGCAAGTAAGGCTAGAAACAGGTTCGCTTAATCTTTGTGCAGACATTCGAATCGGTGCTTTTTCAGTCTACAAAACACAATGTAGATTAATCGGTTTCATCAAATGAATTAACTTTACTATCTCATAATTCTAAACCCTTAAGTGTCTCACTTCAAAGGAATTTAATATTTTGTATAATCAAAAAGAGCAATTGGCTGAAATGACCACCCTTTTTGATCAATTTACAAGCAGTTTCATTCATAGAATCCCTACAGTGCAGAAGGAGGCCATTCAGATCATCGAGCCTGCCCTGACAACAATCCCACCCAGGCCCTATCCCCGTAACCCCACATATTAACTTTGCCAGTTCCCCTGACACTAAGGGGCAATTTAGCATGGCCAACCCACCTAACCTGCACATCTTTGGAGTGTAGGAGGACACATAGGCACATTAAGCACATAATAAAAGAGATCAGAAAATAGCACCATTTTCATTTGTTATCAAATAAGTCATTTTTAAAACACTTGTGTTATAACAGATGGTAGCTGTAAAATTGCTGAAGATATTTTTAGTCTAGCTTCTGGCTATATCCATGTTGCTTTACAGAACAGTTGGTTATATATTAATAACTATATGTTTATAAAAGTACTTCTCATGTAAGTTAATGAGTGTGTTATCTAAGTTTATTTAAGAACATAAGAAATAGGAGCAGGAGTAGGCCATCTCGCCCCTCGAGCCTGCCCCCGCCATTCAATAAGATCATGGCTGATCTGAAGTGGATCAGTTCCACTTACCCGCCTGATCCCTATAACCCCTAATTCCCTTACCAATCAGGAATCCATCTATCCGTGATTTAAACATATTCAATGAGTTATCTCCACCACTTCACTTCCACTCCACCTCCTTACTTTACTTCAGAAATATTCACTGCTGAAATAAATAGAGTAAAGCCAAGGAATGTGGGTCAACAGGCAGTTAGCTGACCGATGAGAGGGTAGTCATGATGTGGAAATGCCGGCGTTGGACTGGGGCAAACACAGTAAGGAGTCTAACAACACCAGGTTAGACCTGTTGGACTTTAACCTGGTGTTGTTAGACTCCTTACGATGAGAAGGTGGCCAGGCCTATCCACTCTGTTCAAGTTCAATATCTATTTGGTAGGCTGAAGGTGATTGAAATATTTCTCACTGACAGTTCTGCCTCTCAAACCTGAGAAAATAGAGCTTTTTCCTATGTGAAGCTATTTGAAGACAGGTTGGCTCAGGATGGACATGGTTCAAATTAAGCAGCACATGCAGCTGTTTATTTGCTTTTGTTCTGAAGTCATCAATAGGAGTAATTGTTCAAGAGCAGAGGTCAAGTTTCCAGGGTGATCCCAAATGTGAGAAGCAGGTTAATCTAACTCTGCTAACTCAGCAGAAAATGCAAGGATCCACCTCGTAAACATAGAACCACCTTTTGCAACTGTAAGAAATACGCTTTTGGTTCACTACCTGCATTTTAGTAACCTGAGAGATTGGGTGGGCCAATGTCTTATCATAGAAATCATAGAAACCCTACAGTGCAGAAGGAGGCCATTCGGCCCATCGAGTCTGCACCGACCACAATCCCACCCAGGCCCTACCCCTACGTATTTACCCGCTAATCCCACTAACCTACGCATCACAGGACTCTAAGGGGCAATTTTTAACCTGGCCAATCAACCTAACCCGCACATCTTTGGACTGTGGGAGGAAACCGGAGCACCCGGAGGAAACCCACGCAGACACGAGGAGAATGTGCAAACTCCACACAGACAGTGACCCGAGCCGGGAATCGAACCCAGGACCCTGGAGCTGTGAAGCAGCAGTGCTAACCACTGTGCTACCGTGCCGCCCTATATAAAATGTTTCTGGAGTGTAAACATAGGTTAGTTGACAGCCCTATTTACAGTTCGAGCAGGACTATGGGCCTTTTCCATCTGCTGTTTCTCCTGTCGCTAGTATCCATAGAATTCCTACAGTGCAAAAGGAGACCATTTGACCCAGAGAGTCTGCACTGACACTCCCAAAATAGCATCTTACCCAGAACCCTCTGCCCTATCCCCATTTACCATGGCTAATCCAGCTAACCTGCACATCTTTGGATGTCTTTTGGAAGTGTTGTGTGGATCTCTGAGCCAGTACAATTCAACACGTTGGGTAAGTGTAAAGTTCTATGTGAACCCCAGGGGAGGGTCATAGGTTCACGGGGATGGTCTTTGCTGAAATACCTGATGAAAATCTAAAACCAGAGCAGACCGATAACTGGCTGTTTTGGGTAAATAACCTGGAAAACCTATTTGGAAAAGTGAGCTCGTTATAATCATTTTAGCACAAAAGATCATTTCTGCTTTTACTGTTTGTCAATGGCTGTAACAATGGAGAAATCACATCAACTTGTTTCGTAATATTTAATTACCAAGAGTATTAACCTACTTTTCCTCCAGTATCACCTTTTGTTTAATGCACAATGATAGAAAATTAATCTGACAATTTGAATTCTGCAGTCGTGCCATCAACACTCACCTGAAGTGTGTTTCATTAAAAGGAGAATTGGAATCAATGCAGTCAGCTAAGTGGAGGATTAAATCCTTTCAATAGATTCTGTGTTGCCCTGGGCCTGAATTTTATGTTCTGGGTGCACTCAAAGCTTCTCCGCTCCTGCCAAGATCATGTTGTTAATGTGATATTATGCTTGGTGGCCACTGAACGGCCATCCGGCATGAAACACGCTCCGTGAAAGGCTGAGTGCTGTCGGGGAGGAAGTGAGGAGGACGGCCACCAAGAAAAAGGAGCGCGTAAGCTGGTGGTTCCAATGTGGTGCTCCCTCGGGGACAGCCGCTGTCTGAGGGAGCTACTGACCCAGGAAATAGCAGAAATACTACCATGATTGTCTGGGCAGCACAATCATACACAGGCCTCAGTTCCCGAACCCTGATCTTTCATCCTGCCTTGGATTGAGGTAAAATGTAAATGCTGTCTTGCCAATTGGCCTGTCGGCCAAATATAGAGGCAGATGGGCAACCTGAAACCCCAGTCGGTTGTTTTATTTAAATTGGTTTCTTGATTTGTCAGTGGGCATACTTCAAACTTGTTCCCGCCATTTCAGATATTGTGTTGGGACACATGCCTGATGTATTCTTGTGCGATTTTAAGTGCTGTCGGGTTAGGCACACACTCGCCTGAGCAACAAAACATTCTGGCCCTGGTGTAAGTAGCCTGGCTGGGAAGATTGACTTCATGCTGGGAAAGAGGACACACAGAGAGAGGCCCATCGACAATGGCAGGAACGTTCCAAGAATTGCACATTGTGCTAAAACCACTGGGCACACTTTCCTTGTCAGAGCGACAAGCTGCTATTTCATAGCAATGCCAGCGGTATGAAAGGCTGGCTGTTTTCCTGACGGTCTCACACCAGATGTCTTTCCAAATAGCGAGAAATATGGGCTTTTTCAGAATTTGGACTTTGCACATTCTCCCCGTGTCTGCGTAGGTTTTCTCCAGGTGCTCCGGTTTCCTCCCACAGTCCAAAGATGTTTGAGTTAGGTTGATTGGCCATGATAAATTGCCCCTTAGTGTCAGGAGATTAGGAGAGTAAATATGTGGGATTATGAGGATAGGACAGGACCTGGGTGGGATTGTTGTCGGTTCAGGCTTGATGGGCCAAATGGCCTCCTTCTGCACTGTAGATTCTATGAATGTAAAGTTTATGGCTTATGTCAGGATAAAGGTTGTTAACATGGATACTGATGGTTCTGTGGTCAGACACTTAAATTGGAATCTGTTCTAGGCAGGCTGAGGTTGAATATGAAAAACCTGGATTAACCACATGGTGACTGGATAGGAGGGAGTTCACACGCTCTGTCCACTGACCCCAAACTTCTGCAAGAACAGTGCTGATGGTGTTGCTGTTGTGAACTGTTTTTCATTGAATTGATTGAATACGTGTGCTGGAGATTGCTTGATGTGACAGATATTGCCTTGCCTGGATTGGAAGGATGTGGCAGCATGAAAGCATCGTGCTGTGGTAACCTTCCTATGTATGTAAGAGTTGCCCTGTTCCATATGTTAACTGCACATTCTCTTACAGGAAAACTACAGCTGTCTGCCAGCTGCTCCTGTAAAATAGAAGTAACAAAGTCAGATCCCCAGAGCTGTGCCCTGTGGCATGGTTAATAAATATACGTCTGGCTCTGTAGCTGGATGAGGCCAATGTGCTATGTTTGCCTATCATCAACTTGTCTGCTTTATTCTTTCAGTTTCTTTGCTGCTTAAATAGAAATTTATTTGAAAGTAGTAAAGTGTAAAGCACTTTGTAATGGCTTTGCAATACTAACCTGTCTTTTTGAAACATTCCCACGCTAGCCAGACCCCAGGATCCTGTTACGCAGGATGCATGTCAGGAGCGGAGCTTTGCTTCGAGCTGGAAGGAATGTGGGGACCTAATTGGTGGAATTAAGTTAATCAGTGTGTGATAGTTGCTGTCGTGGCCACTCGGAGCAGCTGTTTACTGGGTTGTCGCTCGGTGAGGGATGCATTGCTGCAGTGTGGCCAAGTCCGCAGAGCCACTGAACTGGTACACTAAGAAAGCAGCTATTAAGGGGAGCTAAAGATGCTCTACAAGGTCCAGAGGTTTGTAAGGACCCTGTCATTATGACCACTGATGCAGTGGGAGTTAATATCCACAAGCAAGGCAAAGATCCAGACAGTGAATACCGAGTGGTTGTTTACACTGAATCTTAGTCAAGATGAACTGGACCTACGATCTTGGGAATATTGGATAAGGAAACAGCATATGTGGCAACACAACAAAGTTCACAAAAGAAAGGTTCTAGGAAAATGTACGGACAACGCAGTCCAAAGCCTTGACTCAGACAGTGCTACCCAGGGAAAGTATATTTAACATTTTGATTTCCTGGTGAATGATGCAGAATAAAAGTAGCAATTAAAAAAAAAAATTGATTGGAAAGTTGGGCAGCAGAATTTCTCACCCTGCCAATTACCGACAGACCTTGGGATAGTATAATGTAATTTGTGGCGCAGTGGTAGCACTCTCCCCTCTGAGTCAGAACATTGTGGGTTCAAGCTCTGTTCCAGGAACCTGACCTCATAAATCTAGGCCAACACTCCAGTGCAGTATGGAGGGAGTGGTAGAGTGTTAAAGATGCCCTCTTTCAGACGAGAACTTAACCTGGAGCAGAGTCTGTCGTCTCATGTGGATGTAGAAGACCTCATGGCATGATTGAAGGGGGATTACCCCCCAGTGTCCTGGCCAATGTTTATCCATCAGTCAACAAAACACAAACAGCTGATCTGTCGTTACTACATTGTATGTGGAGTTAGCTATGCAAATTGGCTGCTACATTTCCTACATTACAACAATGATTGCCCTCCAAAAGTAGCAGTTTATTGGCTGGAAAGTGCTTTTGGATATCCTGTCAGAGACAAGTCCTTTCTCTGTTGGAATGGCATTGAACTATCTATAATGCATTTAGTCTACTCGTGAAGGGAATGAAAATCAAGTCTATGTTCACAGAAGCATTGCAGAATGATTTGATGCAGGCTCCTTCGAGGATATGTTGCTGCCTCATTGCTGGAAGAGATTGAATTCAGGGTAGATCAGTGCTGTAGGAAATTAGTTTCTTTTTTTTGCTTGAAGTACTGAACACAGCTGCATCGACATTTCATTTCTGTGATAAGTATAGTTGTCACCTTGTGCCCAACATGTTCCAGTTCTATGGATAACAAAGGCACTTTGGCTGAATGTCCTCCTCTTAGCACAACATGTAAACATTCACACAGGTCTACACTGAAGTATGCAAAAGACTTTCCATTTGTACGCATGGAGTATGTGAGAAACTGCTACATCCTCTCGCTAAATGGACAGTTAGGATGGCTGAATATAGTTACACAGCCTCCAAATGGCATTGAAAGCCACCTTGTATTGATCAGGTTAGATGAACAGTTGAAATGATTATTTCCAAAGCTGAAAATGAGGGGTTCATCGTTCTAATTATTTAAGAGAACATTGACTGCAGAGGGTATTTAAACTTTGAAAAACCGATTTGATATTACAGTTTGCATAGAGGTGCGGAGGCTGGCTGACAGAGTAGCTGGATAGGGGTGGTTGTGATGCTTGGGTAGGTGTAGATGTTTCTGGGACCAAAGGTCAGCCAGAGGTTTGGATGTTGTAGAGCCACGCTTTGAGGTAAATGCAAGACTGTTCAGCAATTTTTCACTCGTGATGGATAATACTGACTTCCAGGAACAATAATGGAGATGTATACCCTGGAATTTTAAAGAACTAATTGAATGCTGAAATGGGGGAGGTTTCGGTGTTGGATGGCATGAGATGGGTTGAATCTGCAATTCTTGTGATCACTGGACGATGGCATGTTTGCATTATTACTCTTAAAGAAATATTGCTAATTCTGCATCTGCTGTCTACATTGAAAAAAATGTGAAGCCTGGTCACAGTGTGACAGATATTAATCATTCTGTATCATGCTCTTTCTGTCATTCTGGCCTGACTGCCACCGTGTTTTATATCGGGTCACGTGAGGAAAGTGGTTAGACATCTAGCTAAGGATTTATGAAAATAACCAAACCTTTTCAGGGCCAGCAAAGAGAAACAAAACAGATTTCTCGGTGTTGTTTGTTTTTTGTCTGGCTGGTGAGCTTGGCTTCAAACCAAATGGGATGATTTCCCCACTGGGTGCCAGAGAGCTCTTAAAATTGGGAGGTTCCATTTCTCACTCCCCTCCCACTCATTTCCCTGTTTAATGCTGCAGCTTTTGGCAGTGAAGTTCTTGCAGACACGGGCGGGGTTGTCAGTAAATACAAATTAGGATCTCTTGATTTACATGGTGTTAGTTGCATATTAATTGGATGTGTAGTTGTATTAAGGTGGTAGACATTAACTGGTGATTCACCTGTGCTCATATGAAATATAAGGCTGAAACAGTGATTGATTGGAAATGTACAACATATAATGTGTGTTTCCTGACTATAAAAACCAGGCTGCAGTGCCAGGCTATCTGAGTTAGAGCACACGGGGCCCTGAGGATATTTTAAGCCACTCCTGAGCAAGGTGAAAGACTTGAACTCCGTTCTGATGAATGGTCACTGAGCTGAAACATTAACCCTTTCTCTGCCCGGTCTGCTGAGTGTTTCCTGCTGAGTGTATTTAATGTGCACAGTCTGTTGTGACCTTATGCAATGAAGCTGATAAAAACTTGGGAACTGAAATCAGGAGTGCAATGCTGGGCTGGATTCTGCCCACAGCCACTCAGGCTCCAAGGCTTTAGTTCTATAGTAGCCTGGTGGTCATCGTGCTGGACTCTCTCGACCTGGAGTTTGAGTGTTCAACTCCCAGTCTGCAAATTGTAAAACTAAATTAAACACAGATGGTTTGAGAGCTTATGCCAAAAGAAAGTCGCCATAGTCTTGTCAGGAAAACCCACTTGTTTTCTTTTCATCTTTGGGGAACCTGTCAGGGCTGGCCTGTGCTCTGAAGTGGCACTTTGTAAGGGATGCATGTTAAAAATATGGCCTAGATTGTATCAGTCATTCCCTATGTGGAGAAATGCTGGACAGCTATTCTCCACTCAAGCCTGAAAATTGGAGTTGGATCGCAATTTGCATTGTTAATGAAGGATTCGTTACAGACTGCCTGCCCAATAGAGCAGGTTAAAGTAGGGGCCCAGGCAGGAAATGGTTATTGTTTGCACTTTAGCTGCGAGCTCCTGTCAGAGGTGCACGGGGAACCTGCCATCAACAGGTCCAGGCAGTGGGCAACTGAGGGTGTTGTCCAATGTGGCTGTTTGCCTCTCTACTACAGTTATATTCGCGGTCGAGTGTCCCTGGAGAGGACGTATACTGTGTCTACTGGCACCGTCAAGGCTGTCCATGCCTGTTGAGAACCAGAAGGATTGTAGTGTGTTATTGACCCCTTAAAACATTAAAGCAAAAGGTGATTAAAGTTTCATTTGTGCTTTGTTTTGGGCGGTTGCCCTTCTTGCTTTGTCCCTCTGTTTGTTTAATTTATACAACTCGAAAGAGTGGCAGGAAATGAATAGATAAATCACCAAAGCATTTATACATGTCCTTGGTTTCTGCTGCAAAGATTTAAAATCTCTGCCACTGCCCAACCCTCTAAAGTGCCTCAGTTTTGAGAGGGGCTGAAACAGGCAAGAAACATTGCCCCAGGGTGGTGTAGCTTTTGTCATCAGATGCTGGGCAGATGTCATCAGAAGGAGGTTGTGGCTGTGACTGTCTGCCGTAGTGGCTGAGGGACACAACATGGAAATTTAGAAACATAGATAATAAGAGGCCATTCAGCCCCCTGAACCTGTACCACCATCCACTATGATCATGTCTGATCATCCAACGCAAAAGCCTGATCCACCACAAACCAACCCCCACCCCCCCCCGGCCCCGCCCCCCATTATCCCTTGATCCCCGCCCCCCATTATCCCTTGATCCCCGCCCCCCATTATCCCTTGATCCCCTTTGCCTCAAGAGCTACATCTGTCTCTTTTGTGAAAACATACAATGTTTTGGCCACAACTGCTTTCTGCGATAGAAAATTCCACAGGCTCACCACTCTTTGGGTGAAGAAATTTCTCCTTGTCTCTGTCCTAAACCTCTATCCTATCCTCAGACGGTGATCCCTGGTTCTGGAATCCCCCACCATCCGGGGCATTCTTCCTGCATCTACCCTGTTAGAATTTTATAGGTTTCTGAGTTTCCCCCTTCATTCTTCTGAACTCCAGTAAATACAACCTTAACCAACTCAATCTCTCCTTGTCTGTCAATCCTGCCATTCCTAGAAAATTAGTCTGGTAAACCTTCTCTGCACTTCCTCCAGAACAAGGACATCCTTATGAGTTCTAAATGGTGTGAGCTATAAGTTAGAACTCAGTCAGCAAATATCACAAAATGATATACAACTCTGTTGTATGTTTATATTTGTCAGGGAAGAGTAAGAGTGCTTGCTGTTGCCACAAAGATCTAGCGATTTCTGTGGCTTTCCTCTTTACCGACAAAGCTTAAATCTGACAAACCAGGAAGGTAAAAGCCACTTCATATCTTTTACTTTTATTTCACTGTCTGAAAAAAAAATGATTAGACTCAAGTTAAAATAAACTAACTTGTGGAATTTTTAATCATCATTGGAAGCTTGTCATTGCACAAATATAAAATTAGCTTCTCCGAATCAGTGAGGATTTTTAAACTGTAATTATGAAGTTAATATTCTGTGAAAGACACAATTACACTTCATTCAAAGCTATCATTTCACTTGTTTCTAATGGTGAAGCCTGCAGAGTAAGGGGGAAAGCACTCTTCAATTAACTTGTTTTGCAGTCTGGGTAGTGCCTCTGGCAGATTGAAGCACTGATGGCTTCTATTTCCACATTATTCTGTGCATGTGTTGACTCCAGAAGTTGCTATCCATGCTGATGAATGTTGACTGTGTTGCATCATTACCACTGAAATCCAGGCCAGCTTTAAACCTATTTGGAGCAGTGTGTGCCTTTTTGTAGAATTCCAAATTTGATGAAGAAATCAGTGCTGCAATCCTGCATTGGGCCTTTAACTTGTATTTCTATTCGTTATGACCTCCTCAGAGATCAGTAACCTTTCAAAAGGAATCTGACACCCAGTTATTACCTGAAACTAAAAATCTTTTCCTATACACAGTTAACAAACCAAGCTCTACTATAGTAACACTCATTTAAAGCACAAGTGATTGCAAACATTTCTACTTTAAATCCTTCTCTTGGGACTAAGACCAAGATATGCCACAGCTGTCCAGAATTCACTTTAGAATTGCAGTTATTGAGGTATGAGATTTCTTGGGGTCCTTCCACTAACATTCAGCTAGATTACCCTATGGCTTTCCTTCAGCATTTCATGACTGTGAACTTCCTGGTTCAACCGTGAGCCTCACTCCAAACCTGAAAACACTCTTGGTTTCTGCTAGTCCTTTGCTACTGGCTGTTAAGTTACTACTGCTGTTCTTTGTTCTGACCTTAGAAGGTCAGAGGATTAGGATAACAGACCTTCTGAGGATTAGGCTTCCAATCACCAATAAAAAAGGGTTCCACCCCTGGAGTGATTACCCACTCAGTCCCAATTGGTCCCTCAAGTCAGGTGACTCTCCTGCTGCAGTACCCTCAAAGGGACAATCACCAGCGCCTCCAATTCACAAAATCCTTCCTTTGTTCTGGGGAAACAATTTGTATAATTTAAGCCCCTTTATTAAGAACAGTAGACATCATGTCTAAAATAAAAGCAAATTACTGCAGATGCTCGAATCTGAAACCAAAAGAGAAAATGCTGGAAAATCTCAGTAGGTGTGGCAGCATCTGCAAGGAGAGAAAAGAGCTGACGTTTTGAGTCCAGATGACCCTTTGTCAAAGGAGACATCATGTCTCCTTTAAGAAGCTGAAGAGTAACCTGTTTAGTTTCCAATGCTTCCCATAATGACCCTAGTAAATAAACATGACCCATCATTTGGTAAATACCACCAGATCTTTCTGCCAGTCTCAATCTGTACCAATTTATTCCTCATCACCTGACCAAACAAACAAAAATGCTCTATTTCTTGTCTTCCCTGCACTTCCTTCCACACAACCCAATTAGAAATTAATTTGTTTAACATTCAGGGGTATAGAGCCCTCCAGGATAGAGCAGTGTGTGATCAACAATAACCTGTGTTTAGATCACATCTTGAACCTAATAAAATGTCCTGAGCTGTTTCACAGGTGCCTTATGAGGCAAGATTAAGTACTGAGCCACTCGAGATGATTAAAGGGGTTCCAAGGATAAATCCATGTCATCATTGGATAAAGCCAATGAGACAAATTTCTGGTAAGTGGGGTTTGAATAATGGACAACCAATTATAAACCTACCTCATTTGATCAGACTGGATTAGTAGGTTGTCTGATGCTGTGTACATTCGTTTTTTATTTCTAAATGTTTCGGGTATTTGAACCCAGGCTAAATATATAAACTTTCCTCCTAGGAAGAAGAAAGAGACTGAAAAAGGCTGATGGCTGGCGAACCCGAAGAAATGCCATTCGGTTTACCAATGAATACACAGTAGAGACATTGGTGGTGGCAGATTCTGACATGGTTGAGTATCATGGTGCTGAGGCTGCCCAGCGATTCATCCTGACAGTCATGAACATGGTATGTTGCTTAAAATGCTGTGGACCTTCGGAGCATTAGTGCTCTTGCTGAGTGTCTGAATCATATGGTGTAGTTTAATGTGATTGAGCTGGGGTTTTCTTGCTCTTTATGATGTTGGGATTAGCTGTCCTGTCTTGATGCACAAGCTGTAAATAGTGAAACAAGGAAACTGTGAAAGGGTTTTAAGATAGACCTGGACACATTGTCAACAAATTGAATTCCAGATTCTGGCCAAGGAACTAAACAAAAACTTGCATTTCTATAGTGCCTTTCACAACCTCAGAACATTAGCTCTTTGCTAATCTATGGTATTGACTGCCATCACTTGTAATGTACGAAAAACAGCAACTAGTTTGTGTAAAATTATACAACAATGTGCTAAATGACTGGGCCACCTGCTAGGTTGTGTCGATTAATGTCTAGGTGGGCTAGATCGATCAAACACCATCTTATTGAAATATACTATGCTACTGTGAAAGCAACATTTACTGGACATCTTTGACTTTAAAGGATGGTGTTCCTCTCTTGCAAGCGGAAAATTTAAACACTGACGACACTTTATACGGGAGGTTACAGGGTCTGAAATGTGGTTGTTACAGATTTGTTCTATGTCCAAATGCAGTTTTTTGGGTTAAATGTTTGAGGAAATATTCATTAAGCAGATGTCGCAATGACTTGATTTGCAATGGATTTTTCTTTTTTTTAAAAAAACAAGTGATATATGTATTCTCCATGAGATTGAGGGTAATGAAAGCCAACTTTGGTGGTCTACTGACCTAATTAAATGTCCAATTTATATTGAGATGAATTTGCTCAGGACTAGATTTTCCCTTGAGAGCAAGAAATAGAAGTTATGGCTGTCTCCAAGTACTGAACTATCTACACCCAGGGTAAATAGTTGACTTCCCTTAGTTATTCAAAGAGTAAAGCTCCAAGATTCCATTGTTTTAAACAAGGCATCAGAGAATGAACATGAGGCAAGTATGAATAAACAGACAAGTTGTGGTTGAATATAGCACTACAAACTGTACACTAAATGGCAGACACCACCAAAACAGGCTACTTGAATTCTCAACAATCCACCCAGATGAGTCATTTACTCAAAATCCTTTTTAAAAAAACCTGAGGGGGATTTTAGTTCCTCTTCCAGAGGGAGAACTAGTCTGGTTAGTCTGACGGCAGCATGACGCCACCCAAGTTCCACAGGTACAACCCTCACCAAAAGACCCAAGATTCTGAATCTCTGATCTGCTCCCAGGTCCAGCCTCCTTGGTCTATTTTCCAGCTGAGCTGACCACCCAACAAGCCCGAGTCCTCCTGTGGCCAGGCTTTAAACACAGGTATGGTCCCTCAGCCAAGCTGCTGTTTCCCCAATCCCCTTGAACAATGAGTTCCAGCTCTTAACAGCTCAGAGCTCAAACATTAAATGTGTCCAACCACAGTTTGCCTCATGTTAATTCTGTTAGATGAGTACCATTTGCTCTCTTTTGTTCAGCAAGATGCCTAGTTAGTTTAAAACCATGAAATCTTGTGGCCTTGCTCTTGGGGGCTTCTGAGACCCACCTCCCTCCAGTTGCATGGAACCAACTCTTCTCTTTATCTGCTCCCTATTGACTGCTGTTCACTTTGTCACTTGGACTGAACTGTGACCTTTAGTGTCTAATGTCACCAATGTTAACTCCAATAATTGTAAATGGTGAAGGAATAAGTCTAAAGCTGGTCTTTAACCTGAAGCAAGTTTATTCTCAGCATAGTTGGAGCCTCCTTCTATTCCCCACACCCAACTGTTCCAGCTGTGTCCATTTATAGTTTACCGTCTCTAGCAATGTCACTTGCTGATAATTGACAGATTCCAAATTCCCCTCTTTAATGAAAGCTTGAGGAAAAAAAAAATTCAACACTTTTCCTCAACCCAAACAAACGAAAAAAAAGTGTCATTTGTAGCAACACCGAATCCCAATTACAAATCAAAAATCAGTTTTCTATTTCACCATTACAACATGAGGCACCCCTCTTCCAACACGTTCAGTAATTTCTTGGAGTAGACATTTATTTTCGTAACAGTCTGATAATTGGTGACTTGTGAATCCATCGTATCTTAGAAATCTCTCTCCTCACTTTTATTTTATGCTAGCATGGTCTGTTCTTAGCCTTTTTACATTGACAATTTCTGTTGAGTGGACATTTCTCACTTTGCCCTTGTACAGTACTTCTGTTTATATTTTGGAAAACTGGCTGCCCATTCTACTGTTTCTACTAATGCCAGTGTTTCAGCAGCTACAGTACTTTAATTTTCTTGGCTTCCCAAGCCGATTGAAACAGTTATCATTCTTTCCCACCAGGAATATGATAAACCCTGCTGTGCTAGAAAATCCATCTGAAAGATTGACATATGAAGCATTGCTAAAAATGACCAACCTCATTGTCTGGTTCATTCAAGGTTGGAAACTAGTGTACATTTCTCCAAATTCAATTTCTTGAATGTTTTGTTTGCTCTCAGAACTTCTTGATAGAACTCCGCTCCAAAACATCATAACTAGCATCAGATCATGATCATCCACGATTGTATTAAGTGGCGGAGCAGGTTTGATGGGCTGAATGTCCCAAGTCTTGTCTGAATGCACAACCAGTTCAACCAAACTTCTCAATTGATCAGTTTCTTCCTTGGATCCTCTTATCTGATCCAATTTGTTGGGATGTGACTAACATTTTCTAGATAACATTGAATCAATGAATGTCACTCCTGTTTTGCTTTAGTACTTAAAGGCCCCTGAAGCCTGGCTTCCAACCTCGAATTGCTTCTTGATTTTATCAGTTATCCCATTACTCAAATTCTATAGAACTTCCCTGCAGAAAATCATCCATATGCATGATAAAGATTCCTGCCAGTTTCTCCTTGTGACACCAATGGAAGATCGCAGAGTCTGCTTTTAACTGGAGACGACCAATTTTTAATCAAGACCAACCTCATGGAAGGTGATTTTTAAAACGCTTCCCTTTGAAATTTCTCACCTTGCCAAAATGCAGTGTTTATATCGATCTATTTGCACTCCCAACAGTATGTTACCAGAATGGCCAGAGAATCTTCAAGCTTACTTTCCTTGCAGTAGGTGTGTCCACTGACATCTTAATCTCCAAAACTCCAAGTTAGTAGTCAAGCATGTTCTGTCAGGGAGCACCTTTTCACTGTGACAAGGCTGTCTGGTATTTCAGTATATGCTCCAAATACTTTCCAACTGTTTTGCTTCCTTTACCAGCATATCTTCCAATACATTAGCAGCAACTAACATTATCTCGAGGGCTTCTACTTTGTGACATTCCTAGCTTGTTTAGTTCTTTTTCTGGTTAAGCTACGACCTCTACTTAAGTTTGTTTATTAGTGTCACAAGGAGGCTTACATTAACACTGCAATGAAGTTACTGTGAAAATCCCCTAGTCGCCACATTCCAGCACCTGTTTGGGTACACAGAATTTAGCATGGCCAATGCACCTAACCAGTACATCTTTGTGTGCGGGAAGAAACTGGAGCACCCGGAGGAAACCCACGCAGACACGGAGGAAATGTGCAAACTCCACACAGACAGTGACCCAAGCCAAGAATTGAACCTGGGTCCCTGGTGCTGAGAGGCAGCAGTGCTCGCCACTGCCACCCACTTGCCCCCTCCTCACTTCCTGGACTACTGCTGTATGATTTCTCGCATGTGATCAGAGTCCTGTCTGCAAGCCTAGATCTTTTCCAGGGATCATAACCCTTTTCTGGTTCTCAGAACTCGTACTGCATTTTCACCTCATTTTGCCAATTCACAGCTCTGATTTCCTGTTTATATTTACAAGTCGCCTTTCCTGCTCCTCTTATGAGGCTGGCATCCTTCCACACATTAGCCCCTTCTGGCAGGTATGTTACCATAGTTCTTTCTTACAGTAGTTGTTCTTTTGAATAAACAGCTTTATCCTGCTCTTCAGTGTTACATTGCTGTAGTCAGCTCCTCCTAATTGGCCATTAAGTGTATAGTCAGTGCCAATTAACCTCGAAGAATGAACCCTAACAGTTTGATTCCCCATGTTGTACAATTACTACTTTTCCCTCACTGCCTATTACTTTGCCAGGGCCTTTCCATCTTTGTGCCTGTCTCTTTTGTAACATAACAGATCTCCCTTTCTAAACTGTATTCCTGTTGGTCTTATCCGGTGCTCTAAGGCTTGCCGAATTTTCTCCAAAACCTTAGCTTTAATGAAAGACTTTCTGCTTGCATGCAAAGCATTCAGATGATCAGAAAAGTAGAGCTAATGTTAGCCCCTGATAGAGCAGGGGGAGCATCTGAAAGAATCCAGGACTAAAGACAACTTTGGATTCCGGCCATAACCCAACTGCGACTGACTGTAACCCCAATTGCAAAGAGTTCTTGGCTTGTGCTGCCTATGCCAGCATCATTTGCAATTTACAACCTGGTTGATCAGCCAGTATTGAATGTAACATGTCATCTATCACTGCGTGGTTTCTCTTGCACAGATTCTCATCCGCAGTGTGAAGAACTGGGAAAATCAAAATTTTCACATCTCAAAATTCCTCATTGGCAAATTCCCTACCATTCTGTCAGGAATTTTGTTGGTGTTCCTTTCCTGTTCCCAGCCATTTCTCCATGATCTTTTCGATAATTGTCCATTGCCATATATTAGTGGATGTGCCAAGTCTGGTTGTCCTATTGATGCAGTGTAGCAAAAAGAATAATCTATCTCCATAATTTGAAGTCCATCGTCACTTCGTTTAAATTCTTTGGCTAGTGGCAAGCTCACAACAGGATGCGGTGGTGTCCTCTGATATTGTACACAAATTTCACATCAAGCCATAATTTTCAAGGTCGTCATATTCCTTACAAATAACTCCAGCATCTCGCAGTAAAGCTTTGTTTTTGTGGTGCTGGATGTGCAACTTCCAAATCTTCCTTTTGTCCATCAAATTCTTATTCTCAGAAGTTAACAAGACAACTTCTGGCTTTCTTAATGGTCGACAGTAATAGTCTGAGTAAAATGTCGTACCAGTCCTCCTGAACACGATCTCACACTCAATGTCTAGTGTCATTTGTACTTGCGTCATCGAAGACCTGCTTAACAGGAGATGTCACTAGAAACCACATCTGGTCCCAGCTATTCTACAAGGATGGGTTAACCTTTTGGAAGATGTTAGCATGTTGTCATCTCCAAATCTGAAGCATGTAAAGCTTTCATACTCTACCTCCCACCAATCAGCTTCAAGAGACTCCAGATAGCAGTTAAGCCATTCCACCCTACACACTGTAGTCATGTAACTGCTATTCAAAAATACACAGTTGAATGAATCAACCATCTAAATACTGAACTGGATTCAAACTGTGACCAACACACATCCTTTGTAGCAGTCTCCATCATTAATTTTTAGTCTACGAATTAGCTGTTTCTTGTGTTATTTCAAAAACTTGATTCCCTCGCTGTGGACAATGCATTGCATAATGATACTTGGAACCATACTGAGAACACTGATAAACCATTCTTGGTGCATTTCTTGGGCTTAAGCACCCAAGCCATCCCAGATCCACTTATTGTCACAACTCTCAAATCAGCTAAAAGTGTGACCATCTTTAGAATGCCAACCGGTAACCCTATCTTTGTATCGACATCTATTCACATTTTGTCAGTCTCAAAACTTTGCCATCATTGAATCTCCCATCCTTTGCTTTACCACAGAGTTGCCTACATTCAATGGAAAGGTAGCTGGGAATGACTGTCTTCCTAAAACATATTTAGGGCAACAGCTATTTGGTCCAGGGGTGTGTATTTACTGTGGAATTGAACCCCTATCAATATCAAAGTCTATCGACATTAGAAATGCATGCATAGTCGAGTAACTTAAATGCCAAGACAGGTTCCAGGGTTTCAACTTCAAATCTCCTCAGTCTCTTGTGCTATTTATCAAAGTCCATAATATATTCCTCCATGGACTGATCATGTTTTAAAAAATCTTTTGAAGGTTGATCATTCTTCATTTGCTTCCAATAACTCCATTTGTAAAATTTATCCAAAAACTTTTAACGGGAGATCCAATCCCTCTTCATTATCCAAATCATTCACTTCCATTTCTGAAAACATATTGCTGCTAATCCTATTGTTTCCCAGGAATGCCAAAGCTGCTTCCAGGCCAAAGCAGTAACTCATGTCCATATTTACACCTGGTTTTCTATTGTCGATATGGTTCAGTCTCAGAAAAATCAGTGGATATTCAGAGCTTTAGATTTTACAACACCCTTCCACCATTTTCCAACTGAGTTTTGTTAGCAGCAATACACTTCCTATTTTTCCCCCCCCTGAAAGATAGCGATAAAAATAATCTTCTCCAGCACCCAATTACCAAGGCTTCATGTTCATCTTCTGAAACGGTATTGATTCCAATAATCATATATGGCGAAGGAATAAGTCTGAAGCTTGTCTTTTACCGTAAGCAAGTTCATTCTCCTAACAGCTCAACATGGTGACAGTCTCCTTTTGTTCGCCTGTTCCAGCTGTGTGCATTTCTGTTGAACCAATGATCATTGCCTGCCTTTAACGATGCAATTGGTGTAACAGTATAATTGCTAATGGATGCAATTGCTGATGCAGTGACAAACCAAGCTGGATACATTCTGTATCTTAAACATTGCAATCTCCAGTCAATCAGAGGTCCTAACTTGCAAAAACATAGACAACTGATCCCATCACATAATGCCAATTTAGGGGGAGGCAGTGGCATTGTGGTATTATCAGTGGACTAGTAATCCAGAGACCCAGGGTAATGCTCTGGGGATCCAGGTTTGAATCCCACCACAGCAGATGGTGAAATTTGTATTCAATAAAATCTGGAATTAAAGGTCTGTTGATGACCATGAAAGCATTGTTGTAAAAAACCCATCTGGTTCACTAATGGCCTTTAGGGAAAAATATCTGTCATCATTACCTGGTCTGGCCTAAATGTGACTCCAGAGCCACAGCAACGTGGGGTCTTTCTAGAGCAATTAGGGATGGACAATAAATGCTGGTCCAGGCCAGCGATGCCCACATTCTGTAAATGAATAAAATGGTCATCTATCTATTTGTAGAGGCAGATGAGAGTTTTGTTTAATATTTGACGGTATTTACGATTTGTAGGAAAAAGTGTGTTGGTCTGACTTGATTGGTCGATCCAGGAGTCATTTTGTGAATTGCAGCTTCTGTGTGGACATTCCTGCTGAGCACTCCTGATGGTGACGTTTTGCTCCAGGGATATAATCTGAGCTCAGTGTGATTGTCACCCACTGATACAGCTGCTCCAACCTGTACCCTTCCATCCTCCCAGCAAGATATGGGGCTACACAGTGGTCACACAGTGACACACTGCTGCCTCACAACGCCAGGGACCCGAGCTCAATTCTAGCCTTGGGTGACTGTCTGTGTGGAGTTTGCACGTTCTCCCCGTGTCTGCGTGGGTTTCCTCCGGGTACTCCGGTTTCCTCCCACAGTCCAAAGATGTGCTCGTTAGGTGGATTGGCCATGCTAAATTGACTCTTAGTGTCAGGGGGATTAACAGGGATAGGGGCCTGGGTGGGATTGTTATCAGTGCAGACATGATGGCTGAATGGCCTCCTAGGGATTCTATGATTATCTGATGGGTCTGGGGTGACTGCCCAACAGGATGGTGAGGGTTGTGGGGGTGGGGTTGTTGGGGAGGGGGTGTGCATGCCCTAGGCTTCCAAGTCTTTTGAACACTCTACAAATAACTCCTGTAAATTGGGAAGCAGAGAACAAAGATAGGGGAGCCAGATATGGGAACTTCTATCATTACTCATTGTATGGAGACTAACCTTGCTGTTTTTATTAGCCTGCTTTTTATCTCTGAATAATTCTGGCGATACTATTTTGACAGAGCCGTCTATTTTTACTTGTTTCTGCACGTCAACGTGTCTGTTCTTCTAATTAGTTACCAAAATAAACTTTTGGATCCTGTTTTCGCCAAATCAAATAGAGAATAGAGAAAATATTCAGATCTTTGCAAATTGAAAATGTAAGCAGAATATGTTTAACATTGGAGGAAAGGTGCAGAAAGTCAGCAGAACTTGTTTGAATTGTGTATGAGATCTGAGGCTATATAAAAAGATATGCACGGGAAAGTAGGCTAATCTTGTATCTGAGCTCCCTGTGGTGTTTCAGCTGGCTGTACTTGGCTGTGCCTCTAGAGGGTGCACCAATATAAATTGCATCTTTGTGTCTTGCAACAGGAAGCCCGAGTAAATCAAAAACTTGCAAAAAACCTGGTGCTACATCTTCCAGCATTGCTGTTTCAATGTCATAGAATCCTACAGTGCAGAAGGAGGCCATTCGGCCCACCGAGTCTGCACCGACTTCAATCCCACCCACCGACTTCAATCCCCGCAACCCATGCATTTACCCTAGCTAGTGCCACTGACACTAAGGGGGAATTTAGCATGGCCAATCCGCCTAACCCACACATCTTTGGACTGTGGGAGGAAACCGGAGCACCCGGAGGAAAACCATGCAGACATGGGGAGAATGTGCAAACTCCACACACAGTCACCCAAGCCGGGAATTGAACCCGCGTCCCTGGCGCTGTGAGGCAGCAGTGCTAACCACTGTGCCACCCACCACTGATCCCTGTGGTACATCAGTCATTACAGGTTTTTGCCTGGAATTTGGCAGAGTTGGGGCTTGTAAACAGTTGGTTGTGGCTTACTGTGTGATGGGTTAGTCTTGCCTTCTGACTTGGACAAACTTTGGTACAGGAGGAGGCCATTCAGCCCTTCCAGCCTGTTGTGTCATTCACTTAGATAATGGCTAATCTTGACCCTATTTTATCCGGCAAATTTCAGCCGCTTCACCATCCCCACCCCACAATCCACCTTATTAGAAATTAAATTCAGGGAATTGTTATCTCATCTCACTTTATTCCCCATTTTTCTCTCTTGGTCCAGTTTTAACTTTAAAACATTATGCCTCGCTTTTTGGCTCACTACATTTGCTTATCACCTTCTTAGTGTTGAAATCCCCAGCTACTCCATCTTGAGCCTTGATCCACTCCCCAACTTAGTTTGGGACCACTTAAATTTTGCAAATGCTTTCCAGACCCCAGATACTCACGCTACAGGAGGCCAGTTAGTCAATTTTAAATGTCACTGGAGAACCAACTTTCAAAAGTATCCACAACAAAAAATAAAATCATGTCTTTGATTCAAAGAAGCAGTTTTTTTAGTACTTAACTCAGTCTCTACAGATTCTTGTAAAATAATTTGTATTTTGAGATCAATTTTGCTCTGATGAAATTTGACGGGTGATGTTGGTGATTGATGTTGGCGAGGTTGTGCTCGTTACTACAGGACTACATACAGTGTGGAACTTCTGTTCAACTAGTGGAGCAGACCACCTGAAATTGAGAGGTGCTGCCATCATTTGAATAAATTTGAAATCTTTGAAGAGGCTTGTGCTCTGGATCAACACCACGTATCTGTGTCCTCTGCAAAGGATGGTTTGAAAATCCTCGTCAGTGCAGTGTCTTTGCCTTTTTATTTTCAGTTCCCTTTGCCCGTGGTGTATGGGAGCAGAATTTCTACTCTAAACTGAACTCACCTGGGATCATGCCCTCTCACCATGAGCAATGCGGGAGAAGCGTTAGCCTGAGAATCAGGTCTGCCTTCCCAGCCTCCTCGTGGCTTTCCCTGGTCGCCTTTCTCCCCTTTCCAGCCTATTTGCCAACAAGTTGTGTTTGTGAAACGATGATTTTAATGCACCTTGGTTCTCCCAAATTAAGAAAACTGCAATGGTCACTTTACTCCCTGCCAGTTTCCCAATCAGTATCTGGATATTTGGCCCCACAAGCTGGGCTGCCATCTAATACTGGTCAGAGGGTGTATGGAACACATTTCGGTCATAAAATGGCATTGTGCTGCTCTGTATAGAGCCAGTTGCAGTTTGCCATCACTTTCAAACAGTTGGCGATGGCCCGAGCTTCTGGGTGCTGAGTGAAAATTGGAGAAACTTAATGGTCGTCCATCTCATTTTTGTTTGAGAGATCTTAGTTTGAGCAGCTTGGCTGAATATTCTTCAATGGAAGGAGCAACTGATCCATCATCTGGGAGCAAATATAAATGGCCTTGAATTTCCTATGATGCATTTGGATGGAAGTTTACATCCAATATTGCGCTGATCTTGCTGATGGTAACTGCACAAATTCCCTCCAAAGTAAAACCTGTGCAAATGTAGTTGTGATGTGGAGATGCCGGCGTTGGACTGGGGTGAACACAGTAAGAAGTCTCACAACACCAGGTTAAAGTCCAACAGGTTTATTTGGTAGTCTTTGTTTCTGTTCTTTGTTTGTTCTTTGTTTCAAATACCATATGTAGTTACAAATGTAGTTGCACAGAAGTGTCAGTCATGGCTTGGTGGGTAGCACCCTTATTTCTGAATTAGAAGGTTGTGGGCTCAAGTCCTATTCCAGAGCTTTGCATACGACCATACAAAATAGGAGCAGAGTTAGGCCATTTGGTGTCTCAAGCCTGCCCTGCCATTTGATAAGATCATGGCTGATCTGATTGTGTTTCAAATTCCATCTAACTCTGATAATCTTAGGGTCCTGGTACGCAAGAGAATCAATGCCACTCCACCTTAAATATATTCAGTGACCCTGCTTCTGCTGTCTTCTGAGTTCTCTGCCTTGGCATCCAAAGATTCCCACATTCCAGAGCTGCAACTTAATACTTGTCCTGCCATTGTTACTTATGTTATTTAGTTAATTTAATTACTTAATTATCTTAGAATAATTCCTGTGTATACCACGCTTCTTTCTCTCGTGCACTGAATACCCCCGTGAGCCTAATTCACCATTCGATCTCCATCTCACTCTGCCGTAGTCACCTACTTTCTCAGGTGCCCTTTACAGGAGCACAAGAAATCTAGGCTGACACTCCCAGTGTAGCACTGAGGATGTGCTGCATTGTAGGAGATAGTCTTTCAATGAAGCCTTTTGTGATGTCTTGATCATGAAAGACACTGGAGAAATGCAAGTTTTTAATAAAAACAGCAAGTGGGCTGCTGTTGTCTGACCGAGAGCTTCACTCTTGGAACTTGCTGCCTCTGCATTATTTGCAGAGCAGGGACACGTCATTGGGAAGGTAACTCCTCTTGCCTGATCTTTTATCCTGGTAGAATTGTTCGGGAGGGCGAAGCAGGAGCATGTGCATTGAACCTGATGGCTCCAAGTTAAAATCTTAGTTGTCTTAGTATGAAAACACACCAAATCCCAAACAAGACCCAGCAATGACATTGACTCATATTTGTATATAAATCAGTGTATTATCTGTGTAAATTCAGGAGACAAACATGATGATCTTTGCATATGGTGGGAATGTGTAAATGAGTGTCTGTGTTTGCACTGGTGCTAAAGATGGAGGAAGTTTGTTTTAGCGTTTTGGCAGCCTATACCATTCTGCACAAATGTTTTCAAAGTCGGTGTAACTCCAGCTCTTCCATCATGGTTATACCAAATGTTACATTAAATTTTTTGCCATGTGATGGATTCTCTGCTGGAAAGCCAGCATGGATTTGTTAAGAGCAAATCATTTTACTGACTTGCTGTAGTTTTTGGATGAGGTATCAGAAAAGGTCAATGAGGATAATGTTGTTGATGTTGATAGAGTAACCACAGAACTAACTTGTGAGCTAAGTTCATTGCTCGTGGAGTAAAAGGGACAATAGCAGCATGGATACCAGATTAGCTGAGTGACAGAGCAGGGTGACGGGTTGTTTTTCACACTGGAGGATGGTTTATAGTTGGGTTTCCTAGAGATCAGTGTTAGGACCATGTTACAGTGTCATTTTGATTAGTGTTCTTGTAAACCTTTCTACTTTTACTGGTATTTGTTGAGAGTTCTGAGCATGTGTGGACTTGGGCAGGCTTGTAAGTCTGCAAGAGGTTGACCTGTAAGCAAGACCTGTTTTACTAGTGCTCCTGTTTTCATAGTTATTGCTGTTCTGCTGGATTACTGTTATTAAACTTTATTTGTTTATATAAAGAAGTTCTTTCTTTTAAACAATGCATTCGGCTACCTTATTTGTGGTCTCAAGTCACCACAGGCCACAACTCTTCCTGATAAAAATGTGAATGACCGAGACTTTGGTGTACAACGAACACAATTTCAAAATTTGGAAGCATTGTGAACGTCAAAAAAGACATAGAAAAGTCAGTGGAATGGGCTGAGGAGTGGCAGATGAAATTTAATTCAGTGATTATGCAGTGTGTGATTTATTTTGGTTGGAAGAATGGGAGGGACAGTATTAAAGGGTACATTTTAAAGGAGGTGTAGGTATAGACAGACCTGGGTGTTTATTTGCATAAGTCCTTGAAAATGGCAGAACAGGTCGAAAGAGCGTTAAAGCATGGTTAAAGGAGTCATTTTTTCCATTTTTTTAAAGAATGGAAAATCCACCATTTCCTAAGCTGCACTGCATAAGGTCATAAAATATAGGAGCAGAATTCAGAAATGAGTGCCACACTTTTGGGACTTGGGCGGCAAGGTAGCACAGTGGTTAACATTGCTTTCTCACAGCGCCAGGAGCCCGGGTTCAATTCCGGTCTTGGGTGACTGTGTGTGAGATGTTTGTACGTTCTCCCTGTGGCTGCGTGGGTTTCTTCCAGGTGCTGTGGTTTCCTCCCACCGTGTAAAGATGTGCAGGTTAGGTGTATTGGCCATGCTACATTGCTCCTTAGTATCCCAAGATGTGTAGATTAGGAGGATTAACCATGGTAAATGTGTGGGATTATTGGGATGGGGCAGGAGAGGGGGGCCTGGATAAATGACTCTGTCAGAGAGTTGGTGCAGACTTCATGGGCTGAATGGCCTACTTCTGCACTGCAGGTATTCTGTGATGATTCTATTACACAGTAAGAGTTTTAACAACACCAGGTTAAAGTCCAACAGGTTTATTTGTTAGCAAATACCATTAGCTTTTGGAGCGCTGCTCCTTCGTCAGATGGAATGGAAATGTGATTTTAACCTGGTGTTGTTAAAACTCTTACTGTGTTCACCCCAGTCCAACGCCGGCATCTCCATATCGATTCTATTACAGTCAGAGTGCAGCAGCAACCCTTTACTATGAGCAACAAATCCACTATTGTGAATAGTGAATGGGAGTTGTGCTGTCACTGGGGTGGGGGGTTGGTGGTGACTGGGGTTTTAAAAAAAAACCCTGATGTAAAGAATGCCTTGAATCTTGTATTTTTGAGATAATGATCCCTGTGGTTAAAAAGACTGGTTGGGAATGTTGATAAACCCGTGAGCTGGAACTCTACCTCCTCACCCACCACAGAATCGGAGCGGGCGAGCGTTCGACAATGGGAATCTCTGACCTCGGGCGGGAATTTCCGGTCTCGCTCGAGCGAGGCCATAAAATCCCGCCTGTTGTTTCTGGTGGTTGAAGCATTAAGGGAATTAATTCAAAAAATATCCAGACAAGTAGCAGCTGCTGCTAACCCTGGAATGCAAACAATTCCTGTCATTGGTCAATAACTCTTCATTCAGTCTGAAATATTCCGGGGAGAGGTCTCAATTTTTAAATTCGGTTTAAAGTTGATCGCTGGGTGCCAGGTGGTCGACTGAGGATCTCATCACCACATTGCACAGCATCACATCCAAAAACCATTATAATTAATGTACAAAATCGTACTTGCTCGAAAAGGCTACCTGTCCCATCTGGTATTATAAATATTATACTTTTGATTACCTGTTGCAGATCATAATCATTACCTTAAATATAGTTCATGCTTTCCAATCCTTTCTCTCTACTCTCCAGTATCTTGGCGCCTGTCCAATTTTGTCCAATTGTGCATCTGATTGTAATTGGTCCACTTTTTGAAGACCATACCTTTAGCTATAAAGTCCCTAGGCTTCAATTCCCCCCCTGAACTTCTTCACCCTCTCAACCTCTCTCTCCCTCTTAAGAAATTCCTTAAAACCTACTTTCTTGACCGAGCTATTGGTCATCTGTCCTAATGTGCCTTAAGGTAGCTCATTGTCAAAGTTGTTTCTCTAATCATTCCTATGAGGCACTTTGGAACTGTTTGCTCTATTGATGTAAGCTATCATTATTGTACAAAACAAATCTACAGTTACCCTAATCATTTTTGGTTGTTGAGGTCAGTCTTTTTTGCATTTTCAGATAGAAGAGAGGGATGGGTGTTTGCAAACAGCAAATTATGCCATTGGCTAGCTTTTTTACTCTTTTGTTTCTAAAACCAAGTTATCTGGGGGTTGCTTTCAGTTCCAGAGTCTGCTGCTGTTAACTCGGGCAGTTAATTTGTTTTCTTGAAACAAAAAATGAGGCGAGGAGGCTCAACATAACTGACATGAACCAGATCCATATAATGGAACTAGCTAGGTGGTAAAATACAGGAAGTCCGGAAAATTGGAGCCTTCTCAAACTGGAAGGGTTATCCAACAAGGATCTGAGGTGAGGCCTTAACTATTCACTCCTTTTATTAGCGACTTGGATGATGGCATCATGTGCTGATGTCACAACAATGATTTACAGTGAGTAGTGTAGAAAGGAAACAAACATTGATTGACGAGATGGGCTCTCAAAGTGGAGGCAGATGGAATTGGAAATAATACGGTTAAGTGTTAGGTCAGCCATTGTGGACCATAAAATGATAAATCTAAGCATTCTTTAATGAGTAAATCATGGAAATTTAGGATCCATGTACTAAAATGTATTAGTTCAGTTCAAAGATTAATCAAAAAGGCAAACGGAATATGAACCTTTTATAACTAGAAATCTGGAATAAAACGTGTGCTCCAGCCACACACAGCCTCTGTTATTTCATACCTAGAAAACCGGGAGCAGTGCTGGACATCACATCCTGGACATATTGGCTTGGGAAGTCCAGATTCCCAGAATGATCACAGGGCAGCAAGGGTTAGATTATGAGGAGAGATTACATTAAATTGACTTTATTCCCTGGGATGTAGAAGATTAGGTTGTGATTTGAATAAGATTTCCTGGATTTTCAAAGGAATTGAGAGGGTAGTGAAGAGAGAACCTTTATTTACTGGTGGGGGAGTTGAGGGAAGGCGTTATAATCTTAAAACCAGAATGTGTTAGCCCAATTTTTAATCTGAGATCAATAGATCATTATTTGGCAAGGTTTTGGCGATATGGAACCAAGCTGAGTGATCGAGGTTAACAAACAGTTCAGTGACCCAATTGACACTAAGGACAGGCTTGAGAGCCGTAGACTTCCTCCTCCTTTGTCTCCATAGGATCATAGAATTAACAAAAAAAGGCAACAAATCTCAACTCTATAATCAAAGATTGAGTCAGTTGCTCTCTCAGTAGTCATGTCTCCTTACGTGAGGAGCGCTCTGCAGTGCATTCCTCCAATCCTGGCCTCTTGCGTCTCCTTGTTTTCATTCCCTTCACCGTTGGGTCTTGAACTCTTCATTGTTTAAGTTTTATACAAATGTAAAGGCAGGCATTTTGCTTCAAATTTACAACTTTGCATTTCTTATTTATAAATAGCTTTTATTTTAAAAGGTGTTATTAAAATGGTTTGTAAAGGTAGCTCCCAATATTTTCAGCATTTTGATGTTTACTACTCGTGAATTTGAAATGGAAGAAATTGGGTGATTTGGTGATCTGACAACTTTATTAATTGGATCAAACTTCACTTCATTCGTGTTTGTTCTATCAATGAAATCTTTGGTATATTCAAGGTAAATGTTCTTTTCAGGTGATTTTTTTTTATTGGATGGACACCTCATACATTTGAGGTATAAAATCCTCTGATGTGACATTTTTAGGAATGGGACATCTCCAAGTGTTAAATTCTGGTATGAGATTTCAGAGATGGACAACAACAGTTGGGTTTTTTTAAAACATGGACGAAGGGATAATGATTTTATACAGAACACTAGTTTGGCCACACAGAGCAGTGTGAGCAGTTTTGGAATCTCCTTTAGGAAAAGGACATTAGACCAGTCGAGTACGTTCTGTATAGTCTCACCAGGGATGATGCTGGGATGGAAACTATAGTATGAGGAGAAATTTGAGATACTGGGAAAGTTTTCACTGGAGCAGAGAAGACTGAGCAGAGATTTAAGAGGATTTTAAATTTATGAAGGATTTGATAGATCAAATAGGGAATTTCCTCTCATTGAAGTTTAATGGATTTAAGGTTTGGAGAGTAAGGGGAAATTTCCTGTCAAGTTTTGAATTATAGGATGCTGTGCCGCGGTGCCCATTGCATCTTTTAAGAGACAATTCAATATTTGAGGCTGAGGAATATGCAGAACTGTGGTGAGAGAGAGCTGGGAAATGCAGTTAGTTTTGGCCTAAATAAAAATAGAATGCTGGAAATATTCCACAAAATCACAATGGGGCAGAAGGAGACCATTGGGCCCATCATGTTTGCACTGGCTCTCTGAAAGAACATGATTTAGTGCCATTTCTCTGCCTTTTCCCTGTACCCTACACATTGTTTCTATTCAACTAATCATCTAATGCCCTCTTCAGTAATTCCATTGAACCTGCCTCCACCACATTTCCAGGCAGTGCATTCTAGACCCCAACCACTCAGTGTGAAAAAGCTTTTCTCTAATCACATTTGCTTCTTTTGCAAATCACTTTAAATCTTTGCCCTCTCGTGCTTGATCCTTTTACGAATGGGAACAGTTTCTCTCTATTTACTCTCCCCAGCTATCTCATGATTTTGAACATCTCCTGGAGCTTCACAGCTCCAGGGACCTGGGTTCGATTCTCGGCTTGGGTCACTGTCTGTGTGGAGTTTGCACATTCTCCTCGTGTCTGCGTGGGTTTCCTCCGGGTGCTCCGGTTTCCTCCCACAGTCCAAAGATGTGCGTGTTAGGTTGATTGGCCATGCTAAAATTGCCCCTTAGTGTCCTGAGATGCGTAGGTTAGAGGGATTAGCGGGTAAAATATGGAGGGATAAGAGGGTAGGGCCTGGGTGGGATTGTGGTCGGTGCAGACTCGATGGGCCAAATGGTCTCTTTCTGCACTGTAGGGTTTCTGTGATTTCTATGATTCTATCTCGATTAAATCTCCTCTTAGCTGCCTTCTGTGCAAGGAGAACAGTCCCAACCTCTCCGATCTGTCCTCAACTGAAGTTTCTCATCCCTGGAATCATTCTTATAAACCTCTTCTGCACACGTGTTCACGTCCTTGCTATAGTGTAACTATACACAATATTCCAGCTGAGGTCTAACTAGTATTTTGTATAAGTTTTTAGTATTATCTTGCTTTTGTACTCTATGCCCCTATTAATAAAGCCCAGAATGTTGAATACTTTATTAATTGCTTTGGTTGGCAGCTTCTGGGAAGAAAGAAAGAGTTCACGTTTTGAGTCGTTACCTTTTTATCAGAACAGGAAAACAATGAGATGAAACCGGTTCTAAGCAAGTACTGAAGCGAGAAAAGGAGAAAGGAAAGAACAAAGAGACAGCCTGGATTAAGCTGGAGGGATTAATAAAAATGAGACAAAAATCAAAGGGTCCAGAGGAGATGTAGATGCTGCAGCCTTGGTCTGGGAATGTGCTGGAGAAAGATGGGTGGAACCCAGGGCTCCAGTCCACTCTGGCTGTGTACAGATGGAGATCTCAACCCAGAACCAGGTCCCACACCACCTCCACGACCAGTGGCCATGGTGCACACATCCTCTATTACCAAAACCTGCTGTCTGATCTTTAAGATATTGTGGTGAACCATAGATGGTTACCACTATGGGTACTGAACCGTAGATGGTTATCACTATGGGTACTTGTACATATGTTACTCTTGTTACTGTTGGGGTTAGGGTTGGGGTGTTCCACCTGTTGGTATTGTTCTGTGGTACACTCCCGTTGGCTCCGCCTACCTATAGGAGTATAAAGGTCACTGCGCTGCCTAGTGACCCTTTAGTCTGGGATTGTATTGTTAAGCAGTATGCTCCATTCTTGTTGCTAATAAAAGCCTTTATTTCCCGGGTACGATCCAGCCTCCCGAGTGAATTAATCACGCATCAGATATAAAGTTGTTAAATGCAATAGTGAATCCAGAATAATTCCTAACTTAAAGATGATGTTCCTCAAGCTTCTGTTGAGCTTCATTAGAATGATGTTGATTGAGAGGTCAGAGTGGGAGTGGGGCAGAGAATTAAAATGTTGTATTTCTGAATGAATGTGTTCGGAGCTTCCCCTCCAGCAGAGAGGAGACGGCATTACCAAGGTGCCTACGTGCCCCATTGCCATCACCACAGCATTACCAGCTCACGCTTCCAGCATTTCTGGAATTGAGGGGGAAATTCTAGCTAATGATGTACATCGCGAGATGCCTCACTGCAGCAGATTCTGGGTCATTTACGTAGAAAGTTATTTTCTTGCATGACGAGTGCATTCATTAATTAATAATCCTTACTCCTTTCAGCGATCCACTGAGGATCTTGCTTTGAACATTCTAAATTCTGGATAACATTAATGAAAGTTTGAAGACATACTAAATAAAGAAGCATTGTGATTGAGCATCCCAATTGGAATTAAAGCTGGTTTTAAAACCCACATTTTCAGATGATTAAAAACAGTACTGCATAGGGATCATTCTAAACCATATTTAAAATATCACATCAATGGTAACCCAGTCTGCCAACAGCTGTGACGAATACTCCGACATCTTTATCCTGAAATAAAGGACTGAGCTCATTAAAACTCTGCCCTTTTCTGTTCCCTGTCCCTGACTAGAATTATTTCTGTCACAAGGCAATCCCTAGTTTTATTTAAACGGTTAATAGTATGCACAATACTCTAAATCTGTAACAGACCAGCAGGCAGTTTGATTGTAACGTCAACTTGGTTTGGTGGTGATACATTTGCTTCTTGAGGCTAAGCCATGGGTTCAAACCCTACACCAGACATGTCTTTATGTTAAACATAGCTCTGCTGGATATTACGAGATACTCTGGCAATATTTGATAATGAGCAGCAAGCTCTCCTGGTGTCCTGACTAACCTTCCTGCCTCCGCTGACATTTCTACCATCATCAAAACCACACTAAAATGAATTGCTCATTCATCTGGGTTTCTGTTTGTGGTATCTTGCTGTGCGCAGACTGTTGTGCTTGCTTACACTTCGGAAGTAATTATTGTTGAGACTTGCTGAGGATGTGATGAGCTGAATAATGCAGATTCCCTCCATCGAATTCACTTCAAATAAACATCAAAACTGGTATTGTATCTGTTGGATAGGAACAGTCTTGGGGCAGATCAGCTTTCATAGTCACGTTCTTAGTGGGAGCTTGCTGTGCACAAATTGGCTGCTGTGTTTCCTATATTTCTACAGTAACCACACACAAATTGAATGTAAACTACTTTGCGACAGCTGATGGCCTGGAAAGGTGCTACATGAATGCAAATCTTCTGTGATCCCTTGTTCTTTATCTCACCTGGGTTCCCTTCACTCTAGGCTATCATCACACCAAACCTGCACTAATGAGGGTCCAGGAGGGTTTCTTGAAAAAGAATATAAATAGCCCAACTCGGGAAGGAACCACATTAGATCTGATATTGGGAAATGAGCCCGGTCAAGTGATCGAAGTTCCAGTAGGAGAGCATTTCTGAAATGCTAATCATAATTCTTAGAAGAAACCCTACAGCACAGAAAGAGGCCATTTGGCCCATCGAGTCTGCACCGACCACAATCCCACCCAGGCCCTACCTACATATTTACCCACTAATCCCTCTAACCTACGCATCCCAGGACACTCAGGGCAATTTTAGCATAGCCAATCAACCTAACCCGCACATCTTTGGACTGTGGGAGGAAACTGGAGCACCCGGAGGAAACCCACGCAGACACGAGGAGAATGTGCAAACTCCACACAGACAGTGACCCAAGCCGGGAATTGAACCCAGGTCGCTGGAGCTGTGAAGCAGCAGTGCTAACCACTGTGCTACCGTGCCGCCCAGTTTTAAGGTGCTTGTGGATAAGGACAAGAGTGATTCTCAGACGAAGGTGTTAAATTGGGGGGAGACTAACTACAACAACATTAGGCAAGATCTGAAGAGTGTAGATTGGGGGAGGCTGTTTGAGGGCAAATCAACATCCGACGTGGGAGTCTTTCAAATGTCAGTTGATTGGAATTCAGGACCAGCATGTACCTGTGAGGATGAAGGATAAGTGTGGCAAGTATCGGGAACACTGGATAAAGAGGGGTATTATGAGCCTTGTCAAAAAGAAAAAGGAAGCATTTGTAAGGTCTAAAAGGCTTAGGACAGATGAAGTCCTTGAAGAATATAAAGCATTGTTCCACTGGAGCAAGCTGAGAGGGAGTGATTGGAGGCAGCAGTGCTGGTGAGAGATTAATTGAATTGTTTATTTATTTAATTAGTCAGCTAGTGTGTGTTTTTTATTTTGGCCTTTACTTTTGCAGTAGTATTTTAAGTTTAAAGTGAAAACTGGAAGTGGGCTGCTAAGGAGTCTGGGAAGGGTTTTTTAAGCGCGTGAAGTATAAAAGGTAGGCTGCAGTATACAGCGGGCAGCGTCGGGAGCGGGCAGCGTAGTGTGTGGGAAGCAGAGTGTGAGCTATAAGGCTTTGGCTCACAGGGCTTAGGCAGAAAGGGCGAGCAGGGGTGAGTTTAATTCATTTTTGCTGTTTCTACCTGGTACTGGCAAGGTATCTAGAGGGGATGGGTGTGCAGGCAGTGCTATGTTCCTCTTGCACTATGTTTGAGGTGAGGGACAACGACAGTGTCCCTGCTGATTACACCTGTGGGAAGTGCACCCATCTGCAGCTCCTCCAAAACCGTGTTAGGGAACTGGAGCTGGAGTTGGATGAACTTAGGATCATTAGGGACGCAGAGGTGGCCATAGACAGAAGCTTTAGGAATACAGTTACTCCGAGGAATGAAAACAGATGGGTGACGGTGAGAGGGGCTGGGAGGAAGCAGTCCGTGCAGGGATCCCCAGTGGTCGTTCCCCTTAGCAACAAGTATTCCACTTTGGATACGGTTGAGGGGGATGACATACCAGTGGTGAGCCACAGTGAGAGGATCTCCAGCACTGTGTCCGTCTCTGTGGCTCGGGAGGGTAAGGGGCAGAGCGGAAGGGCAATAGTTATTGGGGACTCGTTAGTTAGAGGGATAGATAGGAGGTTCTGTGGCAGCAAAAGAGACTCACGGATGGTATGTTGCCTACCGGATGCCAAGGTCCGTGACGTCTCAGACCGTGTTTTCAGGATTCTGAAGGGGGAGGGGAAACAGTCACAAGTCGTGATACACATTGGTACCAATGACATAGGTAAGAGAAGGGACGGGGATTTAAAGCAGGAATTTCTGGAGCTGGGCTGGAAGCTGAGAGCCAAGACGAAACATGTGGTCATCTCTGGTACGTTGCCGGTGCCACGTGATAGTGAGTTGAGGAACAGGGAGAGAGTGCAGTTAAACATGTGGTTGCAGGGATGGTGCAGGAGTGAGGGTTTCAGATACGTGGATAATTGGAACACATTCTGGGGAAGGTGGGACCTGTACAAACAGGACGGGGTGTACCTGAACCAGAGGGGCACCAATACCCTAGGAGGGAAATTTGTTACGGCTCTTTAGGGGGGTTTAAACTAATTTGTCAGGGGAGTGGGAAAAGGAGTTGTAGTCCAGAAGTCAGTGAGGGTGATGAGGTATTGGGGAAGGTATCAGGGTCAAGGGTGGGTACCGGTAGACAGGAAGGTGGGTTGAAGTGTGTCTCCTTCAATGCAAGGAGCATCTGGAACAAGGTAGATGAACTTGGGGCATGGATTGGTACTTGGGACTACGATGTTGTGGCCATTACGGAGACGTGGGTAGAACAAGGACAGGAATGGTTGTTGGACATTCCGGGGTATAGATGTTTCACTAAGTGTAGGGAAGCTGGTAAAAGAGGTGGAGGAGTGGCATTGTTAATCAAGGATAGTTTAACGGCTGCGGAAAGGCACTTCGAGGGGGATCTGCACACTGAGGTAATATGGGCTGAGGTTAGAAATAGGAAAGGAGCGGTCACGTTGTTAGGAGTTTACTATAGGCCCCCAAATAGTAATAGAGATGTGGAGGAAGAAATTGCTAAGCAGATTATGGGTATGTGTGGGGGTCACAGGGTAGTTGTCATGGGGGACTTTAACTTTCCAAATATTGATTGGAACCTTTGTAGGTCAAATAGTTCGGATGGGGCAGTTTTTGTGCAGTGTGTGCAGGAGGGTTTCCTGACACAAGATGTGGATAGGCCGACAAGAGGTGAGGCCACATTGGATTTGGTACTGGGAAATTAACTGGCCAAGTGTTAGATTTGGTTGTGGGAGAGCACTTTGGAGATAGTGACCACAATTCGGTGTCTTTTGTTATTGCAATGGAGAGGGATCGGGCCGTACGGCAGGGCAAGGTTTACAATTGGGGGAGAGGTAATTATGTTGCGATTAGGCAAGAATTAGGGGGCATAAGTTGGGAACAGAAACTGTCAGAGAAAGGAACTAATGAAAAGTGGAACTTTTTCAAGGAACAAATACTGGATGTCCTTGATAGGTATGTCCCTGTCAGGCAGGGAGGAAATGGCCGAGTGAGGGAACCATGGTTCACGAAAGAGGTGGAATGTCTTGTGAAAAGGAAGAGGGAAGCTTATGTAGGGATGAGGAAACAAGGTTCAGATGGCTCGATTGAGGGTTACAAGTTAGCAAGGAATGAGCTGAAAAAGGGGCTTAGGAGAGCTAGGAGGGGACACGAGAAGTCCTTGGCGGGTCGGATCAAGGAAAACCCCAAGGCTTTTTACTCTTATGTGAGGAATAAAAGAATGACCAGGGTGAGGTTAGGGCCGGTCAAGGACAGTAGTGGGAACTTGTGTATGGAGTCAGTAGAGATAGGCGAGGTGATGAATGAATACTTTTCTTCAGTGTTCAGCAAGGAGAGGGGCCATGTTTTTGAGGAAGAGAAGGTGTTACAGGCTAATAGGCTGGAGGAAATAGATGTTCGGAGGGAGGATGTACTGGCAGTTTTGAATAAACTGAAGGTCAATAAGTCCCCTGGGCCTGATGAAATGTATCCTAGGATTCTTTGGGAGGCAAGGGATGAGATTGCAGAGCCTTTGGCTTTGATCTTTGGGTCCTCGCTGTCCATGGGGATGGTACAGTAAGAAGTCTCACAACACCAGGTTAAAGTCCAACAGGTTTATTTGGTAGCAAATACCATAAGCTTTCGGAGCTTGCTGCTCCTTCGTCAGATGGAGTGGTCTCTGTTCTCCAACAGTGCACAGACACAGAAATCAAGTTACAGAATACTAATTAGAATGCAAATCTCTACAGCCAGCCAGGTCTTAAAAGGTACAGATAATGTGGTTGGAGGGAACATTAAACACAGGTTAAAGAGATGTGTATTGTCTCCTTAACCTGTGTTTAACTCTCTTTAACCTGTTTAACCTGTGTTTAACCTGTGTCTCTTTAACCTGTGTTTAATGTTCCCTCCAACCACATTATCTGTACCTTTTAAGACCTGGCTGGCTGTAGAGATTTGCATTCTAATTAGTATTCTGTAACTTGATTTCTGTGTCAGTGCACTGTTGGAGAACAGAGACCACTCCATCTGACGAAGGAGCAGCAAGCTCCGAAGGCTTATGGTATTTGCTACCAAATAAACCTGTTGGACTTTAACCTGGTGTTGTGAGACTTCTTACTGTGCTTACCCCAGTCCAACGCCGGCATCTCCACATCATGGGGATGGTGCCAAAGGACTGGAGAATGGCGAATGTTGTTCCTCTGTTTAAGAAAGGGAATAGAAATGACCCTGGTAATTATAGACCGGTTAGTCTTACTTCGGTGGTTGGTAAATTGATGGAAAAGGTCCTTAGAGATGGGATTTACGACCATTTAGAAAGATGCGGATTAATCCGGGATAGTCAGCACGGATTCGTGAAGGGCAAGTCGTGCCTCACAAATTTGATAGAATTTTTTGAGGAGGTAACTAAGTGTGTTGATGAAGGTAGGGCAGTTGATGTCATATACATGGATTTCAGTAAGGCGTTTGATAAGGTCCCCCATGGTCGGCTTATGATGAAAGTGAGGAGGTGTGGGATAGAGGGAAAGTTGGCCGATTGGATAGGTAACTGGCTGTCTGATCGAAGACAGAGGGTGGTGGTCGATGGAAAATTTTCGGATTGGAGGCAGGTTGCTAGCGGAGTGCCGCAGGGATCAGTGCTTGGTTCTCTGCTCTTTGTGATTTTTATTAATGACTTAGAGGAGGGGGCTGAAGGGTGGATCAGTAAATTTGCTGATGACACCAAGATTGGTGGAGTAGTAGATGAGGCGGAGGGCTGTTGTAGGCTGCCAAGAGACATAGATAGGATGCAAAGCTGGGCTGAAAAATGGCAAATGGAGTTTAACCCTGATAAATGTGAGGTGATTCATTTTGGTAGGACTAATTTAAATGTGGATTACAGGGTCAAAGGTAGGGTTCTGAAGACTGTGGAGGAACAGAGAGATCTTGGGGTTCATATCCACAGATCCCTAAAGGTTGCCACTCAAGTGGATAGAGCTGTGAAGAAGGCCTATAGTGTGTTAGCTTTTATTAACAGGGGGTTTGAGTTTAAGAGCCGTGGGGTTATGCTGCAACTGTACAGGACCTTGGTGAGACCACATTTGGAATATTGTGTGCAGTTCTGGTCACCTCACTATAAGAAGGATGTGGCAGCGCTGGAAAGAGTGCAGAGGAGATTTACCAGGATGCTGCCTGGTTTGGAGGGTAGGCCTTATGAGGAAAGGTTGAGGGAGCTAGGGCTGTTCTCTCTGGAGCGGAGGAGGCTGAGGGGAGACTTAATAGAGGTTTATAAAATGATGAAGGGGATAGAGAGAGTGAACGTTCAAAGACTATTTCCTCGGGTGGATGGAGCTATTACAAGGGGGCATAACTATAGGGTTCGTGGTGGGAGATACAGGAAGGATATCAGAGGTAGGTTCTTTACGCAGAGAGTGGTTGGGTTGTGGAATGGACTGCCTGCAGTGATAGTGGAGTCAGACACTTTCGGAACATTTAAGCGGTTATTGGATAGGCACATGGAGCACACCAGGATGATAGGGAGTGGGATAGCTTGATCTTGGTTTCAGATAAAGCTCGGCACAACATCGTGGGCCGAAGGGCCTGTTCTGTGCTGTACTGTTCTATGTTCTAACGTAGGAAGGAACTTAAGGAAGGAGTTAGGAGGGCTAAAAGGGATCATGAAAAGTCCTTGGCAAACAGGATTAAGGAAAATCCTAAGGCATTTTGTACGTATGTAAAGAGCAAGAGGGTAGCCAGGGAAAGGATTGGTCCATTCAAGGATCGTGGAGGGAATCTATGCGTGGAACCAGTGGAAATGGGTGAGATACTAAATGAATACTTTGCCTCAGTATTCATCAAAGAGAGGGACTTGATGGATGAGGAGCCGAGGGTAGGGTGTATAGATATTCTGGGTCATGTCGATAACAGGAGGAGGTGCTGGGCGTCTTAAAAAGTATTAAAGTAGATAAGCCTCCAGGGCCTGATGGGATCTACCCCAGAATACTGAGGGAGGCAAGAGCAGAAATTGCTGGGGCTTTGACAGAAATCTTTGTATCCTCATTGGCTATCCTCTAGTCCTCTGGAACTTCACCTGTAGCCAATGTTGTTCCATTATTTAAGAAGGGCAGCAGGGATAATCCAGGAAATTATAGGCCAGTGAGCCTTGTGTCAGTGGTAGGGAAATTATTGGAAAAGATTCTTAGGACAGGATTTACTCCTATTTGGAAACAAATGGGCTTCTTAGCATGGTTTTGTAAAGGTGAGGTCATGCCTCACTAACTTGATCAAGTTTTTCGAAGAAGTGACAAAGATGATAGATGAAGGAAAGGCAGTGGATGTTGTATACATGCGCTTCAGTTAAGCCTTCGGCAAACTGGTACGAAAGATGAAGTCACACGGGATCACAAGAGAGCTGGCAAGATGGATACAGAACTGGCTTAGACATAGACAGAGGGTAGCAGTAGAGGGGTGCTTTTCTGAATGGAAGGCTGCGACTAGCGGTGTTCCACAGAGATCAGTTCTGGGACCTTAGTTGTTCATCGTATATATAAATGATTTGGAGGAAAATGTAGCTGGTCTGATTAGTAAGTTCGCAGACAACACAAAAATTGATGGAGTTGCAGGTAGTGAAGAGGATTGTCAGAGGGTACAGCAAGATACAGATCGGTTGGAGATTTGGGCAGGGAAATGGCAGATGGAGTTTAATCCAGACAAGTGTGAGGTAATGCATTTTGGAAGGAGCAATGCATGTAGGAGTTGTACAGTAAATGGTAGAACCCTTAGGAGTATTGATAAGCAGAGAGATCTGTGCGTACATGTCCACCAATCAAAGCGGCAATGCGGGTGGATAAGGTAGTCGAAGGCATACGCTATGCTTGCCTTCATTGGTCGGGGCATTGAGTATAAAAATTGGCAGGTCATGCTGTAGCTGTACAGAACCGTAGTTCATTTAGAATATGGTGTACAATTCTGGTCGCCACACTATCAAAAGGATGTGGACGCTTTGGAGACGGCACAGAAGAGGTTTACTGGGATGTTGCCTGGTCTGGAGGGTATTAGCTTTGAGGAGAGGTTGGATAAACTTGGTTTGTTCTCATTGGAGTGACGGAGGTTGAGGGGGTGACCTGATAGAGGTTTGCAAGATTGAGTGGCTTGGACAGAGTGGATAGTCAGATGCTTTTTTCTAGGGTAGAAAAGTCAAGTACTAGGAGACATGGGTTTAAGGTGCGTGGGGAAACGTTGAGAGGAGATGTGCGAGGCAAGTTTTCTTTTACATAGAGGGTGGTGAATGCCTGGAACGTGCTGCCCAGGGAGGTGGTGGGAGCAGGTATGATTGCGGCATTTAAGGGGCAACTAGAAGAATACATGAATAGGATGGGAATGAAAGGATATGGACTCCGTAAGTGCATGTGGTTTTACGTAAGGCAGACATCATGATTGGCCCAGGCTAGGAGGGCCGAAGGGCCTGTTCCTGTGCCGTACTGTTCTTTATTCTTTGATCCTCAATTGAAATCTGGAGCAAGCTGCCAGATACTTTCTCCCTTCCTTACTTCTTGGTGTGTCTCCAACTTGCACTGCAGCTCTTTGACTGTGCGCCAGAGAGATTAGAGACGGACATTGACTGCAGATGTGCTTGCTTGGGGCAGCCTCTCTCATCAACTCCCACATTCTGCAGTCCAGACACAAACTGCTCTACATATAGTCTTTGTTCATTAAAAAATTACATTTGTTTATAAATTCTTTGTAACTTTCAGGATATTTAATTGTTTTGCTTATCTGCTATTAAAAGAACTAACCAAGAGGCTGTATGGCTATCGGTAACTTAGCCAATGTTGTCTCACGCTTTGTGCTAACTATATTAATTAAGTTTTTATGTTTATCCATTACCTGCTGCTCTGCTTCTCCCAAAGGCTTTCAGATAGTGCATTCCCAATCCTAATCATCAGCGTGAAACTAGTTTTCTTTATTTTCCCACGGGTTCTTTTACCAATTATTTTAAATCTATGATCTCTGGTTACTGACCCACTTGCTCTCTCAAAATCTCTTAAATTTGAGCGCCTCTTTTAGATCTTCCCTTAATCTTTGCCTGAAGGAGAACAATCCCAGCATCTCCATCTTCTCCAAGTGACTTATAGAATCAAAGAATCCCTACACTGCAGATGGAGACCATTCGGCCCATTGAGCCTGCACCAACAACAATCCCACTCAGGCCTTATCCCACTAACCCCATGTATTTACCCTGCTAATCCCTCTGACACCAATGGACAATTTAGCGTAGCCAATCAACCTAACCCACACACCCTATCTCTGGTATCATCCTGGTAAATCACCTCTGCATCTTCTCCAGGGCCTTGATACCCTTCCTGAATAATGATAATACTGCTCCATCTAAGGCATAACTCGAAATTTGTAAAGATTGGCTATGATTTATATGTTTCTGAACTCCAGTGTCTCTATATTTAAAGTCTAAGTGGTCTTCTCAACATAAAAGATTTGTGTGGACATACTCACGATACCTCAATTCCTGCACCCCCTCAAAATAATATGGGTTAAAATTATACTGACTCTGCATCGTGTTTTGCACCAAGTAGATAAGTTCACACTTGTCTGTGTATAAATGCTATCTGATGTCCATTTTGACAGCCTGTGTGTCCTCCTGAAACCTGCTACTATCCTGCACGCTGCTTACTTTGTTGCTAAGCTTTGTCTCTAATTTTAATTTGTTCATGGCACATGGGCTTTGCTGGTACTGAAGTGAACAACCACCTTGAAACTTTGCAGCCTGTATGGTGTAGACCATCCCCAGTGCTGATGGGGAGGGAGTTCTAGGATTTTGATCCTGTGGTTATGGTGGAATTTCCCTGCAGCCTTCCATTGGGAACATCATTTGCAAGGATTCTCCTTAATTGCCTCCTCCCAGCGGCTGAAGAACTCCTTTCAGAGTTGCAGTTTTGTTTTCACTCATTGAGACACACCACAGATATCTTTCCTGTATTGTAAACTCAAGAAAAATATAAGGATTAGCACTAATCCCTGTACATGGTGTTTTTTGACCTCACAATAGTCTTGGATTTTGTCAACAGCGAAGACATATGGAGTATCCTCCATAAATTTGGCTTCCCTTAAAAATTTGTCACCATTGTCGTATTTCATGACATGCTGGCCACCAATGTAATCACCACAGACCCTATCTAAGTGAAGGCTGCGGTCAGTTAAGGTAGTGTCATCATCGCATCAACCCTCCTTTCCGTTTTCCTCGCCTTAATCTTCAACAAATCATCCAGAGGCAATGAAATAATTTACAGAACAAAAGGGAAACTGTTCAACCTGCACTACCATCAGTCCAAACAAAAATCACTCCAACCTTTAGTCATTGAACTCCAGTATACAATGATGCTTGTGTATCCATCCCCACTCAGAAACTGAGCTCCAGGTCATTGTTGACTTCTTCTCTGAAACATGAGAAAATGAGCCTTTCACTAAACACCCAGAAAGCTCAGGTCCACTTCCAACCAACTCCCACAGGACATCTCCCCGCACTCAATTAAGGTCAATAGCAAGATCCTGGAAAATGTGAATTATTTTCTGTATCTTGGGAAGATGGTTGATCAAATTCACCTTCGCCTCCAGTGTGCCAGCTCAGCCTTTGACCAATTGAGGAAAAGACCATGGATCTTACAAATGACAGTAAGAAGTTTAACAACATCAGGTTAAAGTCCAACAGGTTTATTTGGTAGCAAAAGCCACACAAGTACGACACAAAGATTGGTTGGGTGGTTAACAGTGAGGCAGTGTGTCTTGGGCTACAAAAAGATATAAACGGAATGGTCAAATGGGCAGATAAGTGGCAGATGGAATTTAACCCTGAAAAGTGAGAGGTGATACACTTTGTAAGGAGTAATTTGGAAAGAAAGTACTCAATGAATGGTAGGACACTAGGAAGTTCTATGGAACAAAGGCACCTTGGCGTGTTTGCCCACAGATCTCAAAATGGGGAAGGGCATGTTAGTAGGGTGGTGAAAAAGGCATATGGGACACTTGCCTTTATCAATTGAGGCATAGATTACAAAAGCAAGGAAGTCATGTTGGAGTTGTATAGAACTTTGGTGAGGCCACAGTTAGAGTACTGTGTGCAGTTCTGGTCACCACATTATCGGAAGGATGTGATTGCACTGGAGGGGGTGCAGAGGAGATTCACCAGGATGCTGCCTGGGATGGAACATTTAAGTTATGAAGAGAGGTTGTGTAAGCTTGGGTTGTTTTTGTTGGAGCAGAGAAGACTGAGGGGCGACCTGATAGAGATGTGCAAGATTATGAGGGATATGGACAGAGTGGATAGGGAGCAGCTGTTCCCCTTTGTTGAAGGGTCAGTTACAAGGGGCATAGGTTCAAGGTGAGGGCCAGGAGGTTTGGGAGGGATGTGAGGGAAAGCTTTTTTTACCCAGAGAGTGGCAAGAATCTGGAATGCGCTGCCTGGAGGATGGTAGAGGCGGGTTGCCTCACGTCTTTTAAATAGTATCTGGATGATCACTTGGCACACCATAACATTCAGGGCTATGGGCCAAGTGTTGACAGATGGGATTAGGTGGGAGTTCAGGTGTTTCTAATGTGTCGGTGGGGACTCGACGGGCCAAAGGGCCTCTTCTGCCCTCTGCGATTCTATAATTGTGAATGGAAACTCCCCTGGTCTGTGGGAGTCAGGAATATATTTCAAAGGCTACTTGCAGAGCTACAATATGTAGGGGAGCCACTGCCTTTTTGTTTGGCAACAGATCAGTTGTACAATAAAAACTTACACAAGCATTCTTAATAAAAATGTTTTGAATCCTGGCTAGTGCAGGAGAGAAATGCATTCAGTACAGCAAAGGGATAGAGATACCACAGGCACTTCAGCTGTAACATAGCATATGTAAAGTGCCACATACTGTTCTGCGAGGGATTGTTTGCACTATATTAGATGATGAGTGAGTGAATTATTAGCCTTTTTGAAGAATACTTGTTACACGTGATTGACACCTGATAATTGCAGAACTTTTCCCAGAATGTGGGCTAGATTTTATAGAAAAATGTGATTGGTAACAGTTGGTAATGTTTTCCACCTGGCAAGTTCTGAAGAGTTGCTCCCTGATAGTCCAGGATGGTGACAAGATAATACAATTCTTTTATCTTTTATAGATGATTCTTTTTTCTGTCGCAGTTTCTGCCCGATGGATCTCCTTTCCCTGGCATTGTTCGTGATTTCACAACCGCAGCCAATGAAGTACTTCTGAAGTATAGTCGCTGCTGCAATGTAGCATACTCTAGTGCACAGCAAGATCCCACTATGTCTTGATTAGACAATCTGTTTTCATAGTGTTGGTTGAAGGATAAGTACTGGTGAGGACACCAGAAAGAGCACCCTTGCTGCACTTTGAAATGCCACGGGATATTTTATATCCATCTTAGCGAGCAGGTAGAGCCTCTCTGACAGTGCAGCACTCCCTCAGACATTGCAAGGGAGTGTCAGCGTAGATTGTGCTCTAAGCTCTGGAGTGGGACTTGAATCCACAATCTTTTGAAGCGAGTGCTACCAACTGAGCTACAGTTGACATTTAATGAACAGTTTTATACAACTGCAGGAGTATAGGTGTGCTAAAACCTAGCTCAACTTCCAATTAATTACACTCTATCTCTGGAAATGTCTTCATGAGTATTTCATATCTTCTCCGGATAGTCATGCCACCAGCAGGAGTTTATGAAGTGAAGATTTGGGGACAGTCTTGTACCTCCTGACCCTCTGGCTCATACCAAATGTACAGAAATCTGTTGTACCAATGAACTCCCTCTGGTGTCTCCAATCTACTGCAGTGATCATTTGCCAAAAGGGCCAGTTTCTTCAACGTCACAACTGCTGTTTCCCTCTACAGCAATGCGCTGACAAAGATAACCATGTCGACATCATCATTATAGACTGCCAGTGATTAGTATCACTCTCAAGACCCATCATGGAGAATTGCCTGAATGTTACTTACTTGGAAGCCCCGATAGTTGACAGTTGCCTGATCAATGGCAGCCCTTCTTTCTGTTTCGAGAGGAAAATGCGCCGGGGATATTTAAGTAAAATCTGCCAGTTTTATTTAACTAGTTGTAACAGACCCCATGCTGGCATTGGAAAGCAGGAGGTTAACTTGTTAACTGGTTTGCACTGGACACACAATCGGATAAAATCCACCTCCATCCTTACATCTGAATAAGCAGATATCAATAGTTATTTACATTAGCGTTTCATTTTCATTGTTGCATGAGTTGAATACAGGTTCATGCCAGGAGCTGTATCCTTAAAACGACACAAGAGTACCCCCATATTCAGCAAGTAGTGTCTGGAAAACACTTTTTCCAAAATCTCAGAAATTGAGCTAAATACGGCACTTGCACACAGTGAGAATGAATGTGGATCAGTTATTACTGTTCTGGACTCCCGGGCCTGGAGCTAGAATACTGTGCACAATTTCAATGTTTGCAGATGACACATAACTAGTCAACAATGAAGTGGGTGGTAACAGACCTCAAGTAGACATAGACTTGTAAAATGGACAATCATGTAGCAAATAACATTTAATGCATAGAAATCTGAAGTGATGCATTTTGGAAAGTCTATTGAGAAAAGGCAATATAAAATGGTACAAAATTAAAGTGGATGCAGGAATAAAACAGCGTACATAAATCTGGGCAAGCTGATAGGCCGTTTTTGAGGCAAAATGGGGATTTCTTTGTTTTACACAGTGAGTCATCATTTGGAATACATTGAAAATTATGGAAGAAGATTTAATAACTTTTAAAATATTTGAATGGGGTCAGTTTGAATTGCCAAGATCGTCATTTGGTTGAATACATAGAATGTGTTGATAGATTAAATGTGGAAGAATTTTGTGCTGAGGTTAATTAGGTGCTGTGGCCAATATTAGAAAACTAAACTGTATTCTGATGTGATGGATCTGAGTTGCTCATGCTCTGGGGTGAATACAAATCTGGGGTGGTTACAAACCCGAGGCGATTATTAACACTGGTTTGTCCCTGCATATATGTTCTCTCATTCCAGTGTGTTTATATGGCTGCCATGTATACCATGCTATGGAATTTAAATTAGGCAAATTCTTTTCTTTATGTTTTGTCAAAGAGACATTGACTTTACAGAAACTTGTGCAGTATTTTTGGATTTACAGCAAGACTGACAATTTATGGGATCTGCTAGGTTGTGTGGTGTTGAAGCCCTGGCCCCTCCGTACTGAGGGCAGGGAGAGCAGTTCTACAGAATTTCTGGGTGTAAGACCTCTGAATGTTGCTGTGATCTGCCACACACAGCATTGCATTGGATGAGTTTTAGCTGCAGGTGGAGACACCCAGCTGCTATTGGCCACTCCTGGCTCACTGAAAACAGTAAGAGTTTTAACAACACCAGGTTAAAGTCCAACAGGTTTATTTGGTAGCAAATACCATTAGCTTTCGGAGCGCTGCTCCTTCGTCAGGTGGAGTGGAAACCTCACTGAAAACAGTCCAGTGCTCCTCCCCTTTTCTCCTTTAAGAAGTTCAGGCTGCCTATAAATAGTTTTGTTGGAACTGGATTTGCGTCACCCCCCCCCCTCCCCCCTCCGCCAGCACACAGTGAGCTGCTTGAAGTGGTGTGCTCACTGATCAATATCAAAATGGAGCCTCGGCACCAGTGTGACTTCATCTTGCTGGAGGATTGACCATTAAACCTGATGTCCAGTGATGTCTGTGAGAGGCTCAAATTAATTTGGGGTTGGTGGCTTATTGTGCAATGCATTTCTGGAGAAAGTTGAGTTTCTTCTCCACAACCTTTAAAACCAATCGGTATTTGTAACCTCTGCACCATTATCCCTGGAGCTTCCCAAAGATTTATTCTCATCCACACACTGCCCCTTGCTTCTCATCTGAAACAGTGTCAGATTTCACATGTAGGATGACAGCATTGAGCTCAACCTCACCAGTACCAACTGTCTCTCCACTGTTTCTGCTGTCAAGCTGCTTGTCTGATATCATCCATCAGATAGTAAGACATCTCCAACTAACACCGGGAATGTCCAAAGCCTTCGGGGAGGATTTTCTGCCCGTTTACAGCCATGGGGCAGTGGGGGAGGTCCACAACAGCTTTCACGCTGGAGGGATTTCTCTACATGATTGTCCCTACCCCCGGCCAGTGATGTGTGACAACACTGTGCCTTTAAGAAATATATTTGAGCCATGGTTCTTGTGCAGGATTTGTTGTAGCAGCTCTATGCACTCGGAGCCATTCTGTCTACAACCGGCATCCTGCATTATTACTGCAGCAGCATTATTGCCTCTAATTGGTAGAGTGTTTGTTTTAATCTGAACTAATGCTGTTCTGTTATCTTGAGTGTTTTCCCCTGAGATTTTGCAGAGAAGTATGGCGGGAAAAGCCAGCAAAGGCAGCTGGTGAGCTGCACTCCGCTTTTCCTGCCGGAGACAACACTTTGGGTGGAATTTTTCAGATTTTGTTTTTCGTTGTCTTTGGCCCCTGCCATAACTTCTGCTCCTTGCCCGCTGACTCCACCCTCCTCCCTGATCACTGTCTCAGGGCCTTGCATCCTGTTTGTGTTTCAAAAAGCATGATGAGCTGAACCATTTAACTATTCAAGCAAATGCCTTTCACCAGCAAGCTCTGCTTTTATATAAATAAATTTAAGTGTTGTAGGCAATACCTGGTAATAAGCAAGATAAAAAATATGAAGCTGGAGTGTTGTAGGATTTTCTAAGATTCTATCTCTCACCTACTTTTCTTTAGAGTGTAGCTTCTGGCTAGAAACACGGGATCACAGACCGACCACAGCTAACTTTGCTTTCACAACAAAAGCCACACCCAAGACAGAGGAAGAGAGGAGAAATGTTTCTGCCAGAATAAGCAAGAAATTATTTCAGTAACTCTTTGTTATCGAACCATTCTGCTGTGGTTTTAAAAATAAAGCACCCGGGGTAATTTTAACTAAATCCATCTGCCTACTGGGAACAGTGAATGTTAATCGCCTTGCTATCCCGTTCCTTCCGGGAACACTGAATGTTAATCACCCTGCTGCCCCATTCCTGCTGGGAACAGTGAATGTTAATCACCTTGCTATCCTGTTCCTGCTGGGAACAATGAATGTTAATCGCCCCGCTGCCCTATTCCTGCTGGGAACAGTGACCGTTAATCGCCCCGCTGCCCCATTCCTGCTGATGGGGAGATGAGTGTGGGGAATGCACTTGCTGGAAACAAATAGTTGCTTTATTAATGATGGCAAACTGAGATCCTTGCATTGGTTAAGATTCTAATGTGATTTCCAATAATCCACTAATTTAAACCTGGCAAGATTGTCTTCGATAGTTTGATGGCCTGATTCAAGATGCACTGATTCAAGATGCACTGAGTTGCCAGAATTTCAATCGGGGCGATCTGCATCCTGTTGTGCTTGGTGGATTTCCAAGCGATTTCGGAGCTTGAAACTGTTCCTTTATTTTGCCTTACTTGCCCAGATTCACGTACTCGTAGCTGAACATGGGAATCACTTTTGGTTCCTTGCTTCCAAATTAGTCAGTTTCCTCAGTGCCCAGGACAGGTATCTGACAGGTGGATGGTACATGAGAGGGCCTGCCATCGACGGCCATATCCTGCTCACTGGGCCTATAGGAGAAGCAGGATGAGGCTGAGCTTCACTGGACTGGCTGTTGCTGATCTCAGCGGACTTGGCCCAGGAGAATGTGGCTTGCTACTGGCTGTCTGTCATCAACACTTTTTCTGTTGCTTCCAGTCTGTTATGGGATCATCACCCACTGTTTGTAACATCTCTGCTGCTGAGACAGTCTGGCCCAGCCAGCTTGGTGTCACTGTGGTAGGTATTGGTGAGGAGTTGGTGAGGGAGCTGGTGTACTGATGTAAGCAGAGAGCGACGTGAGGTTGAGACTCTTCGCGGGGGGGGGGGGGGATCACATTGCCCCAGGGAATTGGGCGTCGGCAGAAAATGGGTTTTCCGCGATGCTCCAATCACATTCCCACCCAAAACCTGATAATTATTCCAAACGCCTGTTTTAAATGTAATTAGCGGGCTTGAAACCTGATACAAATCCCTCCCACCATTCACCCACCTCCCCAGTGGGATCTGCACCGGGTGGGCTTTGGTGTGGGTCCTGACAATCATCGACCTGGCATGTTGGACCCCAAGGGAAGTCAAGGAGGTGGGGCTGAGTGGGCTCAAGGTGTTGACTTCAGCACTCTCCCCTGGGATGGGGGTCTTGTGGCTGGACTGCCCTTTCTAACCATGGAAAATGTGAAGATCACTGCTGGCATGGTGATTTCAGGATCTCACTGATCAAAATCTTCATTCTTGTCTGTCAATTGTGAAAACTTTGAGGCGGCCTGGTCACTTTACCTCCATGCCCCCTGGACACTTAGCAGGCTTCTAAATCCTAGCAGCACTCCATTCAGCAGAGGGGATTCCCTTTTCTCTAAGAAGCTGTAGCTGTGAGAAGACCCCTTTGACGTCTTCTGGCTGACAGAAGTCAGTTACTTTCACTGCGGGGGGGGGGGGGGGGGGAGGTGGAGATTCCCTTCTCCACAGCTGCTCACTCTGCCCATTCTTTAAACCCAGCATTTATTCCGAGCCTCTGAGTGTTCATAGAAAGCTGAAAGCCTTTGAAACCCCTTCAAATCCTTTGAAATGCCGTGGTTTCCATTCAATTTCAGTTCAGCCCTTTTAACTCTCCATTGATTGACAGCTTAATGCCTTTTAGATAGCATGCAGTCAGCTTTGCATGCTGATCTTTCCCTTCACGGTTGAATGCGTTTCAAGTACACCCCCCCCCCCTTCTTTTTCCCCATATTGTTCCTAACCACAATGTTTACATAAAAGAGGAACTGAAAAGCATTTAGCTGCTTTTGAAGTTGCCTGCAGCTGCTTGTGGTCACAGTTGCATTATGTATATTTTTACATGCTAAAGGTGGATGGAACTCCGGTTTTCCCAGCAGCACTTTTTAAAGTAGAATTGCGACCATTCATTTCCACTGTTCTGTGTAAGAGTACAGAAGTGACTTGGCACGGTGGCACAGTGGTTAGCACTGCTGCCTCACAGCGCCAGGGAGCAGGTTCAATTCCAACCTCGGGTGACTCTGTGGAGATTGCACGTTCTCCCTGTGTTCACATGGTTTTCCTGATGAGTGCTCCGGTTTCCCCCCCCTCAGTCCACCAAGTTAGATGGATTGGCCATGGTAAATTTGAGTTATTATTATTGTCACATATATTGGGATACAGTGAAAAGTATTGTTTCTTTGTACTATACAGACAAAGTATACCATTTATAGAGTAGTTAATGGAGAAGGAAAGAAGAGGGTGCAGAATGTAGTGTTACAGTCACAGGGTGTAGAGAAAGATTAGCTCAATATATGGCAGGTCCATTCAAAAGTCTGATGGCAACAGGGATTAAGCTGTTCTTGAGTCGGTTGGTACATGTTCTCAGGCTTTTGTATCTTTTTCCCGATGGAAGATGGTGGAAGAGAGTATGTCCAGTGTGCGTGGGGTCCTGATTATGCTGGCTGCTTTTCCAAGGCAGCGGGAAGTGTAGATGGAATCAGTGGTTGGGAGGCTGGTTCGCGTGATGGACTGGGTTATGTTCACAACTCTTTGTCGCTTCTTGTGGTCTTGGTCAGAGTAGTAGTCATACCAAGCTGTGATACATCTGGAAAGGATGCTTTCAATGATGCATCTGTAGAAATTGGTGAGAGTCATAGCGGACATGCCGAATTTCCTTAGCCTCCTGAGAAAGTAGAAGCGTTGGTGGACTTTCTCTACTATGGCAATGATATGGAGGGACCAGGAAAGGTTGTATGGGGTTACAGGGATGGGGAGAGGGCCTGGGTAAGATACTCGGCGTCAGTGCAGATTTCATTGGGCTGAATGGCCTCTTCTTCACTGTAGGGATTCTAAAATTTACCCCACCATCTTTTCCAAGGTAGACATTAGCCTCCAAGCTGGAGTCACAGCCTGTCTGGCAGAACCAGTGGCTGTTTTATTGACTGCTAATGAATGGGTGTGCTGCAGTGTCTCTGATATGTGGTGTGCGCCCACTAGTAGACAGCAGAGTGCTGATAGTCTGGGAGGTAACTCTATGCGGGTTAGCCAGAATGCAGAAACCCCTTGAACAGTTGCCAGTTCCTGGTGTGATGGCACATGAGAGAGAACGTTCACTGTTCCAAACAGAGCGGAGAGAGAACAAAGAAAATTACAGAACAGGAACAGGCCCTTCGGCTCTCCAAGCCTGCACTGACCATGCTGCCCGACTCTACTAAAAACCCCCTACCTTTCCGGGGACCATATCCCTCTATTCCCATCCTATTCATGTATTTGTCCAGACGCCCCTTAAACCTCTCCACTGAACTGTTTTTACTATCAATACCAACCCTTGCGTTACCACACCTAGCTCACTTCCTAACTCTCCTGTGGTGCCAATCTTTGGGAGCAATGGAACGAGCACATGACAAGTGCTTCCTCTGAATGAATGCCCTCCTCTGAGGCTTCATCTTCATGGACTGTGGCCGTTGAGAAGAACCTGGAGGAAAGTGAAAGAGAACAGTGAATGGATTGGCTGAGAGAAGCTGGGCAGTTGGAGATGATGGGCATCCCAGTGCAGCTTGATGTTGTCAAGCTGGCTCTGCATTGCCTGTAGAAGTAACAAGTCCGAGACCGCATTCAGAAAATACCCCATCCTTATGAAGCTAGACACACACAACTCTTTTAGTGTCACTCCTTCATGAGCTTGCAACTCCTGTTCCAATATAACCAAGAAGTTGGGTGATTCTGTCCCAGTCTAACGCTCCGTGGTGTTTGTTGCCCCTGTAGAGTTAGTATGCCCTCGAAAGGGGAATGAACATGATTTGGCTTTCTGCTGCATTGTACAAGCCAAAATGGAGAAGCAAGATTTGCATTCATTACTGCTTCATTCTGAAAGCTGTAGATCATAGATCATAGAACCCTACAGTGCAGAAAGAGGCTATTCGGCCCATCGAGTCTGCACCGACCACAATCCCACCCAGGCCCTACCCCCATATCCCTACATATTTTACCCGCAAATCCCTCTAACCTACTCATCTCAGGACACTAAGGGGCAATTTTAGCACAGCCAATCAACCTAACCCGCACATCTTTGGACTGTGGGAGGAAACCGGAGCACCCGGAGGAAACCCACGCAGACACGAGGAGAGTGTGCAAACTCCACACAGACAGTGACCCGAGCGGGAATCGAACCCAGGTCCCTGGCGCTGTGAAGCCGCAGTGCTAACCACTGTGCTACCGTGCCGCCCAACATCACTGTAGTCCATCACTGGGACATGCACTTTGATCTTGGTGCACCTCATTTTTCAGCAGAGGAAGTTTGATGTTTTGTTGGGTATCTTCTCTTACTATCCCGTGAGATGACCTACAAAATAAGCTGGCAAGTTGAAAGAATTTTTGAGCAGTTTCATTGGCTCAAACGTTTACTTCTGTCCCAGGTATCTCGATCAAGGGGTGGGTGGGGGCTGGAGTTGCCGGTCGAGTGGTTGATGCCCCTGATGGATGAATCCTCAAAGTTTTGTGTTGGCGACAATTTTTTCTGAGACTCTGGTTGCCTTATGTTCATTTGAAAATATAAAACTCAGGTCTTTTTAAAGTCCAATATTTCAGTGTATATAGTCCATGATTGTTTTCCTCCATCATCATAACACCTTTAGAAGATTAAGAAAATCAATCAATAGTGCTCCTTGTGTTGCTCCATACCCTTTTCTTGGATTTGACAAGCAACAAAGATAATACCTGTGGTTACCCTGGATGGCCAGAAACTAGATTATGAATGTATGTCTCTTCTGATAGATAGGAGATGTTTCAGGAAAGATTTGTGTGAAAATCTTCTCCAAAGTGGACAGAAGGGATTATACCTCTATAGTTTCCACAAATTGATTTATCACCCTTCTTATGATACAGTAATGGCATTGTAGAAGTCGAGAAGCTGTACCTCTTCTTCACCAATCTTTGAAAAGAGGTCTGAGGGTTTGAGTGAGAGTTCATGGCCACCTGCTTTATAGAGCTCTGCAAGAATATTATCTAACCCCATATGCATCATTGTGGGCGGCACGTTGGCACAGTGGTTAGCACTGCTGCCTCACAGTGCCAGGGGCCCGGGTTCACTCATTCCGGCCTTGGCTAACTGTCTGTGTGGAGTTTGCACATTCTCCCTGTGTCTGCGTGGGTTTCTTCTGGGTGCTCCAGTTTCTTCCCAGTCTAAAGATGTGTAAATTAGATGGATTAGCCATGGTGAATGTATGGGGCTATGGCGAAAGGGTGGGGAGGAGGGCCTGGGTAAGACACTCTGTCAGAGAGTCAGTGCAGACTTGATGGGCCGAATGACTTCTATATGTTGGATAGTCTTTTGTATCTCAGTATATGTTGGTATCAGACCCAATTTTGAGGGATTGTTTTGGTGGTTTTGTCTGATACTTTTGACTCTCTGATTGCAAAGGTTCCGGTAGTGCTCCTTCCGTTTGTCTCGAATAGCAGCATTGTCTTTTTTTATTCTTTCATGGGATGTGGGCATCACTCGCAAGGTCAACATTTGTTGCCTATCCCTAATTGCCCTTGAACTGAGTGGCTTGCTCAGCTATTCCAGAGGGTGATTAAGACTTGACCGTATTGCTGTGGATCTGGAGTCACATGTAGGCCAGACCAGGTAAGGACGGCAGATTTCCTTCCGTAAAGGATATTAGCGAACCAGATGGGTTCTAATGACAATTGATAGTTTCAGTATTGGTGACCATGAAACTATCTTTCCATTTCAGGTTTATTAATTAAGTTTAAATTTCACCAGCTGCTGTGAAGGGATTTGTACCCATGTCCCCAGAGAATTAGCCTTGGCCTCTGGATTACTAGTTCAGTGACATTTCCATTGAGCCAAAGTATTGCTGTCTTCAGCTCTGAGTGGGGAAGGATCATTTGTTTTTGGTCCATGGATGGTCTTGGTGGTTTAGAAGCTTGTTATGTGGGTCTGTGTGTGGTATTGGATTTCATTGACCTTCACTACCACATGTTCTGAGCTTTGGATTTGAGCACTAAGTATTTTTCATTTGCCCATGTGCGGTTTAGATTTTTTTTATGTTGGGCAGGTCCAATGCGCATGGCTAACGGGACTGGGAGCTGAAGACAAAGGTCCCATGCACCTGCACAAAAAGCGAAAACTCAGAAAGGGCGCAAAAACTCCGGTGAGAAGTGAGAGAAACGGGGAGGTTAAAAAAAAACAGGGAGAAATTAAATCCAAGTTCCCAGTAAGGGAAGAAGACAGAAAATAGGTGTGCCTCAATTTTTGTTTCTAGTATCGACGTATGCCGTGACATATAAAAGGTTGGGAACCAGTGCTGTAGTGAGTGCAGCATTGGCTGGTTGAACTGAGGCTATTTGCACATTGAGAAGCAGTGAAAATAATCGAATCTCACCTTTTGAGCATTGAATTTGGAATCAGCACTGGCAGAGGCTTTGCTGTAACTTTTTGATCTCGATTTTCAATTTCCTTACTCCATCTCCTGCCCTCCTTTCTGCTCCCACTATCCCTCTCTCTGTGACTTCTCTCTCTCGCACAAGCCACCTCTCTTGACATTGTCTTCTCCACATCTCTTTGTCTCTCGCTCTCACGCTGTCAAACACACACGGGCTTGCTCTCCTGTCTCGACTCCACTAATGAGATGGTTGTGATACTTTTCTCCATTTCCAGTGAGGTTGGGATTATATTTGTTACCCTGTTCTTTGTGCACTGTTTCTTTATTTGGTTATCGTTGCAGCTGAAAATATCATTTCTTTGGCAGGTATACAACATGTTTCAGCATCACTCTCTGGGAATCAAGATCAATATTCAAGTGACCAAACTAGTCTTGCTTCACAGTCGTCCAGTAAGTATGATGAGAGCAGGAGAAGGCCATTTAGCCCCTGGATTATTTTACACATTCAGTTAAACCAGGCTGACCTGTGTCTTGATTCATCTGCCTGCCTTAGTTCCCTAACCCTAAATACCCTTAACAAAAATCACCCACCACAACATCTGGCATTAATCATTGCAACAGCCCATGGTTACCTGACTGTCCAGTATCCCAAGACTTCTGAGAGATCTGATTGGGTTTATTTTGTGCAATAATTTAATTAGAAAAGCTCAGCCTTTTAATCTATAAAAATGTTAAATCGTTTTAAATTCCTTCTGAATAACGAAACAATTTCATACCACATCAATCCAAATTTTTAACATTTGTAGATCAAAATACAGTGGTTACCAAGGAGCCAGCTAATTACACACCATAGAATTTTGCAGCAAATTTCTTTGTGAAAACCAAAAATTACTTCCTTTGTCAGCTTTTGTTTTGCTTTGACTAGGTTTGGATTTTCCTCATTTGCATAATATTTTGAAAACTTTCTCTTAGGAGCAGCTGTTGATCAGTCATCATGGAGAACGGTCACTGGAGAGCTTCTGCCATTGGCAGTACAAGGAGTTTGGAGTGAAATACCTGGGGAATAACCAGGTACCTGGTGGGAAAGATGACTTCCCAGCCGTGGATGCTGCTGTGTTTGTCACAAGGTATTTGATTTCTGTCTTTCTTAGAACTATTTGTGTTTTTTCTGCTGGTGAATCCAGTGCTTTGGGATCGGATAACAAAAAACAAAGAAAATTATAGCGCAGGAACAGGCCCTTCGGCCCTCCAAGCCTGCACCGACCATGCTGCCCGACTTAACTAAAACCCCCTACCCTTCCGGGGACCATATCCCTCTATTCCCTTCCTATTCATGTATTTGTCAAGACGCCCCTTAAAAGTCACTATGTATTCTGTTTCCACTACCTCCCCCAGATGTGAATTCCAGACACCCACCACCCTCTATGTAAAGAAAAAACTTGCCTTGTACATCTCCTTTAAACCTTGCCCCTCGCACCTTAAACCTGTGCCCCATAATAATTGACTCTTCCACCCCAGGAAAAAGCTTTGGACTATCCAATCTCATCATCTCCTTCAGCCTGTACATCATTAAACACAGCTTGTTGTTGTCTGAGCTGCTTAAATATTTCATCCATTCTTTAGAGAAGGAAATCTTCCGTCCTTACCTGGGCTGACCTACATGTGACTCCAGAGCCACAGCAATGTGGTTGACTCTTAACTGTCCTTGGGCAGCCAGGGATGGGCAATAAATGCGGGTCTGCCAGGGACACCCATGTCCCACGAATTAATAAAACAAATGTGTGATTTTCAAATCTAAATTTCACTTGTAAATATTTCATATCACATTGATTTCACTTAATTCCTGATTGCATCATCATTATTTGCTTAGACTATCTTAAAGAGCCGAATGTACTGGCATGCTTTGTGGTTGGCACATTTTGATAATCACAGGGGAGTTAGGACATTTATTTTTCAAGTTTTATTAAATGTTCAGGTTAGTGTCCGCTGGTGTACTCTATGGGATGTGGCCGAGGAACTCTGTGGGAAGTGACTGAACTGGAAAGCTCAACTCGTCCTCCCTTCTATGCATTGTAACGGATTGCTCTCAGACGGGGGAAATTGAAATGCCCTGTAAGGACTCTGCTAGCCCAAAACTTTGAGATGGATTCGCATGTGGGCGGTACTGACACTTCCCTTTAGGGTTCTTCATTTTCGTATCTTGACTGACTGATCCCACCAGAATACAAGGCCCTTTCCATTTCACTCCTCCATGTCAACCCTATCCTCTGTCCTCCCTGTGATCCCTCTTCAACTTCTTAGTACCCCGGGCCCCACTCCACCCTACCTCACCCTTGCAGGTTCTGAGCCTCTTTGCAAGCTGTCATTCTCCTCTGCCCTCCCACCCCCACCAAGGAAAACCGGTGATCTCAGACTCAACTGCACAAAGCTGAATGTTGCACGTCAACTTTAAACAAAATGTGAACCGGGTATGATGAGATTCTTGAGAGCCGCTGACCTAATCTTGAAGGTAGGACTTTAAAAAAGGTTTTATGCTAATGAGTATTCAATATACAAATATACAAACGTATTACATGTTTGAACCTGCCACAGGACCATGTGAGGTTGACATGCCACAAATACGCCGCTGACTTAACCTCTGCACCACAACCTGCTGACGGGAAATCAATATTTCACATCCTACCTAATTTAGTCACCCTGCACGCCACATTTCCCATCAGCTCCATAAAACCCTCCCCAAGGTTCTTCCTCTCAATCCCCTTGCATCTCTTGCCCAAAACCCTCAGATCTGTGACACCTACGCCTTATATCAACTAATGGGAACAGCTTTTCTTTGTCTATAGCACCTTCAACACAGTAAAAATGTCCTAAGGCATGTCGCGGGTGTTATCAAATTAAATACTGTGCCATATGAGAAGATATTAAGACGACAGGAGCATTAGCTTTGTCCAAGAGACCAAGAGGTTTAAAGGACCATCTTAAATGAAAGGTGAGAGGCGGAGAGATTTAAGGAGGGACTCAGAGCGTAGATTAATTTAAAAATAAATAATTTATTTCATATTTAATATGCACCAAGTAATCTAGCTTATTTCCTTGCTCATTCAAATTGCTTCAGTGACCCGGGAAAGGATGAGTTCTGTGGGATGCTTTTGTGATACTAACCGCACAGATTATCAACGGAATCAAATTGTGGTAAAAACTTTGGATTGTTCAAGATGGCCATTTATAAACGGGAAGTCATTTCCTGTTCCAATTTGTTCTTGTGTTGAGTCTGAGATTCATCCATTTGAAAAGGGTGCTTCAACCAAAGTAGTTTGAGAGCCTCTGATTTAGTTGGTCATCATCATGTTTAGCTTGATCATGCTGGCCACCACATCTTACATGTTTTGCCCTCCTTTGTCAAGACTTGGAACATTCCAGCTTTCAGGAATAATCCTATGTCTCCTCTTTTCCCTCACAATGAACCAATTCAATAAACTGCTTTTCCATTGCCCCCTCCCCCCTTCCTCCCTGTCCTTGCCCCCAATGCCAATTGCAATGAGTTACTTGCCTTTAAGATAGAGACCCTGTGTTACTATCTGGCTATCTGTCCTGCTGGCTCCTGATCCCCACCTCGCCAAATCTACTCATCTGCTGTCACTCTTGAACATTTCCTATCTCCTTTGATCTCTGCAAGCTTATCTCCTCCATGAGACACACATCCTACTTTCTAAATACTTCTCCCCTCCCCACCCCCACCTCCACAGATAAGCTGACATTGGTAATTGTTCTGCATGCATTCTGCACAATCCTCACTGCCCACCCCTACCACCACACATACACCACTCAATACCATTTGAATCACCTCTTTAAAACAAAAGGCCCTCACTCTCATTGAATCTGCCCTCTCAACTATCTCCTAATCTCTAACTAGCCTTTTGGTTTTGAATGTCATTATCTCAGCCTTTCCAAAGCTCCCTATTCTCACTCCTTCACTTTGCTTTTTTCCATTTCAGGGCACCAAAATGACAGTATCTGAGTCAATATTATCATAAACACCAACTTGCATTTCTACAGTGTGTTCACTTAGATAAAATACCTCAAGGGTATTCAAAGGAACATAATCTGACAAACAAATTGACATGACCAAAGTAGGCCACATCGGCAAAGGTGACCAAAAAGATGGGCTTTAGGAGCATCGTAAAGGACAAGTGGAACCTGGAAAGGTTTAGGGAGGAAACTTTGAGGGCTTCTGGCCTAGGCAGCTGAAGGCACCACCTCCAATAGTGGGGCAAAAACATATCGGAATGCAAAAGAGGCTGAAATAAGAGGAGCACAGAGATCTTACAATATTGTAGACTGGAGGGGGTTACAGACTAGGGAGGGATGAGGCCAAGGAAGAATTCCAATGTGAGGATGAATTAAGGTTTGGAACAGAGTTTTGAATGAGCTCAAGTTAATGGAAGATGGGAGGCAAGTCAGTGGTGCGTGGGAATAGTTGAACCTTGAGGTAACAAATGTGAATGAGGGTCTTAACAGCAGTGAAGCTGCGGCAAAAATGGGTGCGATTCTGTCCCGTTTTCACGCTCATTTGGCACTTAGAATTTTTTTGGTGAGATCGTCCCCAGTGACTCTGTAATTAACTGAATATTGAAGTGGGGAAACTGCATTTGGAACTGGGGCAGAGTGTGTTGTGCTGGAGAGAGTGCAGGATCCCTGGTGGGAAAATTATTGTTACGCCAGTCTTTGGAGAAGCAGTGACATTTATTTCACTACAGTATTTTATTCTATTTAAAATTGAAATGAATTTCAAAGCAATAAGCTGGTTCACCATTTTTAAATAAACTGTCTCTCTCGATGCATACGAAAGTGAATTAGGGCGAGGGAGAATTTGGAAGTAAAATGTATTGTTAAAATGTCCCATGAGATAACATAAGAACCTTTGTATTATTATTTGGAGATCTGGGCTAGGAATCCAGAAATTTTCACAAACACTATAGAAATGCCCTTGTGTTTTTAATGTTTTGAATATCTTTGGGATCAATCTTCCTTTAAGAATTCTACAAAATCAGCTGCAGCAAAATGACCTCATCAGGTATTAATCAAAAATCCTCTACTCTTAATATCTTACTAACTCATTCAACTTGCCTTTCTTGTTGTTTCCTGCCTCCAGCGTACCGCCCTCTTGACTTGCTCCTTGGCAGTCTTCCCTCCGCCCTCATCTGGCTCACTGCTTCCCTCTACTGAACATTCACTGTGAGCATGAGGACTCGGGAAAGGGGCAATGAAAGGGAGGAGGCTGTGGGTGGGCTGCAGGAGAGACAGGTGCTGACACAGCTTCAGGTTCCAGGAGTGAATTTTGGTTGTTAATTCCACCTGATAATCATGTCAGACTTGGTTCTTGTCTCTTAATTTCCAGTGGTGGGGAAATCTACCAGGTCTTTGCTCCTGGGCTAAAATGGCAGAAAACCTCATCCATCAGGATATGTGTGGCATAATAATCGAGCACTTGATGGACAGTTGCGTGGGTACGTAGCTTAGAGGGAACATTGCCATTTAGTTCCCTTTTTTATGCACTTATTAAATTTTATTTATTTCCTACCTCTGTAAAGTACTTTGACATTTTACACCTTAAAACAGCTTAAATAAATGCAGATTTTTGCAGAGTCTATGCATGTTTTAATCCAGTTCCTAATGTACATGGTGTCACAGTTTAAACCTGCTTCCAAACTAGTACTAAATCAACAGTTGCATTGCTGCCTGGAAAAGTAATGGGTGAAGTTGGATTTGTTTGTCTGAGTTGTGACGAAGGCTTGCTGTCTGGTTGGAGAAAGCTTGGTTTGCCTTTGGAAGCATCAAAGCTGCTCTGGGAGTGCTTCATGTTGCTGAAGTGGGTGTAATTTGTTCCTAACACTAACGCTCTTCATCTGAATAGTGCAACATTCACTTCTCTGTGGAAGATGTGAATGTGGCAACCAGGGCTGATTATTAACAGTCCACCTGTATGGGGAGGTGATGGCCTAGTGTTATTATCGCTGGACTATTAGCCCAGAAACTCAGCTAATGTTCTGGGGCCCTGGGTTCGAATCCTGCCATGACAGATGTTGGAATTTGAATTCAATAAAAAATATCTGGAATTAAGAATCGACAGATGACCATGAAACCATTGTCGATTGTCGGAAAAACCCATCTGGTTTACGAATGTGCTTTAGGGAAGGAAATCTGCTGTCCTTAACTGGTCTGGCCTACGTGTGACTCCAGAGCCACAGCAATGTGGTTGACTCTCAACTGCCCTCCAAGGGCAACTAGGGATGGACAATAAATGCTGGCCCAGCCAGCGACACCCCTGTCCAAGGAATGAATAAAAAATAAACCCAATTAACAAGTCATCTGGTGACAAAGGACCGTTGATAGATACCATGAATTTGTGGTAGATATTGGGTATTGGAGGAATGTTTTAAGCCATGCTGCTACAGCATGGAATGCAGCTTCTATATTTTAGTCTTGAGTCGAGGTCAGGCTCTTCCCTGAGATGAATGAGGCAACTTAAGGTATGTGTTGCTCCAGTCATGATAAAGGAACATTGTCATTCTCTCCAGCTACATGTGGAGCATGAGTTGTAGTGCTTTAGTTACCAGGAACGGCGTTGAGAGGTCCAGTTGTGAGGAAACTACAAGGAAAACACAAATCAGCGCTTCAGCATCGAGAAAGGTGGTCAATCTAAACTCCAGAACAACATTACCCAGAAAGGACAGCACTAGTTTAGCCCAGCTAAATTGAAAGGCATATGAATACTTGCTATGAGAAACCATTGGGAAGACATGGACACACCACTACTCATGATTTCCATAGTAGGAACAAGTGTGGGACGTTCATTTCTTGAGCTTGTTCTGCCATTCAATTATATCATGTCTGTCGATCTAATCTTAACACAATTTACCTGCCTTCACTCCATATACTTAAAACCCAACATTCAAACCTCTTCATATGCTTATCTAACAATCATATTGGTTTTGAAACTTTCAATTGAATTCATCTAGCCTCAGCAACTGTTTGAGTAAGAGGTTTCCAGATTTCCATTACTCTGTGTGAAGAAGTGCTTTTTGACATTGCTCCTGGCTCTAATTTTATGTGATGACTCTTTGTCCTGGACCCTTGTCCCATAACCACGAGAGGAAATAGGGTAGATTCTGCTTACTCTCTTGATGTGAGCTCCAAGGATGTGATTTCAGAACTTTGTCAGAGAATCTACTTATATATTAGGCAATTTCAGGAAAGAACAGATGGAAAGTACAATTGCTTCATCAATTGCTAACAATCTCATAAATAAGGAAGACGACCAGAGAACTTTCCTCACATTATCGTAAATCTCAGCTGGTTATTAGCTTCATTAACCTGTATCTTCCTAATTGAGTTTAGTCGAAATCATTTACCTCCATTCTTTGCTTTTGCTAACCTAATAGTGGATGTGACTGTTGGTTTTATGTGCAGGTAACTCATAAAAAATGATTTAATAGTGGTGGAAGGAACATTAAGAGCAGAATGAGGCTATTTAGTCACTCGGGCCAATTCAATGCAATTAGATCACTGCGGATCACCCAGCCTTAGCTGCATTTATTTTGATCGAGTTCCAGAATTCCAATACTGTTTTTGGGTGGGGGTTGGGGGGAGGTGCTTCCTGGTTTTACTCCTGAATAACCTAGCTCTTATTTAAGATTGTTTCCCTGTTTTCTTGTCTCTCCCATTAGAATCATAGAATCCTGACAGTACAAAAGGAGGCCATTCGGCTCATCAAGTCTGTACTAAAGAACAAACAAAGAACAATACAGCACAGGAACAGGCCCTTCGGCCCTCCAAGCCCGTGCTGCTCCCTGGTCCAAATTAGACCATTCTTTTGTATCCCTCCATTCCCACTCCGTTCATGTGGCTATCTAGATAAGTCTTAAACGTACTGTTCATGTCCCACCCAGGCCCTATTCCTGAAACCCCACACATTTACCCTGCTAATCTCCCAGACACTAGGGTCAATTTAGCATGGCCAATCAACTTAACCCACACATCTTTGGACTGTGGGAGGAAACTGAAACACCCGGAGGAAACCCATGCAGACACGGGGAGAAAGTGCAAACTCCACACAAACAGTGACCTGAGGCTGGAATTGAACCTGGGTCCCTGGCGCTGTGAGGCAGCTGTGCTAACCACTGTGCCACCGTGCAGCCCATCACTAGAGGAAGTAGTTTCCCTGTATATACCCTAAGAATCATTTTGAACGTTTAATAGACTTATCAGATAACCCCTAAATCTTCCATACTTAAGTGAATGCAAACCAACTTCATGCAATTTAAGGGGAGGCAGTGGCGTAGTGGTATTGTCGCTGGACTAGTAATCCAGAGATCTAGGGTAATGCTTTGGGGACTTGAGTTCGAATCCCACCATGACAGATGGTGAAATCTGAATTCAGTAGAAGACTGGAATTAAAAGTCTAATGACCATGAAATCATTGTCAATTGTCATTAAAAAAAAGCCATCTGGTTCAGTAATGTTCTTTAGGAAGGAAACCTGCTGTCCTTACCTGGTCTTGTCAATGTGGTTGACTCTTAAATGGCCACTTGGTTGATTCAAACAGTCTTGGGTGTGCATACAGCACAAGGACTGCAGCAGTTCAAGAACCACCTTCTCAAGGGCAATTTGGGATAGGCAACAGCTGTGAGCCTAACCAGCGGTGACTACATTAAGAATGAACAATAAAAGAAAGTTGGTCTTTTATCCCTGGTATTATAGTGGAAATCTGTGCCGCAATCTTTCTAATATATCATCCTGAGGTGCGGTGTCCAGAACGGAATGCAATTACTCCAAAAGGGGTTTGGCCAGGGCATAAATAAAGATTTATTATTCGGCTCCCTTGAGATAAAGGCCGTTTTCATGATTGTGCCTGCCACTAACATTTAATAATTTGTGTGTGTGGATTCCCATATCTCTTTGCTCCTCCATAGTTAGTGGTTTCTCATCATTTGGAAAATACTCTGATTTATTATTCTTGGTTGTGAATTGCATGATCTCACACTTGCTTTGTGCACTTTGCCCTCTGTCTGGGTTTCTGAAAGATCAGCTCAGGAGAAGATTTTCCCCAGGCCCTATGATCGAAAAAGTGGGGTCCTCCTGTACTGAGCTACAGATTGTGTATGGTCATGAAAGAAAAAGTCCTAAATAAAATAGGATCACAATGCCTCAATTCCCTGATTTTAATCCAGGGATGGATTAGATGTATTGCATTTATAAGTTCCTGGAGTGCAGGATAAATATCGACGTGGGTTCCTGCTGCTCACTGCTATCCAGTTTACCATGTTTTTGAAGTGCAGGCAAGGGTCGGCTCCACTTTTATCACCTGCTGACACTACCTGTCCAGGGTCAAAATGAACAATATTGAGGAGGGTGAGGATACCTGTGTAATAGTGCAGCTAGGTGAGACACCATGTTTAGAGGATGGGGAGGGATAGAAAGGAAATTCATGTAGATTCTGGATTTGTCAATGTTCTGAAAGAGTAGACTATGAGGGTGCTCCTACCAGCTTGGCAGAAAATCTTATGAAGTGTTCCGAGAGCAGTACTCACTGCTCCTGTCTCCCTGCCCCCATGGAATCTTCTATTGTCCCTCAATATCCAGAAACTCTCTCACAAGCAGACATTATCAACGTGCAAAATTGAGCTGCAGGAAAAGACCGCCTGCCCCACACCTTGAACATCACCCCATCCATCCCTTTTTATAGATATTTTGTAGTGGTTTGATACAACGTACTGGCTTGTTTGGACGTTTCGGAGGGCATTTGAGGGTCACCAACTTTTTGCATGTGGATTGATGCCAGACCAGATTGTGGGGGTCTGTGAACCAGGAGGAGCTTTATGACAATCGACAATGGTTCCATGGTTACAAACCTTTGACTAGCTTTTTTTAAATTTCAGGTTTATTTAATTTAAATTCCACCAGCTGCCATAGTGCAATTTGAACCCCAGTTGTTAGCCTGGGCCTCTGGATTACTCGTCCAGTGAGATTATCACTATATCACTACCTCCCCTAAAATTTGGCCTTAGTTTGATCTTTAAATTTGACCTATCAGCTGACCTACCATTAACCTTTGCATATTTTGAAGTCTCTTTCAATTTGATCCTATTCTGAACTTCCCTATTCAGCCGTAGGTGATGCATGTCTGGTGGAATTCCGCTACATTTACAATGTAAATATCTGCAGAACGTGTAACATGCCGGTTAGTCCAGCTTCACAGAGATTTTAAAACGGCACCCCGATCATCGTGCTCTCTCACCCGATTCAATGGGTCAGGGCCTAACCTGCCTGCAGCTAGCGGGAGCGGACAATCTCCCCCTCCCCCAGTTTCTCAGTTCAGTTTCGCTAAATCAAGCCCTTATAAATTACCTTTGATTCAAAACACTCGTCTTAGACCTATGTCTCTGTCTATCAAACTGAACATGCAATTTAATGATGTTAAGATTGCTGTCATCCATAGGCTCCTTATGTGAAGTTATTGTTTCTCTCTTGAGCTACCAACACAGGCCTCAGCATCCCTAGTCATAGTGCACTGTGCTGCAGGGAATGTGGTTGGACAACTGCAGATTAGGTCGGGACCTAGATACCGGCTCTGCTAGGATGAGTTCCTGTGATAGATGAGACCTGCCTCTCCTTGAAGGGGTGGATGTAAGTGAGGAAACCTTTACCTGGTCTCAGTAAGTGTTTTGGGGTAAGTGGTGGAGGTCCCTATTGGGTGTGCCCTTACTCGCTTGCTGAAAAATCCCAAAAACCTGTCGACTACAAATAATCCACACTTTTGTGATTCCTGGACAGGAGTTATATGTAGCAAGCTAACTGCCATGTTAGAGTCCCACACAGGAGTCATGAGTTGTGACCTATAAAATAAAAAGCTTTTGACAATGTCTCTTTAATCGTTGAATCCTTTTATGCCATGATAATCTCAGGATATGCCTTCTGTACCAATGGTAATTTTATCAGTTAGTCAAGTGCAGTACAAGTTGCATACTGGATTTGATAGTCCAGCTGCTTTCCATGTGGTGGCTCTTGCAGGATGATGTGGAATTGCTGGCATTGGACTGGGGTGGGCACAGTAAAAAGTCTCTCAACACCAGGTTAAAGTCCTGATGAAGGAACAGCGCTCTGAGATCTCGTGATTCCAAATAAACCTGTTGGGGTTAACCTGGTATTGTGAGACTTCTTTCTCTTACAGGATGATCACATTAAAATGTGACTCTAATTGGATCAGTGGTTCGTTCCCAGGTGTAATTCGCTAATTGGTCCAAAACTAATTCTATAATCCCATGTCCTTTGGTTAAAACTTTGTTGGAGCTGAAGATAATTAAAATTTCATGTGCAATTTAATTGAGTTCTTCAAGTGACATTATTCACGAGAAAATACATGATCTCTTGAGCATTAAAAAAGATGATTTTGATAGAGAAATCTGACATTGCTGCTTTCTAGTGTTTGGGACAGCATTCTAATTGTCTAAACGTTTGGCTGATGAGGAAACTGATGTGAAGTTATTGGTTCTGTGTCATTTTTTAATATAATTTTGTGCTCTTGGCGTTGAGGGACCAATGTAGCTATGGGGCATGGGGTGGAGCATTGACTGCATTGTTTTAAAGGCACTTTGTTTTAAAGGCATTGTTTTAAAGTGCCTTTAAAACAATGCAGTTAATGCTCCACCCCATGCCCCGTAGCTACATTGGTTCCTCAACGCCAAGAGCACAAGGTAAATGTTTCATCATTTTTCACTTTAAGGGACAGTAGAAAATGTATGTCCTTGCTGCTTTGTTTCATACATTCTTCCCAAATTATTATGCATTCTTGAGATGTAAACGATACTGGCAAAAGTTTATATTGCCCATTCATTTGGTGCCCTCGGGGTGTTAAGATTTGGCCACATTGGCCTCGACATTGCACTGGAAATGATCACTGTTAATAAGAATTAAATTGGACAGTACCTCCAGGCATTTCACTTGAGCAGTTAAACATAAATTGGGGAGTTCCAGTTTGATTTGCCTTGTTTCTCCACATGCTTGGCTACACTGGTACAGCAAGACCATGAAGTTAAAACAGAAAATGTTGGGAAATCTCAGCAAGTCTGACATCATCTGTGGAGAGAGAATAGAGCCAACGTTCTGAGTCAGGATGACCCTTCGTCAGAGTGGCTGGATCTTTTGTTTGAATGGCATGAGTGAAATCGCTGGCAATTTATGACAGTGATTTTTCCCTCCAGTGACCTGACCTGCTGATTCCTGGTTTGCAGCTTACTATACTTTGACTGTGGTTTGTACATTCCATATCAAAGTTCCTGGTCTGTTGCTAGCAACCTTCCTGCTGAGAAAGTCATTCTTGACAGAAAATAGTTGGTCCATAACAATTTTTCTGAATCAGTGAAAAATGATGAAACATTTACCTTGTTTAGCAATTATATTAATGAAATAAAGGTAATAAATTTGTCATGAATGAAATTATCCGATACATCTGATTGATCTGTAAAAAAGGCTAACTATGATGAGCCATCAGTGATTGGTGGTTAAGGATATTCATGTGACTGAGTGTTATGTTTCAGGTCAGAAATTCCGAAGTGTTGAATGGAGCCTGCCTGGATCATAAGTTTTGCATCTTGAATTTGGCTAGGATAAGCATGATATGTTTCACTTCAGATATGATTAGAGTCATAGAGGTTTACAGCATGGAAACAGGCCTTTGTCCATGCCGCCCTTTGTTTTGAAACCCCTTAGCTAATCCCAATTGCCCGCATTTGGCCCATATCCCTTTATACCCATCGTACCCATGTAACTATCTAAATGCTTTTTAAAAGATAAAATTGTACCCGCCTCTACTACTACCTCTGGCAGCTTGTTCCAGACACTCACCACCCTCTGTGTGAAACAATTGCCCCTCTGGACACTTTTGTATCTCTCCCCTCTCACCTTAAACCTATGCCCTCTCGTTTTAGACTCCCCTACCTTTGGGAAAAGATATTGACTATCTACCTTGTCTATGCCCCTCATTATTTTATAGACCTCTATAAGGTCAGACCTCAGCCTCCTACGCTCGAGAAAAAAGTCCTAGTCTATTCAGCCTCTCCTTATAACTCAATCCATCAAGTCCCGGTAGCATTCTAATAAATCTTTTCTGCACTCTTTCTAGTTTAATAATATCCTTTCTATAATAGGATGACCAGAATTGCACACAGTATTCCAAGTGTGGCCTTACCAATGTCTTGTACAACTTCAACAAGACGTCCCAAGTCCTGTATTCAATGTTCTGACCAATGAAACCAAGCATGCCGAATGCCTTCTTCACCACTCTGTCCACCTGTGACTCCACTTTCAAGGAGCTATGAACATGTACCCCTAGATCTCTTTGTTGTGTAACTCTCCCCAACACCCTACCATTAACTGAGTAAGTCCCGCCCTGGTTCAATCTACCAAAATGCATCACCTCGCATTTGTCTAAATTAAACTCCATCTGCCATTCGTCAGCCCACTGGCCCAATTGATCAAGATCCCGCTGCAATTGGAGATAACCTTCCTCACTGTCCACCAATCTTGGTGTCATCTGCAAACTTACTAACCATGCCCCCTATATTCTCATCCAAATCATTAATATAAATGACAAATAACAGTGGGCCCAGCACTGATCCCTGAGGCACACCGCTGGTCACAGGCCTCCAGTTTGAAAAACAACTCTCTACAACCACCCTCTGGCTTCTGTCAAGAAGCCAATTTTGTATCCATTTAGAAAGCTCACCCTGGATCCCATGAGATTTAACTTTATGCAACAACCTACCATGCGGTACCTTGTCAAAGGCCTTGCTAAAGTCCATGTAGACAACATCAACTACACTGCCCTCATCTACCTTCTTGGTTACCCCTTCAAAAAACTCAATTAAATTTGTGAGACATGATTTTCCACTCACAAAGCCATGCTGACTGTCCCTAATCAGTCCTTGCATCTCTAAATGCCTGTAGATCCTGTGTCTCAAAATACCTTCCAACAATTTACCCACCACAGATGTGAGGCTCACTGGCCTGTAGTTCCCAGGCTTTTCCCTGCAGTCCTTTTTAAACAAAGGCACAACATTTGCCACTCTCCAATCTTCAGGCACCTCACCCGTGACTATCGATGATTCAAATATCTTGGCTAGGGGACCCGCAATTTACTCCCTAACCTCCCATAACGTCCTGGGATATACCTCATCAGGTCCCGCAGACTTATCTACCTTGATGCGCTTTAAGACTTCCAGCAGCATCTTCTTTGTAATATGTACACTCCTCAATTGGGTGGCACGGTAGCACAGTGGTTAGCACTGTTGCTTCACAGCTCCAGGGACCTGGGTTCGATTCCCGGCTTGGGTCACTGTCTTTGTGGAGTTTGCACATTCTCCTGGTGTCTGCGTGGGTTTCCTCCGGGTGCTCCGGTTTCCTCCCACAGTCCAAAGATGTGCGGGTTAGGTTGATTGGCCATGCTAAAATTGCCCTTAGTGTCCTGGGATGTGTAGGCTAGAGGGATTAGTGGGTAAAAATGTAGGGATATGGGGGTAGGGCCTGGGTGGGATTGTGGTTGGTGCAGACTCGATGGGCCGAATGGCCTCTTTCTGTGTTGTAGGGTTTCTAAGATTCTAAGATTCTCAAGGCATCAATGTTTAATTCCCCAAGTTCCCTAACATCCATGCTTTTCTCAACAGTAAATACTGATGAGAAATATTCATTTAGGATCTCACCCATCTCTTGTGGGATCCGCACATAGATGACCTTGTTGATCCTTAAGAGGCCCTACTCTCTCCCTTGTTACTCTTTTGCCCTTTATGTATTTGTAGAAGCTCTTTGGATTCTCCTTTGCCTTATCTGCCAAAACAATTTCGTGTCCCCTTTTTGCCCTCCTGATTTCTCTCCCAACTCTACTCCTACACCCCCTACACTCTTCAAGAGATTCACTTGACCCCAGCTGACTACGTATGTCATGTGCCTCTTTCTTCTTCTTGACGAGGGCCTCAATATCCCGACTCATCCAGGGTTCCTGACTTCTGCCAGCCTTGCCCTTCACTCTAAGAGGAATGTTTTTACCCTGAACCCTGGTTAACACACTTTTGAAAGCATGCCATTTACCAGACGTCCCTTTTCCTTCCCACAGACTCCCCCAATTAACTTTTGAAAGTTCCTGCCTGATACCATCAAAATTGGCCTTGCCCCGATTTAGAATATTAAGTTTTGGGACAGATCTATCATTCTCCATAGCTATCTTAAAATTAATAGAATTATGGTCACTGGTCCCAAAGTGATCCCTCACTAACACTTATGTCACTTGCCCTTCCTTATTTCCCAAGAGGAGGTCAAGTTTTGCCCCCTCTCTAGTCGGGCCATCCACATACTGAATGAGAAATTCCTCCTGAATACACTCAACAAATTTCTCTCCATCCAACCCTCTAATACTATGGCTCTCCCAGTCAGTGTTGGGAAAATTAAAATCTCCGACTATTACCACCCTATTTTTCTTGGAGCTATCTGTAATCTCCTTACATATTCAAATGACCCACTAGGGAGCTTTTTGGGATGTTGGCCTATATCGCGAGGGGGATAGAATATAAAAGCAGGGATGTCTTGATGCACCTGTGCAGGGCATTGGTGAGGCCGCAGCTGGAATACTGTGTGCAGTATTGGTCCCCTTATATGAGGAAGGATATATTGGCATTGGAGGGAGTGCAGAGAAGGTTCACCAAGTTGATACCAGAGATGAGGGGTTTGGATTATGAGGAGAGGCTGAGGAGATTGGGTTTGTACTCGTTGGAGTTTAGAAGGATGAGGGGGGATCTTATGGAGACTTATAAGATAATGCGGGGGCTGGATAGGGTGGAGGCGGAGAGATTCTTTCCACTTAGTAAGGAAGTTAAAACTAGAGGACACAGCCTCAAAATAAAGGGGGGTCGGTTTAAGACGGAGTTGAGGAGGAACTTCTTCTCCCAGAGGGTGGTGAATCTCTGGAATTCTCTGCCCACTGAGGTGGTGGAGGCTACCTCGCTGAATATGTTTAAAGCGCGGATGGATGGATTCCTGATCGGTAAGGGAATTAAGGGTTATGGGGATCAGGCGGGTAAGTGGTACTGATCCACGTCAGATCAGCCATGATCTTGTTGAATGGCGGGGCAGGCTCGAGGGGCTAGATGGCCTACTCCTGCTCCTATTTCTTATGTTCTTATGTTCTTATGTTCTTTTATCAAATAAAGTTTAATTAAGAATATAGATAACATGTATGGAAAGAAAATGAGCAATAACTTTCATCAATTGCAAACAAAAACAAAACAACCACAATAATGTATAACCCTTAACAAATGTATCTAAGATGTTCTAATCAAACCAACACCCTCCATAGTTAAAACCCTTTAAACAAGTTCAACACAGCAAAGACTAAAGCTCAGGTGATACTGAAATTGAGTCCTTTGATGGAGAATTGAAAACTCTCTGTCTTGTAAGTTCTAGTAGTCCTCTTGACAAACCCAGAAACAGTTTGAAGTCAGACCAGCTTCCTAGAACTCCAGGTAGACTCTGGTCAAGCCACCAACAGATTTTCTATTCCCTGAAGGCATGACCCTGTTTTCAGATAACCAACAGAATTGCCAAATAAAAAAGGGGAGAGAGAAGCAGTTCTTTTCAGCTTGCTGTCCCTTCGAAAGCTAAAACTTGCAGCACAGAACTGAAAATGAAAGAGCTCCTGTCAACCAGATTTCTTTCTAACAATGCAGGGTCATAAAATCTAATCTCAGAAAGCCCCTGTTTAAGCCACTTAATGAGCAATAAAAGGGCTCTCGTAGACAACCCAGCAGCAATGACATCAGCTAAAGCTGTGAGCTACGAGAACATGATTTAAAAAAAAAACTCTTAAAGGTACACCAACACCACTTTATGTGACTGTATTAGTGTCCTCTGACAGCATAACAGCTTCATGAAAATGTGGTGTAATTTTCAGTGAGAAACATTACAAGTTTCAATGGTAGGGCAATAAAGAGGTGGTATTCTATTGAGATGTGTGATATACATGAAGACAAATGGAAATTGCAGCATATTTTTTTTACAATGAGTACCGAGCCAAGAATGGATGTGAAAGTGGACGAGAGTGTTTTTTGTTGTAACAGCTGTACAAACAATACAAGTCTGTAAGAACTCGTGACAGAACCTGCTTTAGCCCAGGATGGATGTGATATTTAAACGTTACATGACGTGCAAAGCTGTAGTTTGTCATTTCAGACAATGACTTAGTCTAGTTGTTACAGTTTAGTTGTAGAATCACTCCTTTTCATTGAGTTATAGTGCGGCAAGGATGAGAAAAGGAATTACAAGGTTAGCACAAAACTGATAGCTTTTGTCATTGAGTTTTTTTTTCGCGTTGGTTGTTCATTTTGTAATTTTTCTTCATTACAAAAATTAGGATGTTTTTCCATTGAGTGAGTTTGCTCTCTAGGAAAGATGATCAATTAGAACTCATCTGAGTTTGCACCTAAGGTAGTTTTAGCAGTGAAGGTTAAGCTAATGACCAATTAAATACGTGTTCCATAAGCCTTACCTGTCTGGGATCTGGAATTATTTTAATGTAAAGTTAAGGTTTCCCACTGCTTATCCATCTGTGGTCCATCAGCAAAACTGTAAATCCTGAGAGAATGGTAATGCATCTCCAGATAGTGGGAAGTTGCCTGAAGTGAACGTCAGCAGCTAAATTGTCCAGCCTGATTCAAGGACTCAGGCACTGCCTGATTTGTAACTTGGTGTCATTTGAACCAGAGCTGTTGTCTTTTATGGGTGTCATCAATCTATTAGTTTTGAAATTCAAAGTGTGTCTGTCTAGTTTGTACTACACAAGCAGATGATTTTTAAAAATTAAATTCTTGAATAGTTCTGATTCAGTTCTTTGTAATGATTTGTTTAAAGAAACAAACCTTGAAGTTGCCAATTTCCCACACAGACCAATGCAGTTTATAGCTAGCACCACACTGGGGCTTCCCTTCACGTTATACCTCGTCTGCTTACAGCCTCCCTGAGCACAGCACTGCACAGCTCAGTCTAAATGCCAGTGGATTCTTTGCTTAATGATGGCACGGGGAATCTCATTCTTTGCTGAAACTTGCCTTCCCTTCTTCCAATAGCAACATTCAACCATTGAACACATTGGCTGAAGTTAAACCCCCATTAAACAGGTCTCTCAAAGGATTTAATAAACTCCATTTTGATGGGATTTATACCCAGTCAGTTTTAATACTTCTCAGGCTGTTGCATCTCTCTGTGAAAGCTCTTTAACAGACAGTGCAGTAGAAATTCTTTACTCGTTTCACTCACCTTTGTTAATGTGGTGTGAAGTGGTATGACTAAAGAAACGACAAAACATGGGCCTGGCTCAACTAATGTTTCCCACCAATTTTAATGCCTAAGTCTGCCCAAGGTGCATCATAACAAGTGCTCATTTAAATCAAGGGTAAAGAATTGGGTAAAGTGGAACAACTTGCTGGAAATCTGAAATAACAGCAGAAAATGCTGGAAATGCTCGGCAGGTCAGGCAGCATCTGTGGAGAGAAACAAAGTTAATGTTTCAGGTCGATGACCTTATATCAGCATTAGATTAGCTCACTTTGAAAAGGCAGCACTTGAGTAGGCAGCTCAGATGAGGGGAATGGGATAGATTAGCTTGAGGGACAAAGAGGAAACACTGTATAGTGACATCTTGCGATTCAGTAGGTAGTGCCCCAGCGTCTGAGTCAGAAGTCTGGGTTCAAGACCTATTCTAGGTTAATACCAGCCTGTTAACCCTTCCAAAATTCCCCACTACTTCCTAAAGAGGAAAATGTATTTGTAAAGATACAAAACAAAAAGTTACTGAGTTCTGAGAGACCTCGAAAACACAGCTTGCAACAACTTTGCATTGCAGAGTGCAGGATAGCGAGCCAACCCCACGGCGCAGGACAGTGAACAAACACCAGCAGGACCTTGGAGGTTTGATCGATTACTGGTATTATTTAATGTTCTCTTTGAACTGCTGTGCATCCAGAGTTTATGACTGCCTTTCGTAAAATCTCAATTATAGTGTAAGGCAGAACTTAATAAATGGGAAGGATTTAACTGCAGTTAAATGGAACTCATTGACTCCATAAATCTACTGGTTACAAGCTAATTCAACAAAACGGACACCCCGATGGGTGCAATTTTCCTAAAATACTCCAAATGTCAGAGAGACAAAAAGGTGCTTGAAATGTTCAGCGGGTCTGGCAAAATCCATGGAGAAAGAAAGCGAGTTAATGCCTTGTCAGAATGAAATGCATTTCCACTAATCGAGGTTTGTCGGACAGAATACACAATGGAGAAAATGTGGGCCAGCTCCAGGATATTCCATTCGATGCTTTGGTTGGGTGAGACTCTACTCAAAAACATGTAATCGTACACTGAGACCATTGGTGTGATGTGCCCTGTGCTTACTCCTTGAAAGGGCTATTAATTAGTCCCATTTCCCCAGTTCTTTCCCCATAGCCCTGCAATTTTCTCTCCTACAAATATTTAGCAAATTCCCTTTTGAGGCAATGCATTCCAAATCATAACCACTTGTGTTTTTTTGTTTAAAAACATCTCTTTGACAAAAGAACCAGGAGGTGAGACAATTATCTGAAGTCTGTCAGCATCTGTGGAAATCGGGTCTGTGACCTTTTCATCAGCACAGTTTACTGTTTTCATTTCAGGTTTCGAGAATCCACAGTATTTTGCTTTAGTATTTGAATTCTGACCGCTAGTTCCTGACATGTATTGAGGAACTCAGGGCAAGCATCCCACAAAAAAATTGTTAATGTCAAACCAGCAACTAGTTCTCCATGGGTTGTAATTATCTTGAGATAAATTACCTACAATCCAAAATTCTCTTCTCTCCTTTAATTAAATTGGACTGAACTGCTGGGCAGAGAAGGAACAGATGCTGCATGATTCTGTACTGTTGCTGGGAATTCCATCTGTCTGTTGGCTGTACGTCTGCTGTGTTATGAATGATGTAGTTCACTGTTGCTTATTTTTAACATATAGCTTTGGGAATGTTTTAAACAGTGGGGATGTTGTGTCCTAGTTTATAAATACTCGGTTGAAACAAGACTTTATACCATCAGTTTTCCCTGCTGATGTTCCAATATAGTGTTAGTTTTCCAGCAGCTGGATCCATTGTTCAGAATCCTGTCAATCCCAAGTGTGCTTGACTTTAGATTTATTTGGACTGCTTTCCCGGTGTGGCTGATACAACCTTTGACCAATGGAAAATGACAAGTGCAACAGGGCTGCTGCTTTTTAGATTCAATCTGCCTGCCATTCCCCCAATTTTATTGATTTTAAGTGGGAATTGTTGGCGTGTTATGGGTTTCATCTAAGAGGTATAGGAGACTTTCCCAGGAACCGAATATGTTACATCGAGTAGACTTTTAGTAGTTACTGAAGTTCAGTCACTGTCAAGGCCAGCATTGTTGCCCAGCCCTGATTGTCCTTGAGAAGGTGATGATGAGCCATCCCAATGAACCACTGCAGTCCATGTTTTGTAGGTACACCCACAGTGCCGTTAGGGAGGTAGTACCAGGATTTTGACCCAGCGACAGTGAAGGAATATATTTCTAAGGTCAGGATGATATGTGCCTTAGAAAGGAACTTCCAGGAGGTGATGTTCCAATCCCTAAGTTGCCCTTGGCCTTTAGGTGGTGGAGATTGCAGCTTTGGAAGGTAATGTCAAAGGAAGCTTGATGAGTTGCTGAGGTGCATCTTGTAGCTGGTAAGACTGCTGCCAATAGGCAGCAATGGAGGAGGAAGTGCATGTTTATGGTAGTGGATGGGGTGCCATTAAAGTGGGCTGCTTTGTCCTGGATAGTGTCAAGCTTTTGGCGTGTTGCTGGAACTGCACTCATCCAACAAGTGGAGAATATTCCATCACACTCCTGACTTGTGTCTTGAGATGAGGGACAGGCTTTGGGGAGTCAGGAGATGAGTTATTCACTGCAGGATTGCTAGCCTGTGATCTGCTCTTGTAGCCACAATACTTATGTGGCTAGTCCAGTTCAGTTTCTGGTCGATGGTAACCCCTGGGCTGATGATGGGGGTGCATTTAATGATGATAACGCCATTGAATGTCAAGGAGAGATGGTTAGATTCTCTCTTGTTGGGATTAGTCATTACCTGGACTAAATGTTACTAAAACTTGGATGTTATTCATGTCTTGTTGCATATGGACAGAGACTGCTTCACTATCTGAGGAGTTGAAAAATGAACTGAACACTGCACGCTATCCCTCCTCTCTTGGATCTTTCCGATTCTTTCGATAGTCATCACCCCATTCTTATTTTTGTGGAACTGTTTTAGTTCCTTAGTTCCTTTTCTGTCTATCCCAGTGCAGCTCTACCTAATACCAACTCATTCTGCCCACATGCTCCATCTACAGCGCACTCTTGTTACTCAACCACATGTTGTCTCCCCAGTGACTGAAGAGGCCACTGCTTGACAGAAATTGGGTGGGCAGTTACAGTGGCCTGTAGATACAGCCAATATAAAAACAAACTCAGCAAGTCAGGCAGCATCTGTGGAGAGTTAACACGGGCGATTCCCGACCCTGTAGCTCCGGGCACAAATCCGGCTGGGCCGGTGAATTTGGCGAGAGGCCCAAAATGAGATTTGCTCCCAGCCTGTTCCAACTGGCATGATCTTGTCCAGAAGGGGCGAGAACCTGATCCAAACTCATTGCATTGATTTTAATCTCATTATTGGATTGCGATTGGGAGCCAGCCGATCCACCCAGCGGGAATTGCACTGTTTCCAACCCCCCGGAGACCACTCCCTGTACCCATTGAGTCTAATGTGACCCTCTTTCAGAACTGGGAAATTGAACTGCCTGATATATTTATAGCTTGTGCTTTGATGACATTGGAGCTGGACTGGACATTTTTAATCGGCGATTTGCCTGGGGAAGCCATTGTAGCTTTCCCATCAGCCCCGCCTAGCAGGGATAGGAGTCAGGACCAGAATGTGCCCAAAAAGCCAAAAGTGCTTTCATTTCTGTTTAGAATTTCCTTGTGGAGTCAGGAGGAGCAGACATATTCCTTCAGGTCCCTCTGGAAATGTTTAGGCACCCTGCCTCTGAATTGTCCTCCCCAACCCCCCCCCCCCCCTTCCCCTCCCCCTTCCCCTCCCCTCCACCTCCTCTCCCACCCCTCCTCTAATTGGGATGTCCTCACTCCTTTGATTTTATCCAAGTAATGTTCGTTCTGTCTGACATTGCACTGTCCCCTATGAGCCAGCTGATGAATGCCCTGGGCTCTGGGTTAAGGTGAATTACTGACTGAGTCTGAGCCAGTGAGGCCCAGGATTGCATGTTGCTGAGTTTGAGATGATTTCCTGCCTGTATCGACCTTCACCCTCCTACTTCCCACCTGGTTAATCCAGGTGAGCATGAGCTACCTGTGACCTAGTCGATGATATTCATATCTGGTGCTTTGAAGTGTGGTGGATGTGTCCAATAGAAGATTTTTTATGGTAAAGATAGATACACAATTCCTCCAGGAGTGTCCCAGAATGGACATTAAATATTCCCCCATAACTGCAGATGGTACAAGTTAGATATCAATGAGACTGCACACAAATTAGGCTTCACCTGTAATCAACTAGCTTTTCGCAATTTGCATAGGCCTGAGGCTTGCCCAGCCCAGCCCAGATAGTACTTGGAGCAGTGAGAGTTAGTTAACTGCTGGCATTTAGGGACTTCTGGCTGCTGGCATTTGCCCTCTAATAACAAAGGTAGCTGCTCTGGGTTCTGTCACCTTTGGCCCTCTATGATTAGAGGGGAACTGTGGGACTTATTCTGGGCACCTCTTGAAATGGGCGACTTTTCAGTATCGGGGAAGGTAAATACTGCAGGTGATCCAGGGATGCCCTTCACCTCATTACCCAATAACCCTTAACATTCTCCTGCTGTAGGGGAAGGGAGTCAACCTGCCCTCGGCTAATGGCCGAGACACCCTGGGATGAAGATAAAGGAGGTGGAGACCTATGATGCTTTCTCCATCCCTTCCTCCTGGACTTCCATTTGAGGACTAAGAACTGCATTGTGTTCAAAATCCTGGAAAATCAGCATTGTTGAGTTGTTTTAAGGAAACAATCAAACCAAACTGATCCAGGGTTTAAGCATAAGGTCGTGATTGTAAACTAAAGGCAACAAAAACCATTTAGGAGGAATATCTTTTCTGTAAGGGGAGAGTATGTGGAACAGATGGAATAAGAAACTGCCATGGGTTTCAATAAGGAACTAAACCGGTTCTTACCTTATAATAGGAGTCAGAATTATTAGAAATACTAAAAGGGCTTTGTCTGTCTGAAATAATTGAGTCACTCAGCCAAACTAACCGGCCAAATCAATGGAATATGAGGGGGAGGATGTCCTGATGCTTGGTCAAACTGCACCTTGGGTGTGTTGTCCACCCACCTTGGTCAAGAGAATCGTGGTCAATGGTACTGGAAGATGCAAGGCCATCTTCTAGTGCCAGAGGATTGCATAAATGGAAAGACTGGTAAAACCTGACCTTTCAATCATAAAGCAATGAATCAAAGGGACTTCCTGGAGGATAGCACGGTGTGGAAAAGAGAAGTTACTAACACTGCTTCAAATTATAATTGATAGACAGGTCGAGGGGGCAGGTTCATATGAAGTCACATTTGGCATTGATATTTGTTTTTTTTTACACACCAATGAACTAGGCAGTGTATAGTGACAACAACCCTAGCATCATCATGATCATCATCAGCCTATGTTCATTCCTCATCATCAATGTCCTCCATCTCCACCTAAAGCATTCCTGTCAAGCTGAGTGATTTACAGAGTGAAGGGGGAAAAGATAAGCACCAAATATGAGTGAGGAAGTGAAACAGATTAACAGCACTGCAGTAGAAGGGAATGGGGGCAATTCTCTCGGCCTGCTGTGCAGCTCTAGCAGTGTAATAGGCCCGGAGGCATCAGCAGAGGTCATTAGCCAGCTCCCAGAAGATGATTTTTGGAATAATCAGCTGATTTAAATGTTTAAATTTCATAAGCGGGCTCGGGACCTGAAGTCTCCGGGCCCGCCAACATCTTCCCTCCCCGCCAGGAGTGGTTCACTCCAGCGGGGTTTACATCAGCTCCCCATGTGAAGGGAACTGGTAGCTGACTCCACTGGAGTGAACAGAGGCCATGAAGGTCCAGTGTAAGGGCGGGGGGGGGGGGGGGGGGGGAACAATCCCCCCCCTGAGCAGTCCAAGCATGCCCTCTGGCACTGCCCAAGGGGCACCTTGGCACTGCCTACTGGGCATTGGGTAGTTCCAGAGGGCTCATTGGGGGGAGATCAATGGAGGTGGGAGGATCCCGCTGTCACTCTCCATGGGGATCAGTGGCAGAGGGAGGGAAGGGGGTGAACATAGAACATAGAACATTACAGCGCAGTACAGGCCCTTCGGCCCTCGATGTTGCGTCGACCTGTGAAACCAATCTAAAGCCTATCTAACCTACACTATTCCAATATCATCCATATGTTTATCCAATGACCATTTAAATGCCCCTTAATGTTGGCGAGTCCACTACTGTTGCAGGCAGGGCATTCCACGCCCTTACTATGAGTAAAGAACCTACCTCTGACATCTGTCCTATATCTATCACTCCTCAATTTAAAGCTATGCCCCCTCGTGTTAGCCATCACCATCCGAGGAAAAAGGCTCTCACTGTCCACCCTATCTAATCCTCTGATCATCTTATATGCCTCTATTAAGTCACCTCTTAACCTTCTTCTCTCTAACGAAAACAGCCTCAAGTCCCTCAGCCTTTCCTCATAAGACCTTCCCACCATACCAGGCAACATCCTGGTAAATCTCCTCTGCACCCTTTCCAATGCTTCCACATTTTTCCTATAATGCGGCGACCAGAACTGTACGCAATACTCCAAATGCGGCCGCACCAGAGTTTTGTACAGTTGCAACATGACCTCATGGCTCCGAAACTCAATCCCTCTACCAATAAAAGCTAACACACCGTACGCCTTCTTAACAACCCTATCAACTTGGGTGCCAACTTTCAGGGATCTATGCACATGGACACCGAGATCTCTCTGTTCATCCACACTACCAAGTATCTTACCATTAGCCCAGTACTCTGTATTCCTGTTACTCCTTCCAAAGTGAATCACCTCACACTTTTCCGCATTAAACTCTATTTGCCACCTCTCAGCCCAGCTCTGCAGCTTATCTATGTCCCTCTGTAACCTGCAACATCCTTCCGCACTGTCCTCAACTCCACCGACTTAGTGTCATCCGCAAATTTACTAACCCATCCTTCTATGCCCTCATCCAGGTCATTTATAAAAATGACAAACAGCAGTGGCCCCAAAACAGATCCTTGCGGTACACCACTAGTAACTGAACTCCAGGATGAACATTTCCCATCAACCACCACCCTCTGTCTTCTTACAGCTAGCCAATTTCTGATCCAAACTGCTAAATCACCCCCAATCCCATGCCTCCATATCTTCTGCAATAGCTTACCGTGGGGAACCTGGGTGATCGTGGTTGGCCATCTGAGTTGGGGGGATGGTGTGTGGTCGGGACTGGCGGGGGGGCGGGGGGGGGGGAATGGGGGTTGGTTTTGCCAGGGAGCTGGGGGTGCGGGGGGGGTTGAAGGGAGAGGGGCTAGTTGGGGTTGGGGGAGTGTGGGGCAGGGGGAGGGGTGGAGAGAGACATTGGGGCTGGCTTGGATAGGTCTGGGAAGCCAGCGATTGGGGAGGGAGGGGTGGTGGAGGGTTAGCAAGGTCAGCGATCGCGTGTTTGTGGGGCTGGCCAGCATGGTCTGATCTCGGCGCTGACAGATTGGCGCATGCACAGTGGCCTGCTCAGCGCAATGCTGCCGGCCTCTCCAGTGGCAACAGGCCCCACCCGCTGATTTTTCAGTGCGAATCCTGCTAGGGCACTCTGCAGTACACAGAGTGCAGAAGATTCATTCCGAAAATCACACTAAAAACAGTCAATGGAGTTCCTCGTGAATTTGGCACTTTGAATTTCTTTTGGAGAATCGCCCCAACATTTTTGAGGAGGTTTTAAAAGAATTGAAAACATGATGACATCATGGGATCTAAGCTGTGATAGTATTATTTATGGGTCATTTGGTAAATTTAGTTACTTTGGAGGCGTGGTAGAAATCCCACCCAAAGTGTCTTTTGCACATTTCCCCAGCTGTGCTCTCCCAGCTGTGCTTCTCTAACCTGTCACAGAACTTGGGAATTTACTGACGAGATGAGATTGGTGAGAAATTAAGAATTGAAGTTTTTGGTGAGTGCACATTCTGCCACAACATTTAAACAAAACAGCAATCGTAGATGGAAGATTCACTCTCTGTTGTCCTTTCTTTAGGGTCTGTTTTTAGCTTGGAACTGGATCTGCTGTGCCAGAATTCCCAGCTCTGCTTTCTCAGTGTGGTGATGGACCTGGCCAAATCTGAATGCAGATTTCTCGATCCTGCTAATTCAGAGGCTCAGGATCATCCCATGAGATAGTCTTGATTGATCACAGATAGTTCATCCGCATTTTCAGTGTGAATCCTGCTAGGGCACTCTGCAGTACACAGAGTGCAGAAGATTCATTCCGAATCTCAATGTCACCTGCTGTGATGGAGGAATCACTAAAATGTCCAAACTCATTGACAGTGAAATGCATTACTTCAGAAACCCTATTGGAATCTTAATCCACATCTTCCATCTCTATTGTCCTGTGAATTTAACTTCTCAAGTTCCATTTAGCATTTCCAACATGGATACCATCCAAAGACACCTATGTCAGACTCCTATTTGTTGACTACAGGTCAGCCTTCCATACCATTATTCCGACAAAACTCATCTCCAAACTCCATGTCATGGGGCTCAGCTCTTCCCCCTGTGACTGGATCCTGAACTTTCTAACCCACAGACCACAATCAGTAAGGATAGGTAACAACACCTTCACGATTATCCTCAACACGGTGCCCTACAAGGCTGTGTCCTCAGCCCCTAACTATACTCCTTATACACCTATGACTGTGTGGCCAAATTCCCTTCCTACTCCAACTCGATTTTTCAAGTTTGCTGATGACACCACCGTAGTGGGTCGGATCTCAAACAATGACAAGGCGGAGTACAGGAAAGAGATAGAGAATCTGGTGAACTGATGCAATGACAATAATCCTCCTTGATGTCAACGAAACAAAGGAGATAGTCATCGACTTCACGGTCAACCGCAACACCAGTGCTCCGCAAGGCTATGTCCTCAGCCCTTATTATACTCCTTATACACCTTTGACTGTGTGGCCAAATTCCCCTCCAACTCAATTTTCAAGTTTGCTGATGACATCACCGTGTGGGACGGATCTCAGACAATGATGAGACAGAGTACAGGAAAGAGAGAATCTGGTGAACTGGTGCGATGACAATAATCTCCCTTAATGTCAACAAAACGAAGGAGATAGTCATTGACTTCAGGAACCGTAGTGGAGGGCATGCCCCTGTCTACATCAATGGGGACGAAGTAGAAATTGTTGCGAGCTTCAAGTTTTTAGGTGTCCAGATCAGCAATAACCTGTCCTGGTCCCTCCATGTGGAGAATATAGCTAAGAAAGCCCACCAATGCCTCTACGTTCTCAGGAGACTAAGGAGATTTGGCATTTCTGCTACAACTCTCACCAACTTCTACAAATGTACCATAGAAAGCATTCTTTCTGGTTGTATCACAGCTTGGTATGGCTCCTGCTCTGTCCAAGACCACAAGAAATTACAAAAGGTCATGTGTGAAGCCCAGTCCATCACTCAAACCAGCCTCCCATCCATTGACTCTGTCTACACTTTCTGCTCCCTCAGAAAAGCAGCCAGCATAATTAAGGACCCCACGCACCTCGGACATGCACTCTTCCACTTTCTTCCGTCGGGAAAGCGATATAAAAGTCTGAGATCACGTACCAACTGACTCAAGAACAGCTTCTTCCCTGCTGCCATCAGACTTTTGAATGGACCTATCTCGCATTAAGTTGATCTTTCGCTACACCCTAGCTATGACTATAACACTACATGCTCCACTCTCTCTTTTCCTTCTCTATGTATGGTATGCTTTGTCTGTATAGCGTGCAAGAAACAATACTTTTCACTGTATACTAATACATGTGACAAATTAGATGAGGGAGAGGAATTGGAAAGGTGAGTGCCCGCAAGGGTCAGGCGCCCCTATAGCAGCTGAAAGAAATGCTGCCAGGTTACCTATATCACAGAAACAGCTGCAGTGATGAAACATACAGGGGAAGCTCCATAAAAGATGCTGCTTGCTGCCCCTGCATGCCGGCTACTCTCTCGTGTCTCATCCTTATCCTATTGGATGACATTAACACTCCTGGAAACTTGCTGGGTCTCACCAAAGAATCCTGCAGTCTGTATATCCTGCCTTCTCATTCCTGAGTGTGTGATGAGGGCTGAGAAATTCCTGCAGAGAGAGTGGTACAGTTGTGAACAGGCATGTCTCACTCTGGCTCACATGGCCTCCTACCAGAGGGTAAATCTGCGGGGCCTATGAGACCATGAGTGTTGTGCTGGGGACAAGAGCCATTCTCCTGCAATCCACCACCCCCCATCTCACCATCCATTGTCCAGCCTTCCCACCATCCCATCATTTCCCAACCGATTATCCCCACTAATGAGGTTAACTGCACAAAGTGAAAGGTACTCGGGCTTAAGATGAACTATGTTTTAATGGTAAAAGTGTACAGTTGCCGCCCCCTTCTCTATAACTTACCTTTCTATATTTCACCCGTGCTCCTGCAACTTTTTAACTTTTTGAGGTCTCCCATTCTTCCTAGGTGTTCCCCCAGACATTGTAAGTAGAGGCAGCTTGCTGCATTCCATGGCCTGCGATTCCCTTGGCAGATGTCCTCTGGGAGGTCTGAACCTGGAGGGGCCCAGCCAGCCTTCGGGTGTCATTGGTGATGCCATGTCACCGTGCTCTTTCTGAATCCCAGTAGTTGCGTTAGTATCAGGTCGGGATGAAGGAACCTCGGAGTTCACTGTTATTCGGCAATGCCAGTCCTGGACACCCTGCATAGTCTGAGCAATGTGGGCGATACTGTCAGCCATGGTGACTGGGCCAAGTTCCTTCCTGAATGCTTCTGCTCAGGCCACCTGGGCCTTTGACGTGCCCGTTTGAATCGTGGGCATGCTGTCTTGGCCCTCAGCAATGGACAGCACAGAGACAGGCCTTGGACATTGTTGGACATTGCTCAGATCTCTTGCCCCAGGTTCTCTACTGTGGCCGCCACCCTTGCAGCGTTAGCCTGGGTTGCACATATTGCTGGCATCATCCCTGCAACAGAATCTTGGTGGACACTTCCAGATGGCTTTGCAGTTGCAGGAAGGTTCCGGACACTGCCTACTGATGTGCATGCCTTACTGCATCTGTAGCAGTGTGAGGATGAGCTTTCCCAGAGAATCGACGTCTGCATTTGGGGCAGTTGGTTCCTGGGATCCAGCAGTCCTCCGACTCTCTGCTTGCTTGGAAGTTCCTACCTCCACCCGATGTGCAGCAGCAGCTGTTTGGTTGCTCACCAGAAAGTGCCCAGAAGCCTGACTGCTAAATTTCCCACCAAGGTGCGTGTATCTGTGCTGGAGGATGGTGCAGGTCACAGCAGTGTCAAGAATTCAGTGTAATTTAGTATATATAAATGATTTGGAGGAAAATGTAGCTGGTCTGATTAGTAAGTTCACAGATGACACAAAAATTGATGAAGTTGCGGATAGTGAAGGGGATTGTCAGAGGATACAGCAAGATATAGACCAGTTGGAGACTTGGGTAAGGAAGTGAAAGATGGAGTTTACTCCGGACAAGTGCGAGGTAATGCATTTTGGAAGATCCAATGCATGTTGGAATTATGCAGTAAATGGTAGAACCCTTAAGAGTACTAACAGGCAGAGAGATCTGGGCGTACATGTCCACCGATCACTGAAAGTGGCAACGCAGGTGGATAAGGTAGTCAAGAAGGCATACTGCATGCTTGCCTTCATTGGCTGGGGCATTGAGTATAAAAATTGGCAGGTCATGCTGCAGCTGTACGGAATCTTAGTTAGGCCTCATTTAGAATATTATGTACAATTCTGGTTGCTACACTACCAGAAGGATGTGGATGCTTTGGAGAGGGTACAGAAGAGGTTTACCAGGATGTTGCCTGGTGTGGAGTGTATTAGCTATCATAGAAATCATAGAAACCCTACAGTGTAGAAAGAGGCCATTTGGCCCATCGAGTCTGCACCGACCACAATCCCACCCAGGCCCTACCCCCATATCCCTGCATGTTTACCCGCTAATCCCTCTAACCTACGCACCTCAGGACACTAAGGGGCAATTTTAGCATGGCCAATCAACCTAACCCGCACATCTTTGGACTGTGGGAGGAAACCGGAGCACCCAGAGGAAACCCACGCAGACACGAGGAGAATGTGCAAACTCCACACAGACAGTGACCCAAGCCGGGAATCGAACCCAGGTCCCTGGCGCTGTGAAGCAGCAGTGCTAACCACTGTGCTACCGTGCCGCCTATGAGAAGAGGTTGGATAAATTCGGTTTGTTCTCAATGAAACGACGGAGGTTGAGGGGTGACCTGATAGAAGTTTACAAGATTGAGTGGCATGGACAGAGTGGATAGTCAGATGCTCTTTCCTAGAGAAAAGTCAAGTACTCTGGGACATAGGTTTAAGGTGCGTGGGGAAAAGTTTAGAGGAGATGTGCGAGGCAAGTTTTTTACAGAGGGTGGTGAATGTCTGGAACGCACTGCCCGGGGAGGTGGTGGGAGCAGGTACGATAGCGGCATTGAAAAGGGGCAACTAGACGAATACATGAATAGGATGGGATATGGACTGCGTAAGTGCATACGGTTTTAGTTTAGCCAGGCATCATGATCAGCGTAGGTTTGGAGGGCCGAATGGCCTGTACCTGTGCTGTTCTTTTCTTTGTTCTTTGTCATCACTGTAGCTGTGGTCCAGGGTGCTCTGTGGGGTTGGACAAGGGAGTGTGACCATGGATGGCCTGGCTTCATTGAATGGTGACCCTAGAATAGAGAGGACATTGGAATCATGATAGTGTGAAGGATGTTAAACTCACTTGAGATAAGGATGAATGTGCTTTAGACTCTCTCGTACTTGGGACAGCCTGACCTCGCTGTTGACTACCAACCACCCTTGGCTCTCCGCTGTGATTTCCAGGGCCCATTCTTCGAAGGGGGTTAGGACTGTTAGCGCGGGTACCCCCCACCCCCCGTTTGGGAGCTTTATGTCAGTGCCATGTGTGGGATCTGGGGCAAGTTTGTGATGAATTTTGATGGGTGTCAGGGGGAGGGAGTGAGACTGATGAGGACCATTAGGTGGGTTAGTGGTGGGAAAATAGGGGGTTCTGAGAGAGGTGCTGCTAGACCGACTTGTTGAAGGCTAGAAGTACTTATTGCAACATGGCTGCAATTAGGGTCGGGAATTATGCCAGGGGAGGACAAGTAGGTACTCTTGCAGCAGGTTGTTGATTTTTTTCCTGCACTGAACGGCTGTCCTCCGGGCCAAACTGTTGCTGCCACCAGCACCTCCCAGGCTTCTACCACCAAGTTAGCAAATAGTCTCCGGAACAGGGTGGTTCTTCTCTTCTCGATGGCATCCAACATCTGGCCAACGTCAGCACCCAGGAAACGCGGGCTGGTCTCGTTACCTGGTGATGTGACTGTTGGGTGTGCAGGGAACGTTTTTAAGCTGCTTGCTGCTCATTCAGATGATTCCCGGCTCCAGCGAACCAGCCGTCGCTAGAGTCGGAGAATCTGCGTGGTTCACACTGGGGCTCGGCTAGCCCATTTGAATAGGATGGGTGGCTTCTGAACATCACTGCCAATGGCAGCGCGATGCATTCCTGCTTTCCCGTTGGTGGGAGCACTTCGTCTCAAAATGGGGGAATCGGGCCCTATGTCTTTGTGTCTGTCAAACTTTGTGCAATTGTGCTCCTGTGTACTGACGGACATAGAAAATAGGAGCAGGAGGTGGCCAGTCGATCCTTTGAGCCTGCTCCGCCATTCATTGTGATCATAGCTGATCATGCAATTCAATATCCTGATCCTGCCTTCCCCCCATATCCTTTGATCCCCTTCGCCTCAAGTGCTATATTTAGCTGCTTCTTGAAACATTCTCTGTTTTGGCCTCAAATACTTTCTGTGGTAGTGAATTCCATAGGCTGACCATTCTGAGTGAAGAAATTCTTCTCATCTCAGTTCTAACATGTTAGCGGTGACATATAAATACAATTGATTGTTGAATAGTATTTTAGATGTAATCTTAAACTGAAGTCCCAATTTTGTCCCTTTTAAGTCCCTTTGGACTTCAAATCTCCCATGGCACTCTTTGAAGAAGATGAAATTCTTGTATTTTGGCCAAACCTCACTGAAGTAGATTATCTTGTCAGTTATCTCATTAATATTTGAGAGAGCTTGCTGTGCTTAAATTTGCTGCAACGTTTCCTACATTACACTTCAAAAATATTTCATTGACCGCAAAGTACAATGAAAGGTCCAGTGGTTGTGAAAGGTACTATATAAATGCAAGTCTATCTTTCTTAGTGATGAGTGAAAAATTACAATGATTCTTCCTGATGCGTTTTCTCATTTGAAAGCACATTGAGCCCATTCACCATCGCCAAAAGCCCCTTTGGCAGTGAAGGGAATTTGAGATTATAAAATGTAAATGTGTTATTAACAAAGTTTTGAAGAAACTTCTGCTCAAATAGAATTTACTTGTGACTTTTCCAGTTGTAAATAATTTTTTCTCATTCTTTGCCATTAAGATTTGGGATAATGTAAGAAACATTTATATTATTCGCATAATTTCAAATACACAATGTTTGTAGAAAGCAGGACCACACTTAACCTAAAACTTGAAAATTTCAAACCTGGGATGGTTAGCTTGTTATAAAAACAGAATAGCTGGAACTGCTCAGGTCTGGCAGCACCTGTGTCGAGAGAACAGAGTTCATGTTTTGAGTCAAATATGACTCTTCAGAACTTATTGATAGATTTTTGGAGGCAAGGATCTTAAGGGTGACAAGGTGGGTAATGGTGTTAAATCAGGGATGATCTAAATGGAAAGTGAGAGCCTCAGAGCTGAAAAGCATCCTCCTGTATCTATCATTGAATAGGTGGCTCATAATCTTATACTGGCTTCAAAAAAATTAAATCTTTATGTGAAGGATATGCTCATGGGTGGCACAGTAGTTAGCACTGCTGCCTCCTAGCACCAGCTTCAATTCTGGCCTCAGGTGACTGTGTGGAGTTTGCGAGTTCTCCCTGTGTCTGCGTGGGTTTCCTCTGGGTGCTCTGCTTTCCTCCCATGCTCCAAAGATGTGCAGACTAGGTTTATCATGCTGAAATTGCCCCTTAGTGTCAGGGGGATTAGCAGGGTAAATACTTGGGGTTAGGGGGATGGGGCCTGGGTGGGATTGTTGTTGGTGCAGGCTCAATGGGCCGAATGGTCTCCTTCTGCACTGTAGGGATTCTATGATGTTCCTTTCCACTTATGTAACTGGTTGGTGGTTATCTGGGAAATGCATTTCTAAATAATGACCAAAGTATTTACGGAACAAAAACATTCCATTCGACCCAACTGGTCTATACTGGCATTCATTCTCCATGGACATCCCCACCCTCCTTTATCTCACACTTATCAGTGTATGCTTCTATTCATTTCCCCCTTGTGCTAACTTCTCCTTAAATGCATTTATGCTATTTATCTGTATTGCTCACTTGGATTTATTAATGCTGAACGCAGCAGTTTGGCAATGAATTACAGCTGTGAATGTGCACTGTGATCTGCAGGTGCTGGAGAGCAGTGAGAGTCACAGGTGGGACCGGGGGTTTCAGGTGCTTGTTCCACTTTGACACCAATCTGCTCCTTTGGCTTGGAATAATCTCCATTTTGCACTGTGTGCTGAGAGTTGCATCTGGTCCCAGCAAAGAATGTTTCAGCCCATGTGAAAATGGTAAAGAAAAGATTTGAACCTCAAGACACTTGTGCAACCTTGTGAAAGAGGCCAAAACTGTGACAAAGCTTCTAAACCAGATTAAATAAAGCACCTAAGAGACTTCTAATTTAAATCTGCATTCCAGCATGATGTAATACTGAGAACTTTGGGAAGATAAATACTCAGAAAATGTAAAGTCATGGATGGTTTTATACATAACGACTTGAAAAGGTTCACAGAAAATTGAACACTGATGAGAGGATTTGGCTTAAATTCTCTGTGCAGCCTCATGGACATTGGGCCAGTTCTGGGCAAATATGTCTGCACTAGCTCATACCCCAAGGTGATTGTTCTAAGATGGTTCTACAATAAATACTGCATGTGCAGATAAAACAGCTTTAGGCAAATTTTGAATAGCTCCAAATCCCAAGTGTAGACTGAATTTAAGCCAAACCTGGGGCAATGGGGTGAATGTGTATTTAAGTTTTCTCTGAATAAAGATGATTTGTAACAGTGCTGATGGCTGTGCGTCACCGGGCTCTCTCGGGATCACCTCCATTTGAAGGGCAGGCTGCCATGGACTGATGGTTTGGCAGCCACACTGACTAGAACCCAACACACTGACTGCCAATACAGTCCCAGCATTGACTGCCAACTTTCTCTCCAGTGGCTCAACAGCAGACCTGTCTTCCAGTCCATGCAGTGTGGTACATAACTGTAGCAAGAAATCTCTATTTTTCACATTTATTCACTTTTAATAACTTACTGCTGCTATTGTGCTTACTGCGTGCTGTTCGCAGTATGAGATCACTGCTTAGAAGCTCGATTGCATTTTTGAATGTAGGTTGGAATTGCAGTTCTGTACTTTCAATAATGTTCTTTTAATCTATAGTTTGAGCACCAGTGAAAAAATATGGTATGAGAAATTATACCACAGAAACCATAGAGGTCCTCTATAAAAATTGATAGGAGGGAATTAAATCTGGAAATTCTCAGAAAACAAGTCATATGGATTTAATTTTGTTACATGGGACTTGGCAATTCAAGTATAACATGGCACCAAACACTCCAAATAACACTGAGAAGTTCGAAAACTTAATGCTGGACTATCTGAACCTTTTGTGGGAAGTGTGAAATGGGAGACAGCGAATTGAGCATCCGATTTACCTTTCCCTTCCCCTCCCCCTCCACACGATTTATCTCCACTACAAAAATTAAACCTTGCACCACCACATCCCCAAATGGAGTGCTGCAGTGTCGCAGGTGCTCTCTCTCGGATGTTGAAGTAAGTACCTGCCTGCCGCCTTAGGAGGATTTCAAAGATTCTATTTAAAGAAGAACAGGCGTTCGGATACAGTCAATACAAAGAATAAAGAAAAGTACAGCACAGGAACAGGCCCTTCGGCCCTCCAAGCCTGCGCCGATCATGATTCCTGCCTAAACTAAAACCGTACGCACTTACGGAGCCCGTATCCTTCCATTCCCATCCTATTCACGTATTCGTCCAGATGCCCCTTAAATGCCACTATTGTACCTGCTCCCACCACCTCCCCAGGCAACACGTTCCAGACATTCACCACCCTCTGTGTAAAAAAAAAAACTTGCCTTGCACATCTCCTCTAAAACACAGAGGATTGCAACAAATTGCAGAAAGATATTAAACTTGCAGAATGGGTAAATAATTGGCAAATAGCGCTCAACACAGATAGCGTAAGGTAGGAAGAAAAGGGAGGTCACTCATTACTTGGAAGGTGCAAGGATAGGTGGGTTAGAGTAACAAAGGGATCTGGGATTACAAATGCACCAATCGCTACAAGTTGTGCTGCAGGTTAGCAAAACCATAAAAAGAAAATCAAGCACTGGGCTTGATTTCAAGAGGGATAAATTTGCTCTGAATATCCTCCTTTATTTTTTCCAATGCACTCTTTCTCTGTTTTATTTGCATTTAGGCAGCTTGGGTCTCTAGTTGATCCCTCCCGCAAGGTTGTATCAGGCAGAACATGGACAATACACATTGACTGAAATTCTCTGGCTGTTCATGCTGGCGGGAACTTCTGGTCCCGTCGATGGTGCACTCCCGCTGCGGGTTTCCTTGTGGTGTGGGGTGCAGTCAGTTGGAAATCCCACGGGCAGCATAGTGGCACAATAGTTAGCACTGCTACCAGGGACCTGGGTTTGATTCCAGCCTTGGGTGACTGTCTGTGTGGAGTTTGCACGTTCTCCCCGTGTCTGCGTGGGTTTCCTCCCACAGTCCAAAGATGTGTAGGTTAGGTGGATTGGCCATGCTAAATTGTCCCTTAGTGTTTCAAGATGTGTAGGTTAGGGGGATTAGTGGGGTAAATACTTGGGATTATGTGAATAGGGCCTGGGTGGGATGCTCTGTCGGAGAGTTGGTGCAGACTCGATGGGCCATGTGGCTTTCTTCGACACTGTAAGGATTCTATGATTCTATCCTGTTGGTGACAAATGCCCCCCCCTTCCCCCATCATCAAATGCCAAACACTTGCCATCTCTGTTCCAGCACATTGATTTAGTGATACCAACAGGGTTCCACTTTAGAGAAAGAGGTCAGAAATTCTCAGAACTGGTGAACTATATCACATGGTACTGCAATGACTTGTTGCATATATATAACATATTTTGACATGGTAAAACATCCCAAGGAAATTCACTTCCCAAGGAACTTCACAGGAGTTTGACACCGACCCACCTCAAGAATTATTAGGATAAATAACCAAAATCTTGAACAAAATATACATTATAAAAGAGTGAGAGAGGTAGAGAAGGGAAGAGGTTTAGGGAGGAAGTCTCGGTGCTTACAACCTCAGGAGCTGAAGACATGGCTGCTGAAAATGAGCTGTTGGAAACTGGGGACGCTCAAGAGGCCAAAAGTGCAGGAGGGTTGAGATTTCAGAGAGCTGGAAGTAGTTACAAAGATGGGGAGAGGTAAGGTTATGGAGGGATTTGAAAACAAGTATGAGAATTTTTAAATGGAGGCATTGTCAGATTGGGGCCCGGTGTAGGTCAGTTTGCACAAGGGTAATAGGTGAATGGGATTTGGTGTGGGTTGGGGTACAGGCAGCAAGGTTTTGATTGACCTGAAGTTTAAGGAGGGTGGGAGGCCAGCCAGGACAGTGTTGGGGATAATTGAGTCTGGTGGTGATGGTCATATGGATTACAATAACGGTAAATTGTCCAGAAAGACATCTAGAACAAAGAATAGTACAGCACAGGAAAAAGCTCTTTGGCCCACCAAGCTTTCCCCGTCACATGATGCCTTTCTAAAAAAGACCTGTTGCCTCTATGCGGTCTGTGTCCCTCTATTCCCTGCTTACTCATGTATCTGTCAAGATGACTCTTAAACATTGCAATTGTATCTGCATCTGCCACCTTCTCTGGCAGTGCATCCCAGGCACTTACCACCCTAAACAATGGGTTGGGAGGCTTGAGGAGCAAAACAGGAAAGGGGATTTGGGGATGGAGCTCAAGGAATGTAAAAATTAGTTTTTTTGGAGGCTTTTGAAAATGGAGAAGATCTGGTAATATGAGGGACTGAGGTGGAGATTTCCAGAGAGGTGGGGTGTAAAATGTATCATGCTACGCAGAAATAAGAACTTAACAGATTTAGAAAAAAACTGTGCCTTTTTAAAAGGAACAATGTTGATCTTTAAGATGGCTGGCTCAGGTCAAAGGACTTGTCAGGGTGTCAGTCTTTCCAAAGGCTCTGAGTGGGTTACAAGCGTACATACACAGGCATGAAGAGACTTGGTAAGGAGTCTAACAACACCAGGTTAAGGTCCAACAGCATGTGTATGCTGTGTATGAGCAGATCTCCCACTCACCTGACGAAGGAGCAGCGCTCCAAAAGCTAGTGGCATTTGCTACCAAATAAACCTGTTGGACTTTAACCTGGTGTTGTTAGACTCCTTACTGTGTTTACCCCAGTCCAACATCAGCATCTCCACATCATGAAGAGGCTTATTCAGTGAGTCCTCAAACAGACACTGGCTTTCCCTGAAGATGTGAATTTTAACCCCTTTTGAACACTACAGGTGGTAAGGAGTCTTCAGATTACCGCTTGTCTTATTTGGAAGATGACTTGGCATTTTGTCCAGGTCACATGATACAGTGGCCCTTTTGGCTCTCTGTTAAAAATAAAGCAGGAAAACTTAACCTGTAGTTTCAGATCCATCTTGAAACAGGCTTCAACCCAGGGAGAGACAGAGGAAGGCACCTGGAAACAATCAAGAGTTCTTCTGTAAGACATGAATAATGTACCAGAAGTGCTGAGAAAAACATGTTTTAGTGAGGAGTTGAAGGAAATCAGCATTAGTAGAGAAATAGTTTTGGGGAAATTGATGGGATTGAGGGTGGATAAATCTCTAGATCCTGATAATCTTCATCCCAGAATACTTAAGGAAGTGACCCTGGAAGTAGTCAATCCATTGGTGGTTATTTTCCAAAATTCTTTGGACTCTGGAATAGTTCCTGCAGATTGGAGGGTAGCTAATGTGAGCCACTATTCAAAAATGGAGATAGACAGAAAACAGGGAACTATAGACCAGTGAGGCTAATTTCGGTACTGGGGAAGTTGCTGGAGTTCACTATCAAGGATTTCATAACTTGGCATTTGGAAGGCAATGGTAATCAGACAAAGTCAGCATGGATTTACAAAGGGGAAATCATGCTTCACAAATCTATTGGAATTTTTTGGGGATGTAACTGGTAGAGTTGACAGGAAAACCAGTGGATGTGGTTTATTTTGACTTTCAGAAGGCTTTCGACAAGGTCTCACATAACAGACTATGATGTAAAGTTAAATCACATGGGATTGCAGGTAATATCTTAAGATGGATAGAAAGCTGGTTAGCAGATGGGAAGCAAAGAGTTGGCATAAATGGGTCTTTTTCTGATTAGCAGTCAGTGGCTAGTGAGGTTCCACAGGGATCTGTGCTAGGACCCCAACTGTTCACGTTATATATTAATGATTTGGAAGAGGGAACTGAATATGTTATCTCCAAATTAGCAGATGATAGAAAGTTGGGTGGGAGGGTAAACCTAGAGGAGGATGCAGAGATGCTTCAGTGTGATTTGGACAGGCTGTGTGTGTGGGCATGTGCATGGCAGATGCAGCATAACGTGGATAAATGTGAGGTTATCCACTTTGGTAGCAATAATAGGAAGACAGATTATTACTTGGTGTAAATTGAGAGAGGTTGATACTCAATGAGACCTTGGAGTCCTCATGCATCAGTCGCTGAAACTAAGTGTGCAAGTACAGCAGGCAGAAAAGATTGCCAGATGCAGAGCACACAGTGTGTCGTTTCCCCGCCCCCCCACACCACCACCCCGGATCGTGGTTGCAGAGTGCACAGCTCCTGCTCCCAATCGCATTTGTAGAGCACGCAGCATTGGCACACCCCCTTGACACTGAGCAGTTGGCATTGCCAGTGTACCAGGCTGGCACTACCCAAGGGGTAGCCCCTGCCCCCCCAAACTCCAACATTTATTCAATAACAAACTTATTACCTACCTCCCTTCATTACCCCTCTCCCTTTGGAAGAGTCATATTGATTGGAAACATTCACTCTTTTTCTGTCTCCACAGATGCTGTCAGACCAGCATTTTTCTTTGTTTCCGATTTCCACCATCCACAGTTGTTTTTTTCCATATGCTTCCTCATGACTTACTGGACCTGCTGTCTATAACTTTTTGTTTCATGTACAAGGACACCCAGATCCCTCTGTACTGCAGTATTTTGCAGTCTGTCTCTCTTTAAATAATCTGGGTTTTTTTCCTATCAAAGTGGCCATCACATTTTCCCGCATTATGGTCCATCTGCCAATTTTTGCCCACTCAATTAACCTATCTATATCCCCTTTCAGACTCTTTGTATCCTCCTCAACTTGCTTACCTACACATGGTGACATGGTTGCACAATGGTTAGCATTGCTGCCTCACAGTACGATGCTCTTTTAGAGATTTGGTGCAGACTCGATGGGCTGAATGGCCTCCTTCTGCACTCGGCTAGTTACAGTTTACCAACCTGAAAATGACTTATTTATACTGATTCTTTGTTCCCTGTTAGCTAGCCAATCCTCTACCATGCTGTTTTATCATCCCCCAACACCACAAACTTTTATCTTGTGCAGTTATCTTTTATGTGGTACCTTGTCGAATGCCTTTTATATAAACTCAAAATATAACTCCTTTTTGAACTGGGAATCTTTCCCTTCCTCACTTTTTCAGCTAAATCCATATTATTATAGTTTGCATTGTAAGGCTTCGAATGACCAATGTATGAACATGAAAAGACCAGTTACTTTGTCACACCTGTTTCGACCTGGCATTCTCCATTTCCAGAACCATTAAACCCAAATTCCTGGAAACCCAGAGAAAGCCTATGGCCAATTTAAGAGAACACTTGCGTAAGTTCACCTCTGAGGCACTCGCACTGCAGATGACTGTTACTATGACTCCCAGTGATCCATCTGTCTCCCATAGACGTTTGAATAAAGTTGGTGGATGTTTGGAGTCGGTAACTTATTGAGAGATTCAACTAAATCAATATAAAATTCTAGTCTCAAGAATCCTTCATGTTTGCTTTATATTTTAATTTTTGACATCTATTTCATCCTTAGCAGTTTGCAGGACAGAGACGTGAGCTGGCATTCCATTGTAGAATCTACTAACACCCACTCCTGCACTTCATTCCACAAACACCCACACAACATTCCATGTCTGAGCCCATGTTTGTATTCTTTGCGAGACATTTGCAATCATTGTCTTGCTGAGGTTATTGCAATGTTCTATCAGCTGTTTCATTACGTTAAAGTTGTCGTATAAAGGCAAGTTGTTGTAAGACTTTTGAGGGATGCCTGTTACGGTGAGGAGTGCAGATTCTAAGTTGCTTTTCCCAATGCCTTTCAATTCCACACCTCAGTCTTGTCTTCTGCAATGCATCTCTGGGTAACTGAAAGCTGCTTTCAAAGGTTTATTTATCCCTCCAGTTATTTGGGAGGGTGGGTTTGACTTGTTTATATCACCAGGAGCCAAAAAGAGAGGAAGGACGATAGGCATTTCAAGAGTTAGCGGAATTCCTGCACTGCCCATCACCATCCAACAGGGGCCCACACAGCTTGCTGACACCCAGAGTGACAACACTGAGATTAACGTTAACTAAATCACCTGTTTTCGATATGGTTTCAATTCATCTTTTTAGAAGCATAGTAAATGGGGAGGCAGTTTAAGGGTAAATCAACATCCGACATGTGGGTCTTTCAAATGTCAGTTGATTGGAATTCAGGACTGGCATGTACCTGTGAGGATGAAGGACAACTGTGGCAAGTATCAGGAACCCTGGATAACGAGGGATAATAAGACTTGTCAAAAAAGAGGAAGCATTCATAAGGCTAAATGACTTAGAACAGATGAAGCCCTTGAAGAATACAAAGAAAGTAGGAAGGAACTTAAGGAAGGAGGTAGGAGGGCTAAAAAGGTCATGAAAAATCCTTGGCAAACAGGATTAAGGAAAGTTCTAAAGCATTTTATACGTCTGTAAAGAGCAAGAGGGTAGCCAGGGAAAGGGTTGATTCACTCAAGGATAGTGGAGAGAATCTATACTTGGAACCAGAGGAAATGTGAGAGATACTAAATTAATACTTTCCCTCAGTATTTACCAAAGAGAGGGACTTGATGGATGAGGAGCCTAGGGTAGGGTGTGCAGATATTCTGGGTCATGTCGATATCAAAAAGGAGGTGGTGCTGGCTGTCTTAAAAAGCATTAAAGTAGATAAATCCCCAGGGCCTGATGGGATCTACTCCAAAATACTGAGGGAGGCAAGGACGAAAATTGCTGGGGTCTTGGCAGAAATCTTTGTATCCTCATTGGCTGCAGGTGAAGTTCCAGAGGACTGGAGCATAGCCAATGTTGTTCCATTATTTAAGAAGGGCAACAGGGATAATCCAGGAAATTATAGGCTGGTGAGCCTTATGTCAGTGATAGGGAAATTATTGGAAAAGATTCTTAAGGACAGGATTTACTCACATTTGGAAACAAATGGACTTACTAATGATGAACAGCATGGTTTTGTGAAGGGGAGGTCGTGCCTCACTAACTTGATCGCGTTTTTTGAGGAAGTGGCGAAGATGATAGATGAGGGAAAGCCAGTGGATGTTGTATACGTGGACTTCAGTAAAGCCTTTACAAGGTACCTTATGGTAGACTGGTACAAAAGATGAAGTCACACAGGATCAGAGGAGAGCTGGCAAGACGGATACAGAACTGGCTTGGCCATAGAAGACAGAGGGTAGCAGTAGAGGGGTGCTTTTCTGAATGGAAGGCTGCGACTAGCGGTGTTCCACAGGGATCAGTTCTGGGACCTTTGCTGTTTGTAGTATATATAAATGATTTTGAGGAAAATGTAGCTGGTCTGATTAGTAAGTTCGCAGATGAGACAAAAATTGGTGGAGTTGCAGATCGTGAAGAGGATTGAGGATACAGCAAGATATAGACCGGTTGGAGACTTGGGCAGAGAAATGGTAGATGGAGTTTAATCCGGACAATTGTGAGGTAATGCATTTTGGAAGGTAGGAATTATACAGTAAATGGTAGGACCCTTAGGAGTATTGACAGGCAGAGAGATCTGGGCGTACATGTCCACCGATCACTGAAAGTGGCAACGCAGGTGGATAAGGTAGTCAAGAAGGGATACGGCATGCTTGCCTTCATTGGTCAGGGCATTGAGTATAAAAATTGGCAGGTCATGCTGCAGCTGTACAGAACCTTAGTTAGGCCTCATTTAGAATATTGTGTACAATTCTGGTTGCCACACTACCAGAAGGATGTGGATGCTTTGGAGAGGGTACAGAAGATGTTTACCAGGTGCCAGGGACCCATGTTCGATTCCCGGCATGGGTCACTGTCTGTGTGGAGTTTGCATGTTCTCCCCGTGTCTGCTTGGGTTTCCTCCGGGTGCTCCGGTTTCCTCCCACATTCCGATTAGGTGCATTAACCTGAACAGGCACTGGACTGTGGCGACTAGGGGAATTTCACAGTGGCATCATTACGGTGTTAATGTAAGCCTTACTTGTGACTAATAAATAAAAAAAAAGGATAGGTCACTGGTGTGGAGGGTATTAGCTATGTGGAGAGGTTAGATAAACTCGGTTTGTTCTCACTGGAACGACGGAGGTTGAGGGGTGACCTGATAGAGGTCTATAAGATTATGAGTGGCGTGGACAGAGTGGATAGTCAGATGCTCTTTCCTAGGGTAGAAAAGTCCAAGTACTAGGGGACATAGGTTTAAGATGTGTGTGGAAAACTTTAGAGGAGATGTGCGAGGCAACAGAGGGTGGTGAATGTCTGGAACACGCTGCCCGGGGAGGTGGTGGGAGCGGTTACGATAGCAGCATTTAAGGAGCATCTAGACAATTACATGAATAGGATGGGAATAGAAGGATACGGACTCCGTAAATGCATTCGGTTTTAGCTTTGGCAGGCATCATGATTGGCGCAGACTTGGAGGGCCGAAGGGCCTGTTCCTGTGCTGTACTTTTCTTTGTTCTTTGGTATTCATTATGGATCAAAGCTGCTCAGTTGTTTAGTATGTCAGGGATGTGTGGAAGATTTACCTGCAGAAAGTTATCTCTCTTCCCCTTTATTTGCAGGACTGATTTCTGTGTGCATAAAGATGTGCCCTGTGATACCGTAGGTGAGTAAAAATTCCTTAAAATGTAAAGTTTGTTTATAATGAATATATTTACAGCATGTTGATTTTTAAATTGTAAATTCTCCTGTAATCTAGACTAGTTTTTGTGTGGCATTTGTTTTTAGAGTTTGTAGAGTTTACTCTTCCCTTCCATCTTGTGTGTGCCTGGAATTCGCTGCCTGAGTTGGTGCTGGAGGCAGAGACCCTAAACTATTTTTAAAAGTACCTGGATCTGCACCTTAAGTGCTATATGCTACAGGGCAATGGTTCTGGTACAGGAAGGTGGAATTAGAAAGGGCACCTGGGTGTCCTTGTGCTGATATGGAGAAGATGGACTGAATGGCCTCCTTTGGTGCTGTAACTTTTCTATTGTTCTGTGTGTCTTGATTTAGATGCAAATGTGGATGAGCCTCAAATTTGCTAGATTTCCCTCCTGATGTGATGTCTTGCTTGATTGAACTCTCAATTTGCAGTGTTTCTAGTTTTCTGGTCACTTTTGCACGTGCCCAGCTCTGGGGCCTATATTGTGGCCCAGCTACTCTCCATGCTGAGCACAGTATTAATTCTGAGCTGTAATGTGCTTGGCTCTTCCTGGGCATTCCTTGTGAATACTCTGATAATCTCTGTATGGCTCTATAGAATTTGAGTGGGTTTTATAATCATACAGATTTTTAACCATGTGCCCATGTTCTGACATGGACTGATGTTTTCCTTAAAAATATCTTCTGCTTGAAATTGCTTGTGTGAGAAGAATGGAAAGCTGAGGGGAAAAAGGTAGGTTACATTACATAAGGCTACTTCATTAACCGAGGCGCATTTTGGATCTTTGGTGTGGATGACTGCATTTAATGGAACTGTGGATTGGGATCTGACTATTAAGTGATATAGTAATCACTTAATATTGGTAACCTTTGTAACCAGATGAACACTGATAAATGAATTTTAAAGTTTATTTATTAGTGTCACAGGTAGACTTACATTAACACTACAATGAAGTTACTGTGAAAATCCCCTAGTTGCTAGTGGATCACGTATTGGCATTCCTCAAGGTATGTAAGACTTAGAGGGGTAATTTTCTTTATGGACATAGGAAGAAAACTGGCAATTAACAATCTGCCATCCATTTTACAGGGTGCCCCTTGCCTGGTTAGAATTCCTACAATGCAGAAGGAGGCGATTCGGCCCATCGAGCCTATGCCAATAACAATCCCACCAAAACCCTATACCCGTAACCCCACTTATTTACCTTGCCTCAGGAGCAATTTAGCTTGGCCAATCAATCCAACCCGCACATCTTTGGACTGTGGGAGGAAACCGGAGCACCCGGAGGAAACCCACGCAGACACTGGGTTCTCTGGTGCATTGATATCTGTAGCAGGGAGATTTGAGGGGTGTTATAATAGGCTAAATTGCAGCTGTGTGTCCAACAAAGGGCCAATTCATAGCAGTTTTTGATGAGGTAACAAGACAATTGATGAGAGCAATCGTATTAACATGGTATGTGTGGTCCTTGGTATGTCCAAGGAGGACTGATATCTTAGGGGGGAGTGTTTGCTAGAGCGGTTGGGGAGGGTTTAAACTAATATGCCAGGAGGATGGGAATCTATGTAAGTAGTCCGAGAAGGAGGGAGCAAGGACAAAATGTGGGGAAAAGGTTCCAACTACATCAAAAATCAGGAAAAAAGTTAAAAGGAAGGAAAACGCAGGAGATGTTATTAATGGAAGTGTTAGAATTCAAAAAGAAGGTACAAAAACTAGCACAAGGGCACTTTATCTGAATGCTCGTAGCATTTGAAACAAGATAAATGAGTTGACAGCACAAATCAATGCAAACGAGTATGATTTGGTTGCCATTTCAGAGACATGGTTGCAGGATGGTTACGACTGGGAGTTGAATATCCAACGGTATCAAACTGTTGGGCGGGACAGACAGGCAGGTAAGGGAGGTGGTGTAGCTCTGATATTTAAGGATGATATCAGGGCGGTAGTGAGAGATGATATAGGTTCTATGGAAAAAAAGGTTGAATCCCTTTGGGTGGAAATTAGAAATAGTAAGGAGAAAAAGTCACTGATAGGCGAAGTCTATAGGCCACCAAATAATGACATCATGGTGGGGCGAGAAATAAACAAAGAAATAACTGATGTATGTAAAAATGGTACAGCAATTATCATGGGGGATTTTAATCTACATATCAATTGGTCAAAGCAGGTCGGTCAAGGCAGCCTTGAGGAGGAGTTCATAGAATCTACCCGCGATAGCTTCCTTGAACAGTATGTAATGGAATCGACAAGGGAGCAAGCTATCCTAGATCTGGTCCTGTGTAATGAGACGGGAATAATTAATGATCTTGCAGTTAGGGATCCTCTTGGAAGAAGCGATCACAGTATGGTTGAATTTAAAATACAGATGGAGTGTGAGAAGGTAAAATCCAATACCAGTGTCTTGTGCTTAAACAAAGGAGACTATAAAGGGATGAGGGAGGAGTTGGCTAAGGTAGACTGGGAGCAAAAACTTTACGGTGGGACAATTGAGGAACAGTGGAGGACCTTCAGAGCGACCTTTCACAGTGCTCAGCAAAAGTATATACCAGTGATAAGGAAGGACTGCAGAAAAAGAGATAATCCACCATGGATATCTAAGGAAATAAAGGAGGGTATCAAACTGAAAGAAAATGCATACAAAGTGGCAAAGATTAGTGGAGAGGATGGGAAATCTTTAAAGATCAGCAGAAAGCCACGAAAAAAGCTATAAAGAAAAGTAAGATGGATTATGAGAGTAAACTAGCGCAGAATATAAAAACAAATAGCAAAAGTTTCTACAAATATATAAAACGAAAAAGACTGGCTAAAGTAAACATTGGTCCTTTACAGGACGAGAAGGGGGATGTAATAACTGGAAATGAGAAAATGGCTGAGGCATTGAACAGATATTTTGTGTCGGTCTTCACAGTGGAAGACACAAATAACATGCCAAAAATTGATGGCAGGAAGGCTATGGCAGGTGAGGACCTAGAAACTATTGTTATCACGAAAGAGGTAGTGTTGGGCAAGTTAATGGGGCTAAAGGTAAACAAGTCTCCTGGTCTTGATGGAATGCATCCCAGGGTACTAAAAGAGATGGCGGGAGAAGTAGCAAATGCACTAGTGGTAATTTACCAAAATTCGCTGGACTTTGGGGTGGTTCCGGCAGATTGGAAAACAGCAAATGTGACGCCACTGTTTAAAAAAGGAGGTAGACAAAAGGCAGGTAACTATAGGCTGGTTAGCTTAACTTCTGTAGCAGGGAAAATACTTGAATCTATCATCAAGGAAGAAATAGCGAGACATCTGGATATAAATTGTCCCATTGGGAAGACGCAGCATGGGTTCATGAAGAGCAGGTCATATTTGACTAATTTGGTGGAATTCTTTGAGAACATTACATATGCAGTGGACAATGGGAAACCTGTGGATGTGGTGTATTTCCAGAAGGCATTTGACAAGGTGCCACACCAAAGACTGCTACATAAGATAAAGGTGCAGTGTTACAGTGCACATGTATTAGCATGGATAGAGGATTGGTTAACTAACAGAAAGCAAAGAGTGGGGGTAAATGGGTGTTTTTCTGGTTGGCGATCAGTGACTAGTGGTGTGCCTCAGGGATCAGTGTTGGGACTGCAATTGTTTACGAGTTGGGGACCAAGTGTAGTGTGTCAAAATTCGCAAATGACATTAAGATGGGTGGAAGAGCAAAGTGCGCAGAGGACACTGAAAGTCTGCAAAGGGGTATAGATAATCTAAGTGAGTGGGCGAGGGTCTGGCAGATGGAGTACAATACTGGTAAATGTGAGGTCATCCATTTTGGTAGGAATAACAGCAAAATGGACTATTATTTAAATGGTAAAAAATTGCAGCATGCTGCTTTGCAGAGGGACCTGGGTGTCCTTGTGCAGGAATCTCAAGGAGTTGGTTTGCAGGTGCAGCATGTAATTAAGAAGGCAAATTGAATTTTGTCCTTCATTGCTAGAGGGATGGATTTTAAAAACAGCGAGGTTATGTTGCAGCTGTATAAGGTGCTGCTGAGGCCACATCTGGAGTACTGTGTACAGTTTTGATTTCCTTACTTGAGAAAGGATATACTGGCACTGGAGGGGGTGCAGAGGAGATTCACTAGGTTGATTCCGGAGTTGAGAGGATTGGCTTATGAGGAGAGACTGAGTAGACTGGGGCTATACTCATTGGAATTCAGAAGAATGAGGGGAGATCTTCTAGAAACATATAAAATTATGAAGGGAATAGATAAGATAGAAGCAGGGAAGTTGTTTCCACTGGCGGGTGAAGCTAGAACTAGGGGGCATGGCCTCAAAATAAGGGGGAGCAGATTTAGGACTGAGTTGAGGAGGAACCTCTTCACACAAAGGGTTGTGAATCTGTGGAATTCCCTGCCCAGTGAAGCAGTTGAGGCTACCTCATTGAATGTTTTTAAGGCAAGGATAGATAAATTTTTGAACGATAAAGGAATTAAGGGTTATGGTGAGTGGGCGGGTAAGTGGAGCTGAGTCCACAAAAAGATCAGCCATGATCTTATTGAATGGCAGAGCAGGCTCGAGGGGCCAGATGGCCTACTCCTGCTCCTAGTTCTTATGTTCTTATGCTGAACTTTTCTAAGCATCAACTGGAGTTTTGCGTCCAATTCTGGAGGCCACACCTTAGGAAGGATGTGGAGGCATTGGAGAGAATGCCAGAAAGATTCAATAGTAAGTAGTCTCACAACACCAAGTTAAAGTCCAACAGGTCTATTTGGTAGCACGAGCTTTCGGAGTGTTGCCCCTTCATCAGCTAAGTAAGGAGTTCATCACAAACGGGGCATTTATAGCCACAAACTCAATTACAAGATAATGGTTAGAATGCGAGTTTTAACAGGTAATCAAGTCTTTACAGATGTAGACAATGTGAATGGAGGGAGGGTTAAGCACAGGTTAAAGAGATGTGTATTGTCTCCAGACAGGACAGTTAGTTGCAAACCCAGGCAAGTCGTGGGGGTTACAGATAGTGTGACATGAACCCAAGATCCCGGTAGAGGCCGTCCTCGTGTGCGGAACTTGGCTACCAGTCTCTGCTCAGCGATTCTGCATTGTCGTGTGTCATGAAGGCCGCCCTGGAGAACACTTACCTGAAGATCAGAGGCTAAATGCCCTTGACTGCTGAAGAATTCTCCGACAGGAAGGGAACACTCCTGCCTGGTGACTGTTGAGCAGCGTCCATTCATCCATTGTCATAGCGTCTGCATGGTCTCGCCAATGTACCATGCCACGGGACATCCTTTCCTGCAGCGTATCAGGTAGACAATGTTGGCTGAGTCACAAGAGTATGTACCGTGTACCTGGTGGATGGTGTTCTCACGTGAGATGATGGCATCCGTGTCAATGATCCAACACGGATCATTGCAGAGGTTGCTGTGGCAGGGTTGTATGGTGTCATGGTCACTGTTCTCCTAGAAGGCTGGGTCGTTTTGCTGCGTACAATGGTCTGTTTGAGGTTGCACGGTTGTTTGAACGCAAGTAGTGGAGGTGTGGGGATGGCCTTGGCAAGATGTTCGTCTTCATCGATGACACGCTGAAGGCTCCGGAGAAGATGTCGTAGTTTTTCCGCTGGGCGACGAAGGGTACTCTGTCCGCCGTGTCCCGTGTTTGTCTTCTGAGGAAGTCTGTGCGGTTTTTCACTGTGGCACGTCGGAACTGTCGATCGATGAGTTGAGTGCCACATCCTGTCTTACGAGGATGTCTTTCAGCATCTGTAGGGATTGGCAGTAAGATTGCGATCCTCCTCATCTGAGCAGATCCTGTGTATACGGAGGGCTTGTCTGTAGGGAATGGCTTCTTTAAGGTGTTTAGGGTGGAAGCTGGAGAAATGGAGCATTGTGAGGTTATCCGTGGGCTTGCAGTACAGTGAAGTGCTCAGGTGTCCTTGATGCAAAGATTCAAGAGAATGGATCCAGGGATGAGGGACTTCGGTTATGAAAATAGATTGGAGAAGTTAGGACTGTTTTCCTTGGGGGAAAGAAGGTTGAGAGGAGATTTGATTGGGGTATTCAAAATCATGAGGGGTCTGGACAAAGCAGATAAGATGAAATTGTTCCCATTCGTGAAATGATCAAGAGCAAGAGGGCACGATTTCAAATAATTAGTAAAAGAAACAAAATTGTTGTGAGGAAATTTTTTTCCAGGCAGTCAGTTGTTAGGGTTTCAAATGCGCCGCCCGTGTGTGGTGGAGGCAGGTTTAACTGAAGCATTGAAAAGAGAATGAGATTGTTTTCTGAACAGGAAGAGCATGCATGGGTCGAGGGAAAAGGCAGGCGGAATGGTATTGAGTGAATTGCTCATTCGGAGAGCTGGTGCAGGCACGGCGAACCAAATAATGGCCTCCTCCTGTCCCACAATGGGCAGTTTTATGCCCATACCCAAACTAAAGATTATCCACATGCTCCTATATGAGGGCAGACTGCATGAACTTGTCTCGTGTTCTTTTGGATTTAGAAGGTTGAGGGTTGACTAATCGTTAAAATAATGAAAGGTTTAATAAAGTTAGTGCAGGCAAACTGCTGGAAGAATCCAGGACTTGGGGGGACTGTCTTTAAATTAGAGCTAACCTCTAGACAAAGAAATGGTGGCACAGTGGTTGGCACTGCTGCCTCACAGCACCATGGTCCTGGCTTTGAACAGGTTAAATGACTGTGTCTGTCTGTGTGGAGTTTGCATGTTCTCCCTATGTCTGTGTGGGTTTCCTCCATGTACTCCAGTTTCCTCCCACAGTCCAAAGATGTGCAGGTTAGGTGGATTAGCCATGGTAAGTGCACAGGGTTACGGGAATGGGGCAGAGAGGACGGCCTGGGTGGGATGCTCTTTCAGAGAGTCGATACTGACTCGATGGACTGGATGGCCTCTTTCTGCACTGTAGGGATTTTATGATTATAAACTAATAGGAGCACAAAATACAAAAAAAGACCAGGTCTATCTAGTTAGCCTCTTGATGTCCTGCTAGTCACACAGTTAAATAATAATGGAGTTGTTACCTAATCATAGCAATCCCTAATTATATAGCAATTACTAATGTAACTACATGTTCACATTCTCTGTGGGATATATTGTATCATTAAAACGATTACATACATCAATGCCTAAGTTTCCAGGTGGACTGGGCTCACTCCTTCAGCATTTATAGATTAGTTAAACCACCGTGCACGGTTTTCCCATTTTGCTGGCACCGTTAGCACTCTTCTCATTCCAAACAGTTGCCATGGTGAAGTGGGCTAAAAGTGGATCAGACTATGTACTGATCCGCCAGGTGGTAACACATTGAAGAAATACTATTTCAAATTGTGGGTGCACATTAAATATTCTCAGTTGTGCTGGTTACTCTGGTCAGTAGGCACCATGACTTGGTTTCAGACATGTGCTCTTACTGCCAAGTATCTAATGACATGCTTGACAGGCTAAGTGAGTGGGCGAGGCTAAGTGAGTGGGCGAGGATCTGGCAGATGGAGTATAATGTTGACAAGTGTGAGGTTATCCACTTTGGAAGGAATAATAGTAAAATGGACTATTATTTAAATGGTGAAAAATTACAACATGCTACTGTGCAGAGGGACCTGGGGATCCTTGTGCATGAATCGCAAAAACTTAGTTTGCAGGTGCAGCAGGTGATCAAGAAGGCCAATGGAATGTTGGCCTTTATCGCGAAGGGGATGGAGTATAAAAGCAGGGAGGTCTTGCTGCAATTGTACAAGGTACTGGTGAGGCCGCAACTGGAGTACTGTGTGCAATTTTGGTCCCCTTATTTGCGGAAGGATGTATTGGGAGGGAGTACAGAGAAGGTTCACCAGGTTGATACCGGAGATGAGGGGGTTAGCTTATGAGGAGAGATTGAGTAGATTGGGCCTGTACTCGTTGGAGTTTAAAAGGTTGAGGGGAGAGACATACAAGATAATGAAGGGGCTAGACAGATTCTTTCCACTTAGAAAGGAAACAAGAACTAGAGGACACAGCCTCAAAATAAGGGAGAGTCAGTTTAGGACAGAGGTGAGGAGGAACTTCTTCTTTCAGAGGGTAGTGAATCTCTGGAATTCTCTGCCCATTGAAGCAGTGGAGGTTACCTCGTTAAATATGTTTAAGTCGCAGGTAGATAGATTTCTGATCAATAAGGGAATTAAGGGTTATGGGGAGCAGGCAGGTAAGTGGAACTGAACCACTATCAGATCAGCCATGATCTTATTGAATGGCAGGGCAGGCTCGAGGGGCTAGATGGCCTACTCCTGCTCCTATTTCTTATGTTATGTTCTTATGCTTGCACGGTCTGGCTTGTAACAGAAGGACCCTCCTGTGAGCTGAACTGAATATTGTATTTTTCCAAACTTCAGCAGCAAGCTTAGTGAGGCAAGGCCAGTTTTAAGGATTCAGAAGGAGACCAAACCAGTATGATTTGTATTGAGTGTATTTTATTGATAGATTTAAAGGAACACAGCTGACATAGAATTATAGAATCATAGAATCCCTACAGTGCAGAAGGAAGCCATTCGGCCCATCAGATCTGTGCCCACTTTCTGACAGCATCTTACCCAGGTCTACACTTCACCTGACCCCTGTAATTCCATGCATTTACCTCACTAATAGAAACCCTACAGTGCAGAAGGAGGCCATTCGGCCCATCGAGTCTGCACCGACCACAATCCCACCCAGGCCCTACCCCACATATTTACCCGCTAATCCCTCTAACCTATGCATCCCAGGACTCTAAGGGGCAATTTTTAACCTGGCCAATCAACCTAACCCGCACATCTTTGGACTGTGGGAGGAAACCGGAGCACCCGGAGGAAACCCACGCAAACACGAGGAGAATGTGCAAACTCCACACAGACAGTGACCCGAGCCGGGAATCGAACCCGGGACCCTGGAGCTGTGAAGCAGCAGTGCTAACCACTGTGCTACCGTGCCGCCCAATACCTCTAACCTACATATCTTGGGACACGAAGGAGCAGTTTTACATGGCCAATCCACTTAACCTGCACATATTTGGACTGTGGGAGGAAACTGGAGCGCCCGGAGGAAACCCACAGTCACCTGAGGCTGGAATTGAATCCGGGTCCCTGGCCCTGTGAGGTAGCCATGCTAACCACTGCTACCGTGCTGCCCTGACTCAAACTGAGTCAAACTGACTCATGGGTGGTTTAGCCCTGGAGTTTGCACATGTGCTGAAGGCAGGATATGCCTTCCAAGTAATCACTCTGATCAATTTGTCACAAAAACTAGACAAACGTAGGGTGGCACAGTGGTTAGCACTGCTGCCTCACAGCGTTGGGGACCCGGGTTCAGTTCTGGTCTTGAGTGAGGAGTTTGCACATTCTCCCCATGTCTGTGTTGGCTTCCTCTGGGTGCTCCAGCTTCCTCCCACACTCCAAAGATGTGCAGGTTAGATTGACTAGCGATGCTAAATTGCCCCTTAGTGTCAGGGGGATTAGCAAGGTAAATATGTGGGGTTAAGAGGATAGGGCCTGGGTGGGATTGTTGTCGGTGCAGATCCAATGGGCTGATTGGCCTCCTGCACTTTAGGATTCTATGAAACAGGCAGTGAACAAGGGAGAAATCTGTGATGAGATCGAGAAAACAACATATTTCCCATAACAAACACAAACAGGAAGACGAGACAAACAATGGGAGACATTCCATGTCTTGAGGTAGTGAAGAAAGAGTCTGAACATCAAGTTTAACAAGTTGGAGAAATTAATATAACAGGGGCTCCTGTTTAAGACGGGGCTGAAGAAAATATTTTTAACTGGGGGTTGTCAGTTTGTGGAATTCTCTTCTCCAGAGAACTTTGCAGACTGGGTGACTGGATATATTCAAGGCTGAGTTAGATCTTTGATTGGAAAGGGATCAAGGGTGGTGGGGGTGGGAGGGGCAGACAGGAAAGTGGAGTGGAGACCATAACCAGATCAGTCATGATCTTATTGAATAGCAGAGGGACTGAATGGCCTTCTCATGTTCCTGTTTCTTGTGTTCTTGTGATATTACCCTCTGCTGCTGGGAATGTTGTTTTTCAGACTCTTCCCCCTCCACTTCAACATGTGGAACTTCTCGCATTATTTTATATATTTTTCGGTCCAGTTATTGTGGGAGATTTATTGCTTTCTAAATCACGGCAGTGACTTCTCCCCCATCTTATTCACAGCATGTTCACCTCACTATTATGGGAGATAGAATGGTTCGGAAGGAAGTCATTATCCTGTATAAAACTCTGGTGCATCCCCATCTGCAGTATTGTGTCCAATTCTGGCACGGCATTTTAGGAAAGATGTGAAGGCTTTAGAGAGAATATAGACAAAGTTTCCAGGGATCAGAGTTTTCAATTATGTGAACAGCTTGGAGAAGCTGGGGTTGTTATCCTTTGAGAAGAGAAAATTGTGACGATATTTCAGCGGACTCTACACAGAGTATATGGGGAGAAACTGTTCCCGCAGGGAGAAGAATTGAGAATCAAAGGTCATCAAAAGGTGATCAGCAAAAGAAGGAATGGCGATATGAGGAAAATTATTTTATACAGCAATGGTTAAGATCTGGATAAAGGCAAATTACTGCAGATACTGGAATCTGAAACCAAAGGAGAAAATGCTGGAAAGTCTCAGCAGGTCTGGCAGCAAATTTCTGCTGAGATTTTCCAGCATTTCCTCTTTTGGTTAAGATCTGGAATGTGCCTGAGAGGGCAGTGGAGGCAACTTCAATCACAGCTTACAAAGGGAATTGGATAATTGAAGAGAGAAAATTTGCAGGTTTTGGAGAAAGGACAGATGATAGCCTTGCAGAGAGCTAGTATGCATAACGTGGGCCAAATAGTCTTCATTTTTGCTGTAATCGCTTTGTGATTACCTGAAAGGCACATTATACTTTTTGCACATGTGCTACCAACAAGACTGTCCCACCTGAGCTGCCGATATGACCAGCTGGAATTTATGGCCTGAACTACATTCCCCCTCATTTGTTTTTTTACTTTGATTTTTTTTGTCATGAACTTTGTGGGGAGAGAAGAACAAAGAACAGTACAGCACAGGAAATAGGCCCTTCGGCCCTCCAAGCCTGTGCCGCTCATTGGTCCAACTAGACCATTCGTTTGTTTCCCTCCATTCCCAGACTGCTCATGTGACTATCCAGGTAAGTCTTAAACAATGCCAGTGTGTCTGCCTCCACCACCCTACTTGGCAGCGCATTCCAGGCCTCCACCACTCTGATATCTGAGTTATACCTCGCCCCTCTCACCTTGAGCCCGTGACCCCTCGTGATCGTCACCTCTGACCTGGGATAAAGGATGGGAGCATAGGGAGAGCATGGAGCTGGCAGTGGGGACAGTAAGTAATGTGATTGGGGTCTGAAGGGAGGGAGGGACAAGTGATCCAGATGGGATTTTCTGTCAGGGTTTACTCTCTCAATCATTTTCTCTCCTGAGATACCCACAAGGCAGAGGAGCTATTTACCCATAGTTGGGTGTCTGGTTTGTGGGCACCATGCCAGTGGGCTTGTCTGCCAAATGCCTGGGAGCTGGGCCTCCTCTGAGTGCCCTGTAGTTTAGCCTGGGTCTGTGAGATGCTCAGTTTACATATGTTGCCATGGGGAGGGATTACATGGAGCTTGCTGATTCGGAGGCTCCCAACCCCAGTGAATTGGGGAAATCGAGCACACATCCCTTTCGAATGAAAGTCATTTGCTTTTAATTCTCCTTGGCATCTGAGCATGCCAAGGCTGACATAGAATTAGCACTAGTTTACAATAGCTGCATTAGTCTTTCTTGCCTCCCTCTTCATGGACTATCCAGACAGACTGTCTTTCTCATGTGAATCTTTGTTCTCTTTCCTGTGTGCATCCACAGGAAATAGGGGCATCACCCTGGTTTCCATCCTGACCACAGGTTGGGAGATACCCCTCTCATTTAGCCCAGCTACTCCCCTCCCTGCCTTGTGGATTCTGTCGTACAAGCACACTGGACGCAAATGAAAGGCTCCCAATAGGTGTGGATGTTTAGAAGCTGCCTCCAGCAAGATAATGAATCATAAAGTAAACATCTTCAGTGCCTGGCTCAAAAACATATAAACTCCACTTTGACACTCTGGCTGTAAAGAGAATTTTAAACTTGTTCAGCTCTGATTTAATTTGAAACATACCAGTTAAATGTAACTTATTACCAGATCCTTTCTGCAGACAAAACCCCCAGCCCATTCTGTGGCTTGCTGAACTGCTTGCCATTGTATTGCCAAAAACAATAGCCCTGATTCTAACCTCGCCAAGCTTGACAAGAACAGGATATGCGGGGGAGATTACAATAGAAACAGTGTGTAACTCACCACGTTTGCATTAAACACATGGCATGCACCATTTTGAGCATCCAACAAGGACATTGCTTCATCCCTTGAAATTCAGGCGCTGGGACCTGAGGGTGAGTGGGCAGTTGGGTTTGGAACACTAAAATGAGGCCCAGGAGTTAGGTTGATCAGGGCTCTTTGTTTGTGAAACAGATTGAACCCTGGTGCTGCCCCTGCCGACTAGCCCTACAGTCGCTCTTTAACGTAAGTTTGAATTGGGCTGAATGACAAATTGTCAAGCCTGTCCCTTTAAGTTGCCACATGCCTTCAACATGCTGCAGTAGTGCACAATTTCCCAATCAAAAATGAGTGAGCTTTAAGTCACAGACATTGCTGATTTTGAGAGCTCGGAGATGATGCTAATACGCTGATCTCACCATTATGTCCAGCATCACCCGCTGACCCATTTCTGGACAATCTGCTCTAATGTTGGCTACTCGTCGTTTATGGCCATCAAATTGGGATGAAACATTGGTTGCATTTTTTGACAGTTCTTTTAACTCTTTACTGCCAGCGTGTGAGGTGAACATGGTCTTCCTGATGGCTCAATCAGCTGCTCACACGGCCAGCATGAACAGGATTGCTGAGAGAGGCGAGGGAAGAAATTGCTGAGGCCTTGGCCTAAATCCTTGTATCCCCTTTCGCCATGCTCGAGATACCAGAGGATTGGAGAGTAGCTAACATTGATCCTCTGTTTAAGAAGGGCAGAAGAGACAATCCAGGAAATTATAGGTCTGTGAGCTTTACATCAGTGGTGCGGAAATTATTGGAGAAGATTCTTAGGGACAGGATGTATTCACATCTGGACGAGAATAGGCTTATTAGCGATTGGCAGCATGGTTTTGTGAAGGGGAGGTCGTATCTCTCAAACTTGATTGAATTCTTTGAGGAAGTGACAAAAAAAATTGACCAGGGCAGAGCAGTGGATGTTGTATACACGGACTTTAGTAAAGCCTTCGATAATATTCCTCATGGCAGGCTGATATAGAAGGTGAAGTCATATGGGATTTGAGGTGAGCTGGTAAGATGGATACAAAACTGGCTTGGGTACAGAAAGCAGAGAGTAGCGGTGAAAGGGAACTTTTCTAACTGTGACAAGTCTGTGACAAGTGGTGTTCCACAAGGATCAATGCTGGGGCCTCTGTTGTTTGTAATACATATAAATGGTTTGGAGGAAAATGTAGGTGACCTGATAAGTAAATTTGAAGATGATAGAAAAATTGGGGGAGTAATGGATAGTGAGGAGGATTGTCAGAGGATACAGCAGGATATAAATCAGCTGGAGATTGGGGCCGAAAGATGGCAGATGGAATTTAATCCGGACAAATGTGAGGTGATGCGATTTGGAAGGTCTGTGTAGATGGAAAATATACAGTAAATGGTAGAGCCCTTAGAAATATTGCATACATCGGGATCCACAGTTCCCTGAAGGTGGCAACTCAGGTGGACAAGGTGGTCAAGAAGGGCCACCATGCTGGCTTTCATCGGTCAGGGTGTTGAGTATAGGAATTGGAAAATTGCAGCTTTATAAGACTTTGGTTAGGCTGCATTTGGAGTTTGTGAACAGTTCTGGTCGCCGCACTACCGGAAGGATGTTGATGCATTAGAAAGGGCGTAGAAGAGATTCACCTGTTTTGGAGGATATGGACTATGAGAAAGGTTGAACAAACTTGGATTGTTTTCGTTGGAGTGTCGGAGGATGAGGGGGGAACCTGATAGAGGTTTACAAGATTATGACAGGCTTGGATAGAGTGGATAGTATAAGATGTGGAGGTTGACCCCCTTTTGAGAAGTAACGCCGAATCCTCCAAAGAGGAATACCTCGCCTCATAATCTTTTCAGTGTGTGGGAAGGTGTGGAATGTTGTTCAGTAACGTTTAGTGGTTAACTAACAGAAATAGCTGACACTCACTTTAAAATGAACACTTAACAATTTATTTAACTAACAGGGAACTTTAACTAAACAAGTAACATACCGAATAAAATAAGATTCTCATGGAACGCTGTTCAAATAAATACAATACTCATTCATTAACCAAAAAATATTATAATAGAATTCAGTCACTCTCAAAAAAAAACAACCAGGTTTTGTGGCTTCCGGAAGCTTTTGGAGCTCTTCTGTTGATTCCTCTGTCTGTAAGTTCTTTCTGATTTGGTACCTTTCACTAGTTAGATGGTGAGCTTTCCTGAGACACGCACAAAGCTGGCAGAGTCGAGGGCTGCTCTCTCCCTCTCGAGACTCGAAAGGTGGCAGTTTTTATCTTCTGTTTTTCCCCCTTGCACTCTCTTTTATACCCGTGATGACCTATCACTTTTCCTACATTAGGATTGGTCTGATGTTGTCAGCACCATCTATTTTAAATGTTATAGGTTCTTGGTATCTGAGTGTCTGCTTTAAATTGATAGGCTGAATTCCAAAATATTCAAATGCCTGAAGCCTGTTACCAAGGCAACCCTGCTGCCTGGCCTTGGATACAAATGTTTCAGTCTGGGACCCCATATGCGCCTGCATTTTAAACCTCCAAGCACTGAAACAAAACACCAGCTTTTAAAGGGACCACGCAATGGGTTTTTTCCTCTAGCATTTTTACAATTTTTTACATCTTTACCAAGATCAAATTCCAATTTCACAAACTCCACTTCGCAACAATAGTTCAGAGTCTTTTTCCCAGGGTGAAGTGTCAATTACTGGGGGGGGGGGGGGGGGGGGGGGATGTTTAAAAGAGATGTAAGAAGCAAAGTTTTCACACAGAGGGTGGTGAGTGCTTGGAATGCGCTGCCAGAGCAGGTGGTGGGAGCAGATTTTATATCAATGTTCAAAAGGCATCTGGATAGAAACATGAATAGGCAGGGAAAAGAGGGATATGGACCATGCAGACACAAGAAAATATTAGATTAGAGAGGCATCTGTGTCAGCACAGACTTGGTGGGCTGAAGGACCTTTCCTGTGCTATACTGTTCTTTGTTCTCTTTGCTCTTTTCTCAGTTGTTGTTGAACTTCAGCTGAAGTTTCCAGCGATTTATTAGAGATATTCCACGACTGGTGGCATTGTAGGAGATTGCATTGTTGATCAGTTGCCATTAAAGATTCAGCTATACTTTTTTTCCAAAAATATACTTTATTCATAAAAATAACATTATAAATGTTTCAAAATGACCATCACGCAGTGCAAAAATAATCAACTTTTCTACATACATCCTATTACACTAAGGGGTGCTTCAATATAATTGTGATGCATATAATATTCCCCATATACAATCAATGTGAGTCATATAGCTTGATGGGGTGCTGTACAATTCTCCTCCCCTTGGTCACCGTGGCCGAAAGGTCTTAGACAGCGACTTGGTGTAAGATGCTCTTTCGGAGAGTTGGTGCAGACTCGATGGGCCAAATGGCCTCTTTCAGCACTGTAGGGATCCTATGGTTGTACAGAGCTGTGATCAGATCCTAATTGGGAAGCTGCATTTAGTTATGGCTACTTGACCTGAGGTTTTGGATGGGGTATAGTGCAGGGCAGATTCACCAGACTACTTAGAAGGTTCACTTCTGAAGTCAGATTGCACAGACTTGGAGTTTAGTGGATCTAATTGCGGTGCTTGAATTGATAAAATAATTTGATAAAGTAGGTGCTGAGAAACTATTTGCTCTGATGGGGGAATAACCTTAAAATTAGTTTGGAGCATTCAGGAGAGAATTCAGGAAGCGCCATCACACAAGCTCACTTCCTCAAATGTCTGAATGCTTGTGATCAGTTGGTGCTTTCAGGGTCGATGTGAAATTGCTCCTCTTTCAGATTAGAAATTGTCCCAATTTGCAGAGTTCAGTTTGCTGGCCCTGTGTCATTGATGACAAATTTCAGATGTGGAGCTAGGAAGCCTGCTTTCTCTGAGCACAGCCCTTCCAGTCTGTGGTAGACCATCTCTTGGGAGCAGTATTTTCTTTGCCTGCCCATATGTCAGAGAGCCATTAGCTAGTAGGAGTTTATTTTAAGTGTTCATTTGTAAAGCATTTACAGCTTTTAAAACTGCAAAGGGCTCTCACAGATGTTTGCTTGTCTGGGTTGAATAAGTGAACCTGTCCCCAGGCTTGTGCCTCACTGGTGAATGTGGAAACACTGTCTGAGCTGTCTTGCTTCCACTCGTCATTTAATCATTTGTTTTGTCTGATCAGTTTGTTTATTTCTAACTTTTGATCATAAATGCCCCCTTTTGGCTAAGTTTGTTTTTGGCGAGGATTGCAGAGTTTACACTATGATATCAAAGTCAGGACCGTTTCCAGCAGCTGCAGAATCGACTGGGCTACCAGATGAGCACCAGCCTCGGGAAGATGCAGAGAAGCAGCTGCTGCCGCCTATAAAATTATCCAAAAATGTAAACGGTGAGAGGACAGACAACTGCAAATAAATAATCTATCCTGCAACTGCCTCCAAATATATTACTACAACTTGACACCAAAACTAAATAATGCTGAGCCTGAGGCACGCTATCTCAATCTGCAGCAATTTAACACTGATCTGGAATACAGATTGGAAACCCAGAGAAACAATAGTGAAAGATAGAATGGGAAAAATTGGAGAAAAAGCACAGGAGAGCATGGAAAAGGGACAGATGGTGACACTCCTTGCATGGATTTCAATGTATTTCCCGTAGTACTTGAATGTTGACCATTGAATAATTTGTCTTAATTAATACACGTGTTTAAATGTTTTCCTAAGCCACACCCTTTTCTACCTTTAGTCAGCAAGGTGACAATTCCAGATAATTCCCTGATTTTCCTCTCGCTTTTGCTTCATGGCTTTCTCGTCTCTTTCCATTTCTTTCTCTCTCTATGTAATATCTCCCATAGTCTCACTTTTTGTCTCTTCTCTCCCCTTTACCCTTCCATCTCAGAATCATAGATTTACACAGTGCAGAAGAGGCCCTTCAGTCCATCGAGTCTGCACTGACACGTGAGAAACACCTGACCTATCTAATCCCATTTACCAGCACTTGGCCCATAGCTTCTTCAAATCTTGCTTTTTTCCCCACTCATGTCTGTCTTTCTCACTCCCTCTCCTCAATATTTACCTCTCTAATCCTCCTCTCCTACATTATATTTGTAGCTACACACTTACCTGTCAAATTCTATCCTATTCTGTGCTCCATGGAACACTAGCAGAATTCAAAAGATTAATATTTCAGAGCTGTCTTTTGTTAAGCTAGTTCCTGAAAATTTGACTGCCAGACATCTTCCTGCTCTTGGCTGCATTGGAAATGATAATGAGGGACTCTAAATGATCCTAATATAGATTGAAGGAGTAATAGTGTAAAGATTAGTGAGGGGGAAGAGAGTATGTTTAGGAGACTTTTCTTAATCAGAATCTTTCTGTGCCAGTGAGGAAGGAGGCATTGCTGGATTTGGTTCTCAAGGAATGAGGTGGGTCAGGCGTGTTGGTCGAGGAGCACTTAGGCAGCAGTTGTGATAGTATAAGGCTTAGCTTAGCCATGGAAAAGGACAAAGTGTAATCTAAGTTTAAGAACTGAAGGCGTGCCAATTTCTGTGGGGTGACCATGGATATGGCCATGGTAAATTGGGATCAAAGATAGGCCAACAAAACTGTAACAGAACAATTTTTGTTTCATTTTAAAGAAGTGATGATCTGGTTAAGGTCGAGGTACGCTCCCAAAAGGTAGGAAAACAAAGCTGGAGCTCCCTGATAGAGACAGAGAGCCAGGAAAATGGGTGAATGAGAGATATCAGATTGATAATACACGTGGGAACCAGGCTGAATATAGAACAAACAGAGAGGCAATAAGAAAGGAAATGCAAAGCAAAGAGAGAGCAGAAGAGATCGATAATGAATGTTAAGCAGAAATCAAAACTCTTCTCTAGGTATGTAAATAGTAACAAGGCAGTAAGAGGAGGCCGGTGCTGCTTAGGGAACAAAAGGGGATTGATGGAGATAGAATTGTGGCTGAGGTACTAAATGAGTACTTAGCATCTATCTTTCCCAAGGAAGAAGATGCTGCCAAAGTCATGGTAAAAGAGGGAGGTATTGAGACACTGGATGGGGTAAAAATTGGTAAAGAGTCGGTTTTAGATAGGTTGCCTTTACTTAAATTCAATAAGTCACCAGGACTGGACCGGGCAGAAGAAAAGGTGGAAATTGAAGAGGTGCTGGCCATAATCTTCTCATTTTTGTTAGTTGCAGGGTAGTTAGAGGCCTGGAGAATTTCTAATGTTCAAAATTTCTAATGTAAAGACAAACAAGCAACGACATGTCACCAGTTTAACTTCAGCAAATGAGAAATCTTTGAAAAACAATAATTGGGACAAAATTACCAAGTCATTTGGACAAGTTTGGTTAATTAAGGAATCTGAGAATAGAATTATTAAAAGTAAATCTTGTTTAAGATGGTTGATGAGGATAATGTGGTTGAGGTGCATGGTGTATATGGATGGTGCATGAGGCACTTGATCAGGGAAGCTGAGACCCGTGGAATAAATGAAAGGGACTGTGGCAGCATGGATATAAAGTTGGCTGAATTATAGGATGTGGAGATGCCGGCGTTGGACTGGGGTAAGCACAGTAAGAAGTCTCACAACACCAGGTTAAAGTCCAACAGGTTTATTTGGTAGCAAATACCATAAGCTTTCGGAGCACAGCTCCTTCGTGAGATGGGGTGGATATCTGTTCTCCAACAGTGCACAGACTCAGACATCAAGTTACAGAATACTAATTAGAATGCAAATCTCTACAGCCAGCCAGGTCTTAAAGGTACAGATAATGTGGGTGGAGGGAGCATTCAATACAGGTTAAAGAGATGTGTATTGTCTCCAGACAGAACAGCTAGTGAGATTCTACAAGCCCAGGAGGCAAGCTGTGGGGGTTACTGATAATGTGACATAAATCCAACATCCCGGTTTAGGCCGTCCTCATGTGTGCGGAACTTGGCTATCAGTTTCTGCTCAGCGACTCTGCGCTGTCATGTGTCGTGAAGTGATAGTCTAATTGGTAGGCTGAGTTAGAACAGCCGATCGAAAATAAAGGATCCAATTCTAAAGGTGCGGGAACAGAGTGATGGGAATATATGCGCACAAATCAGAAATATAGAATTCCTACAGTGCAGAAAGAAGCCATTTAGCCCATCGAGTCTGCATTGACTCTCCGAAAGAGCATGGGCTAAATCCTACCAAAAAACGGCAGAGTGTCGTTTCCAGTGAGAAAACCAGCATGTTTCTATCCAGCGAAATACAGCAGTTTTCTGTCCAGATCTTATGACTCTCTGCCAGAAAAAATTAAGGGGGGGCATAATCCACTGTCATGTGGGGGGCGGGGGGGCGGGGGGGGGGGGGGGGGGGGGGGGGCTCAACATGACGACAAAACTTAGTTGCGCAGAGATTGGGGCACCATCTTTAAAAATCATAACCTGAATAATCCCCCTGCACTCCCCCCCCCCCCCCCCCCCCCCCCCCCACGGCACCATGGAGGTCTCAGGGGCTCCCCTCCCCACCCTGATTGAAGTTGGCACTTCTCTACCCCTTGTCCTCACCAATGACCATTGTTAGCGTTCTGACCACTCCCGGTCACCAGCACATCTAAATGAATCCCTTACCCGGCTCCTCGAAGCTTCCACTCAGGTGCACCCTTTGGCACAGGTTGGCACTGCCAAGTTGGCATGGTGCCAACCTGAGCAGCTGGAAATGCCAGAGAGCATTGCAAAGACACTGCCTGGCTGCATATATCTCCCCTGGGGACTCTACTTACCGTTGCACCCAGGATAGACCCCCACAACAGGTTCACGTCTGTGTGAAGCGTTGTAAACTCACGTTGGCATGGTGTCAGTATACAGTGGGGGGGGTGATGGTCAATATCTGGCGAGGTGGTGGTTTAATAACATATTTAAATACATTCAAATTCAGGTAGAGCAGGTTCATGCCCATTATGGATCTGAACCTACTGACAGTACCGATGAGGGGCAGGGAAGATCCAAAATCACGTTCTTGTCGGCGAGAACTGCGACTTCTGGATCTTGAGCCTCTCCAGCATTCACACCGGCGGACATGGGCTAAACGCATGCCCCTGATCTTACCCATACTTACCCTGCCCTATTTCCGCAACCCTGCACATTTACCATGACCAATCCATCCTACACATCTTTGGACGGGCATTTTAGCATGGCCAATCAAGGAATGCTGGGCTTTATAACTTGATGTGGAGATGCCGGCGTTGGACTGGGGTAAACACAGTAAGAAGTTTAACAACACCAGGTTAAAGTCCAACAGGTTTATTTGGTAGCAAAAGCCACACAAGCTTTCGGAGCTGCAAGCCCCTTCTTCAGGTGAGTGGGAATTCTGTTCACAAACAGAGCATATAAAGACACAGACTCAATTTACATGAATAATGGTTGGAATGCGAATACTTACAACTAATCAAGTCTTTAAGAAACAAAACAATGTGAGTGGAGAGAGCATCAAGACAGGCTAAAAAGATGTGTATTGTCTCCAGACAAGTGTGGCTTTTGCTACCAAATAAACCTGTTGGACTTTAACCTGGTGTTGTTAAACTTCTTACTTTATAACTTGAGTCATGAAAGTGAGGAAGTTATGGTGAACTTTTATAAAACACTGGTTCAGCTTAAACGAGAATAGTTCCAAGCATGAGAGACTTCAATTCTGAGGATAGATTAGCAAAGTTGTGTTGCTTTCCTACAGAAGAGAAAGTTTAATGGAGATGTTCAGAATCGACAGAAACTGTTCCCTTTGGCCGAAGGATCCAGGAGCACATTGATTTAAGGTGATAGGCAGATGAAGCAAAGGGAGAATTTATTTATTATGCAGCGGTTGTTTGCGATCTGGAATGCAATGCCTGAAGTGGAGCCAGATTCAATTATGACTTTGAAAAGGAAATTGGATAAGCACCTAAGGGTAAAAATGTGCAGGGAAAGGGTGAGGAGTGGGACTAGCTGAATTGTCCTTTGATTTGATTTATTATCACATGTAATAGTATACAGTGAAAAGTATTGTTTCTTGCGTGCTGTACAGACAAAGCATACCGTTCATAGAGAAGAAAAGGAGAGAATGCAGAATGTAGTGTTGCAGTCATAGCTAGGATGTAGAGAATAATCAACTTAGTGCGAGGTAGGTCCATTCGGAAGTCTGATGGCAGCAGGGAAGAAGCTGTTCTCGAGTTGGTTGGTACGTGACCTCAGACTTTTGTATCTTTTTTCTGATGGAAGAAAGTGGAAGAGAGTATGTCTGGGTTGAGTGGGGTCCTTAATTATGCTGGCTACTTTTCCGATGCAACAGGAAGTGTAGACAGAGTCAATGGATGGGAGGCTAGTTTGTGTGATGGATTGGGCTACATTCACGATTTTTTGTAGTTTCTTGCGGCCTTGGGCAGAGCAGGAGCCATACCAAGCTGTGATACAACCAGAAAGTATGCTCTTATGAAGAGGCAGCATGAACACAATGTGCTGAATGGTTTCCTGTGTTGTAACTATTCTATGATTCCATGGGCCTCCCTTAAACAATGGCAGTTGGCTGCTCCCTCTCCCGCTTGAGATGTTTGTCTAGCTATGGCTTCCATCCCTATCAGTGGGGAAGCACAAGACCATCCTAGACTCATTGTCAAACATGAGTTCTAAGATTAGGCTGGAATCGTGGGCAACGCTTAGTCTCAAGATCAGACATGACTTATGGCCAAGGAAGAGACCCAAGACCGGGAAGGGCTCTTGGTCAAAACTTGAGGCCAAAGACCATGTAGGATGTGGAACCACAGGAGGGAGCAAGCCATCATGCGTGTGTTGAGCATAAGCTTGAATGCATGTGGTGCTGCAGAGCAGAGGAACATTGGAAGGAGAGGTTGAAACCTTTGAGATGGATCCTTGGTGAAGACATCCAGGAGAAAGCACTGTTTGGGAGAAGATTCCAAAGCGAGTTCTTTGAGACTGGAGATTGGAAACCCTCGTTTGGAGGACAGAGGACCAGTTGGTTCACAGTCTGACAAGCGTCCGAGGGAATTAATGAGAAATCCACAGAAGTTGTTTTGGGTGGCATCTGTTGCATGGTTTTAAAGTGTGTATGACCACTTTTGCCTATTGGTTTATATGGACTGTGTACTTACTGTGATCATTAGAGTATAAGATAGATTTTGTAACTTGTGTTATCCTGATGAACCTGTATATATCTGTAAAGGTATATGTAGCTAATCTTTTCTAGTTTAATAAATATTTTATTTTGTTAAAAGTTCACTAGCTGACACTTGCTCTATTCAGTGGCTGCCCTCCACATCTAAACAAAAAAGTTAGGATCTATTAAGCCGTGTTTCACCCAGGGATCTAACTTAAGAACACAAGAACTAGGAGCAGGAGTAGGCCATCTGGCCCCTCAAGCCTGCTCCGCCATTCAATAAGATCATAGCTGATCTTTTTGTGGACTCAGCTCCACTTACCCACCCGCTCGCCATAACCCTTAATTCCTTTACTGTTCAAAAATTTATCTATCCTTGCCTTAAAAACATTCAGTGAGATAGTCCAGTTCTAACATCAGCTGGGATCGTAACTCTTTTGATTATGAAATTCACTGACCACAAATTAATCTCTTGTTGTTTTTAATTATCCCCCCTCCTTTCTGTAGTTAGTTCATTCCCTAGGGACCACACCCATGTGGGAAGGCTTGTCTGATCTTTATACTCGTGCAGGTGGAAATATAACTTCTAGTTTTCGCTGCATTGTTCACCAACACCGTGCGGTTGAAGTCAAATGTCTTCCAAAGATCTGAAGTATAAAATCTGGTTTCTGTTAAATTTCTTTGGTTTGTTACCGTGTGTTTTTAGTTATGAAGAAGTGGAGTAAGTTCTGCTGGAGCGTGAATATATCTCACTTTTCAAACTGAATTTGTTCATAGTTTGCACCAGCTCTTGAGTTCCACTACCTTGGTCCAATAAAACTTCTCATTGGAATCATTCAGTTCTGACTGAGGTTTATATTCCCTGTTGTTTTAGTCTGTTTCTGGGAAAATTTCACCAAAAGCTAAAGTTTAAACAGTGTTTGTATCAGTTTGGGATTATTCAACTGTATGTAATAGCCACTGACAATCATCAGAGACTCAAATTTATTCCCTCCTGTATTCATTCAAACTGAGGGCCCTTGTTGTAAAAAAAATGTTCCGTGATAGTTTGACACTGGGCACTATCCGACACACACAATGTTTCTGCACTGAATCCTGAAGCAGCATCTCTGCCCCAAATTAAGATGCTAACGTAACTTTTGCAATTTGTTTGAGATTTTGTGAATGATAAATTGTTGGTCTTTATATTCCCCAGTTCTGTATTGCGTAGAGAATATCTTCAAGTGTACATGGAAAAGTTCGTAATGGCTTGCATAATCATTATAAGTAGAGAGATTATAATGATACTGCACTGTGACCATTTTTATAAGTTAATTTTCTTTAACTGTCAGACAGACAGCCACTCAATTCCTGTATCAGATACATTATGGAGATGTCAGTGGCTGCCCAAGTATTGGATAAAGTTGTGTTAATGTTGGTGTGACACGCCCAGTGTCTGGTTCAATATTTATCCTTCACTAAACCTTAAATAGAACAGATAACCTGGTCATCTCATCATAGAATCATAGAAACCCTACAGTGCAGAAGGAGGCCATTCAGCCCATCGAGCCTGCACCGACAACCATCCCGCCCAGGCCCTATCCCCGTGACCCCACATATTTACCGCACTAATCCCTCTAATCTACGCATCCCGGGACACCAAGGGATAATTTAGCATGGCTAATGCATCTAACCTGCATATATTTGGACTGTGGGAGGAAACCAGAGCACCCGGAGGAAGCCCACGCAGACATGGGGAGAATGTGCAAACTCCACACAGCTGGTTACCCAAGCCAGGAATCAAACCCCGGACCCTGGCACTGTGAGGCAGCAATGCTAACCATTGTGCCACCAAGCCGTCCATTTGTCACAATGTTTATGGGATCTTGCTGTGTGTAAATTAGCTGTCATGTTTGGTACATTTCAGAAGTGGCCCATAAACTGTAAGTGGTTGGGGAGCACTGAGGCGCTCTATAAATGCAAGTCCTCCTTTCTATTACTGAAAAAAATATGAAAACTCATAAATAGTAGTGTAAACAATTTTATGTGTACTGTGACTAATCACCTCGATCTCACGTAATTGTTGGAGCTTATGAACAAATGGCCTATTCAGTACGTCTCCTCAGCAGTGAGAGGAGTTCTCAATTATTCAGCAGTGTTCAGGCTTGTTTAAGTTTTGGTCTGAAAATTGTGCCCTGCACATGTACAAATTTTGAGATGAGTTGTTGGCTGTGGGTACAATCCCGGAGCCAACAAGTTAGAAAGTTAGTGATCACCCAGCACCACCTCCATCTGCCCCCCCCCACCCCGTCCTACACATTATTCATTCAACATTTTTTATGGGTGGGAGTTGTGAATGTTTGAATTCTGAGTTGCGCCCCTGGTCGTGAAGTTTTGAAAGGAACAAGCAATTGATAAAATTCCAACAATCAACATTGTGGTAAGGGAGAAATGAAAGACTTCTGTGATGGTGAACAGATTTGAAAGCTCTTTGCAGCAATCTCTGAATGATGGATTGTTGGTGTTTGAGTTTGGTTGGCAGCCTGTGGAGACAACTCTCGCCTGTCTCTAAATCAGGACCAGATTTCTGTGAAATGTTGCTGGCTCCTCGCCCCCAAAATTTGTTAGTCTTCAAAGTTCACCAGTCAGATCTTCCACTTAGACAGATCATACTGAAAGTTTAAGGAGGTATTGGCTTTAAAACAAAGACGCTGCTTTATAGTTAGGAGCATTACTGCTTTCTGTATGTACTTTATAGGATTGGATTTTTAATGTAACATCCGAGCTCCTTGTGAGCCAGATTACATTGCAGAGACCAGACAAATCCATTGAAAACAGAGAGCTAACTGGATTTTCACTCAACCTCTCACGGGGTGGTGTGGCGTAGTGATATTCTCACTGGACCAGTAATTCAGAATACCTGGGTAATGCTCTGGAGACAAGCGTTCGAATCCCACCATGGCAGATGGTGAAAATTGAATTTCATAAGCATCTGGAATTTAAAAACCTCATGATCATGAAACCATTGCTGATTGTCACCTGGTTCACCAATGTCCTTGAGGGAAGGAAATTTGCCATCCTTACCTGGTCTGGCCTACACATGACTCCAGAGCCACAACATTGTGTTTGACTCTTAAACGCCCACTCATTTCAAGGGATGGGCAATAAATGGGTGAGGGTGGGCCTAACTGGCGATGCCCACATCCTATGAATAAATATTAAAATAACATCCCCAATGTAACGACAGCAGGATTGACACATCTAATGCATTTATATAGCACCTTTTATGACGACAGGATTACTGTGTACTACTGTTGTAATGTGGGAATGTGACATCTAATTTGCACAAAGTAAGCTCCCACAAAAGCAATGTGATAATATCTGCTTTTGCAATGTTGCTTGATAAATATTGACCAGAACACCAAGGAGAAACACGCCTGATCATCTTCAAAATAGTGCCAAAATCTCTTCACTCAACTACCTGAGAAGCCCAAAGAGACCTTTGATCTGAAAGACAGCACCTCCCGACTATGCAGCACTCTCTCAGTTCTCGGGAGCATCAGTCTTTCTTTTTGGGCTGAGAGACACAACTTTCTCTCTTTATTTTCAGAGTGTCAACTTGGGTGGGCAAAGTGGCGTGTAGCCCATTGGCTGTGCAGCTGGCTTTCCCCACTGAATTTTTAGACATCTAGGGGAAAAGAAATCTTGGCGGCTTCCATGACGTCATGCGCGGTGCAACCTTGGTGTCCCGATCAAGAAGAATAAAAATAAAAGAAACTCTTGTGGACATGGTACTGCTAATCTCTACCCCACCCCCACCTGCCCTCGCCACAGACCTCCACAGTGAAAGCCCCCACCTCCAACACCCTGTAGCACTTCCCGGAGCTGTACCACTCTCCTCAGGAGCTGTTCTTACCTGTGCGTCCAAGGCAGGAACCGTTTGCCAGGTCCCAGTTGTAAATGGGAGAGAGGAGGGTGGAATCCTTATCTGGGGACATGGGTGAGAATGCAGCAGGGATGCCCGCTAATGGCATTCAAATTTATGGCAGTGAAATCCTGACGGCATAAATGCCAGTTTGGGGGACCTGTTGGCTTCTCTGCCCCCTCCAGCTTTCCTGCCTAGTGTAAACAGGGGCAGAAAATTCCCCTTTGGAGTGGGACTTTAATCTTTAAAGTTCTGATTGAGAGGCGAGAGTGCTGTCAACTGAACCTCGGCTGGCATTTTGTTTCATTTTGTTCCTCAGCTATAACTACTACTTTTAAGCACCTTTGATGTAGTTAGATGAATGAGAGGAGATTTAATTGAGGTGTACAAGATGGTAAAGGGGATTGACAAAGTAGATCTGGAGATTATCTCTCCTCTTGTGGGGCAATCTTGAACAAGAGGTCATAGTTTTAGGATGAAGGGTGGCAGATTTAAAACCGAGATGAGGAGAAACTACTTCCCTCAAAGGGAGTCTATGAAGTTCACTGCCTCAGAGTGCGGTGGATGCCGGGACGTTGAGTAAATTTAAGGAGGAGGTAGACAGATTTTGAATAAGTAATAGAACATAGAACATAGAACATTACAGCGCAGAACAGGCCCTTCGGCCCACGATGTTGCACCGACCAGTTAAAAAAAAAAACTGTGACCCTCCAACCTAAACCAATTTCTTTTCGTCCATGAACCTATCTACGGATCTCTTAAACGCCCCCAAACTAGGCGCATTTACTACTGATGCTGGCAGGGCATTCCAATCCCTCACCACCCTCTGGGTAAAGAACCTACCCCTGACATCGGTTCTATAACTACCCCCCCTCAATTTAAAGCCATGCCCCCTCGTGCTGGATTTCTCCATCAGAGGAAAAAGGCTATCACTATCCACCCTATCTAAACCTCTAATCATCTTATATGTTTCAATAAGATCCCCTCTTAGCCGCCGCCTTTCCAGCGAAAACAATCCCAAATCCCTCAGCCTCTCCTCATAGGATCTCCCCTCCATACCAGGCAACATCCTGGTAAACCTCCTCTGCACCCTCTCCAAAGCCTCCACATCCTTCCTGTAATGTGGGGACCAGAACTGCACACAGTACTCCAAGTGCGGCCGCACCAGAGTTGTGTACAGTTGCAACATAACGCTACGACTCCTAAATTCAATCCCCCTACCAATAAACGCCAAGACACCATATGCCTTCTTAACAACCTTATCTACTTGATTCCCAACTTTCAGGGATCTATGCACACATACACCTAGATCCCTCTGCTCCTCCACACTATTCAAAGTCCTCCCGTTAGCCCTATACTCAACACATCTGTTATTCCTACCAAAGTGAATTACCTCACACTTCTCCGCATTAAACTCCATCCGCCACCTCTCGGCCCAACTTTGCAACCTGTCTAAGTCTTCCTGCAGACTACGACACCCTTCCTCACTGTCTACCACACCACCGACTTTGGTGTCATCAGCAAATTTGCTAATCCACCCAACTATACCCTCATCCAGATCATTAATAAATATTACAAACAGCAGTGGCCCCAAAACAGATCCCTGAGGTACACCACTTGTAACCGCACTCCATGATGAATATTTACTATCAACCACCACCCTCTGTTTCCTATCCGCTAGCCAATTCCTGATCCAATTTCCTAGATCACCCCCAATCCCATACATCTGCATTTTCTGCAGAAGCCTACCATGGTGAACCTTATCAAACGCCTTACTAAAATCCATATATACCACGTCCACTGCCTTGCCCCCATCCACCTCCTTGGTCACTTTCTCAAAAAACTCAATAAGGTTAGTAAGGCACGACCTACCTGCCACAAAACCATGCTGACTATCACCTATCAATTCATTACTCTCCAAATAACTATAAATCCTATCCCTTATAATTTTTTCCAACATCTTGCCGACAACAGAAGTGAGACTCACCGGTCTATAATTCCCGGGGAAGTCTCTGTTCCCCTTCTTAAACAATGGGACAACATTCGCTAACCTCCTAATGAGTTGACGAGTTATGGAGAACGGGCAGGAAAGTGGAATTGAGGCCGAGATGAAATCAGCCATGATCGTATTAAATGGTGGAGCAGACTCAAAGTGAATTGCGTACTCCTCGTTCTTATGATTCTTATGCTTCTGCTGGTAGGTGATGGAAGAGGTTGGAGGAGAACCAACATTAAAACCCAAATCATCCTTGTTCTGGCTCAGAGTGGGGTGGCCACATTTTATGGGGTTCTGATTCTTTATGCGTGGGGCCACGGGGCTGAGGACTGATTTGTAGGAAGTGTAGGGTGATGGTGTGGAGCATCAGTGCAAACGTCAAGCACCACAGGCCTGTACTGTGTTTGGAAGCAGCCGACAGGCTTATAGAAACATAGAAAAACTACAGCACAAAACAGGCCCTTCGGCCCCACAAGTTGTGCCGAACATATCCCTACCTTTTAGGCCTACCTATAACCCTCCATCCTATTAAGTCCCATGTACTCATCCAGGAGTCTCTTAAAAGACCCTATTGAGTTTGCCTCCACCACCACTGACGGCAGCCGATTCCACTCACCCACCACCCTCTGTGAAAAACTTACCCCTAACATTTCTCCTGTACCTACCCCCCAGCACCTTAAACCTGTGTCCTCTCGTAGCAGCCATTTCCACCCTGGGAAAAAGCCTCTGAGAGTCCACCCGATCTATGCCTGCCAACATCTTATATACCTCTATTAGGTCTCCTCTCATCCTACGTCTCTCCAAGGAGAAAAGACCGAGCTCCCTCAGCCTATCCTCATAAGGCATGCCACTCAATCCAGGCAACATCCTTGTAAATCTCCTCTGCACCCTTTCAATCTTTTCCACATCCTTCCTGTAATGAGGTGACCAGAACTGAGCACAGTACTCCAAGTGGGGTCTGACGAAGGTCTTATATAGCTGCATCATTATCCCCAGACTCCTAAACTCAATCCCTCGATTGATAAAGGCCAGCACACCATACGCCTTCTTAACCACCTCCTCCACCTGCGGGGCCGATTTTAGAGTCCTATGGACCCGGATCCCAAGGTCTTTCTGATCCTCTTCAGTACTAAGAGTCTTTCCCTTTATATTGTACTCCTTCATCCCATTTGACCTGCCAAAATGGACCACTACGCATTTATCTGGGTTGAAGTCCATCTGCCACTTCTCCGCCCAGTCTTGCATTCTATCTATGTCCCTCTGTAACTTCTGACATCCCTCCAGACTATCACAACCCCACCAACCGTTGTGTCATCGGCAAACTTACCAATCCATCCCTCCACTTCCTCATCCAGGTCATTTATGAAAATGACAAACAGCAAGGGTCCCAGAACAGATCCCTGGGGCACACCACTGGTGACCGACCTCTAATTAGAAAAAGACCCATCTATACACACTCTCTGCCTCCTTTGGGCAAGCCAGTTCTGGATCCACAGGGCAGCAGCCCCTTGGATCCCATGCCCTCTCTCTTTTTCTAGAAGCCTTGCATGGAGGACCTTATCGAACGCCTTGCTAAAATCCATATAAACCACATCTACCGCTTTCCCATCGTCACTGTGTTTAGTCACACTTTCAAAGAACTCCACCAGACTTGTAAGGCACGATCTGCCTTTGACAAAGCCATGCTGAGTATTCTTGAGCATACTAAACCTCTCTAAATGCTCATAAATCTTGTCCCTCAGGATCTTCTCCATCAGCTTACCAACCACTGAGGTTAGACTCACCAGTCGGTAATTTCCTGGGCTATCCCTATTCCCCTTCTTGAAAATAGGAACCACATCCGCAATCCTCCGGCTTCTTTCCTGAGAGCTGATCCTGCTGTCTGTCTGCTTTTGTTAGGAGGCACAAGCTTTCGGAGCATTGCCCCTTCATCAGGTGAGTCAATGCTCCGAAAGCTCGTGCTACCAAATAAACCTGTTGGACTTTAACCTGGTGTTATGAGACTTCTTACTGTGCCCACCCCAGTTCAACGCCGGCAACTCCACATCTTTGTTAGGAGGAGCATAGATGCCTGGGTGCTTGGCAAATAAACAGATCAGGCAGTTCAAGTTAATCCATTCCCCAGTTAGAGCATTTGAAACAGCAATTGCTTGGGGTTAGTGCTGGATTGGAGTATTTGAATACCACAATCTAATCTCAAGTACTGGTTTGTGTCTGAGTTTCACTCTTGTCAATGCAAACTTTGGCCTAATTTGATTTGGGCAAATTTTTTTCAGACATGTAAACAAGCCATCAGTTTGTCTCTGAGACGGAATTAGTGTAATTAACTCTCTTTTGCAAAAGGAAAAGAATTATCTGTGTGATTGCTCGAGCACACGGTTTAATTTGTTCAAGTTATCTGCTGTGGTCTCAACTCACGGGAAGTCCCCCTTTGCCATGATGTTGTAAATTGTGAAATGCTGCCTATGTCCTCTGAGCTGAGAATTTATTATAAAATTTCCACAGTTTTATCATGTGAACATTTAGCTTCTTTTACATTTGAAAACCCTGACTTGTTTCATTGGAATAGTGACATCGCTGGCTATCTCTCCATGGAGAATTTAATCATTCCCTGCCCTGAGATATGATAAGGATTACTTTTTGTGATTTAGCAGTGTTTCCAGTGACATAAAATCGGCTTGTTGCCCAGTGAGTTGAGCAATGATATTTAGGAAGTGTACACACTTGCTCCAGTCTTGGATTAAACACTCAACTTGTTGCACTTAAGCTTGTCTTCCGACTCTGACTGACATCAACATCTGAAACTAGGCCTCAAGCCTCCTCTGAACAATTCTGCAGGTATTTCTCGGCTCTCCTGAGACAGCTTCCTCTGGACCAGTTTGTGCCAGCTGAGATGCCAACAGTAGCTTCAGATAGGTCCTTGTCTGGAGACAACCAGGAGTGGAGCTAATGTGGAACGATAGTGAACTGCAGCAGCGCTGTGGACCCAGGAGGAGAAACTTTGTGTTCTTCACATTAAGGCCGGTTGAACAGCAAAAACTTCTAACAACCTCCAACTAAACATAATTACCTCTGGTTAGCTACAAATGAACTGGAAAATCTAATGGATCATGCCCGAGGTGGGCTCTGCTCACATAATATAAAAGCAAATTACGGCAAATGCTGGAACCTGCTCACATTCTGACTGATTCATCCTTAACAGTAATTGGGTCCCTCGTTTGCATGTGCAAGGAAACTCTGACCTATTTAAGATGGCTGCCAAAATCATGTCTGATTATCTGCCAAGTTAACGCAGCCACTGATATTTGACTGCAAGCCTGGTCTGTGCTCCCCCATTTCCGATGCACTTTTGGCAAAGTTACAGTGACAGGTTTTGGAACCATATTTAGGGAATTATCGGTCAAGGTCTGTGATTGATCAGCTGTGCATACAGTTATCACAACAACGGTAACCTGATCAAAGTTTCCTGTTTGGTTTAATAACGAAATATTCTAAATGTATTCAGTTCAAAATTATCTTTCTGGTAGCATCCTTGATCATTTGTGGATTGCCAAACCATGGCTTTATGCCCTGACTTTACTATGAGGCAGGACGAGGAGGCAGGGCCTGGGTTTACCTGACCATCTGGAACAGGGCTTGAAACCCTTGCTGTTGGTGTTATTTTAAATGACATACTAACTGTCTAGCCAACTGAGCCCCCAAGTAAAAACCGGAGGAAATCTAAAATGCTGTAGCATTATTAAAAATTCCCAGATGGTGAAGTTAAGTGACCAAATATATGTTTGCCTCTCACAGTACGGTAATAATGAAATAACTGCTTTTTTTTCCAGAAGCTGTGACAAATACATGTGTTAAACTTTCAATTAAATGTTTGCACTCCTACTGTGTCCTGATAATGAAGCAATTGATCATCAATAACTAAGATACCTGATATGGATGTTGAATTTTACAATTCAGTACATTTAAACATTTATTCCTATTCTGGAAATATTTAGTCATAAGAAAATGAACAGTAAATCTAATCTTCCAAATGGATTTCTTCAAAATGATATTAATGGAAGGTTGGAACGTTATGCCAGCAGCATTCTAGCTAATTCACGCTGGCTCCCAGTTATTTTTAAAATCCTCAACCTTGTGTTCAAATTCTTCACTATTCCCTACTCCTCTAACCTCCTCCTGCAGCCTGACAATGTTCCAGGCTCGCTGCACTTCCCCCAATTCTGGTGTCATAGAAATCATAGAAACCCTACAGTGCAGAAGGAGGCCATTCGACCCATCGAGTCTGCACTGACCACAATCCCACCCAGGCCCTACCCCCATATCCCTACACATTTACCCGCTAATCCCTCTAACCTACACATCTCAGGGCACTAAGGGACAATTTTAGCATGGCCAATCAACCTAACCTGCACATCTTTGGACTGTGGGAGGAAACCGGAGCACCCGGAGGAAACCCACGCAGACACAAGGAGAATGTGCAAACTCCACACAGACAGTGACCCAAGCCGGGAATCGAACCCAGGTCCCTGGAGCTGTGAAGCAGCAGTGCTAACCACTGTGCTACCGTACCGTGTCTTGTGCGTCCTCATTGGTCCTAAACTCTGGAACACCCTTCCCTGCCCCTCCTCCACTATGATGCTCCCAGATCACCAACAACCTGTCCTGGTCCCTCCATGTCGAAGCTATAGTTAGGAAAGCCCACCAACACCTCTTCTTCCTCAGGAGGCGAAGGAAATTTGGCATGTCCACTACGACTCTCTCCAATTTTTACAGATGCTCCATAGAAAGCATTCTTTCTGGATATATTGCAGCTTGGTATGGCTCCTGCTCTGACCAAGATTGCAAGAAAGTACAAAGGATTGTGAATGTAGCCCAGTCCATCACGCAAACCAGCCTCCCATCCATTGACTCTGTCTACACTTCCTACTGCCTCAGAAAAGCAGCCAGTATAATCAAGGGCTCCGTGCACCCTGGACACGCTCTCTTCCACCTTCTTCTGTCGGGAAAAAGATACAACAGTCTGAGATCATGTATCAACCAACTGGAGAACAGCTTCTTCCCTGCTCCCATCAAATTTTTGAATGGACCTACCTTATATTAAGCTGATCTTTCTCTACACCCCAGCTATGACTGTAACACTATATTCTGCACCCTCTCGTTTCCTTCTCCGCTATGTACTTTATGAACAGTAGAACAAAGAAAATTACAGCACAGAAACAGGCCCTTCGGCCCTCCAAGCCTACATCGACCATGCTGCCTGACTGAACTAAAACCCTCTACACTTCCGGGGACCGTATCCCTCTATTCCCATCCTATTCATGTATTTGTCAAGACGCCCCTTAAAAGTCACTATCGTATCTGCTTCCACTACCTCCTCTGCAGCAAGTTCCAGGCACCTACCACGCTCTGTGTAAATAAAAAAACTTGCCTCGTACATCTCCTTTAAACTTTGCCCCTTGCACCTTAAACCTATGTCCCCTAGTAATTGACTCTTCCACCCTTGGAAAAAGCTTCTGACTATCCACTCTGTCCATGCCCCTCATAATCTTGTAGACTTCTATCCAGTCGCCCCTCAACCCCTGTCGTTCCAGTCAGAACAAACTAAGTTTCTCCAACCTCTCCTCATAGCTAATACCCTTTACACCAGGCAACATCCTGGTAAATCTTTTCTGTACCCTCTCCAAAGCCTCCACATCCTTCTGGTAGTGTGGCGACCAGAATTGAATACTATATTCCAAGTGTGGCCTAACTAAGGTTCTATAAAGCTGCAACATGACTTGCTAATTTTTAAACTCAGTGCCCTGGCCGATGAAGGCAAGCATGCCGTATGCCTTCTTGACTACCTTCTCCACCTGCATTGCCACTTTCAGTGACCTGTGTACCTGTACACTCAGATCCCTCTGCCTATTGATACTCTTAAGGGTTCTGCCATTTACTGTATATTTCCCATCTGTATTAGACCTTCCAAAATGCATTACCTCACATTTTATTCAAATTAAACTCCATCTGCCATCTCTCCACCCAAGTCTCCAACTGATCTATATCCTGCTGTAACCTCTGACGGTCCTCGTCACTATTGCAATTCCACCAACCTTTGTGCCGTCTGCAAACTTACTAATTTAACCAGTTACATTTTTCTCCAAATTTTTTAAACAGCAAAGGTCCCAGCACTGATCCCTGAGGAAAGCCACTTGTCTCAGCCCTCCATTCAGAAACGCACCCTTCCATTGCTACCTTTTGTCTTTTATGACCGAGCCAGTTCTGTATCCATCTTGCCAGCTCACCTCTGATCCCATGCGATTTCACCTTATGTACCAGTCTACCATGAGGGACCTTGTCAAAGATCTTACTGAAGTCCATGTAGACAACATCCACTGCCCTACCCTCATCAATCATCTTCGCCACTTCCTCGAAAAACTCAAACAAGTTAGTGAGATATGACCTCCCCTTCACAAAACCATGGTGCCTCTCGCTAATACGTCCACTTATTTCTAAGTGGGAGTAAACCCTATCTCGAAGAATCCTCTCCAATAATTTCCCTACCACTGACGTAAGGCTCACTGGCCTATAGTTACCTGGATTATCCTTGCTACCCTTCTTAAACAAAGGAACAACATTGGCTATTCTCCAATCCTCTGGGACCTCCCCTGTAGCCAGTGAGGATACAAAGATTTTGCTCAAGGCCCCAGCAATTTCCTCTCTTGCCTCTCTCAGTATTCTGGGGTATATTGCATCAGGCCCTGGGGACTTGTCTAGCTTAATGTTTCTCAAGAACCCCAATATCTCTTTGATCTCAAACTATCCACACACCCTTTCCCAGACTCATCACCCACCAGGTCCTTCTCTTTGGTGAATACTGCCACACAGTACTTATTTAATACGTTGCCCATTTCCTCTGGTTCCACGCATAGATTCCCTTTCCTGTCTTTGTGGCCAACCCTCTCCCTGGCTACCCTCTTGCTCTTTATATATGTATAAAAAGCCTTGGGAGTTTCCTTAGTCCTGTTGGCCAATGATTTTTCGTGACCCCTTTTAGCCCTCATTACTCCTTGCTTAAGTTTCTTTCTACTTTCCTTGTATTCCACACTTGCTTCGTATCTTCCCAGCCTCCTGGCTTTGACAAATGCTTCCTTTTTCTCTTTGACTAGGATGACAATATCTGTTGTTATCCAAGGTTCCTGAAACTTGCCATGCTTATCCTTCATCCTTACAGGATTGTGCCAGTCCTGAATTTCTATCAATTTACACTTGAAAGCCTCCCACATGCCAGATGTTGATTTTACCCTCAACATCTGCCCCCAGTCTACATTCTTCAGTTCTTGCCTGATATTTTTAGCACCTTCACTTGAAGACTACACTTATTTTATTCTTCCGTACCTTAAAGCTTACTGAATTGTGGTCGTTGTTCCCGAACTGCTCCCCTACTGAAATGTCGACCACCTGGCAGGGCTCATTCCCCAATACCAGGTCCAGTACAGGCCCTTCCCTAATTGGACTTTCTTTCACGAAGCTCCTTACAAACTCTGCCCCATCCAAACCCTAGTACTAAGTGAGTGATGAAGGTAGGGCAGTTGATGTCATATACATGGATTTTAGTAAGGCATTTGATAAGGTCCCCCATGGTCGGCTTATGATGAAAGTAAGGAGGTGTGGGATAGAGGGAAAGTTGGCCGATTGGATAGGTAACTGGCTATCTGATCGAAGACAGAGGGTGGTGGTGGATGAAAAATTTTCGGACTGGAGGCAGGTTGCTAGCGGAGTGCCACAAGGATCAGTGCTTGGTCCTCTGCTCTTTGTGATTTTTATTAATGACTTAGAGGAGGGGGCTGAAGGGTGGATCAGTAAATTTGCTGATGACACCAAGATTGGTGGAGTAGTGGATGAGGTGGAGGGCTGTTGTAGGCTGCAAAGAGACGTAGATAGGATGCAAAGCTGGGCTGAAAAATGGCAAATGGAGTTTAACCCTGATAAATGTGAGGTGATTCATTTTGGTAGGACTAATTTAAATGTGGATTACAGGGTCAAAGGTAGGGTTCTGAAGACTGGAGGAACAGAGAGATCTTGGGGTCCATATCTACAGATCTCTAAAGGTTGCCACTCCAGTGGATAGAGCTGTGAAGAAGGCCTATAGTGTGTTAGCTTTTATTAACAGGGGGTTGGAGTTTAAGAGCCGTGGGGTTTATGCTGCAACTGTACAAGACCTTGGTGAGACCACATTTGGAATATTGTGTGCAGTTCTGGTCACCTCACTATAAGAAGGATGTGGAAGCGCTGGAAAGAGTGCAGAGGAGATTTACCAGGATGCTGCCTGGTTTGGAGGTAGGTCTTATGAGGAAAGGTTGAGGGAGCTAGGGCTGTTCTCTCTGGAGCGGAGGAGACTGAGGGGAGACTTAATAGAGGTTTATAAAATGATGAAGGGGATAGATAGAGTGAACATTCAAAGACTATTTCCTCGGGTCGATGGAGCTATTACAAGGGGGCATAACTATAGGGTTCATGGTGGGAGATATAGGAAGGATATCAGAGGTAGGTTCTTTACGCAGAGAGTGGTTGGGGTGTGGAATGGACTGCCTGCAGTGATAGTGGAGTCAGACACTTTAGGAACATTTAAGCGGTTATTGGATAGGCACATGGAGCACACCAGGATGATAGGGAGTGGGATACCTTGATCTTGTTTTCAGATAAAGCTCGGCACAACATCGTGGGCCAAAGGGCCTGTTCTGTGCTGTACTGTTCTATGTTCTATGAGTCCCAGTCAATACGGGGGAAGTTAAAGTCTCCCATCACAACAACCCTGTTACTTTTACACTTTGCCAAAATCTGCCCACATATCTGTTCCTCTATCTCCCGCTGGCTGTTGGGAGTCCTATAATAAACCCCCAATATTGTGACTACACCCTTCCTATTCCTGACCTCTACCCATATTGCCTCGCTGTATGAGCCCTCCGAGATGTCCTCCTGCAGTACAGCAATGATATTCTCCTCAACCAGTAGTGCAACCCCCACACCCCTTTTACATGCCCCCTCTATCCCGCCTGAAACATCTGTATCCTGCAACATTAAGCTGCCAATCCTGTCCTTCCCTTAACCAAGTCTCTGTAATAGCAACAACATCATAGTTCCAAGTACTAATCCAAGCTCTGAGTTCATCTGCCTTACCTGTTACGCTGCTTGCATTGAAACAAATGCACTTCAGTCCACCAGACCCTCTGATCAGCAAACATACCATGCCTGCTCTTCCTCTGAGTCTGACTGGCCTTACTCTCTAGTTCCCCTTCAGTCAATTGAACTTTGTTTTGGTTCCCACCCTCCTGCCAAACTAGTTTAAATCCTCCTGTGTGAACTCGCAAACCTCCCGGTCAGAATATTTATGCCCCTCCAGTTTAGATGCAAGCTCTCCTTCTTGTACAGGTCCCACCTGCCCCAGAAGAGATCTCAATGGTCCAGATATCTGAAATCTTCCCTCCTACACCAGCTGTTTAGCCACATGTTGAGCTGTACTATCTTCCTATTTCTAGCCTCACTGGCACGTGGCACAGGGAGTAATCCTGAGATTACAACCCTCAAGGTCCTGCTTTTTAACTTTCTACCTAACTCCCTAACTGCTGCTGCAGGACCTTGTCACTCTTCCTACCTATGTTGTTCGTACTAATATGGACCACGCCCTCTGGCTGTTCACCCTCTCCCTTCAGAATGTTTTTTGCCCGTATCTGTCTGTATAGCGTGCAAGAAACAATACTTTTCACTGTATCCCAATGCATGTGACAATAATAAATCAAATCATGTCACTGTGCTTTTGGTCATGTGTCCTAATAATCTTTGTGCGTCTGATAATGTCATAGTGAAACGTTTTGGGATGTGTTATTAAATTAACAGTGCTATCGAAATGAAAGTTGTTGGTAAAGCTGTTGTTAAAAGATCAGGGCAGAAATATTGGAAATGAGTCTCCATTGCTTCATCAGAGCCTGTGCTCCAGCACAACACAAAGTCCAGTGCATTTCTCTCAAAGAAAGAATCCCAAGTATGTGGTGAATTATTTAATGAGGGACTGCCATTAAACAAAAGATAAGCTAAAGTCTGATTGTTTCCGATTTGTCTGATCTCTGAGATTTTGATCAACAGGCACATTAAATTCATTGGGCTGTTAATGATCGGTTTGCGCGCATCATTTTAGCCCCTTATATATTGGAGTTCTCCACATCCCACAGCATGGAAAGATTGCTATCTCATCTAGCAGTAGCCAGCAGGGCCAGGATCTGGTGACATCAATGGGTTGGGAGATAAAGTTAACGTTTCAGGTCTGTGACCTTCTACCAGAGCTGGAAGCTCTTAGAGGTGAACAATTTAAGCAAATACAGAGGTGGCAGGGAAAGAACAAAAGGATTTATAGGTTGGAGAACAGGAATAATTAAATGATAATGGGTTGGTGGTGTTAGAAACAAGGATAGGATAATGAAACAAATGCAGAAGGGTCTAGAGGAGATGTAAATGATTACAGCAGGAAAGCAAAGTGAAACATGGGAAATTTGTGAATGGGGTGACTGTCTAGGCTGTGGTATGGGAATCTGGCGAGATAGGGTGGGTACACTCGAAGGATGCAGACTTCCCCGTTGATTGTGTACTGATAGGCATTCCCTGCGACCAGCATCAACTCACAACTCTCCTATTCTCAGTTTCCATCTGCACAGAACCCAATCCGCAACCCACACCACCAACATCAGCCTATATCTTCCCCTCTCTCAGCACTAGCCTGCACATGCCCAACTCTAACTCGCACACTTTACCCCAGCACCAGACCACATCGCCAACCATTGTTCCAATGATCAGGACCTGCCCCTGAGAACCATGGAGTTAGATTAGGGAGCACTGAATGGGCAGCATGAGTGAGAAGCCGAAAGCATAGGGGGGAGGAGGCGTGGTTTACCATTGACCAGAAACAACTGGACCAGCCATAGAAATACTGTGGCTACAGGAACAGGCCAGAGACTAGGAATTCTGCAATGAGTCACTCACTTCCTGACCCCCCTAAGTTCTGTCCACTATCTAGAGGGCACAAGTCGGGAATACTCTCCACTTGCCTGGATAAGTGCAACTCCAACAATACTCAAAGCTCAACATCATCCAGGACAAAACAGCTTGCTTGATAGGCACCTCATCAATAAACATTCATACCACCACCACTGATGCACAGTGGCAGCAGTGTGTACTTCCTACAAGATGCATTGCGTCAACTAGCCAAGACTTCTTCGACAGCACCTATCAAAGTCATGACCTGTACCACCTAGAAAGAAAAGGGCAGCCGATGTTTGGGAATACCAACACTTGCAAATTACCCTCCAGGCCATTCAACATCCCGACTTTCCCATTCCAACAGCTCCGTGAATGTTCCTGCATCAGAAGAATTTCAGCAGTTCAAGAAAGCAGCGCACCACCACCATCTCCAGGATAATTAGGGATGTGTAATAAATGTTGGCCTTGCCATCAAGGCCCACATCTTGTGAATGAATAAAAACAGAGTGGCAAATGGAGAAAGTGGAATTTTATGGAGACTGAACTCCAGGCTCCACCTATAGAGACAAAGTTGAGCATTGATGTCATCAAGAACTTGTGTGGCAAGGAGAGGTTGTGGACCATCACTTTGAGACACTTGAGATTGGGCAGGGACAATGCTAACTATGATGGCTGGTGTGACAGAGCTCGCTACATGTATTTGTGCACTGAACTGATTCAACCTGGCATGTTTGCTACCCATGATGTGGAGATGCCGGCGTTGGACTGGGGTAAACACAGTAAGAAGTTTAACAACACCAGGTTAAAGTCCAACAGGTTTATTTGGTAGCAAAAGCCACACAAGCTTTCGGAGCTGCAAGCCCCTTCTTCAGTGAGTGGGAATTCTGTTCACAAACAGAGCATATAAAGACACAAACTCAATTTACATGAATAATGGTTGGAATGCGAATACTTACAACTAATCAAGTCTTTAAGAAACTTAGAACATAGAACATAGAACATTACAGCGCAGAACAGGCCCTTCGGCCCACGATGTTGCACCGACCAGTTAAAAAAAAAAACAAACTGTGACCCTCCAACCTAAACCATTTTCTTTTCGTCCATGAACCTATCTACGGATCTCTTAAACGCCCCCAAACTAGGCGCATTTACTACTGATGCTGGCAGGGCATTCCAATCCCTCACCACCCTCTGGGTAAAGAACCTACCCCTGACATCGGTTCTATAACTACCCCCCCTCAATTTAAAGCCATGCCCCCTCGTGCTGGATTTCTCCATCAGAGGAAAAAGGCTATCACTATCCACCCTATCTAAACCTCTAATCATCTTATATGTTTCAATAAGATCCCCTCTTAGCCGCCGCCTTTCCAGCGAAAACAATCCCAAATCCCTCAGCCTCTCCTCATAGGATCTCCCCTCCATACCAGGCAACATCCTGGTAAACCTCCTCTGCACCCTCTCCAAAGCCTCCACATCCTTCCTGTAATGTGGGGACCAGAACTGCACACAGTACTCCAAGTGCGGCCGCACCAGAGTTGTGTACAGTTGCAACATAACGCTACGACTCCTAAATTCAATCCCCCTACCAATAAACGCCAAGACACCATATGCCTTCTTAACAACCTTATCTACTTGATTCCCAACTTTCAGGGATCTATGCACACATACACCTAGATCCCTCTGCTCCTCCACACTATTCAAAGTCCTCCCGTTAGCCCTATACTCAACACATCTGTTATTCCTACCAAAGTGAATTACCTCACACTTCTCCGCATTAAACTCCATCCGCCACCTCTCGGCCCAACTTTGCAACCTGTCTAAGTCTTCCTGCAAACTACGACACCCTTCCTCACTGTCTACCACACCACCGACTTTGGTGTCATCAGCAAATTTGCTAATCCACCCAACTATACCCTCATCCAGATCATTAATAAATATTACAAACAGCAGTGGCCCCAAAACAGATCCCTGAGGTACACCACTTGTAACCGCACTCCATGATGAATATTTACTATCAACCACCACCCTCTGTTTCCTATCCGCTAGCCAATTCCTGATCCAATTTCCTAGATCACCCCCAATCCCATACATCTGCATTTTCTGCAGAAGCCTACCATGGTGAACCTTATCAAACGCCTTACTAAAATCCATATATACCACGTCCACTGCCTTGCCCCCATCCACCTCCTTGGTCACTTTCTCAAAAAACTCAATAAGGTTAGTAAGGCACGACCTACCTGCCACAAAACCATGCTGACTATCACCTATCAATTCATTACTCTCCAAATAACTATAAATCCTATCCCTTATAATTTTTTCCAACATCTTGCCGACAACAGAAGTGAGACTCACCGGTCTATAATTCCCGGGGAAGTCTCTGTTCCCCTTCTTAAACAATGGGACAACATTCGCTAACCTCCAATCTTCTGGTACTATACCAGAGGCCAACGACGACCTGAAGATCAGAGCCAGAGGCTCTGCAATCACTTCTCTTGCCTCCCAGAGAATCCTTGGATAAATCCCATCCGGACCAGGGGATTTATCTATTTTCAGACCCTCCAGAATATCCTGCACATCCTCCTTATCAACTGTAATACTGTCTATTCTACTCCCTTGCAACCCAGTGTCCTCCTCAGCTATATTCATGTCCCCTTGCGTGAACACCGAAGAGAAATATTGGTTCAATGCTTCACCAATCTCCTCCGGTTCCACACATAACTTCCCTCTGCCATCTATAACTGGCCCTAAACTTGCCCTAACCAACCTTCTGTTCTTGACATACCTATAGAACGCCTTAGGATTCTCTTTAACCCTATCCGCCAAAGTCTTCTCATGTCCCCTTTTAGCCCTTCTAAGCGCGCTCTTCAACTCCCTCTTAGCCAATCTAAAGCTTTCTAGTGCACTACCCGAGTGCTCACGTCTCATCCGAACATAAGCCTCCTTTTTCTTTTTAACCAACAAAGAAACTTTTTTGGTGCACCACGGTTCCCTAGCCCTACCAATTCCTCCTTGCCTGACAGGGACATACCTATCACAGACTCGCAGTAGCTGCTCCTTGAAAAAACTCCACATGTCGGACGTTCCCAGTCCCTGTAATCTCCTAGTCCAACCTATGTTTCCTAATTCTCTCCTAATAGCCTCATAATTACCCTTCCCCCAGCTAAAACCACTGGCCCGAGGTTCATGCCTATCCCTTTCCATCACTAAGGTGAACGTAACCGAATTGTGGTCACTATCACCAAAATGCACACCAACTTCCAAGTCTAGCACCTGGTCTGGCTCATTTCCCAGCACCAGATCCAATATAGCCTCACCTCTAGTTGGCCTGTCTACATACTGAGTCAAAAAACCTTCCTGCACGCTTTGAACAAAAACTGACCCCTCTAACGAGCTAGAGCTATAACAATTCCAGTCTTGTCTGGAGACAATACACATCTTTTTAGCCTGTCTTGATGCTCTCTCCACTCACATTGTTTTGTTTCTTAAAGACTTGATTAGTTGTAAGTATTCGCATTCCAACCATTATTCATGTAAATTGAGTTTGTGTCTTTATATGCTCTGTTTGTGAACAGAATTCCCACTCACCTGAAGAAGGGGCTTGCAGCTCCGAAAGCCTGTGTGGCTTTTGCTACCAAATAAACCTGTTGGACTTTAACCTGGTGTTGTTAAACTTCTTACTATGTTTGCTACCTCCCATGGGCATTAGACCAATGTCTTAAAGCGGCTATGTGGGATCTCTCAGGTTCACTATACTGATGCGACAGGGACCTTGGGCACTAATCTCCACAACTTTCTCCTACTGGATTGTCACATCAGAGATGGTCTTGACAGGACCCTCACAGCAGCCCCAAGGATTGCTGTCTCACAGATGGTCACTTTTCTGTTGAGGGGAAATTTGATAAGAGTGTTCAAAATCATGAAATGTGAGTAAGGAAAAATATTTCCATTTGTAGAAAGATTGGTAACAGATTTAAAGTGATTCGCAAAAGAACTAGAGGCAATTTGAGGATTTTTTTCTTTTACACAGTAGGTTATCTGGAATTCTCTACTTGTAAGAGTGGGGAAAGCAGATTCAATAGTAATAGAATTGAATAAATGTGCAGGGCCCTGTGCAAAGAGCAGGGGAGTGGGCCACATGGGTATCTTTCTGAAAGATACGAGCTCCATGGAAAGAGCGTCATTCCATCCCTATTTTGCCCAGGTGATAGGGGATATTTAATCCAACTATCAGCAACTGCCAGCTCTGTAAATCTTAAAATTCTGCAGAATAAGGAAGGAGTGGCCAAATAGGCTGAGTTGAACATTTCTCAGAGTTGGACAGGGATGAAATGAAACAAGTAGCAGATGCTAAGCAAGTGAAGCATGCGTACATGTGCAGACGGAAGATGCTTCGTTTGCCAGTTTCACAGGAGGAGGACTGCTGGGAAATGGAAAGACTGGCACTGTCACTTTCCATCTTGGTATAGCTAACTGTTGGCTGAGAAAACATTTCATTAGTGTTGGTGCTGGGGGTGTGGATTCTGACTAATATCTGTACAGTGAAGGAGCTTTATCTTAATGAACCTGCTGTGCTATGTTATTGGCTTGGCAAAAGATGGAATTTCTTTTGCTGTTTTTGACACTTTTTAATCACCAATGGATTATACCGTAGCAGGTTAGCACTGCTGCCTCACAGCGCCAGGGGCCCGGGTTCAATTCCAGCCTCTGGTCACTGTCTGTGTGGAGTTTGCACATTCTCCCTGTGTCTGCGTGGGTTTCCTCCGGGTGCTCCGGTTTCCTCCCACAGTCCAAAGATGTGCGGGTTCGGTTGATTGGCCATGTTAAATTGACCCTAGTGTTAGGGGGATTGGCAGGGTAGATATGTGGGGTTGCGGGAATGGGGCCTGGGTGGGATTGTGGTCAGTGTAGACTTGATGGGCCAAATGGCCTCCTTCTGCACTGTAAGATTCTATAATTAGGTGCATGCAAACATGTTCCTGCTTCATGGCAGAATTAACCATTTGCACTATTTAAATATAGAGGCTTACCCCATTCATAATCATATAACCAGGGGAAGAAGGCTGTCCCATAGAACCCTGTGTGAACATGGATTCTGCCCAAGCTGGTAAATCTGGGATCATCCTGCGGTGGATAGGAAACAGGAAAGTGCAAAAAGGAAAGTCAGGCCTGTCTTGCACCATTCCAGAGAGGATGGAAGTTGCTCAAGTCCTGGTGTGAGGATTTGAACCATTTCTTTTTGAGGGAACGTTCTATTTTCTATTTTCTCACTTGACCCTCAAAACTCTAATAAAACCATGTTATTGAGGCCTCAGGCTCAACATAAGCACAGGTTGGAGATCGTGTTGCGCCATCAGCTGCACACGTGCTTGCCAACAGGAAGACACCATTCAGTCATGAGAACTTTAAATCACGCAATTGCCAAACTAGAAATCTTTAAAAAAAAAACGAAAACCTCAATGTGTTCTTAAAAACTAGCAAACAACATTTGAATATAGGTTTATGCCATATGATGACAGATAAATATACTGAAATTTCAATGGGACAAGACCTTGTCAGAACACAGGAGTCAATTTTTGCTCAGTTGTAGAGCCCTTGTTTCTGAGACACAAGATTTTATGTTCAAGTTCCACTCTGGACACTTGAACCCATTTTCCAGGCTGACGTTTCAGTGCATGAGGGAGTGTTGGGCTGCTGGAAGTGCAGCCTTTCAAATGAGGCACGAGACCTGTCCCTGTTAACCCTCTCAGTAGATGTAAATTTTTTTTTTAAATTAGTGTCACAAGTAGCCTTACATTAACACTGCAATGAAGTTACTTGAAAATTCCCTAGTTGCGACACTCCGGCATCTGTTCAGGTACACTGAGGAGGAACTTAGCCTGGCCAATGCACCTAACCAACACGTCTTTCGGACTGTGGGAGGAAACCGGAGCACCCAGAGGAAACCCACACAGACACGGGGAGAACATGCAGACTCCATACTGACAGTGACCCAAGCCAGGAATCAAACCTAGGTCCCTGGCGCTGTGAAGCAGCAGTGCTAACCACTGTGCCACCCCCATGATAAATGATCCCATGGTAGTATTTGAAGGAAATTCTTTACTTCTGGGTAACTTTAATCTCTTAACTACCACTAGCAATAACCTGGTTATTTATTCCATTGCTGACTGAGAGCTTGTCAGTGCACAAATTGGCTGCAATGATTAATACATTGCAATAGTTCCTAGTACAACTCAGCCAGATGGTGAAGGATAGAACTGGAGATTAACCTTTACAGACTAACAAGCTTTTAGTTACAGTAATATCTTGCCTACCTCCAAACAATCACAATACAACAGGATCCTGTGCATAGGAGCACAATTAATGTCCACTCTCTGAATACAAATTAACTCCGAATTAATGTTTAATTAACAGCATGCACTTTATTGGTTGCAGAGCACTTTGGGAAATACTGTGGATTTGAAAATAAGTATCATGTGAGGGAGGATGTGGCAAGTGAAAGGGTAAGGTCAAGGCATTAAAGCAAGGTAGCAAGAGGTACAGAGCACAAACTTAAAAGTACGCCAGAATTTAAAGCTGGAGTTTGCAAAAATAGTAAATGGGCAGAACTAAATTGTCAGCAAAAGTAGCGATAAATATGTATGCCCTGATCACCATAACAGAGACATGGCTGGAATATTCACGCACTCTTGGCATTTTGGAAGGACAGAAAGTGTGGAAGAGGTACTGGAGGTCACCCTGTTAATTGTGGATGATATTCCCATAATAGTGGGAGATGATCTTAGTGGTGGGGGCTGGGGAGTGGGAGGGTGGTAAATAAAGGACATGCATCCATCTTTTTCTTGCACGCTTTGAACGAAGGCCAGTGAAATGAAAAGCACACATCTGTTAAATGGGGTTGAAAGCGGAGCAATGTGGTTTGACTGCACCAGCTCCTGCCGCCAGGCCTTGACGATGGGGTTGTGATTGCACATCTGTAAATCAAAAGCAAGCTTACAGGTGCAAAAAATATATCTGAATAGTTTAGCCCCCAGTTATATCTCCGAACAATTGGAGGATTAAAAGTATGTTGTTAATGATCCCCGTGGTAACTGCAGCTGCAGAAAAGGCTCGTGGGCACAGTTGTCTGAGAGAGTGTGTGATTGACGTGCTCCCATTGCATTCTTGGAGACCATTGTGCGTTCTCCTTTATTTCACTGCCACTGGGGAAGGACGAGGCTTCGCATCAGAATCACTCAGTTGGAGAATTGTCCCTCAGGAGCGTGTCTTCAGTGCTATCTCACTCTGCACATGGAGCTCCAAGTGAGCAATCAAAAGAATTCTGGCGCATAGTTTCACCGAATTTGTGCAGCCGCCTGTGTGTTAAACATGTTCAGTTGTACTATCGAATTCCATTTACTTATTCCAAACAAATATATTCCTTCCAGCCTAACTCCTACTGTTTCCAGACTAATTAATTATAATTCTTATGTGGCCATTATTTGAGAATTTGCTGCAACAAACTGTGGCAGATCAAAGGCAGGAAGTTTAAACTGTTGATGGTGTCACAGTTTTTCATTAGACTCCCTGTTGATGCTTGCTGCTTGTTCAGTTTATCAACACATGAACAAACGTGATTTTTTAAATTCACTTCATTTTGGTTCGCAACCTTTGGGTGAAAATTGAGCATTTTAATCATGTAGCTCTTCTTTTAACATTGATAAGCCTCTTTTATTTTAGTGCTGGGTTATCTCTCTCCACTCCCCTCCTTGCCACACCTACTCTCCAGGTACAGGAGCCCTGAGGCATCATAGCACATACATTAAAACACAGATGACGTAATTCATTGACAATTTCGCCAAGCACAAAATCCAAGGGGACCAGCTAATCTTCATGGTGGCTTTCTCCTTGCTCACCCAAGACCCACCAAGGCGGTGTTGTCGGACCATGAATAGTTGGTGGTAAATGCACACACTCTGCACTTTTGTGCTTTTCTGTTCTCTGTCGCAGTGCAAGTGAAGGAAGGGCAGGTACATTTGTAGCTTGTTACAGTACATTTGTTACCTATATTCTCAGTGTAACCTCTTGATTCCACATGTCATAGGAAAGGGTTTTTGGTTTTAATGTTCACAGGATTATGAATTTATGGATTATGAACTGCAAAGAATCTAGGAAACCTTATTCAACAGCTATGTTCTGGTCTGTTTTTGAATTATCAGCTTATTTAAAAGTTCCTCAGTTTTGCTAGTAGTTAAGGTTGTTTTAAGAAATGCGTTCATTCTACTCGGTGTTAATACGAACATAGAAAATAGGAGCAGAAGTGGGCCGTTTGGCCCCTCAAGCCTGCTCCGCCATTCAATAAGCTCATGGTTGGTCTTTTTGTGTTTCAAATTCCACATTCTCATTTACCCTGATAACCTTTGATTCCTCTGCCTAGTAAGAATTTATCTACCTCCACCTTAAAAATATTCAGTGAACCCGCCTTCACCACCACCTGAGGCAGAGAGAAGAAGGTGGAAGAGAGAATGTCCAGGGTGCGTGGGGTCCTTATTACGCTGGCTGCTTTTCCGAGGCAGCGGGAAGTGTAGACAGAGTCAATGGATGGGAGGCTGGTTTGCGTGATGGATTGGGCTACATTCACGACCTTTTGTAGTTCCTTGCGGTCTTGGGCAGAACAGGAGCCATACCAAGCTGTGATACAACCAGAAAGAATGCTTTCTATGGTGCATCTGTAAAGGTTGGTGAGAGTCGTAGCTGACATGCCAAATTTCCTTAGCCTTCTGAGAAAGTAGAGGCATTGGTGGGCTTTCTTAACTATAGTGTCGGCATGGGGGGACCAGGACAGGTTGTTGGTGATCTAGACACCTAAAAACGTGAAGCTCTCGACCTTTTCTACTTCATCCCCGTTGATTTAGACAGGGGCATGTTCCTCTTTATGCTTCCTGAAGACGATGACAATCTCTTTCATTTTGTTGACATTGAGGGAGAGATTATTGTTGCCGCACCAGTTCACCAGATTCTCTATCTCATTCCTGTACTCTGTCTCGTCATTGTTTGAGATCCGACCCACTACGATGGTGTCATCAGCAAACTTGAAAATCGAATTGGAGGGGAATTTGGCCCCACAGTCATAGGTGTATAAGGAGTATAGTAGGGGGCTGAGAACACAGCCTTGTGGGGCACCGGTGTTGAGGATGATAGTGGAGGAGGTGTTGCCTATCTTTACTGATTGTGGTCTGAGACTTAGGAAGTTCAGGATCCAGTCGCAGAGAGAGGTGCCGAGGCCTAGGCCACGGAGTTTGGAGATGAATTTCATGGGAATAATGGTGTTAAAGACTGAGCTATATTCAATAAATAGGAGTCTGACATAGGTGTCCTTGTTATCTAGGTGTTCCAGGGTTGAGTGCAGGGCCAGGGAGATGGTATCTGCTGTGGACCTGTTGCGGCAGTAGGCAAACTGTAGTGGATCCAGGTAGTCCGGGAGGCTGGAATTGATTCGTGCCATGACTAGCCTTCCGAAGCACTTCATAATGATGGGTGTCAGAGCCACCGGCCGATAGTCATTAAGGCACGCTACTTGGTTTTTTTTAGGTACCGGGATGATGATGGTCGTCTTGAAGCAGATAGGGACCTCGGATTGTTGTAAAGAGAGGTTGAAGATGCCTGTGAATACTCCCACTAGCTGATCCATGCAGGATCTGAGTGCTTGTCCGGGTACCCGATCCGGGCCATGCTTTCTGTGGGTTGACCTTCGAGAAAGCTGCTCTGACATCTGCAATGGTGACCCCAGATACAGGTTCTTCCAGGGTGGAGGGCATGCTCTCGATGACCTCTTGCTCAAAATGGGCGTAGAATGCATTGAGCTCATCAGGGAGGGGTGTGTTGGAGCCAGCAATTTTACATGCCTTCATCTTGTAGCCTGTTAAGTCTTGCAGACCTTGCCATAGTCGTCGGGCGTCGGTATGGCAAGCTTGAGACTCTAGCTTGGTCCGGTACTGTCTTTTGGCATCTTTGATGGCTCCCCTTAGATCGTATCTGGCTTTCTTGTATAGGTCAGTGTCGCCTGACTTGAACGCCTCAAATCTGGACTTCAGCAAGCAGTGGATATCCCTGTTCATCCATGGTTTCCGGTTGGGGAACACACGGATTTGCTTCTTTGGCACACTTCATTAGTAAGTGTGTCCCCTACACACTTACGAATGAAGCCAGTTACTGTAGTGGCGTACTCGTTCAGGCCGGCCACAGAGTTTTAAAATACTGACCAGTCCACTGACTCCAAGCAGCCCCGTAGGAGATCATCCAGTTCCTCAGACCAACCTTGCACGACTTTCTTTGATGGATTCTCCCGTTTCGGTTTTTGCTTGTAAGCCGGGAGCAGGAGCACAGCCTTGTGGTCTGATTTGCCAAAGTGTGAGCAGGCAATAGAGCGGTCGGCATGTTTGATATTTGTGGAGCAGTGGTCTAGGATGTTTGGGCCTCTGGTGGAACAGGAGACGTGTTGGTGGTAACTTGGTAGTACGCTGTTGAGCTTGGCCTGATTGAAGTCCCCGGCCACAATGAACAAGGCCTCGGGATGTTTCGTCTCAATGCTATTCTTGGCGGTGTATATTTTGTCCAGCATGATCTTTACGTCCGCTGAGGTGGGATGTAAACTGCCATCAGGATACCGGAGGTGAACTCCCGCGGAAGGTCATAGGGACGACATTTTAGCACCAGATATTCCAAGTCTGGGGAGCAGAAGGTTGCCAGTGTTGCTACGTCTAGGCACCATGATGTATTGATTAGGAAGCAGACCCCACCTCCCCTAGCCTTGCCTGAGGCCGCTATACGGTCCATTCGATGGATTGAAAAGCCCTTTGGTTGTAGGGCACTGTCCGGTGAAGCAGGAGTGAGCCATGTCTCCGTGAAACAGAGCACATAGCAGTCCCTCAGTTCTCTTTGGAAAGTGAGTCTGGCTCTAAGTTCGCCTAGCTTGTTTTCCCAGAGATTGGACATTTGCAGTAAGCTGGGGAGGGGCGGCCTTGAGACTGTGTTGATTCACTCTCACCTGCAGACCTGCATAATTCCCACGCTTCCCGGAGTGACAGTTAGGTCAGGAAATGCGGGATTTTAAAAATAAATAAATCAGGTAACTTGTGCTGCACTGTCTGAAATACAGATCAAACTACAGTTTTTTTTATTTTGGCCAATGAATTGTGAAGTGATGGATGAGAAATTTATACTGTTGCAGAGTTTTGATTATTTTATTGATGGATGCACCAAAGCTAATTCCTTGTACATTACAGATGGGTCTCTTCAGCCCTCTCCTGGACACCTCATTCTTTCTTCTCCTCAGCAGCTTTTCTCACCATTTTGGCTTTCTCGAATCTCAAGTGGATGAGCTCACAATTCCACTCATTAATCTGCATTTGCCGCGGATTTTCCTGTTCACTTGATCCTTTTGTAACTTGCCTTTTCCATCTACAAAACTTATTGTATCATTTATAAACTTGGATAAATATGTATATTACAACATTTTATATTCAATTCTACTTCATAGAGCCATAGAATCCCGACAGTGCAGAAAGAGGCCATTCGACGCATCGACCCGACACCGACTCTCCGAAAGAGCATTCCAGCCAGGCCTACCCTCACCCCGCCCTAGTCCCGTAACCCCACGTTCAAGAAAGAACGCCATTTGTCACTGTTGCAGGGTGTTATAATAAGCATCTTCCTATTTGAATATATATACTGATGTCTTTAGTGGGTATGAGCTTGCATGAGTGACATCCCCGGTATGTGGGTTTTCGCAGGTTTAGTCTTACCGTGAGGGACCTGTGTATCGAGCAGCCTCCAGTTCTGCCTTCATGCTGTATTGTATTTCGATATTTTTATAAGTAAAGAGGATTAAATATCACAATGTGTTCAACTGCCTTTCTCTGCCAAGTTACCACAGTCACTATTGTGATATGACAGCTACCTGAACAGGAATGGGAGTTATATTTTCCACCGGACAGCATCTTTAGAAAGGAGAGCTAGACGAGGAAAGGAGTTAAAAGGGAGAATGTCAATAAGAGTAATTTGGCAGCGGATATAGTGCGTATAGAGTTGAAGAATAGCAAAGGACTCTGGTTGAAATTGGCTGCAGATCAGTAATAAAAGTGATGTAGTAGGGGATGTAAAAATAGGGAGATTAAGAAACACAAATGATTGAGGGTGGCATGGGGGCACAAGTGGTTAGCGCTGCTGCCACACAGCGCCAGAGATCTGGGTTCGATTCCAGCCTTGGGTCACTCTGTGTGGAGTTTGCATGTTTTCCACATGTCTATGTGGCTTTCCTCCAGGTGCTCCAGTTTCCTCCCAGAGTCCAAAGATGTGCAGGTTAGGTAGATTGGCCATGCTGAATTGCCCCTTGGTGCCCAAAGATGTGTAGCTTAGGTGGATTAGCCATGGTAAATGCGTGGGGTTATGAGGATAGGGTGGGGTGGGAATGGGCCTGGATGGGATGCTCTTCTAGAGAGTCGGTGCAGACTCGATGGGCCAGATGGCCTCTTTCTGCACTGTAGGGATTCTATGGTTCTAAGATTCTATGGAATCAAATAAACCAGGCAACGACAGACCTACCAAATGAACTCAGTTGAGGGATGTCCCTGAGATCTATCATCAGAGTGCAAAGCAGCCAGTCTGGAATGTATCCATCTCACTTAACAGGCTGTCAATCAATGGTAATAGCAGTCATTGGCTGAGTAGTAGGACATACCAGATTTCCCAGACCCTCCTTGTCTAGCTCATGGACTTCTGTTTGGACCTTGTCGCTTTGAGTGCTGCTTCCTTAATCTTCATTCTCCTTTCCTTGCACCTGGCCAGAGGCTGCTGGAACGCAGGGTCAGAAGTGAAGCACCTTGTGCCTCACCTCTGCTAACCTTGCCGACCCTCTCCAGCAACTACTCTTTGTGTTAATACAGAGTGCCTTTCACCGCATTGTGTAATATAATGAGACAGACTCCAGACAAATAATTGATGACTGTCTGGATATCAGGTTATGCACTGTCTTTCTGTATCCCCTGGTTTATTTTCACTGTGACCAAGCCTGGATCCCATGGTGACGCATTCTGCATTCACAAATTCACTGGTCACAAAGCCTTGGGGATGCAATGTATATTTCTGGTTTTGTCTCCAGTCGGGATTGTGGTGTAGGGGATTTGACAATAGGAGGTGGAATTCCAGTAGTGGTGACAATGACACGAGCACGAAGATTTTTACATGTTCCTGAAGCCCTGAAGATCATCCTGGTGCTCATCCGGCAGTAAGGATACTTCAGTTGCAAGCAATGAAAGAACTAAAGTAAATCAAAGAAAAAGGTTTAATAAAGAAACTTCATTACACCACACCCTGGGCCACACAAGCTCCCCACAATCCCCATCTGCTTTCTATTTATACCTGGCCAGCTGACCACCAGATCATTTTGCCCTTGGTTACATTGTCTACCAGGTGAGCTGGTCAGCTGACCCTCACAGCATGTTACCATTCGTTACGTTCTAACAGATTCCAATGTTATAATTGATTACACCTCATGACATCAACAAGTTCCATCCCACCATCAGACTCACCATGGACTACTCTCCGGAATCGGTTGCATTCTTGGACACACGCATCTCCATTAAGGACGGTCACCTCAGCACCTCACTGTACCGCAAGCCCACGGATAACCTCATGATGCTCCACTTCTTCAGCTTCCACCCTAAACACGTAAAAGAAGCCATCCCCTACGGACAAGCCCTCCGAATACACAGGATCTGCTTGGATGAGGAGGATCGCAACAGACACCTCCAGACGCTGAAAGATGCCCTCCTAAGAACAGGATATGGCGCTCGACTCATCGATCAACAGTTCCGACGCGCCACAGCGAAAAACTGCACCGACCTCCTCAGAAGACAAACACGGGACACAGTGGACAGAGTACCCTTCATCGTCCAGTACTTCCCCGGAGCGGAGAAGCTACGGCATCTCCTCCGGAGCCTTCAACATGTCATTGATGAAGACGAACATCTTGCCAAGGCCATCCCCACACCCCCACTTCTTGCCTTCAAACAACCACGCAACCTCAAACAGACCATTGTCCACAGCAAACTACCCAGCCTTCAGGAGAACAGTGACCATGACACCACACAACCCTGCCACAGCAACCTCTGCAAGACGTGCCGGATCATCGACACGGATGCCATCATCTCACGTGAGAACACCATCTACCAGGTACACGGTACATACTCTTGCAACTTGGCCAACGTTGTCTACCTGATACGCTGCAGGAAAGGATGTCCCGAGGCATGGTACATTGGGGAAACCATGCTGCAGACGCTACGACAACAGATGAATGAACACCTCTCGACAATCACCAGGCAAGACTGTTCTCTTCCTGTGGGGGAGCACTTCAGCAGTCACGGGCATTCAGCCTTGGATCTTCAGTTAAGCGTTCTCCAAGGCGGCCTTCACGACACACGACAGCGCAGAGTCGCTGAGCAGAAACTGATAGCCAAGTTCCGCACACATGAGGACGGTCTAAACCAGGATGTTGGATTTATGTCACATTATCAGTAACCCCCACAGCTTTCCCCCTGATCTTGCAGAATCTTACTAGCTGTTCTGTCTGGAGACAATACACATCTCTTTAACCTGTGTTTAATGTTCCCTCCACCCACATTATCTGTACCTTTAAGACCTGGCTGGCTGTAGAGATTTGCATTCTAATTAGTATTCTGTAATTTGATTTCTGTGTCTCTGTGCACTGTTGGAGAACAGATATCCACTCCATCTGACGAAGCTCCGAAAGCTTATGGTATTTGCTACCAAATAAACCTGTTGGACTTTAACCTGGTGTTGTGAGACTTCTTACTATCCTCATGTATAACAGAGCTGGATCAGTAAGTGGAGGAAATTGAGTTTTTACCACCGGGTACTCAGCAACTTTCACCTCCAATATAGACTCAGTCTTTACTTCGTCCACAGGTGGCTCTGGTTCCCATTCTGAATGGGTTCTAAGTGTTCTGTGTTCCTATGTTTCCTCCCAACCTCAATCCTCCCTCAATGAGTGCACGAGAGAGAGAGTGTGTGTCTGAGGTACAGAGAGTGCAATGGACACATACACAAACACCCTTCTCCACTGTTGCCAAAAACCTATCTACACAATGGGCAGGGAGAGGAGGAAAATCCAGACTGAAAGGCGATCTGCTTTCAACCCCCACTTTCATATGAATTCCACCGAGGCCAGCTGGGAGTGTACAGAGTCGAACATAAGGTTGGTGTTAGTTAAACCCAACTCCTTAGCTTGGCCTTGGTCCCCTCTGTCTTCACTGGTGACCAGGACACTCGAGCTCTTCTTCTTAAATGAAATGGCAAAAACGGCTTTATTGTTTGGCAGTGGTGTTAGTCATGTTTTATGGATTACTCATCTTTGGAATTACTTTTTTTTAAAGTTATCAATTTATTGCTTTGCCATTCATATTTTTGGCTCAGCAAGTTGTTTATGTTTACTTTGTACCTTAACTTTTTTTTTTGAAAGCCATGTTTAATATTGTATCAAACTAGATCTCAGGCACCAGCTGCTGGGTTTCTTGCACGAGGGGAATAAGGCTCGCAGGAGTCCGATTTGCTTTTTAGGGGGCTGGCAAAAGGAGTTATTTTTACTCCAATAGAAGTGGTAGTGGTTAGAAATGCTCCAGCATGTCTGGCAGAGAGGAAGAGACGTCAAAACCGGTGAAGATTGTGGATCTGAAACATCGGATGGGATCTTGAGTCCACGCTCGCTGCCCATGCGAATGCCAGCGGGACTCAAGATCTGGAAGTAGCAGTTCTCGCTGGCGAGATCGCGATCTTGAATCTTCCCCACCCCTTACTAATGATGCCATTAGATTCACGCCCATAACAGGCATAAGCCTGCTTTACGTGAAACAATGCTCTGCTCTTGTTTAGTAAGATTTCCCCCTGTTCCTTTACCCACAGATACTGCCTGGCTTGCTGAGATTTCCAGCATTTTCTATTTATGTTTCAGATTTCCAGCATCTGTAGTACTTTGTTCCCCTATTGTATGCTTGATGCTGGGTGTTTGTCAATGTGGTTAGCTTCAATTTAAAATGAGAAACTATTTATCGATCAATGCAAAGCGTGATTTTACTGTTAACAAAGCCCACTTGAGTGGATAGAAACAGCATGTTATTGGTTGATGAATTGATTGGTGCTAATACTGGATGATTTTTCCATTTTTAAATTTGGAGTTGAAATCAGGAGTCATGCGCCAATAGAATATGTCACTGTTAGTTCAAGGTATTCACATTTATGCTTAGGATTGTTGTTTGTGGTGCTTGTGAGGTTCAAGCCTTTTGGATGTTGCTGTCTGGCTATTGCACAGGGATAGGTTTAAAGAAGCAGAGCTAATTGCATAATATGAATGACCAAGTTGTGTGTAATTGTCTGACAAAGCAGTGGTTGTAAAGTGTAGGCTGAACTTTCAGTGGGATTTGTAGATAGAGGCATAGAGTACAAAACCAAACAGTTTTGCTAAACCTATATTTAAAAAAAAGAAGCATCATCGTCCATGATTTCTCTCCCTTCGTACTGGGTTCACCTTCAGATGCCAAACATCAGCAAAGATATGTTGGCCTTGGAAAGGATGCAGTGTGAATTGATCCGAATGATAACTACTGAAAGAGCAGGTTGTATCAATTAAGCCGATAATACCACTAGGCAATGGCCTAGTGGTATTATTGTTAGACTATTAATCCAGAAACTCAGCTGATGTTCTGGGTCCTGGGTTCAAATCCCGCCACGACAAGTGGTGGAATTTGAATTCAATAGAAAATATCTGGGATTAAGAATCTACTGATGACCATGTTACCATTATCAATTGTTGGAAGAACCCATCTGGTTCATTCGGAAAGGAAGTCTGCCGTCCTTACCTGGTCTGGCCTACATGTGACTCCAGAGCCACAGCGATGTAGTTGTCTCTCAGCTGCCCTCTGAAATGGCCCAGCAAGCCACTCAGTTCAAGGTCACTTAGGGATGGTTAGTAAATGCTGGCCAGCCAGCGACACCCATGTCTGACATGGATGAATGAATAAAGAGTCCAGAAGGAGTGACAGGATGCATGTTTTTGAACTATTAAGTTGATTTGATTGGGTACTTGCAGAAAAACTATTTCTGGTTGGGCAAAATCTAGAACAAGAGAACACCATCGTAACACCATCGGCAGACTGTTCAAGGGTGATGTCAGGAAGTGCTTATTCACAGAAAAGGCAGTGGAAATCTGGAACTTACTCCTCTAAAACCCTGTGGATGTTGAGGATCAATTGAAATTGTTAAGACTAAGATGGATAGATTTTTTTTTAGGTAATGGTATCAAGGGATATGGAGCAAAGGCAATAAATGGAGTTGAGCTACAGATAAACCAGGATCTAATTGAAAGACAGAGCAGACTTGAATGGCCTTCCCTTGTTCCTATGTTACTTTATAACTGTAGATCCTCTGTCTGGCTAACAACAAATTAATCTAATCCAGCAGTTCCCACATTTGGACATTCCACTAACCCCTTTTGTGAAAATGCCAAATCTCACAACCCCCTTCCAAACAAATATTTCCCAGGGATTTTCTCTTGCCCAAATATAAATTAGAAATGCAGTGATCTTGGAAATATAACATTTGTTTTTCTTATGATACTCTTGTGGCATGCTATTTACTATTATATTATTATTTATCATTATACTATTAATTTTATTAGATTATGAAAAGAGCAAAAGTCTTCCAAGATTTTGCTTTTGTAATTCCTATCCCTTATGGGGTTTAAAAACAGTTAAAATGAAAGATAACGCACTGAGAACATTAACAAATGAACAAACAAGTAAATGAGAAAATTCACTCACGTTTCACAAACAAACGAGCACATTACCGAGAGTGAGTGAAGGATTATGTTGCCGTTATATTGCAGCAGCCTTGGCTTTGGTTCTCAAGATGACAAAGTAGTTGTTATTTGAGTGTATTAGTTCATTTGGTGAGCACCGGACTGAAAGCTGTTTCTGAATAATGCCAATGAAAACCAAGTCACTTCTTTGTGCCATTGTTGTTTTTATTAGACTTGTCACCCTGTAATCACATTTAATTATTTATTTCTGCATTCGTCAAATTGATTGTGTTCGCAATGTCCGCCAATTCCTTCATGCTTCATGAAAAAAACGCCAGTTGTATTTTCCTGTAAGTTTGGAGTTTTGACGTCCAAACACTTTTGTTTTGCCCTAGGCCCTGTAACACCGCCTTTCTTCCTTGGGGCTCCACAGCACCTTCTTTCTCTTCCTTTCTGAAATCCTCTCTCTCTCTTTTCCCAGCACAATTACCACCTAGGTGTTTAATACTTGTCTATTTGGAGATAGTGGCTGCGATTATCCGGCCGCATTGCTCCCAGTACAGAGCTCACTAGAACGGAGTGGGGCGGAGAATCGCAGGTGGGTGGTTTAATGCATTCAGCAATGGTGCCAAAGCTCAGCATTATTTTCCCAGGCATTGGGCAAGTTGTAGCCAGACAGGGAAGCTTTATGAAGGAGAAGGTTGTCATCACTCACCAACTCTGTCTCTCTCAAGATCACAATGTCAATGTCCACAGTAAGCTCATGGATGGGAAGTGAATATACATTCTGGAGGGAGATGCAGAGTGGGGCAGTGAAAGCTGGTCTACATGCAGAATGGACAGTCTCCGAGTTGGCACCAATGAGAGATATTAGAATGAAGTTGGTGAGATTGCCTCAGTAGGACTTTCTGAGGATGTAAGAGGAAGTTTATAGGATCATTTAAGAGAGGATCACCCCTGAGACAGTAGCCTGAAAACAGAAAGACAGTAAGTTCTGAAGAACTGGAATTTGAGAGTGTGGAAAAGAGGTTTATTGAAGTCGAGCAATGGATTTTCAGCACACAACAGACATCCTGAGGAACCAGCTTTACATTCAACCCTAAAGCTCCCACACCAACAGTTTGAATATTGAGAGTTGTTGCTATTTTCATTGTGTGAAGAATGCTTGTCATTGGCGGTATGGATGCTGATGCCCACCGAGTTGCTATGTGTTTCACGCTGGTGATAGATGGTGAAACAAGATTACATAGATGCAGCCGATGGCCTCCGCCTGAATCAATGAGTGCCTTGCACCAAATCAAATGACCCAAGAAGATAGTATTGTTCAGATAGTAACCTTTGTTTAGGTGCAGGATCCAGGGGTCACAGAGTCATAGAGATATACAGCATGGAAACAAGCCCTTTGGCCCAACTCTTCCACGCCGACCAGGTTTCTTAAACTTAACTAGTCCCATTTGCCTGTGTTTGGCCCATATCCTTCTAAACATTTCCTATCCATGCACCTGTCCAAATGTCTTTTAAATTTGGAGGTCCGAATCCCTGGATCTTGCAGCTGTGGACAGACATGAGTTGAATTGCTAATTCCTCTGCAGCCACAACATGTTCCTCCTAGTTGTTTATGCTCATGATGCGCTTCCTCATTTTGTTGACTTAAATTCCCAGTGATTGCTGGAACTTGTGGGACACTGAGGGAGGAGGCACATGCTGCTTCCGTTTCCATGCAAATTGCAGCTGGTTCTTTGTAATACCAACAAACAGAAGGGAGACAGATGTTTCTTTTGAAGTACCCTTTCAAACATGGCATTTGAGTAGATTGTCATGTTTAGCCTGTATGTCAGAAAATGAGTGGGTGCAGAGAGATTACAGGAGAAGGATGCTGAACTCTGGGGTTAAAAGTCCAACATAAACCCCTACTTAATTACCCTCACTCCTGTTCTTACTGGAAATGTGATTGAAGGTTACACATGCTGTTGATAATATAAAACCAGACAAAATTCAACCAGATCTGGATTTAGATCAGAATAAACCATGCCCTTGCTGAGCTCTGATATCTTTGCAAGCCCAGGCTGATCAAAGCCAAGAAGGCGACCTCGCCTCACTCCCACCCCGTCCCGCCCACCCCACCATGTCCTTTGTCAAAACATCTGGGATTGTTCCTGAGTAAAATATTTTTTTGCTTCTCTACTTATTGAAACTGCCCTTCCACCAGCCCACGTGGCAATAAAATGTGATAACGTTTTATATAAACCACGGGGTGAAAACTGAGCCAAAAAAACTTTTCAAGTTGGAATTTCGGAGCTGACGTAAGTATCAGACTGTGCAGAACTCAGGAGAGGACAGCTGGCACAGAACTCGATGTGTTACATACTCTGTGTGGAACCTGGCTGCTGTTCTTCACTTACTGAGCAGGAAGTATAAAAGCAGGTTTATTTTCAATTGATTTTTGCCTTCAGTTATTTAATCACTCTCCATTTTTGGATTCTCCCACAGGAGTCGCATATCTTGGAGGAGCTTGCAGTGCAAAGCGCAAGTGTGTGCTTGCTGAAGATAATGGTCTCAATCTAGCCTTTACCATTGCCCATGAGCTGGGCCACAAGTACGTTTAATACTGAGAGCTCAATAAATGTTTAATAATCTGCCCTGAAGTTTGGAACTAGTCATATATTAAGAATACCATATTTGTAAAAATGTGAAGATCATTAATCCAAATACATTCAAATTGCCAGATATTTGTTACATATTTTGCAGGATAAAGACTGAGTTTCTGCTGCAATGTCTCATTGTGTCTGACTGTTAGCAGCCTAGAAATGTCTGGGTTGTGTGTTACACAGCAGGGACTCTGTTATTCAGCACAAAGTGTGAGACACAGCCCGTATTGTGTAACACGGTCTGTGTTATACAGCCCGTAGTGAGTGACAGGAACAGTGTTATATAGCCCATAGTGTGTGACAGGGACTGTAATATAGAGCCCGTAGTGTGTGACGGGGATGGTATTATACAGCCCAAAGTGTGTGACACGGGCTGTGTTACTCAGCGCATGGTGTGTGACAGGGACTGTGTTTAAACAGCCCATAGTGCGTGACAGGGACAGTGTCACGCAGCCCATAGTATGTGACCAGGACTGTGTCACGCAGCCCATAGTGCGTGACAGGGACCGTGTTACGCAACCCAGTGTGCATGACAGGGACAGTGTTACGCAGCCCATACTGCGTCCCAGGGACCGTGTTACGCAGCCCATAGTGCATGACAGGGACCGTGTTACGCAGCCCAGAGTGCGTGACAGGGACAGTGTTACGCAGCCCAGAGTGCGTGACAGGGACATTGTTACGCAGACCAGAGTGTGTGACAGGGACTGTGTTACGCAGCCCAGAGTGCGCGACAGAGACAGTGTTACACAGCACATAGTGCATGACAGGGACAGTGTTACGCAGCCCATAATGCGTGACAGGGACTGTGTTACGCAGCCCAGAGTGCGTGACAGGAACCGTGTTACGCAGCCCAGAGTGCGCGACAGAGACAGTGTTAAGCAGCCCAGAGTGTGCGACAGGGACAGTGTTACGCAGCCCATAGTGCGTGACAGGGATAGTGTTACGCAGCCCAGAGTGCGTGACAGAGACCGTGTTACGCAGCCCAGAATGCGTGACAGGGACAGTGTTACGCAGCCCAGAGTGCGTGACAGGGACCGTGTTTCGCAGCCCATAGTGCGTGACAGGGACCGTGTTACGCAGCCCAGAGTGCGTGACAGGGACCGTGTTACACAGCCCAGAGTGCGTGACAGGGACCGTGTTACGCAGCCCAGAGTGCGTGACAGGGAAAGTGTTACGCGGCCCATAGTGCGTGACAGGGACAGTGTTACGCAGCCCTTAGTGCGTGACAGGGACAGTGTTACGCAGCCCTTAGTGCGTGACAGGGACAGTGTTACGCAGCCGAGAGTGTGTGACGGACAGTGTTACGCAGCCCAGAGTGCGTGACAGGGACAGTGTTACGCAGCCCAGAGTGCGTGACAGGGACCGTGTTACGCAGCCCAGAGTGCGTGACAGGGACCGTGTTACGCAGCCCAGAGTGCGCGACAGGGACAGTGTTAAGCAGCCCAGAGTGCGCGACAGCGATAGTGTTACGCAGCCCATAGTGCGTGACAGGGGCCGTGTTACGCAGCCCATAGTGTGTGACAGGGACCATGTTACGCAGCCCATAGTGCGTGACAGGGAAAGTGTTACGCGGCCCATAGTGCGTGACAGGGACAGTGCTACGCAGCCCATAGTGCGTGACAAGGACAGTGTTACACAGCCCATAATGCGTGACAGGGACAGTGTTACGCAGCCCATAGTGCGTGACAGGGACCGTGTTACCCAGCCCAGAGTGTCTGTCAGGGACCGTGTTACGCAGCCCATAGTGCGTGTCAGGGACCGTGTTACGCAGCCCATAGTGCGTGATAGGGACCGTGTTACGCAGCCATAGTGCGTGACAGGGACCGTGTTACGCAACCCATAGTGCATGACAGGGACCGTGTCACGCAGCCCATAGTGCGTGACAGGGACAGTGTTACGCAGCCCATAGTGCGTGACAGGGAGAGTGTTACGCAGCCCATAGTGCGTGACAGGGACCGTGTTACGCAGCCCATAGTGCGTGATAGGGACCGTGTTACGCAGCCATAGTGCGTGACAGGGACCGTGTTACGCAACCCATAGTGCATGACAGGGACCGTGTCACGCAGCCCATAGTGCGTGACAGGGACAGTGTTACGCAGCCCATAGTGCGTGACAGGGACCGTGTTACCCAGCCCAGAGTGTGTGTCAGGGACCGTGTTACGCAGCCCATAGTGCGTGTCAGGGACCGTGTTACGCAGCCCAGAGTGCGTGACATGGACAGTGCTATGCAGCCCATAGTGCGTGACAGGGAGAGTGTTACGCAGCCCATAGTGCGTGACAGGGACCGTGTTACGCAGCCCATAGTGCGTGATAGGGACCGTGTTACGCAGCCATAGTGCGTGACAGGGACCGTGTTACGCAACCCATAGTGCATGACAGGGACCGTGTTACGCACCCATAGTGCGTGACAGGGACAGTGTTACGCAGCCCAGAGTGCGTGACAGGGACCGTGTTTCGCAGCCCATAGTGCGTGACAGGGACCGTGTTACGCAGCCCAGAGTGCGTGACAGGGACCGTGTTACGCAGCCCATAGTGCGTGACAGGGAAAGTGTTACGCGGCCCATAGTGCGTGACAGGGACAGTGTTACGCAGCCCTTAGTGCGTGACGGGGACAGTGTTACGCAGCCGAGAGTGTGTGACGGACAGTGTTACGCAGCCCATAGTGCGTGACAGGGACAGTGTAACACAGCCCAGAGTGCGTGACAGGGACCGTGTTACGCAGCCCAGAGTGCGTGAGAGGGACCGTGTTACGCAGCCCAGAGTCCGTGACGGGGACAGTGTTACGCAGCCCAGAGTGCGTGACGGGGACAGTGTTGCGCAGCCCAGAGTGCGTGACAGGGACAGTGTTGCGCAGCCCAGAGTGCGTGACAGGGACAGTGTTACGCAGCCCAGAGTGTGTGACAGGGACAGTGTTACGCAGCCCAGAGTGCGTGACAGGGACAGTGTTACGCAGCCCATAGTGCGTGACAGGGACCGTGTTACGCAGCCCAGAGTGCATGACAGGGACCGTGTTACGCAGCCCAGAGTGCGTGACAGGGACAGTGTTAAGCAGCCCAGAGTGCGTGACAGGGACCGTGTTAAGCAGCCCAGAGTGCGCGACAGGGACAGTGTTACGCAGCCCATAGTGCGTGACAGGGACAGTGTTACGCAGCCGAGAGTGTGTGACGGACAGTGTTACGCAGCCCAGAGTGCGTGACAGGGACAGTGTTACGCAGCCCATAGTGCGTGACAGGGACAGTGTTACGCAGCCCAGAGTGCGTGACAGGGACCGTGTTACGCAGCCCATAGTGCGTGATAGGGACCGTGTTACGCAGCCATAGTGCGTGACAGGGACCGTGTTACGCAACCCATAGTGCATGACAGGGACCGTGTCACGCAGCCCATAGTGCGTGAAAGGGACCGTGTTACGCAGCCCATAGTGCGTGACAGGGACAGTGTTACGCAGCCCAGAGTGCGTGACAGGGACCGTGTTTCGCAGCCCATAGTGCGTGACAGGGACCGTGTTACGCAGCCCAGAGTGCGTGACAGGGACCGTGTTACGCAGCCCATAGTGCGTGACAGGGAAAGTGTTACGCGGCCCATAGTGCGTGACAGGGACAGTGTTACGCAGCCCTTAGTGCGTGACGGGGACAGTGTTACGCAACCGAGACCGTGTGAAGGACAGTGTTACGCAGCCCATAGTGCGTGACAGGGACAGTGTAACACAGCCCAGAGTGCGTGACAGGGACCGTGTTACGCAGCCCAGAGTGCGTGACAGGGACCGTGTTTCACAGCCCAGAGTGTGTGAGAGGGACCGTGTTACGCAGCCCAGAGTGCGTGACGGGGACAGTGTTACGCAGCCCAGAGTGCGTGACAGGGACAGTGTTGCGCAGTCCAGAGTGCGTGACAGGGACAGTGTTACGCAGCCCAGAGTGCGTGACAGGGACAGTGTTACGCAGCCCAGAGTGCGTGACAGGCACCGTGTTACGCAGCCCAGAGTGCGTGACAGGGACCGTGTTACGCAACCCAGAGTGCGTGACAGGGACAGTGTTACGCAGCCCAGAGTGCGTGACAGGGACCGTGTTAAGCAGCCCAGAGTGCGCGACAGGGACAGTGTTACGCAGCCCATAGTGCGTGACAGGGACAGTGTTACGCAGCCGAGAGTGTGTGACGGACAGTGTTACGCAGCCCAGAGTGCGTGACAGGGACAGTGTTACGCAGCCCATAGTGCGTGACAGGGACAGTGTTACGCAGCCCAGAGTGCGTGACAGGGACCGTGTTACGCAGCCCAGAGTGCGCGACAGGGACAGTGTTAAGCAGCCCAGAGTGCGCGACAGGGACCGTGTTACGCAGCCCAGAGTGCGTGACAGGGACCGTGTTACGCAGCCCAGAGTGCGTGACAGGGACAGTGTTAAGCAGCCCAGAGTGCGCGACAGGGACAGTGTTACGCAGCCCATAGTGCGTGACAGGGACAGTGTTACGCAGCCCAGAGTGTGTGACGGACAGTGTTACGCAGCCCAGAGTGCGTGACAGAGACAGTGTTACGCAGCCTATAGTGCGTGACAGGGACAGTGTTACGCAGCCCAGAGTGCGTGACAGGGACCGTGTTACGCAGCCCAGAGTGCGCAACAGGGACAGTGTTAAGCAGCCCAGAGTGCGCGACAGGGACAGTGTTACGCAGCCCATAGTGGGTGACAGGGGCTGTGTTACGCAGCCGAGAGTGTGTGACGGACAGTGTTACGCAGCCCAGAGTGCGTGACAGGGACAGTGTTACGCAGCCCATAGTGCGAGACAGGGACAGTGTTACGCAGCCCAGAGTGCGTGACAGGGACCGTGTTACGCAGCCCAGAGTGCGCGACAGAGACAGTGTTATGCAGCCCAGAGTGCGTGACAGGGACAGTGTTACGCAGCCCAGAGTGCGTGACAGGGACCGTGTTACACAGCCCAGAGTGCGTGACAGGGACCGTGTTACGCAGCCCAGAGTGCGCGACAGGGACAGTGTTAAGCAGCCCAGAGTGCGCGACAGGGACAGTGTTACGCAGCCCATAGTGGGTGACAGGGGCCGTGTTACGCTGCCGAGAGTGTGTGACGGACAGTGTTACGCAGCCCAGAGTGCGTGACAGGGACAGTGTTACGCAGCCCATAGCGCGTGACAGGGGCTGTGTTACGCAGCCCATAGTGTGTGACAAGGACCATGTTACGCAGCCCATAGTGCGTGACAGGGAAAGTGTTACGCGACCCATAGTGCGTGACAGGGACAGTGTTACGCAGCCCATAGTGCGTGACAAGGACAGTGTTACACAGCCCATAATGCGTGACAGGGACAGTGTTACGCAGCCCATAGTGCGTGACAGGGACCGTGTTACCCAGCCCAGAGTGCGTGTCAGGGACCGTGTTACGCAGCCCAGAGTGCGTGACAGGGACAGTGTTAAGCAGCCCAGAGTGCGCGACAGGGACAGTGTTACGCAGCCCATAGTGCGTGACAGGGACAGTGTTACGCAGCCCAGAGTGTGTGACGGACAGTGTTACGCAGCCCAGAGTGCGTGACAGAGACAGTGTTACGCAGCCTATAGTGCGTGACAGGGACAGTGTTACGCAGCCCAGAGTGCGTGACAGGGACCGTGTTACGCAGCCCAGAGTGCGCAACAGGGACAGTGTTAAGCAGCCCAGAGTGCGCGACAGGGACAGTGTTACGCAGCCCATAGTGGGTGACAGGGGCTGTGTTACGCAGCCGAGAGTGTGTGACGGACAGTGTTACGCAGCCCAGAGTGCGTGACAGGGACAGTGTTACGCAGCCCATAGTGCGAGACAGGGACAGTGTTACGCAGCCCAGAGTGCGTGACAGGGACCGTGTTACGCAGCCCAGAGTGCGCGACAGAGACAGTGTTATGCAGCCCAGAGTGCGTGACAGGGACAGTGTTACGCAGCCCAGAGTGCGTGACAGGGACCGTGTTACACAGCCCAGAGTGCGTGACAGGGACCGTGTTACGCAGCCCAGAGTGCGCGACAGGGACAGTGTTAAGCAGCCCAGAGTGCGCGACAGGGACAGTGTTACGCAGCCCATAGTGGGTGACAGGGGCCGTGTTACGCTGCCGAGAGTGTGTGACGGACAGTGTTACGCAGCCCAGAGTGCGTGACAGGGACAGTGTTACGCAGCCCATAGCGCGTGACAGGGGCTGTGTTACGCAGCCCATAGTGTGTGACAAGGACCATGTTACGCAGCCCATAGTGCGTGACAGGGAAAGTGTTACGCGACCCATAGTGCGTGACAGGGACAGTGTTACGCAGCCCATAGTGCGTGACAAGGACAGTGTTACACAGCCCATAATGCGTGACAGGGACAGTGTTACGCAGCCCATAGTGCGTGACAGGGACCGTGTTACCCAGCCCAGAGTGCGTGTCAGGGACCGTGTTACGCAGCCCATAGTGCGTGTCAGGGACCGTGTTACGCAGCCCATAGTGCGTGATAGGGACCGTGTTACACATCCATAGTGCGTGACAGGGACCGTGTTACGCAACCCATAGTGCATGACAGGGACCGTGTCACGCAGCCCATAGTGCGTGAAAGGGACCGTGTTACGCAGCCCATAGTGCGTGACAGGGACAGTGTTACGCAGCCCAGAGTGCGTGACAGGGACGGTGTTTTGCAGCCCATAGTGCGTGACAGGGACCGTGTTACGCAGCCCAGAGTGCGTGACAGGGACCGTGTTACGCAGCCCATAGTGCGTGACAGGGAAAGTGTTACGCGGCCCATAGTGCGTGACAGGGACAGTGTTACGCAGCCCTTAGTGCGTGACAGGGACAGTGTTACGCAGCCGGGAGTGTGTGACGGACAGTGTTACGCAGCCCATAGTGCGTGACAGGGACAGTGTAACGCAGCCCAGAGTGCGTGACAGGGACAGTGTAAAGCAGCCCAGAGTGCGTGACAGGGACCGTCTTACGCAGCCCAGAGTGCGTGACAGGGACCGTGTTTCGCAGCCCATAGTGCGTGACAGGGACAGTGTTACGCGGCCCATAGTGCGTGACAGGGACAGTGTTACGCGGCCCATAGTGCGTGACAGGGACAGTGTTACGCAGCCGAGAGTGTGTGACAGGGTCAGTGTTACGCAGCCCAGAGTGTGTGAGAGGGACCGTGTTACGCAGTCCATAGGGCGTGACAGGGACCGTGTTACGCAGCCCAGAGTGCGTGACAGGGACAGTGTTACGCAGCCCAGAGTGCGTGACAGGGACAGTGTTGCGCAGCCCAGAGTGCGTGACAGGGACAGTGTTTCGCAGCCCATAGTGCGTGACAGGGACCGTGTTACGCAGCCCAGATTGCGTGACAGGGACCGTGTTACGCAGCCCATAGTGCGTGACAGGGAAAGTGTTACGCGGCCCATAGTGCGTGACAGGGACAGTGTTACGCAGCCCTTAGTGCGTGACAGGGACAGTGTTACGCAGCCGAGAGTGTGTGACGGACAGTGTTACGCAGCCCATAGTGCGTGACAGGGACAGTGTAACGCAGCCCAGAGTGCGTGACAGGGAACGTGTTACGCAGCCGAGAGTGTGTGACGGACAGTGTTACGCGGCCCATAGTGCGTGACAGGGACAGTGTTACGCGGCCCATAGTGCGTGACAGGGACAGTGTTACGCAGCCCATAATGCGTGACAGGGTCAGTGTTACGCAGCCCAGAGTGTGTGAGAGGGACCGTGTTACGCAGTCCATAGGGTGTGACAGGGACCGTGTTACGCAGCCCAGAGTGCGTGACAGGGACAGTGTTACGCAGCCCAGAGTGCGTGTCAGGGACCGTGTTACGCAGCCCATAGTGCGTGTCAGGGACCGTGTTACGCAGCCCATAGTGCGTGATAGGGACCGTGTTACACATCCATAGTGCGTGACAGGGACCGTGTTACGCAACCCATAGTGCATGACAGGGACCGTGTCACGCAGCCCATAGTGCGTGAAAGGGACCGTGTTACGCAGCCCATAGTGCGTGACAGGGACAGTGTTACGCAGCCCAGAGTGCGTGACAGGGACGGTGTTTTGCAGCCCATAGTGCGTGACAGGGACCGTGTTACGCAGCCCAGAGTGCGTGACAGGGACCGTGTTACGCAGCCCATAGTGCGTGACAGGGAAAGTGTTACGCGGCCCATAGTGCGTGACAGGGACAGTGTTACGCAGCCCTTAGTGCGTGACAGGGACAGTGTTACGCAGCCGGGAGTGTGTGACGGACAGTGTTACGCAGCCCATAGTGCGTGACAGGGACAGTGTAACGCAGCCCAGAGTGCGTGACAGGGACAGTGTAACGCAGCCCAGAGTGCGTGACAGGGACCGTGTTACGCAGCCCAGAGTGCGTGACAGGGACCGTGTTTCGCAGCCCATAGTGCGTGACAGGGACAGTGTTACGCGGCCCATAGTGCGTGACAGGGACAGTGTTACGCGGCCCATAGTGCGTGACAGGGACAGTGTTACGCAGCCGAGAGTGTGTGACAGGGTCAGTGTTACGCAGCCCAGAGTGTGTGAGAGGGACCGTGTTACGCAGTCCATAGGGCGTGACAGGGACCGTGTTACGCAGCCCAGAGTGCGTGACAGGGACAGTGTTACGCAGCCCAGAGTGCGTGACAGGGACAGTGTTGCGCAGCCCAGAGTGCGTGACAGGGACAGTGTTTCGCAGCCCATAGTGCGTGACAGGGACCGTGTTACGCAGCCCAGATTGCGTGACAGGGACCGTGTTACGCAGCCCATAGTGCGTGACAGGGAAAGTGTTACGCGGCCCATAGTGCGTGACAGGGACAGTGTTACGCAGCCCTTAGTGCGTGACAGGGACAGTGTTACGCAGCCGAGAGTGTGTGACGGACAGTGTTACGCAGCCCATAGTGCGTGACAGGGACAGTGTAACGCAGCCCAGAGTGCGTGACAGGGAACGTGTTACGCAGCCGAGAGTGTGTGACGGACAGTGTTACGCGGCCCGTAGTGCGTGACAGGGACAGTGTTACGCGGCCCATAGTGCGTGACAGGGACAGTGTTACGCAGCCCATAATGCGTGACAGGGTCAGTGTTACGCAGCCCAGAGTGTGTGAGAGGGACCGTGTTACGCAGTCCATAGGGCGTGACAGGGACCGTGTTACGCAGCCCAGAGTGCGTGACAGGGACAGTGTTACGCAGCCCAGAGTGCGTGACAGGGACAGTGTTGCGCAGCCCAGAGTGCGTGACAGGGACAGTGTTTCGCAGCCCATAGTGCGTGACAGGGACCGTGTTACGCAGCCCAGATTGCGTGACAGGGACCGTGTTACGCAGCCCATAATGCGTGACAGGGACAGTGTTACGCAGCCCATAGTGCGTGACAGGGACAGTGTTACGCAGCCCTTAGTGCGTGACAGGGACAGTGTTACGCAGCCGAGAGTGTGTGACGGACAGTGTTACGCAGCCCATAGTGCGTGACAGGGACAGTGTAACGCAGCCCAGAGTGCGTGACAGGGAACGTGTTACGCAGCCGAGAGTGTGTGACGGACAGTGTTACGCGGCCCATAGTGCGTGACAGGGACAGTGTTACGCAGCCCATAGTGCGTGACAAGGACAGTGTTACACAGCCCATAATGCGTGACAGGGACAGTGTTACGCAGCCCATAGTGCGTGACAGGGACCGTGTTACCCAGCCCAGAGTGTGTGTCAGGGACCGTGTTACGCAGCCCATAGTGCGTGTCAGGGACCGTGTTACGCAGCCCAGCGTGCGTGACATGGACAGTGCTATGCAGCCCATAGTGCGTGACAGGGAGAGTGTTACGCAGCCCATAGTGCGTGACAGTGACCGTGTTACGCAGCCCATAGTGCGTGATAGGGACTGTGTTACGCAGCCATAGTGCGTGACAGGGACCGTGTTACGCAACCCATAGTGCGTGACAGGGACAGTGTTACGCAGCCCATAGTGCGTGAAAGGGACTGTGTTACGCAGCCCAGAGTGCGCGACAGGGACAGTGTTAAGCAGCCCATAGTGCGCGACAGGGACAGTGTTACGCAGCCCATAGTGCGTGACAGGGACAGTGTTACGCAGCCCAGAGTGCGTGACAGGGACCGTGTTACGCAGCCCAGAGTGCGTGACAGGGACAGTGTTACGCAGCCCATAGTGCGTGACAGGGACAGTGTTACGCAGCCCAGAGTGCGTGACAGGGACCGTGTTACGCAGCCCAGAGTGCGCGACAGGGACAGTGTTAAGCAGCCCAGAGTGCGCGACAGCGACAGTGTTACGCAGCCCATAGTGCGTGACAGGGGCCGTGTTACGCAGCCCATAGTGCGTGACAGGGACCATGTTACGCAGCCCATAGTGCGTGTCAGGGAAAGTGTTACGCGGCCCATAGTGCGTGACAGGGACAGTGTTACGCAGCCCATAGTGCGTGACAAGGACAGTGTTACGCAGCCCAGTGTGCGTGGCAGGGACTGTGTTACGCAGCCCATAGTGCGTGACAGGGACCGTGTTACCCAGCCCAGAGTGTGTGTCAGGGACCGTGTTACGCAGCCCATAGTGCGTGTCAGGGACCGTGTTACGCAGCCCAGAGTGCGTGACATGGACAGTGCTATGCAGCCCATAGTGCGTGACAGGGAGAGTGTTACGCAGCCCATAGTGCGTGACAGGGACCGTGTTACGCAGCCCATGGTGCGTGATAGGGACCGTGTTACGCAGCCATAGTGCGTGACAGGGACCGTGTTACGCAACCCATAGTGCATGACAGGGACCGTGTCACGCAGCCCATAGTGCATGAAAGGGACTGTGTTACGCAGCCCAGAGTGCGTGACAGGGACTGTGTTACGCAGCCCAGAGTGCGTGACAGGGACTGTGTTACGCAGCCCAGAGTGCGTGACAGGGACAGTGTTACGCAGCCCAGAGTGCGTGACAGGGACTGTGTTACGCAGCCCAGAGTGCGTGACAGGGACAGTGTTACGCAGCCCAGAGTGCGTGACAGGGACAGTGTTACGCAGCCCAGAGTGCGTGACAGGGACAGTGTTACGCAGCCCAGAGTGCGTGACAGGGACAGTGTTACGCAGCCCAGAGTGCATGACAAGGACCATGTTACACAGCTCAGCGTGCGTGACAGGGACCGGGTTACGCAGCCGACAGTGCGTGACAGGAGAATGTTGTAGTTGGTGTGTCTGGGGACATATCAAGACAGAAAACACTTATGATGCACCTTTCACACCCTTCGGACAGCTGAAGGCACTTCCTAGCCTGTGATGACGTGTGTTTTGAAAGTGTTTCATGTTATAATGTAGGAACCAAAACAACAACTTTGCACACAGTAAGACCCCACAGAAAACAATGAGATAAATGAGATGTTAAACTGTTTCTGATCGTCTTGGTTGAATATTAAATGTTGGCAAGAACATGGACAGTATACTCCTGCTGTGAGATCTTAAATCACAGCAAGCAGATAGAACCTTTGTTTAACATCTCATCTGTAAGATGGCTGGTCTAACTTTTACCCTCCCCGTGATGGAATTTGAGGGAGGGCCGTTAAGAAGAAGCAACTTACTGACCTGCTCGGATCCCGAGTGTTTACGATGTTATCCTGGGCATTCTTGTCTTTAAGTTTGAAAGTTGTATGTTTGAGACCCACTCAAGATAATCCTTGCTAGAGGGGCCATGATCGTCTTGATATGCAGTTGCTACTCATGGAGTAGCTGTATCCACTGGGAGGGGAGTGTTTGAATTCCAATCCCTCATCATTGTAGCAACAGCGAGCCTGGGACTAATGTTCTAGCATTTGGATGCTGGGTAAGCAACGATACATGGGAACCTTGCCACTTCCCAGTTCCCGTCACCGTCACTGTCACTGAGTCAAAACCCTGGAATGCACTGTGAACGACATTGGGTTCAGGAAGAAGATGGTTCATGGTGATCTCCAGGGCAACTAGGGATGGGCAGTAAATGCTTGCTTTGCCCACATCCCAAGAATGAACTTAAGAAATAACATCTAGCAGGATACTCATGACCAATTGGGGAGGAGTGGTCTCCCCATTGCTTGGCCAGTTCTCTTGGTCGGGACTTAGAATGACCAGTCCTCCTGACAAAGGACTTTGTTATGGAATCAACTCAGAACAACATCTGGATGTAAAACAGTGGTTGTCTCACGGCCTCTAAGACACTGAAGAGAATAGTTTGCATTGTAAGTGAATTTATCTTCCTATTCTGCTTGTCTTGTTTCCCCAAGTGATTTCAGTTCAAGTGTGTGTGTGTGTACATGGCTGTTCTCATCTGAGAATGTGTATGTATGCAAGTGAAAATGCATAAATGCGTGAATGAGTGCATGCCTTTATGAGTGTGTGTGTGTGTTCATTATGAGTGTGTGTGTTCATGTGTACATTTTGTGTGTATCAGCTCTGTTTCCTTTCTAAATGCAGAGCCCCTGCTCTCTCGGGAAGGGATAGAATTGGCGAGGTGATCTTTCACTCTAGCAGAGGGAAGTGGTGAGACTCCAGGAGAGGGAGGTATTAGAAAAGAGCAAACTTCAGTGTTGTAAGTGCGGCTGTCACCAGGTCATTTACAATGTGTATGTGTGTGTTGTTTTTCTAAAGATCACATCCTGATTTACAGTGGCTGGGAATTTTGCGCAGTTTCATGTCAACAAAATTACTTTTTATGAAAGCAAGTGAACAAATAGAAAATGATAATCGTGGTCCGTAGATGGTGTCGCGCAGACACAATATGCGTCTGTTTTGATGGTGATCATTGACGGGTAGAGTAACACAGCCATTGAATGTGTTTCATATTGATGATAATCTGCTCTCAGTTGGAAGGACCTTTCAGTTTTGTTTGATAGATAGCCTTCCCAGTATTGCTAATTATATTATTAAATCTGCATTTATTTTGCATTTCAAAATCTAATTGTTTTAATATTTTAGAGTAGTTTTCAAAGTCAAATTATGAAATCCTGGGTTTCTTTTGAATTTCTGTTTAAATCCATATGGTGCCTGTGTCAGGGCCTATTTCATATCCTGCACACCACAGGCTTGTATTAGAGCTTGCTGTTTTAAAATTATTTCCCAAGTTCTTTAGCATGTAGAACTGTAATTGGCTCTCCCATTGTTATAACAATGAGTTTATAACAGAAGCACCAGCCAGCTCACTCTCATTGCGTTTCTCAGTCCTTTGGATTTGCTTCAACTTATTGTCAATAATTAACCCAGTGAGTGAGGGCACCTGCAGAGATGACAAGTGTTAATGTGGAGTGATGAGTTGGCTACTTAAAGTCTCAAAAATGAGTTGTGATTTTGCAGTTTCCTCCTTTTCATGTTGGCTGAACAGCTTTTGTGCACTTTCTCTGCCCAGCGGGTACAGGGTATGTTGTTCAGCCACTTGACGCTGGGTGCAAATGGTTAATCTCGTCCTCGCCTCACCTGATGAGGATATAAATACTCCCCAGCAGCAGTTATTAGATAGAAATTCAGAGCAGGAGCTAACACACATCTACTGTCACCGTGTCTGAATGAGCTAGCTCATCGCAGATGGCAAATATTGAATCTTCCTAACTTGGAGCTTCTCAGTATGAGCCATTGAAATATCTCTCTAGCCATTTAAACGTTTTGTTTTTGGCATATGACAGTTCAATCTTTCCTGATAATAACCTCTCGGTTCTGGTATCATACTTGCAAAGATTTTAATTTCCCAAACATAGATTGGAATATCCCTAGGGCTAGGGGTTTGGATGGAGAGGAGTTTGTTAGGTGTGTCCAGGAGAGTTTCCTGACACAGTATGTGGATAAGCCTACTAGAGGAGAGGCTGTTCTTGATCTGGTGCTGGCTAATGAACCTGGACAGGTGGAGGATCTCTCGGTGGGTGAACATCTTGGGGATAGCGATCATAATTCTATCTCCTTCACGATAGCATTGGAAAGAGATAGGGTCAGGCAGGCTAGGAAAGTGTTTCTCTGGAGTAAAGGGAAATACAGTGTCATCAGGGAGGAAATTAGACGGGTAAATTGGAAGGAGGCATTCTTGGGGAAAAGTACCGAAGGAAAGTGGAGGATTTTCAAGGAATGTTTGTCTGGAGCTCTGCATGACAACGTTCCGATGAGACAGGGGGGTGTTGGTAGGGTACGGGAACCGTGGTGCACGAAGGTTGTGATGAACCTGGTAAATAAGAAAAGAGAGGCGTACAGAAGGTTCAGAGAGCTAGGAGGTGTTAAGGATTTAGAGGAGTATACGCGATGTAGGAAGGAGCTTAAGAAGGAAATTAGGAGAGCGAGAAGGGGTCATGAGAAGACCTTGGCGGGTAAGATTAAGGAGAATCCCAAGGCTTTCTACAAATATGTCAAGAGTAAAAGGATGAGATGTGAAGGCATAGGACCCTTAAAAGGTGAAGGGGGAAAAGTTTGTGCGGAACCGTTAGAAATGGCGGAGGTGCTTAATGAATACTTTACCTCGGTATTCACGGTGGAAAGGGATCTAGGTGGTTGTACTGCTGGATTGCGGAGGACAGAAAGGATCGAGCATGTGGACATAAAGAAAGAGGATGTGTTGGAACTATTGAATGGCATCAAGGTTGGTAAGTCGCCGGGACCGGATGGGATGTACCCCAGGTTACTGTGGGAGGCGAGGGAGGAGATTGCGGAGCCTTTGGCGATGATCTTTGCATCGTCGATGGAGACGGGAGAGGTTCCGGAGGATTGGAGGATTGCGGATGTGGTCCCTATATTCAAGAAAGGGAACAGGGACAGCCCGGGAAATTACCGACCGGTGAGTCTAACCTCAGTGGTTGGTAAGTTGATGGAGAGGATCCTGAGAGACAGGATTTATGATCATCTAGAGAAGTTTAGTATGATCAAAAGTAGTCAGCACGGCTTTGTCAGGGGCAGGTCGTGCCTTACGAGCCTGGTTGAGTTCTTTGAAAATGTGACCAAGCACATTGACGAAGGAAGAGCGGTGGATGTGGTCTATATGGACTTCAGCAAAGCGTTCGATAAGGTCCCCCATGCAAGACTTCTTGAGAAAGTGAGAGGGCATGGGATCCAAGGGGCTGTTGCCTTGTGGATCCAGAACTGGCTTGCCTGCAGAAGGCAGAGAGTGGCTGTGGAGGGGTCTTTCTCTGCATGGAGGTCAGTGACCAGTGGAGTGCCCCAGGGATCTGTTCTGGGACCCTTGCTGTTTGTCATTTTCATAAATGACCTGGATGAGGAAGTGGAGGGATGGGTTGGTAAGTTTGCTGACGACACCAAGGTAGGTGGTGTTGTGGATAGTTTGGAGGGATGTCAGAAGTTGCAGCGAGACATAGATAGAATGCAAGACTGGGCGGAGAAGTGGCAGATGGACTTCAACCCGGATAAGTGTGTAGTGATCCATTTTGGCAGATCCAATGGGATGGAGCAGCAGTATAAAATGAAGGGTACCATTCTTAGCAGTGTAGAGGATCAGAAGGACCTTGGGGTCCGGGTCCATAGGACTCTTAAATCGGCCTCGCAGGTGGAGGATGCGGTCAAGAAGGCGTATGGCGTACTAGCCTTCATTAATCGAGGGATTGAGTTTAGGAGTCGGGAGATAATGCTGCAGCTTTATAGGACCCTGGTTAGACCCCACTTGGAGTACTGCGCGCAGTTCTGGTCACCTCATTACAGGAAAGATGTTGAAGCCATTGAAAGGGTGCAGAGGAGATTTACAAGGATGTTGCCTGGATTGGGGGGCATGCCTTATGAGGATAGGTTGAGGGAGCTTGGTCTCTTCTCCCTGGAGAGACGAAGGATGAGAGGTGACCTGATAGAGGTTTACAAGATGTTGAGGGGTCTGGATAGGGTGGACTCTCAGAGGCTATTTCCAAGGGCTGAAATGGTTGCTACGAGAGGACACAGGTTTAAGGTGCTGGGGGGTAGGTACAGGGGGGATGTCAGGGGTAAGTTTTTCACTCAGAGGGTGGTGGGTGAGTGGAATCGGCTGACGTCGGTGGTGGTGGAGGCAAACTCGTTGGGGTCTTTTAAGAGACTTCTGGATGAGTACATGGGGTTTAATGGGATTGAGGGCTATAGATAGGCCTAGAGGTGGGGATGTGATCGGCGCAACTTGTGGGCCGAAGGGCCTGTTTGTGCTGTGACTTTCTATGTTCTATGTTCTATACTTTGCTCTTTTCCATTGCCTTGATATTATATTTCTATATGGAGGCCAGAATAATGCAGAGTAGTTCACATGTGATCCAGCCAAGGTTCTTTGGAAGTTTAACATAACTTCTCTATTCATCAATTCTATTTCTCTAGAATTAAGCCTTAATGTTTGCTTTTTCAGAACCACGGGAGGTATTCAAGGGGGTGATCGAGATGTTTGGAAGTGCAAGAGGATAAGTAAGGAAGGGGAGGGCTGACTAGAAACCAGAAAGTTAGCTTGTGGGGGGATATTGACCCCACACTTTCCGCACATGGAATCGGCCGAGTGGGGTCGACATTCTGCGAGATTCGCAAAGCACATTTCACTCCAGTATGACCGCATTTTCTGATTTCTGGGTTTGGCTGATGTTGTAATCAGATTCATGGCCATAGTGGGCAAGGACCTTATTTTAATACATTTTAATAAATCTTAAAGTAATTAACTAGCCCCCTTGCCAAATTATCGCTCCTCACTGAATATTCATACCTTAAATCTGTCGCGGGGATTCCGTTGGGGTGCAAAAGTAAGAATAGCCCCGGGGAGGGAGGGACATGGACAGGCAGTGCCTGGCAATGCCCCTGGCACAGGTTAGCAATGCCAACCTGTGCTGGGGGCAGTGTTAGGGTGGGCACCAGTGGGAGCCTCATGGGGTGGCCATTTATGTGTGGTGGGGAGATGTGGGGGGGATGGGATGGTGGGAAGAATGTATTTTTTGTCATTTCTTTAAACTTTATTTTGTTTACAGATGTCCATATTTCATTTAAAGCTGTCAAAATATGAATAATCCCAGAGAAAACTGGCCAGTGGAGCTGGAGAGCTCCACACGGGCGGCACGGTGGCACAGTGGTTAGCACTGCTGCCTCACAGCGCCAGGGACCCGGGTTCGATTCCTGGCTTGGGTCACTACCTGTGTGGAGTTTGCACATCCTTCCCATGTCTGCGTGGGTTTCCTCTGGGTGCTCCGGTTTCCTCCCACAGTCCAAAGATGTGCGGGTTAGGTGGATTGGCCATGCTAAATTGCCCCTTAGTGTCAGGGGGACTAGCTAGGGTAAATGCATGGCGTTATGGGGATAGGGACTGGGTGGGATTCTGGTCGGTGCAGACTCGATGGGCCAAATGATGACCTCCTGCACTGTAGGATTCTATGATTCCACACCGGTTTTCCCACCAGAGCTAATATTTTGCCAAATTCATGTATGGTCCTGCCTTTTACAATTGCGGCAAAAGATCTGGACATGGTTCTTAAGTGCTTTGCATCTGTTTTACAAGGAGAGGAGCGATGCGGGCATTGCAGTTAAAGAGGAGAGTGGAATAATGGACGGTCTGAACATTGTGAAAGAGGAAATATTAAAGAAGTTAATGTTTTTCAATGTGGATAACAACCCGAATGAAGTGTACTCCAGGCTGCCAGGGAAGAGATGTTGGAGGCTTTCATCACCATTTTCCAAACTTCTGTTTACACACCTGGTGCTGGAAGACTGTCAGTAGTGCTATTGTTTAGAAAGGGAGAAGAGTTAGGTTGAGTAATTATAGGTTAGTCAGCCCAGCCTCAGTGGTAAGACAAATTCTTTAAAATGTTTTTGAAGACAGTTTAAAAAATAATTTAACAAAACAGGGCTTAATTAAGGATACTGAAAGAGAAAATGCTGAGAAATCTCAGCAGGTCTGACAGCATCGGTAAGGAGAGAAAAGAGCTGACGTTTCGAGTCCAGATTTGACACAGGGTCATCTGGACTCGAAACGTCAGCTCTTTTCTCTCCTTACAGATGCTGTCAGACCTGCCGAGATTTTCCAGCATTTTCTCTTTTGGTTTCAGATTCCAGCATCCGCAGTAATTTGCTTTTATTAATCCAAGGATAGTCAGCCAGAGATTTTATGGCAAGTTTATGTCTGATTAACTTGGCTGGAATCTTTTGAGGTAGTAACAAGGAGGATTGATGTGGGTAGCTCATTTGACGTAGTCTACATGTACTTTAGCAAGGCTTTTGACTAGTTCTCACATGGCAGACTGGTCAGAAAATTAAAACCCATCAGATCCAAAGGCAACTGGTAAATTGGGTACAAAGTGGCAAAAACAAAGGATAATGGTTGACAGGTGTTTTTGTGACTGGAAGGTTGCTTACTGTTGGGCTTGCAAAGCATCTTGTACCCAGTGTATGATTTGGACTTAAATGTCAAAACACGATTAGGAAGTTTGCAAATTGGTCATGGGCTGATAGAGAGGGTGAAAGCTGTAGACTGCAGAAAAGTGTAAATTTTTAAAGATCATGGGAGTGATTCTCCCAAAAAAGTGTCAAATTTGCATAAAAACTGGAGAAAATCACGCTGGTTTTTTCAGCGGGAGTTTCAAAATGAATCTCCCACACTCTGTGCACTGCAGAGTGCGCTAGTGTGAATCCCATTGAAAACCAGGAGGTGGGGTCTATTCCTGCTGGAGAGGCCGGCAGCATAGCGCGGAGCATGTGCTGATCTGTCAGCGCTGAGATCGGCGCATGCGTAGCAGCCCACACTGCCAGCCTCCCGATCGCTAGCCAGCCCCATGACCCCTCATCACTGGCCCTCCTGCAAAAGCAGCGCAGCGGGCTGGGAGAATCGCCCCCGTATTCTTTCACTGGATCTGGATGTCGCTGGGCCAGCATTTATTGTTCATCCCTGATTGCCCTTGAGAATACCATTGCTTACAATGGTCGGGGATTCCTGAAGTGTAAATTTGTTTAAATAAATCTGTCAAAAATCCCAGCCACTGTAAATCATCATCTTCTCAAGGGCAATTAGGAATGCGCAATAAATGTTGGCCTTCCTGAATCACCAAGTTCACATGGTGTAGGTACACCCAAAGGGCTATTTGGAAGGGAGTTCCAGGATTTTGACCCAGCGACAGTGAAGGAATGGTGATTGTAGTTCCAAGTCAGGATGGTGTTTGGCTTGGAGGGTAACTTCCAGGTGGTGATGTTCCCTTGCAAATGCTGCCCTTGTCCTTCTAGATAGTAGAGGTCATGGGTTTGGAAGGTGGTATCGAAGGAGCCTTGGTGAGTTCCTGAAGTGTATCTTGCAGATACACACTGCTGCCTCTGTGTGTTGATGGTAGAGGGAGTGAATGTTTAGAGTGGTAAATAGGGTGCTAATCACTTTACCTTGAATGGTGTTGAGATTCTGCTGTGCTGTTGGAGCTGCACTCATCCAGGCAAGTGGAGAGTATTCCATTACATTCCGACTTGTGCATTGTAGCTGGTGGACATACTTTGGGGAATCAAGAGGTGAGTTACTTGCTAAGGATTCCTAGCCTTTAACCTTCTCTGGGAGCCACAGTATTTATATGGCTGGTCCAGTTCAGTTTCTGGTCAGTGGTAACCCCAGGATATTGACAGTGGGGGATTCAGTGATGGTAATGCCATTGAATGTCAAGAGGGGGGATGGTTAATTCTCTTTTGTTGGAGATGGTCATTGCCTGACACTTGTGTGGCACAAATATTACTTGCCACTTATCAGCCTGAATGTTGTCCAGGTCTTGCTACATTTGAACATGGACTGCTTCAGTCCGTGAGGAGTTGCAAATGATGCTGAACATTGTGCAATCATCTGCGAATGGCCTCACCTATCCACCTTATGAGGGAAGGTTTTTGATGAAGCAGCTGAAGGTGGTTACGCCTAGGACACTATCCTGAGGAACTCCTGCAGCACTGTCCTGAGACTGAAGTGATTGACCTCCACAATCATAGAATCATAGATAAATCATAAAATCCCTACAGTGCAGAAGGAGGTCATTCGGCCCTTCGAGCCTGCACTATTACCCAGGCATACCCCGTATCCCCACTAACCTGAGGGGAAATTTAGCATGGCCAATCCACCTAATCTCAACCATCTTTCTTTATGTTTGGTATGACTCCAATCGGTGGAGAGATTTCCCCTGATTCCCATTGACTTCAGTTTTACTTGGGCTGCTTAATGGAACACTCGGTCAAATGCTGCCTTGACATCAAGGGTCATCACTATCACCTCTCAATGGACTGACCAGTTGGGCAGAAAGGGGTCAAATGGAATTCAGTCTGGAGAAATGTGAAGTAATGCATTTGGTGAGGAGAAACAAGTCAAGGAATCACACAATGAATGGTAATATCCTGAGATGTGGAGAGGAACTGGGGATATGGTCCCCGGAAGGATAGGGGGTTTTAGTTCAGTCGGGCAGCATGGTCGGTGCAGGCCTGGAGGGCCGAAGGGCCTATTCCTGTGCTGTAATTTTCTTTGTTCTTTGTATCACTCATTGCCCTTGAGAAGGTACTGGTGAGCTGCCTTTTTGAAATGCTGCAGTCCATGTGGTGTAGGTACACCCACATTGCTGTTAGGGAGGCAGTATTTTATGAACAGAAGCAAGTTGGCAGAATAATGGTAATATGTTGTCATCTGCATGTGTCCACCTGGGGGATGAAATTACGTGCTTATCAAGGAGCAGCAGTGAGGGAATGGTGAGGGGGAGTATAAATGCTTTGAGGCACAGTGACTACTGCTTGAAGTGGCACCTGCTTTGACGTGCATTCAATCAAGGATTTTCTTTTTCTTGTTGCTTGCACAGGATAGTTGCTGCAACCAGAAGGATAGAATTTAGAACAGTAATGAGATGTTTTGTAGTATAGTTCTCAGGATTTGGATGAAATTTGTTATCTGAGGCAGTACCAGCTGCCACCAGGTGGTGCTAACACAAAATGGATCCATTGGCGAGATTTTAACTCGGTCAAAAGTACTCATGTAGTTAAAATCAGACCCATTTTGTTCACTATTTGCTCTTCAACTACAGCTTTTACTTTAGTTGTACAATTAAAGGGGAAAATTGTGAACATTCAGTCAGCAGTGTTATGTTATGATGTTGCCATGATGATAGCTTATATTGAGCGAATGGTGGTAAAATCGATGGAGAAATGCTGTCCAATGAAAAGCTTTACCCTACAGTCTGGAAAACCTTGAAGTTAAGGACCTACCCTGTAACTGGTAGCTACAACTGGGAGATTCAAATGGAATTGTAAAACTCAGCTGGCGAGTGAGTCAGTCTCCCAGTTCCTGCCGATGATGAGGACAACAGTTGATCATTGTAAATCTAAGGGTTACTTATTATAGAAATCTCGAAGGTAAGCTAATTGTGAACATTCAGTCAGCAGTGTTATGTTATGATGTTGCCATGATGATAACTTATATTGAGCGAATGGTGGTAAAATCAATGGAGAAATGCTGTCCAATGAAAAGCTTTACCCTTACTACTGTTCTGCGTGTCCTTGATAGGTATGTTCCTGTCAGGCAGGGAGGGACTGGATGAGTGAGGTTCACAAAAGAGGTTGAATGTCTTGTCAAGAGGAAAAGGGAAGCGTATGTAAGGATGAGAAAACAAGGTTCAATTGGGTTGCTTGAGGGTTACAAGGTAGCAAGGAATGAGCTAAAAAAAGGGCTTAGGAGAGCTAAGAGGGGGCATGAGAAGTCCTTAGCGGGTCGGATCAAGGAAAACCCCTTAACTGGTAGAAGTAAAAGAATGACCAGGGTGAGGTTAGGGCCGGTCAAGGACAGTAGTGGGAACTTGTGCATGGAGTCAGAAAAGATAGGAGAGGCGATGAATTATTGCTTTTCTTCAGTGTTCACCAAGGAGAGGGGCCATGTTTTTGAGGATGAGAGTGGGATACAGGCTGATAGGCTGGAGGAGGTAGATGTTCTGAGGGAAGATATATTAGCAATTTTGAAAAATCTGAGGGTCGATAAAGTCCCCTGGGCCAGATGGGATATATCCTAGGATCCTTTGGGAGGCAAGGGATGAGATTGCAGAACCTTTGGCTTTGATCTTTGGGTCCTCATTGTCCACGGGGATAGTGCCAGAGGACTGGAGAGTGGTGAATGTTGTTCCTCTGTTCAGGAAAGGAAATAGGAATGACCCTGGTAATTATAGGCCAGTTAGTCTTACTTCAGTGGTCGGTAAGTTAATGGAAAAGGTCCTGAGGGATAGAATTTATGACCATTTGGAAAGATGCAGCTTAATCCGGGATAGTCAACATGGATTCGTGAAGGGTAAGTCTTGCCTCACAAATTTGATTGAATTCTTTGAGGAGGTAACTAGGTGTGTAGATGAAGATAGAGCAGTTGATGTCGTATACATGGATTTTAGTAAGGCGTTTGATAAGGTTCCCCATGGTCGGCTCATGAAGAAAGTAAGGAGGTGTGGGATATCGGGCAATTTGGCTGATTGGATAAGTAACTGGCTATCTCATAGAAGTCATGATGTGGAGATGCCATTGTTTTGTTTCTTAAAGACTGGATTAGTTGTAAGTATTCGCATTCCAACCATTAATCATGTAAATTGAGTCTGTGTCTTTATAAATTCTGTTTGTGAACAGAATTCCCACTCACCTGAAGAAGGGGCTTAGAGCCTCGAAAGCTTGTGTGGCTTTTGCTACCAAATAAACCTGTTGGACTTTAACCTGGTGTTGTTAAACTTCTTACTATCTCATAGAAGACAGAGGGTGGTGGTGGATGGAAAATTTTCAGTCTGGAGACCAGTTACCAGCGGTGTACCATGGGGATCAGTGTTGGGTCCTCTGCTATTTGTGATTTTTATCAATGACTTGGAGGAGGGGGCTGAAGGGTGGGGGTCAGTAAATTTGCTGATGACACCAAGATTGGTGGAGTAGTGGATCAGGTGGAGGGCTGTTGTAGGCTGCAAAGAGACATTGATAGGATGCAGAGCTGGACCGAAAAATGGCAGATGGAGTTTAACCTTGATAAGTGCGAGGTGATTCATTTGGGTAGGACAAATTTGAATGTGGATTACAGGGTCAACGGCAGGATTCTGAGGAATGTGGAGGAACAGAGAGATCTTGGGGTTCACATCCACAGATCTCTGAAGGTTGCAACTCAAGTGGATAGAGCTGTGAAGAAGGCCTATAGTGTGTTAGCGTTTATTAACAGGGGGTTTGAGTTTCAGAGCCGTGGGGTTATGCTGCAACTGTACAGGACCTTGGTGAGACCACATTTGGAATATTGTGTGCAGTTCTGGTCACCTCATTATAAGAAGGATGAGGAAGCATTGGAGAGAGTGCAAAGGAGATTTACCAGGATGCTGCCTGGTTTGGAGGGTAGGTCTTATGAGGAAAGGTTGAGGGAGCTAGGGCTTTTCTCTTTAGAGCGGAGGAGGATGAGAGGCGACTTAATAGAGGTTTATAAGGTGATGAGGGGGATAGATAGAGTGGACGTTCAGAGACTATTTCCTCGGGTGGATGTAGCTATTACTACGGGACATAACTATAAGGTTCATGGTGGGAGATTTAGGAGGGATGTCCGAGGTAGGTTCTTTACTCAGAGAGTGGTTGGGGTATGGAATGGACTGCCTGCTGTGATAGTGGAGTCGGACACTTTAGAAACTTTCAAGCGGTTATTGGATAGGCACATGGAGCACACCAGAATGATAGGGAGTGGGATAGCTTGATCTTGGTTTTGGACAAAGCTCGGCACAACATCGAGGGCCGAAGGGCCTGTACTGTGCTGTACTGTTCTATGTTCTATAACTATTAGCTCAGTAGGATAATACACTATAAAGAACATTTGCTCCAGTTTAAAGGACTGAGACAGTGTGAGAAACAAGCAGGACACGTGGACATTTTGGACAATATGAAGAAAGAGAGGTAGGGCTTGGAATTTTCAGCGCCAGCCTTGTTGCAATGATGTGGGAGGAAGCGCAGACACATCCTACTAGAGAAACTGTTGCTCGTTAATGGTGTTGGACAAAGGAATTGCTGCATCTCTACAGAGATGGCTGCAAAACAAGCAAGAGAGTCTCAGCAAAACATGATTTAAGATCAACTGTGTGCTCTAGTCTGAGCCCAGAGCGATCACAGCGTACAGCAGCAGCATGCTAGGGTGTAGCGAGTTTCATTAAGGTCAGGTCTGAATTCAGCTCAAGTAATTAAGTGTAGATGCTCTTCAAAGGGAAACTCTTAAGTAATGCTGGGAACTCTCATTTTAGTTTTGGGAGGCTTGTGGCAGACAATTTTGAAGAAAATTCTGTTATGCAACAGTTGAGGACATCAGTTCTCAGTTTTTATATTGGATTCCTACCTGCAAAGTCAATAGAAACTCCCTCCTGCCCTCCTCACTTCCCAACACCACAGTGCTGTTGAGTTCCCATAATGGTGTCCTGAGCTTGGGCAGTTTTCCTTTCAGTCCTTTAAGAGATGAGACGTGTCTCAGTGCAGAACCCACTTAAAGCCATTGATTTCCTCAGGGATTGTCTCGGGACCTCCCTGATACATCAGTGAAGTTATTGGATCAGATGTCAGTGCACGCTCACTCCAGGAATTGGACTGTTAAAGAAAGGACCTGGGTGTGTAAGTCCACAGATCCTTGAAGATGACATCACAGGTGGAGAAGGTGGTGAAGAAGGCATATGGCATGCTTGCCTTTATAGGACGGGGCATAGAGTATAAAAGTTGGAGTCTGATGTTGCAGATGTATAGAACGTTGGTTCGGCCGCATTTGGAATACTGCATCCAGTTCTGGTCGCCACACTACCAGAAGGATGTGGAGGCTTTGGAGAGAGTGCAGAGGAGGTTTACCAGGATGTTGCCTGGTATGGAGGGGCTTAGTTATGAGGAGAGATTTGGTAAACTGGGGTTGTTCTCCCTGGAAAGACGGAGGATGAGGGGAGACTTAATAGAGGTGTATAAAATTATGAAAGGCATAGATAGGGTGAACGGTGGGAAGCTTTTCCCCAGGTCGGTGGTGACGTTCACAAGGGGTCATAGGTTCAACGTGAAGGGGGGGAAGTTTAACACAGATATCAGGAGGACATATTTTACACAGAGGGTGGTGGGGGCCTGGAATGCGCTGCCAGGCAAGGTGGTGGAGGCGGACACACTGGGAACGTTTAAGACTTATCTAGACAGCCATATGAACGGAGTGGGAATGGAGGGATACAAAAGAATGGTCTAGTTTGGACCAGGGAGCGGCACGGGCTTGGAGGGCCGAAGGGCCTGTTCCTGTGCTGTATTGTTCTTTGTTCTTTGAAAGCTCCCCATTATGCTGAGGCAAAAAACAATGAAAAGATTGGTAAAATGAAACAAATTTATGCGATCTCAGTGTGCAGTTCCCTTTGAAAGAAGTGCTGAGGTAGTTAATGGAATTGAAGGAAAGGTGGAGTTGACTGCTGAAGGGAACCTCAATCAGACACTGTAAACCAGAGGAGATAGAAAATCTCAGCAGAGATTCTCTTATCACAATCCCTGGAGGACGTGCAGTTCATGCAAATGCCATCTGATAACTCCTACTTAATTCAGCTTGTTTACTTGATAAATAGATCTGTAATTATGTCCTTTCATTTATATAACACCACTTTTCCTGGTCCCAATTTTTCAGCTTTCTCTTTGAATCCGATATTGTTTGATCTTCCTTTTTCATTCTCTGTATCCTCCCCTGAATGCTGTGAGAGGACATTCCCGATGCGCACTCTGATGAGTTGTTGCTCTTGAGAGTAAGCTTCATTCTGGGTTTGCTCTGAATTCTCTGCATTCATTTTGATCATTCCATTGGATTTCTGCCACTCTCCAGCAGTGAGAAGCTCGTACAACCTATGGAATTCCAGAGCTCCGTCCACTCAATCAGTTACTTCCCTGACAGTGAGCCAGATGGATTTCTTTTTTCCTCCCACACTAACCAGCTTCCATTAACTTGTTGCCAAGGGCTAAAGGTGGGGATTCTTGGTTTGGATATCACAGCGAGTGCTGCATTTAACCCATTGAGGAATTGAGGCCTGCGCTGTGGGTTTGGAGTGCAGGGCCAGAGGAATCAACACTGCTGCTGCTGACCAGCCACCCTGTTGGTGATCATGCTGCTAGGCTGGTTCCATGGGTCAAGTTGATTTCTCGTCGTAGATTTACCCTGGCAGTGTGAAAGTGCTGGCGTCTTAATTCCGTCACAATTTAAGGGTTTCTAGTTTGTTCCTTGTTGACCTGTGATTCACACTTCGGGCCATGATAGGTTTGTCTCCCATCACAGAGCAGAGACCAGACTCTGTCTGATACCTTAAAACATTGAACAAGGGAATGTGCCTCAGACAGGAGAGCACCACTTGCCAAGCAGTATTAGAATGACGAGCAAAGATGGCCAAAAGTGCGATTGAAAAGATTTTGAACAGATTCTAATGGACAAGAATATAAATCAGAAACTCTCAAATTTGGAAGTGCATTTTACATCATTGCCTTGAATAGAAACTCAACGGGGAGAAACTTTATGTTAACACACCAAGTCAGAATTACACCCACAGAGAGAAGTCGAAGAACAAAGTGATGGGCGAAGAAAGTGATTTGATATGGTTCTAATTAGTTGGCATTTACACCGAGTCCCTTAACAGTTTTGCCCCCTCACTGGAACTTTAATCTTAATCAGCTGCATGTCCTGCCTCTCTCTGTGTGTCCAATACTGAAGGAAGCTTCCTGCAGACCTTACTGTCAGAAAATATTCAGCTCAACAGAACCACTTAGAATGTGAATTTTGATTAGATTGCTGGTCAGGGAAGCATGTGCCAGCAGAAAAAGCAGTTAGAATAACCAGCTGGGAACAGGCGGAAAACGGCAGAATAATGTCTAAAACCTGCTGCTCATTACAATGACTTCACTAGTGAGGAGAGAAACTGACTGACGCTAGATGATCATTGAATGGCTCATGCAATCTTGCCTGGCTCACAATATTTTGCATTTCTTGGTATAATACTCCCGTCATTACCAACAACTTTTCTTGTGATTTATTCTGAGAAATGTCCTGGGATAACTGTTATCAACTGTTCAATTAAGTATTAATTCTTCACAGCAGAAAATATCACACAGCCAAATGCTGTGCCACGCACTAATTAGCTTAAATATCATCTTCATAAATATCATCAAATTACAAGTGACCAAATATGGGAAACACTCACTGTCCACGCTGCCATTTGGAATGTGCAGGCCTGGGACTTATTTAAAGCTGTGAGCTTCAGCCTCTAAGTGGGCATTTGTTGCTCCTTTCTGGAATTGGGCAGCCCCGAGGCTATACAGCCAGCAACAAGGCAAGCTTTGGGGCGGGAACCAGATCACAGGAGTGGTTGGAGAGAGGGAATGTCTGCATTTAAAACCTATTTTGAATCTCTTCCACTGACATTGAATTTTTCTAAGGTGGCCTCCAGCAGGCATTGGTTAGCATAGTCAATGCTACCGAGATACTGGGTGGGATCTTACCGGCTCGCCATGTCAGTCAATTGATGTAGTGACCCAGAAAGATAGTGCGAGAGGGGAAGAATCAGGTTGGCGGCCAATTTCTCGCCCCTCACAATCTTTCCAATGCCATTCTGCCAGCGAAATCAACCTTGTGCCCAGGAAGAATGCAAGGCTAATTTAAATATTAATGACATGTTTCACGTCATTAATGAGCCCAAGATGCAATTGTCTAGGCTCACTTACCTTCGTCGCCTCATCAGTGAAGGTCCTCACCGGTGAGGATCACAGGTGGTCCCCACCAGAGGGGACCTGATGTGATGGCCTCGCTGGACTGGAGGCCTTTGAAGCACCCCGGGTAGTTAGGGGCAGGGCTGGGCAGTGCTAGCCTGGCATCTTGGTACTGCCCACTGGGCACCTGGCAGTGCCAAGAGGGTGGGCCCTAAGGGGGCAGGGCCTAATAGAAACATAGAAACAAGAAGCAGGAGTAGGGCATTCGGCCCTTTGAGCCGAATTTTGATCATGGCTGGCCAACGAAATCAGTATTCTGATCCTCCCTTTCCCCCATATCTCTCTTGATCCCTTTGAGCCCACGAATAGAAACAGAGAAAAGAATAGAAACATAGATGGGGGCGGGGGCGGGGGGGGGGGGGGGGGGGGGGGGCGAATGGGAGGAGGTGATAGTGACTGGGGGAGGGTGGGCGTAAATCAGAAATAAAAACACAAAATGCTTGAAAGTATTCGACAGGCCTAGTAGTGTCTATAAAGAGAGAAACAAAATTAGCGTTTCAGGTCAATGACCTTTCATCTGAACTATTTCCAGTACTTTCTGTTTTATTTTAGTGTATTCTATAGGCTTAGCATCTTTTGAACTCTGTGTTTCTATTAAAAAGCCACATATCCCATATGTTAATTACTGTGTTAACCTGTCCTTCGTTGTTCACAAAATCCCAGATATTGTTCTTCCTGCATCCCCTTTTAAAATTGTGTCATTTGTTATTTTTCCTCATTCTTCCTGCCAAGATATATCACTCATCTTTTCCTGTGTTGAATTTGACCTGCCATGTCCACCAGTCCCCCATTCTGTCTACATACTCTTAAAGCTTATCACCATCTTCTTCACTGTTTGCTACATTTCCAAGTTTTTTTGCCATCTGCACATTTCAGAATAGTGCCCTGTTTCTCCCAATCCAAGTGACTAATGTATATCGAAAACAGCAGTGATCTTAATGTTGGGGAACTTCACTCCAGTCCTGAAAACTGACATTCTTTTTTTGATACCTCTTTGCCAATTTTGCACCTACATGGCCTTTAATCTCATGGGTTTCAATCTTGCTAACAGGTCTATTATGTGGCACTTTATCAAATACCTTTTGAAGGTCCATATGCACTATGTTACCATGATTGATCCTCAATCACGTTCGTCAAACATGACCTGCCCTCAATGAATCTGTGCTGACTCTTGATTAGTTGGTGCTTGTCTATTTGGCTGGGAATTTTCTTCCTGATCACTGTTTTTAAAAAGTTTTTGCATCAATATTAAACTGTCTGCTCTGTACATGCCAGGGTTATCCTTCTCGCCCTTTTTGAATAAGGGTGTAACATTTGCAATTCTCTAGTCCTCACCCCTAAAGATTCTATCTAAATTGGATAACTTATCAGTTTTTAAATTCAGGTTCTGGGAGTTCAGAGAGCAAACCCTTTACCCAAGTTGCCTCATAACTTCACAGATGAGGAGTAAAATTAATTCACTGAGTTGTAACAGACTGTGTTGTGAATTGTCGCTGCTGTTAGGAAAATATAACTTGCTGTTTTGCCAGTTATAGAATAATTGTACTTAATTATAGTGTTGAGTTTCGCAAATGCAAACAAACAATTAACAGCTTTGTGTCTGTAATTGTTTGCAATAAAAACAAATGAAGATTGCAGTTCCCCTGAAGGGCCAGCAGGCAACGGCTGAGTTCAATTCCCAATTTTTGTTTAATTAGCTGATTTCAGGGTGTTGGAGTTGGCCTTGGTGCTACTCGATTAGGAAAGACAATATGTGGTCTGGGTTCCTGCTCTAGATTAATAGCTGTGGCTCTGTTAACAAAAGCAAGTTGCATGAAGGACAGCGAGGGAGAGGCTGGGCTGAGAGGCCCCTCACATTCTAATAACCTGTCGATACTCACTCGGTGAGGACATGGATGATGTCTGCTGCCTGTTTAACTATTTCTGGCATAGAGTCGGTGCCCTCAGGAGAGGGGGAAGAGAAATGCGGGGTTTAGCTATTCAGCAGATCTGGTTGGACCAAATTAAGCACTTTCAGGTTCTTATCTGTCAAAACCACTCCCTATTCTTGAATCATTCTGGAGTGCAAAGGAAAACTCCTGGCTTCTTTCTACTACTGCAGATCATCATCTTCCCTCTCCTCTGTCCTTGCCTTCAACAATAAGAGTGAGGACTTCTTTGTCACTTAAGATTGAAATCATCTATTTAGCTGCCTCTGCCATTTCCCTCCCTTTTCTCCTGCCTGCCAGAATTACCTTGAATGTTAGTCTCACCTCAGCCCTGAACTCACATCTTTCTCAAGTTGCTCTCCTATTTCCCCACATGCCTCCCCTCAGCTAATTTTGTCCATGAGACCAATCTTCTGATCCCTTAAACCTATTCGTACATATTGCTGACCACTCAAATTCCATTTTAGCTGTGTTGCTAATGGTTTTATTTTCAAGTACTGTCCCCCTCTCCTTCAAATCTGCCATCATTACCCCTCTCAACAAGAGCCTTGACTCCTCCGTCCTTGCAAACCAGCATCCCAACCCCAACCAAGCTTTCTTCTCCAAAGCCCTTGAATGTGTAGTCGCCTCCCAAATCCATGCCATCTTTTCTGGAACTCCACATTTGAATCTCTCAAATCAGTACTGCTACAGTAATGAACTGACTCTTCAAGTCATAAAGGACATCCTGTATGACTGTGACAGAGGTAAACTTTCCCTTCTTATCCTTTTTGACCTGTCTGCAACCTTTGACACAGTTGATCACACCATCCTCCAACACCTCTCCACTGTCATCCAGCTGGCTGGGACTGCACTCACCTGGTTCCATTATCTATCAATCATAGCCAGAGAATTACATGTGATGGCTTCTCCTCCTGTTCACTCACCATTACATAATGTGGATAAATGTGAGGTTATCCACTTCAGTAGCAATAATAGGAAGGCAGATTATTATTTGAATGGGTGTAAATTGAGAGACCTTGGCGTCCTCGTGCATCGGTTGCTGAAAGTAAGCGCACAGGTGCAGCAGACGGTAAAGAAGACAAATGGTATGTTGACCTTCATAGTGAGAGGATTTGAGTATAGGGACAGGGATGTTTTACTGCAATTGTATAGGGTGTTGGTGAATCCACACCTGGAGTAATGTGTGCAATTTTGGTGTCCTTATCTGAGGAAGGATGTTCTTGCTATAGAGGGATTGCAGTGAAGGTTTACTGGGCTAATTCCTGGGATGGCAGGTCTGTCATATGAGGAGAGACTAAGTCGATTAGGATTATATTCATTGGAGTTTAGAAGAGTGAGAGGGGATCTCAGAAATTTATAAAACTATAACTGGATTGGATACGGTAAATTGAGGTGTGAAGAAATTTCTTCACCCAGAGAGTCATGAATCTGTGGAATTCACTACCACAGAAAGTAGTATGATTTCAATAAGCAATTAGATATAGCTCTTGGGGCTAAAGAAGTCAAGGGATATGGGGGGAAGCTGGGATCAGGGTATTGAATTTGATGATGAGCCAATTTATCCATGGTATAGTTGTAGAGGGAGGAACATCCATGGTAAAGAGGTGGTGGTTTTGGCTAGGGAACTGGAAGTTGTTGAGATGGCGTAGGACATCAGAGGAATCGTGGATGTAGGTGGGAAGGGACTGGACAAAAGGAGAGAGGATGGAGTCAAGATAGGAAGAAATTGGTTCTGTGGGGCAAGAAAAGCCTGACACGAGGGGCTACCAGGGCAGTTTTGTTTGTGGATTTTGGGAAGGAGGCAGAAGCAGGCTGTCCGGGGTTGGAAGACTGTGGTTGGAAGCTGTGGAGGGAAGATCTCTGGTGGAGATGAGGTCAGTGATAGTCCTGGAAACAGTGGCTTGAGGTTTGGTGGTGGGGTCATGATCCAGGGGGAGGGAGGAGGAAGCATCTGAGAATTAGTGCTCAGCCTCTGTGAGGTAGAGGTCAGTATGCCAGACAACAGCACCACCCTTGTCAGTGGGTTTGATGTCAAAGACAGGGTTGGACCTTAGAGAGCGAAGAGCAGCGAGTTCAGAAGGAGACAGGTTAGAGTGGGTGAGAGGAGCAGAGAAATTGAGATGGCTGATGCCATGCTGACAATTCTCGATGAAATGATAAAGAGCGGGTAAGAGGCTGGAAAAAAGGTTCCAGGTGGAGGGAGGATGCTGGAGGCGGGTGAAACATAGAAACTTAGAAAATAGATGTAGGAGGAGGCCATTCAGCCCTTTGAGTCTGCACCACCATTCAATATGATCATGGCTGATCGTGCACTTTCAGTATCCCACTCATGCTTTCTCTCCATACCCCTTGATCCCTTTAGCCATAAGGACCATATCCAGCTCCCTCTTGAACATATCTAATGAACTGGCCCCAACAGCTTTCTGTGGTAGAGAATTCCACAGGTTCACAACTCTGAGTGAAGAAGTTCTTCCTCATCTCAGTCCCGAATGGCTTACCCCTTATTCTTAGACTATGACCCCTTAGTTCTGCACTTCCCCAACATCGGGAACATTCTTCCTGCATCTAGCCTGTCCAGTCCCGTCAGGATTCTATATGTTTCTATGAGATCCCCTCTCATTGTTCTCAATTCCAGTGAGTACAAGTCCAGTTGATCCAGTCTATCTTCATACTGCCAGTCCCGCCATTCCAAGGATCAGTCTGGTGAACCTTGGTTGGACTCTCTCAATAGCAAGAATGTCCTTCCTCCGACTAGGAGTCCAAAACTGCGCACAATACTCAAGGTATGGCCTCACCAAAGCCCTCTATAACTGCATAATTATTCCTATACTCAAATCCTCTTGCTATGAAGGCCAGCATGCCATTAGCTTACCTCACTGCCTGCTGTACCTGCATGCCAACCTTCAGCGACTGTTCCACCATGACACCCAGGTCACGTTGTACTTCTCCTTTTCCTAAACTGCAACCATTCAGATAATAATCTTCCTTCCTGTTTTTGCCACCAAAGTGGATAACCTCACATTTATCCACATTATGTTGCATTTGCCAAGTGCTTGCTCACTCAGCCAGCCTGTCCAAGTCACCCTGCAGCCTCTTAGCATCCTCCTCACAGCACACACTACCACCCAGCTTAGTGTTGTCTGCAAATTTGGAGATATTGCATTCAATTCCTTCATTGAATTGAATGGGGAGAGGACTCCTGCCCAAAGAAGTGAACATGGAGATGGAGGCGAAGTAAAAAGAGTTCAGCATCATGCCGAGCCCAAAGTTTGTTGAGATGAGGACGTAAGAGTACAAAGCCGAGTCCCTTGCTGAGCACGCTCAACCTCAGAGAGGGAAAGATCAGAGAGTATGGTGAAAACATAGCAAGGGCTGAGATTAGGAAGGATGGGATCCAAGGGATGTGAAGGGGTGAAGGGTCTTGGATGGGTGTTGCTATCAATGTGTTGTTGGAGCTTACGTTCCTGAACACCTGGACGGTAGAGAAAAAGTTTCTTGTTAAGGTGTCGGATGAGACGAAGAATGAAATAAAACTGGGGATATGGACAGCTTTGAGATAGTGAGTCGGTGCTGCTGGAGGAAGATATTGAGTGTGTGCAAAGGGCAGCGCATGGCACTGTGTGTGGATCTCAGGATGCGACGAGCACAGCAGTCTAAGGAATGTTGTATGTCCTGGAAATACCTGCAATCCTGGGTGGATTCGAAAGATGAGGGGTGGAACTTCAGTTGGAATCCATGCAGGGTAAATCAGAGACGGAGACGGTTGCGGAGGAAGAGAGATGTGAAATGGGTGTTGGAGAAGAAGCTTGATCTGACTGGATGAATGGCAGAATATCTGAATTTAGAGTCTGACCTTTGCTGCTGTACAAACACAGCTGGAAATACCTCTCCATCCCATGTTTGGTAATGCTCAGAACCCTTGATCTGCCATTGCAGTACGGGCAATGGGCAAATCTGGCCAGGCTCCAATTCTCAGCTGCAATTCACCTCTTGTACACAGCCGGGCTCAGCTCACATGACATTTTGATTTCCAGTTTCTACTTTCTGTTCTGAGCCAATTACAGAAGCAGAAACCTCCCACTGAGGCCACCCTGAATGTGGACAACCTCCACAATGTCCAAGCTGGCTGGATAAATCCAGACATTGGCACTCTGTCAGCTCAAACTTCAAGACTGATTTCCGGACTTACTGAATTACTGGACCATAGCTGAATAAAATAGTCAGAAAACAAATGCAATAAAAGCAACTAGTATATTGGCAGTGCCAAGGTTCAAGTTCCAAAATGAGTCCCAGTGTAGTTTCCTTCCATTGGATGTGTGCCCTATTGAGTGACACAATTTAGAATGACTCGAAGCAAAGAGAGAGAAAGTGAGGGTCAGAGAAAGACCTTCTGGTTTATCCAGCCTGTTTCACACAGCAGTGTATCTCAAGTATCAGAGCACCAGCCTCCCATCCATTGACTCTGTCTACACTTCCCGTTGCTTCGGAAAAGCAGCCAGCAGAATCAAGGACCCCACGCACCCCGGACATTCTCTCTTCCACTTTCTTCCATCGGGAAAAAGATACAAAAGCCTGAGGAATGTACCAACCGACTCAAGAACATCTTCTTCCCTGCTGCCATCAGACTTTTAAATGGACCTACCTTGCATTAAGTTGATCTTTCTCTACACCCTGGCCATGACTGTAACACTACATTCTGCTCTCTCTCCTTTCCTTCGAGATGAATGGTATGCTTTGTCTGTATAGTGCGCAAGAAACAATACTTTTCACTGTATACTAACATATGTGACAATAATAAATCAAATCCTGTTCCACCTCAATTGAAAACCTCATGATCTTTGGCGAGAGGCAGAAAACAAAGGTCAGTTTGGGTGGGTGGATCAGGGCAAATTTCTCTGCAACCCCATTAGGTGGTTGAACTTTGTGCAGATTGTGTACGGGATTCAGACCAGCCCAGGAACAGGCCCAGTTCTTGCTTGTAAATCAGCGAATGAATGCTGAACAGGCTGTTTGATTCTCATTATGTTCCAGTGTTAAAGATATACGAGTACAACTTTCAGAAGAAAATCACCTGGAATTCAGAGTATTGTATCCGTTCTAACCTCCTTACTGTAAAAATGACATAGAAATACCGGAGAAGGTGCAAGAAAGATTTACAAGGATGATACCAGAACTAAGAGATTATAACTATCAGGAAAGATTGACCTGGCTGAGCTTCCAAAGTGGGGCAGGTGATGACATAGTGGTATTGTCACTGGACTAGTAATCCAGACACTCTGAGGTCGCAGGTTCAAACCCCACCACGGCAGATGGTGACCTTTGAATTTAATGAAAATCTGAAATCTGACTATGAAACCATTGTCGATTGTTGTAAAAACCCATCTGGTTCAATAATGTGAAACCTGGAAATCTGCCGTCCTTACCTGGTCTGGCCTACATGTGACTCTGCAATGTCCTCTACTATGGCCTAATATATCAGTACCAAAACAATTAGGGATGGGCAATAAATTCTGAAGCAATAACAAAAAGATGGCTGAGGGGGGTTACCTAATAGAGATATTTATAATTATGATGGGATTTGACAGGGTAAACATATGAGATCATCACTAACCCAATGAGAAACTCAGGGAACTGTCTTTACAGAAAATGATTGGAATACAAAACTCATTTTCAGATGGAGTAGATGGTCAGATAGGATTGATGTATTTAAAGAGAATGTAGGAAGAAATAAATTAACTGGGAATTTTTGCTGATAGAGGGAGATGAGGCTGGGTGGGAGGAGACTCGTGGGCATAAAGTCTAGCATGGACTGAATAGGTTCATATACTGACCTCCGTGGAGCTGAAGGCTTGGTAACTGTATTCCTTCTACATTCTATGCCCAGGGGGTTCTTCATACCCAAGTGCATTTTGCAGGATAATCTGCTCCTCTGTAAAGTGGAAAAACCTTCCAAAATCCTGTTCAACTTCGCTGAGTGAATGTAACGGGCAAGAGTGTGACTGGAATCTCTTAGTGTGTTGTGGAATCGGATTACATTTTCTTTAATATATAAATACCCCACCCCACCCCCAAACCCATTTTATCCTTAGGAGAATGACATTAGGTTACTTGGCAACAGGATCAGAATTAAGATGATGTCAGCTATGCCGTTGACACCGTTTTGGCATGTTCAGCCTGCTAATCAGACTGCTCTGCTGGGAAATGGTGCAAGATATATGCAGCTTCATCAAATTAAACAGATTTGCTGAAAAGTCATTTGAAATCTTGAAGCCGAATATAATTGTTTCCAATGGAGTGTGTCAACACCATGCTGTATTGGCACCCTATCCACCAAGTTCACTTCATCAACAGCAGCACACCATCAGACTGTACTATCAACAGACTGCTTGGCAGCTGCCCAATCTGCAATCTCCATTGAATCGTAGAGGTTTATAACATAGAGGTGGCCATTCAGCCCATCTTTCTATCTCAGCTGACAAAGAGCTATCCACCTAATCCCATTTTCCAGCTCTTGGCATTTAGCATGTAGGTCACTGCAGTTCATGTGTGTACCCAAGTGCCTTTCAAACGTGATGAAGGCTTCTGCCTCCCTCACTTCAATTGGTGAATTCCAGACCCTCCCAAGCCTTTGGATGAAAGAAAGACTTGCAGTTATATAGCACCTTTCCTCAGGATGTCCAAAAGCACTTTACAGCCAATGAAATGCTTTTAAGTGTAGTCAATGTTGTAATGTGGGAAATTCAGCAGCCAATTTGGGCACAGCAAGCTCCCACAAACAGCAATGTGATGATGAGCAGCAAATCTGTTTTTGTTGATGTTGTTTGAGAGACAAATATTGGTCATTGCACTGGGGATAATTCTCAGTTAATCCAGAAGATGGCATCTCTGACAGTGCAGCCCTGGAGTGTCATCTTCGATTTGTTTGCTCAGGACTTGGATTGAGTGCTACCACTGAGCCATAACTGGCACCTTGACTTCAAAATATTCTCCTGCATTTCCCTTTGATTCTTCTACCAATTATTTTATCTCAATGCTTCCTGACTATTTAACTCAATGCTAAAGAAAATAGATTCATCGTATCCACAATAACAAGGCCCCTTATAATTTTATACACCCCAACACAAGTTGGGCCAAAGGGCCTGTTTCCATGCTGTAAACCTCTATGACCCCATTAAAATCTCACCTCAGTCTCCTTCGTTCAAAGAAAACAACCCACCCTATCCAGTCTTTCCCCATGTCTAAAATTCTCCAGTCGCGGCAGCATCTTCGTAATCACGCGCATCCTTTCTGGTGTGATGCCATGCCTGCTGTAATGCAATGACTCAATGTGCACATACTCTAGCTGTGGTCTAAAGTTGTACGCTACAATTCGAGCATAACCTAAAGATCAGCAAGAGGATGGATGGGTCATGGAGTGGCAGAGACTGTGAACTGGAGGATCAGCAGAATAAGGGAGGGTCAGACAGACCGTGTGCTGGATGATCCACAGAGCGAGGGAGGGTCAGAGAGCAGCAGTCATGGTGAACTGGAGGATTGGAAGTGTTTCAACTTTCCGTGTAAAATGATTTTTCCTGATGAGGAAGGTCTTGAAGAATCTAACTCCGGTTTTTATATTGGATTTAATGGGAAAATTTGAATTGCTTGATATTGTTTCAGTTTAAAGTTGTTTCACTTAAAGTCTTACTTTCCAGGAACATAACTATAATTTTAAGTGAGGGTTTGTTAGCCATTTTATAATACTGCGTGTTTCTTTAATGTAAGTGGGATATTTTTGCCCAGAGTTTACATGTTTATTTTCTGCATTGCCTTCTAAACTTAAAATAGATGATTTTGTTACCACCCTTTGGGTGGCACAGTGGTTAGCACTGATGCCTCACAGGGACCTGGGTTCAATTCCTGGCTTGGGTCACTGTCTGTGCGGAGTCTGCACATTCTCCCTGTGTCTGCATGGGTTTCCTCCGGGTGCTCCGGTTTCCTCCCACAGCCTGAAAGATATGCTGGTTAGGTGAATTGGCCGTGCTAAATTCTCCCTCCGTGTACCCGAACAGGTGCAAGAGTGTGGTGACGAGGGAATTTTCACAGTAACTTCATTGCAGTGTTAACGTAAGGCTACTTGTGACACTAATAAGTGAACTTTAAAATAATTTCTGCAACTACTGGGAGCTGTGTTTTATATATTTGTGGGATGGGGACATCGCTGGCCAGGTCATTATTTATTCCTAATTGCCCTTGAGAAGGTGGGATGAGCTGCTGCCTTGCCACTGCAGTCCATGTGATGTAGGTAAACCATCAGACTTCTGTTGTCGTAGTTATCAGCCTTGTCTCAATGAATATCCTGTAGTCTCTCTGTTTGAAGGCTGTAGGTTGATCTCCCACTCCAGAGGCAGGTTCTAGGCTGTCTTTCCACAGGGCAGTACACAATCAGAGGTGATATCTTTTAAAGGAAACATTAAACAGAGACTCCGTCAGATCTCTCAGGTGGATATAAAACATTCCATGGTGGGTTTTGACAAAAATCAGGTGAGCTGCTATTGGTCGATATTTATCTCACAAGCATCAACATTAAAAACAGCCAGTCTGTTCATGCATTTCATAGCTGTTTAAGGGATCCTGCCGTGTGAAAACATGCTACAATGCTGCTTTTATTACAGTGACTACATTCAAAACATACGTAACTATTTGTAAAGTTTTTTGCATGTCCTGAGGTTAAGAAAGGTGCTACATCAATGCAAGGTTGGCGATCAATGACTAGTGGTGTGCCTCAGGGATCAGTGTTGGGACTGCAATTGTTCACAATTTACATAGATGATTTGGAGTTGGGGACCAAGTGCAGTGTGTCAAAGTTCGCACATGACACTAAGATAAGTGGCAGAGCAAAATGTGCAGAGGACACTGAAAGTCTGCAAAGGGATATAGATAGTTATCTAAGTGAGTGGGCGAGGGTCTGGCAGATGGAGTGCAATGTTAGTAAATGTGAGGTCATCCATTTTGGTAGGAAGAACAGCAAAATGGATTATTATTTAAATGCTAAAAAATTGCAGCATGCTGCTGTGCAGAGGGACCTGGGTGTCCTTGTACATGAATTACAAAAAGTTGGTTTGCAGGTGCAGCAGGTAATTAAGAAGGCAAATGGAATTTTGACCTTCATTGCTAGAAGGATGGAGTTTAAAAACAGTGAGGTTATGTTGCAGCTTTATAGTGTGCTGGTGAGGCTACACCTGGATTACTGTGTACAGATTTGGTCTCCTTACTTGAGAAAGGATATACTGGCACTGGAGGGGGTGAAGAGGAGATTCACTAGGTTGATTCTGGAGTTGAGAGGGTTGGCTTATGAGGAGAGACTGAGTAGACTGGGACTGTATTCATTGGAATTTAGAAGAATGAGGGGGGCTCTTATAGAAACATATAAGATTATGAAGGGAATAGATAAGATAGAAGCAGGGAAGTTGTTTCCACTGGCGGGTGAAACTAGAACTAGGGGGCATAGCCTCAAAATAAGGGGGAGCAGATTTAGGACTGAATTGAGGAGGAACTTCTTCACAGAAGGGGTTGTGAATCTGTGGAATTCCCTGCCCAGTGAAACAGTTGAGACTACCTCATTGAATGTTTTTAAGGCAAGGATAGATAAATTTTTGAACAGTAAAGGAATTAAGGGTTATGGTGAGTGGGCAGGTAAGTGGAGCTGAGTCCACAAAAAGATCAGCCATGATCTTATTGAATGGCGGAGCAGGCTCGAGGGGCCAGATGGCCTGCTCCTAGTTCTTAGGTTCTTATGTTCTGAAGATTGTCTCTCTTGGACCTGAATGAAATACATAAAAGCACAGTTGATAATTAATCATTGTGGAAATCATTCTACTCCATCATTTGGACATAGATCTGGTATCAGTGGAAATTAATATCGGGCAGGGTGTAAAGTTGTTAATTTGCTCACTCCGATTTCAATTTCATGTGCAGCACTCAGCAGACAGCACAGGGAGCCGGCACCATGTATTTCTGGTCGGGGGTTTTCCTGTCCATTGTTTGACTAAAGTACCTCTCTTTACCCCCTTAAGTCTCTCCAACAAGTTTTTGAAGTTGTGATCGTATTTCAAGTTTTTTTTAATGTAAACCAATCAGACATGCTGATATATTTGTTTATTATCTTCTTTGGCACAGCTATGCCAGATGTGGAGGTCAGACTACATCTGCATATGTAGTTTGTAGTACAGCGGGAGTGCTGCACTGTGACAGGTGCTGCCTTTGAAACACAACTTTAAACGGGCAGCCTGTTTAGATGGTTAGAAAAGATCCCAAAGGCAAATAGTGGAGCTTTCCCAGGTATCCTGGTCAACATTTATCCCTCAATTAACACTATTAAATACTGGGCATTTATCCTATTACTGTTTGTAGAATATTGCTATTCACAAATCGGCTGCCATGCTTGGGTACATAACAGTGACCACGTTTCAAAAATATTTTTTTGGTTGTATCATACCCGGAATGCCTTGAAATGTGAAAAGTGTGACAGGCTGAACTTTTATTCCCTGTTGCAACAGTGACTCTACTTTTAATGAGAACCCCATTGGCTTTGGGACATTCCAAGATTGTGACATAGGGGGAAGAATAGGCCACTCAGCCCCTCAATCCATTCCAGTATATTATACCTTATTCCAGGCGCTTTAATTTGTTTATTAACCTCCGTGTGGGATCTTATCAGAAGCCTTCAGGAAATCCAAATACACCACTTCCACTGGTTCTAGAAACATCCTCAAAAAGCTGCAACAAGCTTTGTCAAACATGATTTCCCTTTCATAAATCCACGTTGACTCTGCCCAATCAGATCATTATTTTTAAGTCAAAGTCAGAAAATGCTGGAAAATCTCGGCAGGTCTAACAGCATCTGTGGAGAGAGAATAGAGCCAACATTTCGAGTCTGGTTGATTGTTTCCAATTCCAGCATCCGCCATATTTTGCTTTTATGTTATTTTTTAAGTGTCCAGTTGTCGCATCCTTTATAACAGATTCTAGCATTTTCCCTACTACTGATGTCAGGCTAACAGGTCTGTAGTTCCTTGTTTTCTCTCTTTCCTCCTCTCTCAAATAGTGGAGATACATTTGCCACCTTCCAATTTACAGGAACTGTTCTAGAATATATAGAATTTTGAAAGATAATCATTAATGCATCCACTATCTGTGTAGCTGCCTCTTTCAGCATTCTGGGATGTAGATTTATCAACTTTCAGGCCAATTTGCCATCTTCCAGCACAATCCCACTGAGGAGGATTGGAAGATTGTGGCAAGAGCATCCACAATTTCCAAACTTCCTCCTTTCTCCAACCTAGGATGGATCCCATCGGAATTGCTCGCTTTTTTACTCTGAGTCTTCTAGTACCATTCTTGTACCTACTCTTTATCTCATAGAGTCATAGTTTACAGCATGGAAACAGGCCTTCAGCCCAACTTGTCCATGCCGTCCTTTTTTAAAAAACCCATAAGCTAGTCCCAATTGCCCACATTTGGCCCATATCCCTCTATACCCAACTTACCCATGTAACTGTCTAAACTCTTTTTAAAAGACAAAATTGTACCCGCCTCTACTACTACCTCTGGCAGCTTGTTCCAGACACTCACCACCCTCTGCATGAAAAAATTGCCCCTCTGGACACTTTTGTATCTCTCCCCTCTCACCTTAAACCTATGCCCTCTAGTTTTAGACTCCCCTATCTTTGGGAAAATATATTGACTATCTAGCTGATCTATATGTCCCTCATTATTTTATAGACCTCTATGAGATCACCCCCCTCAGCCTTCTACGCTCCAGAGAAAAAAGTCCCAGTCTATCCAGCCTCTCCTTATAACTCCTTATTACTGTGGGAGGCGAGGGAAGAGATTGCTGAGCCTCTGGCGATGATCTTTGCGTCATCAATGGAGATGGTAGAGGTTCCGGAGGATTGGAGGATTGCAGATGTGGTTCTGTTATTCAAGAAAGGGAGAAGAGATAGCCCAGGAAATTATAGACCAGTGACCTCAGTGGTTGGTAAGTTGATGGAGAAGATCCTGAGAGGCAGGATTTATGAACATCGGGAGAGGAATAGTATGATCAGAAATAGCCAGCACGGCTTTGTCCAAGGCAGATCATGCCTTACGAGCCTAATTGAATTTTTTGAAGATGTAACTAGACACATAGACGAGGGAAGAGCTGTAGATGTAGTTTATATGGATTTCAGCAAGGCGTTTGATAAGGTGCCCCATGCAAGACTCATTGAGAAAGTGAAGGGGCATGGGATACAAGGGGACATTGCTTTGTGGATTCAGAACTGGCTTGCCCACAGAAGGCAAAGAGTGGTTGTAGATGGGTCTTTTTCAGCATGAAGGTCGGTCTCCAGTGGAGTGCCTCAGGGATCTGTTCTAGGACCGTTGCTCTTTGTGATTTTTATAAATGACCTGGATGAGGAAGCGGATGGATGGGTTGGCAAGTTTGCTGATGACACAAAGGTTGGTGGTGTTGTGGATAGTGTAGAGGGATGTCAGCAGTTGCAACGAGACATAATAAGATGCAAGACTGGGCGGAGAAGTGGCAGATGGACTTCAACCCAGATAAGTGTGTGGTGGTTCATTTTGACAGGTCGAATAGGATGAAAGAATATAATATTAAGGGTAAGACGCTTGGCAGTGTGGAAGATCAGAAGGATCTTGGGGTCCGGGTTCATAGGACGCTCAAAGCAGCGTTGCAGGTAGAGGCTGTGGTTAAGAAGGCGTATGGAATACTGACCTTCATCAATAGAGGAATTGAGTTTAGAAATCGGGAGATAATGCTGCAGCTGTATAGGACCCTGGTCAGACCCCACCTGGAGTACTGTGCCCAGTTCTGGTCGCCTCATTACAGAAAGGATGTGGAAGTCATAGAAAGGGTGCAGAGGAGATTTACAAGGATGTTGCCTGGATTAGGTGGCATGCCTTATGAGGATAGGTTGAGAGAGCTAGGTTTTTTCTCCTTGGAGAGGCAAAGCATGAGAGGTGACCTGATAGAGGTGTATAAAATGTTGAGAGGTATTGATAGAGTGGATTCTCAGAGGCTTTTACCCAGGGCTGAAATGGTTGCCACAAGAGGTCACAGGTTTAGGGTGCTGGGGAGTAGGTACAGAGGAGATGTTAGGGGTAAATGTTTCACTCAGAGGGTGGTGGGTGCGTGGAATCGGCTGCCGGTAGTGGTGGTGGAGGCGGATTCGATAGGGTCTTTTAAGAGACTTTTGGATAAGTTCATGGAAGTTAGTAAGATAGAGGGTTATAGGTAAGCCTAGTAGGTAGGGACATGTTCGGCGCAACTTGTGGGCCGAAAGGCCTGTTTGTGCTGTAGCTTTTTTATGTTCTATGTTCTAACTCAAACCATCAAGACCCGGTAACATCCTAGTAAATCTCTTCTGCACTCTTTCTAGTTTAATAATATCCTTTCTATAATAGGGTGACCAGAACTGTACACAGTATTCCAAGTGTGGCCTCACCAATGTCTTGTACAATTCAATAAGACATCCCAACTTCTGTGTTCAATGTTCTGACCAATGAAACCACGCATGCTGAATGCCTTTTTCACCACTCTGTCTACCTGTGACTCCACTTTCAAGGAGCTATGAACCTGTACCCTTAGATCTCTTTGTTCTGTAACTCTCCCCAATGCCCTACCATTAACTGAGTAAGTCCTGCCCTGGTTCAATCTACCAAAATGCATCACCTGGCATTTATCTAAAGTAAACTCCATCTGCCATTCGTCAGCCCACTGGCCCAATTGATCCTGTTGCAATCCGAGATAACCTTTTTCACTGTCCACTATGCCACCAATCTTGGTGTCATCTCCAAACTTACTAACCATGCCTCCTATATTCTCATCCAAATCATTAATATAAATGACAAATAACAGTGGACCCAGTACCGATTCCTGAGGCACACCGCTGGTCACAGGACTCCAGTTTGAAAAACAACGCTCTACAAACCACCCTTTGGCTTCTGTCATCAAGCCAATTTTGTATCCATTTAGATACCTCACCCTGGATCCCGTGAGATTTAACCTTACACAACAACCTACCATGCGGTACCTTGTCAAAGGCCTTGCTAAAGTCCACGTAGACAACAACTGCACTGTCCTCATCTACCTTCTTGGTTACCCCCTCAAAAAACTCAACCAAAATTGTGGGACATGATTTTCCACTCACAAAGCCATGCTGGTTTTCCTAATCAGTCATTGCGTCTCGAAATGCCTGTAGATCTATTCTTATCCTTCCAGTATCTCAGTCGACTCTACCATGGTATTGACAGCATCCACTTCTCTGATGAAGACAAATGCAAAGTACTTATTTAGTACTTCAGTCATACTCTCTGCCTCCACAAATCTATCTCCTTTTTGCGACTCCTGTTTTACTTTAGCCCAAATTTAATGTGCCCCCATGTATTCTGCCCTCTCCAGGTGTGATCTGGGGCAGGTGGAGTGGGGGAGGTGAGTGTAACATTGCATGGACAGGATTCTCTCTGGGATCCCGCCTGCCCCAACACGGGTGCAGTTTTACGGTGGGCAGGGCCTGCCCCCACCCTTGCCTCTAAAAGGCCACGAAGCGGCCAGTTATTAGCCTTTTCCCACCAGCATCAATCTTTAGACTGAGAGGTGCCGATTGGATCAGGGTGCCAACACAGACAAAGCCTTCACCCTCAATCTCGATGGGAAAGGTGGGATGTGCCTCAATCTGAAGGCTCCTTCAGATTTGGAGCACCGTCCCCTCAGGAACCTGGGAGCTCTCCCCCTCTTCCCCCCCACCCCCCTCCCCCTCACCCACCCCCACCTTACTCAGGCCTCTGTGTAGCGGGTAAAGGACTTTTCGGTTCCTATTGTGATTGGAAAGATACCCAATAAAGCAGAATGATGGGGAAAAGTAAATGCCAAAATAGTCATTTGGCTCTCACTCAGAGTAAAATTTCTAAAGCTGGAAAAGAAATACCTCAAAACCTGCTAACTCTTAATCATTTCGAAGTTTCTATCATTCTGGGACATGGCCTTTCCAATAATTAATCCTCCAGTTCTATCACACAGCTTGTGAAATTCAGAAAATAAATTTCCAGTGTGTAGGATTTTCAAATGAGTTAATCCCTATTGCTTGAAGCAGCATTTTTAATAACACACTGCTTGAGCTGGGAATGATTAAACTTTCTTTATTTGGCCTTCAAGTACAGTCTATTTTTCCTGTTCAGAATTAAATTTTGTCTGGTTTAGGTACAGTTGAGACTGCTAATGTAATTTTGCTTGTATCTCTGTAGAGTAGTTTGTTCTTTTGCATTGTCTAGCTTGGATTTCATTGTGAAGTCTGAAATGATTTTTCACCTAGTTCAGTGAGTAAAAAGCACCTGGGAGAGGGCAGCTAGGAAAGCTGATCTAACGGTATACTAAATATTTCTCTTTTACAAATGGATACCAGATGGAGGCAGTGCCTCAAATAGCGTGCATTAAACAGATTACCACATGTTTAACGAATAGTCACAATGGAGTGTCAGCGCTCCAGTTTTATTGGACCATTATATCTCGATTAGACATGTTCCTCACTAAGGTCTCGGGAATGTGCATCGGCTAGTGGGCAAAAAATGTCCATGTCCATTTTTCACCAATTTACCCACAGTGGTTAGCACTGCTGCCTCACAGCGACAGGGACCTGGGTTCCATTCCGGCCTTGGGTGAATGTCTGTATGGAGTTTGCACATTCTCCCCGTGTCTGCATGCGTTTCCTCCCACAGTCCAAAGATGTGCCCGTGGATTGGCCATGCTAAATTTCCCCTTAGTGTCCCGAGATGGGTAGGTTAGGGGAATTAGCGGGGTAAATACAAGGGGTTACAAGGATGGGACATGGGGGTGGGCCTGCGTGGATGCTCTTTCAGAAAGTTGGTGCAGACTCAATGGGCCAAATGGCCTCCTTCTGCACTCTAGGGGTTCTATGCGTTCTACGAATCACCTTGACCCATTCAGTGGGATTGCGATCTGCTGGCTGTGCTCTTCCTATTACGGTTTTATCCTACTTTTGCAGTAGGTTCAGACCTCAGACTGGCAATTCAGATGGGTTTTGCTTCAGTCAACCTGCTCAATTGGAAAGAAAGAAGAAAGCTGTACATTTCTGTAGTATCTTTTGTGAATTCTGAGCAGCCCAAATGCTGCCAAGATGTACTTTTGAAGTATTGCAATGTAGAAACATGGTCACCAATGTGCGCACAGCAATGTTCCACAAATTCCGCAGATAATCTATTTTAGTGATGTGAGTTGAGGGACGAATGTTGGCCAGGATACCAGGGTGAATTGTCCTGCTCTTCAAAACGCAATATTTTATCTCCAGCAGAGAGGGCCAGATTTCACATCTAATCCAAAAGACAAAACCTTGCACAGTGCACCATACCCTCAGTACTGCACTGAAGTGTCAGCCTCGAGTCTGTGCTCAGGTTGCTGGAAGGGTGATGAGTTCACAACCTTGTGCCTCAATGGTGTCATGATGTGGAGATGCCGGCGTTGGACTGGGGTAAACACAGTAAGAAGTTTAACAACACCAGGTTAAAGTCCAACAGGTTTATTTGGTAGCAAAAGCCACACAAGCTTTCGAGGCTCTGAGCCCCTTCTTCAGGTGAGTGGGAATTCTGTTCACAAACAGAACTTATAAGACACAGACTCAATTTACATGAATAATGGTTGGAATGCGAATACTTACAACTAATCCAGTCTTTAAGAAACAAAACAATGGGAGTGGAGAGAGCATCAAGACAGGCTAAAAAGATGTGTATTGTCTCCAGACAAGACAGCCAGTGAAACTCTGCAGGTCCACGCAACTGTGGGAGTTACAAATAGTGTGACATAAATTCTGATTCTAGGATCGCATGATAAAGACTCAGGAGGAAAAAAGCAGAAATATTTATGTGAAATAGTGTGACATAAACCCAATATCCCGGTTGAGGCCGTCCTTGTGTGTGCGGAACCTGGCTATCAGTTTCTGCTCCGCGACTCTGCGCTGTCGTGTGTCGCGAAGGCCGCCTTGGAGAACGCTTACCCGAATATCAGAGGCCGAATGCCCGTGACCGCTGAAGTGCTCCCCAACAGGAAGAGAACAGTCTTGCCTGGTGATTGTCGAGCGGTGTTCATTCATCCGTTGTCGCAGCGTCTGCATAGTTTCCCCAATGTACCATGCCTCGGGACATCCTTTCTTGCAGCGTATCAGGTAGACAACGTTGGCCGAGTTGCAAGAGTATGTACCGTGTACCTGGTGGATGGTGTTCTCACGTGAGATGATGGCATCTGTGTCGATGATCCGGCACGTGCCGGATCATCGACACAGATGCCATCATCTCACGTGAGAACACCATCCACCAGGTACACGGTACATACTCTTGCAACTCGGCCAACGTTGTCTACCTGATACGCTGCAAGAAAGGATGTCCCGAGGCATGGTACATTGGGGAAACTATGCAGACGCTGCGACAACGGATGAATGAACACCGCTCGACAATCACCAGGCAAGACTGTTCTCTTCCTGTTGGGGAGCACTTCAGCGGTCACGGGCATTCGGCCTCTGATATTCGGGTAAGCGTTCTCCAAGGCGGCCTTCGCGACACACGACAGCGCAGAGTCGCGGAGCAGAAACTGATAGCCAGGTTCCGCACACACAAGGACGGCCTCAACCGGGATATTGGGTTTATGTCACACTATTTCACATAAATATTTCTGCTTTTTTCCTCCTGAGTCTTTATCATGCGATCCTAGAATCAGAATTTATGTCACACTATTTGTAACTCCCACAGTTGCGTGGACCTGCAGAGTTTCACTGGCTGTCTTGTCTGGAGACAATACACATCTTTTTAGCCTGTCTTGATGCTCTCTCCACTCCCATTGTTTTGTTTCTTAAAGACTGGATTAGTTGTAAGTATTCGCATTCCAACCATTATTCATGTAAATTGAGTCTGTGTCTTATAAGTTCTGTTTGTGAACAGAATTCCCACTCACCTGAAGAAGGGGCTCAGAGCCTCGAAAGCTTGTGTGGCTTTTGCTACCAAATAAACCTGTTGGACTTTAACCTGGTGTTGTTAAACTTCTTACTGTGTTCCTCAATGGTGTGACAGTACTACAAATGGTGTCAGAGCTGAAATCTTACAATAAACATAGTTGTGCTTTTGGGGAAACCTCCAACATATGAACCAGCTTCTTTTTTCCGACCAGCTGAATGTAGGATATTGAAGCCAGGATTTTGTGTTCCCGTTCACATCGGTTGTGAATGGCAACGGGAACACAAAAGATCTTGCGAGAGGTCCAAATCATGTTATACATTGGCAGGAAGTCCCGTCACAATTGTCACTGCCCACTGCCAGTCATGTTAGAATAGATTTCAATCTAATTATCAGGCCTCTAAGCCTGATAGATTAATATTACAATACTAATTAATGTGAATCCGTGTGACATTATGGATCCCACCTTTTGGGTTTTCTTTAAGTTCCTCACGATATGGCAGAAAAAACTGTCATTGGGACCAGCAGCTTCAATGTTGCTTTTCTTGCCTGCTGCCATGCTCTGCAATAAAATGAAAAAATTCTGCCCTGAGTGTTAAATACAAAGAAATGAAAACAGAACCAAAGAACGGTCCAGTTGTTGTGATCTATAATGAATGCGTCTATCAATAGTAACCCTATTCCGAATTTTGTTAGGTTGTTTGCTCTCATCAAATTGGAGTTCAGTGTTATTGGAAAACAAACAGCAGCAAATTACTTGTGGGAGCACCATAGGATAGATGAAATAGAAGAAACTCTCCTGGTGTAAGTAACCCAGTCTAGCAGTCCTTCTGCTTTATCAAAGAATCATAGCATTATTGCAGAAGGAGACCATTCAGCCTGTCGTATCAATGCCAGCTCTCCAAGAGCAGCTCAGCTAATCCCATTGCCCACCCTTTTCCTGTGACCCTTTAAGTTTTTTTCTTAAAGTGCTTATTCAGTTTCCCTTTGAAAGCCATAATTGAACCACAGGCAGTGCATTCCAGATCCCAGTCACTCGCTGCATTAAAAGGCTATTTTCTCCATTGGTTCTTTTGACATTCACCTTTAATTGGTATCCTCAGGTTCCTGACCTTCCATCAATGGGAACAATTTCTCCTTATCTACTGTCCTGACCCGTCATGACTTTGCATACCTCTTTCAAACCTCCTCTCAACTTTCTCTTCTATAGTGTAATCCCAGTTTCTCCAATTGATTCACATAACTGAAAACTCTCATCCCAATAATCATTCTCAAAAATCTTTTCTGCACCCTCTCTAAAGCCTTCATGTTCTATGAAAGGTGTGCTGTCCAGAACTGAATACAGTACACTACTTGAGACTGAACCAGTGTTTTATAAATGTTTACCAGAACTTCACTGCCTTTCTACTCTATGCCTCTATTTTCTATGATTTTATGATTAACTCTGTAAAGTCCAGGATTCCATTATCTCTTATTAACCAATTTCTCAACCTGCCTTTTGTAACCTTCAATGATTTGAGGACATAGACACCCAGGTTCCCCTACTCCTGCATCTCCACGACCATATTTTTTTGTTTGATGTTGTTTCTTCTTATTCTTCCTCCCAAAATGTATCACTTCACACTTTGCATTAATTTTCTTCCAACACATGTCCACCTGCCCATGTCCACTTGACATCAATCATTGTTCTCCTCACAGTTCTCAGTTCCAGGTTTTATGTCATCTTTACATTTTGAAATTGTACTCTGCACACACATGTCTAGGTTATTAATATATATCAAGGAAAGCAGGATCTGAATACTGACCCCTTAAGAACATTCTTCCAGAAAAGCAACTACTGCCACACCGACTGCTGCCGACTATGGCAAGGTCTGCAAGACATAACAGGCTACAAGATGAAGGCATGTAAAATCGCCGGCTCCAAAGCACTCCTCCCCGATGAGTTCAATGCATTCTACGCCTGTTTTGAGCAAGAGGTCAGTGAGAGGATGCCCTGCACTCTGGAAGCCCTGGATGTGGGGTCACCATTGTAGATGTCAGAGCAGCTTTCTTGAAGGTCAACCCACGGAAAGCGACTGGCCCGGATGGGGTATCCGGACATGCACTCAGATCCTGCGCGGATCAGCTGGCGGAGGTATTCACACACATCTTCAACCTCTCTTTACAACACTCTGAGGTCCCTATCTGCTTCAAGAAGACGACCATCATCCCGGTACCGAAGAAAAACCAAGTAGCGTGTCTTAATGACTGTCAGCCGGTGGCTCTGACATCCATCATTATGAAGTGCTTCGAAAGGTCATGGCACGAATCAATTCCAGCCTCCGGACTATCTGGATCCACTACAGTTTGCCTACCACCGCAACAGGTCCACAGCAGACGCCATCTCCCTGGTCCTGCACTCAACCCGGCGGCACGGTAGCACAGTGGTTAGCCCTGCTGCTTCACAGCTCCAGGGTCCCGGGTTCGATTCCCGGCTCGGGTCACTGTCTGTGTGGAGTTTGCACATTCTCCTCGTGTCTGCGTGGGTTTCCTCCGGGTGCTCCGGTTTCCTCCCACAGTCCAAAGATGTGCAGGTTAGGTTGATTGGCCAGGTTAAAAATTGCCCCTTAGAGTCCTGAGATGCGTAGGTTAGAGGTATTAGTGGGTAAATATGTGGGGCTAAGGCCTGGGTGGGATTGTGGTTGGTGCAGACTCGATGGGCCGAATGGCCTCCTTCTGCACTGTAGGGTTTCTATGATTTCTATGAACCCTGGAACACCTAGATAACAAGGACACCTATGTCAGACTCCTATTTATTGACTACAACTCAGCCTTCAACACTATTATTCCCACGAAACTCATCTCCAAACTCTGCACCTCCCTCTGCGACTGGATCTTGAACTTCCTAACTCACAGACCACGATCAGTAAGGATAGGCTACAACACCTCCTCCACGATCATCCTCAACACCGATGCCCCACAAGGCTGTGTTCTCAGCCCCCTACTATACTCCTTATACACCTATGACTGTGCGGCCAAATTCCCCTCCAATTATATTTTCAAGTTTGCTGACAACGCCACCGTAGTGGGTTGGACCTCAAACAATGACGAGACAGAGTACAGGAATGAGATAGAGAATCTGGTGAACTGGTGTGGCAACAATAATCTCTCCCTCAATGTCAGCAAAACGAAGGAGATTGTCATCGACTTCAGGAAGCGTAAAGGAGAACATGCTCCTGTCTACATCAACGGGGACGAAGTAGAAAGGGTCGAGAGCTTCAGGTTTTTAGGTGTCCAGATCACCAACAACCTGTCCTGGTTCCCGCATGCCGACACTATAGTTAAGAAAGCCCACCAATGCCTCTACTTTCTCAGAAAACTAAGGAAATCTGGCATGTCAGCTCCAACTCTCACCAACTTTTACACATGCACCATAGAAAGCATTCTTTCTGATTGTATCACAGCTTGGTATGGCTCCTGCTCTGCCCAAGGCCGCAAGAAACTACAAAAGGTCGTGAATGTAGCCCAATCCATCACGCAAACTAGCCTCCCATTCATTGACTCTGTCTACACTTTCCGCTACCTCGGCAAAGCAGCCAGCATAACTAAGGACCCCACGCACCCCGGACATTCTCTCTTCCACCTTCTTCCTTCGGGAAAAAGATACAAAAGTCTGAGGTCACGTACCAACCAACTCAAGAACAGCTTCTTCCCTGCTGCTGTCAGACTTTTGAATGGACTTACCTTGCATTAAGTTGATCTTTCTCTACACCCTAGCTATGACTGTAACAGTACATTCTGCACTCTCTCGTTTCTTTCACTATGAATGGTATGCTTTGTTTGTATAGCGTGCAAGAAACAATACTTTTCACTATATGTTAATACATGTGACAATAATAAATCAAATATTGTAATCTGCGCTTTGCAAAAGCAGTAACTGATAGTCTCAATGTAACAAGCCAACTTGGCCCAGGTGTAGCATTCTCGTCTCTGAAACTGGACATCTCTGGGTTACAATGTACTCTAGGATCTAGACTGACCCTTTACCGCTGAAGGTACTGTATTTTACTTACTTTTGCACTCCGGTTCTATCTGCTTGTTGAAATGGTTGTGAAAGATCACGGCACTATTTGAAGAATATTTATCCCTCCAATAACAGATTAACTGGTCATTGATTTCATTGCCATTTGTGGGACCTTGCTGTGCACAAATTGCTTGCGGTGTTTATTTAAATAACATTGATTGCACTTCAGCAGAAATTCATTGGCTCTGCGGTCCTTGGGTCACCTTAAATCAAGACTGGTATGATGTGATTTAGAAATAGAGGGTATTTTTTTATTGGTGTAGTCCAATCTGCTTCTGGGACTTCAAGATTGGCGAAGATGCCTGATTATTTCACTGAAGATTCTCCATGCAGTGGTGCCTGACACCTCCAGTTGATCATTCGACAGGGGTTGTTGTTTGCATCCCCATTCTCAGCTTCACTACTGAACTTTATGGCAGTGTGACGAAGGGATACTTTTACAGTATTTTTTATAGAACTCCTGTGCCCAATATTATCAAAGATACAATCTGCATTTGTTATGCTTTTATTTGCAGTAGTAATCTACAATTCAATTTTTGTTACAAGTTTTAAAAATTGATAAGTGCACTAATTTACAGGAGTAAATTTTACACGTTAGCCTATTAGTGAAGACAAAGCTCACTTGGGAGGGTGTTTTAGACTATCGGGTAATGGCGTCTTGATTTCTGTCCTTTCAGGATTCAAGTAATGTTAATAGGGAAAAGTGGCCTCCATTCTATGCCAGTCACATCCCAAACTGCAGGGAGTTTAATATTGACCATTTAATATTTTTGTTATGGTCACAGGAGAGGGGCTTGCTGGGACACTGATACTTCCGTCCGTTAAGAAATCAGAGAAACCCTACAGTACAGAAAGAGGCCATTCGGCCCATCCAGTCTGCACAGACCACAATCCCACCCAGGCCCTACCCCCATATCCCTACATATTTTACCAACTAATCCCTCTAATCTACGCATCCCAAGACACTAAGGGGCAATTTTAGCATGGCCAATCAACCTAACCCGCACATCTTTGGACTGTGGGAGGAAACCGGGGCACCCGGAGGAAACCCACGCAGACACGAGGAGAATGTGCAAACTCCACACAGACAGTGACCCAAGCCGGGAATCGAACCCAGGCCTCTGGAGCTGTGAAGCAGCAGTGCTAACCACTCTGCTACCGTGCCGCCCGTTCTGGAATCTTCAATGTTATTCAGATGGGCAGATGGAACCTTGATATGTATCTGATCTGAAGGATGACATCTCTGGCAGTACTGCAGCTCCTCAGTGTCCTGTGTTGACTTGAGGTGTCAGCCTGGATTAAGTGCTCCACTCGCAAGTTGTCAGCCTTGTTCTAAGTATCAGATATTTTGAGCTTCCTGTGAGGAAATGTCAAACTTGAACCTTGCTTCAAAAAGATCTGCATGTGCCATGCTTTAGGGAACTGCTGCTGAAATTCTGGTGCTGGATATCAAACCTGCTTATTGTGACACGATGAAAATTGCTCCCTGATCGTAAGATTGTTGGGTGAAATCACTGCTGGTTATCTGTTTAAACGTATTTATTTTCATTTCAAATGAAAATATTGGTTTCACTAGTAAGGCCGGGATCTCTAGTAATTTGTGGTTAAATTCCCACCATAGAGAGAGAAGGATTGCTTTTCAAGGTGTGATTTTCATGTGATCTTTGTCTGTCCTTTGATGTAGTTAATCTTTTTTATACTTTTCCAATTCAATCAAATCAAGTCCAATTCAGAGTCTCAACAAGTTGAGACATTTCCGATCCAGGCTGGCAAGACACGGCAAGCAACCAAATTACCCTGTCCTGGGCCTGATCTACATGAGCCAAGCTGATTGGAGGAGGGAAAGCAATTCCTCCTCCAAGACTTGATCTCATTTGCATCTTAGCCAAAAGGCCGAGATACCGCTTTTAAAAATTGCTTCATATGAAACATATGAAGCTTCAATGTAACCTAATGACCTCAACCAAGTGCAGCATCCAATCCATACTACACTTGCTCTTAGCCAAAAGGCCGAGAAGAGGTTAATCTTTGCTGTGGGGAATTCAGTGTTTCGTTTCACCTTGCCCAGTACAGGCTGTGGGAAAGTGTTAAAATGCTAATACCTTAACAGCTAAAGATAGTGATCCCAGATAGAATCCATTACTAATAAGACTGGGGAAAGGAAGAGGACATGTAGGGCACAAAATCCAAGGGGATCTGCTCTGTTCAGAAGGTGAGTCAGAGCAGAACAATTAGCACCTACAGATACACAGGAAGATCTCATGCCCAGATTGCAGGGACAGCACCATCTGTATGTTTTAGGTGGTCACAGCATTGGAAGGTGAGAATGGCTCTATGTGATCAGACAATTGGGAAACTATTATATATGGTTACTGATGGCAGCAATGACTCACTGATTAGCCTTGAGCCAAGATGAACTATGCAGATAGCTAGCTTAAAAAATACATCAATTGGAAGGTCAACTTAATATCTCACTCATGTGAAAAATCAACAGCCGCAGGATATGCAATAATGAAAAACCTGCCAAGTCAGGTCCTCGTGGGTTGGAGGCTACAACAGCAAGTGGAGAAGGTCCTCAATGGATTTAGTGGAGCATGAGCTATTTTCTCGATCTCGTGAGGCATCTTCTTATTAGTAATGGATTCTATCTGGGATCACTATCTTTAGCTGTTAAGGTATTAGCATTGTTTGAGCCCCCAGCAGGATGGACATCAGCTGTTAGTGAGTTTAGCTTTGGATTGTGTAAAGAACAGAAATCCCGGGGGCAACCAGTGTACCCCCTTAATGAACCTGATTGCTATAGGGGCACAGGCGATTGGTCACCTATGGCCCCCCCATTTGCAGCGTGGAAATCATGGGGCAGAATTCTGCTAGGGCTGGACCCTGTCTCATTTTCTGATTGACTTTGTTGGCAATAGTTTGACAACGCTCTGAGGTTTAATAAATACAAGTTAAGCTAATGCGAGTACAATGAGGAAGTATGTTCTATTCTATTCATGGATATATCTCGCAGAGACTCATCTTCTTTTAGCTTCTGTGTTTGAAGAGCCATTTTCTTGGTTCAGTATCGGCTGGGTTTTTCCAATCAGTGGCTTGGTTGCTCCCTGGACTATCGCTGGATGTTTAATTTGAGGCAGAGTGTGAAGGACCTGCATTCAGTGTTCTGCTTAACTTCCTCCCTGCCCACAGCAGACCTGCCACTCGAGTGACTGTGGCGTTAATTTCAGTGATTCGAAGCTGGGCTGCTGGGGTGGGTGTTGACTTGACATGAAACATCAGCCCGAGGTGAGCACACACAGACTTCATCTGCCGCCTGATGTGTCTATGGAGTGAATTGCTGTCAGAAATAAACAAGAATGCTATAATGATGGCAAAAGCTGCTCAGTGCGCACATGCTCATGTGGGAATCAGAGCCACAGATAAGATTGTGTTTCTGCTACATGTAATTTCAAGCAGATGTTTCCCAGATTTACTGGCTAGCATTTTATAGCTGTGGTGTAGTAAATCAGACACTAATTATAGTTCAGACTTTCTAATGGCAGATTTCAGAAAAAACAATGACAGATAGTTATGTGGCACATCTGCCAGTTGTGAGATTTGGACAAGTTGTTACGGGTTTTGCTCCATTACTTACATTCTCTCTCCTCTCTCCCTCTCTCTCTCCTGCTTTCTCTCACCCCATGACCGTTTTCTGCTCTGTCCCTCTCCCGTTTCTCTTTCTGCCCCTCAACTGTTTTCTATTCCTCCCACTTCCCCATTCCTTCCCTTTCTTCTCCTCCTCCTCCTCGTCTCATCCTTCACTCTCTCTCCTCCCACTTGTCTTTCTTTCCCCTCTTCCTCCACCCCTCTCTCCTACCCCCTTCCTCCTCCCTCCTTCACACACTCTCCTCCACCCGCACACACTCGTCCCTCGCATTCTCTCCCCCCTCAATGCATTCTCCCTCCTCCCGCACTCTCCTCCACATTCTCTCCCCTCCACTCTCTCTGTCCTCCCCCTTCCCCTGGTGTGACCTCCTCCGCCTCCCCCTCCACCTTCTCCTTCCCCTGCTTTCTCCTTCCCCTGTCCTCTTTTTACGTTCGTGCTCTCTCTCCTTCTCCCCACTATCTCCTCCTCTCCGCTTTCTCCTCCCCCATCACTTCCCCTGTTTTCCCATCCCCCTCCCCCTCTCTCCTCCCCCTCGCACGTTCTCTCTCTCTTTCTCGGACAGCATGGGCATGAGCCATGATGCCCATCATTCCTCATGTGCCGAAAATTTCCACATCATGTCCGGTGAATGGGTGAAGGGAAAGAATCCAAGTGATCTGTCCTGGTCTACCTGCAGCCACGACGACCTGGAGAATTTTCTGAGGTAAGACTTCTTTTAAGTGCTAACTTTTTCTCACCAGAATACTTCCAAAAGTAAGTTCTGTTTCAATGCAGATTGTGTGGGCGTGCTGTACTTTAATAAACTTAATAACATCATCACCACCCAGGAGTCTTGTACAACTACAGTGGAATATTTTAAGAGATTTAAATCCCAGCAGGTCATTTGTGTTCACTGATTTCACTTTTTTGGGGGCTAAAGCTATCACAGGATATGCAGCAAAGTTGGGTGAATGGAGTTGAGGCACAGATTAGACACTATCCAACTATCAGAGGAGGCTGGAGGGGGTGAATGGCCTGCTCCTGTTCCTCTGATATTTGCAACTACAGTAAAATCACCCTTATATATTGCGTTTTAATCAGGCAAACCCAGTTACAATTTATAAAAGTCACAAATTCTGGGCACTTTAGCACTGTGTGACCAAAATTCATTTATATTTATTATGAAGGCGTGAAATGGATTTTTGTGGCGCTGGCCGACTGCAGTTTAATATCAAATTCCTCCTCAAATAAGTAACCAGAAATAAATCCGAACAGAATGAGGCAGGTTTGTAACATTACACAGTAAAATCCCTCTTGCCAAGCTCTGCAGGAAATAATCCATTTGGTGAGGACAAGTGGAAGCTTCGATCTGAGAGGAAATTTCACTGGAGAGGAGAGGATGCATGGGGTTGATTGACCTGATTTGACACAGCTTGGTAGTTAGCAGTAAATGATGGACTTGGTTTGGCGTAGCCGAGAACTTAGGGAGGATCCATTCTTTAAAAAAAAGCTGCCTTAATATCAACAGAGGTTTTCCTGACTGTCAAACTAGCCACATTCACTCTGTTTATAACATTCATTTTGAGCAGATTCATAAACATACTGTCCACCCATCAGATCCACAAAGGAGAATAAAAACAGAAAATGCTGGATAAACTCAGCAAGTCTGGCAGCATCTGTGGAGAGAGAAACAGAGTTAACCATGTGGCCCTGCTGTAGGACTGAGAATATCACTTGGATTGTGGAAGAGCTAATAGAGAATCTTCAATAATATATCTCCTAGCAGCTAGTTTGAGAAGAGATTGTAGTCCTACCATCAAGTGCTTGCAGTTTTGGAAAACTTTCCCTGTAACCAAAGCAGAATTACTGTCCCGCAGACAAGTCTGGACAACTCTCCCTCGTCATCACTTGTCGATACTTACAAAAGTACAAGCTGCATTAATCGAGAGAAACAGGGGAAGATGAGAGATGCCTGTGACCGGTATGTGTGTAATGAATTACCCAACCTGATGGTTACACAAAAGGTTTGAGTACTGCGCCCAGCTGATGGCACATGGAATCCAGCAGAAATCACCAGCATATGCCCAGAATATGTATTGAGTATGAACACCAAATGGCACGAAAGTTTAATAAAACAGATGTTAAATCAGAACAATACCCCAACCAGAAATACTGAGTAATCCTATTGTGAAGAAAACATGGTCTAAAATGTAATGTAAATAAACTACCCCAATGAGCATTCTGAAAACCTATAACATTCTCCAGTCAAGATCACTGTAACTAAATCAGGACAGATAAACAAACCATTGATACATTTCAGAGATTAGTAAATTTAACTTTATCCCAGAGGGCTGTGGATGCTCAATCATTGAGTAAGTTCAAGATTGAAATGGATACATTTCTAATTATTTAAGATATAAAGGAATATAGAGATATTCCAGGAAAATATTGTTGAGCGATAAGATAAGCTATGATCCAGTTAAATGGCAGAATAGACTTGAGGGGCCGAATGGCCTATTCTTGCTCCTATTTCCCATTTTTCCATATTTCTACCATGGTATATTCAGACACAATGTTATTTTCTTTTGCCTTCATGTATTAGTTTGATTATTTAAGCTTAAATCTCTGGTGCAGAAAAAGGGGGATGTTATGATATGATGTACATGTATCTTTAAGTGAGTGTATCTTAAACTGTTGTCAATCACTACCACTGAGATAGAATGTGATGTAACATAGAAACAAAGAAGATAGGACCAGGAGGATGCCATTTGGCTCTTCGAGCCTGCTCCGCCATTCATTAAGATCATAGCTGATCATCAAACTCAATAGCCTAATCCTGCATTTTCCCCATAACCTTCAATCCCATTTGCCCGAAGTGCTATATCCAGCAGCCTCTTGAATGCATTAAATGTTTTGGCACCAACTACTTCCTCTGGTAATGAATTCCACTGGCTCACCACTCTTTGGGTGAAGAAATGTCTCCTCACCTCCGTCCTATATGGTCTACCCTGAATCCTCAGACTGTGATCCCTGTTCTGGCTCTGGACTCCCCCACCATCGGGGAGGTAGTAGTCCTATGACTGAACTCAGTCTACAGCAGCAGCATTTGAGGTCAGATAGGAGTACATAGTCTCCCAGAGACTATTGTATGTATATACATTAGTCTTATTTTCAAATAAAGAACTCACTTTACTGTTTCATCAATTCTTGTTGTTAATTGGTGTGTTAACATTGAATAGAAAACTGTAATAAAAATTTCCGGGACAAGAAAGTATGTTCGATCCAAGAACCCATCCTTTGATAGATCAATTCCAACCAGCCATCTTCACTCAATGCCCCTCAAATCCTTCTCTGTCCAGAAATGGATCCAATTGTCTCTCAAATCTAATTATATTTTCTATTTTGGTGTTCTCTGACACTTTATCCCACTATTCTGGTCCCCTTTGGGTGAAAAGATTGATGCAAATTCCCTTCTTGCTTCTGACTTCCTAATCTTTAACAAGTGTTCTGACAAGTGTTGAACTCGCACTGTAGTAAGTGATCCTGCAAAATTCAATTTGGCCACTTTGCAGCCTCCTATTTCATGGAGAATGAGGCCAAATTCTACAACCTTATCTTGTTAATAAAATTGATGATTCCCTAAAACATCATTCCTTGGGTCAAACCAGGGCAACAATATGCATCCTGTACCACACTGTTTTTGGTGGGATCTTCGATTTGACCAATGCTTTTCACTGCAATGATGCAACTGGATATGAATTGTGATCATGTACAGTAGGTAATAAAGCAAATTGTGATCCTGCACTTGAACTAGCGAGCCTTGCCTGAAGGAAGCTCTGCAGCAAAGACCCTCTCTCTCTCTCTGACCCCTGATTGTGTTGAATGGTCCTCTGTGGGACAGTTCATTTATCTCAATTTTCTTCTTTTTCAACAGGCAATCTTCTAACTTGACCTGAGCCATTAATTGCTGAAGCAATTAATTAATTGAGCAATTAATGGAACAAATAGCTTTATTATAAAGCTTTGTGACGATCTGCGTGTGTAATATGAACTACACTTCCTCTATCCATTTTGTCAGTAATGCATTTTTGTAGATCTTACAGATTTATGAAATATTTTCCCGAATCCTTTAATGATTTTATTTTGTGAATGTCCACCCATTATATATTTCCTGTCTTTATTTTTTTAAGCTTTTCCCACAACAGATGCTCTGTGTATAATGTGCAGCAATATTTCCAGATCTTTATCTGTTAGCTGCATTTAGAGGGGATTTTCACAGTAACTTCATTGCAGTGTTAATTTAAGCCTACTTGTGACACTAATAAATAAACTTAAAAACTTGAACTTAAACTTAAAACTTTTTTTAAACTTAAAAAAACTTAAACTTAGCATTCAGTGCTCAAGGAATGTACACTGAATTCATTGAACTTAGAAATAAGTTTGTTAAAGCTTCATTAATTTTAGTCTTGTTCTCTTTTTAAACTCTCACTATTAGTTGTCTGGACCAGATGCTGTGTGTATTAACTTTTATCATAATTATCTATAAATAAAATATTTTAAAATGTTTTAAGACAGGGATAGATAGATTTTTGATTAACAAGGGGGTGAAAGGTTATTGGGGGCAGACAGGAATTTGGAGTTGAGGTTACAATTAGATCAGCCATGATCTTCTTCAATGGTGAAGTGGGACCAAGTGGCCTGTTCCTGCTCCTAATTTGTATGTTTGTATGTTAATTATGATCAGAATAATTTATAATTTCTTCTCCAAACCTGAAACTGAGAAAACTACAGCAACTTACATTTTATAGACCACCTTTAACATAGCAAAACATCTGAAGACTCTTCACAGGTTAACAAACAAAATTGACATCAAACCACATAAAGAATTACTAGGGTAGTTGACCCAAAGCTTGGTCAAAGAGATAGATTTGAAGGGTAGTCTTAAAGGAAGACTTGTTATCAAGATCCCAGTTCCACCACCAATTTCATGTGCTTTAGCAACATGGACAATCTAGATTATTGGATGAGCCGCATGAGTGGCCCTGCTTCATCTCAATGGGCCGCAGGATTGAAGTCGGACAAGTTCATTGACTATGATCCTTTCATAAGATTGAATACATTTAATACACGACGGATATTTTATAATAAGTTATAGAAAAGGCTTAATCATTCATATACTAATGGAACTGGCATCAAATTCAAGTCATTACACAAAAGAAATATTTACACTTTGGACACAGAGGGAGCGCATGGCTTTCAGTCAGTTGTGAGCAATCAGCACGCACCTCCCTTCACGTGCCCTTGCTTTCTGTGTGTATCACTTAGAGTCATATAGGTTTGCAGCATGGAAACAGGCTCTTCGGCCCAACTTGTCCATGCTGCCCTTTTTTTAAAAAACCCCTAAACTAATCCCAATTGCCCGCATTTGGCCCATATCCCTCTATACCCATCATACCCATGTAACTATCTAAATGCTTTTTAAAAGACAAAATTGTATCCGCCTCTACTACTACCTCTGGCAGCTTGTTCCAGACACTCACCACCCTCTGTGTGAATAAATTGCCCCTCTGGACACTTTTGTATCTCTCCCCTCTCACCTTAAACCTATGCCCTCTCGTTTTAGACTCCCCTACCTTTGGGAAAAGATATTGACTATCTAGCTGATCTGTGCCCCTCATTATTTTATAGACCTCTATAATATCATCCCTCAGCCTCCTAAGCTCCAGAGGAAAATAGTCCCAGTATTTCTAGCCTCTTCTTATAACTCAATCCATCAAGTCCCGGTAGCATCCTAGTAAATCTTTTCTGCACACTTTCTAGTTTAATAATATCCTTTCTATAATAGGGTGAGCAGAATTGCACACAGTATTCCAAGTGTGGCCTTACCAATGTCTTGTACAACTTCAACAAGACATTCCAACTCCTGTATTCAATGTTCTGACCGATGAAATCAAGCATGCCGAATGCCTTCTTCACCACTCTGTCCACCTGTGACTCCACTTTCAAGGAGCTATGAACATGTACCCCTAGATCTCTTTGTTCTTTAACTCTCCCCAACGTCCAACCATTAACTGAGTAAGTCCTGCCCTGGTTCAATCTACCAAAATGCATCACCTCGCATTTGTCTAAATTAAACTCCTTGCATCTCTAAATGCCTGTAGATCCTGTCTCTCAAAATACCTTCCAACAATTTACCCACCACAGATGTGAGGCTCACTGGCCTGTAGTTCCCAGGCTTTTCCCTGCAGCCCTTTTTAAACAAAGGCACAACATTTGCCACTCTCCAATCTTCAGGCACCTCATCTGTGACTATCGATGATTCAGATATCTCAGCTAGGGGACCCGCAATTTCCTCCCTAACCTCCCACAATGTCCTGGGATATACTTCATCAGGTCCCGGGGATTTATCTACCTTGATGCGCTTTAAGACTTCCAGCACCTCCTTCTCTGTAATATGTATACTCCTCAAGACATCACTATTTATTTCCCCGAGTTCCCTAACATCCATGCTTTTCTCAACAGTAAATACTGATGAGAAATATTCATTTAGGATCTCACCCATTTCTTGTAGATCCACACATAGGTTACCTTGTTGATCCTTAAGAGGCCCTACTCTCTCCCTTGTTACTCTTTTGCCCTTTATGTATTTGTAGAAGCTCTTTGGATTCTCATTTGCCTTATCTGCCAAAACAATCTCGTGTCCCCTTTGTGCCCTCCTGATTTCTCTCTTAAGTCTACTCCTACGCCCCCTATACTCTTCAAGGGATTCACTTGATCCCCGCTGCCTATGCACATTATGTGCCTCTTTCTTCTTCTTGACCAAAGCCTCAATATCCCGAGTCATCCAGGGTTCCCTATTTCTGCCAGCCTTGCCCTTCAATCGTACCGGTAGGAAAAAAACCATGTGACTGAAATCAGCAGAATGTGGCAACCCTGAACATGGGCAATGACTAATGAAATGTCTCGTGGTCTGCACTCAGAACCCTGATGGGCTGCATATGGCCTCTAGACTGCAGGTTGCCCACCACTGATGCACTTGCCCCCCTCTGTAACATCGCTGATTTCCACCCTTTCCTCAGCTCAACTGCTGCTGAAAAAACTTCAGCTGTGCCTTTGTTACCTTCCCCCCCACCGCCCCCCCCCCCCCCCCCCCCCAACCTTGTACCCTGCATAAATTTGAGCTGTTCCAAAATTCTGCTGCCTCTATCTTACCTCATACCAAGTCCATTCACCCATCACCCCTGTGTTCATTGGCCTACACTGGCACCCAGACCAGCAGTGTTTCAATTTTACAAAGCTTATCCTTGGTTTTCAAATCTCCTCCAGTCCCAATCCACCAAGATTTGTCTGTCTCTTTAATTCTGATCTCTTGCGCAGCCCCAATTTTATCACTCTACCATTGGTGACCATGACTTCAGCTACTTGGGCCAGAGGCTCCGGAATTCCTGACCTAAACCTCTCCAACTCTCTCTATTCCTTTAAGGCACTCCATTAAACTTTTTTGAAAAATATTTTGGTCTAATAATTCCTTTTGTGGCACGGTGTCAATATTTTTGTGTGATTTTGCTCCTGTGAAGTTCCATGAAACATTTTGCTTTGTTAAAGGTGCTATGTGAATGCAAGTTGTTGTTCAAGGATAGGTGGGGAAGCAGAGATTTAGTGAGGGAATTTCAGAGCAAAAGAAAAATACCTGCATTTCTATAGCACCTGTCACGACACCTCAAAGCACTTTGCAGCAAATGAAGTAATTTTGAAGTGTAGTCACTGTCTTAATGTAGGAAAAAGAACAGCCCATTTGTGCACAGCAAGCTTCCACTAACAGTAATGTGATAATGACTGGGTAATCTGTTTGTTGTGACAATGATTGAGGTATTGACAAGGGCTCCCCTCTTCTTTGAAATAGTGTCGTAGGATTTTTACATCTATCTGAGAGAACAGACATGGCTTCGGTTTAACATCTCAGCTTAAAGATGCAACAGGGCAGCATTCTCTATGCGTTGGAACATCAGCCTGGATATCGGAGACTCTGGAGTGAGAGTTGAATCCACAACTTTCTGACTCCGAGATGGGAGTGCTGCCACTGAAGAGCTTAGAACCCAGGCAGCAACATACATCTTTTGAATCCTCAGGAAATCCCAAACTATGTTTGTAGCTAATAAATTATAGTTTGAAGTGCAGTTACTGTTGTAATGTGGCAATACTAAAGTAAATTTTCCTTCCTCTCCCTGTGTAAAGTTGATGTGAACTAACTATTTATTAACTCCACTGTTTCCTTTTCCCCCATTTTTAAAAAAATGGAGCATTATTTTCGCCCTTTGTTTACCGCAGCCATTTGAAAAATGTCCCATTAATGTTCATTGAGATGCTATCAGCAATTTGATGTGGAGATGCCGGCATTGGACTGGGGTGGGCACAGTAAGAGGTTTCATAACACCAGGTTAAAGTCCAATAGGTTTACTTGGAATCACGAGTTTTCGGAACACTGCTCCTTTATCAGGTGAGTGAACTCACCTGCGGAAGGAGCAGCGCTCTGAAAGCTCGTGATTCCAAATAAACCTGTTGGACTTTAACCTGGTGTTGTGAGACTTCTTAATCAGCAATTTGTATTGCTTTTCTTGGCTTGTCATGTTTTACTATTCGATATTCAATTTTTATGTCTCCACACAATCTTTTGTGAACATTCTCCGTATCACTGATAGCAGCCCAGACATCTCTACTGAATGATACAGGCCTCTGGCAACTTTTCTTCTCTTTAGTTTACATGAAATAAATTTCAGGTTTGGCCTCGCGAATAATTCTTTAAATATTTGCATTTTCCACTGTAGGCTTCCTAATCATTCTTGTGCTTTGACAAATTAATCTAATTCCTTGTTCAATTTGTGGCTCTCTGTTCTTGTTCCAAACCCACATTGTCCAATTCGAATGATATAAGCACCACTGACTCCTGAAATCTCTGTAAATTCTTTCTCATGTAATGTGCCTTGGTTATTACCAAAGATGAGATCCAGAATCACCATGGGTTTTTGTGTCTGTTCAGCATACTGTATGAAGAAGCAATTGCATTATTTATGTAGCTGATGTAGATAACAACTAGAGATTCACATGTTTCTAGTTTGTCCTCTGCGGCAGGGAGGCAAGCACTGCTGCCTCACAGGGCCAGGGACCCAGGTTTAATCCTTGCCTTGGGTGACTGTCTGTGTGGAGTTTGCACGTCCTCTCCGTCTCTGTGTGGGTTTCCTCCGGGTGCTCCGGTTTCCTCCCACAGTCTAAAGATGTGCAAGTTAGGTGGATTGGCCATTCTAAATTGTCCCGCTGTATCCTAAGATGTGTAGGTGGATTAGCCATGGTAAATGCATGGGATTATAGAGATAAAATGAAGGAGAGGACCTGGGTAAGATACTCTATAAGAAGTCTCCCAACACCAGGTTAAAGTCCAACAGGTTTATTTGGTAGCAAAAGCCACTAGCTTTTGGAGCGCTGCTCCTTCGTCAGGTAAGTGGGAGTTCTGTTCACAAACAGGGCATATAAAGACACAAACTCAATTTACAAAATAATGGTTGGAATGCGAGTCTACGTCATGTCAGAGAGTTGGTTCAGATTTGATGGGCTGAATTTCCTCTTTTGCACTGTGGGGATTCTATGATGATACTATCCAGCTAATAAAAAATCCCACATAACTGATGCTCCAGGTCATTCAGGGGTGATATCAGGAAGCCCCTTTTCACATACATTACAGTGGAAATCTGGAGCATACTTTCTGAAAAAACTGTTGAGTCTAGAGGGGCAACTGAAAGTTCCAAACTAACTTTGATCGATATTTGCTCGGGAAGACTAGTAAGGGTGTTGGAACAGTTAGAGTTTAGATGCTAATCAGTCATGATTTAATGAAATGCTGGAACTGGCTCAAGGGGGTGCTCTTGCGTTCCTAGTGGGAATTGTTAAGTGTTTCGTTTCACTCACTTTACAGCCCAAGACGTAATTAAGACTCTGTCTTTGTTATCATTAACAGGTCGAAGGTCAGTGCCTGCCTCTTGATAACTGACCCAAGAAGTCATTATATAGCGCGACTACCACCCAAGCTGCCGGGAATGCATTACAGTGCTGATGAACAGTGTCAGATTCTCTTTGGAACTAACGCAACTTTTTGTAAAGAAATGGAGGTAAATTTACACAGTCCTCACCTTAACAACATTATTGTGATTGTTTGGAATTTTATCATAAAACACCCGCCGCTGGAATTTTCTGGTCCCATTGAAAGTCAGTGGACATTTGGCTGGCTCGCTGCATTCTCCCCGCCATGCCGGGGCCTGAAAATCCCACATTCGTTCTCTGTTCCGCCTGTCTCCCACTTCAAATAAATGGGTTAAAATGACACTTGCAGCATGTCTGCTTCTAAATGAATCTGTAGAAAACCAACACCAGTCTCCACACTTCCAAACTGGACTCTCAATTACACTTCCTAAAACAGTGTTTTGCACAGCCGATTCTCCTTCTGGGTTAGAAGTGAACTGGAGAGACCAACAGATCAGGCTATTTTGGGAATTGGATAAAAATTCTGTTTTCACTCGGAGAAGTACCTCCTTTTCATAATCTATTAAAAAGTATGTGAGAAATAGTACGATCTGCCTGCAGCAATTTTTAGTCGTTAACTCAAAGTAACTACCTTTAAAAAGAAAGAAGTAACACTTTATTCTTCTAACTAACAGTGAACAGGTCAACTAAACTATTAACAAACCGAATAAAACACTATTCTAATGGAATGCTGTTTAGATAATTACAATTCCTACTTATTAACAAAAAAATATATAATTTTTAGTCACACTCAAAATGCAGTCAGGTTTATCGACTCCTGGAATATTCTTCCTCCTTTGTTGACTTCTCCTGTGTTCTGTGTTCTGTTCTTCTGAGATGAAATGAGGCTTTCTCTTAAGATATAAAATGTGGCTATTACATTGGCCGAGAGCAGTTTCTGTCTCTCTCTAGCTGTGAGTTGTGACAGTTTTTGGCAGAGGCAGTGGCTGTCTTTCTGTAGTTTATTTGGAGCTGGGAGTAGTTTTATACGCACGTGACATACCAAAAGCCCCATAATAGGATTGATTTACAGGTTATCAAAACACCAAATTCAAATTTGAAAGGCCACTGCTTTCCAATGCCTATTTCAAATTGATTGGATAAATTCAAAAACATGTTCTGATTCAAATACCAAAGCAACCCTGTTGTTTTTGATACATTGTTTCAGTCTGTATTTGATGCACCTGCAGCTCCTCAGAACAAAAAAAACGAAACCATCTTTTAAACAGACAATTTTACAACTCTTAGCATTTTTACAATTTTTTATAATTTTACAAACACTAACTTCACAATGCGTAAAACAACTTACAGTTCTAATGTGCATCCCAAGGAGTTTTACAAATGGGGAGGCAGAGAAAAGAGATAAAAGGGATAAATGAACAGACATCTAACCAGCACCAACAACATGCATTTATATATCATCTACAATAAAATATCCCAAGGTGCTTCACAGGAGAGTTGTGAGACCAAATTTCAGACCAAGCCACTAAGGCAATATTCCGCCAACTAACCTCAAAGTGCAAGGTCTTAAGAAGAAACTGAAAGGAGAAAAATAAGGAAGAGGAGTGGAGAGTATTCGAGAGGAAGCAGTTCAGCGCTTCAGGCTTAAGCAGTTGAAAACATGTCTAAAATTAAAATTGGGAATGTTCAATAGGATAGAACTGGAGGAATGCAGAGATTGGGATGGGGTAGGGTTGTGGGCTTGAAGTTTGTTACAGAAAGTGGGGTCTGGCATGTCCATGAGGTTTTAAAATTGAGGCATTGTTTGAATGAGGCTAAGGTAAATCAGTGAGCACAGGGGTGATGGGTGATTAGGACTTATTGCGAGTTAGTGATGAGCAGTGTAATACAAAGGGTTAAAAGTGATAATGCCAAACACTAACATACACCATCAGTGATGTCAGATCACGTGTCACGGAACTCAGAAAGTAGTAGTTCTGGAAAGATCTTTGCGTTTATTCATCCCATTATAAAGTTAATAAACGTTTGAAAGTTCCTCGAGGCCTTGTTTCCAATAGTTTAAACATGCTGAGACCATTTATCATGATCCTGCTTGATGGCAGCGGTAAATGTACGAAATAGCAAGGATCCACGATTAAACCTATAGTGGTGGGAAAATGAAAGCCATAAAGCAGCCAGGGAACAACCGTGGCAGAGAAACAGGGAAAAGTGACAACTTTGCTGCACTGCTGATAGATTTTTGTGAATCAAAGGTATTAAGGACTATGAGACAAAGTTAGGTATATAGAGGTAGGTTGCTAATCAGCCATGATCTCATTGAATAGTGGGATAGGCTCGAGGGGCTAAATAGCTGCCCAATGTACAATTATCTATCATCACTTCCACTTGGAGGGTGACTGAATTATAAGCACCCACGCTGCATGTGCATGAAGAATTGATGTCTCTTACAAAGAGGTCATCAATATTCCTACAGCTAAATAAATTGCCCATTAGGTAGACGGGGGAAAAAAGTGGTGTTGGGATAATAATGCTGGGCTAGTCATCCAGAGGCCCAGGCTAATGCTCTGGACATACTGGTTCAAATCTCACCATTAAATTCAATTTATAAATCTGGAATTAACTTTTCTAATGGTGACCGCAGAATCATTGTCGATTGCTGTAAAAACCCACTTGGTTCACTAATGTCCTTTAGGGAAGGAAATCTACCATCTTTAACTGATCTGGCCTCCATGTGACTCCAAACCCACAGCATTGTAGTTGACTCTGAAATGGCCCAGCAAGCCACTCATTTGTATTAACAAACAAAGAACAATAGAGCACAGGAAACAGGCCCTTTGGCCCTCCAAGCCTGTGCCGCTCATTGGTCCAACTAGACCATTCGTTTGTAACCCTCCATTCCCAGACTATCCAGGTAAGTCTTAAACGATGCCAGCGTGTCTGACTCCACCACCCTACTTGGCAGCGCATTCCAGGCCCCCACCACTCTCTGTGTAAAAAAACGTCCCTCTGATATCTGAGTTATACCTCGCCCCTCTCACCTTGAGCCCGTGACCCCTCGTGATCGTCACCACTGACCTGGGAAAAAGCTTCCCACTGTTCACCCTATCTATACCCTTCATAATTTTGTACACCTCTATTAGGTCTCCCCTCATTCTCCGTCTTTCCAGGGAGAACAAGCCCAGTTTACCCAATGTCTCCTCATAGCTAAGACCCTCCATACCAGGCAACATCCTGGTAACCTTCTCTGCACTCTGTCTAAAGCCTCCACGTCCTTCTGGTAGTGCGGCGACCAGAACTGGACGCAGTACTCCAAATGTGACCTAACCAGCTTTCTCTACAGCTGCAACATCAGACTCCAGCTTTTATACTCTATATCCCATCCTATAAAGGCAAGCATACCATATGCCTTCTTCACCACCTTCTCCACCTGTGCTGCCACCTTCAAGGATTTGTGGACTTGCACACCTAGGTCCCTCTGTGTTTCTATACTCTTGATGGCTCTGCCATTTATTGTATAACTCCCCCCTACATTAGTTCTTCCAAAATGCATCACTTCGCATTTATCTGGATTAAATTCCATCTGTCATTTCTCCGCCTAATTTTCCAGCCTATCTATATCCTGCTGTATTGTCCGACAATGTTCATCGCTATCCGCAAGTCCAGCCATCTTCGTGTCATCCGCAAACTTGCTGATAACATCAGTTACACCTTCTTCCAAATCATTTATATATATCACAAATAGCAGAGGTCCCAGTACAGAGCCCTGCGGAACACCACTGGTCACAGACCTCCAGCCGGAAAAAGACCCTTCGACTGCTACCCTCTGTCTCCTATGGCCAAGCCAGTTCTCTCCCCATCTAGCCACCTCTCCTTGTATCCCATGAGCCTTAACCTTCTTAACCAACCTGACATGAGGGACTTTGTCAAATGCCTTACTAAAATCCATATAGACAACATCCACGGCCCGCCCTTCGTCAACCGTTTTTGTCACTTCCTCAAAAAACTCTGCCAAATTTGTAAGGCACGACCTGCCTCTTACAAAACCATGCTGTCTGTCACTAATGAGATTGTTCCGTTCTAAATGCGCACACATCCTGTCTCTAAGAATCCTCTCCAACAACTTCCCTACCACGGACGTCACGCTCACTGGCCTATAATCACCCGGGTTATCCCTGCTACCCTTCTTAAATAACAGTAGCACATTCACTATCCTCAATCCTCAGGGACCTCACCTGTGTCCAATGAAGAGACAAAGATTTCCATCAGAGGCCCAGCAATTACATCTCTTGTCTCCCTGAGCAGTCTAGGATAGATGCCATCAGGCCCTGAGGATTTGTCAGTTTTAATGTTACCTAAAAAGCCTAACACTTCCTCCCTTGTAATGGAGATTCTCTCTAATGGGTCAACACCTCCCTCTGAGACGCTCCCAGTCAACAAGTCCCTCCTTTGTGAATACCGATGCAAAGTATTCATTTAGGATCTCCCCTATTCCCTTGGGTTCTAAGCATAATTCCCCTCCTTTGTCCCTGAGAGGTCCGACTTTTTCCCTGACAACTCTTTTGTTCCTAACATATGAATAAAATGCCTTAGAATTCTCCTTAATCCTGTCTGCCAAGAACATTTCGGGACCTCTTTTTGCCCTTCTAACTCCCCGTTTGAGTTCTTTCCTACTCTCTCTGTATTCCTCCAGAGCTCCATCTGTTTTCAGTTGCCTGGACCTAACGTACGCCTCTCTTTTCTTTTTGATCAGATCCTCAATTTCCCTGGTTATCCACGGCTCTCGAATCCTACCTTTCCTATCCTTCCTTTTTACAAGCACATGCCTGTCCTGCAGCCTTATCAACTGTTCCTTAAAAGACTCCCACATGCCAGACGTGGACTTACCCCCGAACAGCCACCGGGAAGTCTTCAAGGAATGAAACCTAACATAGCACCACAATTGCACATCCAGTCTGTCAACTTTGAAAAGTCCTCCTTATTAACATCTGGGTGCTTGTGCTAATTTTGGGAGATTGTTTGCACAGACTAATCAAACAACAGCCTGACATTTTCATACTCACTGACTTATACCTTACAAACATTCTCCCTAACATAACCATCACCATTCCTGGGTATATCCTGTCACACCGGCAGGACAGAACCAACAGAGGTGGTGGCACAGTGGTCTACAGTCAAGAAGAAGTTGGCCCGCGAGTCCTCAACATCGACTCTGGACTCTATGAAGTCTCATGGCGTCAGGTCAAATAGAGGCAAGGAAATCTCTGTTGAATCCCACTCAGAGGCAGCATTGAGGGTGGCAAGGGCACAAAATGTACTCTAAGTGGGAACTTCAATGCCTCATCACCCAAAGTGACTCAGTAACATTACTACTGACCAAGCTGGCCAAGTCCAAAAGGACTGGCTTTTTGGCAGATGGTGAGGAAGCAAACAAGAGGGGAAAAACCTATTTGACTCCATCCTCATCAATCAATCTGTCCCAAGCTCATCTATCCATGACAATGTTGGTAGGAGTGACCACCGCACAGCTATTATGGTGATGAAGTACCATCTTTGAAGGGACACATTGAGGATATCCTCCATCGTGTTCTGTGGCACTACCATTGTGCTAAATGATTTCAAACAGATCTAGCAACTCAAGATTGCATGTCCATGAAGCACTGTGGGCTATCAGCAGCAGCAGAATTGTACTCAACCACTATCTAACTTCATGGTCCCGCATATCCCCGACTCTACCATTACCATGAAGCTAGGGGATCAACCAAAGTTCAATGTGGAGCGCAGGGGGCATGCTAGGAGCAACACCAGGCATGCCTAAAATGACCTGGTGAAGCTCCAAGACAGGATTACTTCTGTGCCAAACAACGAATGCAGCAGGCAATAGCCAAAGCTAAGTGATCCTTTAACATGGCCAACCTGGTTTGTCATAGCCATGTGACTCTGCCATGAGGCTAGCAATGTCGGCTGCTATTTCTGATCAGTTTAATAAAGTCACTCACTGAGACAGACACTGTAGAAACATGGGTATGAAACATGGGCCGGAATTCTCTAACCTTGCCCACGGCTGAGATTATCCGGTTCTGCTGCTATGAACGGAGATTTGGCTGAGTGCCAACTTCCATTTCCGCTGGCAGCAGCAGAGGGGCATGGAGAATTCTGGCAATGGTGTCTGGAGTTGGTGATAAACAGATTTTTGAATCCTACAAGTGCTGCAGGGAGGACACTGAGAACCCCAGCACACAAGTTCATATCTGTACAAAAGCTGCTGAAACAAGGACAAAGGAAAGGCACACAATGGCTGCAAATAAAATACTGGCTATAGAGCAGACACAATCTTAGAATCTTAGAAACCCTACAGCACAGAAAGAGGCCATTCGGCCCTTCGAGTCTGCACCAACCACAATCCCACCCAGGCCCTATCCCCATATCCTGACATATCTACCCACTAATCCCTCTAACCTACGCATCCCAGGACACTAAGGGCAATTTTAGCATGGCCAATCAACCTAACCCGCACATCTTTGGACACAGCTAAGAAAGGCACACAGAAAAGTTCATATCTGCAGGGAAAAAAGGGGCAAAGGGAAGGCAAACACATCCCGAAGGTTCCAAGTGAACACTGGGAGTTAAATGGCTGCAGTAAATTTTCCAATCCCAGCTTCAATAGACGTGAAATGTGATACATGATAAAATTGGCAGCCTTCTAATTTACAATGGCAAAACTATGAAGTTGCAATAGACTTAATTTTCAAGCCTGAACTGATGAGAGTAGCCACACCTCTGACCTTGTTCTGGGGGGGCTACTGCTACAAAGTGTATACCACTCTAAATCTAATCAAAGAAATAAGACCACAGAGAATTTGAAAGTCTTGAATGAACTCTTTGAACCCCGAGATGAATTCACAGCCCAAGTTGGCATCTTACACAAAGGAAATAGAGTATAATTCCTAAAAAGATGAGAGGAGAGATGCTGAACCTCATCCAAGCAAACCATTAGACAATTGAATTGATTCTGAGAAAGGCATGAGAAGTGCACCACTGGCCAGACATGAGCACTGAAATTAAAGACCACATTGGCCAGTGTGGTGCGTGTAATGAGTATCAAACTAAACAAGTTAGGGAGCCGTTAATGGTGCATGACATCCCAGAGAGAGATCATGGATGAAACTGGGAGTAGACCTTTTCACTTTGGCAGGAACTGATTATCTTGTTACTGTAGACTACTATTCTGACTATTGGGAGTAGACTGCTGACTTCAACAACAACAGGAGAAATAGTAGGATGCCTGAAAGCACAATTCAGTTGGTATTGCATTCCAGATATTGTGATGAGTGACAATGGCCCTCAGTTCATGAGTGTAGAATTCAGCTGATTCGCATATCCTCTCTGAACTATCCCCAGTCAAATGGAAAGGCTGGGGCAGCAGCGAAAATCCCCAAAGGGCTCATCAAGAAATCAAGCAAATCTAACACCTATACAAGGCATCCTTGAGTGGAGAAACACACTGAAATGTCACACCGCATGCAAACTGCTCTTCTATTAGCAAAAGGTTACTGAAACCAGAGGTAGTAACAGATATGAGTGAAAAGATCAAGTGAAACAACAGAAAGCCAAATTTTAGTTTGACAAGACTGCCAAACCACTTCAAGAGCTGAACATTGGAGAGTCAGTCAGGGTGCAAGCCTCGAACACTCTCAAGAGGGGCTAGCCCACTTCGAAACTTGGTACATGTGTCGAGAATTTGTCACCTCAATCGTATGTAGCATGAGTGAGTGACCAAATATACTGGCGCAATTGCAGGCATATCCAAGCAACTTGCAAAGCTGTTCCTTCACAGGTCAGGAAGAAGAGATCTCCTGAGCTGAGTAAGAAGAGATCTCCTGAGTACAGAACTACCATCAATCCCAGAGGTCCACATTTCCCCAACAACTGTAATGGAATTACAGCAGACACCAAGGCAACCACAGCCATGGGAACAACACTCTCCAAATAAGGAACTTCACCCAGACAAGCAGCCAATATCAACTTGCACATCTCTCATTAAGAGACCTGTACAATTTAAAAATTGCGTGTGCAATACGCAGTGACTGACTAGCAGAACAAACAATTATTAATGGATGAGAATAGTGTGTGTATAGTAGGTAATTTGGCTAACACTCAGTCACACAGATTGTGCATGCAAATGTGTCCTTTGTTAACTAGGAAAAGGCAGTGTGTTTGTATCTTTTATTCAATATGAAAAGGGGATGTTTGAGTTTTGAAATCCACCAGTATACATGTCTGATCTGGTTTGCCATAGTCATGTGATTCTGCCATGAGGCAAGCACCATTTCTAATCAGTTCAAAAAAGCCTCTCACTGAGACAGACACTCAAGAAGACTGCTGTTCTTATACAGTGCCATCAAGGAGACCTAGCAAAACTGAAGTCCAAGGGAAGTGGAGTTGGTTGGTGTCATACCTAGCACAAAGGAAGATGGTTGTAGTTTTTGGAGGTCAATCATTTCAGTCTTGGGATGGGTTCCTCAGGGTAGTGTCCTTGGCCCAACCATCTTCACTTGACTTTCCTTCCACCATAAGGCCAGAGTGAGGATGTTTGCGGATAACTGCACAATGATCAGCAACATTCGCGACTCCTCAGATACTGAAGTAGGCTGAGTCCAAATACAGCAAGCTCTGGATAGTATTCAAACTTGCACTGAGAACGAGCAACAAACATTTGGGCCACACAAGTGCCAGGCAGTGACTACCTCCAACAAGAATCTAACCACTGGATAGAATCTAACCATCTTCCCTTGATATTGAATAACATTACCATTGCTAAATTCCGCACTATCAAAATCTTGAGGGTTAAAGTTGTCCAGAAAATGAACTGGACCAGCCATGTCAGTACTGTGGTTGCAAGATGTGGTCAGAGACTGGGAATTCTGCAGAGAATAACTCCCCTCCTGTCCCCTCAGAACCTGTACACCAGGAGTGTGGTGGAACACTGTCTACTTGCCTGGATGAGTGCAGTTCCAAGAACACACAGGAAGGTCAACACTATCCAGAACAAAGCAGCCAATTTGATTATCACTTTATCCACCCTCTTAACCTTTATTTCATCCACCAGTGATGAACTGTGGCAGAAATGTGTACCATCTACAAGATGCACTGCCTTCATGAAGGTTTCTTCGACTACACCTTCCGAACCTGTGACATCTACCGCCTCGAAAGGCAAGAGCAGCAGACACATGGGAACATCACCAGCTGCAAGTTCTCCTCCAAGCCACACACCATACTGACTTGGAAGTATATCACTGTTCCTTCAGGGTCACTGAGTCAGAGTCTTGGAACTCCCTCCCTAACAGCACTGTGGGTGTAACTACACTAGGTGGACTGCAGTGGTTCAAGGTGGTGACTCAACACTACCTTCTTAATGGCTATTAGGGATAGGCAATAAACGCTGGCCTTACTAGCGACACATATGTGAATGAATTTTAAAAAAGCAATGAATTGAAAAATGTGACTGAGGCACGCATTTTTGTTACCAAGGCGTGTAGCTCGTTGGGAAATTTCCTTTGCTACCAGAAACATTTGTGGATATTAGGAATGGGAGCAGCATATTATCCGCCATTTGTAAGTGGCTCTAGAGTCATTGTTCTCCCCCCCCCCCCCCCCCCCCCCCACCCCAATCCCCCCTACCCCACACCACCACATCATCATGCCTTCCCTCTCCCATCCCTTGGAATATATGCTACTGCTCTAGAGAAACCTGTGACTGTCGACTGACTGCTGGTGCCTGATATTCCAGCCCTGCTGTGTTCCTGCAATGGGCTGGGAGATCATGAGGGATCTCAAAAGGCTGATGTTATCAGCAGAGCACAGCTCACTTTTGGACAGACACAGAGCATATTCCCTCCAGGTTACAGCAACAGGCTTTGGTAGAACTGTCCAATTTAATGCTGGCTTCACAGATTTTCGATGATAAATGCAAACCATGAATGCATGCACCATAACATTGCTAAACAGCAAACACCATCTAAACGGCTACATTTTCAGCTAATTAAAGCCTAGAAACACATGTGCCACAGTGGCAGCAGAAGAGATCTATAAAATAGGGCCTTTGTTCTTGCATGAATTTCTTGAAGCTTTGACCTCACTCATGTCGAGCTTTTTCTGTGAACATCTGGTGCTGATTAGGGAACATGAAAGAAACAATGAAGAGCAGATGCAGCCCGAGACCAGTTTTTCCAAACCTGCCCTTCACTGTACTCCACTGATGTGGGGGAGGGGAAACCACAGCTTCTGCTGCTCATTTCTGACTTGGAAAAATAGAGCGGCTGCTGGTTGAAAATTAGTAGACGGTGGTTGGCTTGTGGGCACCTCACTGGCGCCCAAGGTGTGTTTGATGCAATTCTTCGGCAATCTATCGTCATATTCCATTCCTCCCATCCCTCAGTCTATCTGGTTACACTCTTCTGCATCCCTTCAATAGCTGCAATCTCCTTTTTTGGACTGTGGTGACCTCAACTATACTCTTAAGTGTCAGGATCGCCTCACTAATTTGGTATATTGACCTTCCAATTGATCCCAACATCGACATCTGATTTGCTGTACTCTCTGACACTGAGCATTGTTGTTAAAACTATTGTCAATCGGGACCTCCGATCACTTTCATGTTCTATTTACATCGATTTCTTTCAGTCATTTCCTGGATTTCTTTGGCACTATGAGAAGTTTTTTGCATTTCTTTATGTTAAATTTCCCAAGTACATTCACATTCCCTGTTGCTTATCCAACTCACCTTTGCATCATCTGCAAAAGTTGCCGGTGTGCTGGTGACTCCTAGCTCCAGATCATTTATGAAGGTATTAAACAAAAAGTCTCCAGATGGACCCCTAGGGGACCTCACTAACATTCTCCCAGGCTGATTACAGTCTACATGCCACCCCTCTCTGGGTCCTGTCAGTTATTTAGCAGGGTAAATACGTGGGGTTATGGGGATAGGGCTTGGGTGGGATTGTTGATTGGTGCAGGCTCGATGAGCCGTATAGCCTCTGTCTGCACTGTAGGGATTCTATAATTATTAATACATGATCCTATGATTAATTATTAATTCTGAATGGACCCTTTCTGACAACTTATTGAAGTACGTGAGTCCCACATCCACTGCCTCACCCATTAAAGCTCCTTTGTCTCATAGAACCACAGAAAAGTTACAGTGCAGAAGTGGGCCATTTGGCACACCTTATCCATATCAGCCCAAGGACACCCAGGTGCCCTTTCTAATCCCACCTTCCTGCACCTAGCCTATAGCTTTGTAGCTTCAGCACTTAAGGTGCAAATCCAGGTACTTTTTAAGAGTTTAGGGTCCCTCCCTCTACCACCAATTTAGGCAGCGAATTCCAGACACCCACCACCCTCTGCTTAACAAAGTTCTTCCTCATGTCCCTTCTACACCTTCTGCCACTTATCTTGACTCTATGTCCCCTTTTTCTAGAACTCTCCACCGAGGGAAACAATTTTATCCTGTCCACTTTATCTCTTCCCCTCATAATATTGTACACCTGTATCAAGTCTCCTCTCAGTCTTCTTTGTTCCAAGGAAAATAATCTCAACCGATCAAATCTCTCCTCATAGCTACATTTTTCTGGCCTTGGCAACATTCTTCTAAACCTTCTCTGCACTCTCTCAAGAGCAATTACACCTTCCTGTAATATGGGGACCAGAACTGCACACAATACTATAGTTGCGGCCTCACCAGTGTTTTATACAATTCCAACATTATATCCTTAGTTTTAAATTCTACACCTCTGCCAGTGAAGGGGAGCATTCCATATGCCACCTTTACAACCTTGTCTACTTGAACTGCTGTCCTCAGGGACCTGTGTACTTGTACACAGTGATCTATCACTTCATCTACCCCTCTTAGTATATTTCCATTTAGTGCGTATTCCCTATAACTGTTTGACTTCCCTAAATGCATTACCTCACTTCTCTATGTTAAAATCCATCGGACACTTCACTGCCTATTCCACCAACCCATCAATATCGTTTTGTAGATTACAACTATCCTCTACACTATCTACTCAGCCAATCTTTGTGTCATAGAAACATCGAAAAACTACAGCACAAAACAGGCCCATCGGCCCCACAAGTTGTGCCGAACATATCCCTACCTTCTAGGCCTACCTATAACCCTCCATCCTATTAAGTCCCATGTACTCATCCAGTAGTCTCTTAAAAGACCCTATTGAGTTTGCCTTCACCACCTCTGACGGCAGCCGATTCCACTCGCCCACCACCCTGTGTGTGAAAAACTTCCCCCTAACATTTCCCCTGTACATACCCCCCAGCACCTTAAACCTGTGTCCTCTCGAGGCAGCCATTTCCACCCTGGGAAAAAACCTCTGAGAGTCCACCCGATCTATGCCTCTCAACATCTTATATACCTCTATTAGGTCTCCTCTCATCCTACGTCTCTCCAAGGAGAAAAGACCGAACTCCCTCAGCCTATCCTCATAAGGCATGCCACTCAATCCAGGCAACATCCTTGTAAATCTCCTTTGCACCCTTTCAATCTTTTCCACATCCTTCCTGTAATGAGGCGACCAGAACTGAGCACAGTACTCCAAGTGGGGTCTGACGAGGGTCTTATATAGCTGCATCATTATCCCCGGACTCCTAAACTCAATCCCTCAATTGATAAAGGCCAGCACACCATACGCCTTCTTAACCACCTCCTCCACCTGCGGGGCCGATTTTAGAGTCCTATGGACCCGGACCCCAAGGTCCTTCTGATCCTCCACAGTACTATGAGTCTTTCCCTTTATATTGTACTCCTTCATCCCACTTGACCTGCCAAAATGGACCACTATGCATTTATCTGGGTTGAAGTCCATCTGCCACTTCTCCGCCCAGTCTTGCATCCTATCTATGTCCTTCTAACTTCTGACATCCCTCCAGACTATCCACAACCCCACCAACCTTCGTGTCGTCGGCAAACTTACCAACCCATCTCTCCACTTCCTCATCCAGGTCATTTATGAAAATGACAAACAGCAAGGGTTTTCATAGAATTTCATAGAAACCCTACAGTGCAGAAAGAGGCCATTTGGCCCATCGAGTCTGCACCGACCACAATCCCACCCAGGCCCTACCCCCTTATCCCTACATATTTTACCCACGAATCCCTCTAACTTACGCATCTAAGGACACTAAGGGGCAATTTTAGCATGGCCAATCAACCTAATCCACACATCTTTGGACTGTGGGAGGAAATTGGAGCACCCGGAGGAAACCCACGCAGACACGAGGAGAATGTGCAAACTCCACACAGACAGTGACCAAAGCCGGGAATCGAACCCATGTCCCTGGAGCTGTGAAGCAGCAGTGCTAACCACTGTGCTACCGTGCCGCCCAGAACAGATCCCTGGGGCACACCACTGGTGACCGACCTCCGTTTAGGAAAAGACCCATCTATACCCACTCTCTGCCTCCTTTGGGCAAGCCAGTTCTGGATCCACAGGGCAGCAGCCCCTTGGATCCCATGCCCTCTCACTTTTTCTAGAAGCCTTGCATGGGGGACCTTATCATACGCCTTGCTAAAATCCATATAAATCACACCTACCGCTTTCCCTTCGTCAATGTGTTTAGTCACATTTTCGAAGAACTCCACCAGGCTCGTAAGGCACGATCTGCCTTTGACAAAGCCATGTTGAGTATTCTTGAGCACACTAAACCTCTCTAAATGCTCATAAATCTTGTCCCTCAGGATCTTCTCCATCAGCTTACCAACCACTGAGGTTAGACTCACCGGCCGGTAATTTAGATTCTCCGGTCGGTCATCTGCAAATTTTCCAAACAGCAGGATCCCAACTCTGAGCCCTGTGGAGCACCACTTGAAACAACTTTCCATTTGTAAGGACATTCATCAGTCATTATGCTTTGTTTCCTGTTATCAAGCCAAATTTTTATTCAGTTTGTCACATTACCCTGTACCCCATGGGCTTTTACTTTATTCATCAACCTGCCATGTGGGACTGTGTCAAATGCATTGTTAAAATCCATGTAGACAAAATCCACTGCACCACTTTAATCAGCCCTTCTTGTCACTTCCTCAAAGAATTCAATCAAGTTTGTGAGGCAAGACCTTCCTTTAATAAATCCATGTTGACAAGTTCATGCCTTTTTGCGTGACAGTTAATCTTCAAAGAAAACCAGTAAATTTGATTGGCAAGCCCTCATAAACCCATATTGACTGTTTTATATTACAGAAGTGTTACGTTGCATAAGGAGGCCATTGTATCTTCATCGACTCTTCAAATGTGCATAATGGTTTAGTGCCATTCCCCTGCCTTTTCCCCATACCTCTGCACATTGTTTCTATTCAAATAATCATCTTTTGGCCTCTTGAATGCCTCGATTGAACCTGCCTCCACCATACTTACAGGCAGCGCATTCCTGATCCAAACCAATCACTATGGAAAAGCTTTTTCACACATTCCATTAGTTTCTTTTGCAAATCACTTTAAATCTGTGCCCTCTCATTCTTGATCCTTATATGAGTAGGAACAGTTTCTCACTTTCTACTCTCTCCAGCCCCTTTGTGATTTTGAACATCTCGATCAAATCTTTGATTTGATTTATTATTGTCGCATGCATTGGGATACAGTGAAAAATATTGTTTCTTGTGCGCTATACAGACAAAACATACCATTCATAGAGTACATGGGGGAGAAGGAAAGGAGAGGGTGCAGAATATAGCGTAACATTCATAGCTAGGGTGTTGAATAAGATCAGCTTAATATATGGTAGGTCCATTCAAATGTCTGATGGCAGCAGGGAAGAAGCTGTTCTTCAGTTGGTTGGTACATGATCTCAGACTTTTGTATCTTTTTCCTGACAGAAGAAGGCGGAAGAGAATATGTCCACGGTGCATGGGGTCCTTGATTATGCTGGCTGGTTTTCCGGGCAGCGGGACGTATAGACAGTCAGTGGATGGGAGGCTGGTTTGCGTGATGGACTTGGCTACATTCACAACCCTTTGTAGTTTCTTGCAGTATTGATCGGAGCAGGAGCCATACCAAGCTGTGACACATCCTGAAAGGATGCTGTCTATGGCGCATTTGTAAAACTTGATGAGTGTCGTAGTGGACATGCCAAATTTCCTTAGCCTCCTGAGGAAGTAGAGGCATTGGTGGGCTTTCTTAACAATAGCGTCAGCATGGAGAGACCAAGACAGGTTGTTGGTGATCTGGACACCTCGAAACCTGAAGCTCTCGGCCATTTCCATTTCATCACCGTTGATGTAGACATCATCTTTAACCTCTCGCCAAGGAGATCAGTCCCATCTCTCCAAATCTATCCTCGTAACTGAAGTTTCTCATCCCCGGAACCATTCTTGTAAATCTCTTGTGCACTCTCTCTAATGTGTTCACATCCTTCCGATAGTGTGGCACCCAGAACTGTACAAAATGGGCAAGGTTTTCCGGCTGCGCTCGCCCCAAAACCAGAAAATCCTGCCAAAGGTCAATGGACCTTTCCATGGTCCGCCCCTCACCCACTCTGATTCTGTGGCGGGCGGAATGGGAAAATTCGCCCCAATATTACAGCTGAGGTCTAATTAGAGTCTGTATATGTTCAGCATAACCTCCTTGCTCTTGTTCTCTATGGCCCTGTTAATAAGAACATAAGAACATAAGAAATAGGAGCAGGAGTAGGCCATCTAGCCCCTCGAGCCTGCCCCGCCATTCAATAAGATCATGGCTGATCTGACGTGGATCAGTACCACTTACCCGCCTGATCCCCATAACCCTTAATTCCCTTACCGATCAGGAATCCATTCATCCGCGCTTTAAACATATTCAGCGAGGTAGCCTCCACCACCTCAGTGGGCAGAGAATTCCAGAGATTCACCACCCTCTGGGAGAAGAAGTTCCTCCTCAACTCTGTCTTAAACCGACCCCCCTTTATTTTGAGACTGTGTCCTCCAGTTTTATCTTCCTTACTAAGTGGAAAGAATCTCTCCGCCTCCACCCTATCCAGCTCCCGCATTATCTTATAAGTCTCCATAAGATCCCCCCTCATCCTTCTAAACTCCAACGAGTACAAACCCAATCTCCTCAGCCTCTCCTCATAATCCAAACCCCTCATCTCCGGTATCAACCTGGTGAACCTTCTCTGCACTCCCTCCAATGCCAATATATCCTTCCTCATATAAGGGGACCAATACTGCACACAGTATTCCAACTGCGGCCTCACCAATGCCCTGTACAGGTGCATCAAGACATCCCTGCTTTTATATTCTATCCCCTTCGCAATATAGGCCAACATCCCATTTGCCTTCTTGATCACCTGTTGTACCTGCAGACTGGGCTTTTGCGTCTCATGCACAAGGACCCCCAGGTCCCTTTGCACGGTAGCATGTTTTAATTTGTTTCCATTGAGATAATAATCCCATTTGTTATTATTTCCTCCAAAGTGTATAACCTCGCATTTCTCAACGTTATACTCCATTTGCCATATCCTCGCCCACTCACTCAGCCTGTCCAAATCTCTCTGCAGATCTTCTCCATCCTCCACACGATTCACTTTTCCACTTATCTTTGTGTCGTCTGCAAACTTCGTTACCCTACACTCCGTCCCCTCCTCCAGATCATCTATATAAATGGTAAACAGTTGCGGCCCGAGTACCGATCCCTGCGGCACGCCACTAGTTACCTTCCTCCAACCGGAAAAACACCCATTTATTCCGACTCTTTGCTTCCTGTCGGATAGCCAGTCCCCAATCCACTTTAACACACTACCCCCAACTCCGTGTGCCCTAATCTTCTTCAGCAGCCTTTTATGGGGCACCTTATCAAACGCCTTTTGGAAATCCAAAAACACCGCATCCACCGGTTCTCCTCCATCAACCGCCCTAGTCACATCTTCATAAAAATCCAACATGTTCGTCAAGCACGACTTTCCCCTCATGAATCCATGCTGCGTCTGATTGATCGAACCATTTCTATCCAGATGCCCTGCTATCTCCTCTTTAATAATGGATTCCAGCATTTTCCCTACTACAGACGTTAAGCTGACCGGCCTATAGTTACCCGCCTTTTGTCTCCTTCCTTTTTTAAACAGCGGCGTAACATTAGCCGTTTTCCAATCAACCGGCACTACCCCAGAATGCAACGAGTTTTGATAAATAATCACTAACGCATCCACTATTACCTCTGACATTTCTTTCAATACCCTGGGATGCATTCCATCCGGACCCGGGGACTTGTCCACCTTCAGTCCCATTAGTCTACCCAGCACTGCCTCTCTGGTAACATTAATCGTATTAAGTATTTCTCCTGCTGCCAACCCTCTATCGTTAATATTTGGCAAACTATTTGTGTCCTCCACCGTGAAGACCGACACAAAAAACTTATTTAAAGACTCAGCCATATCCTCATTTCCCACTATTAACTCCCCCCTCTCGTCCTCCAAGGGTCCAACATTCAGTCTAGCCACTCTATTCCTTTTTATATATTTATAAAAACTTTTACTATCATTTTTTATATTAATTGCTAGCCTAGCTTCATAGTCTATCCTTCCTTTCTTTATGGCTTTCTTAGTCTCTCTTTGTTGTTTCTTAAATTTTTCCCAATCACTTGTTTCTCCACTATTTTTGGCCACTCTGTACGCAGCTGTTTTTATTTTAATACTCTCCTTTATTTCCTTCGTTATCCACGGCTGGTTCTCCCTTTTCTTACAATCCTTGTTTTTTGCTGGAATATATTTTTGCTGAGAACTGAAAAGGATCTCCTTAAAAATCCTCCACTGTTCCTCAGCTATCCTACCTGCCAGCCTGCTCTCCCAGTCTACCTTAGCCAATTCATCCCATATCCTATCATATTTCCCTCTGTTCAAACAGAGGACACTGGTTTGGGACCAAACTTTCTCCTCTTCCATCTGAATCAGAAATTCGACCATATTGTGGTCACTAGACCCAAGAGGGTCCTTCACAATAAGATCCTTAATTCTACCTACCTCGTAACACAATACCAGATCCAAAATAGCTCGTTCCCTCGTCGGTTCCGTAACATGCTGTTCAAGGAAACTATCCCGACAGCATTCTAAGAACTCTTCCTCCATTCCACCCTTACCGACTTGAGTCTGCCAGTCAATGTGCATGTTGAAGCCCCCATGATTATTGCCGTTCCGTTTTTACACGCATCCCTTATCTGCTTGTTTATAGCCCTCCCTACCTCAACATTATTATTTGGGGGCCTATATACCACACCTACTAGTGTCTTTCTCCCTCTACTATTCCTCATCTCTACCCATAACGATTCCACGTTTTGTTCCTCAGAGCCTATGTCATCCCTCAGTACTACCCTGATATTATCTCTTATTAATAGCGCGACCCCACCACCTTTTCCTTCCTGTCTATTCTTCCTAAACGCCTGATACCCCTGGATATTCATCTCCCAGTCCTGGTCACCTTTCAGCCACGTTTCTGTAATGGCCACCAGTTCGTACCCACTTGTGCTGATTTGCACCATCAACTCATTTACCTTGTTCCGAATGCTTCGTGCATTCAGGCAAAGTGTCCTTATTCCAGCTTTTATCTGGACCCGCTTTGATGAGTCGCGAACACCCTCTCCCTCTACTCCCTTATCTAAATTACCGCCTTCATTCACTTGCACCCTCTCCTCTACCATTAATTTTGTAATTCCCCTTACCCCTGCATCCTCCCCCCCATCAATTAGTTCCTTGATCCTAGTCAACTCTTCTAGCTCCCCTCCCCCCAACCTATCTAGTTTAAATTCTCCCCAGTAGCCTTAGCCAACCTACCGGCCAGGATATTGGTCCCCGTGTGATTCAAGTTCCACCCGTTTTTTGTATACAGATCACCCCTGCCCCTAAAGAGGTCCCAATGGTCCAGGAACCTGAATCCCTGCCCCCTGCACCAGTCCCTCAGCCACACATTCATCCTCCACCTCACTCCATTCCTGCCCTCACCTTCGCGTGGCACAGGCAGTAATCCTGAGATTACTACCTTTGCTTTCCTCTTTCTCAGCTGTCTCCCTAATTCCCTGTACTCCCTTTTCATGACCCCTTCTCCCTTCCTACCCACATCAGCGGTACCAATATGTACCGCTACCTCAGGCTCCTCTCCCTCCCACCTCAGGATTTCCGGGACACGACTAGCGACATCCTGGATCCCGGCCCCAGGGAGGCAGACCACCATGCGAGAATCCCGCCTACCTCCGCAGAAACGCCTGTCTGTCCCCTTCACCATCGAGTCCCCGATTAATACCGCCTTCCTCCTCTTTTCCTTAGCCCTCTGAGTTACAGGGCTGGACTCCACTGCGGAGACACGGCCACTGCTGCTTCCCCCAGGCGGGCTGTCCCCCCCAGCAGTACTCAAGCAGGAGTACTTGTTGTGCAGGGGCAAATCCACTGGGGTGCTCTCAACCACCCTAGCCTTACCCTTCCTGGCCGTCACCCACTTGGCCTCCTCCCGTGGCCCTGGTGTGACCACCTGATGATAGCTCTTGTCTATCACCTCCTCATTCTCCCTCATCAGCCTAAGATCCTCGAGCTGCAGTTCCAGCTCCCTAACACGGTCCCTCAGGAACCGCAGCTCGACACACCCCTCACAGATGTGGATGTCCGGGAGGCCAGATGCCTCCAGGACCTCCCACATCCTACACTGGGAACAACACACTGGTTTCACACTCATACTGGACACTTTATGTCAAGTAAGACAGTGAAAAGTTAATAAGAGTGTAAGGAAACAAAAACTCACCCCTGCTCGTCCAAGCCCTGTGAGCCAAAGCCCTGACAGCTCACTCAACTTCCCACTCACTATGCTGCCCGCTACGATGCTGCCCGCTGTATACCTTGGTGCGCTTTTAAACCCTCCAAAAACGTCCCCAGGCCACTCCTGGCCCGACTTCCGGTTTTGAAAAAAACCTCCGATTTTAAACCCAAAATTAACTGAAAAAATAAATAATTAATTACAGTCAGAAAACCCACTCTCTTACCCTCAGCCTGCTCCTGGGAACAATGAAGCTGAACCTCCAAGGTAAGCCCTTTTTAAACCCTCCAAAAACTTCCCCAGGCCACTCCTGGCCCGACTTCCGGTTTTGAAAAAAACCTCCGATTTTAAACCCAAAATTAACTGAAAAAATAAATAATTAATTACAGTCAGAAAACCCACTCTCTTACCCTCAGCCTGCTCCTGGGAACAATGAAATAAATAAAAATGAAATTAATAAATGAATTAATAATGAAAATAAATAAAAATGAAATTAATAAAACCAAGAATATTGTATGCTTTATTAGCTGCTCTCTTCACCTCTCTTCCTACCTTTAATGATCTCTGCACATGTACAGCCATGTCCTTTGCTCCTGCACCCCCTTAAGAATTGTACCCCTTATTTTTTATCTTTCCATGTTCCTCCTTCCAAAATACATCACCTCACAGTTCTCCATATTGAACTTCATCTGCCATCTGTCTGCCCACTCCACCAACTTGTCTCTGTCCTTTTGAGTTCTACACTGTCCTCCTCCCAATTTACAATACTTCCAAGTTTTGAATTATTCTTAAACTTTGAAATTTACCTCTGCATACAAAGATCTTGGTCATTAATATATCTCAGGAAAAGCAGGGGTCCCAAAACTGACCCCTGGGGAACATCACTCTAAACCTTACTCCAGCCTGAAAAGTAACGATTGACCATTACTCTCTGCTTCCTATTATTCAGCTAATTTTGTGTCCATTTTGCTACTGTCCCTTTTATTCCAAGAGCTAAAACTTTTCTCACATATGCAAATGTTCCATGATCTTGTTGTTAAGAGTTTACCTAACTTTATTGACAGTGGCTTTAGTTTCCTGGGTCACTTATGCTATTTTCATTAAATTGGAGTAAGATCTACCTTTCCTTCCTAGCATCTCTCCAAGATTCAGTCATTTTGGGCAGATTTAGGCCTACATTTCTGTCATTTACTCCGTTGTTTTCTTCGGGATTCTCAGACACATTTTATCTGACTGTGGGACATTATTCACCTTAGGTTTGCACAGCTGTTTGTCAACCATGTTGGTAGTGATGTGAATAATGTCACAGCTTGTCTCTAGCACACCCTGTCATTCCATTTCTAAATCAAATCGTCATCTGTTTCTTCCTTGGCAAAAAAGACAAAGAAAACCAATGTATTAAATGTTGCTTTATGTTTTCTCTGGCACGCTTTCTTCAGATGCTCTCTTACATCCCTGTATTTGGTTCGAACACGATGTCACTATTTTATGCATCCTCTACCTCAGACTTGCCCAGGGGCTGGATGGAGCCAGTGAAGACCCTCTATACAGTCCCTGGCTCCAGGTTTTCAAAATCCCAGTCAATTGGGTTAGTATCAATGGAAGATTACACTTGGACTGCTCCTCCAATCATGGGCCATTCATCTCCGTCTCTTGCTTCTGATAGGTGGACTAGTGATCCTAAGAGCAGCAATTGAGTGAGTGAAAAAGTGTTTGATTGGAGGGACAGTGAACACGCACTGGTGAATATGCTGAGGGCTGCCAGGCCGAGGGAAGCAAAGCCTTCCCCGGTGGCCCCCGAGTGAAAAGTTTGGACAAGCCTGCTCTACCCTCTTTTTTTTGTTCAGGTGGAGCCCATCTGGTCTGTGTAAACTTACCCTGTAAATACCAGTTAAGGGACAAAAGCTGATTCCTACCCCAAAGTCTCAGTCACATGGTGCCCAACTGCTCTCCGTTTTTTTTCACTAGCACATCGTGCAGATAGTTTTCCAGAATAAACTACAGTGCCAGTCCTCCCCTTAAGTTTCAGGACTTTGCTTTCTATAATCCTGAAGGAGACAAACTATTATCGAGAAGGCCTGAGTTTCCTGTCTGCAAGTCTCCCTACAATTTCCACTCTTCACTTTTTCCTCCCAAATTCAATATGGATGATTCCAGGATGAGGATTCATAGCCAGATTTACAACACTCACTGACAGAATTCGCCATATTCACAATACTCAGTGACAGAGAATGTATAAATCGGTGTGTTTCTTACTAGTGCTGGCAGTGCCAATGAGGTGGGATTCAACCACCTTGAAACTCAAAAAATTCCCCAGGTAAATCTTCCCAGGCCACATTTCCAAATCGGAGGTCAGCTGTTCAGCTGACTTCCTGCTTTTCCCTCTTTCAGAACAACTGAAGGATGAACAACCCAGTCTCAATTAATGCAGGGAGCATTTCATCTTAGATCTTTAATGAGACCAATCTTTTTGAGTTATAACTGTGGATTTACCTCTAACAATCTCCACTGCAGCAAGAACGCAGAAAAATCATTGAAGCCAGTAACTGAACTGTCCCCAAAAATTTAGTTCCTCACGAGACTCCATGCAACATCCATTTGAAATCTGTCATAGAACTGAATCAAACCTGTAGTTTTCCCCATGACAATTACGTCTGAATGCTTCTATCTTTTACACATACCTGTGATAATGGAATGAGGTGTAGTTCTGAATTTGTATTTAGTGCATCTGGAGCATCAGGGTGGCACAGTACGCTAGCTTGTATACAGTAAAGCAGGGCGATATAGGTTAGCACACATAAAGCCTCACGAGTTTCCAATTTCATCTAATCATTGGAAGGCAAACACTCCCCACACTGGGATGAAGAGTTACTCAATACCAGCTCTTGCAGACCTCCTAGTGACCAGCTGCCCACCATCTCACCCGTAGATGCTGGAGAAGCGCAATGGGCTTGAAGCTCGGCAAGAATCCCAATTTGGCCCTTTCGTCCAATTCAACAGACTATGTTAGCAGCTCCAGAGAATTGCCCCACATGTCACTTGGTTTGTGTAGCTGGTGTCACAGTGTTGCTTTTGAACAGTATGATGGTATGGGGTTGCTTTGAAGATGAAACAACTAACTAGAACAGAGGTTGGGATCAAACCTGCATCCTGTGTTTCTGTGTCCTTCAGCTAGTATAAAATCCAGGCTTCCTGGCTGCACAGATTGTCTAAATTCCCAGAGGTTGGTGAGTAAGGGAGTTTTAAAAGTTAGTTTCTATCTAAAGTCTAGTTTATTTTAATGAATTTAGCAATCAACTAAAAATCTCTCCTTAAGTTAAGGGAAGTTAAGTTCATTCTGGGATGTCCGAGCTCTCAAAGAACAACTGCAGCTGTTTAATTAGGTAGCTTAACTGGTTTTCAGAACTTGAAGCATTTGTTTTTCAGAAAGTATAGAAACAGGGGTTCTCCCTGCTTGAGTCTGCACTGAGTGCTGCTGAGTGAATGGGTTTTAAAGGTTAATTTCTATCTAAATCTAGTTTGTTTTTCCTTTGATTTAGTGTTCACCTAAAAATTACTCCTTATATACTCCCTTGTCAAGGATATCACAGAGCAGCTGCAGGACATCCTTCTAGGGGAGGGTGAACAGCTAGAGGAAGTGGTCACAGTGGGAGCAATGACATAAGTAGGAAGAGGGATGAAGTCCTAAAAACAAATTTTAATGAAAGAGATTGAAAAGCAGGACCTCAAAAGCAGTGATCTCAGGATTACTCCCAGTGCCACGTGCTAGTGAGCATTGGGATAGGGGGATTAAGGGATTAAACAGCTGGATGGAGAACTGGTGTAGGAGGGAAGGCATCAGATTTCTGAGGCATTTGGACTGGTTCTGGAGCAGTTAGGACCTGTACAAGGTGGATGGGATTCTCCTTAAGATAATAACCCTACAGGGAGACTTAGTAATGCTGTGGGGGAGGGTTTCAATTAACTTGTCAGAGGATGGGAAACTGAGGGGTAGCACAAATTGGAAGGAAGTAGAAAATTACAAGTGAAATTAGAAGGCAAAGCAAAGGTGAGCATCAAGGCTTAGAATGCAGAATAATAAAGTTATGGATACTCTACCTGAATGCACGCAGCATTCGCAATGAGGTTAATTTAAGGACATAGATAAAGATAAATGGATATGATCTATTTGCCAAGAATAGAAACTGAATATTCTAGGATTTTAACATTTAGGAAGGACAGGCAAAAAGAAAAAGGAGGTGGTGTTGCGATGGTAGTAAGGGATCCAATCATACTTGCTTGCAGAGGGATTTGGACCAACTAGAAAAATGGGCTGAAAAGTGGCAAATGGAATTTAATGCAGACAAGTGTGAGATATTGCACTTTGGAAGGACAAACCAAAGAAGAACGTACAGGGTAAATGGTAGGACTCTGAAGAGTGCAGTTGAACAGAGGGATCTGGGAATACAGGTACAGAATTCCCTAAAAGTGATGTCACAGGTGGATAGGGTCGTAAAGAGTGCCTTTGGTACATTGGCCTTTATAAATCGGAGTATCGAGTATAAAAGTTGGAGTGTTATGGTAAGGTTATATAAGGCATTGGTGAGGCTGAATTTGGAGTATTGTGTACAGTTTTGGTCACCTAGTTACAGGAAGGATGTAAATAAGGTTGAAAGAGTGCAGAGAAGGTTCACAAGGATGTTGCCGGGACTTGAGAAGCTGAGTTACAGAGAGAGATTGAATAGGTTGGGACTTTATTCCCTGGAGCGTAGAAGATTGAGGGGAGATTTGATAGAGGTGTATAAGATTTTGATGGGTATAGATAGAATGAATGCAAGCAGGCTTTTTCCGCTGAGGCTAGGGGAGAAAAAAACCAGAGGGCATGGGTTAAGGGTGAAAGGAGAAAAGTTTAAAGGGAATATTAGGGGGGGGCTTCTTCACGCAGAGAGTGGTGGGAGTGTGGAATGAGCTGCCGGATAAAGTGGTAAATGCTTTTAACATTTAAGAAAAACTTGGACGGGTTCATGGATGAGAGGCGTGTGGAGGGATATGGTCCAAGTGCAGGTCAGTGGGACTAGGCAAAAAATGGTTCGGCACAGACAAGAAGGGCCAAAAGGCCTGTTTCTGAGCTGTAATTTTCTATGGTTCTATGCTTCTATTTAGAAGAGAGGATGTCAGGTCAGAGGAACAATGTGCAATCTGTTTGGGTGGAGCGAAGAAAAAGCAAGAGGCAGAAAACATTGGTCTTTTTTCATTAATTCATGGGATGTGGCTATTGCTGGCTGGGCCAGAAATGGGTGTGAGTTCCAGAATTTTGGACCGACAGTGAAGGAACAGTGATATATTTCCAAGTCAGGATGGTGAATGACTTGGAGGGGAACTTCCAAGTGGTGGCGTTCCCATGTGTCTGCTGTCCTTGTCCTTTGAGGTGGTAGCAGTCATGGGTTTGGAAGGTGTTGCCTAAGGAATCTTGGTGAGTTCCTGCAGTGCATCTTGTCGATGGTACACACTGCTGCCACTGTGCGTCAGTGGTGAAGGAAATAATGTTTGTGGATGGGGTGCCAATCAAGTGGCCTGCTTTGTCCCCGATGGTGTCAAGTTTTTTGAGTGTTGTTGGAGCTGCCCTCATCCAAACAAGTTTCACACCTGTCTTGTACCTTGTGCATGGTGAACAGGCTTTGGGGAGTTAGGAGGTGAGTCACTCACCACATGACTCCTGGCCTCTGAACTGTTCTTGTAACCACAGTATTTACCTGGTTGGTCCAGTTCATTTTCTGGTCAATGGCCACCCCCTGGATGGTGATAGTGGGAAATTCAATGATGGTAATGCCATTGAATGTCAAAAGTGATGGTTAGATTCTCATTTGTTGGAGATGGTCATTGCCTGGCACTTGTGTGTTGCGAATGTTACTTATCACTTGTCAGCCCAAGCCTGTTCACCATCTTGTTCCATTTGGACATGGGCTACTTCAGTATCTGAAGAGACGCGAATGGAACTGAACACTGCTATAATCAGCAATCATTTCCACTTCTGATCTTATGATGGAAGATCATTAGTGAAACAACTAAAGATGATCGGGCCGAGGACACTATCTTGACGAACTCCTGTCTTGGAACTAAGGGATTGATCTCCGACCACCACAACCATCTTCCTTTGTGCCAGGTATGATTCCAACTGTGGGGAGTTTTCCCCTGATTCCCATTGACTCCAGTTTTGCTCGGGCTCTTTGATGCCACAGTCAGTCAGTCACAGTCAGTCACTCTCATCTCACCTCTGGAGTTCGGCTTTTGTCAATATTTGAACCAAGGCTGTAATGAGATCAGGAACTGAGTGGACCTGGTGGAACCCAAACTGATAGTCAGTGAGTAGATTATTGCTCAAGTAAGTGCCGATTAATAGCACCCTTGATGAACCCTTCCATCACTTTACTGATGATCGCGAGTAGACTGATGTGGTGGTAATTGACTGAATTGGATTTATCCTGCATTTTGTGTATAAACTGCCAGCAGATGCCAGTGTTATAGCTATGCTGGAACTTTGGCTGGAGGCGCAGCAGGTCCTAAAGCACAAATCTTCAGTTCTATTGCCAGAATAATGTCAGGGCCCATAGCCGTTGCAGGATCCAGTGTCTTCAGCTATTTCGTGGTATCACATAAGAGTGAATTGAATTGGTTGAAAATGAATCATCCACTCGGGCACTTCTGACTGAAGATTGTTGTGAATGCTTCAGCCTTATCTTTTGCACTGATGTGCTGGGCTCTTCCATCATTGAGGATGGGGATATTAGTGGAGCTTCCTCCTCCTATGAGTTGTTTAATTGTCCACCACCATTCACAGTTGGATGTGGCAGGATAGCAGAACTTAGATCTGATCTGTTGTGGAATTACTTAGCTGTGTCTATTACTTGCTGCTTATGCTGTTTGGCATGGATATAGTCCTGTGTTGGAGCTTCACCAGGTTGACACTTCATTTTTAGGTATGTTTGATGCTACTTCTGGCATGCCTTCCTGCACTGTCCATTGGTAGAAGTTGTTTATAGGCTACCAAATAGTGTGGGACATGGTATTAAATCAGGAGATTAGAGAAGCATGTAGCATGAGTAGCATGGGCGGCTTTAAACTGCATATAAATTGCATACACCAAGTAAGCACTATTGCTGTGGAAGATGAGTTTCTGGAGTGTGTTAGGGATGGCTTTTTAGAGTAGTATGTTGAGGGATCAATTAGAGATCAGGCTATTTTTGGTCTAGTATTATGTAACTAGAAAAGGCTAGTTAATAATCTTGTTGGAAAAGAACCTTTAGGGATGAGTGACCACAATATAATATAATTTTACATGATGTTTGAAAACAATTTGAAGCCAGGGTGTTAAGTTTGAACAATGGAATATGTGAGGGGCAAATTGGCTGAGGTAGATTTTGGGAGACGTAGTTTCTCCTCAACTGTTTTAAAATTTGCTACCCCTTATCTTAAGACTATGACCTCTCATCCTGGAATGCCCCACAAGAGGAAGCATCCGCTCCACGTCTACTTCATCCATACCTTTTATCATCCTGTATACCTCAATTTAATCTCCCCTCATTCTTCTTAATTCCAGAGACTATAGGCCGAAGCTGTTCATAGAACATAGAACATTACAGCGCAGTACAGGCCCTTCGGCCCTCGATGTTGTGCTGACCAGTGAAACCAATCTAAAGCCCCTCTAATCTACACTATTCCAATATCATCCATATGTTTATCCAATGACCATTTGAATGCTCTTAATGTTGTCGAGTCTACTACTGCTGCAGGCAGGGCATTCCACGCCCTTACTACTCTCTGAGTAAAGAACCTACCTCTAACATCTGTCCTATATCTCTCACCCCTCAATTTAAAGCTATGTCCCCTCGTGCTAGCCATCACCATCCAAGGAAAAAGGCTCTCACTATCCACCCTATCTAATCCTCTGATCATCTTGTATGCCTCTATTAAGTCACCTCTTAACCTTCTCTCTAACAAAAACAACCTCAAGCCCCTCAGCCTTTCCTCATACGATTTTCCCACCATACCAGGCAATGTCCTGGTAAATCTCCTCTGCACCCTTTCCAACACTTCCACATCTTTCCTATAATGCGGCGACCAGAACTGTACGCAATACTCCAAGTGAGGCCGCACCAGAGTTTTGTACAGATGCAGCATGACCTCCTGGCTCCGAAACTCAATCCCTCTACCAATAAAAGCTAACATACCGTACACCTTCTTAACAACCCTATCAACCTGGGTGCCAACTTTCAGGGATCTATGCACATGGACACCCAGATCCCTCTGTTCATCCACACTACCAAGTATCTTACCATTAGCCCAGTACTCTGTATTCCTGTTACTCCTTCCAAAGTGAATCACCTCACACTTTTCCGCATTAAACTCCATTTGCCACCTCTCAGCCCAGCTCTGCAGCTTATCTATGTCCTTCTGTAACCTGCCACTTCCCTCCGCACTGTCTACAACTCCACCGACTTTAGTGTCATCCGCAAATTTACTAATCCATCCTTCCACGCCCTCATCCAGGTCATTAATAAAAATGACAAACAGCAGTGGCCCCAAAACAGATCCTTGTGGTACACCACTAGTAACTGAACTCCAGGATGAATATTTCCCATCAACCACCACCCTCTGTTTTCTTACAGCTAGCCAATTCCTGATCCAAACCACTAAATCACCCTCAATCCCATGTGTTCGTATTTTCTGCAAAAGCTTACCATGGGGAACCTTATCAAAACGCTTTGCTGAAATCCATATACACCACATCAACCGCTTTACCCTCATCCACCTCTTTGGTCCCCTTCTCAAAGAACTCAATAAGGTTTGTGAGGCACGAGCTACCCTTCACAAAATCGTGCTGACTATCCCTAATCAAATTATTCCTTTCCAGATGATTATAAATCCTATCTCTTATAATCCTTTCCAATACTTTGCCCACAACAGAAGTAAGGCTCACCGGTCTATAATTACCAGGGTTGTCCCTACTCCCCTTCTTGAACAAGGGGCCAACATTTGCTATCCTCCAGTCTTCTGGCACTGTTCCTGTAGACAATGACGACACAAAGATCAAAGCCAAAGGCTCTGCAATCTCCTCTCCAGCCTCCCAGAGAATCCTAGGATAAATCCCATCCGGCCCAGGGGACTTAACTATTTTTACCCTTTCCAGAATTGCTAACACCTCCTCCTTCTGAACCTCAATCCCATCCAGTCCAACAGCCTGCATCTCAGCACTCCCCTCGACAACACTGTCCCTCTCCAGTATGAATACCGACGAAAAATATTCATTTAGTGCCTCTCCTATCTCTTCAGACTCCACGCACAACTTCCCACTACTGTCCTTGACTGGCCCTAATCTTACCCTAGTCATTCTTTTACTCCTGACATACCTATAGAAAACTTTAGGGTTTTCCTTGATCCTACCTGCCAAAGACTTCTCATGTCCCCTCCTGGCTCTTCTTAACTCTTCCTTTAGGTCCTTCCTGGCTAACTTGTAACTCTCAAGCTCCCTAACTGAGCCTTCACATCTCATCTTAACATAAGCCTCCTTCTTCCTCTTCACAAGCGATTCAACCTCCTTAGTAAACCACGGTTCCCTCATGCGTCTGCTTCCTTCCTGCCTGACAGGTACATATTTACCAAGGACACGTAGTAGCTGTTCCTTGAACAAGTTCCACATTACAATTGTGCCCATCCCCTGCAGTTTCCTTCCCCAACCTATGCCAGCTAAATCTCGCCTAATCGCATCATAATTTCCTTTCCCCCAGCTATAACTCTTGCCCTATGGTATATACCTATCCTTTTCCATTGCTTCAATCTCTCTTCATACAACAAACCCCTCATCTCTGGAACCAATCTAGTGAATCTCCTCTCAACTGCCTCCAATGCCACTACATCTCTCCTCAAATAAAGAGACCAAAACTGTGCACAATACTCCAGGTTAAGTCTCACCAATGCCTTGTATAGCTGCAACAGTACTTCCTTACCTTTATATTCTATTTCTTTAGCCATAACTGCCAACATTCCATTCACTTTCTTTATTATCTGCTGTAGCTGCACGCTAGTTTTCTGTGACTCGTGAATGAGGGCACCCAGATCCCTTTGCACCAGAGCACCCCGAAGTTTCTTCCCATTTAGATAATAAGTCATCTTCACATTTTTGTGACCAAAATGCATGACCTCTCACTTACCCACATTAAAATCCATCTGCCACATTTTGGCCCACTTTCCTAACCTATATCCATTTATAAGGTTCTTATTTCCCCATTGCAACTTACTGTCCCGCCTTTTAAAATGTACAATAGTGCACAGGCAATGGATAGTCTTTGAAGAATTATTACATATTTTACAGCAATCATACACTCCATCAGGGCACGAAAACCCAAAAGAAAAAGTCGGACAACTGTGCTTAACAAAGGAAGTTAAGGATTGTATAAGATTAAAAAGAAAGGTGTATAAAGTTGACAGAAATGGTAGCAATCCTGAAAATTGGGAGGAATTTAGAATTCGGCAAAGGAGGACTAAGAAAGTGATAAAGAAATGGAAAAAAGAATATGAATGTAAACTAACAATGAAAACATAAAAATGGACTGTCAAGGCTTTTATAGGTATGTAAAAAAGAATTGTTTGGCTAAGACAAATGTGGGTCCATTACAGGCAGAGCCAGGAGAATTCATATTAGAAATAGAGAAATGGCAGAGAAACTGGACGACTACTTTGGGCGGCATTTTCTGGCTGCGCTCAGCCCAACCCGTGGGGCGGCACGGTAGCACAGTGGTTAGCACTGCTGCTTCACAGCTCCAGGGTCCCGGGTTCGATTCCCGGCTTGGGTCACTGTCTGTGTGGAGTTTGCACATTCTCCTCGTGTCTGCATGGGTTTCCTCCGGGTGCTCCGGTTTCCTCCCACAGTCCAAAGATGTGCGGGTTAGGTTGATTGGCCAGGTAAAAAAATTGCCCCTTAGAGTCCTGGGATGTGTAGGTTAGAGGGATTAGCGGGTAAAATATGTGGGGGTAGGGCCTGGGTGGGATTGTGGTTGGTGCAGACTCGATGGGCCGAATGGCCTCCTTCTGCACTGTAGGGTTTCTATGATTTCTATGAAAACCGGAAAATCCCACCCGAGGTCAACGGACTTTTGCATAGTCCGTCTGCTATGATTCCCATGGCGGGCGGGACAGGAAAATTCCCTCCTTCGTGTCTGTTTTCCCGAGGAAGATCCAGAAAATCTCCAAGAATTAGATCCAAGGGACTGTGTAGAATCAGGAAGTGAAGGAAATTTGTTTGACCAGGAGATGGTGCATACTCGAATATCACTGAAACTAGTTGGTGTGCTATAAGGTGGCAGTTTGGTTCCTGGGTGAGAGGGTATTTCTATGCTGAGAGCCCTGGTAAATTGGGCCTATGCTCTCGGGGTTTAGAAGAATGACAGGTGATCTCACTGAATGAAACAAGATTTTGAAGTGACTTGACAAGGTAGACATTGAGATTTGAACATGGGGGAAAGGTTTTAAGATAAGGGGTTGATTGTTTAAAGCTGAGGATAAATTTCTTCACCTAATAGATTGTGAATCTTTGGAATTCTCTACCCAAAGGATTGCGGATGCTTCATCATTTAAGGCTGGGATAGACAGATCGTTGGTCTCTGAGGGAATCACGGGGAGAGAGAGCAGGAAAGTGGGAGTTGAGGTAGAAAATCAAATTGACCATTTGACTGACCACCACCCCGCCCCCCCACCCCACCCCCATGCCAATCACCATCCCGATCCCTATCCTAACCATTTACCTTGCTCACTTACCTTCTCCCTGGCTTCTCAAAGTTGCCAAACCCTTAAAAGGAAGTGTAGTTTCAGTTCCTCTGACGGCGCGGCACTCGACTGAGGGGATTCCTGAACAAAGAACAATACAGCACAGGAACAGGCCCTTCGGCCCTCCAAGCCCGCACCGCTCCCTGGTCCAAACTAGACCATTCTTTTGTATCCCTCCATTCCCACTCCGTTCATATGGCTGTCTAGATAAGTCTTAAACGTTCCCAGTGTGTCCGCCTCCACCACCTTGCCTGGCAGCGCATTCCAGGCCCCCACCACCCTCTGTGTAAAATATGTCCTTCTGATATCTGTGTTAAACCTCCCCCCCCCCTTCACCTTGAACCTATGAGCCCTCGTGAACGTCACCACCGACCTGGGGAAAAGCTTCCCACCGTTCACCCTATCTATGCCTTTCATAATTTTATACACCTCTATTAAGTCTCCCCTCATCCTCCGTCTTTCCAGGGAGAACAACCCCAGTTTACCCAATCTCTCCTCATAACTAAGCCCCTCCATACCAGGCAACATCCTGGTAAACCTCCTCTCTACTCTCTCCAAAGCCTCCACGTCCTTCTGGTAGTGTGGCGACCAGAACTGGATGCAGTATTCCAAATGCGGCCGAACCAACGTTCTATACATCTGCAACATCAGACCCCAACTTTTATACTCTATGCCCCGTCCTATAAAGGCAAGCATGCCATATGCCTTCTTCACCACCTTCTCCACCTGTGACGTCACCTTCAAGGATCTGTGGACTTGCACACCCAGGTCCCTCTGCGTATCTAAACCCTTTATGGTTCTGCCATTTATCGTATAGCTCCTCCCTACATTATTTCTACCAAAATGCATCACTTCGCATTCATCAGGATTGAACTCCATCTGCCATTTCTTTGCCCAAATTTCCAGCCTATCTATATCCTTCTGTAGCTTCTGACAATGTTCCTCACTATCTGCAAGTCCTGCCAATTTTGTGTCATCCGCAAACTTACTGATCACCCCAGTTACACCTTCTTCCAGATCGTTTATATAAATCACAAACAGCAGAGGTCCCAATACAGAGCCCTGCAGAACACCACTAGTCACAGGCCTCCAGCCGGAAAAAGACCCTTCCACTACCACCCTCTGTCTTCTGTGACCAAGCCAGTTCTCCACCCATCTAGCCACCTCCCCCTTTATCCCATGAGATCCAACCTTTTTCACCAGCCTACCATGAGGGACTGCACTTTTGTGCGAAGGTCAAAGTCGGAAGGTGCGGTGAGAAAGGGTCAGCTGCATTCTGGTGAAAGTAAATGAGCAGAATCGTAATCTGACTGTGACTGCTACTCCTCCGAAAGTTCTGGCCTAATTTTAATGGGGCTAAACATGCAGTTACAAAGTGTATGATAAGAATAAAGAGTGTAATAAGTGTGTGTCTGCCACGGCTCACTGACGTTATCACAAGGTTTTACATTCAAGGCACATTCCAGGATTTGAGCACAAAAATCAAAGCTGGCCCTCCAGTATTGTGGGAGCATTGCACTCCCCGAGATAATGGATGTGATTGTCCAGGCTCCCGGCCGCTTCTCTCTCAGCAGCAGGAAATGGTGTGCCATTTGCTAGCAACAGAATTCTCTGGTCCCGCCACTACCAATGGGTTTTCCCATTGAAGCCACCCCACGGCACTGGGAAACCCGCGGGTGGGGTGGTGGGTGGGGACTGCCAACGGAACCAGAGAATCCCACCGCCAGTGAACGGCCGGAGAATCCCGTTCACTGTATTTCAGATAAGATATTAAACTGAGGCTCGCCTTCCCTTTTGGTGATCTGAAAAATCTGCTGCATTATTTTCAAGAAGATTATGTGAGTTCGAGTAACATTTATTCTTCAATCGATAATCACACAAGCAGATTATATCGTCATTATCACATTGCAATTTGTGGGAACTTGCTGCGTGGAAATTGGTTGCCAGGTTTCCCACATTATAACAGTAAACACATTTTTAAAAAATTTTAGCATTGGCTGTAAAAGACTTAGAGATGCCTGCTTGTTGCGGATGGCATTGTATGAATTCAAATCTGTCTTTCTTCAAGTGGTGAGCAGGAATAAAAGTTGTGTGTGTGGTGAACCATTGTTGGTTACCACCAGGAGTGCTGAGCCATGGTTTGGCCAGCACTATGAGTCTGTAGATATGTTACTGTTGAGGTTAGGGTTGGGCTGTTCTACCTGTTAATATAGTCCTATGGTACACCCCAGTTGGCTCCGCCTTCCGGGAGAGGTATAAAGGTCACTGCTCTGCCTGGTGACACTTTAGTCTGGGATTGTATATGGTATATAGTAGCTCTGTTATTGTTGGCAATAAAAGCCTTTATTTCCCGGGTACATCCAGCCTCCCGTGTGATTTATCGCGCATCAATTTTATTGCCAACAAAAAATTTTTTTTTTTGACAAAAAAAAGACAAAAGAAAACCATGGAGCAAATGCTGAAACCCGAACGGCTTACGTTGGATCCACGTGCGGCGGGAGCATCGAACACTTTTGACCATTGGTTGAAGTGTTTCCAAGATTACCTCGACGCCTCCACAGCGGTCCACAACGACGCCGACAGACTGCGGGTCCTCCACGCGAGGGTAAGCGACGCTGTATACTTAGCGATCCGTGAGGCCCAAGACTACAAAGGGGCCATCGAGCTGCTCAAAAAGCGATACAACAAACCGCGGAATGAGATCCATGCTCGACACCTTCTAGCCACTCGACGGCAGCAGCCCGGCGAAACGACGGAACAGTACCTGTGTGAACTTCAGCAGCTAGCCAGAGCCTGCAACTGCAAGCCAGTGTCGGCAGCCCAGTATATGAGTGACCTAGTTCGAGATGCGTTCGTGGCGGGAATCGGCTCGTGGTACATCCGCCTTCGGCTGCTGGAGCAAGGTAACCTCGACCTCACTAAAACCGTAGAATTAGCTGACGCTCTAGAAACGGCCTCCAAAAGTCTGGAGATGTACCCCGACGACCGCGTGGGGACATTGTGGCAGGTGCAGCCGCAGACTCCACTTTATTCAGTGGGTTCGAAAAACTGCGCGATTGCGTTTCCAGCCTTGGACCTGACGACGGCAGCAGCTCCAGGTGGCCCGCGGTGTTACTTCTGTGGGGGGGGTGAAACACCCTCGGCAGCAATGTCCAGCTAAAGTGGTATTGTGCTCCGCCTGTGGCAAGAAGGGCCATTATTCTTAAGTATGCCGGACCAAACCAGCCTCCAAACATAGCAGTGCGGCGTGTGATTCCCCGGAGCCGGCCTCCTTGTCTTCTGCGTCTTCGAGGTCTTCCACCACGTGCGATTCCAGAGCGTCGCCATTCCTAACGACGGAGTCGCAAGACACGTGCGACCTGCAGGGGCTGCCGTTTTTGGCACCATCGACCACGTGCGACCTATGGGGGCAGCCATTTTGGTCGGCACCGACCGCAAATGACCAGCAGGGGCCGTCATCAACCATCTCAGCTGCCTGCAGTTGCACCCACGATCCAACGGTGGCGTCAATCATCCTGGACCAGGCCAAGCCTCACAGACTCGACAAGTCCATGATGAACATACAGGTAAACGGATGCCAGATTTATTGTTTGTTTGAGCACGGAGAGCTTCATTCACCCTGACACCGTGAAGCGGTGCGGTCTCCAGATTCGGACTGTCAAGCAGTCAATTTCGATGGCGTCAAGGTCCCGGTCTGTCACCGTGCTAGGGAGCTGCATATTCAACCTGACGGTGCAGGGCACAGTTTACGAGAACTTCAGGCTCCTTGTGTTACCGCACCTTTGCGCGCCGATACTCCTAGGACTAGATTTTATGGTCCACCTGAAGAGTGTAACCCTGCAGTACGATGGGCCACTCCCTCTGCTTTCAGTGGGAGCACTGCAGCCTCTAAATTGCCCAACCCGCTCCACATGTAGTCTCTCGACGCTCAGGATTACCAGACCCTCCCTATTCCAGAATCTCGTGCCAGGCTGCAAGCCCATCGCAACAAAGAGCAGGCGTTACAGCGCTGAGGATCGGATCTTCATTCGATCTGAAGTTCAGCGGCTCCTCAAGGAAGGGATCATCCAACCAAGCGCTAGTCCATGGAGAGCGCAAGTCGTGGTAGTTAAGAATGGGAACAAACCCCGGATGGTCATAGACTATAGTCAGACCATTAACAGATACACGCAGCTGGATGCGTATCCCCTCCCGCGCATATCTGACATGGTCAATCAGATTGCGCAGTACAGGGTGTTCTCCACCATCGACTTGAAGTCTGCTTACCACCAGCTCCCCATTCGCCCAGAGGACCGAAAATACACGGCCTTTGAGGCGGATGGTCGTCTGTACCACTTTTTAAGGGTTCCCTTTGGTGTCACGAATGGGGTCTCGGTCTTCCAGCGTGCTATGGACCGAATGGTGGACCAGAACGGGCTGCGGGCTACCTTCCCGTACCTGGATAACATCACCATCTGCGGCCATGACCAGCAGGACCACGATGCTAACCTTCTTAGATTCTTACGCACTGCATCTCGCCTGAATCTGACCTACAACAGGGAGAAGTGTGTATTTCGCACGCACTGCCTAGCTATCCTCGGATACGTGGTGGAAAATGGGGTCCTTGGCCCTGATCCAGACCGTATGCATCCCCTCCTCGAACTCCCCCTGCCCACTAGCATCAAAGCACTGAGAAGCTGTTTAGGCTTCTTCTCATACTATGCACAGTGGGTTCCCAATTACGCGGACAAAGCCCGTCCGCTCATCAAGTCTACCTCCTTTCCCCTAACAACAGAGGCTCACTTAGCCTTTGTAGGAATAAAAACCGACATCGCGAAAGCCACGATGCACGCTATTGATGAGTCCATCCCCTTCCAGGTGGAGAGTGATGCATCTGATTTCGCCCTGGCCGCCACACTTAACCAGGCGGGCAGGTCCGTCGCCTTTTTCTCTCGCACCCTCCAAGGCCCTGAAATTCGGCATTCTGCGGTGGAAAAAGAGGCCCAGGCCATTGTGGAGGCCGTTCGGCATTGGCGCCATTACTTGGCTGGAAAACGGTTCACTCTGCTCACGGACCAGCGGTCCGTGGCGTTCATGTTCAACAACACGTTACGGGGTAAGATCAAGAATGATAAAATCTTGAGGTGGAGAATCGAACTCTCCACCTACAATTATGATATCATGTACCGTCCAGGGAAGCTCAACGAGCCCTCGGACGCCCTGTCGCGTGGAACATGCGCTAGTGTGCAGGAGAATCGATTACAGGCTCTCCACAATGACCTCTGCCATCCGGGGATCACTCGGCTCTTCCACTTTATAAAGGCCCGGAATCTACCCTACTCGGTGGAGGATGTCAGGTCCATAACCAGAAGCTGCCAGGTATGCGTGGAATGCAAACCGCACTTCTACCGACCTGACAGGGCACACCTCATTAAGGCCACTCGTCCTTTCGAAAGACTGAGTGTGGACTTCAAGGGCCCCCTTCCCTCGACAGATCGGAACGTGTACTTCCTCAATGTGATTGATGAGTACTCACGATTCCCTTTTGTCATTCCCTGTTCTGATATGACCGCTGCCACGGTTATCAAGGCATTACATTACGGGATCTTTTCACCCTGTTCGGTTACCCCTGTTATATCCACAGCGATAGGGGCTCGTCGTTCATGAGCGACGACTTGAGGCAATACCTGCTCTCATATGGGATTGCCTCGAGTAGAACCACGAGCGACAACCCAAGGGGTAACGGACAGGTCGAACGAGAGAATGCTACAGTCTGGAAGGCTGTCTTACTGGCGTTGAGGTCTAAAGGTCTTCCAGTCTCCCGTTGGCAAGAGGTACTCCCTGATGCGCTCCACTCCATACGCTCACTCCTGTGTACGGCAACCAACGCTACTCCTCATGAGAGAATGTTTTCATTCCCTAGGAAGTCTTCCTCTGGGACCTCATTACCGTCTTGGTTGACGTACTCAGGACCTGTCCTCCTGCGGCGGCATTTAAGGACCCGCAAGTCCGACCCTTTGGTTGAACAGGTCCATCTCCTCCACACCAACCCTCAATATGCCTATGTGGCATATCCTGATGGGCGAGAGGACACGGTCTCGATTCGAGATCTGGCGCCAGCAGGGGGCTTGGAAACCCCAGTCGCTCCCACACCCCCAGTTAGGGACCCCCCGACCATTATCTCTTCTCCTGACATGGCGAGGGCAGTATCGGGACCACCACTTAACCCTCTTACTCCCGTGTACAGCTTGCCTGAGTCCAGGAGATTGTCGCCACCTCAAGGCGTGCTCGAGTCCAGCGGATTGTCACCACCTCGTGGTCTACCGGCCCGTGAGGAACTGGAGGAGTCACTGGACACCGCCTTGGAGAGAAGGTCACCGCGATTGCCTGAACCAGTGTCATCGCCGGTGTTGAGGAGGTCGCAGCGACGGTGCGGTCCCCCAAACCGTTTGAACTTATAGACAGATGAACAGTTCTGTTTTTTTTGTGCCCCGCCGGCCTTTGTTTTAAAAGGAGGGTGAATGTGGTGAACCATTGTTGGTTACCACCAGGAGTGCTGAGCCATGGTTTGGCCAGTACTATGAGTCTGTAGATATGTTACTGTTGGGGTTAGGGTTGGGCTGTTCTACCTGTTAATATAGTCCTATGGTACACCCCAGTTGGCTCCGTCTTCTGGGAGAGGTATAAAGGTCACTGCTCTGCCTGGTGACCCTTTAGTCTGGGATTGTATATTGTATATAGTAACTCCGTTATTGTTGGCAATAAAAGCCTTTATTTCCCGGGTACATCCAGCCTCCCGTGTGATTTATCGCGCATCAGTGTGGGACTTAGTAGATTGAGATCATGGTGCTGCACTAGGGAAGAGGGTGGACATAGGGCAAGATAGGGAGTGGTTGGACCTGAAGGACAATGGAGAATGAACGTGTTAGTTCAAGTGGATTGAGAGCGCTGGTGCCCAAAGTGGGCAAGAAAGAATGGACCTTATCTTGCCTTCTGAGCTCAAGCATTGTAAATGAAAAAGGATTTAGATTTCTGTAGCCTTGTATCTTGCCTAAGGCTTTCCAAAGTGCTTTGAACCAATGGAATGCTTTTGAAAATACAGTCAGTGTTGTAATGTAGGAAACACAACAACTAATTCATGTTCAGCAAGGTCCCACAAAAAGCAATAAGTTAAGTCATGTTGGTTGAGAGCTGAATATTGGCCAGACCACCAGGATAATTCTCCTGCTCTTGTTTGACTAGTGCCTTGGGATCTTTAACATCTACCTTAGGGGTAAGATACTGCCTCGGTTTAAAGTTTCGTCCAAAATTTTGTATTAAATTGTACCATAAGTGTATGAAAAACAGATTACGCACATGGAAACCAGTGCAGGAAATACACACAGGCTGCAGCTGTTATCAATCACTTCTCTGAATAAATGGACACTAATAGGCTCCTTGAGAAGCAATTCAAATATGACTTTGTTTAGATAGTATATTGAGAGGAAAATTACAAGGCCATGTGTTGGGACGGATGCTGGACAAACATGGTGCAAGCCCTGAGATCTGCTGTCAAGAGGGATAAACAGTTCATTATTTACAAGTATCAAGTGATGATTAATCTTTTATAGAGGACATAAAGATATTAGTCCGGAACTTGCAATTTTTCCAGGTTTGCATATCCTTCTACCCTATGTTTGCTATGCTATCTGATCCACCTCCATAAAGATGGCCTCTTTGGAGGAACGGTGTGTATGTGCCTGTGGTGAACCATCGTTGGTTACCACTGTGGGGTTATTCCAATGTTACTGTTGGGTTAGGGTGTTGACACTGTGGGGTTGTTATAATGTTGTTGTTGGGTTAGGGTGTTTACACTGTGGGATTAATATACCTGTGGTGGATGCTGTTATGGCACATCCCGGTCGGGCCCCGCCTCCTGGGGAGAGGTATAAGACCCTCTGCTCAGGCGGGACCCCTCCAGTCTGGAATGGTGTACTCGTGTTTAGATAGTTCCATTGTTTGTCAATAAAAGCCTTCAATCGCTGAAGCCTTGTACCTCGTGCTTGATTGTCGCGCATCAGTGCCTATCCTTTACTTGTGAATGAGTGCGTGGACCCAAGCAAGTCTGCCTCATTGTCTCTCTCTCTGAAGCACTCCTCTGAAGTCTCAGTGCCCATAATGCAGTCTTGGGGAGTGGCTTGTCTAGAGCAGGAAGCAGCCCCAGTGTAATGGCCATAGACTTCTATGCAGCCAAGAATAAACCAGAGGGCAATGACCTCTGACACCTTTTCAAGACAGTGGGTGTGTGAAGTGGTGGGGTAGGGAGGGGAAGGGCGGGCAGTCAGGGATACGCGTGCACTGCAACAGGCTTTGAAGTTACATGGGAATGAGACAGGAGTGTGGTCACAAGGCTCCCACCCCATGTTTCTTTGATGTCAAGCTCAGATTACGTGGTAGAACACTCATCCGTATAATGGAAGATTGTGGTTTTATTTCGAGCAGATGGCGGAACTGCTCCATATTTAAATGAGATGGTAATAATGTACTGCAAAGTCTCTTAAAATTGTTGCTTTTATTTGTTTGATTTTATTTTTGTTGCTGACAGCTGCCTCAACATCAGCTATTTATGTTTTCTTTGTCCACTATAAAGAACCAACCAATCGGAATATCCTACTATTGGGAACATGTCGTGTGTGTGTCGTGTGTGCGTAGCGTGTGTGCGTAGCGTGTGTGTAGCGTGTGTGTGTAGCGTGTGTGTGTAGAGTGTGTTGTGGGGGTGGAAAGTGAAAAATGGATACGTTGTGGATCAGGTGGTTTATTACATCTTACACCCGTCCCCAGCCTGCCCATTCCCAAAGTTCACCAAGAACGGAACAAAGGCCAGGCAGCCAATCCACTCCCAGCAGTCCGGTTGAAAATTTAAACATTTTAACGGGTTTGGCAACTCCTGATTTGATCAATTTCTTTTCCTCTATAGGACATGAGCATTACTGGCTGGCCAGCATTTATTACCCATCCCTGGTTGCTCTTGAACTGAGTGACTTGCTGTGGCTCTGGCGTCACGTGTAAGCCAGACCATGTAAGGATGGCAGATTTTCTTCCCTAAAGGACATTAGTGAACCAGATGGGTTTTTCAGACAATTTACAATAGTTTCACGGTCATCATTAGATTTTTAATTCCAGATTTAATTTTGAATTCAAATTCCACCATCTGTCATGGTGGGAGTCGAACCCGGGTCCCCAAAACATTAGCTGAGTTTCTGGATGAATAGTCTAGTGATAATACCACTAGGCCATCCCTCTCTCTTCTTGGAGGAAGCGCTCCAGCACTATCAGGGGTGAAGATGAGTGCCTTGACAACACTGCCAATGAGTCGGCACTTGGAACAAACTTTCACCCCTACCCTCATTAGATGCCCTGTACTTGGAATGGGATACCCCCTCCCTTCAGGGTCAGGGGAGGGTCATGAGATTAGAACAAGACATTTTGCAGAGCAGGCGAGTCAGAAGAGGAAAAGTCTACAGATTTCAAAAATAAGAGTGTTTGACAGGGGAAATTGTTTCACCCGGATCAGTGGATGGGGAAGAGGATATGGTTATCACCGGATTAGTGGAGGACAGGAAGGAACCAGTTAGGTTGGAAGATTAATGAGAGCAACAGTTCCATATCTTCATGGGCCAACTAAATACAATTAAGTTAAGGTTTGACGAGAAGCTCACCCATGTATGTTTTTAAATAATATGTGGCTCAATTAAATCAGTTACAAAAAGAAGGGAAATTAAACAATTAAACCTCCTGCATCAAATGTATTTTCTATTTGGAAGTTCTGGCTCGTCCCGTAAATAACCTCAATGCTGAATGCCTCATTTAGGTGAAGATTTCCCCATTGCCCTGACACAGCTCATTTCTCAGTCGCTCATTTATCTCTTTGCCTTTTCAAAGTGGCTGTCTTGGTCAATGATATATTTATGTTCACCCTGCATGCAGTGTATGCAATAATGACACAATGTCACTACCATTAGACCTTCATTAAAGCAACTCTGTCATTTTTTTTAACTGTAATTGAAAATCCTGCACCTGTCCCTTCACACCACACTCCCATGCCACCTGACACTGTGTTCACTTTGACGAATGCACACGTTACCAAATCAAACGATTAAGTGGTTAATATATTGCAGAGAAATCTTGTCTCCCTAGGCCCCCCCCCACCTCTCTAAGCACCAACATCTGGACTCTGAGAATCATAATGTACCACTTAATGATATCATGTGGAGTTATTTCATTCTCGGTTATAGCCTGTTTCCGTTGTGCTTTAAACAAGAGGGAAAAAAACCCAAAACACCTAAAATAATATTGCTGCTGAGGTCTAAAGTGAGCAGATGAAGCTGAGAGAATGGCTGGTGTTTACATCAATGCTGCTGTTTCTAGAGCTAGTCTCTCTTTAATCAGCTTACGTCTTTAATACTCTGAGTGTGCAGCTGTATATATTGAGAGAATAGATTTGATAAACTCTGTTTGCTGCTTTCGCAACGCAACCAAAGATTTGGATAATGCTCATGTTTGTAATATTTTTAAATACAGGCTTGCTTATCACTTCTTACTCAACTGATTTTGTTGGTACTTAGTCCAGTAATGTCTGAAAATGCAAATAAAGTGAAAGGTTCTATATGTATCTTGCCATCTATCCACTATTTTTCTGCTGATGGAATCTTTCCAGCTGCTGTCCATTGCCGTGCTACCAATCTGTTTGATGACAGGTATTTAATAGCTCACTGGACCTTCAGACTAACGGGTGGGGATGTTGTTTGAATGCTTCAGGTGCCAAATTCCTCTCTCTGCTGTTTTAAAAGAGCCTTTAACCTATTTCAAATAATATTTAAACAAGCTACTCCTAGATGGAAATATCCTCCCTGAGGTGATACTGTGGCCAGCTTTGGTATTTTCCATGCCTTGAGAATGAGCCCAGACAGGGCACCACGAGCTGTGAAATTACACACAATTCAGCTCAGTTTGATTTCAACTGAATTTGAGCCCTCCTCGATATCCTGACCAGGTCTACAATAGATAGGGACAGGAGGAGACCCTTCAGCCTCTAAAATCTGTTCCGCATTCAATACAATCATGGCTGTTCTGTACCTTGACTCAGTTTAACTTCCCTTGGTTCTGTAACCCCTAATACCCATCCCCAACAAACGTCTATCAATCCTATCCTGATAGGTTCAAGTGAGTCCCCAACCCAAACAGCTTCTTGGCAGAGAAAATGTTTCTACTTAAACATGGCCAAAGAGACGTCATTTGAATGTCGATACAGTTGTTGCATTGATCTTATCACATTAAAATCAACTAATGGTCATTTCGACAGTTTATTACTGCAGCCAGTGATTTGATGATACCTGGAGGTGCTTTGACACGACCAAACAGCACTCACTCACCAACAATCTGACCACCATCTGAGATAATGATTAAATAATTTGTTTTTTCAGTCATGTTGGTATTGGGCAGAACTCCCAGCTCTTCTTTTATATATTGCGCTGTGATTTATTTTTAATGTCCAGTACAGAGGGAGATGGGCTGTTCAGTGCCTCAGTTGAAAGATAGCAGCTGGGATTTTCTGGCCACGTTTGCCAGTGGGATCTTCTGATCCCACCTATGGTGAACCCCCCCTGTGGTTTTCGCGGCACTGGGGGATGGATTCAATGGGAAATCCCATTGACAGTGGCAAGATCAGAAGATCCTGCTGCTGGCCAATGCACGTCGCCTCCTGCTGGTGAGAAACACACCACGGGGTGTACGGAAATCCCCTCCCCCAGTATCTCCAATAGTGCAGAGTTCCCTCAGTATCGCACGCGGGTCTCAGCTTATATACTTGTCATCCAGCCTATGGAGTGGAAATTGAACCTGCAACTTTCAGAGGTGAGAGCTGGTGCTACCCACAGATGTGGAGATGCCGGCGTTGGACTGGGGTGAACACAGTAAGAGTTTTAACAACACCAGGTTAAAGTCCAACAGGTTTATTTGGTAGCAAATGCCATAAGCTTTCGGAGTGCTGCTCCTTCGTCAGATGGAGCTCCTTCGTCAGATGCTGCTCCTTCGTCATCTGACGAAGGAGCAGCACTCCGAAAGCTTATGGCATTTGCTACCAAATAAACCTGTTGGACTTTAACCTGGTGTTGTTAAAACTCTTACTGTGCTACCCACAGAGCCATGCTTAGTATGGTCAGTATCAGACACTCCTCGTGGCATTCCATTGTCTTTTATTTGAATTAGCCATAGTTCTAGGGTGTGTTATAAGATGAAAATGCTATGAGCTGGCAGTTATGGCAGTATCTCCATCAAAATAAATAGATTGAATTGCTGAGAAACCTGCTGCAGGTTGTGAGCGGATTAATTAGTTGAACTATTTAAAGTGGTTGCCAGATTTTCCATGCCACATACCTATTGCAGTGAATATTGCCTCTTTCTTCTCTACATACTGTCATGACAAAAGTAACTTTTTGTCTGTTGATCAACTGACTATGGGGTATCTCCCCTGTCATTATACTGGAATGTATAACTTACAGCACAATGGTCATTAAACATAACATGAGACATAAGCTGCTGACAGTTTTACGACATGGAGTGGTTACTGGAACTTGTCCGAGTTAATAACTTTTTTACCATCTGTGCACCCAGTGCCTCAGACAATCTGGCCCTTGTGTAAAAGGCGTGTACTCCATCTGAAGACATGCAGCAGTTGAAAGCCAATACCTTGAGACCAAATTCCTTTTGAGTTCCAGGTCAAACTCTTCAATGTTCCCCTTTGAAGAATATTATAGTTACGTCTGACACAGAAGTGCTTCAAATTCTAAGAGACAGAACTCTTCCGGTATATCATTAATATCATTCATAAAACAAGACCCCTGCCTTGAAGTAATTAATTAATCTTCATCTGCCACTTCAGGAAGGCCTTTCTGTATTTCCTTCAGTTTGGCACAGAGTTTGGCAGTTTATTTAAATAATGAACAGTGTGGATCTGTTTTATGTTAAAGGTGTTTGTCATTGTTTATGTTACAGCTGTCACACACTAATGAGTATAATTGCACTGACCATTTGAGCGCTGTGCTTAGGTTTTTCCATCAGTTGAATAATGCACCCAAGCTCACATTTTCCCATTTCAATCAAAAATAAAATCCCATTTGGAACGAGATTGTTCTTATGTTCCTGATGGCTGCAGGTGCAGAACAACATGATGGTTTATCACAAATTGTTGTGGGTTACTTACCACTGAAGTCAGAACAAATTAGCAATGGCTCCTAAATGGAAAACCTGCATCAGCAGCCATTTCACCACACTGGTTTTAAACAGAAGTCGAAGTTTAAGTTTAAGTTTGATCCCAATTCCCAAAAGATTTTCTTTTATTACAGCTTCTCCTCTTGCTCTTGAGTTTCAGGGGTGCAAAGATAATCTTCTGTCAGAACCTCTCAGTGCTGCTCGATAGACAACTTTAAGACTAGGGTTGTCCACATGTATTTTGCCCTCATGAACTTTGCACCCGGGTGCATTTACAGACCATATGTAAGGTTTAAGGGCTGAATTATCACAGAGCTGGGAAGGCTCTGTGGATCTTTAAAAATTGGGGTGGACCCGGATTTAGACAGATTTTTGCTGGTGGAGTAAAGGGGACAGAGCGTGATTCACATGGGCAGGAGATCTGACCTGAGCAGGGCCATTTGAACTCAATGCTGACACAGTTTTGGCTGTTGCAAAAGCTTTAATCTGCATTGTGGGAATCATGTATTGATGGAGTAGATGTTGGTATTCTTGAAGGGTAAATAAGGTCACGATCTGAAGTTTTTTAATTGTCAGTGAGACTTTAAAACTATCCTCTGCTGGACTGGTTTGATTGACAGATGTAGGTTAGAAAAACAATCACCCGGTTGTGCAGTATCTTCATTTCGCCAGGGGCTTTCATCAGGCTATTAAGAATGCTTGACTGAGCTTCAAAAGCTACAATTATCTCAGCAAGGTGTTCTGTGTTCATGCTTTGTTTGACAGAACAAAGAGTATTTAAGGATTAGCTGCCTTTGATGGGGGTCTGAATAGAAGTTTCTTTTTGTTTTTGTAAGAGATTAACCACTTCAAAGTTAAAAGCTTTGAATGGGTTTTATGAGTGAAATTGTTTTGACTATAATGTCTGGTGGAGTGAAAGCTCTTTTAAATTATTATAAGTTTAGTTTTTAAATCTGTAAATGGCTCCTGAGGCCTGCCCATGATGTATTCAGGGGTAGAGACTATGGAGATGGCACGGGGTCATAAGGGGGCATAGGTTGGCATGGAGCATATGAGGGGCCATCAAGGGGTGAGGGCTAGAGAGCAAAACAACTGGGACAAAGTTCTGGGGAACCGAGGCAAGTCTTCTAATTAACCCACCCAGCATTCAGCTGCACTCCAACCCTCCGACTCTCTGTTTCTGGGGTTGGCAGACCCGCCCCTGTCCCTTGGATCGAAAGTCATGCATTTCGGGGGAATTGTCACTGAGATGGTTCTGGTGAGTAAATTACCCACCTCTGGGTCGCCAAATTCCTCTCCCAAGTCTCTGCTCCTTTCAATTTACGTAAATTGCTAATGCTCACAGATCTTATCATTCCCTACTTACGGCAGTGACTACATTTCAAAAGTAGTTAATTGGTTGTAAAGACCTTCGGGATGTCCCAAGGTGATGGAAGACACGATATAAAAACATTGAGCTTTGACAAAGGGTCATCTGGACTCAAAACATCAGCTCCTTTCTCTTCTCACAGATGCTGCCAGACCTGCTGAGATTTTCCAGCATTTTCTCTTTTGGTTTCAGATTCCAGCATCCGCAATAATTTGCTTTTATACATATAAAAACATGCCTTTCTTTCCTCTGACTGTGAAGAACAGACCTTTACAAGCTCCATAAAATTAAACAGGATAAATGAATCTCAAAGCAAAATACTGTAAAAGCTGGAATCTGAAACAAAAACAGAAAATGCTGGAAAATCTCAGCACGTCTGACAGCATCTGTGGACAGAGATGACCAAATCTGGATGACCAAGGGTATCATTGTTCCACAGGACCAGGCTGAGGAGAAGGCAATTGGTTTGTTCACTACATTTATTTATTTATTTTAAGTTAAATTTGTGTAAAAAATCGGAGGTTTTTTTTAAAACAGGAAGTGGGCCCAGCAGGAGTCTGGGAAGGTTTTTGGAGGGTTTAAAAGTGCTTAACTTGCAGTTTTCAGCCTCATTGTTCCACAGGACCAGGCTGAGGAGAAGGCAGTTGGTTTGTTCACTACATTTATTTATTTATTTTAAGTTAAATTTGTGTAAAAAATCGGAGGTTTTTTTTAAAACAGGAAGTGGGCCCAGCAGGAGTCTGGGAAGGTTTTTGGAGGGTTTAAAAGTAGGCCGCACTTTTGAGCGGGCAGCGTTGTTAGTGGGCAGCAGAGTGAGCAGGAGGCAGAGTGAAAGCTGTAGGGCTTTGGCTCACAGGGCTTGGGCGAGCAGGGGTGAGTTAATTCATTTTTTGCTGTTTCTACCTGGTACTGGCAAGGTATCTAGAGGGGATGGGTGTGAAGGCAGTGCAATGTTCCTCTTGCACTATGTTCGAGGTGAGGGACGACGTCAGTGTCCCTGCTGATTATACCTGTGAGAAGTGCATCCATCTGCAGCTCCTCCAAAACCGTGTAAGGGAACTGGAGCTGGAGTTGGAGGAACTTAGGATCATTAGGGATGCAGAGATGGCCATAGACAGAAGCTTCAGGGATACAGTTACTCCGTGGAATGAAAATAGATGGGTGACAGTGAGAGGGGCTGGGAAGAAGCAGTCGGTGCAGGGATCCCCTGTGGTCGTTCCCCTTAGCAATAAGTATTCCGCTTTGGATACGGTTGAGGGGGACGACATACCAGTGGTGAGCCGCAGTGAGAGGATCTCCGGCACTGAGTCCGTCCCTGTGGCTCAGGAGGGTAAGGAGGAGAGCGGGAGGGCAATAGTTATTGGGGACTCGTTAGTTAGAGGGATAGATAGGAGGTTCTGTGGCAGCAAAAGAGACTCGAGGATGGTTTGTTGCCTACCGGATGCCAGGGTCCGTGACGTCTCGGACCGTGTTTTCCGGATTCTTAAGGGGGAGGGGAAACAGTCACAAGTCGTGGTACACATTGGTACCAACGACATAGGTAAGAGAAGGGACGGGGATTTAAAACAGGAATTTCGGGAGCTCGGCTGGAAGCTGAGAGCAAAGACAAAACATGTGGTCATCTCTGGTACGCTACCGGTGCCACGTGATAGCGAGTTGAGGAACAGGGAGAGAGTGCACTTAAACATGTGGTTGCAGGGATGGTGCAGGAGGGAGGGTTTCAGATACGTGGATAATTGGAACACGTTCTGGGGAAGGTGGGACCTCTACAAACAGGACGGGGTGCACCTGAACCAGAGGGGCACCAATATCCTGGGAGGGAAATTTGCTACGGCTCTTCAGGGGGATTTAAACTAATTTGTCAGGGGAGTGGGAAAAGGAGTTGTAGTCCAGAAGTCAGTGTTGAGGGTGGTGAGGTATTGGGGAAGGTATCAAGGTCAAGGGTGGGTACCGGTAGACAGGAAGATGGGTTGAAGTGTGTCTACTTCAATGCAAGGAGCATCCGGAACAAGGTGGATGAACTTGGGGCGTGGATTGCTACTTGGGACTACGATGTTGTGGCCATTACGGAGACGTGGGTAGAACAAGGACAGGAATGGTTGTTGGACGTTCCGGGCTATAGATGTTTCAGTAAGTGTAGGGAAGCTGGTAAAAGAGGTGGAGGAGTAGCATTGTTAATCAAGGATAGTTTAACGGCTGCGGAAAAGCACTTTGAGGGGGATATGCACACTGAGGTAATATGGGCTGCAGTTAGAAACAGGAAAGGAGCGGTCACGTTGTTAGGAGTTTACTATAGGCCCCCAAATAGTAATAGAGATGTGGAGGAAGAAATTGCTAAGCAGATTATGGATACGTGTGGGGGTCACAGGGTAGTTGTCATGGGGGACTTTAACTTTCCAAATATTGATTGGAACCTTTGTAGGTCAAATAGTTTGGATGGGGCACTTTTTGTGCAGTGTGTGCAGGAGGGTTTCCTGACACAATATGTGGATAGGCCGACAAGGGGTGAGGCCACATTGGATTTGGTACTGGGAAATGAACCGGGCCAAGTGTTAGATTTGGTTGTGGGAGAGAACTTTGGAGATAGTGACCACAATTCGGTGTCTTTTGTTATTGCAATGGAGAGGGATAGGGCCGGACGGCAGGGCAAGGCTTACAATTGGGGGAGAGGTAATTATGATGCGATTAGGCAAGAATTAGGGGGCATAAGATGGGAACAGAAACTGTCAGGGAAAGGCACTGATGAAAAGTGGAACTTTTTCGAGGAACAAATACTGGGTGTCCTTGATAGGTATGTCCCTGTCAGGCAGGGAGGAAATGACCGAGTGAGGGAACCGTGGTTCACAAAAGAGGTGGAATGTCTTGTGAAAAGGAAGAGGGAAGCTTATGTAGGGATGAGGAAACAAGGTTCAGATGGCTCGACTGAGGGTTACAAGTTAGCAAGGAACGAGCTGAAAAAGGGGCTGAGGAGAGCTAGGAGGGGACATGAGAAGTCCTTGGTGGGTCGGATCAAGGAAAACCCCAAGGCTTTTTACTCTTATGTGAGGAATAAAAGAATGACCAGGGTGAGGTTAGGGCCGGTCAAGGACAGTGGTGGGAACTTGTGTATGGAATCAGTAGAGATAGGCGAGGTGATGAATGAATACTTTTCTTCAGTGTTCACCAAGGAGAGGGGCCATGTTTTTCAGGAAGAGAAGGTGTTACAGGCTAATAGGCTGGAGGAAATAGATGTTCGGAGGGAGGATGTATTGGCAGTTTTGAATAAACTGAAGGTCGATAAGTCCCCTGGGCCTGATGAAATGTATCCTAGGATTCTTTGGGAGGCGAGGGATGAGATTGCAGAGCCTTTGGCTTTGATCTTTGGGTCCTCGCTGTCCACGGGGATGGTGCCAGAGGACTGGAGAGTGGCAAATGTTGTTCCTCTGTTTAAGAAAGGGAATAGAAATGACCCTGGTAATTATAGACCGGTTAGTCTGACTTCGGTGGTTGGTAAATTGATGGAAAAGGTCCTTAGGGATGGGATTTACGACCATTTAGAAAGATGCGGATTAATCCGGGATAGTCAGCACGGATTTGTGAAGGGCAAATCGTGCCTCACAAATTTGATAGAATTTTTTGAGGAGGTAACTAGGTGTGTTGATGAAGGTAGGGCGGTTGATGTCATATACATGGATTTTAGTAAGGCGTTTGATAAGGTCCCCCATGGTCGGCTTATGATGAAAGTAAGGAGGTGTGGGATAGAGGGAAAGTTGGCCGATTGGATAGGTAACTGGCTGTCTGATCGAAGACAGAGGGTGGTGGTGGATGGAAAATTTTCGGACTGGAGGCAGGTTGCTAGCGGAGTGCCGCAGGGATCGGTGCTTGGTCCTCTGCTCTTTGTGATTTTTATTAATGACTTAGAGGAGGGGGCTGAAGGGTGGATCAGTAAATTTGCTGATGACACCAAGATTGGTGGAGTAGTGGATGAGGTGGAGGGGTGTTGTAGGCTGCAAAGAGACATAGATAGGATGCAAAGCTGGGCTGAAAAATGGCAAATGGAGTTTAACCCTGATAAATGTGAGGTGATTCATTTTGGTAGGACTAATTTAAATGTGGATTACAGGGTCAAAGGTAGGGTTCTGAAGACTGTGGAGGAACAGAGAGATCTTGGGGTCCATATCCACAGATCTCTAAAGGTTGCCACTCAAGTGGATAGAGCTGTGAAGAAGGCATATAGTGTGTTAGCTTTTATTAACAGGGGGTTGGAGTTTAAGAGCCGTGGGGTTATGCTGCAACTGTACAGGACCTTGGTGAGACCGCATTTGGAATATTGCGTGCAGTTCTGGTCACCTCACTATAAGAAGGATGTGGAAGCGCTGGAAAGAGTGCAGAGGAGATTTACCAGGATGCTGCCTGGTTTGGAGTGTCGGTCTTATGAGGAAAGGTTGAGGGAGCTAGGGCTGTTCTCTCTGGAGCGGAGGAGATTGAGGGGAGACTTAATAGAGGTTTATAAAATGATGAAGGGGATAGATCGAGTGAACGTTCAAAGACTATTTCCTCGGGTGGATGGAGCTATTACGAGGGGGCATAACTATAGGGTTCATGGTGGGAGATATAGGAAGGATATCAGAGGTAGGTTCTTCACGCAGAGAGTGGTTGGGGTGTGGAATGGACTGCCTGCAGTGATAGTGGAGTCAGACACTTTAGGAACATTTAAGCGGTTATTGGATAGGCACATGGAGCACACCAGGATGGTAGGGAGTGGGATAGCTTGATCTTGGTTTCAGATGAAGGTCGGCACAACATCGTGGGCCGAAGGGCCTGTTCTGTGCTGTACTGTTCTATGTTCTATGTTCTATCATGGTCCCGCCATTGTCAATGGGCTTCCTGTTGAACACATCCCTCGCTGCCAGGAACCCGCAGCGGGGGTACGCTGTTGGCAGGAACGTAAGATCCCGCCGGCATGGATGGCAACATGATTTCAGCTTATGTCTGTAAGTTTTTCTTTCACTACCGAGTGGACTGAAGTGAGAGTCAGTGGAAATGACTGAAAGTTGTGCTGCAGCCCACTGAATTAGTACACGACTAATTAACACAACAGAAGAGTGTGTGAAAAGAGGACCCAGAGGCAGTAACCACCGCCTAGAAGAGTGGGTAAATCCAATGCAATCCAGTCTGTGGCTCCAGAGTGGATCAGCTGCACTCCACTTAGTTGGGAGTGGGAAAGGCAGTGGACTATTCAGCCCCTCGGAACTGACCCGCGCTGAGTTCAAAACAACTAGCCACATCACAGGAAAACCGTAAGCTCATTGGTCAGTAAGAAACTTGTTGAGAATGTCTTCAAGTTGCTGCAAATTAGAAAAGTGCGTTATTTTTAAAGTAGCAATGATGCTTGGATTAAAATGAGAAACACCAGGAGTAAGAAAAAGCCAGCGCCAGTATTACAAAGTAGCATAAGTAACCCAAATAAAATGAAGTTAATGTAAGGGAATAAAGTTAAGATATGAAAGGGGCAGCTCGGTCAAGTGGAATGCATTCTAATATGTAAGAGCTCATGGATGCTGCCGGTTTCCTAGAAGACCACATGTAGGAACTGCAACCAGCTGCAGAAACTTGAGCTCTGGGTTTAAGAGCTCAAGCCGTGGCTGGAGTCACTGTGGTGCAACCGTGAAGCTGAGAATTTCATGGATAGCATGTGGTCACTGCACAGCTTAGGAGCCCAGAGGCAGAGAGGGAAAGGGTGACCATCAGGCAGTCCGAGAGAACCATGCAGGTAGTGCAGGCATCCCTCAGGGTCATGGTAACAAATCATTTTTCTGTTTCAGAAGCTGGTGAGGGTGCTGGTTCCTAAGTGAAGTGCAGCTAGAGCCAGGTTTGTGGCCCCATGAGCAACTTGGCTCTACAGAAGGGGAGGAAGAAGAAAGGAAGAGCAATAGTGATAGGAGATTTGTTAGGGGAATATTTAGGCATTTCTGTGGCAGTAGATGTGACTCCAGCTTGTTGTTTTGAATCCCAGGTACCAGAGTAAAGAATGTAATTGAGCGGCTACAGGACATTCTTCTGGGAGAGGGTGAACAGACAGAGGTCGTGGTCCACATTGGTACCAATGACTTTGATGTGGTTCTGCAATCAGAATTTAGGGAGCTTGGGAGAAAATTCGTAAGCAAATGTAGTAATCTCTGGATTACTGCCAGTGCCATGTGCAAGGAAGGATGTGAACGCATTGGAGAGAGTGCAGAATAGATTTATGAGAATGGTTCCAGGGATGATAAACTTCAGTTATGAGGATAGATTGGAGAGGTTAGGACTGTTCTCTTTGGAAAGAAGAAGGCTGAGAGTTGATTTGATCGAGAGGGGACTGGACAGAGTAGGTAGGGAGAAACTATTCCTGCTCGTAAAAGGATTGAAAATAAGAGGACACAGATTTCCTACAGTATAAGAAGTCTCACAACACCAGGTTAAAGTCCAACAGGTTTATTTGGAATCACGAGCTGCTCTTTCATCAGATGAGTGATGAATTCCTACAATTCATAACAATGACTACAATTCAAAAGTACATCCTGATGTCATGGAAGTTGTTATTTTAATGCAAGTTTTTACAAAAGGAAGTAAATAGGAATACAAAAAAATAAGTTTTATTTTAATAATGTCTCTTACTGATGAGTGCAGTTCTCATTTGTGTACAAAGAATTCTAGTAGCTTTTGGAGAATCCTTTTTCCTATGCCAGTGAAGCCTGCACTTACTCATTGATTCAATGTTCAGAGCCTAATATGAATTCAATTACTTAAAAAAAAATTCTGTGAGAAGGACTGAAAAATGTGCAAGATGCTTTTGGCGCTATTTTCCCACCTTGCTGCGGCCGGTGATCAGCGTGGCGAGCTGGGAAGATAGCGCGCGAAGATAAATACCTGATTTGCGGTTTGCAATCTTCCCAGCCTCTTTCTAATGGCGCAAACTGCCATTGAAAGTTGTATTTAAATATCCATAGCCCATTCAAACCCCGCGCATGGAATCTTCCTGATTTCAGGTGCAGGACCATAATGGTGCGAATTGGTACAGGTCTTCACTAGCGCAGATGTTGCGCGATGGTCATGCCAGGGTCATGCCCACTGGCTGGTGGGGGACATGGTCAGGTGGTGCCCACCTGACACCCTAACAGAGCACTCTGGCAATGGCCACAAGGCACTGCAAGTGTGTCGGGAGCAGTGCTGGGGGAGGATGGGGCCTGGGTGGGGCCATGATGGGGGTGGCGATGCAGGGGAGTCATATAGGGGTAGATCATAGAGGGGGTCATGATGGGGTGGCATGTCAGGGGCACCCCTCGGGCGGCCTGATGCCCCGATTAGTGTGGCATGTGTTGTTGGGAGTGGGGGTGACAACGTTCCTGATGTTTGTGGGGTAAGAATCATAGAATCCCTACAGGACAGAAAGAGGCCATTCGGCCCATCGAGTCTGCACCGACCCAGGCCCTACCCCCATATTCCTACATATTTACCCACTAATCCTTCTAACCTACGCATCTCAGGACACTAAGGGCAATTTTAGCATGGCCAATCAACCTAACCCGCACATCTTTGGACTGTGGGAGGAAACCGGAGCACCCGGAGGAAACCCACGCAGACACGAGGAGAATGTGCAAACTCCACACAGACTGTGACCCAAGCCGGGAATCGAACCCAGGTCCCTGGAGCTGTGAAGCAGCAGTGCTAACCACTGTGCTACCGTGCCGCCCACAGCAGGGAGGGAGGAGGTCTTCCAGTGAAATGTGAGATTGGGGGCACGCAACTCACCACTCTCCAAAAAGTGACTGAGTGCGGGATGATTGCAGTGCAGAGCGCACCTGAGAGACCAGTGCGGATCACTCCATTATTCTCGCCATTATGACACTTAAAATCTTTGGGGGAAGATCTGCGCTTTCATCAAGTGTGTGCATTCCTGTTAACCAATACCTTAATTTTAATTCTCTTCTTCCTTGCCCCGAGTTAAACTCCAACTCAGTTCAATGAAAATTTTCCTAAGGAGATTTATAGGTGTCAGTTTGGTTCATTTAATTCCAGTCACATCTTTAGTCAGAAGGTTATGGCTTCAAATTGCATCCTGAATTGTGAACACATATTGGATTCAGAGCTATTGACCATAAGACCATAAGACCATAAGACATAGGAGCGGAAGTAAGGCCATTTGGCCCATCGAGTCCACTCCACCATTCAATCATGGTTGATTTCAACTCCATTTACCCGCTCTCTCCCCATAGCCCTTAATTCCTCGAGAAATCAAGAATTTATCAATTTCTGTCTTGAAGACGCTCAACGTCTCGGCCTCCACAGCCCTCTGTGGCAATGAATTCCACAGACCCACCACTCTCTGGCTGAAGAAATTTCTCCTCATCTCTGTTCTAAAGTGACTCCCTTTTATTCTAAGGCTGTGCCCCCGCGTCCTAGTCTCCCCTGTTAATGGAAACAACTTCCCTACGTCCATCCTATCTAAGCCGTTCATTATCTTGTAAGTTTCTATCAGATCTCCCCTCAACCTCCTAAACTCCAATGAATATAATCCCACGATCCTCAGACGTTCATCGTATGTCAGGCCTACCATTCCTGGGATCATCCGTGTGAATCTCCGCTGGACCCGCTCCAGTGCCAGTATGTCCTTCCTGAGGTGTGGGGCCCAAAATTGCTCACAGTACTCCAAATGGGGCCTAACCAGTGCTTTATAAAGCCTCAGAAGTACATCCCTGCTTTTGTATTCCAAGCCTCTTGAGATAAATGACAACATTACATTTGCTTTCCTAATTACGGACTCAACCTGCAAGTTTACCTTTAGAGAATCCTGGACTAGGACTCCCAAGTCCCTTTGCACTTTAGCATTATGAATTTTGTCACCGTTTAGAAAATAGTCCATGCCTCTATTCTTTTTTCCAAAGTGTACGACCTCGCACTTGCCCACGTTGAATTTCATCAGCCACTTCTTGGACCACTCTCCTAAACTGTCTAAATCTTTCTGCAGCCTCCCCACCTCCTCAATACTACCTGCCCCTCCACCTATCTTTGTATCATCGGCAAACTTGGCCAGAATGCTCCCAGTCCCGTCATCTAGATCGTTAATATATAAAGAGAACAGCTGTGGCCCCAACACTGAACCCTGCGGGACACCACTTGTCACCGGTTGCCATTCTGAGAAAGAACCTTTTATCCCAACTCTCTGCCTTCTGTCTGACAGCCAATCGTCAATCCATGTTAGTACCTTGCCCCGAATACCATGGGCCCTTATTTTACTCAGCAGTCTCCCGTGAGGCACCTTGTCAAAGGCCTTTTGGAAGTCAAGATAGATAACATCCATTGGCTCTCCTTGGTCTAACCTATTTGTTATCTCTTCAAAGAACTCTAACAGGTTTGTCAGGCACGACCTCCCCTTACTAAATCCATGCTGACTTGTCTTAATCCGACCCTGCACTTCCAAGAATTTAGAAATCTCATCCTTAACGATGGATTCTAGAATTTTGCCAACAACTGAGGTTAGGCTAATTGGCCTATAATTTTCCATCTTTTTTCTTGTTCCCTTCTTGAACAGTGGGGTTACAACAGCGATTTTCCAATCCTCTGGGACTTTCCCTGACTCCAGTGACTTTTGAAAGATCATAACTAACGCCTCCACTATTTCTTCAGCTATCTCCTTTAGAACTCTAGGATGTAGCCCATCTGGGCCCGGAGATTTATCAATTTTCAGACCTTTTAGTTTCTCTAGCACTTTCTCCTTTGTGATGGCAACCATATTCAACTCTGCCCCCTGACTTTCCTGAATTGTTGGGATATTACTCATGTCTTCTACTGTGAAGACTGACGCAAAGTACTTATTAAGTTCCTCAGCTATTTCCTTGTCTCCCATCACTAGATTACCAGCGTCATTTTGGAGCGGCCCAATGTCTACTTTTGCCTCCCGTTTGTTTTTAATGTATTTAAAGAAACTTTTACTATCATTCCTAATGTTACTGGCTAGCCTACCTTCATATTTGATCCTCTCCTTCCTTATTTCTCTCTTTGTTATCCTCTGTTTGTTTTTATAGCCTTCCCAATCTTCTGACTTCCCACTACTCTTTGCCACATTATAGGCTCTCTCTTTTGCCTTGATGCATTCCCTGACTTCCTTTGATGCACTACCAAAGGAGTGCTGCGTGGTTAGAGATCGATCCTCCAGGTGAGATATAATATCGACACCTACCTGATCAGGTGCATGTAGACACACAGAATTCCTACAGTGCAGAAGGAGGCCATTCAGCTATCAAGTCAGAACCGACTCTCCAACAAGGCATCTTACTCAGGCCCACATCCTGCCCTATCCCCGTAACCCCATGCATTTACCATGAATAATCCATCTAACCTACACATCTTGGGACACTAAGGGACAATTTAGCATGGCCAATCCACCTGGCCCACACATCTTTGGACTGGGAGGAAACCAGAGCACCCGGAAGAAACCCACACAGACATGGGGAGGATGTGCAAACTCCACACAGACAGTCATCCAAGGCTGGAATCGACCCCAGGGTCCCTGCTGCTGCAAGGCAGCAGTGTTAACCACTGTGCCTCCATGCCATTATCTGCAAAGGAACAGGAATCTGTGTCCTGCGCAACCACCTGCCTTAGCCACACCACCAAATTAAAACAGAATCGCTGGTCATTTGCCTCATTTGCTATTTGTGGGGCCGTGCTGTATAAAACATTGCCTGCTGTGAGTGCCTGTAAAGTAACTGTGCGTGTAATTTATTGGTTCAGAGGAGTTTACTGAGATCTTGACGATGTGATAAAATGTTAATAAATTCCTGCGTTTTTTAAACGAGTAGAAACATTTATTATGGGGAACCAGAATCTAGAACACATGAAATGTTAATCATGTAGAAGCCTTCCACTCTACAGAAAGCTTGCTCCATCTGCTGCAGTGCTGAAGCCTTTGTTTCCATATTTTTTATTGAACTGCCAATAGATTTGGAGATAAAATAACAAATTATTAATCAGTTTTAAGATGTGTTAAAAAGCATGCAGGCTTTAAAAATAGTGGCATAAGTGGAAAAGCAAGGAGGTTAGGCTAAAACTTTATAAACACTTAATAGGCCAGAGGTAGAGTATTGTGGCTAATTCTGGACACCACACTTTAGGAAGAATGTCAAAACTTTGGAGACAGCGATTTACTAGAATCATACCAAGGATGAAGGACTTCAGGTTTTTGTTTATTTGTTCATGGAATGTGGGGATCTTTGGCAAGACAGTGGCTGTCCATGGCTTGGCTGTCTTGGTACTGGACTACAGAGGGAATGGTGATGCTAACTGGAGATATCTGCAGCCTGTAGATTGGAGAGATGTAATGAAGGGGGAGGGTGTGTAAACTTCTCTTGGGGCGGTTTACCTCGTTAGGTGACCGTGCACACAGCCTCTAGATAGGGTGCAGAGAGGTCCAAATGGGGCATGGGCATTTCAGACGTGATGGGCTCGGGAGGAGGGTAAAAACATTCATCACAACAACAATGGTACCCAGGGGGAGGCTGTAGAACAACAAGAGGAAGCTCGACCTACACATCATGAGTTTCATGGCACATGGAGAGAGGGTGTGTCAAATTCTGTCTGGAGATAAAAATGAAGAACCACCATATTGCTGTACTCCAGTACTGGCTCTGGCTCAGAACAAAAGTAAGAGTTTTAACAACACCAGGTATTGTTAAAACTCTTACTGTATTTACCCCAGTCCAACGCTGGCATCTCCACATCATCAGAACAAAAGTAACAGTGATTCTGATTGCTGGGGAGTCTTAAGTCTGTGTGGGAGGATCGCACTGCTGGGCTGAGAGGCTCCTGCTGGGGGTGCCCTCTCACTCGGTGCCGCAAGAGTGAACAGGAGTCAGCTTAGTTGGAAAGGAGGAAGATCTCCTTGGGAAGAAAGCCACTGAGTGCCAGTGTTTTCATTCACACTGTTAAAACTGTCAGAACTCGGTGCTTTCGCATCACACTGGCTGCATCTCAAGAGTAATATCTAGGAATGTAGACTTTAAAGCATAGTAACTTCATTGCAGTATTAACGTAAGCCTTACTTGTGACTAATAAATAAACTTCAAAACATGGCATTCTATCGATCAAGGCCAGTCAATTGATTGGTCATTAGCATGCCATATCTGAGATTGGAGTACAGACACTCATCTCATTTACACCTTATCGTTCCACATGGGACTCATGCCACATTTCTGGGATACCAACTTGGCCACCTCATTGTGCGTGTTGGCGTCTCAGAGATAAGGCTGCATCAGCCAATGTGCAAATGAGGCAGGAAAAGCTGTGCACCTTAAATTTTCCATTGGCTTCATATTCAGAGCTTTATTTTCTCGAGCTTTTATCATTCTTGTCTTCAATGTTTCACTTCAGAGAGAAGGCAAAAGGAAAAATAGACGCAGGGCTCACTGCGGCCTTTGTCAGAGTCCTAATGTAATGGAAGAGATGAAGGAGGGAGAGGCATTGTTGAGTGCAACTCCAGCAGGAGACATCACTGAGGGACATAATCAAGGAGAGCCAGAGCGTGAGCATGAGCAGGAGGAGAGAGCCAGACAATGAGGTGACTCACCAGACCTAGGGTTTATCGTAGAAGAGTCTCCTATTTACAAATGAGAGACAGTGACAGACATGTCTGCAATTGTCCTGAGATCTGGTACATCACATATGTCACATCTTCGGGAAGAGTTAATGACATGGTGTTGGAGACTAAAGCAGTGATCCCTTGCCAGAGGGCTAATTGGAGAATGATGAGAGCTCATCAGAAGATTGGAAGCTCAGGAGGCTTGCTGAGGGGTCAGTATGAGGAAGGGTGACGTGGGAGATGTGCCCATGATACTTTAATTGCTGACAGGTTTCAGGAAGAGTAAAGTTAAGTGAGGGCATAAAGCCTCATCTGTCCTAGCCCTCATTGCCATTCACTTTCATCTCGGGGATGTCCAACCACTTGCAGCAAGAACGAGTCCTGTATTCACATTTCTGGGCTCGTAAATGACCAGCTATAATCTCTGCTTTGGTCTGTGGTGCCATGTGAATGCACTCACTGGGAAATGAGAGTCCCTGAGGAACAAGAGCAATGTGAGAGAAGACTTGACGCTTTTGCTGCATTCTCATGATGAAAATACTGCTGAGATGAGTACGCACCGAGGGAATTCCTCCCGTGTGTGACTTACCTGCTGCCACTACCACTGAGGAGACACAAATGCCAGCAGAATATTAATGCTGATAATTCTCCCTCACTTAATGGTGTTCCACATGGAAGAAGGGTTAAAAATGCTTACATCACACACTTCAATTAAAGATTTAAACACAATTTCCTTGAATTCACACAATCGTGCCGAGAGTAGTTCAACTGATGTTGACATGACATGAATGTTAATCTCTCAGTGGGAGAATATCACCAAATGGGAGGATGGTTAAACCTCGGCAGAAGAGGATTCCTATGTACAAAACCAAAACATTCACACAACCATCAAATGTATTCACAAAAGAATGTGAATGGATTCCTCCATTGTTCACTCTAATCTGCTGAGTGATTTCAATCTCTGCCTGATGGTCCACCAGCTATTGCTGCATCTCCAGCTGAGTTGGCAGCCACTCCTAGAGGCTCATCATCTAACTCGGACTGAGTGGCTGGCTGGTCTCCACCAGCTGTCTGAATGCGGAGACCTGGACTGTCCCTGCTTCCAACTGCTGTGGGGACATACCAGTGAGGTGTTCGCCAGAAAGTGAGCCTGAGCCTAATCTAGAGCAGTGCCCCACCGAGAGGCGTTTGTCTCTGCGCTGGTGGAGGGTGCATATGAACACTGTGACAGTTCTTCCAGAGCTCCCTCTTTGGCCGTGGCCTGGGGGCTCAGACTGTTGTTTGGCTGCCTGTAGGCCTTAATGTGCCTCAAAAATAGAGAAAAGAGTTTCAGTTGATGAACGTGAGCAATATAAGACTGCATGACTCAGAGGTTGTCAAAGTTTGATGAAGTGATGGAGCTGTGATCTGTACTTGTTGCCGGGAGAGGCCAATCTCCTTCCTCACAGGAACAATCACTCTCCTCCCCAGCCAGCTCAGCTGCAACCTCCTCAAACTCAGTGATGGCAATGGTGTCGGCCGTCCCTCCCATGTTCTGTGACCTTTCACACCTGTTGTGTGCTTCCATAGAATTCCTACAGTGCAGAAGGAGGCCATTTGGGCCATCGAGTCTACACCGACCACAGTTCCACCCAGGCCTTATCCCCATAACCCCACGTATTTACCCTAGCTAGTCCCCCTGACACTAAGGAGCAATTTAACACGGCCAGTCTACCTAACCCGCACATCTTTGGACTGTGGGAGGAAACCGGAACACCCGGAAGAAACCCATGCAGACACAGGGAGAACGTGCAAACTCCGCACAGACAGTGACCCAAGCCGGGAATCAAACCCGGGTCCCTGATGCTGTGAGGCAGCAGTGCTAACCGCCGTGCCGCCCAATACTGTGCTTTAAAGAAATGCGTCATGTTCTTGTGCAGGATCTGTTGTCGCAGTTCTATGACTCAGAGCTGTTCTGTCTACAGTCAGCATCCTGTATTACTGCAGCAGCTTAATTGCTTCCAGTTGGTAGAATGTTTGTTTTAATCTGAACTAATGCTATTCCTCTGTTTTGAGTGTTATCCTCTGGGATTTTGCAGAGTAGGGCTTCATTAGGTTGATAGTTAAAGTTCTATGACTGGGTGAATATTCAAGCTTTGGTGCTGCTTTTGAGTTGAGAGAGAGGAGTAACTCTCTCTTCCTCTCTTTGGAGACTGGGAGTTTCCAGAGACTAGGTTTACTTTTCTGGCCTTAGGTAACTATGTGGCGTTTGCACGTTCTCCACCAGTGGGGATACTGTCAGTGAAGATACACTGACTGTTCCCGACCAGTGGGGGCGCACTGACTGTTCCCTACCAGTGGGGGCGCACTGACCGTTCTCTACCAGTGGAGGCGCACTGACTGTTCCCTACCAGTGGGGGCGCACTGACCGTTCTCTACCAGCAGGGCACACTGACCGTTCTCTACCAGCGGGGGCACACTGACAGTTCCCTTTCAGTGGGGGCACACTGACTGTTCCCGACCAGTGGGGGCGCACTGACTGTTCCCTACCAGTGGGGGCGCACTGACCGTTCTCTACCAGCAGGGCACACTGACAGTTCCCTTTCAGTGGGGGCGCACTGACTGTTCCCTACAGCGGGGGCACACTGACCGTTCTCTACCAGCGGGGGCGCACTGACTGTTCCCTACAGCGGGGGCGCACTGACTGTTCCCTCCCAGTGGGGGCGCACTGACTGTTCCCTCCCAGTGGGGGCGCACTGACTGTTCCCTACAGCGGGGGCACACTGACCGTTCTCTACCAGCGGGGGCGCACTGACTGTTCCCTACAGCGGGGGCGCACTGACTGTTCCCTCCCAGTGGGGGCGCACTGACTGTTCCCTCCCAGTGGGGGCGCACTGACTGTTCCCTCCCAGTGGGGGCGCACTGACTGTTCCCTCCCAGTGGGGCGCACTGACTGTTCCCTCCCAGTGGGGGCGCACTGACTGTTCCCTCCCAGTGGGGGCGCACTGACTGTTCCCGACCAGTGGGGGCGCACTGAATGTTCTCTCCCAGTGGGGGTATGTATGTAGGGTGGCACAGTGGTTAGCACTGCTGCCTCAGTGCCAGGGACGCGGGTTCGATTCCCGGCTTGGGTCACTGTGCGCACACAGTTTGCACATTCTCCCTATGTCTGCGTGGGTTTGCTCCGGGATCCCCACAGTCTGAAAGACGTGCTGACCATGCTAAATTCTCCCTCAGTGTACCTGAACAGGCGTCGGAATGTGGCGACGAGGGGATTTTCACAGTAACTTCATTGCAGTATTAATTCAAGCCTTCTTGTGACACTTAATAAATGAACTTTAAACTTTAAAACTTTAAACTTTTAAAACTAGCTTTACTCAACCTGTAGGGATACACAGACTGTACTCGACCTGTTGGGATGCACTAACGCAGGATGGATTTGCTCTGCCTCATGGCTGGTACCTCCCCTCCTGATGCAGAGTATTCTCTGCTCCATTTCATTGCTTTGTTGGGAACTAGCAGTGCAAGTCATAGAGGGAAGGTTCGAAAATAGAACTACCATTCAAAATTTGAGTCCCTCCAAGTAACATTGCAAATGCTAGTCCTTATTCTCAAATGTTAATTACATCCATTCAGTTTTAAAATTGGATTTTTCGTTAGCTGCCTAAAAAAAAAACAGGGTCTTGTTTTCACCGAGACAGGTTTGGAACTTTGAACATTTTTGTGGTTTTGTGCAGGTATGTGGATTCTTTACAATCTGCTCACTGCCCCAGCACTATCCCCACCACCATTTAAAAAGGAATTGTGTAAGTGTTTAAAGAGGGTGAATAAAACAGGGTGCAGGGAAGACTGTACTTTACCAGTGGGGATACACTGTTTTGTGAGTAAAGTATCTAGAAGACCCAATTAGACAACTGGAGTCAGGAGCTGGCACAGGCACACAATGCTTTCAGTGCTGTGAATTTTACAATTCATGAAAAGCTGTATCAAAAGGGTAAGCCGTTTCTTGTTTACCTGTGATTATTAAAAACCATATATGGTGGAGAAAACATCATGATGTGGAGATGCCGGCGTTGGACTGGGGTAAACGCAGTAAGAAGTCTCACAACACCAGGTTAAAGTTCAGCAGGTTTATTTGGTAGCTGCTCCTTGAGCAGCGCTCCGAAAGCTAGTGGCTTTTGCTACCAAATAAACCCGTTGGACTTTAACCTGGTGTTGTGAGACTTCTTACGGAGAAAATATCTGCACTGTGTATCTCTGGCTAATGTAGAAATTGCACAAAATATTAAAGTTGCTTCTACATCTGTTTTTAATGCAAATTTTACCTTGAGTTCACTTAGGCAGCACAGAGGATTAGAGCAGTTTATATTCTAATTTGTGCTCATTATATGACTGGTCAAAGCCAGGCTTTTCTCCTGGTTCACTGATGTTGCTGAACCCACTGGGTTAGATTTTCCATGTGGCTTGTGCTGTGGCGAGGTTTGGCTGCCCAAGAGTAACTGGTATTCCAGGCTGGGGCCAATGTTGTGTTCCTGGATGGAAGGTGCGGAGAGGACATTGCTGTGATAGCTGGCTGCCACTAGTGGAGTCTGGAAAAATAACTGAAAGCAAACTGAAATCTCCCTGCTTTCCCAGTGCAACTGATCAGTAGGCAAGGTGACTCTTTAATATTTCCGTTTTCTCTTTAATATTCACAGAGAAAAACATCAATGATTCCAGCACTCGACATTCTTGTGATGTGCAATGGAAAATAAATATTACTTCATTGTGTAATTTGCTTTTTATTATGGCATGTTTGACACTGCTTTGGCAACAATATACTTAAGTGGATATACATATTCAAATGGAAAAAATGTAAGGTTGAGGGTAAAATGTGGGAGGGTTGGACTGCCGGGGGGGTAGCTCTTTCAGAGCAAACATAGACACACTGGGTCAAATGTCCAACTACTGAACAATTCTATGTCGTGGTCGCTGATGAGTGGCCTGTATGACTGCCAGCTGATTTTGTTCCATGGCTAGAGTTGCAGTCTAAGTTGTATTTAACCCTTGCAGTGTGACAATGATAACATCCATCTACACAGCCTGAATTAACAGAGACATGTTTCTGACAAATATGAGGAACGCCTATTTGAATACTTTTCAGTCCACGTGGTAGCCTTGGTTAGCCATCTGTTGTCAACATTGAAATGGTCAGTAGTTACAGGACAGAATGGTGAGCAGATTTTGTGTTAGTTCCTCTATCGTTGAACAAAGTCCACATCACTGGATTACTAACTGAAGTTTTAATTTCCTCCATTGGGAAGTGGTTCTTGCTCTCTGGAACACAATAAAAACAATTAATGAGCAGCAGCAGAACTTTTGAGGGAGAAAGGTTTCTGCTGGGGTCTTCCTGTCCTGCCGATGGTGCACTCCCATCACAGGCTTCCCAGCAGCGTGGGATGGATTAATTGACAGTGGCAGGAGCAGAAGATCCCACTGTCGGTCAAATGCAGCCCGCCTCCCACTGCCTAGAAACACGCCTGGGGAGGGGAGACGGGCAGAGAATCCCGTCCAGAATGTCGCACCTTTTTTTGAGCGGGATGGAATATGGAATAATACAGAAAGTAAAAATGCTGATCATTTAAATTTAATTTCTGGTTTACCACCAATTTTAACAAACTCAATTTCTACAACTCTTTTCTCCCTGACCTCGGAATGTCACAAAGTGCTTCACAGCTAATTAATTACTTTGGAAGTGTGGAAGCCTTGTGACACAGTGTCAACGCCCTTACTGCTGGACCAGAATCTCCAGGTGTGAGTCCAATGCCAGGACTTGTTGACCATGGAAGGAGCTCTGTATTGGAATGTCAATCTAGATTAAATGCTCAAATTTATGGAATGGAATGGAATTGATCCAGAATCAAGTGAGTTCTCCATAATCTAAGGCTGATACCTGGAAGACACCACTCTGTATCTGCCGAGGCGTTAAACAACAGCAGAAAGCACCCGGACTGAGATGCATTGTGACCATAGAACCATAGAACCATAGAAAATTACAGCTCAGAAACAGGCCTTTTGGCCCTTCTTGTCTGTGCCGAACCATTTTTTGCCTAGTCCCACTGACCTGCACTTGGACCATATCCCTCCACACCCCTCTCATCCATGAACCCGTCCAAGTTTTTCTTAAATGTTAAAAGTTCATTGTGTAATTTATCCGGCAGCTCATTCCACACTCCCACCACTCTCTGCGTGAAGAAGCCCCCCCTAATATTCCCTTTAAACTTTTCTCCTTTCACCCTTAACCCATGCCCTCTGGTTTTTTTCTCCCCTAGCCTCAGTGGAAAAAGCCTGCTTGCATTCACTCTATCTATACCCATCAAAATCTTATACACCTCTATCAAATCTCCCCTCAATCTTCTACGCTCCAGGGAATAAAGTCCCAACCTATTCAATCTCTCACGGGTGAAGGCAAACGGCCAGTTTCCAACCAGCTGCCAACCTGACCGGGAGTTGGCTTATGCTGGACCTCAACCATGGAAATAAATTGAAAGTCTCAATCTGAACTTGTATTAGAGTCATAGAATCCTACAGTGTAGAAGCAGACCATTCGGTCCATTGAGTCTGTACCGACTCTCCAGCGGAGCATCTCACTCAGACCCCATCCCCGTAACTCCACGTATTTACCTCACTAGTCCCCCCTAACCTACACATCTTTGGACACTTAGAGACAATTTAGCATGGCCAGTCCACCTAACATGCACATCTTTGGACTGTGGGAGGAAACCGGAGTATCCAGAGGAAATCCACTCAGACAAGGGGAGAATGTGCAAACTCCACAGTTACCGAAAGCTGGAATTGAACCCAGGTCCCTGAGAGGCAGCAGTGCCAACCACTCTGCTAATGTGCTGCCCCCAACTAATTCTATGGGTGACAGATGGTTGTGGAGGATGCTTAATTAGAAGCTGCTACCAGTTTTAGCAATGATTTTTTCAGGAATTTTGACTGTGTCCTGATGACTGGTGATCCTATTTTATCAAATTGATTCCAATTGCTGTTTTGAAATCCATTCACAGCTGAAGAGAAACTCAATTCCATTGTTTTTATGGGGTTGGAGAAGAGTGGAATGTCTCCTCCAATTCCCGAACACAGAATTGGCCAGGCTGTGATTACCAGGCAACCTCCACCCTGCTGCCTGTGTAGTTTATCCTTATGTTAGTGACGGGCAAACTGTGGATCTGTTCAAGGTTGTGGTGGGACTGAGGGAAAACGTGAGATGCTGCTTTTTATTTGTCAAAGGTGGTGAGGATTATGGAAACAGGCAGGTAGATGGAGTTAAGATACAGAACAATAATCTAACTAAATTGTGGAATGAGGGGGTGAATGGCCTTGTTTTGATTCTATGTTCCTGCTCTTATCAGCTGGATTACCTGTAACCAACAGCGATGCAGATCCATTCATTATTACTAATAGAGTCATAGAGTCATCGAGGTTTATAGCATGGAAACAGGCCCTTCAGCCCAACTTGTCCATGCTGCTCTTTTTTTTTAAACCCCTAAGCGAATCCCAATTGCCCGCATTTGGCCCATATCCCTCTATACCCATTGTACCCCTGTAACTATCTAAATGCTTTTTATAAGACAAAATTGTACCCGCCTCTACTACTACCTCTGGCAGCTTGTTCCAGACACTCATCATCCTCTGTGTAAAATAATTGCCACTCTGGGCACTTTTGTATCTCTCCCCTCTCACCTTAAACCTATGCCCTCTAGTTTTAGACTCCCCTATCTTTGGGAAAAGATATTGACTATCTAGCTGATCTATGCCTCATTATTTTACAGACCTCTATAAGATCACCCCTCAGCCTCCTACGCTCCAGAGGAAAAACGTCCCAGTCTATCCAGCCTCTCCTTATAACTCAATCCATCAAGTCCCGGTCGCATCCTAGTAAATCTTTTCTGCACTCTTTCTAGTTTAATAATATCTTTTCTATAATAGGATGACCAGAATTGCACACAGTATTCCAAGTGTGGCCGTACCAATGTCTTGTAGACCTTCAACAAGACATTCCAACTCCTGTATTCTATGTTCCGACCGATGAAACCAAGCATGCCGAATGTCTTCTTCACCACTCTGTCCACCTGTGACTCCACTTTCAAGCTATGAGCTATGAACATGTACCCCTAGATCTCTTTGTTCTGTAACTCTCCTCAACGCCTACCATTAACTGAGTAAGCCCTGCCCTGGTTCAATCTACCAAAATACATCACCTCACATTTGTCTAAATTAAACTCCATTTGCCATTCGTCAGCCCATTGGCCCAATTGATCAAGATCCCGTTGCAATTGGAGATAACTTTCTTCACTGTCCACTATGCCACCAATCTTAGTGTCATTAATATTTCTGGACATTAATTTATCATTACAGGATGGGAAGTTTCACTTCATTACATATTGCTAACATGTTTGTTCTGTTGACTGATAACTTCAGCGATTTGAAATACGATGGCCCCAATATCTAACCAATAATGTTCCTTTTACTGCAGCATTTAATGTGTGCTGGCCTGTGGTGCTTGGTCGAAGGGGATCAACCGTGCAAAACCAAATTGGATCCTCCGCTGGACGGTACAGAGTGTGGTGTTGACAAAGTAAGTGAGAGATGTGTAAAAGTCCACTAGGTTCACACTGAAATGGGTTTATTACTGTGTATTGATATGCTGCAGTCACAGAGTCACTTAACCCAGATCCTGCTACACCATTCCACAAAACTTGGCAGGACGGTATTTCTCCAAACCATGTACTGTTTCAAATGATTATTCTTCGAGTGCCTGTCCTTCCCAAAACATTTTATGGGTATTGAGGGAAGCCCCTTCTACTGCGCTGGCCGGGGCAGGGCGGGTAGTGGGGGGTGTTATTTGGGGTATTGGGGCATGTTCATCACACTGAGACCATATCCTTGGGTACATTCTATAGTCAAATGAATCCAGCAGTCCATTGGAGCTAATTAAAAAGTAAAACTACCAGCAGTAAATAGTCAATTGGTTCACTTGCTGTTGCAGAAATCATCACTTACTTTAAGAAGTTGTAAGAATGGCTCATTTCTTGGCAATCTCTCCCCTGCCTGTGACATCCCAGCCACTCATCCATTAGGAATTGATTACACTCCTTGTTGTCACTGAATTGTTGGAGGATTAATGTTCGGGTTTCTGAAGAGTTTGTGTGGAAATTTGGCCGTAGCTCTAGCTGAGCGAAAGAGTGTCCAGTTCATTGCCTCAGCAACGTGCACCCCTCGCGGAAATGGAAACCCAAGGTGTGTCAAGCACGATTGCAACATTCATGAAAGAGAAGCAGCCGGAAGCTGTGAGGGGCAGGTTTCTGGGATGAACTCTGAGCTGAGGCCTGACATTGAGTTGAACTGCAGGGCTGAGGGGCAGAAAACTATTTACTTTTCATCTTGTGTGTCTGGTGGGCAGGGTTTTTCTCGTCTTCAGTTTAATTAGAGCTGTTTCTCTCAGGGGAAGGAACTATTTGTGATTCTGGAAGAGACAAGGAACAAGGAAATTGGAATAATTGTGAAAAGAGTGCCAGTGACAGAATAGAAAGAATGATTCGTGCTGAAAAACAGTTTTATAAAAAGTTAGAGTTTGGAGGCCAAAGGTCAGGCTGATGTAGAGCCACCAGCGACAGACACAGAGAGAGTAAACAAGAATGTCAGGGGCACAATGCTTGATTATAATCTCAGAGTCGTCTCCCCATGCCCCAGGGGCAAATCCACCTCCACTGAGCCCCACTTTAAACCTCAGCCCTGGTGAGATAAGACTCCCATCCATCTGCAGGAGGAAGTCTGGCTCCATAGCTACTGACCGATTGAAGACTGCCCTCTGGCTGCGTCACACAGGAATACTGTCAACTGCCAGTGCTGCTGATGGCATGAGGAGAACCAAATCTGTGGGGGTTGGGGTCTATAATTGGCTTTGGAAGCCCAGCAAGAGAGGCTACCCTTACTTTTACTGGTCAGCAATCCGCGGGGTTAAAGCTGCTGGGTTGCACATCATAGAAATCATAGAAATCATAGAAACCCTACAGTGCAGAAGGAGGCCATTCGGCCCATCGAGTCTGCACCGGCCACAATCCCACCCAGGCCCTACCCCCACATATTTACCCACTAACCTACGCATCTCAGGACTCTTGGGGGCAATTTTTAACCTGGCCAATCAACCTAACCCGCACATCTTTGGACTGTGGGAGGAAACCGGAGCACCCGGAGGAAACCCACGCAGACACGAGGAGAATGTGCAAACTCCACACAGACAGTGACCCAAGCCGGGAATCGAACCCGGGACCCTGGAGCTGTGAAGCAGCAGTGCTAAACACTGTGCTACCGTGCCGCCCATGGTGCCGCACATGGTGCACCAGCTCCTTCCACCCACCACCCATTATATCGAAAGGCTGGCGGGATAAGTCTCTTGAATGGACATTAATTGCCCACTGCAGGGCCTCAACTGGGCCATGGCTAGGTGGTCCACCCAAAGTCTCAGCTTGGAACGGTGCCCAGATCTGTGAATGGGCACTGCTGGGGGTGAAGTGACTGTTGAACTAACATAAAAAAATCATGATGCTCAGGTGTGAAGTAGCTCTGAGTGCAACTTATGCTTCTAAATACTGCAATCTTTTCACTATTTCATTTAATTATAGATGATTCTTTTATCCTGTGAAAACTCCAGGCAACAATCTCATTAATGACTTCCTCTGATAAAAGGTGACTAAATCAGTGAGGGTGACAAACAGAAGAGAGAAAGAGAGTGTTAGACAAAGAGGTAGATAGAAGAGGCAGCATAGTGACAGATTGGTTAGCATTGCTGCCTCACAGCACCAGGGACCCAGGTTCAATTTGGATGACTGTCCATGTAGAGTTTGCACATTCTCCCCGTGTCTGCGTGGGTTTCCTCCGGGTGCTCCGGTTTCCTCCCACATGCCAAAGATGTGTGGGTTAGATGGATTGACCATGCGAAATTCACCGAGTATGGAGATGGAAAAGAGTCTCAGGGTGAAACAGGAGCCCTTGTCGATCAGAAACTTCTAAAATTGTGGAGTTGCTTTAGTTATGTGGAGTTCCAATTCAAAGGCCAGCCTGATGTGGTATTACAATTCATTCCTGTTTTGTTATAACTTGATGTGGAGATGCCGGCGTTGGACTGGGGTAAACACAGTAAGAGTTTTAACAACACCAGGTTAAAGTCCAACAAGTTTATTTGGTAGCAAATGCCATTCGCTTTCGGAGCGCTGCTCCTTCGTCAGATGGAGTGGAAATCTGCTCTCAAACAGGGCACAGAGACACAAAATCAAGTTACAGAATACTGATTAGAATGCGAATCTCTACACCCAACCAGGTCTTAAAGACACAGACAATGTGAGTGGAGGGAGCATGAAGCACAGGTTAAAGAGATGTGTATTGTCTCCAGACAGGACAGCTAGTGAGATTCTGCAAGTCTTCTGCAACTTGTTATAACTTGGTCAGACCAGCAGATGGAGCATTTTACACCATTGGAGTATCCTGTCTTGACAGTAAAAATTACATGGTCTGTGTAGAACACAGCAGCTGGCAAGACTGCTTCTGTTCCTTTTCTGTGCTGAGGAAGGAAATATGGTTAAAGGACAGATTGGTAGGAATAAATTGGGAGTCAAATCTATCAAAAAAAACTGCACAGGGCAGCCAAGTAAATGTTGCTAATTGCTGTTAATGATGCTTTTAAGGGCGGCACGGTAGCACAGTGGTTAGCACTGCTGCTTCACAGCTCCAGGGTCCTGGGTTCGATTCCCGGCTCGGGTCACTGTCTGTGTGGAGTTTGCACATTCTCCTCGTGTCTGCGTGGGTTTCCTCCGGGTGCTCCGGTTTCCTCCCACAGTCCAAAGATGTGCGGGTTAGGTTGATTGGCCAGGTTAAAAATTGCCCCTTAGAGTCCTGAGATGCGTAGGTTAGAGGGATTAGTGGGTAAATATGCGGGGTAGGGCCTGGGTGGGATTGTGGTCGGTGCAGACTCGATGGGCCGAATGGCCTCCTTCTGCACTGTAGGGTTTCTATGATTTATTCTGCTTCTGTTGTTTTCAGTTTTAGTGTTCTATTTGACCCTGAGCAGAGTTTCCAACTCCGTACCCTCTCCATCAGCAACATTGCTAATTCCTTCCTCTGTAACATTTCCTCATGTCTGCTCCTGCCTCAGCTCAAATCCTGTTGAAACTTCCCAGGTGCAAAAGGTTTCGGCCGGGATTTTCCAGACCACCCCCAGACACACACACACACACAATGGGTTTTCCCAAGGCAGTGGCTATTGGCCACTGACAGGATTTTCTGGTCCTGCCAAACTCAATGGCAATTTGCATGGCTCACCAGCCCCAGCACTGGGGAACCTGCCGCAGGGGGTCATCTCTGGCAGGGCTGGATGATCCCACTGGTGAGAAAGGACCGGAAGGGTAGGGGCTTCTGACCCTGACACTGGCAGGCATCCTCGCAGGCGGGACGGGAAAATTTGGAGAGTTGTTGACTTTTAACGGCTTTCTACGTTTTCCTGTCCCGCCTGCGGTAATGCCCACCAGTATCACGGCCGGAAAGTCCCACTCTCTGAAAAGGGAAAAGGATGAAAAATGTCAAATTTGAATCAATGAAAGAGGAAGATATTAAACTGGGAGCCTGAAGAGGGTGTTGAACAATGGTGTGAATGATTTATAAAGAGTTGAATCTTAGAATTACTCCCAGTACTATCTCTGGTCTCTATAAGAACAGTACAGTACCAGAGGTAAATGTGGCTGCAGATATGGTTCAGAAGGAAAGGTTTCAATCAGCCAAGCTCAAGAGCGTACTACCAATTTACCATCAACACGTCTCCTGTTCCACCAGAGCCCAAATATCCTAGACCACTGCTGCACAAATATCAAACATGCCGACCGCTCTATTTCCGCTCACACTTTGGCAAATCAGACCACAAGGCTGTGCTCCTGCTCCCGGCTTACAAGCAAAAACTGAAACGGGAGAATCCATCAAAGAAAGTCGAGTAATGTTGGTCTGAGGAATCGGATGATCTCTTACGGGACTGCTTAGAGTTAGTGGACTAATCAGTATTTTAAAACTCTGCGGCCAGCCTGAACGAGTACGCCACTACAGTAACTGACTTCATCAGTAAGTGTGTACAAGACAGTGTGCCAAAGAGGCAAATCCGCATGATTCCCAACCGGAAACCATGGGTGAACAGGGATATCCACTGCTTGCTGGAGTCTAGGTCTGAGGTGTTCAAGTCAGACGACCCTGACCTATACATGAAAGCCTGATATGATCTAAGGAAATCCATCAAAGATTCAAAAGACAGAGTACCGGACCAAGCTCCCAGGCTAGCCACACTGACCCCCGCCGACTATGGCAGGTCTGCAAGACATAACAGGCTACAAGATGAAGGCATATAAAACCGCTGGCTCCAAAGCACCCCTCCCTGATGACTTCCATGCATTCTATGCCCGTTTTGAGCAAGAGGTCAGCGAGAGCACGCCCTCCACCCTGGAAGCCTCAGATGATCTGTATCTGAGGTCACCGTTGCAGATGTCAGAGCAGCTTTCTCGAAGGCCAACCCACGGAAAGCGACTGGCCCAGATGGGGTACCCGGACAAGCACTCAGATCCTGTGCAGATCAGCTGGCGGGGGTATTCGCAGACATCTACAATCTCAGGTCTCTATCTGCTTCAAGAAGATGACCATCATCCAAGTACCAAAGAAAAGCCAAGCAGCGTGCCTTAATGACTATCGTCTGGTGGCTCTGACATCCATCATTATGAAGTGCTTCAAAAGGTTAGTCATGGCATGAGTCAATTCCAGCCTCCTGGATTCGCCTACCACTGGAACAGGTCCACAGCAGACGCCATCTCCCTGGCCCTGCACTCAACCCTGGAATACCTGGATAACAAAGACACCTATGTCAGATTCCTATTTATTGATTACAGCTCAGCCTTCAACACCATTATTTCCACAAAACTCATCTCCAAACTCCGTGGCCTGGTCCTCGGCTCCTCCCTCTGTGACTGGATCCTGAACTTCCTAACCCACAGACCACAATCAGTAAGGATAGGCAACAACACCTACCCCACGATCATCCTCAACAACGGTTTCCCTCAAGGCTATGTCCTGAGCCCCCTGCTATACTCCTTATACACCTATGACTGTGTGGCCAAATTCCCCTACAACTCGATTTTCAGCTTTGCTGACGACACCACCGTAGTGGGTCGGATCTCAAACAATGATGAGACAGAGTACAGGAACGAGATAGAGAATCTGGTGAACTGGTGCGACAACAATAATCTCTCCCTCAATGTCAACAAAACGAAGGAGGTTATCATCGGCTTCAGGAAGCGTAGAGGAGAACATGCCCTTGTCTGCATCAATGGGAACGAAGTAGAAATGGTCGAAAGCTTCAAGTTTTTAGGTATCCAACAACCTGTCCTGGTCCCCCCATGCCGACACTATAGTTAAGAAAGCCCACCAATGCCTCTACTTTCTCAGGAGGCTAAGGAAATTCGGCATGTCAACTACAACTCTCACCAACTTTTACAGATGCACCATAGAAAACATTCTTTCTGGTTGCATCACAGCTTGGTGTGGCTCCTGCTCTGCCCAAGACCACAAGAAACTACAAAAGGTCGTGAGTGTAGCCCAATCCATCATGCAAACCAGCCTCCCATCCATTGACTCTGTCTACACTTCCCGCTGCCTCGGCAAAGCATAATTAAGGACCCCACGCTCCCTGGACATTCTCTCTCCCACCTTCTTCCATCAAGAAAAAGATACAAAAGTCTGAGGTCACGTATTAACAGACTCAAGAACAAATTCTTCCATGCTGCCATTAGACTTTTGAATGGACCTACCTCTCATTAAGTTGATCTTTCTCTACACCCTAGCTATCACTGTAACACTACATTCTGCACTCTCGTTTCCTTCTCCACGAATGCTTTGTACAGCGTGCAAGAAACAATACTTTTCACTGTGTACTAGTACATGTGATAATAATAAATCAAATCAAATCAAAAGCTTCCTGGAACATTGGGCCCAGCCTAGGGCCGTGGACTGGGACCAGCATCCTTACTGAAAGACTAACTATAATTAGCATTGATGAGCTAGAGATATATTTGTTCACCATATGATACAAAAACAGTAACAAAGTTATCACTCATAATAGGGCTATGCTGGGAGTATATGTTTCAAGATAGTTAGTAGAAAAAGGAGTGAGCATGTTCATGTGAAACTCCACCATGGGCAGTATGGGCTGGATTCTCTTTCATTATCAAACCTAATCTTTGGTGCCCTGAGTTTTTACTGTTTGAGTGTCTCCCACTCTTTTTGTGTTGTTGCATGTTCTTGGTTTTGGGCTGGTTTCTTTTGTATCTCTTCGACGTTGACCAGGCGTGGGCAAACCTTTTGAACCTTAGAGCCGCATATGATAATCTTCTGACATTCAAGAGCCACAAGGCAAAGACAATCTGTTCAGATACAATTGTATTACTGTTGCTTTAAGATATTACTATATTGAAGTTTTCTCTTAACTTCAGTGATCGAAGTACATATACCAGAGTTCTAAATCTGGATTAATAGTTATATTTAACCTTGTTCAATATGTTTATATGTTTGTTTAAATTAACTTCCACATTGTAAAATTATTATCATAGTATAATCCCTTAAGTATGAAGACACTTAGTTACCAGTGCTGATCACTGCTCGAGGTAGAGGCTTTCTGAGTCTCTATCCTGGAATGGCTGAGGATTTACCAGAATCAATATCAATCGCCTGGTGGCCAAAGAAAGCAATCTGGGAGATTTTTAAATGATATTTTAAGCAAATTATTTAAATGATCTATAAATAAAAACAGAAAATGTTGGATAAACTCTGCAGTCTGGCAGCATCTGTGGAGAGAGAAACTGCGTTAACAGTGTATGACTCTTCCTCAGAATTATCATTTTAATTACATAATTCATCTCTCTCTGTCAGAATCTCTCTCTCTCTGTCTGACTCTTTCTCTCTGTCTGAATCTCTCTCTCTGTCTGTCTGGATCTCTCTGTCCGTCTGTCTGACTCTCTCTGTCTAAATCTCTCTGTCTGTCTGAATCTCTCTCTGTCTGAATCTCTCTGTCTGAATCTCTCCCTCTCTGTCTGAATCTCTCCCTCTCTGTCTAAATCTCTCTGTCTGTCTGAATCTCTCTCTGCCTGAATCTCTCTGTCTGAATCTCTCCCTCTCTGTCTGAATCTCTCCCTCTCTGTCTGAATCTCTCCCTCTCTGTCTGAATCTCTCCCTCTCTTTCTGAATCTCTCTCTCTCTGTGTCTGAATCTCTCTGTCTGTCTGGATCTCTGTCCATCTGTCTGACTCTCTCTGTCTAAATCTCTCTCTCTCTCTGTCTGAATCTCTCTCTGTCTGAATCTCTCCCTCTCTGTCTGAATCTCTCTCTGTCTGAATCTCTCTCTCTGTCTGAATCTCTCTCTCTCTCTGTCTGAATGTCTCTCTCTCTGTCTGAATCTCTCCCTCTCTGTCTGAATCTCTCTCTCTCTCTGTCTGAATCTCTCTCTGTCTGAATCTCTCTCTCTCTCTGTCTGAATCTCTCTCTCTGTGTCTGAATCTCTCTCTCTCTGTGTCTGAATCTCTCTCTCTCTGTGTCTGAATCTCTCTCTCTGTCTGAATCTCTCTCTGTCTGTCTGAATCTCTCTCTCTCTCTGTCTGAATCTCTCTCTCTCTCTCTGTCTGTCTGAATCTCTCTCTCTCTCTCTCTGTCTGTTTGAATCTCTCTCTCTCTCTGTCTGTCTGAATCTCTCTCTCTCTGTCTGTTTGAATCTCTCTCTCTCTCTCTGTCTGTTTGAATCTCTCTCTCTCTCTCTGTCTGTTTGAATCTCTCTCTCTCTGTCTGAGTTTTCTGCCATCTCTTCCCACCACTGTGAAAAAAGAATTTGTATGAATAGCCATCTCACTTTGCTCCTTTCAATCTGGAGATGTCAGAGCCACAACTGGACCAACCAGTTGGCACCATCGAGAGAGGGAAGAAACTACAACTCCCACCTTCAGACGGCTCCGCGCGGTGACATCTCACCCAATCAAATTCAAGCCTAATGTTTAATTGAATGGAAAAAATAGTCAGGAGGATTCCCATTTTAGCGGGAAGCGATTGGGATTGGTGAGGTTTGAATTGAGCGCAGACAGCAAATGTACGTCCGAGTGCGATTGGCACAAGCGGGTGTTCAGATCTCTTCACCTCTGATCTTTTCATTAAAGAGACAGATATTCTGTGAGCTGCACTTTGTGTAAAGGAGCTTGTGTGTAAAAGATAAATATCATTATGGCATTTCCCTGTCTATTTCAGTTTTTATATTCATGAGATTCAATCGAGTAGATAGAAAGAAACTGTTTGCTCTGTTAGGGAAGTTAGAACAAGGGCATACATTCTTAAAATGAGAGCTATCCCACCTAGCAATGAAAAATGAAGCCGTTTTTCCATGTGAAGAGTAATGGAAAGCTGGGACTCACTCTTCACAGCTGACATTAAACTGGCTGGACTCTTGTAACTAGTTTTTCTCTCCTGCCCGTCTTAAATTATAATGAAAATCTCTCTGGCCAGTTGGTTCAGCTATGTCCTCAATCTCTGGCCACAAACACCTCCCTCCTCATGCCTCACGGCACATTGTGATCACTCCTCAGCTGCCCAGAGACATCGATGGGAGGACACATCGGCTATTGAGCCTGATGGGAGGGTGTGAGGATAATTCACAGAACATAAGTGGGCAGGAGAGGCTGACAGGCTGGAAGCAGGGGTGCCTGTGTAATTGTTTCTCACCTGCTTCTTTCTAGGGCAGTGGAGAATTTCATGTTTTCAATGCTTTCTGCTTGTAGAGGTTGAGGGTGTGGGTTTGGGGTCTGCCACCTATCAATGCACTCTCCTGACTGTCGTCCACTGTCTTGCTTTTAAGGATAAACAGGGAAATGGACACATTCACTTCAATAATCATACGCAATAAAGTCAGGTGTCTATCAGTCCTAAAAGCCATGAGTTATTCCGCCTGAGGTGTTTAGTGGACTGATTCCGATACATGAGTGAAGGAGGGGTGGGTGTGTAAAAGGCATGACATGACCATGGCAGCATTGACAATAAGCTCTTCAATTAATTTGGCGATTACAGGTTGCGGACCTGCTTGATGCAGAAGGTGGTGCTGGCAACTATCACCTTGCTCGGCCTGGGAAGGTTATTAAACATATTCTGCAGCATTGACTGATCATTTGCCAATGATTGGACTTGGCACAAAATATCTTGGAAACTCCTTACACTTCTCAGCAGCTGCTCTCTGTAGACCCTGTTGCTTGTCAGCTGTAACATCCTGTCAATCCACTTCTACATTTGCCTTTCCGAGAAGATTATGTGAATTGTGGAGGAGAATGTTGGAGGAATTGGCACCATTTCTGATAGGCATCATGGCCTAATCCATCCCCCTGCTCACTTCATTGATATGACCCCAACTTTTATACTCTATGCCCCGTCCTATAAAGGCAAGCATGCCATATGCCTTCTTCACTACCTTCTCCACCTGTGACGTCACCTTCAAGGATCTGTGGACTTGCACACCCAGGTCCCTCTGCGTATCTACACCCTTTATGGTTCTGCCATTTATCGTATAGCTCCCCCCTACGTTAGTTCTACCAAAATGCATCACTTCGCATTCACTTATGTATCTGGTCCACAGAGAGAATGAAGGGTGTGAATGGCCAAATGGCAGAGAAGCTGAAATCAGAGGGTAAGCTGTGACAGATGAAGATGTGGGAGGAGGGGGGGAATGCATGGAAGAGAGGTAAAATTTGGAAAAAGGGGGAAAGGTGAAGAAAGGGGAGAAAAGGTAAGGAAAAGGAGGATAAAGTAGGGGGAAAGAGTGGGTGAGGGAAGAAAGACAATAAAGAAAGAGGTCAAGGTGGGGTAGAGCTAATCATCTGAAGTTGTAGAATTCGATATTGAGACCGAAAGGCTGTATAAAGTGCCTAGCCGGAAGATAGTCATAGAGGTTTACAGCATGGAAACAGGCCCTTCGGCCCAACTTGTCCATGCTGCCCTTTTTTTTTTGAAACCCCTAAGCTAATCCCAATTGCCCGCATTTGGCCCATATCCCTCTATACCCATCGTGCCCATGTAACGATCTAAATGCTTTTTAAAAGATAAAATTGTACCCGCCTCTACTACTACCTCTGGTAGCTTGTTCCAGACACTCACCACCCTCAGTGTGAAAAAAGTGCCCCTCTGGACACTTTTGTAACTCTCCCCTCTCACCTTAAATCTGTGCCCTCTAGTTTTAGACTCCCCTACCTTTGGGAAAAGATATTGACTATCTACTTTGTCTATGCCCCTCATTATTTTATAGACCTCTATAAGGTCACACCTCAGCCTTCTATGCACGAGAGAAAAAAGTCCCAGTCTATTCAGCCTCTCCTTATAACTCAATCCATCAAGTTCCCGTAGCATCCTAGTAAATCTTTTCTGCACTCTTTCTAGTTTAATAATATCCTTTCTATAATAGGGTGATCAGAATTGCACACAGTATTCCAAGTGTGGCCTTACCAATGTCTTGTACAATTTCAACAAGACATCCCAACTCCTGTATTCAATGTTCTGACTGATGAAACCAAGCATGCCGAATACCTTCTTCACCACTCTGTCCACCTGTGACTTCACTTTCAAGGAGCTATGAACATGTACCCCTAGATCTCTTTGTCCTGTAACTCTCCCCAGCGCCCTACCATTAAGTGAGTAAGTCCTGCCCTGGTTCAATCTACCAAAATGCATCACCTCGCATTTGTCTAAATTAAACTCCATCTGCTATTCATCAGCCCACTGGCCCAATTGATCAGGATCCCGTTGCAATTGGAGATAACTTTCTTCACTGTCCACTATGCCACCAATCTTGGTGTCATCTGCAAACTTACTAACCATGCCCCCTATATTCTCATCCAAATCATTAATATAAATGACAAATAACAGTGGGCCCGACACTGATCCCTGAGGCATATCGCTGGTCACAAGCCTCCAGTTTGAAAAACAACTCTCTGTCAAGAAGCTAATTTTGTATCCATTTAGATACCTCAACCTGGATCCCGTGAGATTTAACTTTATGCAACAACCTACCATGCGGTACCTTGTCAAAGCCCTTGCTAAAGTCCATGTAGACAACATCAACTGCACATCCCTCATCTATCTTCTTGGTTACCCCTTCAAAAAACTCAATTAAATTTGTGAGACATGATTTTCCACTCACAAAGCCATGCTGACTGTCCCTAATCAGCCCTTGCATCTCTAAATGCCTGTAGATCCTGTCTCTCAAAATACCTTCCAACAATTTACCCACCACAAATGTGAGGCTCACTGGCCTGTAGTTCCCAGGCTTTTCCCTGCAGCCCTTTTTAAACAAAGGCACAACATTTGCCACTCTCCAATCTTCAGGCACCTCACCCGTGACTATCGATGATTCAAATATCTTGGCTAGGGGACCCGCAATTTCCTCCCTAGCCTCCCACAATGTCCTGGGATATACTTCATCAGGTCCCGGGGATTTATCTACCTTGATGCGCTTTAAGACTTCCAGCACCTCCTCCTCTGTAATATGTACACTCCTCAAGACATCATTATTTATTTTCCCAAGTTCCCTAACATCCATGCTTTTCTCAACAGTAAATACTGATGAGAAATATTCGTTTAGGATCTCACCCATCTCTTGTGGATCCGCACATAGATTACCTTGTTGATCCGTAAGAGGCCCTACTCTCTCCCTTGTTACTCTTTTGCCCTTTATGTATTTGTAGAAGCTCTTTGGATTCTCCTTTGCCTTATGTGCCAAAACAATCTCGTGTCTCCTTTTTGTCCTCCTGATTTCTCTCTTAACTATACTCCTACACCCCTTATATTCTTCAGGAGATTCACTTGATCCCAGCTGCCTATGCACGACCAGGGCCTCAATATCCCGAGTCATCCAGGGTTCCCGACTTCTGCCAGCCTTGCCCTTCACTCTAAGAGGAATGTGTTTACCCTGAACCCTGGTTAACATACTTTTGAAAGTGTGCCACTTACCAGACGTCCCTTTGCCTTCCCACAGACTCCCCCAATTAACTTTTGAAAGATGAGATGCTGTTCCTCCAGTTTGCGTTGAGCTTCACTAGAACATTGCAGCAGGCCAAGGACAGACATGTGGGCATGGGAGCAGGATCGTGGGTTAAAATGGCAAGCAACGGGAAGGTCAGGGTTCTGATTGCGCACAAACTGAAGGTGCTCAGCAAAGCAATCACCCAGTCTACGCTTGGTCTCTCCGATATTGGGGAGACCACATTGGGAGCAGCGAATGCAGTGGACCAAATTGAAAGAGGTGTAAGTGAAATGCTGCTTAACCTGGAATGAATGTTTTGGATCTTGGATGGTAAACAAAGAAGAGGTAAGGGGACAGGTGTTACACCTTCTGCGATTGCATGGGAAGGTGCAATGAGTGACGGGAGAGGTGTCAGAAGAGGGTATACTGGAGGAGTGGACCAGGTTATCCAGGAGGGAACGGTCTCTGCGGAATGCTGACAGAGGGAGTGAACGGAAGATGTGTTTGGTGGTGGCATTACGCTGGAGTTGGCGAAAATGGCGGAGGATTATGCTTTGCATGCGGAGGCCGGTGGGGTGAAATGTGAGAACAAGGGGGACTCTATCTTTGCTCTGGGAGGGAGGAGAGGGGGTGAGGGTTGTGGCACGGGAGATGGACTGCACGCTGTTGAGGGCCCTGTCGACAACTATAGATGGGAATCCATGGTTGAGGAAAAAGAGCACATATTAGAAGCACCACTTTGGAAAGCGGCATCATCGGAACAAATACGACGGAGGCAAAGGAGCTGAGAGAAAGAGATGGAGTCCTTACAGAATGTAGAGTGCGAAGAGCTATAGTCCAGATAGCTGTGGGAGTCAGTAGGCCTGTAATGGATATTAGTAGTTAGTCTATTGCCAGAAATGGAGACAGAAAGGTCATGGAAGGGAAGTGTCTGAGATGGACTAGGTGAACGCGGTGGAGGGGTGGAACTTGGAAGCGAAGTTGATTAATTTTTCGAGGTCTGAACGAGAGTATGAAGCAGCATCCAAATAGTCATCAATGTACTGGTAAAGGAGTTGTGGGAAGGACCTGGGTAGGGCTGGAACAAGGAATGTTCCACATACCCCATAAAAAGACAAGCGTAGCTAGGACTCATGCGGGTACCCGTTGCTACTCCTTCGATTTGGAGAAAGTGGGTTGAGTTAAAGGAGAAGTTGCTGAGAGATAGAACGAGTTCAGCCAGATGGAGGAGAGGGGTGGTGGATGGGAATTGTTCAGGCCTCTTTTCAAGAAAGAAGCGAAGAGCTCTCAGGCCATCCTGGTGTGGGATGGAGGTATAGAGAGATTACACATCTATGGTGGGAGGTGGTTGGGGCTGGGAACTGGAAGCTGTCAATATGACGCAGGGCATCAGAGGAATCCCGGATGTAGGTGGGAAGGGAATGGACCAGAGGATGAGGATGGAGTCAAGATAAGAGGAAATACGTTCGGTGGGCATGAGCATGCTGACACAATGGCCTACCAGGACAGACCTTTTTGTGGATTTTCGGAAGTAGGTAGAAGCGGGCTCTACGGGGTTGGGAGGCTGAGGTTGAAAGCTGTGGCGGGGAAGACATCCAGAGGAAATGAGGTTGGTGACAGTGTTGGAGATAGTGGCTTGGTGTTCAGTGGTGTGGTCATGGTGCAGGGGGAGGTAGGAGGAAGTATCTGAGAGTTGGCGCTCAGCCTCTGCAAGGTAGAGGTCAGTACGCCAGATGATAACAGCCGGCAGGTTTGATGACAAAGTCGGGGTTGGACCTGAGGGAGCGAAGAGTGGAAAGTTGGGAAGGAGAGAGGTTGGAATGGGTGATGGGGGCAGAAAAATTAAGACGGCCAATGTCCCGTTGACAGTTCCCAATGAAAAGATCGAGGGCAGGTAATTGTCCCGGTAGGGGTGTCCAATTGGAGGCAGAATGTTGGAGGCATGCGAAAGGATCTGTGGAACGCGGAGGGGGGGGAGGGGGGGGGGGTGTGTACTCTTGCCCAAAGAAGTGGGCACGGAGGTGAAGGCGATGAAAGAAGAGGTCAACATCATGTCGAGCCTGGAATTCATTGAGGTGGAGACGTAAGGGTACAAAGCTGAGTCTCAGCCTCAGAGAGGGGCAGGTCGGAGGGTATGGTGAAGACACGGCAAGGGCTGGGACTAGAAGAGATGGAGTTTGAGGGGTTCGGACTGGGTGGAGGGTCTTGGATGGGCAGTGGTGTTGATAAGTTGTTGAAGCTTGCGTTCCTTTACATCTGCAAGAAACAGGAAAAGTTTTTTGTCAAGACATCGAATGATGCGGAGGATGAAAAGAATCTGGGGACAGGATCAGCTTTGAGAGAGAGTAAGACGGTGTTGCTGGAGAGAGATGTTGAGTGTCTTCATGTGGCGGTGAATGGCATTGACTGCGGCTTTCAGGATGTGGTGAGAACAGCAGTTCGAAGAATGTTGTATATCCTGGAGGTTACATGCGGGGTGAAATCCACGTGCGATAAGTCGAGACGAAGACAGTCACTGAGGAAGGAAATGTGGCTGTGGAAGCGAGTCTTGGTAAATACCTTGTCCAATACTAAGAGAGAAATGGAAAGCAGTGAAGGTGGATGGTGGGGGGAAAGACATATGAAAATCCTGTCGAAGAGAAGAGCAGTACTACTTCAGGTTAGGGTAGGCATTCCTGGAAGAGGAGTGGCAGTGATTTAAACACTGGATAAAAGCAAATTACTGCGGATGCTGGAATCTGAAACCCCCAAAAGAGAAAATGCTGGAAAATCTCAGCAGGTCTGGCAGATCTGTAAGGAGAGAAAAAAGCTGACATTTCGAGTCCAGATGACCCTTTGTCAAAGCTAAAAAGCATAGAAAGTGGGAGATATTTATACTGCAGGGTGAGGGAATGAAAGATGAGCCTTAACCACATAAACCAGGGGAAAAGGCTACTAATGGCAGTCCATAGAGAGAATAAAGGGTGTAAATGGCCAAACGGCAGAGAAGCTGAAATCTCAGGACTAGATGGGAGAGAGGTAAAGTTTAGAAAAAGGGGGAAAGGGGAAGCAAAGGGGGAAAAAAGCCCTACTCTGCAGTTTCCCGGGGAAAACATAAAATAACAGAACCCTGCACTAGTTCAGGTTAAAACAAACACTGTAGCAATTAAGATCAATTATGCTACTGCAGTAACAATACAGTCCTGCTATATACAGACAGAATGTCTCCAATAACAAAAACAAACTGCTACAACAGATCCTGCACAAAAAACATGACAACTTCATCTCTTAAAGGCACAATATCATCACACAAAGGAAATTGAATATAAAAGTAAACAATTTTGCTGCAGTTGTACAGGGCATTTAGGTGATCATATTTGGAGCATTGTGTACAATTTTACTCTCCTTGCTTAAGAAAGGATATTATTGCATTGGAAGCTCAAAGAAGGTTCACTCACCAGATTCCTAGCTTGAAGGGATTGTCTTATGAGGAAAGGTTGGGCAGGTCAGGTCCGTATCCAATGGAGGTTACACAAATGAGAAATGTTCTTTTTGAAACTAGCAAGATCCTGAGGGATTTGACAGGGTGAACACGGAGAGGATATATCTGAGGATGTGAGAGAGACTAGGACTAAGAGACACCGTTCAAAAATAAGCAGCCTCCCTTTTGAGACAGAGATGAGAAATCTGACAAGGGAGTCAAAGGGTATAGGAGTAGATAGGAAGGTAATGGCCAAAACCATATCAGCCACGATCTTATAAAATGGTGGAGCAATCTCAAGTGATTGAATGATCTATTCCTGCTTCTAATACGCATGTTCCGTACAGGCAGCCTGGTAGCACAATGGTTAGCACTGCTAACTTTTAAGACTTATCTAGACAGCTATATGAACGGAGTGGGAATGGAGGGATACAAAAGAGTGGTCTAGTTTGGACCAGGGAGCGGCGCGGGCTAATTGTTCTTTGTTTCTCGTTTCAAGGCTTCATTCTATGATCAACTTGCTGGTGCCAGTACAGAGCGAGACTGCGGATAGTTGGGAACCTGTCTCGGGGGCAGGGAATTCATATGGTGTTCGTGGAAGTGGAAATGAATAGGGTTGGGAAGCATTTTCCGATCAGGGCCAGTGTGATCTCCTGGACTCGTTTCGATCGCCTCAGGGGGTCGGAGAGGAATTTCCCAGATTTGTTTTCCCCATATTGGCCCTGGGGTTTTCACTCTGGGTTTTCGCCTCTCCCTGGAGATCACATGGTCTGGAATGGGGGGGTGGGGGTGAGCTAATAGGTTGTGATGAACAAAGCATCGTAGCTGTGAGGGACAGCTCGGTGGATAGGATATTAGTATGTAGATAGGCTGGAAAATTGGGCGGGGATCCTGGATTCAGGATTCAATCCTGGACCGGGCAGCGGCGTGGGCTTGGAGGGCCGAAGGGCCTGTTCCTGTGCTGTATTGTTCTTTGTTCTTGTTCTTTGCTGCCTCACAGTACCAGGGAACCTGAGTTTGATTCCGGCCTTGAGTCACTGTTTGTGTGGAACTTGCACAGTCTCCCCGTGTCTACTTGGGTTTCCTCCGGGTGCTCCGGTTTCTTCCCATAATCCAAAGATGTGCAGGTTAGATGGATTGGCCATGCTAAATTGCCCCTTAGTGTCCCAAGATATGTAGGTTGGATGGATTAGTGGGGTAAATAAGTGGGATTAAGGGATAGGAAGGAGGGGAGGGCCTGGGTGGGATGATCTTTTGGAGAATTGGTGCAGACCTGATGGGCTGGATGGCTCTTTGTGCACTGTAGGGATTCTATGTCTGTTCAACTGAATCTCTAAATACTAAAATTTACAGTCTCTCACCTTTCAAAAAATGTTATGCTTCTCCATTCTTCATACTCAATTGAATAATTTCACACTTCCCCATGTTGTCCTCCAGTTATCTTCCTGTCCTCTCACTTAACCTGTCCATATCCCTTCACAACCTCTTTGTATTCTCCTCACAGCTTACTTTCCCACTAGCTTTACATCATCACATACTGTGCTCAGTCTCCTCATCTAGGTTGTTGATATAGAATATTAACTGAGGTCCAGGGATCTGCGGCACCTCCACCAGTACACACTGTCATCCTGAAAGTGACACCTTTATTCCTACTACCTGTTAATTTCTTCCCATTTTTTCTGTCTGTTAGTCAATCCTCAAATCCAGCTAGTTCACCGCCCTCAGCCCCATGAGCTCTAATCTGGTCCAAGAGCCTCTTATGTGCAGCATCCAAATATATTCTGGTTCATTCACCCTTTCCCTTTCATAAAACCTGTTGACACAGCCCAATCATATTATGATTTTCCAAGTGTCCTGTTACCATGTCATTAATGATCAAATCATTCATAATAACATCTTCTCATTTTCCCTTTGATTAATATCAGATTAACAGTGGCGTGGATGAGAAACCCAGCAGCTAATGAGCTAAGATTGGCAGCGTAGGGCTGTGTAGGAGATGGTTGTGGGCAGCCTTTGGTGATGGTGCTGAAATACAGCTGAAAACTCAGCTCAGGGGCAAATAAAGGTTGGGAACTGTCTGATTCAGGCTTAGACTGTTGGCAGGGCGAAGGCTGGATTCTCCGACTAAGGAACAGAGCTTTGGGGCAGGGACTGAAGACAGTGCCTTTGATCTTCAATATTTAATTTCTGCTCATCCGATGCTGGATGGCGAAGAAATAGCTTGCCAGATCAGTCAATGAGTCACTTCCCAAGAAAAGAGACTTTCCAGGCTTCAGAGTATGTTTAAATCTCAATGCAATCCTGGAAACCTGAAACCTCAGTGATTATGTTGCAGTTGTTGGATCCCAGATCAGCTCTAGCCCAAGATTCAGTGACGTATTTTTAGAGGCCTTGAGAACTGACTGAACCCCTTTAAAATGGAATTCTCCTGCAAAACAATAATAACAAAGAGCAATGACTAACTGAGACTCACGTCAAGCACAATTAGCTCCTGTTTGCTGTAGGCCCAGGTTTTCCTACCACTGATTGTAGAAATGGTGCATATGCAGAGAGATGGAATGCAGGGATTGGAGAATCCAAGTACACAGCCATTTAAAGCCATTGCACTGATGCAAAAAGGAATCAAACAGGATAAGAGGACATTGATCTTTATCTCCAAAGGGCTGGAAAAGTAAGAAAAGGAAGGGGTGCTTCAGTTATAGAGTCATAGAGGTTTACCGCGTGGAAACAGGCCCTTACGCCCAATTTGTCCATGCCGCCCTTTTTATTTAATCACTAAGCTAGTCCCAATTGCCTGTGTTTAGCCCATATCCCTCTATACCCATCTTACCCATGTAACTGTCTAAATGCTTTGTAAAAGACAAAATTGTACCCGCCTCTACTACTACCTCTGGCAGCTTGTTCCAGACATTCACCACCCTCTGTGTGTAAAAATTGCCCATCTGGACCCTTTTGTGTCTCTCCCCTCTCAGCCAACTGGCCCAATTGATCAAGATCCCATTGCAATCCTAGATAACCTTCTTCACTATCCACTATGCCACCAATCTGGTGTCATCTGCAAACCTACTAACCATGCCTCCTAAACTCTCATCCAAATCATTAATATGCGGTTATACGGTTTGGTTATGGAGAATGGACAGGAAAGCGGGAGTTCAGACTGAGACAAGATCAGCCATGATTTTATTGAATGGCGGAGCAGACTCAAGGGCTGAATGGCCTAGTCCTGCTCTTAGTTCTTATGCTGTTATGTACGGAGCCTTTGTCAATCTGGAGTAAGTGAGTCCAGATCTGGGCACTGTACCTCCTTGTGGATTTACCAGAATGAAACCTTGCCTCACAAATTTGATTGAATTCTTTGAGGAGGTAACTAAGTGTGTAGATGAAGGTAGAGCAGTTGATGTCGTATACATGGATTTTAGTAAGGCGTTTGATAAGGTTCCCCATGGTCGGCTCATGAAGAAAGTAAGGAGGTGTGGGATAGAGGGAAATTTGGCCAATTGGATAAGTAACTGGCTATCTCATAGAACGAAGTCTAACAACACCAGGCTAAAGTCCAACAGGCTTACTCAGCAGCAAATGCCACCAACCTTCGGAGCGCCGCCCCTGTATTTGGTAGCAAATGCCACTAGCTTTCAGAGCGCTGCCCCTTATTTGATAGCAAATGCCACTAGCTTTCGGAGCGCTGCTCCTCACATTGTCTGTACCACCAAGACCCGACCAGCCGTACTAGCATTGATCAGCCCGATCAGCATTCCAATCATCACTCTGCAAACCGAGCCCGTGTCTGTTTGCAGAGTGATGATTGGAATGCTGATTGGGCTGATCAATGCTAGTACGGCTGGTCGGGTCTTGGGGGTACAGACAATGTGAGGGGCAGCGCTCTGAAAGCTAGTGGCATTTGCTATCAAATAAGGGGCAGCGCTCCGAAAGCTAGTGGCATATGGTGCCAAATAGAGGGGCGGCGCTCCGAAGGCTGGTAGCATTTGCTGCCGAGTAAGCCTGTTGGACTTTAGCCTGGTGTTGTTAGACTTCTTACTGTGTTTGCCCCAGTCCAACGCCGGCATCTCCACATCGTATCTCATAGAAGACAGAGGGTGGTGGTGGATGGAAAATTTTCAGACTGGAGACCAGTTTCCAGCGGTGTACCACAGAGATCAGTGCTGGGTCCTCTGCTATTTGTGATTTTTATCAATGACTTTGAAGAGGGGGCTGAAGGGTGGGTCAGTAAATTTGCTGATAGAAAAAGAAACATAGAAAACTACAGCACAAAACAGGCCCTTCCGGCCCACAAGTTGTGCTGAACATATCCCTACCTTTTAGGCCTACCTATAACCCTCCATCCTATTAAGTCCCATGTACTCATCCTGGAGTCTCTTAAAAGACCCTATTGAGTTTGCCTCCACCACCACTGACGGCAGCCGATTCCACTCGCCCACCACCCTCTGAATGAAAAACTTCTCCCTAACATTTCCCCTGTACCTACCCAGCACCTTAAGCCTGTGTCCTCTCGTAGCAGCCATTTCCACCCTGGGAAAAAGCCTCTGAGAGTCCACCCGATCTATGCCTCTCAACATCTTATACACCTCTATTAGGTCTCCTCTCATCCGACGTCTCTCCAAGGAGAAAAGACCGAGCTCCCTCAGCCTATCCTCATAAGGCATGCCACTCAATCCAGGCAACATCCTTGTAAATCTCCTCTGCACCCTTTCAATCTTTTCCACATCCTTCCTGTAATGGGGCGACCAGAACTGAGCACAGTACTCCAAGTGGGGTCTGACGAGGGTCTTATATAGCTGCATCATTATCCCCGGCCTCCTAAACTCAATCCCTCGATTGATAAAGGCCAGCACACCCTACGCCTTCTTAACCACCTCTTCCACCTGCGGGGCCGATTTTAGAGTCCTGTGGACCCGGACCCCAAGGTCCTTCTGATCCTCTACCGTACTAAGAGTCTTTCCCTTTATATTGTACTCCTTCATCCCATTCGACCTGCCAAAATGGACCACTACGCATTTATCTGGGTTGAAGTCCATCTGCCACTTCTCCGCCCAGTCTTGCATCCAATCTATGTCCCTCTGTAACTTCTGACATCCCTCCAGACTATCCACAACCCCACCAACCTTCGTGTCGTCGGCAAACTTACCAACCCATCCCTCCACTTCCTCATCCAGGTCATTTATGAAAATGACAAACAGCAAGGGTCCCAGAACAGATCCCTGGGGCACACCACTGGTGACCAACCTCCAATTAGAAAAAGACCCATCTATACACACTCACTGCCTCCTTTGGGCAAGCTAGTTCTGGATCCACAGGGCAGCAGCCCCTTGGATCCCATGCCCTCTCACTTTTTTGAGAAGCCTTGCATGGGGGACCTTATCGAACGCCTTGCTAAAATCCATATAAACCACATCTACCGCTTTCCCTTCGTCAATGTGTTTAGTCACATTTTTGAAGAACTCCACCAGGCTCGTAAGGCACGATTTGCCCTTGACAAAGCCATGCTGAGTATTCTTGAGCATACTAAACCTCTTTAAATGCTCATAAATCTTGTCCCTCAGGATCTTCTCCATCAGCTTACCAACCACTGAGGTTAGACTCACCGGTCGGTAATTTCCTGGGCTATCCCTATTCCCCTTCTTGAAAATAGGAACCACATCCGCAATCCTCCAATCCTCCGGCACCTCTCCCGTCTCCATCGACGACGCAAAGATCATCGCCAGAGGCTCTGCAATCTCTTCCCTCGCCTCCCACAGTAACCTGGAGTACATCCCATCCGGACCCGGCGACTTATCTATCTTGATGCCATTCAAAGATTCCAGCACAACCTCTTTGTTAAAGTCCACATACTCAATCTTTTCAGTCCACCGCAAGCCCACAGTACATCCACCCATGCCCTTCTCCTCTTCTGAAGTGTAGTCTTTGTTAAACAGGATGACACCAAGATTGGTGGAGTAGTGGATGAGGTGGAGGGCTGTTGTAGGCTGCAAAGAGACATTGATAGGATGCAGAGCTGGGCTGAAAAATGGCAGATGGAGTTTAACCCTGATAAGTGTGAGGTGATTCATTTTGGTACGACAAATTTGAATGCGGATTACAGGGTCAACGGCAGGGTTCTGAGGAATGTGGAGGAACAGAGAGATCTTGGGGTTCATATCCACAGATCTCTGAAGGTTGCCACTCAAGTGGATAGAGCCGTGATGAAGGCCTATAGTGTGTTAGCGTTTATTAACAGGGGGTTTGAGTTTAAGAGCCATGGGGATATGCTGCAACTGTACAGGACCTTGGTGAGACCATATTTGGAATATTGTGTGCAGTTCTGGTCACCTCACTATAAGAAGGATGTGGAAGCATTGGAGAGAGTGCAGAGGCGATTTACCAGGATGCTGCCTGGTTTGGAGGGTAGGTCTTATGAGGAAAGGTTGAGGGAGCGGAGGAGGATGAGAGTTGACTTAATAGAGGTTTATAAGATGATGAGGGGGGATAGATAGAGTGGACATTCAGAGACTATTTCCTTGGGTGGATGTAGCTATTACTAGGGGGCATAACTATAAGGTTCATGGTGGGAGATATAGGAAGGATGTCCGAGGTAGGTTCTTTACTCAGAGAGTGGTTGGGGTGTGGAATGGACTGCCTGCTGTGATAGTGGAGTCGGACACTTTAGGAACTTTCAAGCGGTTATTGAATAGGCACATGGAGCACACCAGAATGATAGGGAGTGGGATAGCTTGATCTTGGTTTCAGACAAAGCTCGGCACAACTTCGAGGTCCGAAGGGCCTGTTCTGTGCTGTACTGTTCTATGTTCTAAACCGGGGCTTTTTTATATTTCATGGAATGTGGGCATTGCTGGTTAGACCAGCATTTATTGCCCTTCCTTAATTACCCTTGGGAAGGTAGTGGTGAACATCACCTTGAATAGCTAGAGTCCACGTGGTGTAGTACACTCACAATGCTGTTAGGAAGAGAGTTCCAAGATTTTGACCCAGTCATGATAGCCCAGTGACCATACCACTACGCCACTGCCTTCCTCCTCACCTCTGGAGTTCAGCCCTTCTGACCATGTTTGGCCTAAGGCTCTAATGAGGCCAGGAGCTGTGAGACCCTGTCAGAATACAAACTGTGCATCCATAAGCAGGTTATTGCTGGTTAAGTGCCACTTCATAGCACTGTTGACAACCCCTTCCATTACTTTGATAATCAAGAGTAGATTGATAGGGAAGGAATTGTCTGGGTTCGATTTGTCCTGTTTCTTTTGTACAGGACATACCTTGGCAATTTTCCACATTGTCAGTTAGTGCCAGTGTTGTAGCTGTACAGGAACAGCTTGACTAGGGGCAAGTTCTGGAGCACACGTCTTTAGTACTATTGCAAGAATATTGTCAGGGCCTACTGCCTTCATTTCTTGATATTATGTGGAGTGAATCACTGAGGATTGGCACCTGTGATGCTGGGGACCACTGGATGCTGGGGACCTAGATGGATCATCCACCAGGCACTTCTGGGTGAAGATTGCTGTGAATGCTTCAGCCTTGTCTTTTTCACTGGCATTCTGGGCTCCTCCATCCCCGAGGATGGGGATATTTGTGGATTCTCCACCTCCAATGAGTTGTTTAATTGACCATTCAGGACTGGATGTGGCAGGACTGCAGAGCTTAGATCTGATCTGTCAGTTGTGAGATTGCTTAGCTCTATCTATTTCTTCCTGTTTATGCTGTTTTGCATGCAAGTAGTCCTGTTTGGTAACTTCACCAGGTTGACCTACATTTTTAGGTATACCCGGTGCTGCTCCTAGCATGCCCTCCTGCACTTTCATTGAAACAGGGTGAATCCCCTGGCTTGGTGGTAATGGAGGAGTGGGCCTTATGCCAGGCCATGAAGTTATAAATTGGTTGTATGCAGTTCTGCTGCAGTTGTCTGTTGTGTCTCATGGATGCCAAGTTTTTAAGTTGCTAGATTTGTTCAAAACCTATTTTGTTTAGCACAGTGGTAATGCCATGTGACACGATGGATAGTATACTCAATTCGAGGACAATGCAATGGTCACTCCTTCCAATCCTGTCATAGACAGATGCATCTGTGATAGGGAGTGTGGTGAGGGTGAGGTAAAATAGATTTCACCCTTTTAAAAAATTCTTTCATAGGTTATGAGCATCGCTGGCTGGGCCAGCTTTTAATGCCCATCCCTAATTCCCTTTGAACTGAGTGGCTTGCTGGACCATTTAAGAGTTGACTGCATTCCTGTGGATCTGGAGTGACATGTAGGCCAGATCAGGTAAGGATTCCTTCCCTAAAGGACATTAGTGAACCAGGTGGGTTTTAATGACAATCGACAATAGTTTTATGATCATAATTAGACTTCTAATTCCAGATTTTTATTGACTTCAAATTTCACCATCTGCCGTGGTGAGGTTCTAACCTGGGTCCCCAGACATTATTCTGGGTCTCTGGTTCCCTTACTACGTGCTGCAGACCAGTCTGGCAAATATGTCTCCAGGATCCAGCCAGCTCGGTCTGTGGTGATGCTGCTGAGCCACTTTTGGTGATGGACATTGAAGTTCCTCACCCAGAGTACCCTTACCACACTTAGTGCTTTTTCCAATTGGTGTCCAACATGGAGGAACATCGATCAACTGAGATTACAAGACTAAATCTCCCAGAAATTTGTTCAAAACTAGTTGCAGGATGTAATTGCTCAGGTTTGACCGGGAGCAATGAGCCCTCTTGAAGTTTAAATTATGAGGCCAGGTTGCATGGACTAAGCTTACACTCAGCTGGGTTTTAAAAGTGAGGGGTGATCTGATTGATACTAAAAGAATTTGCTCGATAAAATATTTGCTCAGGTGAGGAATGAGGAACAGAATTTTAAAATTTGAGCATTTAGAAGGAAATTCAAGAAGCAATTAGTTTACTCAGAGGATGATGGAAATCTGACACTCCTTCCTCCAAAGAGGGCGGCACGGTAGCACAGTGGTTAGCACTGCTGCTTCACAGCTCCAGGGTCCTGGGTTCGATTCCTGCCTCGGGTCACTGTCTGTGTGGAGTTTGCACATTCTCCTCGTGTCTGCGTGGGTTTCCTCCGGGTGCTCCGGTTTCCCCCCACAGTCCAAAGATGTGCGGGTTAGGTTGATTGGCCAGGTTAAAAATTGCCCCTTAGAGTCCTGGGATGTGTAGGTTAGAGGGATTAGCGGGTAAATATGTGGGGGTAGGGCCTGGGTGGGATTGTGGTCGGTGCAGACTCGATGGGCCGAATGGCCTCCTTCTGCACTGTAGGGTTTCTATGATTCTATGAAAGGGATGTCAATGTTCAGGCTCAACTGGAGCCATCGTGACTGAAATGGATTTTTGTTAGTTAGTGCATTGAGGTATTTCTGGAAGGCCCGAGGGGCTGAATGGCCTCCTGTTCCTGTGTTACTGGTAAACAACTGGCGTGACGGTGCAGATTTTAATGTGTGCTTTCTGCTGTGATTTCAGTGGTGCAGAGCAGGCGAGTGTGTCAGCAAAACACCAATCCCGGAGCACGTGGATGGAGACTGGAGTATGTGGAACCAGTGGAGTATGTGCAGCAGGACCTGTGGAACCGGAGCCAGGTTTAGACAAAGAAAATGCGACAATCCCCCGTAAGTAATTTTGACAAAGCTCTACTGCAAAACATGCTGTAATTTATCACTGTGCTGCCAAATCAGGAGGTGCCTCCTGATACCAAATCACATATTGTCGCCTTAATTCTCGCAGCTCCTGGTGGTAATGCTTTAGTATTCAAAGCAATTGTGTACATTACAGGAAGAAAACTTGTTTCTCATCTCAAACATACAGGAAACATTAAAAGATCTTGAGTCATGCATAAAACATTGTTCGAGATTTAACTCATTAAATGCAAAGAAAAAGCTTCTGGTAATGTATTCACGTTAAATTCAATTTCTGGCTTCCTTTAGTGGGATGAAGGCAGTGTATGGGCCCAGCAGGCAGCCAAGAGGAAAATTGCTTGGCACTTTCTGTTCCGCCCTTGAAAACTGCATCTCCCATTCCATCATTCACCCGCTCCTTACCTACATGAGACAAAATATAACAGAAAACTACACAGGGCACTATATCCAGAAAAGGCTGGAGAAGTGGAGGGATCAGAGATATGGAACATGATGTCCCTGAGGGTAGGGTCACAGGTTATCACTCCTTAGCCAAATTTGTGAATCATTTGGAAGAACATACACCTGAAAAGAATGACCGCCATGTACAGAAAGTATCACCAAATCTCATACAGACAGCCTCTCTGTCTCTAGGCATCATACATCTTACAGTGCAGAAAGAGACCATTCGGCCCATCGAGCCTGCACTGACAACAATCCCACTCAGGCTGTATCCCCGTAACCCCATGTATTTTCCCTGCTAATCCTCCGAACACTAAGGGTCAATTTAGCATGGCCAATCTACCTAACCCACACATCTTTGGAGTGTGGGAGGAAACCGGAGCACCCAGAGGAAGCCCACGCAGCCGTGGGGAGAAGGTGCAAACTCCACAGACAGTGACCCAAGGCTGGAATTGAACCCGGGTCCCTGGCACTGTGGAGCACCAGTGCTAACCACTGTGGACAGTCTCACTGTGAACAGGAATGTAAACTTACGTTGTACAGGCTCCATGTACAGTCTCTCCACCCGGTACAGGTTCCGTGTACAGTCTCTCCTACCCTGTACACAGACTCCATGTACAATTTCTCTCATCCTGTACAGGCTCTGTGTACAGTTTCTCCCACCCTGTACAGGCTCCGTGTACAGTCTCTCCAATCCTGTACAGACTCTGTGTACAGTTTCTCCCAACCTGTACACAGCCTCTGTGACAGTCTCACACTGTATATAGGTGCTGTGGACTTTTCATAGGCATCAACATATGAAGACTAGTCCAATAGCACACTCCCTCAATACTGATCCTCCAACATGGAGTGCTCCCTCAGTACTGACCCTCTGACAGTGCAGCACTCCCTCAGTACTGACCCTCTGACAGTGCAGCACTCCCTCAGTACTGACCCTCTGACAGTGCAGTGCTCCCTCCGTAATGTTCCTCTAACAGTGCAGCACTCACTCAATACTGACCCTCTGACAGTGCAGCACTCCTTTGGTACTGACACCCCAACAGTGCAGCACTCAATCGGTACTGACACCCCGACAGTGCGGATCTCCCTCAGTACTGACCTTCTGACAGTGCGGAACTCCCTCTGTACTCACCCTCTTTCAGTGCAGTGCTCCCTCAGTACTCACCCCCTGACAGTGCAGCACTCCCTCAGTACTGACCCTCTGACAGTGCAGCACTCCCTCAGTACTCACCCCCTGACAGTGCAGCACTCCCTCAGTACTGACCCTCTGACAGTGCAGCGCTCCCTCATTACTGACCCTCTGACAGTGCAGCGCGTTCTCATTACTGACCCTCTGACAGTGCAGTGCGCCCTCAGTACTGACCCTCTGACAGTGCGGCACTCCCTCAGTACTGACCCTCTGACAGTGCAGCATTCCCTCAGTACTGACCCTCTGACAGTGCAGCACTCTCTCCGTACTGACCTCTGACAGTGCAGCACTCCCTGAGTACTGACCTCTGACAGTGCAGCGCTCTCTCCATACTGTTCCTCTGACAGTGCATTCTTTCTGTGAAGATCCAGGAGGGGCTTTTCACCCTGACTGTCAGCAGTGCCAATGGTGAGTGTACACCCTCTCAGAAAGCAGTGGCTGTGTTGTGCACCCTGCTAGACTGCTCTGAGCGTGCATAATAAGTGAGAATTTCAGCTGACTGAGCTCTGAACCCAAGAGCTGCCTAGTTCCCCTTTGACAACAATCACAACTCGATTGCTTTCTGTCCCTGAGCGCTCCAGGCAAATTCCAAGACTATTATTTGGAGGTGGCTCTGCAGGTGCTCCTTCAAGATATCACAAACCATACTTCACATATCTTGTCAGTGCCACTGTTAACAAACCAGCACTGTTCACAATCCATTAACGCCTGCCTTGGGGCACCTTTTCAGGTCTTCTCCTCGAGTGGCAGGGTTCTCTGAGGTGAGCAATTGACAAATTGTAGCAAGAGCTTTGATGGTTGACAGAGTGCATCCTTAACATTGTTTCTGAGCTATTCTATATTGAATTAGAGAGTAAAGTGTAAATGAATGTGTGCATCACAAAGTACTTCACAGCCAGTTAAGGCACGTTATATTGTAATTAATCAAAGGCTTCTGAATGTGCACTGAGAGAAATTGGATAGGTTTTCAGAGATAATACAGAGAGATTGGCAAACAGTGTGACTGCACTAGCTGCCATCGTAAATCCACAGTTAAAGAAGTTCTATTTTATAAGTTAAGCATTCTGCTCACTTGTCTATTTGATCAGTTAACTAGACTATTGGAAGTTTGTTCTGTTTTTACTTCTCAGTTATACCCAAGTTGTCAAGCAGGTCAACTTGAAGAGGTTGCACTGAGTTGAGTTCTGCACTTTTGTGAGCATGTTTAGAAAGAGGCAGTGTGTAATATTGGCTCTGTTAACCAGACCACCACCAAGAGGAAATCCACTCGCATTATTTTTGTGTCAGGTTGGTTCAGTGACAGCAGTCATGTCCTGAATCTGACAAGGTGTGTTCGATCCTCAATGTGTGCCCAGGCATCAGTGTGTTGTTTGCGATGCCATGTTGTTTTTGAGATGTTAGTGCACATTCCTGATTGCCTTTTTGATCTATAATGGATCCTGTTGCAGATTATGAGTGTGCATGTTAACATTCACACACCAACCAATGCTGCCAAAGACTTGACATGGTCTAATTTGTACCACTCAATTGTGTACAAATTGACTACCTTATTTCCCTGAATAACAATAGCAGGCAGACTTCAGAAGTCCACTGTGACATGCACTGGGACTTTAATTAAGACTCTCTCCAAATGATAATGGTGTTACAGTTCTTCCAGAGCTCACTACTGTTTATACAAATCATTTTTTACCTGGCTGCTGTAGCTCCAAAGAACAATACAGCACAGGAACAGGCCCTTCGGCCCTCCAAGCCCGCGCCGCTCCCTGGTCCAAACTAGACCATTCTTTTGTATCCCTCCATTCCCACTCCGTTCATATGGCTGTCTAGATAAGTCTTAAATGTTCCCACTGTGTCCGCCTCCACCACCTTGCCTGGCAGCGCATTCCAGGCCCCCACCACCCTCTGTGTAAAATATGTCCGGGATAAGTAGCTATGAAAGAAGCTACTTCCCACCCTCTGTGTAAAATATGTCCAGGATAAGTAGCTATGAAAGAAATGTATTATATGTTTAAACTAAAAATCCCGTACTAAGTTAGTAGGTTTTCTGGTTTTCCCCTCTGATTTGTTCAGCTTGCAAGCTGTGTATGCTGAGGGTGGAGATCAGATTGTGTGTCTCCATCCAGCAGTTTTGTTTTCCACGTTACTTCAGGAAATGTTGAAGAGTTCATACGTTGTTGCTGAGTTTTTTAATTAAAGATGATCAAATTCTGGTTTCTGTCATTGCTTTCAAAAATGGATTCCCTTGGGAATTTTTCTACCATAATAATTTTCCATTGTTACACGAGAAAACGGGACGGCACAGTGGTTAGCACTGCAGCACCAGAGACACAGGTTTGATTCCTACTTTGGGTGACTGTGTGAAGTTTGCACATTCTCCCCGTGTCTGTGTGGGTTTCCTTCGGGTTACTCCGCTTTTTCCCCACAGTCTAAAGATGTGCAGGTTAGTTGGATTAGCCATGCTAAATGCAAGGGGTTAGGGGGATAGGATGAGGGGAGGGCCTGGTAATGAAGTTCTTTCAGAGAGTCGGTACAGACGCGATGCAGTTCTGGCAGCATCTGTGGAAAGAGAAACAGAGTTAATGTTTCAAGTCCACACTTCGTCGGAATCCTGCCAGACCAGCTGAGTTTTCCAGCACTTTCTGTTTTTATTTCAGGTCTCCAGCATCCACAGTATTTTGCCATTAATCTTCTATTTACACACTGATTTTTAAATTGTGTAAGAAGTCTCACAACACCAGGTTAAAGTCCAACAGGTTTATTTGGTAGCAAACGCTACTAGCTTTCGGAGCGCTGCTCCTTCATCAGGTGAGTGGGAGATCTGTTCACAAACAGGGCACATAAAGATTCAAACTCAATTCACAGAATAATGGTTGGAATGCGAGTCTTTACAGCTAATCAAGTCTTAAAGGTACAGACAATGTGAGTGGAGAGAGCATTAAGCACAGGTTAAGGAGATGTGAATTGTCTCCAGACAGGACAGCTAGTGAGATTTTGCAAGTCCAGGCAAGTCGTGGGGGTTACTGATAGTGTGACATGAACCCAAGATCCCGGTTGAGGCCGTCCTCATGTGTGCGGAACTTGGCTATCAGTCTCTGCTCAGCAACTCTGCGTTGTCGTGTGTTGTGAAGGCCGCCTTGGAGAACGCTTACCCAAAGATCAGAGGCCGAATGCCCGTGACCGCTGAAGTGTTCCCCAACAGGAAGAGAAGTCTTGCCTGGTGATTGTCGAGCGGTGTTCATTCATCCGTTGTCGTAGCGTCTGCATGGTTTCCCCAATGTACCATGCCTCGGGACATCCTTTCCTGCAGCGTATCAGGTGGACAACGTTGGCCGAGTTGCAAGAGTATGTACCGTGTACCTGGTGGGTGGTGTTCTCACGTGAGATGATGGCATCTGTGTCGATGATCCGGCACGTCTTGCAGAGGTTGCTGTGGCAGGGTTGTGTGGTGTCATGGTCACTGTTCTCCTGAAGGCTGGGTAGTTTGCTGCGGACAATGGTCTGTTTGAGGTTGTGCGGTTGTTTGAACGCAAGAAGTGGGGGTGTGGGAATGGCCTTGGCGAGATGTTCGTCTTCATCAATGACATGTTGAAGGCTCCAGAGGAGATGTCATAGCTTCTCCGCTCCAGGGAAGTACTGGACGACGAAGGGTCCTCTGTCCACCGTGTCCCGTGTTTGTCTTCTGAGGAGGTCAGTGCGGTTTTTCGCTGTGGCGCGTTGGAACTGTCGATCGATGAGTCGAGCGCCATATCCTGTTCTTATGAGGGCATCTTTCAGCGTCTAGAGGTGTCTGTTGCGATCCTCCTCATCTGAGCAGATCCTGTGTATACGGAGGGCTTGTCCGTAGGGGATGGCTTCTTTAACGTGTTTAGGGTGGAAGCTGGAGAAGTGGAGCATCGTGAGGTTATCCGTGGGCTTGCGGTACAGTGAGGTGCTGTGGTGGCCGTCCTTAATGGAGATGCGTGTGTCCAAGAATGCAACCGATTCCCGAGAGTAGTTCATGGTGTGTCTGATGGTGGGATGGAACTTGTTGATGTCATCATATAGTTGTTTCAGTGATTGTTCACCATGATAGTTGAGTGTGACAGTTGGTGTCTCAGTGAGGGAGTGTTGCTCGGGCTGCAGTGGAGAGTGACAGTTGGGGAAGTGAAGTTTTTTTTTTTTTGTTTTCTTTTTTTCTTGCTGGTAATGGCTTCAGGGATGGCAGTTCAGGCAGTATGCTGCATCTCCTGTGGGATGTATGTGGTGAGGAAATCCAGTAGTGTTTCAGGAGATTTTAGTTGTAAGAAGTGCATTAGATTGCAGCTTCTGGAGGAGCGTGTAAAGGAGCTGGAGGGGGAGGTAGAGGAACTCCGCATAATTCGGGAGGCGGAGGTGGAAGTTGATAGGAGTTATAGAGAAATAGTAACTCCTAGAAATGAGGCTTGGGTCAATGCCAGGAGGAGGGGTAAGAAGCAATCGGGAAGACAATCCCCTGGGGCGGTTCCCCTCCATAATAGGTTTTCGGTGCTGGAGGCTACAGTTGAGGAGGAATCAACTGAGCATAGAGAGCAGATCTCTGGGGGTGAGCCGAGTGAGAAAGCTCAGGTGGTTAGGGGCTGTAAAAGACTGGGCCTTGTGATTGGGGACTCCACAATTAAGGGGACAGATAGGAGGGTCGGAACTAAAGGTAGGGACTCAGGGTTGGTGTGTTGCCTACCAGGGGCTGGGGTCCGGGATGTGTCTGACAGGGTATTCAGGACTCTTAGGGGGGAGGGAGATAAACCACAAGTTATTGTACATGTGGGGACACACGACATAGGGAGGATAGGGGAAGGGGATATTAGGCAGGGATTTATGGAGTTGGGGTGGAAACTAAAGGCCAAGACTGACAGAGTGGTTATCTCTGGACTCTTGCCTGTACCACGGGATACTTTAGAGAGGAATAGGGAGAGGGAAGGTTTGAATTCATGGCTGAGGGGATGGTGCAGGAGAGAGGGGTTCAGGTACTTAAGCAATTGGGGCTCGTACTGGGGAAGGTGTGACCTCTATGAGAAGGATGGTCTACACCTTAATCAGAAGGGGACCAATATCCTGGGGGGTAAATTTGCTAAGGCCATGCAGGGAGGTTTAAACTGATTCGGGGGGGGGGAGGGATCCTGAGTAGTGGGGCTGAAAGTGAGGGATGCATGGATGGGGACTGCAATGCACGGCATTGCAGAGGTGGGGTGGAGCAGGGTTTGAAATGTGTATACTTCAATGCCAGGAGTATTCGCAATAAAGTGGGTGAACTTGCAGCGTGGATCAGTACCTGGGACTTCGATGTTGTGGCTATTTCAGAGACATGGATAGAGCAGGGGCAGGAATGGATGCTGCAGGTCCCGGGGTTCAAATGTTTTAGTCGAAGTAGGGAAGGAGGTAGAAGAGGGGGAGGGGTAGCATTATTGGTCAGAGATTGTATCACAGTGTCAGAGAGGAGGTTTGATGAGGACTTATCTGTTGAGGTAGTATGGGCGGAGATTAGAAATAGGAGAGGAGAGGTCACCCTGTTGGGAGTCTTTTATAGACCTCCTAAAAGTTCTAGAGAGGTTGAGGAAAGGATTGCGGAGTCAATCCTGCTTAGGAGTGAAAGTAATAGGGCAATTGTTATGGGGGATTTTAACTTGACTAATATTGACTGGAATTGTTATAGCTCTAGCTCGTTAGAGGGGTCAGTTTTTGTTCAAAGCGTGCAGGAAGGTTTTTTGACTCAGTATGTAGACAGGCCAACTAGAGGTGAGGCTATATTGGATCTGGTGCTGGGAAATGAGCCAGACCAGGTGCTAGACTTGGAAGTTGGTGTGCATTTTGGTGATAGTGACCACAATTCGGTTACGTTCACCTTAGTGATGGAAAGGGATAGGCATGAACCTCGGGCCAATGGTTTTAGCTGGGGGAAGGGTAATTATGAGGCTATTAGGAGAGAATTAGGAAACATAGGTTGGACTAGGAGATTACAGGGACTGGGAACGTCCGACATGTGGAGTTTTTTCAAGGAGCAGCTACTGCGAGTCTGTGATAGGTATGTCCCTGTCAGGCAAGGAGGAATTGGTAGGGCTAGGGAACCGTGGTGCACCAAAAAAGTTTCTTTGTTGGTTAAAAAGAAAAAGGAGGCTTATGTTCGGATGAGACGTGAGCACTCGGGTAGTGCACTAGAAAGCTTTAGATTGGCTAAGAGGGAGTTGAAGAGCGAGCTTAGAAGGGCTAAAAGGGGACATGAGAAGACTTTGGCGGATAGGGTTAAAGAGAATCCTAAGGCGTTCTATAGGTATGTCAAGAACAGAAGGTTGGTTAGGGCAAGTTTAGGGCCAGTTATAGATGGCAGAGGGAAGTTATGTGTGGAACCGGAGGAGATTGGTGAAGCATTGAACCAATATTTCTCTTCGGTGTTCACGCAAGGGGACATGAATATAGCTGAGGAGGACACTGGGTTGCAAGGGAGTAGAATAGACAGTATTACAGTTGATAAGGAGGATGTGCAGGATATTCTGGAGGGTCTGAAAATAGATAAATCCCCTGGTCCGGATGGGATTTATCCAAGGATTCTCTGGGAGGCAAGAGAAGTGATTGCAGAGCCTCTGGCTCTGATCTTCAGGTCGTCGTTGGCCTCTGGTATAGTACCAGAAGATTGGAGGTTAGCGAATGTTGTCCCATTGTTTAAGAAGGGGAACAGAGACTTCCCCGGGAATTATAGACCGGTGAGTCTCACTTCTGTTGTCGGCAAGATGTTGGAAAAAATAATAAGGGATAGGATTTATAGTTATTTGGAGAGTAATGAATTGATAGGTGATAGTCAGCATGGTTTTGTGGCAGGTAGGTCGTGCCTTACTAACCTTATTGAGTTTTTTGAGAAAGTGACCAAGGAGGTGGATGGGGGCAAGGCAGTGGACGTGGTATATATGGATTTTAGTAAGGCGTTTGATAAGGTTCACCATGGTAGGCTTCTGCAGAAAATGCAGATGTATGGGATTGGGGGTGATCTAGGAAATTGGATCAGGAATTGGCTAGCGGATAGGAAACAGAGGGTGGTGGTTGATAGTAAATATTCATCATGGAGTGCGGTTACAAGTGGTGTACCTCAGGGATCTGTTTTGGGGCCACTGCTGTTTGTAATATTTATTAATGATCTGGATGAGGGTATAGTTGGGTGGATTAGCAAATTTGCTGATGACACCAAAGTCGGTGGTGTGGTAGACAGTGAGGAAGGGTGTCGTAGTTTGCAGGAAGACTTAGACAGGTTGCAAAGTTGGGCCGAGAGGTGGCGGATGGAGTTTAATGCGGAGAAGTGTGAGGTAATTCACTTTGGTAGGAATAACAGATGTGTTGAGTATAGGGCTAACGGGAGGACTTTGAATAGTGTGGAGGAGCAGAGGGATCTAGGTGTATGTGTGCATAGATCCCTGAAAGTTGGGAATCAAGTAGGTAAGGTTGTTAAGAAGGCATATGGTGTCTTGGCGTTTATTGGTAGGGGGATTGAATTTAGGAGTCGTAGCGTTATGTTGCAACTGTACACAACTCTGGTGCGGCCGCACTTGGAGTACTGTGTGCAGTTCTGGTCCCCACATTACAGGAAGGATGTGGAGGCTTTGGAGAGGGTGCAGAGGAGGTTTACCAGGATGTTGCCTGGTATGGAGGGGAGATCCTATGAGGAGAGGCTGAGGGATTTGGGATTGTTTTCGCTGGAAAGGCGGCGGCTAAGAGGGGATCTTATTGAAACATATAAGATGATTAGAGGTTTAGATAGGGTGAATAGTGATAGCCTTTTTCCTCTGATGGAGAAATCCAGCACGAGGGGGCATGGCTTTAAATTGAGGGGGGGTAGTTATAGAACCGATGTCAGGGGTAGGTTCTTTACCCAGAGGGTGGTGAGGGATTGGAATGCCCTGCCAGCATCAGTAGTAAATGCGCCTAGTTTGGGGGCGTTTAAGAGATCCGTAGATAGGTTCATGGACGAAAAGAAATTGGTTTAGGTTGGAGGGTCACAGTTTTTTTTTTTAACTGGTCGGTGCAACATCGTGGGCCGAAGGGCCTGTTCTGCGCTGTAATGTTCTATGTTCTATGTTCTATGAGTCCAAAGGAAGAAAATGTCATTGATGTATCTCGTGTATAGCATCGGTTGAAGGTCCTGTGCGGTGAAGAAGTCTTGTTCGAACCTGTGCATGAAGATGCTGGCATATTGAGGTGTGAATTTGGTCCCCATGGCTGTTCCGTGTGTCTGGATGAAGAACTGGTTGTTGAAGGTGAAGACATTGTGGTCCAGGATGAAGCGGATGAGTTGTAAAATTGCATCTGGAGACTGGCAGTTGTCGGCGTTGAGCACTGAGGCCATTGCAGCAATGCCATCGTCGTGGGGGATGCTGGTGTAGAGTGCCGAGACATCCATTGTGACGAGGAGTGCTCCTGGTTCAACTGCTCCATGTGTGCTGAGTTTCTGTAGGAAGTCCGTAGTGTCGCGCAAAAAGCTGGGGGTTCTTTGTACAATGGGCTTCAGGATGCCCTCGACATAGCCGGAGAGGTTCTCGCACAGGGTCCCATTGCCTGATACGATGGGACGGCCGGGTGTGTTTGCCTTGTGTATCTTCGGGAGGCAGTAGAGATCTCCAACGCAGGAGACTTGCCTGGACCTGCAAAATCTCACTAACTGTCCTGTCAGGAGACAATACACATCTCTTTAACCTGTGCTTAATGCTCTCTCCACTCACATTGTCTGTACCTTTTAAGACTTGATTTGCTGTAAAGACTCGCATTCCAATCATTATTCTGTAAATTGAGTTTGTGTCTTTAAATGCCCTGTTTGTGAACAGAACTCCCACTCACCTGACGAAGGAACAGCGCTCCGAAAGCTAGTGGCGTTTGCTACCAAATAAACCTGTTGGACTTTAACCTGGTGTTGTGAGACTTTTTACTGTGTTTACCCCAGTCCAGCGCCGGCATCTCCACATTTTAAATTGTATAGCAGCTGATTTAACATAAAGGGACCAGCGGCTTGACAACATGTGAGAAGGTGCCAAAATGGTGCAAGATAATTTATTTGTGTCCAGCTAATAACTGATTTGCTGATGCTTTGTACCTTGTGCTTATCAGTCCAGGGCCTGGAGGAACAAACTGCCAGGGAGCCAGTGTGGAGCACAAAGTGTGTGAGAACTTGCCCTGTACCAAAGGATTGCCCAGTTTCAGAGATCAGCAGTGCCAGTCCCAGGACAGACAAGGTCATAAGAAAAAACACTGGACTGCAGTCCTCATTGATGGTGAGCACATGTTAATCTGTTTGCTCGTTGAGTAAGAACCATGGTGAGGCTGAAAGGTTATTGATCAAGTGCAGATTATAGACTGCAATCACTGTTTATTTATAGGGAAATGCAGTGACTAACATCTATATGACAAGGTCCTACAAACAATAGTGAGACAAATGGCCAGGTATTTAATTTTGCTGGTGTTGCTTGAAGAATAAATGTTGATCAGGGTTTTGGAATAACTCCCTGCCACCTTTTTGATCAACAGAATCATTTTTTTTTATTCATTCGTGGTGCGTCGGTGTCGCTGTCTGGCCAACATCTATTGCCCATCCCTAGTTGCCCTTGAACTTAGTGGCTTGCTAGGCCATTTCAGAGGGCAGTTGATGGTCAACCACATTTCTGTGGCTCTAGAATCATATGTAAACCAGACTGGGTAAGGACGGCAGACTGGTAACATGGCAAAATAGCTGTCCCTGTAGATGCAGCTGTGAACATAACGTAGTGTAATGTTCTGTAGGGCAGAAACTAGGATTGCTATCCAACTCCTCATCTTTTAATCATATAATCCTTATAGTGCAGAAAGAGAGGCCATTCGGCCCATCAGATCTGCACTAACTCTCTGAAAGATCATCTCAGCAGCTCCTCCCCTCCACCCTATCCCCGTAACCTCATCCATTTATCATGGCTAATCCACCTAACCTGCACATCTTTGGACTGTGGGAGGAAACCGGAGCACCCAGAGGAAACCCACGCAGACATGTGGAAAATGTACAAACTCCACACAGACAGAGCCCAAGGTTGGAATCAAACTGGGTCCCTGCTGCTGTGAGGCAACAGTGCTAATCGCTGTGCCACTGTGTTGCTCTAATGCTAACATCGGCCACAGGGAAATCCTAGGGTTATGTTTGGTGGTGGGGGCTCTGTGGTAATGTTTTAAGGTAGAGTCCCTACATTTTTCTGGGCAATGACAAGATTTACTAGGATGCTACCCGGACTTGATGGTTTGAGTTATAAGGAGAGGCTGGATAGACTGGGGCTTTTTTCTCTGGAGCATAGAAGGCTGAGGGGTGATCTTATAGAGGTCTATAAAATAATGAGGGGCACAGATCAGCTTGATAGTTAATGTCTTTTCCCAAAGGTAGGGGAGTTTAAAACTAGAGGGCATAGGTTTAAGGTGAGAGGGGAGAGATACAAAAGTGTCCAGAGGGGAAATTTTTTCACACAGGGTGGTGAGTGTCTGGAACAAGCTGCCAGAGTTAGTAGTAGAGGCGGGTACAATTTTGTCTTTTAGAAAGCATTTAGATAGTTACATGGGTAAAATGGGTATAGAGGGATATGGGCCAAACACAGGCAATTGGGATTAGTTTAGGGGTTTAACAAAAAAAGGGCGGCATGGACAAGTTGGGCTGAAGGGCCTGTTTCCATACTGTAAACCTCTATGACACTGAATAGTATTAACTTAATCTGGTGGCAATTCCACACATACACAATCGTGAGAGGTATGTTTGCAGTAGGTCATTTAAAAATAATTAATGAAATGATGAGTGAGTGATTGATAACCAAGAATAGATTGCATCAATCTTGAAAGGTTGTTTCAGTGGCTGAGTGACATGAAACTCAAACCAGCTTTTTGTGCTTTCCCTGCAGTGGGGAATGTATAATTGACTGGATGAATCGTATTGAGTGGTGTTTACACTTGCTTTTCCCACTCCAGCCATGACTGTGTGAGGCAGCATGTGGTGGGTGAGAAGGCAAATGCTGAGGTCAAAGGTTGTTGCAAGCTTCTGCATGACTCCCTGTGCTCACTCATTGATGCACACCTTTTCACTCACTCCATTCACTCCACTCACTCCCCTATCACACAATCTCATTCTGTAACTCACCACCTCTCATTCCCTCATTCAGTCTCTCATTCCCTCTACCTTCCTCAGTAACTCAACCTCTTTACCTGTGATCCCAGGCCCAGTGGGTTAGGAGAGAAATTCAAATGGAGCATTTTATTTCCAGCTTCATTCTCACTGATTCACTGTTTAAATGTTGCTGGTTTGGATGGTGGTTGAATCCCTGGCCAACGATTTCTGCTATTTAAAGAATGACTACTGCACTCCCTGCATGGAAGTTCTGAGCCTTTGATGCCTAGATTCTAGCCCTCTCTCACGGGCAGTTCCTGCCATACTTAGTCAAGATTAGTCATGGCATGAATCAATTCCTGCCTCCCAGATTGCCTGGATCCACTACAGTTTGCCTCTTGCCGCAACAGGTCGACAGCAGATGCCATCTTCCTGGCCCTACTCTCAATCCTGTAACACCTGGATAACAAAGACACTTATGTCAGACTCCTATTTATTGACTACAGCTCAGCCTTCAACATTATTATTCGTACAAAATTCATCTCCAGACTTCATGGCCTGGGGCTCAGCTCCTCCCTCTGCGACAGGATCCTAGATTTCCTAACCCACAGACCGCAATCATTAAGGATAGGCAACAACACCTCCTCCACGATCATCCTCAACACCAGTGCCCCACGAGGCTCTGTCCTCAGCCCCTTACTATACTCCTTATACACTTATGACTGTGTGGCCAAATTCCTCTCCAACTCAATTTTCAAGTTTGCCGATGACACCACCGTAGTGGGTTGGATCGCAAACAATGATGAGACAGAGTACAGGAATGAGATGAAGAATCTGGTGAACTGGTGTGATGACAATAACCTCTCCCTCAATGTCAACAAAACAAAGGAGGGAGTCACCAACTTCAGGAAGCGTAGTGGAGAACATGCCCATGTCTATATCAACAGGGACGAAATGGAAGGGGTTGAGATCTTCAAGTCTCTAGGTGTCCAGTTCACCAACAACCTGTCCTTATCTCCCCATGCCGACGCTATATTTAAGAAAGCCCACCAATGCCTCTACTTTCTCAGGAGACTAAGGAAATTCAACATGTCCACTATGATTCTCATCAGCTTTTATAGATGCACCATAGAAAGCATTCTTCATGGTTGTATCACAGCTTGGTATGGGTCCTGCTCTGCCCAAGATCGCAAGAAACTACAACGGGTCGTAAACGAAGCCCAGCCCATCATGCAAACCAGCCTACCATCCATTGACTTTGTCTATGCTTCCCACTGCCTCAGAAAAGCAGCTAGCATAATTATGGACCCCACGCACTCTGTACATACTCTATTCCACCATCTTCTGTCAGAAAAAAGATACAGATGTCTAAGGACACGTACCAACCAACTCAAGAACAGCTTCTTCCCTGCTGCCATCAGCCTTTTGAATGGATCGACCTCGTATTAAGTTGATCTTTCGCTACACCCTAGCTATGACTGTAACACTACATTCTGCACTCTCTCGTTTCCTTCTCTTTGTCCAGTATGTTTTGCCTGTATAGCACGCAAGAAACAATACTTTTCACTGTATACTAATACGTGTGGCAATAATAAATCAAATCATACTTACCTTGTTGTTGGCAGCATTGTCCATGTGCCAGCAAGCAGCAATCTGCCCAGTGACCACCCACTCAAATCAGTGAGCTCCCACTCAGTGCCAACACCAGCAAACAGCCATGCTAATGAGGGGCAACAGTTAAGCTCTGGCATAAGACCATAAGACATAGGAGCGGAAGTAAGGCCATTCGGCCCATCGAGTCCACTCCACCATTCAATCATGGTTGATTTCAACTTCATTTACCCGCTCTCTCCCCATAGCCCTTAATTCCTCGAGAAATCAAGAATTTATCAATTTCTGTCTTGAAGACGCTCAACGTCTCGGCCTCCACAGCCCTCTGTGGCAATGAATTCCACAGACCTACCACTCTCTGGCTGAAGAAATTTCTCCTCATCTCTGTTCTAAAGTGACTCCCTTTTATTCTAAGGCTGTGCCCCCGCGTCCTAGTCTCCCCTGCTAATGGAAACAACTTCCCCACGTCCATCCTATCTAAGCCGTTCATTATCTTGTAAGTTTCTATCAGATCTCCCCTCAACCTCCTAAACTCCAATGAATATAATCCCACGATCCTCAGACGTTCATCGTATGTCAGGCCTACCATTCCTGGGATCATCCGTGTGAATCTCCGCTGGACCCGCTCCAGTGCCAGTATGTCCTTCCTGAGGTGTGGGGCCCAAAATTGCTCACAGTACTCCAAATGGGGCCTAACCAGTGCTTTATAAAGCCTCAGAAGTACATCCCTGCTTTTGTATTCCAAGCCTCTTGAGATAAATGACAACATTACATTTGCTTTCTTAATTACGGACTCAACCTGCAAGTTTACCTTTAGAGAATCCTGGACTAGGACTCCCAAGTCCCTTTGCACTTTAGCATTATGAATTTTGTCACCGTTTAGAAAATAGTCCATGCCTCTATTCTTTTTTCCAAAGTGCACGACCTCGCACTTGCCCACGTTGAATTTCATCAGCCACTTCTTGGACCACTCTCCTAAACTGTCTAAATCTTTCTGCAGCCTCCCCACCTCCTCAATACTACCTGCCCCTCCACCTATCTTTGTATCATCGGCAAACTTGGCCAGAATGCCCCCAGTCCCGTCATCTAGATCGTTAATATATAAAGAGAACAGCTGTGGCCCCAACACTGAACCCTGCGGGACACCACTTGTCACCGGTTGCCATTCTGAGAAAGAACCTTTTATCCCAACTCTCTGCCTTCTGTCTGACAGCCAATCGTCAATCCATGTTAGTACCTTGCCTCGAATACCATGGGCCCTTATTTTACTCAGCAGTCTCCCGTGAGGCACCTTGTCAAAGGCCTTTTGGAAGTCAAGATAGATAACATCCATTGGCTCTCCTTGATCTAACCTATTTGTTATCTCTTCAAAGTCATGTTAATGATGAAAACTGTCAAAGGGGATTTCTGCTTCTCCTGCCAGAAGTTCAAATTGTCCTTAGCTGTGCGCGTGTCTGTGTGTGTGCGTGCGTGTGTGTGTCAGTGTCAGGATTAACACAGTGCTGATATTACTAAAGAAATATCTGCTAAAGCTGTCCCAGCAGTCAGCAAGAAGAAAGAATGAGGAATGGGCTTCTCAGGAGATTTTTGTCCTGTTTAACTTTGTCTCCAAGTTTCACGTTGATCAAAGTTAACTACTTTCAACAGTCTGGTTTTCTAGAGTCCTGAAAGCTAAGTGTGTAAACGTGATGGATTTGTGCTGTGCAATGTGTGATGGAAATTCCATCCTTATTTCTTTCTTCAGGACACTATTTTTCAGCTGAAGTTTTAAAAGTCATACACCAGAAGAAAACGTTGTTATTTATAAACTCTTCCTGAGCTGAATAGAAAGTCTGGGACCATTTCTCACTCAGTTGGAAAGGAGTGAGAGTTGCCAATGTGGAAGCACAGGGCATTGAGCCAGAACCTGCGCAGTCCGTACAGGCCTGTCAAATGGCTTCAAGGTGATTGGCCACTTGTCAAGTACTTCATTCCTAGAAACTCGCCTGAATTAAGTTTCCCGTGCGATGGAGCAGAGCCTGAAAGGTACAGAGGGAGCAGGGAATTATTCCCCACTGGATGAAATCAATCAATGAAAATAAAAGTCAGGCAGTTGCTGGAGCAAGTAACTAACCTAAAGGTTAAAATTAACCATGTAAACATTAATTAATGGAAATGGAATTCATAGAATCCCTACAGTGCAGAAGAGGTGATTCGACCCATACGGTCTGCATTGAGTCTCTGACAGAGTATCTTACCCAGGCCCTCTCCCACACCCCATCACATTTACCGTGGCCAATCCACCTAACCTGAACATCTTTGGACTGTGGAAGAAAACAGGAGCACCCTCAGGAAACCACGCAGACACGGGGAGAATGTGCAAACTCCACACAGACAGTTACCCAAGGCTGGAATTGAACCCAGGTCCCTGGAGCTGTGAGGCAGTAGTGCTAACCACTGTGCCACCGTGAAACAAAAGAACTGGCATTGACCATTTGGACTGAATGGCCTGTCCCTGTGCTGTAAATTCTACCTACTTCTGATCATGGACAGAACATTAGGGCAGGAGTAAAGACTGCGCAAATCTAATCCAATGACATGCAGTTATGGAGAAATACAAGGGGCATTCCAATGTCGGTGGACACTCGTCATGGCCAGCAGAGTTGGAGCTTCCAAGGTCTGAATGGCCGCCTCTGATTGTTGATGTTTCGTATGAAGGCTTAGCAATGAAAATGAATACCAGGGTATGTTGCAAGCTGGCCAGTTGCTAGGTTTTGAAGCTCGTCAAAACTGGAAAGTTGGCAGGTGGAGTTTCCAGCCTTGACTCTGCACAATAACATGTTTAAAAAGCTTGAGTGGAGCCAAATCAAGAGAGATTTGAACCTGGCTCTCATTCAGTCGGACCAGAGAAATCAGGTATGCGAGTATTTTGAGGCTGACTCTCCTCTCAAAATACTGTGCTGTTGAAATTGGCTCACCTTCACATACCAGGCACTAGCCTTGGTTGTTCACAGCGCAGCCCCACCCTTACAGTAATTCATTTTCTGTTCTTCTCTCACATCTGGTCAATTTACTTTGGAATGCACAGAAGTGGGAGAGAGCATTGTGGTGAAACTAGGCAGTCCCAAAGTTCAAAACATACAGCACACTATCACTTCCACTCAATCCCTTTCGCTACAAGAATGCAGAGCTGTGTAGGAAAGAGAGAAACCATTCTGCTCCATTTGGCTAGTCTTAAATTCAGCAAATGAAAAGGTTGTTTTCTGTCCTGATTTATCAGGAGAGCACAGGTTTTGGCCCTGTGTTGCTATGTGTGGAGAAATGATGAATTGCAACTCTCAATTTACATCCAGCACTGCAAAAGATTTATTTTGCAGGGAATAACATGTGGCAGCGAACTTATTAGCTGAGCCTCGTTTCATTGCGAATGGTATGGAAGAACTAAATAAGGATCTCCAGGCTGGACCCACCATATTATTTTCTAACAAGGGGATCCAACACTCTGGAATGGTGACCTCAGGGCACTGCTCCCTGCCAAATCAAACACATGTATTCTTTTTGAGTATGGCCTTCTAAAAGAACCTACATAGCCCGAAACTATCATCTTAGTAAATGAACTGGAAAATTCACATAGTCAGTGTTCCTCATCTTTGACTGCAGAGAATACCCAGAATATCCAGAAGAGAAAATCAGCAAAATAGGGCAGTAATTTGCTCCAGATTCTCTTGCCTACAATTCACTTCCCCGTTTATATGTGAGAGATCTTTTAACACACTAAGTGTTGAGCTGGTTTAGAAGTGTCTGAAGACAATAGTATCACAAGTACAATCTTAGCCTGAAACATAAAGCTGTGTCCAGAGGATAACTGTCGACGAGATCTCAGCCACAGCATGCACACAGGCAGCAAGTACAATGTTAAAATAATAGCTTACAAGCTCCAATTTTACAATAAATAAAAATTAATGTTGTCTATGTCCATGATGAAGGCACATCCACATTATTTCTTTTGGAGACAGAACTTTGAAAATATAAAACTCACCCCATATTTAGAATTAGGTTACAGACTCAGGAGAGCTTGCCCTATAGAAGTGTTGGTTGAGGAGTGTAAAGTGTGCTGTTGGAGTAGTTCTTGAAGGGCTGCAGTTCCCATTGAAAGGTGTAGTACATTATTATAGAAAAGTGAACCAGTCTGTTCACTGTGGCACAGTAGGGAGTTGCAGACAGCAAGATTACTTTGATTCATGTTTCATTTTTCAACCTTTTTTAAACCTCGCTTTCCATCTTTTGTCCCCCATCACTGTCTCCCTTCCTCCCAACCCACTCGGGCTGTCTGTTGCATGTCTCAGGTTGTCCTTTGACACACTGCTCACCTTTGTTCTGCCATTTACACAGTCTGATCTCTTAATATGCCGCTATCAGCACTCTTCTTAGCCATGATTACCACCATTTACATTCCCTTTGTCAGTTTGTCTATGACATCTTTGTCTATCTTTCCTGTCTCCACCAACCGCTGGCTCTCTATCCTTCCCCCCTCACCCCCGCTCCCCCCACCCTCCTCACCACAATAGTATAAATCTCACCCTATTTCCTATTGTCTTCAGCTCTGACAAAGTGTCATCCAGACTTGAAACGATAGCTCTGTTCTCCACAGACGCTGTCAGACCTGCTGAGATTTTCCAGCATTTTCTGTTTTTGTTTCAGATTCCAGCATCTGCAGTAATTTGCTTTTCTCTTTTAAGATTACTTTGATGTTGAGGTATTGGGGTTCGTGCGGAGGGTGTCCCTATTCGCCACTCCAGTGAAAACACATTTACCAGCTGCATTACGGGAAGTTGATCAATTCCCACACACTGGCTTTGAATGAGGAGGAAGTCTGGTGCCATCAGGAAGGAGGAGAGAATGCTTCTCACTTCTAAGAACAGAGGAACAGGACGAGGCCATTCAACTCCTCCAGCCTGTTGCATCATTGGATAACTCAAGTAGCTTCTTAACTTCACTTGCTAAACCTGTCTCCTAATTTGGACAGCAATTCATTGATACTCCAACCCTACCTACATTATCATTATCCCACCACAGGACCTCCTACCTTGACTCTGGATACCTCCCTATTATCTCCTATTATTATGTTCCTTCTAGAGACCGGTAGCCTGGTGAATTTCCCAGCGACCAACTGACAGAAATTGCCACAGGTTAAGAGTTCTCATTTTAAGACTTTTACTGTAAGAAACAAACTGAAAGCAACATTGATCAAACATTACCAAACAAGCAACTAATACAGCAATCTAAAGTAAAGATACTTTTGTATTAGCTAACGAATGCAATTAGATTGTATCTTACAGCACCGTTCGGTGTGCACCACACTTCTGGCAGATGTGTAATATGATGTGTAATATGATGATGTGTAACATTACAGAAGCAAGACCAAAGTTACAAACAGTGCAGTAGCATGTTGCAATTTTATACAATTGAGTAGCTTGTTAGGTCATTTCAGAGGGCATTTAAGAATCAACCACATTGCTATGGGTCTGGAGTCATATATAGGCCAGACTGGGTAAGGGCGCCAGATTTCCTTCTCTAAAGAGCTTTCGTGAACCAAATGGGGTTTTATGACGATTGATAATGGTTTCAGGGCCACTATTACTGATAATAGCTTTTAATTCAAGATTTTATTAATTTAGTTTACACTCTACCAGATGCCATGGTGGGATGTAAACCCATGTCCCCAACGTATCATAGAATCCCTACAGAACAGAAAGAGGCCATTCAGCCCATCGAGCCTACATTGGCAACAATCCCACCCCATAGCCCCACATATTTACCCTGCTGGTCTCCCTGACACACAGGAGCAATTGAGCGTGGCCAATCTACCTAACCCGGACATTATGGAATAATCGTGTTGTTTCTTTCCTTCATCTGTATTGAATGTTTTTGTGGGTAATTTTGTGGGTGAGTCAAGTGAGTGAGATGTTGGGTCCGATTTTACCATTTTGATTCAAAGTGCTGGGCGGACTTGAATTTGGGAGTGTTTCAGATCCGACTTGTAAACCCGTTCTCCAGCGCCCCCATACCCACTTTGCCTGAAAAAATATCAGTGAGTCCAAATGGTGCTACACAAGCCTGCGGGCGGGGCTTATCGCGCCTGAAACACTGCAGCTCCGATCGGCGCCTCCAACTGCGTACACTCACAAAAAAATGATCGAATAACGGTCCCCAAACACATCACGCCCGGGCCGGATAATGCCTCCCCCTGGCTCCCACAGATATTGCTCCACCCCCACAACCTTACTGAGCCCCTTATTCCCCCACCCACCTGCCACCCAGACCGATCTTGGCCCCTTCCCCCCCCATCTCAGGCAGAGTGGCCGCGGATCCCCCTTCCCCCTCACTCATCACAGGCAGAGAGATCCATCACGCCCCCCCTCCACCCTACAGATATCAGGCAGAGTGATCCCCCTCACCCCCACCCCTCACCCTCCCACACAAGGCCCCATCTCCTCTGGACTTCGATGCCTGTTTGACACCTCTCTCTCCCCTGTCCCTCATCATTGAAAGAGTTTTAACAACACCAGGTTAAAGTCCAACAGGTTTATTTGGTAGCAAATGCCATTAGCTTTCAGAGCGCTGCTCCTTCGTCAGATGGAGTGGAAATCTGCTCTCAAACAGGGCACAGGGACACAAAATCATTGAGGCACTCATCCGCACCCCGCCCCCCCCTCCCCCATCAGCACACCTGCAAATACTCACTTGCCTTCAACTCAATGCTAGCAAGCAAACTGCATGTAACTTGCTGGAATGTTCTGCCAAACTGCCTGCAGCTGATCTGCACTAACGAGGGGCAGCTCCATTAAAAACTCAAAAATGGACAGGCAGGCAGGCATTCCTACACAAAATATATGTACAACCAGCACCCTGATTCTCTGAGGGATGCTACTGGATGCAGCAGAAGCGAGGGCCCTCCCCTGCCCCCCCCGCAGGAGAATGCAGACCAAGGAGGGCTGATGGAAATGTGGCCTGGGAGGAAGTCACCGCTTCGGTCAGTGCCAGGGCACTGGCCCCCCCAAACTGAGAAGCAGTGCTGGAAAAAAGTCAATGATCTCATCCGTGCAGCAAGGGTGAGTGCCGAATCCCATTTTGTATCTTCCCCCAAATCTTCCCCAGATCCTCCCATCCCCAGCACCCTGCATGCTTCCAACACTGACTCCCCAAGCACCTCCTTCCTTTCCCCCCAATGAGCCCCACTGCGCTTGCCCTCTAAGGGCCACCACCTGATACTCTGCAGGAGTCACGCCACCATTTATTTCATGGCTCCTTCTGTCTCTACAGGAGAAGACCGAGCACAACACCCATGAGAGGGCGAAGAGAGGGGACGGTGAGCCAGACCTCCGGCTCCTCACCCACTTTGAGGAGCGGGCGCTGGAGCTCTCGAGAGAAGGGAGATGTGGGCTGTCAGCGACAGCATGGTCGGGCTGCCGTCAAGACGTGAGCACCTATCATTCCTTCAATCACTTTGAGGTAACTTCTTGGGGGCACGAGTTTTGGGTGCGATGGGGAGGTTTAAAGGAGATGTACGAGGCATGTTTATTTGCACAGAGGGGGTAGTGGGTGCCTGGAACTCGCTGTCGGGGGAGGTCGTGGATGCAGATGCGATAGTGACCTTTAAAGGGCATCTCTACAGCTATGTGAATGGGATGGGAATAGAGTACAAATCAGATGGGCAGCCTGGTCGCTACAGGTCCTGTTCCTGGGATGTAACTTTCTTGGTTCTTTGTTCTATGTTCAATGGAGACATGTGAATCACGTGTTTGGCACCCTGGATTCCTCTCCCTCCCTTGAACTTAACCTTGTGTCCTGTGTTGCAGGAACAGATCCGGACGCCCTGGGGCCTTTTGGACTCCAGGCCCCGGCTACAGCTCCCACCCATCCTGGTCAAGACAGCTGGGATGAGTCCTCGGAGGATATGGGTGAAGTGGTTGGCACCGTTTTGGTGTCACCCGCACCTCACAACTCACCATCCCAGATACTGACACGTCGGTGGGTCCAGTTAGTGGAGAGGGTTTTGGGTCACTCTCTGGTGAGCACAACATATCTGTTGATGTACATTGGGTGGAGGAGGGAACGTCCGAGGCCACTGTCATGCGGAGGACTCGGCTGGTCCCAGGCTACATGCTGGGCCTCTGGGATCACTTCTCCCTCAGCTGCTGGAGATTTAGCACCAGAGTCCGGGAATGCAGGAGGGGCTGACGGCCACACTGGACCAACTGCGAGGCTGTTGGGAGGAGTCCCAAAGCTTTCAGGTGGACCAGATATTGCCTGTCTTGTGTGCTTCCCAGGCCAACACTGCAAGGATGGTGTCTGCAGTGGAAAGCCTGGGGCAGGGGATCCTCACCATGAGTGGCAGGCTCCAAGTGATGGCCGAGTCACAGCAGGCCACAGCTGAGGGGCTGAACAGACTTCTCGAGTTTCAGCCGCCCATGGCTGAGAGGCTGGAGAGCTTGCAGGGGACCCAGTGGATTATGGCAGCAGCCATTGAGAACGTGGCCCAGTCTCAGAGGGCCATGGCTGAGGGCTTGCAGAGCATGGCCGAGTCTCAGAGGGCATTTGCTGTAGCCATTGAGAGGTGGCCATCGCAGAGGGCTCGACCACCATGTGTAGGACGTAGGTGGTCCTCCAGGACTGGCAGTGCCAGGTGACGCCAGAGCTTCTGGAACTTACTGCAGAAGCACTGCCATCCCATGGAGTGACCCAGAGGCCCACAGGAACCCCAAAGGAGGAGGAAGGGCTCAAGCCCATGCTGGGGCCATCCAGCCAGGAGGCTGTGGCTACACCTTCTGACTCCCCTCTTCCTGACACCGGGGCATCTCAGGGGCAGCGGGATGAAGAGGGTGTCATGGAAACGTCCTAGATACCCAGGGCCCTCAAGGTCCAGGGCCTCCAGAGGATGCCGCCACCCGCATCACAGGCAGCTGGCCTCCTCCACCTCCAATGTACATTCTGGGGAATCACTGAGACGTCGTGGTAGGCCACATAAGATTAGGAAGTTGTAGTTGCACTGAGATGGCACGGATGAAGGATATTTAAGCACATTAACGATTTCTGTTCACAAGTTTTTATGCTAGAACATCTTGTTTAAGCATCTTTATTGTAAATAAATGTTTTTTTCACCACCCACCTGTTACTAATTTGTCTCGATTATGAATTCTCTTGGGGAGGCCCCTCAATGCTGTGTCACTGAGAAAAGGAAGCCATTGGTTCCCCAGACCCCATGAGCAATTCCCTCCCATCCCCCACCCCACCTGCCCCAGGGCCCTGTATGGGGGCTTCAGATCCATTACCCACTACACAGACATGGGCCCAGGTGCCAGCGTGCATGCGGAGCTCAGGTAGGAGTCAGACTAGTTTGCACCAGGGCATCACCATAATGGTGCTTAATGAGTTGTCATCACCCTCCTGGCTGCCAAAAAAACTCACTAACACAGAGTACCCAGGCCCACCACTCTGGTGTGACAATGTTGCAGGATATAAAAGGAATTTGGGGGAGGTGGGGATGTAACCCACAGACACAAACTCCTAGCGAGTGAACTGCGGCCCTCGCATGCCTCCAGCGCCTGGTTGGTGTTCCTCGGCATAGGCTCTTCCTCACCTTCCTCTTCCTCCTCCTCCTCCTCCTCCTGCTGGTCATCCTCCCCAGTGACACCTGGCTGGTCAGCCTCCACGTCCTCCTCTTCCTCCAATAGGTCACCTCTCTGTAGAGCCAGATTGTGCAAGGCACAGCACACAACCACAATGCGAAAACAGATCGGCTGTATCGGAGGGCCTCACAAGATCGGTCCAGGCACCGGAATCGCATCATGAGGAGCCCAATGCACCTCTCCACTATCGTGCGGGTGGCTACATGGGCCTCATTATAGCAGGTCTCCACCTCAGACACAGGCCTCCGCACAGGCGTCATCAGCCATGTCCGAAGCGGTAACCCATATCACTCAGGAGCCAACCTCGCAGCCTGGACTACTCTTCGAATGCCTCCGGGATCTCCGAGCTCCTGACAATGAAACTATCATGCACGTTGCCTGAATGTCTGGTGCAGACGTGCGTGATGGTCATATTTTGGTCGCGCACTAGCTGAACATTCAGGGAGTGGAACCCCTTCCTATTTACAGATTCTGTAGGGGGGCCTTGAGGGTGACGTGTGTGCAGTCAATCGCCTCTTGCACATTAGGCATCCCCGCAATGGCTGCGAACCCTGCAGCCCGGACTTCCTGATGGGCTTGGTCGAGCTTGAAGTTGATGAACAGGATGAAGTTGATGCAGGTGTGCACGGCAGATTAGGAGATGCCACAAACATCTCCGCTTGGGGTCTGGAAAGAGCCAGTAGCGTAGACGTTTAGAGCGGCCGTCAATTTGACAGCCACCGAGAGTGGGTGCCACCCCCCCCCCCCCCCCCCCCGGCCCCTGCCTCTAGGTGCCAGGTCCTGCAACAAGTTGCACAGGTGTTGCACAGTCTAATTTCGGAGTCGGAGACGTTAGCAGCACACGGTATCTGACATCTGCTTGAAGGACACCTGTGCACGGAACTGCCGGGGTCTCTGCTCCCTCCTCCTGAATGCCCCCGCCCACCGCCGCCAACCCCCGGGGTGAATGGCGGCTACCTCCTGCCTCTGTTGGTCATTTTCCTCTACTCCTGCAAGTGGTAAGGCCTGGGCCTCCTCTGCCTGCAATTCTTCCTCCTGCTCCTCCTCCTCAGCTCCAGCAGCAACCAAAAGAACAGCAAGATCGATTGGTTGCATAGAAAAAGCCATTTTGTCACTCTGAAGGGGCCAGGGGTCGGGGGGGCAGTGGTGTATGGTGATTGGAGATGGAGAGGAACATGTAGAGGTTATGGAACACTGCTTGCCCCTAGCACATCAACAGTAACAGCCACCACCCCCCCCCCCAATTCTCCCAGCAACATGCTCCCCACAATCACAGCTCCTTGAAAAGTTGAGAGGCTGCAGCAGTGCAATTTGCAAGGGCTTTGTCACATCCTTCAGCTGGAAGTGAGCTGAGTGCACTTGGACCCAGCAGCACCGCAAGACCCGAGGTCAGTGCTGAGACCTGGGTCTGTGCTGCAAGTCGGACATTGGAGACCCTGCAGAGCAACAACCCCCTCACCTCCTCACACACACTCGCAGAGCCGCCACCAACCCGAGACAGAAAATGGCCGCAACAACAGGACATCCGTGAGTAATAGAGAACCGTCGGACGCTATACACTTACCTCCTCACTAACCCTCACTGATGGAGCACCCGAATCAGACTTTTATTGAGCATGTCTAATTCACGCTGATTCCCGATTGGCGAATCCCTTCTAGTCCTAGTCTTGATTCACTTCTTCACCCTGCCTGTGTTCCTGCTCTGGACACTTTATTCACTAACTTAGTAATGCTTTGCAGTGCCTGCTAAACTTGCACTTCTGGAGTAGAATGTAATGACCCTCCTTTTTGTTAGGTACGGGTTTCAAGCAAAATGGATCAAAGGTGAATCAGCCATGATCTCACTGAATGTCGGATCTTGCTTGAGGGACTGAATGCAATACTTGTATTCCAATATTCATCCTGTATATATTTCCTTTTGATCTTTCATTTCTTGGAGAAATGTCACCAGAGACTGACCATCAAACTCTTTCTTTTCTCTGCATAATGTTAACTTCCAAGTTACAATGCACAGGCAAGTTAAATGAGCTTTCAAACTGAATTAAGTTCATTTTAAGATCTATATACACGCCTAAAGTTCAACTGAAGTACAGTCTCACTAGCTGCCCCATTACTGAGCACTGAAGCACAGACAATGCCCAGGGAGATTACAATTGAGGAGTGCATCCCAACAGCATGATTAAATTAAAGCATAAACGCAATTAATTCCAATATATGATGCAAGGCAACCATTTTCAGGCTGCATTTTAACACAAAGAACACACAAGATAGGTACCAAAGATTAGCCTTGAATACCACTGAATCTTTGGCAGTCCCTCAGGGTCAAGGATGATTTGCTTCCACTCCAGGGAGGTGGCTTCTGCAGTGGCTGAATAGCCCAATCCTGGAGCCGCAGACTGGGTCACAGGTTTGGGAGTTGGTGTTTGATGAGGTCGGCGGGTGGGACATTCTGGATTCTGTTCCCTTTTTCTGCTGTTTACACTTTACCTCCGTGTGCTCCACCTGGTGACACTTGGGATGATTGGTGCTTTCGCGGATGCTTCTTCTCCACTTTGTGTTCGAAGGCAAGCGATTCCCACGTGTCAATGGGGATGTTGCATTTATTTAGGGAGGCTTTCAGAGTGACCTGGTAGTGTTTCCTCTGCCCTCCTAGTGATCACTTGCCATTGTGAAGCTTGGAGTAGAACACTTTCAGGAGTCTTGCATGAGAACAATGTGGACCGTCCATCGCAGCTGGTCGAGCGTGACCAGAATGCTGGGGATATCAGCCTGGGAGAGAACACTTACTTTGGTACGCCTATTCTGCCAGTGGATTTGCAGAGGCAACATGAGTGATATCTCTCCAAGGATTTGAGCTGCCTGCTCTATATTGAATAGTTGAATAGCAACACTTGTAATTTTGGCTTGAAACCTGGAATCCTTGCTTAACTACATTTGGGAGTTGCCATTTAACAGGTCAATATTATTTGATGCACATTTCATTGCCTAGGTCAGAAGGTTTAGTAGCTTGGCCATGGCAGTGTGAATTGTACATGGTCTGTGAATTAAACAAATTTGGTGCTCCTTTGTCATTCTGTGTTATTGAACATTTTAGGTGTTAGTCACGGCTCACGGGGTGGCAGACTCATCTCTGAGGAAGAAGGTTGTGGATTCAAACCTCATGACAGTTTTAGGCATATAATCTGGATTCATCCTCCAATGCAGTGCCCTCTGACTGCACTGTCAGAGTCTTTCAGATGAGACCCTATTTTAGTGGGTTAAGAAAGGAACTGGCCTGGGTAAATTGGAATCAAAGATTTGTGGACAGAAATGTAATCCACCATTGGACTTTTAAAAGGAGGTGGTTCAGGTGCAGTCGAGATACTTTCCCATGTGGTGGAAAGGGAGCGCAACCAAATCCAGAGCTCCCTCAATGAAGAAAGAGAGAGAATCAGCTGAAGCAGAAAAAGTGCAGCAGATGTTAGACTGATATTACAAGCGAGGACCAGGCACAAAGTTCAGTGGAAAAGTGAAAAGGAAATAAGAGGGACAAAGTGTTTCAAAGAATAAACTAGCAGTTAAAATAAAGCAACCCAAAAATCTACTATAGGCACCGAAATCCAAAGAGATGTGGGTTAGGTTGATTGATCATGCTAAATTTCCCCTTATTATCAGGAGGATTAGCAGGGTAAATAAAGTGGGGTTACCTGGATGGGGCCTGGGTGGGATTGTTGTCAGTGCAGGCTCAATGGGCTGAATGGCCTGTTTCTGCGCTGTAGGGATTCTATGCTAAATAGTGAAAGGGTAGTAAAAAGAGAAGTAGGACCAATTCTTGATTATAAAGGAACCTATGCATGGGGACAAAGAATATGGCTGAGATGCTAAATGAGTCCTTTGCATCTGTCCTTACCAAGGTAGAAGATAATGTCACAATGAAAGAGGAGGTAGTTGAGATGCTGGTTAGGATAAAAATTAATAAAGAGGAGGTGCTGGAAAGGCTGGCTGTATTTAAAATAGGTAAGTCACCAGGTCCAGATGGAATGTATCCTAGATTCCTGCAGGAAATACGGATGGACATTGCAGAGGCATTGGTCTTAATCTTCCAATCTTAGATATGTGGATGATGCCAGAGAACTGGAGACTTCCGGACATATAAACAGAATATTACATCCTTGTTTAAAACAGGTTGTAAGGACAAAGGGTACAGTTTTATTGTGAGTGCAGGAATAAAGTGACTCGGGATATATACGCATAAATAATTCAAAGTGGCAGGGCAGGTGAAAAAACAATAAAAAAGGCTGACAGGATCCTGAGCTTTATAAATAAAGGCACAGAATGCAAAAGGAAGTTCTGATGAACATCTGGAAACTCTGGTTTGGCTTCAACTGGAATATTGTGCTCAATTCTGCAGAAAACATTCTCAGAAATGGTTGTAGGAATGAGAAACTTCAGTTATAGGGATAGAACAAGAACAAAGAACAAAACAGCACAGGAACAGGCCCTTCGGCCCTCCAAGCCCGCGCCACTCCCTGGTCCAAACTAGACCATTCTTTTGTATCCCTTCATTCCCACTCCGTTCATGTGGCTATCTAGATAAGTCTTAAACGTTCCCAGTGTGTCCGCCTCCACCACCTTGCCCGGCAGCGCATTCCAGGCTCCCACCACCCTCTGTGTAAAAAACGTCCTTCTGATATCCGTGTTAAACCTCCCCCCCCCCCCCCTCACCTTGAACCTATGACCCCTCATGAACGTCACCACCAACCTGGGAAAAAGCTTCCCACCGTTCACCCTATCTATGCCTTTCATAATTTTATACACCTCTATTAGGTCACCGCTCATCCTCCGTCTTTCCAGTGAGAACAACCCCAGTTTACCCAATCTCTCCTCATAACTAAGCCCTATCATACCAGGCAACATCCTGGTAAACTTCCTCTGCACTCTCTCTAAAGCCTCCACGTTCTTCCGGTAGTGTGGCGACCAGAACTGTGCGCAGTATTCCAAATGCGGCCGAACCAACGTTCTATACAACTGCAACATCAGACCCCAACTTTTATACTCTATGCCCCGTCCTATAAAAGCAAGCATGCCATATGCCTCCTTCACTACCTTCTCCACCTGTGACGTCACCTTCAAGGATCTGTGGACTTGCACACCCAGGTCCCTCTGCGTATCGACACCCTTTATGGTTCTGCCATTTATCATATAGCTTCCCCCTACGTTAGTTCTACCAAAATGCATCACTTCGCATTTATCTGGATTGAACTCCATCTGCCATTTCTTTGCCCAAATTTCCAGCCTATCTATATCCTTCTGTAGCCTCTGACATTGTTCCTCACTATCTCCAGGTCCAGCCATTTTGTGTCGTCCGCAAACTTACTGATCACCCCAGTTACACCTTCTTCCAGATCGTTTATATAAATCACAAACAGCAGCGGTCCCAATACAGAGCCCTGCGGAACACCACTAGTCACAGGCATCCAGCCAGAAAAAGACCCTTCCACTACCACCCTCTGTCTTCTGTGACCAAGCCAGTTCTTCACCCATCTAGCCACCTCCCCCTTTATCCCATGAGATCCAACCTTTTGCACCAACCTACCATGAGGGACTTTGTCAAACGCTTTACTAAAGTCCATATAGACGACATCCACAGCCCTTCCCTCGTCAACCATTCTAGTCACTTCTTCAAAAAACTCCACCAGGTTAGTGAGGCATGACCTCCCTCTCACAAAACCATGCTGACTATCGTTAATGAGTTTATTCCTTTCTAAATGCGCATACATCCTATCTCTAAGAATCCTCTCCAACAACTTCCCGACCACGGACGTCAAGCTCACCGACCTATAATTTCCCGGGTTATCCTTCCTACCCTTCTTAAATAACGGGACCACATTAGCTATCCTCCAATCCTCTGGGACCTCACCTGTGTCCAGTGACGAGATTGGACAAACTGGGGTTGTTGTCCTTAGAGAATAACAGGTCAAGAAGAGATTTTCTAGAAGTATTCAAAATCATGAGAGATCTAGATGGGCTGACAGAAACTGTCTCATTGCTAGAATGGTCTGGAACATGAGAATACTGATTTAAAGTGATCAGCAAAAGCAACATTAGAAAAATCTTTTTTAAGTAATGAGTAGTTTGGATTTGGAATGTATTGACAATCCTGACTTTCAAAGGAGAGCAAGATAAATACTTGAAAGAAAAAAAACGCAGGGGCACAGGGTAGTTGTGAAGAAGCAAGACTATCTGGATTGTTGTTCCAGAGTTCAGCAATGACTTGGTGGGCCAAATGGCCACTTTCTGTGTTGTAACCATGATGCGCATCAATTGGACACGAGGCTCAAAGCTTCGGTAAAAGAAGGCTTTTATTAACTAACAATGGAACTATCAGAACTTTAACACACTATCCCAGACTGAAGGGGTCCCGTCTGAGCAGGGGGTCTTATACCTCTCCCAGGAGGCGGAGCCCGACTGGGATGTGCCACAACAGTAACAATCACAGGTGTATCAATCCCACCCTAGCCCAACAACAACATTAGTACAATCCCACAGTAACCTATATACATTCCCATAGTGCTGGCCAGCCCTGGCCCAGTACTATCCAGTGGGAACCAACGATGGTTCACCACAAACCATTACACAATGCTATGAAATTGTGGCCCCGTCTGCCTCTAAGGTTAAAGATTCCATTGCATTATTCAGAGAAAAGCACGCAAACTATTCCCCATGCTCTACCAATATTACTTGAGGAACAGCACTAAAACAGATTATCAAATTGCTGTTTGTTGTGTGCAATGTGCTGCCTTCATTACAACAGTCACACTCTAGTCATTTGCTTTAAAATGCCTTGGGATATCCAAAGATATAAGGCACAATATAAATGTAAATCCCTTGTTTTATTACTTTTGTATCTGATTTTTGTCAAGTGCTTCTATGTCAACCTTTTGAGCAAGATTTGTTGCGTAAATGTAGGTTGTGCCAAGTCGACTGTGTGAAGCTGTGTATGATAGGTGCATGAATTAGGAACACTATAGAAAACTGCAGGTACAGTTGGTCTCCACAATCAATATGTGCTGTAAGCAAGAGAAACTTTTCATAAAATCTGGTATTACATTTACATCTCTAAAACATTCACAGTGGCATTATTATTGTAAAATGCTTTATAAGGAACTGAACGTTATATTTAGCTTTATATCTAAGAAGAGGCCCAACCTGGTGAAGTTAGAACACAATGCAAGTACTATATGCACACCAAAGAGCAAGTGATAGACGGAGCTAAGCGATTCCACAGCCAACTGATCAGATTAAAGCTCTGCTGTCCTGCCACATCCAGCCCTGAGTGGTGGTGGACAATTAAACAACTCGCTGGAGAAGGAGACGCCACTATTATCCCCGTCCTCAAAAGATGGAGAAGCCCAACACAACAGTGCAAAAGACAAGGATGAAGCAGTTGCAGCCATCTTTAGCCAATAGTGCCAACCATTGCTGGTTTAAAACTCTGGTCTCTTCCTAACAGCTCTGTGGGTGCACCTACTCCAGATGGACTGCAGCGGTTCAAGGAGGTGGCTCCCCACCTTCTCGAGGAAAATTAGGAATAGGTGACAAACGCTTGCCTAACCAGCAACACCCACACGCTGTGAAAGATATTTTTAAATTGTCAATGCATGCTTCCTAATATGTCATTGTGAATTTAAAAAATAGCTTTGATGAAGTTGCTAAATTTGCCATGACTGGGTAGGAAGCACTCTTGCTTCTCAACCAGAAAATTAGTGGTTCACGGTTGAATTGAATTTGAGTATAAAATCTGAGTTGACACTTCAGTGCAGCGCTGACAGAGCACTGCACTGTTTGAGATGTTAACATGAGATCTTGCCCAATTGATGTGAAAGAAGAGTGGGGAATTCTTCCAATCTTCGTTTCAGTTAATACCAGTAATTTGTTATTTTGGGATTTTTTTTCAGTACAAATTAGTTGTTGTATATTTTTCTATGTAAACAACAGTGACTGCATTTCAAAAGTTCACTAATTACCTATGAAGCATATTGGGGTATACTGAGGATGTGAACACTCTGCGTAAATGCAAGCATCTACTTTAATAAAAATAATCCTTGGATAGATTCTGAGGCATTATTCAGTGGTAACATGTTATTGTAATCATTTAGTTAATGGTTAATCTCGAATGACATTGAACTAGGAATTTAGGAACTCAAGACCAAGTGTAATTTTGAGGTGAAGCAATTTAGAAAGCAGGAACAATTGAACCATGGTGGCAAATGTAACTCCATCCCCATTTTACAACAAAAATACTTTCATTTAATAGCACCTTTAACTTGGTAAGCTCTTTCATAATGCTTCACAGGAGTGCTGTTCAGACCGAAGGTAACACTGGACCACTTAAAGAGGTATTAGGAGAGGGGACAAAAGCTTGGTCAAAGAGGCAGGTTTTTGGGAGAGACTTAAAGAAGGAAAGAGAGCAAACAAGTGGGTTCGGGATAGAATTCGAGAGTTGGAGAACTGACAATTGAAGGCACAACAACCGGCGTTGGAGCGATTAAAATTGGGGATGTGCAAGAGGCCAGAAATGGGGGAGCGCAAATATCTGAGCGGGTTGGAGGACTGGGGGAGATTAGAGAATCGGCGAAGGTCAAGGCCATGGAGAGACTGAGGGAGATTATCGAGTAAGAGTTTTAACAACACCAGGTTAAAGTCCAACAGGTTTATTTGGTAGCAAATACCATTAGCTTTTGTAGAAACTTGATGTCTGTGTCGATATGCGCGATCTTCTTGGAGATCCTCTCCACTTGGAGAGGATCTCCAAGAAGATCACGCATATCGACACAGACATGGAGGTTATCGAGACACGGAAGGTAAAGGTCCTAGAGAGATTAGAACACAATAATGCAAATTTTAAAATCGAGCATTACCTGACCAGGAGCCAATGGAGGTTAGCATCAACACCATTCATCCTTGGTTTATCAATAATATTAATACTTTGATTTGCTTCTGTTGCAATAAACTCCAAAAATAGGCAATTTAGAAGCAGAGTAGAGTTCAGTGTATAGAAGTTGTTCTGCAGTTGAGGCTGAGGAGGTGGGAGATGTGAAACAAGCACCTTTGCTGGTGGAGGTGTGTAGCACATAGAACATAGAACAGTACAGCACAGAACAGGCCCTTCGGCCCACGATGTTGTGCCGAGCTTTATCTGAAACCAAGATCAAGCTATCCCACTCCCTATCATCCTGGTGTGCTCCATGTGCCTATCCAATAACCGCTTAAATGTTTCTAAAGTGTCTGACTCCACTATCACTGCAGGCAGTCCATTCCACACCCCAACCACTCTCTGCGTAAAGAACCTACCTCTGATATCCGTCCTGTATCTCCCACCACGAACCCTATAGTTATGCCCCCTTGTACTGAAACTGCAACAAGTTTACATTGGCAGTTTCTGTTAGAAATATAGATATATTTTGGGAAAAATTGACAAAGAACTGACCTGAAAGAAAGTTTTGTTGCCAGAGAGGAAAGATGTTCTTGCTGTAGAGGCAGTACAGGGAAGATTTACCAGACTGATTCCTGGGAAGGTGGGACTGACGTATGAGGAGAGATTGAGTTGGTTAAGATTATATTTTCTGCAGTTCAGAAAAATGAGGCGGAATCTCATAGAAGCCTATAAAATTTTAACAGGATTAGATAGGGTAGATGCAGGAAGGATGCTCCCAATGACGAGGGAGTCCAGAACTAGGGGTCACAGTCTGAGAATACAGGGTAGAACATTTAGGACTGAGATGAGAAGACATTTATTAACCCAGAGAACTGTCAGCCTGTGGGATTCTCTGCCACAGAAAGCAGTTGAGGCCAAAGCATTGTATGTTTTCAAAGAGGAATTAGATATAGCTCTTGGGGTTGAAGGGATCAAAGGATGTGGCAGGGAAAGCGGGAACAGGTTACTGAGTTGGATGAGCAGCCATGATCATAACGAATGGCGGAGCAGGTCCAAAGGGCTGAATGGCCTACTCTTGCTCCTGTTTTCTATCTTTTTATGAGAACACGGAGATATAAGACTTTTAATGTATTATTCATAATAATACTTGGGAGACATTCTGCACTGTCAGCATCCCACAGACAGCAGGGAGGTGAATGAGCAGTTAATTTTTTATTCATGATAGTTGAGAGAGAAAGCAGGATTTTGCGAAAACTTTCTGCTGTTAATGTCTTTAACCTAAATCGTTGGAACAAACAGACTGCGTTCCGTTGAACAGGGCCAACTTTACATGAGCATACTTTGTGGAGAGCTTCAGCCACCAGCTAGATGTGTCAGGAATTCACGCATTGTGCACCACATCCAGATGTGGAGTCGGCTTCTCACCAGAAGCTGGATTATTGCAAACACCTAACACACGTGACAACTCCTCTGCCAGTGCAATACTCACTCTTTAGTGATCTGGAACATTGTCTAAACTGAGAGTTCTGACCCGCAATCTTCTGACTCACCGAGGAGGGTGCAATTGTCATTTCAGCTCAACCAAGAATTGTTTAAGGACCTGTTGCATTTACATATTAGATGTTAATTTGATTTATATTCACTCAGTTATCTCAACCTGAGTTGTATTTCCTTTGTAAATGTAGAAATTATTAGATTGATATTCTCCTCTTGAGTTATGTGGTGCTAACAACCTGACCTGTAATCAGACTTTGCTGATCAGCGATGCCTTTTCCCATTTCAGATGAACCGTGTGCTCTGTATTGCTCCCCTTTCGGAAAAGAACATCCTGTCCTAATAGCCGAGAGAGTTCTCGACGGCACTCCTTGTGGGCCCTATGAGACGGACCTTTGTGTGAATGGCAAGTGTAAGGTGAGTCTCAGCGTAAGACATCTGTAAGAACATCAACTCTCTGCCTGTGACAATCAGAAAGTGACTAATTCTTTCCTGGGATGACGTTAGATTACAGATGAATACATTCATATCAAATCCCTCCATCTGTTATTTTATTAAAGGTTTTAGAATATTTTTAAATCTCAGTGAAAATCCTCAATGAAAAAATTCGTAAAAGTTTGTTATCAACAAATAAGGTGTTTATATGCTTCTATTATTCATAAAGCTGTGATGTGGAGTTGCCGGCGTTGGACTGGGGTAGGCACAGTAAGTAGTCTCTCAACACCAGGTTAAAGTCCAATAGGTTTATTTGATTGCATGAGCTTTCGGGGCGCTGCTCCTTCATCAGGTGAGTGCAGGATTTGTTTCACAAACAGGGCATATATAGACACAAACTCAATTACAAGATAATGGTTGGAATGCGAGTCTTAACAGGTGCAGACAATGTGAGTGGAGAGAGGGTTAAGCACAGGTTAAAGAGGTGTGAATTGTCTCCAGCCAGGACAGTTAGTGAGATTTTGCAAGCCCAGGCAAGGCGTGGGGGTTACAGATAGTGTGACATGAACCCAAGATCTCGGTTGAGGCCATCATCATGTGTGCGGAACTTGGCTATCAGTTTCTGCCCAGCGATTCTGCATTGTTGTGTGTCGTGGAGGCCGCCTTGGAGAACACTTACTCGAAGATCAGAAGCTGAATGCCCTTGACTGCTGAAGTGTGCCCCGACAGGAAGATCCCCCTGCCTGGTGATTGTCGAGTGGTGTCCATTCATCCGTTGTTGTAGCGTCTGCATGGTCTCGCCAATGTACCATGCCTCGGGACATCCTCTCCTGCAGCGTCAGGTAAACAATGTTGGCCGAGTCACGAGAATATGTACCATGTACCTGGTGGATGGTGTTCTCACGTGAGATGATGACATTCACCATCATCATCATCATCATCAGATGCCCTGTTTGTGAAACAAATCCTGCACTCACCTGATGAAGGAGCGGCGCTCCAAAAGCTCGTGCAATCAAATAAACCTGTTGGACTTTAAGCTGGTGTTGTGAGACTACTTACTGTTTATAAAGCTGTGTTGTCATGGAGATAATTTCAATTCTGTTCTGTTTTCTAGGAATGTAGTTTTCTCATTATAAATGGTGTGTTTTAGTTCCATTTGGGATCACATTCTGAAATGAGTCCCAAAGCAAATTGGCCAAGGAGGTTTGAAAGATGAGTTTGCAGAATTCTTGCAAGAACAACATGATGTGGAACCAGCTAGGGAGAAAGCTTTCTAAGGCCTGGTATTGCAATGAGCCAAGTTCAATTAATTTCATAGGAAAAGATTGTCTTTTACTGATCATGCTGCAATTAAATTCCATTTAAGTTTGAGTGCATCTTACTCCAGTGCCAAACAATAACCTTAAACTTAAACAAATCCATTTACATTGGTATGAGAGGAGAGTTGGCAATGGTAGATTGGGTAAATAGATAAAACATTATAACAGTAAATCAGCAGTGCTTCCTGGCATCACCACTGAATGGTCTAGCTCTAATTTTAATTTGTGTTGTTTTGAACCCCCACCAGAAGAATTCTTTTCTCCCCACACCCCTGATGTAATCCTTTAATCATCTTAAATATCACAATGAGATCGCTCCTGTGAACCACAGTTATGGATGTATGTGTTGTGGCAGTGTACAGTGGCTGTGAATTAACGAGCAGTCTTATGCAATCGACAGATTCCGTGGTTTTTTGGGCAGAATCGAATCCCGTCATATCATAGAATCCCTACAGTGCAAAAAGAGGTCATTCAGCCCATCGAGAGTGCACCGACATTAATCCCACCCAGGCCCTATCCCCGTAACCCCACATATTTACCCTGCTAGTCCCCCTGACACTAAGGGACAATTTAGCATGGCCAGTCAACCTAATCTGCACATCTTTGGAGTGTGAGAGGAAACGGGACCACCTAGAGGAAACCCACGCCAACACGGGGAGAACATACAAACTGCACACAGACAGTGACCCAAGGCTGCAGTAGAACCTGGGTCCCTGGCACTGTAAGGCAGCAGTGCTAACCACTGACCCACCGTGCCGCCTGTGTAAATAATGAATGCTCGTTATATGACCCATGGTGTAGATATTAATAGACCATGGTGAACAATTACAATGGACTCTGTTCACCATTGTTTAACTGAATTGGTAATCCAGTAACAAAAGCAAAAAAATCTCAGCAGGTGTGACAGCACCTGTGGAGAGAGAATAAAGTCAACGTTTCGCGTCAGGATGCCCCTTCGTCAGAGCTGGTAATCCAGTAATTTGGTTTGATAATCCAGAGAATGCGAGTTAAAACAACTCCACTGAACCACTCTTCAGTTAAACAAAGTCTGCAATTAGCAGATTAATCCATTCAATCCGACATGTTCACGAATGTCCTTTAGGGAAGGAAAACTGCTCTGGTTTATGTATGACTCCAGTTTCTCATCAATGTTGTTGTCTCCTGACTGCCTTCTGAACTTTTGATTTGATTTATTATTGTCACATGTATTAGTTTACAGTGAAAAGTATTGTTTCTTGCGCACTATACAGACAAAGCATAACGTTCATAGAGAAGGAAAGGAGAGAGTGCAGAATGTAATGTTACAGTCATAGCTAGGGTATAGATAGAGATCAACTTAATGTGAGGTAGGTCCATTCAAAAGTCTGATAGCCAGGGAAGGAGCTGTTCTTGAGTCGGTTGGTACATGACCTCAGACTTGTATCTTTTTCCCCGCGGAAGAAGGTGGAAGAGAGTATGTCTGGGTTGCGTGGGGTCTTTAATTATGCAGGCTGCTTTGCCGAGGCAGCGGGAAGTGTAGACAGAGTCAATGGATGGGAGGCTGGTTTGCGTGATGGATTGGGCTACATTCATGACCTTTTGTAGTTTCTTGCAGTCTTGGGCAGAGCAGGAGCCATACCAAGCTGTGATACAACCAGAAAGAATGCTTTCTATGGTGCATCTGTAAAAGTTGGTAGAGTCATAGCTGACATGACAAATTTCCTTAGTCTTCTGAGAAAGTAGAGGTGTTGGTGGACTTTCTTAATGATAGTGTCGGCATGGGGGGACCAGGAAAGGTTGTTGGTGATCTGGACACCTCAAAACTTGAAGCTTTCGACCATTTCTATTTCATCCCCGTTGATGTAGACAGGGGCATGTTCTCCACTACTCTTCCTGAAGCCGATGACAATCTTCTTACTTTTGTTGACATTGAGGGAGAGATTATTGTCTTTGCGCCAGTTCACCAGACTCTATTTCATTCCTGTACACTGTCATTGTTTGAGATCTGACCCACTACAGTGGTGTTGTCAGCAAATTTGAAAATCGAGTTGGAGAGGAATTTGGCCACATAGTCATAGGTGTATAAGGAGAACTAGTCTAGCAAGCCACTGAGTTGTAACAAACTGCTGAAAACGAAAAAAAGATTGGTTCAGGAAGAAAACTGAGCATCACTGACCAGAATTTTCACAGCCATTCATGCCGGTGGGATTTTCCAGTCCTGCCGACGGCGCACCCCTGCTGCAGGTTTCCCGGCTGCAACAGGTGCATCCAATGAAAAACCCTTTGACAACGACAGGACCAAAAGATTGCATAGAAAATCCCACCCACTGTCTGAGGGCAACTGAAAACGCACAATAAATGCCAGCCTTCCGAGTGACTGATTTAGAAGAATCTTCCTCATTTGAAGTATTGCCATGACTGTTATCCGTCACTTGAACTCTTCCCTCCCACAGGAGGGAAATTCTGCTGAGGCAGAACTAATGGACGAAGGGAAGAAAATGAACAAGCTACACAGACACCTTGGATTTATTTAAAATTTTGTATTTACATGAACACATTCACATTACACAAAATCAAACATGAGGGATTTAAGCCTCCCATACTATTGGGGCTAGATTTTCGTGGATTGATTTCGACCAGAACAAGATGTGGGCACCAAGTCATCCCACCTCCATTTCTGGTTTCAGTGACATTTGTAAGGCAGTGGGGAGCATAAGCCTCTAAACTCACCTGCGATCCAAGAAAGGGCAATTAAACTCATTAAGGACTCATTAAAAATCCAGCTCTAAGAACTTCAGCATTTTCCTGGGGGCATTCATTAGCTGTCTGCCTTTGACCAGTTGCAGTCAAGAGAGGATCACATCACAGAGGTGAAAACAGTTGAAAAGGGTGAGTGTTCATGTTTTGGTTAAAGGATAAGCCCTCAGGAAGTTAATGTTGCAGCAGCCCCCCACGGGTAAGGGGAGGAGCCAGCATTAACAATATTGCTAGTTCAGGGGGTCCTCATCCTCCTGGCATAGTGGGTGCGTCAGAGCAGTCGGCAAGGCTGTTTGCACCCCATTTGAGCACCAAAAAGGCTGCAGTTGAATATGGGTGCTGCACTGTCAGACATCAGGGGCATTGGAGATGAAGACAGCAGCCTTCAGAGGAAGGACAGATCGACAGGTGGCCAAAGAAAGGGGATGAGAGCCACAAAGGAGACACAATGCTGACTACAGGTAGATACAAAGACACCTAGACATGGCTGAGAGCCAGTGCTGAAGGAGACTGTTACTCTCTTGTGCGGATGGTCAGTGAGGATCTTTGCAGCATTTCACACGTGGCCACCCCAATGCATCACCCAGGTGACTCTTCATCAAGCTGGAGAGCACACCAAGTTTACAACTCAAAGAACAAAGAACAGTACAGCACAGGAAACAGGCCCTTCGGCCCTCCAAGCCTGTGCCGCTCCTTGGTCCAACTAGACCAATCGTTTGTATCCCTCCATTCCCAGGCTGCTCATGTGACTATCCAGGTAAGTCTTAAACGATGTCAGCGTGCCTGCCTCCACCACCCTACTTGGCAGCGCATTCCAGGCCCCCACCACCCTACTTGGCAGCGCATTCCAGGCCCCCACCACCCTCTGTGTAAAAAACATCCCTCTAATATCTGAGTTATACTTCGCCCCTCTCACCTTGAGCCCGTGACCCCTCGTGAACGTCACTTCTGATCTGGGAAAAAGCTTCCCACCGTTCACCTATCTATCCCCTTCATAATCTTGTACACCTCTATTAGATCTCCCCTCATTCTCCGTCTTTCCAGGGAGAACAACCCCAGTTTACCCAATCTCTCCTCATAGCTAAGACCCTCCATACCAGGCAACATCCTGGTAAACCTTCTCTGCACTCTCTCTAACGCCTCCACGTCCTTCTGGTAGTACGGCGACCAGAACTGGACGCAGTACTCCAAATGTGGCCTAACCAGCGTTCTATACAGCTGCATCATCAGACTCCAGCTTTTATACTCTATACCCCGTCCTATAAAGGCAAGCATACCATATGCCTTCTTCACCACCTTCTCCACCTGTGTTGCCACCTTCAAGGATTTGTGGCATTGGGGCATTGCAGGATCAGAGGGCACTGGGTCAAGGAGTGCCTCTTAAACCATAAGACATAGGAGCAGAATTAGGCCACTCGGCCCATTGAGTCTGCTCCACCATTCAATCATGATTGATATTTTTGCTCATCCCCATTCTCTTGCCTTTTCCCCATAACCCCTGATCCCCTTATTAATCAAGAGCCTATCTATCTCTGTCTTAAAGACACTCAATGACCTGGCCTCCACAGCTTTCTGCGGCAAAGAGTTCCACAGATTCACCACTCTCTGGCTGAAGAAATTCCTCCTCATCTCTGTTTTAAAAGATTGTCCCTTCAGCCTGAGGTTGTGCCCTCTGGTTCTAGTTTTTCCTACTAGTGGGAACATCCTCTCCACATCCACCCTATCCAGGCCTCGCCGTATCCTGTAAGTTTCAATAAGATCTCCCCTCATTCTTCTAAACTCCAACGAGTACAGACCCAGAGTCCTCAACTGTTCCTCATATGAAAATGTTTTATTTATTTAAACCTATTTATTATATATCTCCTTATTACCTCAGTCTCAACACAATGTCTATTCAGTAATTTAAATGGATCTACAAATTTAGCACAGCTCCCTGTCAGCCAATCAAATCACAGCTCTCCTGTGTTGTCACTTTTAAGTTTTTTTTAATCCAAACTCTCTGTCAGTTTCAGAGAATCAAGAGTAGCCCTTACTGACCAATCAGCACTCTCCCTTGTGGGACTTACTGACCAATCAGCACTCTCCCTTGTGGGACTTACTGACCAATCAGCACTCTGCCTTGTGGGATTTACTGACCAATCAGCACTCTGCCTTGTGGGACTTACTGACCAATCAGCACTCTCCCTTGTGGGACTTACTGACCAATCAGCACTCTCCCTTGTGGGACTTACTGACCAATCAGTACTCTGCCTTGTGGGACTTACTGACCAATCAGCACTCTGCCTTGTGGGACTTACTGACCAATCAGCACTCTGCCTTGTGGGACTTACTGACCAATCCGCACTCTCCCTTGTGGGACTTACTTACCTATCAGCACTCTGCCTTATGGGACTTACTGACCAATCAGCACTCTGCCTTGTGGAACTTACTGCCCCCCTCCCTGGGTGAGGTGCCCCACAGCCTGAGCCACCTCGCGGAAATGCCCTCCGTGCCTTTTTCTACCGCGCGGAGGCGTTTCCTGTGCGGGCTGCTGCTGCACACCTTCCACTACCGCCTCCTCGCCTGTCGCCCGGATACACCTTGGCGGGCCTTGTTGCCGCCGGGCGGCAGAGGTCCCTGCTGGAGGTCCCTCTACGGAGGGATCTCCCCCAATTACGTCGGGGACCTGGGGTGGAGGGTGATGCATGCAGCAGTTCCGCACAACCGTAGGATTCACTGGTTCACGGGCTCCGAAGACTGCCCTTTCTGCGGCCTTGTGGAGTCCGTGGACCATGTCTATGTTGTGTGTCTTAGGCTGCACCCCCTTTATGTTTTCCTAAAGAACCTTTTGTTGATGTTTTGTCTGCACTTCAGTCCCACGCTCCTGATCTACGGACACCCGGTGCGGAGAGGGGAGGGTCGGGATGGCGACCTCCTCATGAACCTGCTCCTGGGCCTGGCGAAACGCGCCATTTACCGGTCCAGGCTGCAGGCGATCGAGGGGGCCGTCCATCCTGACTGTCTTCCCCTCTACCGCGGCTACGTTCGCGGCCAGGTGACCCTGGAGAGGGAGCATGCGGTGTCCACGGGCGAGGTTGATGCTTTCCGCGCCCGCTGGGCACCGCAGGGGTTGGGGTGCATTATTGACCCCAATAATCACATTTTAATTTGATGTTTTTAAGTTTCCTTTGTACTTTGATTTCTGTTCGGGCTGTTCCCCCTCCTTTTTGGGGAGCTGCCCCTTTTACTTTGTCCTGATTTAATCTGAGTTTGTTTACTTGGTTTGGTTTGACCTAAAAAGAGGACTTACTTATCTATCAGCACTCTGCCTTGTGGGACTTACTGACCAATCAGCACTCTCTCTTGTGGCCTCTGCTGCCTGTTTCACCTGACTTCCTGTTTTGACTCAATTCCAAAAGCACTCTTCACAGCCAGGCAGCACTCACAGTGCAATCCTCTTACAAGGATCTTGCTCAGTATATCGTGAGGCAATGGGCATGGAAGCCACTAAAATTCTGGGAGCACAGAAAAGAAACCACCGAGATTGGTTTGATGAAAATGATGGTCAAATTAAGGAATTGCCATATGCAGCATAGCTGGAAAACAAAGAGGGTACCAAACTTGGAGGAGTGGCAAACAGTGAGGATGAAGGCTAGCAGAATGATCAGACAAGTGGCAGATGCAACTTAATAGAGAAGTGTGAGGTGATGTCATTTTGGCAGAAGGGATAGGGAGAGACCATTAAGACCAAATGGCACAGTTCTAAAAAGTGTGCAGGGACAGAGAGACCTGGGGATTCATGTTCATTAATCTTTGGATGTGGCATGACATACTGAGAGAGTTGTTAGCAAAGCATATGGGATTTTGGGCTTGATAAATCGAGGCAATGAGAACAAAGGCAGAGGAGTTTTGCTGAACCTTTATAAAGCTCTGGTTAGGATCAAGCTGGAGCATTGCATCGGTTATGGTAAACACACTTTAGGAAGAATGCGATTGAGGAACCTTGAGAGGGTGCAGAAGAGATTTACCAGAATAGTTCCAAGGATGTAGCATTTTAGTTATAAGGTTAGGATGAAGATGCTGGGGTCATCCTCATTAGAACAAAGCAAATGGAGGGGAAATTTTAAAGAAGTATGCAAGATAATGACAAATTTGGCAAGGTGGACCTTTTCCATTACCTGATGGTACAAGGTACAGATTTACAGTTATTTGGTAGGTGATGCAAGGGGAACTGTTTTAGCAACTTGTAACACCATGAGGGTGACAGAAACAGAAATGATCAATGATTTCAAAAGGAAATTGGATGGGCACTTGAAGGAAATAAAGTTGCAGGTTTGCAGGGCAATGGGACTGACTGGATTGCTCATTGGAGAGCTAGTGTGGATCCGATGGGCCAAATGGGCAACTTCTGTGCCATAAATGACTATATGAGATTTTAAAAATCAGGTAATAATTTTTGTGGTTCCGGTTGAGGGATAGCTATTGACAAAGAGACCACAGAGAACATCCCTGCTCTCCCTCTAAATAGTGTCACAGAATGCCCACCTGAGAGGGCCTTAGTTTGAAATCTCATCAGAAAGGCGGCGTCTCTGACAGTGTGACACTCCCTCAGTACCGTTGTGGAATGTCAGCTTAGATTTTGTGTTCAGGTCTCCAGAGTGGGATTTGGACCCCAATCTTCCAACTCAGGTGAGAGTGTTATCCACTGAGTCACAGCTGATTAGTGGACCGTAAGGATCCTTTAATGTGAATTTAATTTTGGATGGTCGCAATCCTCTTCCTAATCAGCAATTGTTTGGAGCACCAAGCTGTCCCAAACTTAGTAGAAATAGCAATGTCACTGACAAACCACACGATAGCTGGTACAAAAAGCAGAAGAAATGTGCAGGAGATACTGTTCTGAGGTCGGAGCTTGTTGTTGCGCAGAGTGAGGAAGTTTTACTCATCACCTGGGAAAACTTGGTGATGGTACTCGATAGACCGACTCTCAACTCCATCACCTCGATCAAGCACAAAAATGAACAAAATAAAAATAAATTCAAGTTGTTGTTTAAAATAACTGTCAAAAACATTCTGCCATTCCCACTGAGCTGTTCTGCATGAATGTACCCAACTGTGAAAGGGAAAGAGCTTTATTATAACAGTCTGCATCCTGGATAGAACAGGTGTGTTCTACACCCAGGCAAGGCATCTCGCTGACTGATTAGTGGGTGTAGTGGGTCATTTCAGAAGTTGAGAGCAGAACCAATTATCACTCAGACAGTGGTATACAGAGTGTGTGGGGGGGCTGGGCTGATTATATCATTTATTTAAATACCTTCTGTTAAAATGTAATTCCAGATTCAAGCAACAATAAAATCTGTTTAAAGATCATTATTTTATCTGTAGTAACATCACAGTGAAGGCTTTTAAAACATTTTTAACCAATAAGTCTCCTTTGTAAAGAGACGGGCCTTAAAAATAGTATGTCATCTTTTTATTAAACTAAAATCTGCAGTGTTTACCTTTCCCTCTCTGCAATAAAAGATACCCTGAAAATACATAGTCCTGCCTGTGTGGAATTTGTACCAGAGACTAATGGACGATAATGGGGTTTGGCTGAAAACCTTGGGCGTCTATGTCCGTTCTTTGAGCAGAATTAGTCTGCTTGGGAAGTTTCAGGAAACGTTTATAACTCTTTCAAATAACTTTGTATTTGTTACTTTTTTAATTGAGCTTTTGGATGGTATAAAGGTTTAATAACTGGAATTCAGTGATAATTCTAAGAAGGAAATAATCCTTTTATTTAGTGGAAGTCTTTATCATTGGTGCAGCATCTCAGTTTAACTCTACGGCTGTGAATTACTTTTATGTGTTCTTATCTCTACAGCCAGGTTACCTTAGAGTGGAACTTGTGTGAATTTAGCTGAGGTTTTCATGTAATAAAATCAGCTCAGCACCCCTACCCATCACCCCTGAAAAAATCTATCAGGTGTTTCAGTTCATTGTGACATATCCGTAAAACTGACAATCACCTGATACACTGAGCAAGAACAGTGACATCCTGTGAAACAAACCAAATGTTTTATGAATCGTATTTTTACCTGGTTATGTTCTGTTTAGCTAATTAACAGCACAGCTAGGACAGTAGTATGGGTCTCAGGACCTGTCGTGCCATGATATTCTGCTCATAATAATGGCCCAAGATATCCGGAAACAACACCAGGTGGTTGCTTGTAATTAAATCTCGCTGCGTTTTTTTATGGAACCAATAACAGAGACACCTGTTTGTTATTAACAGAAGATTGGCTGCGATGGAATCATTGGCTCCGAGGCCAGGGAGGATCGCTGTGGGATGTGCAATGGTGATGACAAGTCCTGCAAGATCATCAGAGGAGATTTCAATCAAAGCAAAGGAATGGGTGAGGACCAACGACAGAGGCCGCTGTAGCCGGCTTTTATCTTCTTAAAAGTGCCGTGTTTATAAAACCACACACAGGAGTGAGGTGAAAACCATTTGGATAGCAATAAATATTTTGGATTAATTTAGGCTGCAGGCTGCATGGGAACCATTTCCTTGGCAAATCACAAAGCTTTTGTTTTATGAAAATCAAAGCCAGTATTTTCATGTAGTCTAAAATTACTGCCAACCTAATTAAACTGTGACCATCATAGGTTTCTAAATTTGTGGCCAGCTTTCCTATTTGTCAGTAGAGCGGAGCTGAGATTCCAGGAATCATGCAAAGGAAAATGAGTCGGAGCTTGTTATGGCTGAGCTCTGTTCTGATTGAACAGAATATGTTCTGGGGACAAGTCATAATCTAGTCTTAGTATTATTGATGACCATGAAACCATCGCTGATTGTCATAAAAACCCATCTGGCTCACTCATGTCCTTCAGGGAAGGAAATCTATCATCCATATCTGGTCTGGCCTACATGTGACTCCAGAGCCATTGTAATGGTGTTGCAAGCCATTTAGTTCATGGTTAACAAATTCTGGCCTTACCACATCCCATGAAAGAGTGAAAAAAACTATAAGATTCATTGGTTCTATACAGCAAATAGGTCAATGGGCATGGAAGTGCCATAACCTGACCTGTGAGGGCATGAGGAGCCTGAGTGGTGGGTGGGGAGGCATATCCTGCCTTGGGAGGGGGGGGGGGGGCATGAGGAGGACCTTTTGAACTTCCCTTTCAAAACGTTAGCTCATGCATTAGTTAACAACACTTCTGAGGTGCTGCTCATCACCAGTCTTTGAAAAACAGCCTCACTCATTAAAATTGTGGAGGACTAGGAACTGCCTATCCCCACAGTGCAGCCAGCCAGGTCGGGAGTGTCTGGTGCAAGTTCATAACCTGTACAAGCTTGCATCCTTTAAAAGCACTCCCGAAAATCGGGATGCCTGAGGGTAGGGTCAGGAATCACAGAATTTGGACCTGCCCGCCATTTGCAAAGGTCATCACAACTTGGTGAAAATGTAGACATATTTCCAGAGAACCAACCAAATAATGGTGTCCAAAATTCTCAGTCGGTGTGGCTTCCACAGGGCATAGTGTTTGGAAGTCAAGGGCTAGCTTAGAAGCGATTCAGACACACCTCAATATAGTCTTCTGATGTGAAGTGGGCAGATACAGCTCACACTCCTTTTCCCCATCCTAGAACAGAGCTTGGACAACTTGTTAGATGGGGCCCAGTGAATCTGTATTCCACCCAAATTGTACTAGCGAGCACATTCACACAATTTACATCCATGCTCACCACAAAATTCTGGATACTTGAATTATTTCCCGATCTACATGAATTATGTAATTTCTTTCAAAGTGTAGGACATCCCCCTCGATTACTGGCGTAGGATGCCTAGATGTGGAAATACATCTGCTGATCTTTTTAGATTAAATGAGTGTTTGTGCTCAGTTTTAAAAATCTGGAAATTCAAAACTTATATCAATAAAGCTGTTGGTTTGCCAAAGACAACAACTGGGTCATGACACAGTAGCCAGTTAGCACATCTCTGATAATAAGTTCTAGCATTTTCCCTACAACTGATATCAAGCTAACTGCACCTTCTTTTCTCTCTTTGCTCTTTCTTGAATAGCAGGAATGCAGTTATTTACCCTCCAATTCATATTTTAGAATCCTGGGAACTTTGGAGATCAAAACCACTAAGCCCACTGTCGCTGCAGCCACCCATTTAAAAACCCAAGACGTTGGCCATCAAGGAGATTTGTCAACTTGCAGTCCCTTTAATTTCTCCAATACTTTTTCTTTGCTATTGCACTGTCATTCTTGGCTCCCTCTTGTTTCTGGGATTATTTTCTGCCTTTTAGAAGGAGGGTGGACAACATCAACTAAATGATACAATTTTGAAAGTGCTGCTGGAACAGAGTGCATATAGACAATTAGAACATAGAACATAGAAAGCCACAGCACAAACAGGCCCTTCGGCCCACAAGTTGCGCTGATCATATCCCTACCTCTAGGCCTATCTATAGCCCTCAATCCCATTAAATCCCATGTACTCATCCAGAAGTCTCTTAAAAGACCCCAACGAGTTTGCCTCCACCACCACCGACGTCAGCCGATTCCACTCACCCACCACCCTCTGAGTGAAAAACTTACCCCTGACATCTCCTCTGTACCTACCCCCCAGCACCTTAAACCTGTGTCCTCTCGTAGCAACCATTTCAGCCCTTGGAAATAGCCTCTGAGAGTCTACCCTATCCAGACCTCTCAACATCTTGTAAACCTCTATCAGGTCACCTCTCATCCTTCGTCTCTCCAGGGAGAAGAGACCAAGCTCCCTCAACCTATCCTCATAAGGCATGCCCCCCAACCCAGGCAACATCCTTGTAAATCTCCTCTGCACCCTTTCAATGGCTTCAACATCTTTCCTGTAATGAGGTGACCAGAACTGCGCGCAGTACTCCAAGTGGGGTCTAACCAGGGTCCTATAAAGCTGCAGCATTATCTCCCGACTCCTAAACTCAATCCCTCGATTAATGAAGGCTAGTACGCCGTACGCCTTCTTGACCGCATCCTCCACCTGCGAGGCCGATTTAAGAGTCCTATGGACCCGGACCCCAAGGTCCTTCTGATCCTCTACACTGCTAAGAATGGGACCCTTCATATTATACTGCTGCTTCATCCCATTGGATCTGCCAAAATGGATCACCACACACTTATCCGGGTTGAAGTCCATCTGCCACTTCTCCGCCCAGTCTTGCATTCTATCTATGTCTCGCTGCAACTTCTGACATCCCTCCAAACTATCCACAACACCACCTACCTTGGTGTCGTCAGCAAACTTACCAACCCATCCCTCCACTTCCTCATCCAGGTCATTTATGAAAATGACAAACAGCAAGGGTCCCAGAACAGATCCCTGGGGCACTCCACTGGTCACTGACCTCCATGCAGAGAAAGACCCCTCCACAGCCACTCTCTGCCTTCTGCAGGCAAGCCAGTTCTGGATCCACAAGGCAACAGCCCCTTGGATCCCATGCCCTTTCACTTTCTCAAGAAGTCTTGCATGGGGGACCTTATCGAACGCCTTGCTGAAGTCCATATAGACCACATCCACCGCTCTTCCTTCGTCAATGTGTTTGGTCACATTTTCAAAGAACTCACCAGGCTCGTAAGGCACGACCTGCCCTTGACAAAGCCGTGCTGACTACTTTTGATCATACTAAACTTCTCTAGATGATCATAAATCCTGTCTCTCAGGATCCTCTCCATCAACTTACCAACCACTGAGGTTAGACTCACCGGTCGGTAATTTCCCGGGCTGTCCCTGTTCCCTTTCTTGAATATAGGGACCACATCTGCAATCCTCCAATCCTCCGGAACCTCTCCCGTCTCCATTGACGATGCAAAGATCATCGCCAAAGGCTCCGCAATCTCCTCCCTCGCCTCCCACAGTAACCTGGGGTACATCCCATCCGGTCCCGGCGACTTACCAACCTTGATGCCATTCAATAGTTCCAACACATCCTCTTTCTTTATGTCCACATGCTCGATCCTTTCTGTCCACCGCAAACCAGCAGTACAACCACCCAGATCCCTTTCCACCGTGAATACCGAGGTAAAGTATTCATTAAGCAGCTCCGCCATTTCTAACGGTTCCGCACAAACTTTTCCCCCTTCACCTTTTAAGGGTCCTATGCCTTCACATCTCATCCTTTTACTCTTGACATATTTGTAGAAAGCCTTGGGATTCTCCTTAATCTTACCCGCCAAGGTCTTCTCATGACCCCTTCTCGCTCTCCTAATTTCCTTCTTAAGCTCCTTCCTACATCCCGTATACTCCTCTAAATCCTTAACACCTCCTAGCTCTCTGAACCTTCTGTACGCCTCTCTTTTCTTATTCACCAGGTTCATCACAACCTTCGTGCACCACGGTTCCCGTACCCTACCAACACCCCCCTGTCTCATCGGAACGTTGTCATGCAGAGCTCCAGACAAACATTCCTTGAAAATCCTCCACTTTCCTTCGGTACTTTTCCCCAAGAATGCCTCCTTCCAATTTACCCGTCTAATTTCCTCCCTGATGACACTGTATTTCCCTTTACTCCAGAGAAACACTTTCCTAGCCTGCCTGATCCTATCTCTTTCCAATGCTATCGTGAAGGAGATAGAATTATGATCGCTATCCCCAAGATGCTCACCCACCGAGAGATCCTCCACCTGTCCAGGTTCATTAGCCAGCACCAGATCAAGTACAGCCTCTCCTCTAGTAGGCTTATCCACATACTGTGTCAGGAAACTCTCCTGGACACACCTAACAAACCCCTCTCCATCCAAACCCCTAGCCCTAGGGATATTCCAATCTATGTTTGGGAAATTAAAATCTCCCATCACGACAACTCTGTTATTCCTACATCTCTCCAATTCTTTGAAGATGATAGAAAAAGTTGAAGAGGCTGTTAAAAAACACAGGATTCTTGAGTTTATTAATAGAGCAAAAAAATTGGAAAGTTATGCTAAATCTTTTTAAAATTGGTTAGTTCTCAGCTGCCCTGTTTTGTTCTATTCTGTGGGTAGCATAGTGTTAATGTCATTGGACTAGTAATCCAGAGACCCAGGGTGATGCTCTGGGGACCCGGGTTTGAATCCCACCATGCCATTTGAATTCAATAAAAATTTGGAAGTAAAAATCTAATGATGACCATGAAACCATTGTCGTAAAAGCCACGTCTGGGCCTTTAGGGAAAGAAATCTACTGTCCTTCTCGGATCTGATCTACATGTGACTCCAGACCACAGCAATGTGGTTGACTCTTAATTGCCTTCAATTAAGGGCAATTGGGACTGGGCAACAAATGCTGACCTTGCTAGCAACATCCATCCCCAATTCTCAGTCTGAGAAAGACGTTAATGCTTTGGAAAAGGTGTAGAAGGGACTTACCAAAATGGTTCCAGGGGATCTCACAGTTGTGTGGAGAAACTTTAGAAGCTGGATTGTTGTCCTTCAAACAGAGAAAGCTAAGAAAAGATCTGGTAGAGGTGTTCAAAATCAGGAAAGTTTAGATCCAGAAAACAGTAAGAAACTGGTTCTAGTAGCTGATAACCAAAGGGCATAGACTTCAGGTGATTGACATAAGGATTTTTAAAATGTTCTTGTGATCTGAAATGCACTCCCTGATAAGGTGAAGAAGTCAGATTCAATAGTAATTTTCAAAAGGGAGCTGGATAAAGGGCAGAGATTACTGGGCTGTGGGGAAAGAGCAGTAGATTGTGACTGAGTAGATAGCTCTGTCAACTAGCTAACACAGGCAGTGTGTGCCAAATGGTTTCCTTTTGCGTTGTACCAGACGTCTGGCATTCAAATAGTGAAGGCACTCAGCCACCGGTATAAATATTCAAATACTTATGGTGGAAAATGAGAGAAAATTTGAGCAGTAATCTCATCCCATAAATCTGAGAGAATCCTTTCTATTTCTGAATCAGAATCAATTTGTTAATTCCAGCACTTGTTCAGCGCCTATTTTGTTAATTTTAGCTTTATTAAGTTGGTTTGAATTTGAAAAGTCGAATGCTGGAAAAGAATGCTGTAACTTCAGTTGAGAGCTTTGAGAACATTGCTTTATGATGCTTGATACTGCTGTTTCATTATTAGCCTTCTATATAACCTTTCCAACTGAGAGAAAGTTCAGAGCAAGCTTGCTGTGGCACCAAATTGTTCAAGTTTCAATTACAAATACAATTTGCTGCTGAATAATTTTCCATCAAGAGTTGACCACTCGATGGGAGCAAGGTGTGTTGGATATTCGTATATCTGTGCCATCACCGACACTCAGTTGTGCCTTGAAGTGATCTATTGAATGCTGGTGTCGAACTTGTGACAAAATGTAAATTTGTTTTTGTCGCTTGGCATTTAAAATCCAAGTTCCCATCACTCTTTATGTGCCTATAATAAATGCAGTACTTGCAGGAAATGTTCTCTAAAGGTTGTTTTAAGATTGACGTTCTGCTCCGATCACATTGACTTTAATCTCTGCAATAAAACATTAAGATGAATGGAGACGTAATGAACAAGCAGTTGGAGCCAGATGCATTAGGAATGGTGATATTATATCAACCCTTCGAGTTTACATGCATTTTCTAATTCCCTGGAAACGAAGTAATTGATATCTTACAGGGTGTTTTATCTGCTTATCCACCAATGAAATGAATGTTTACGATTACTCCATCAACTTTATACTGACTTCAATCCATTAGGCATTGAAATTCCTTTCAGAAAGACAAAGGCTTGAGACATCTGCTTTAATTCACTCTCTGTCTGCACTGCGATACCAAAAGAGCATAAGAAATGGGAGCAATAGTGCATAGAGTCATTTATAGCACCAAGGAGGCCATTTGGTCCATTGTGACAATGCTGACTCCCCACTAAGCAATCCAGTAAGGCTCACTCCCCCACTCAATCCCTGTTTCTCTGCAGGTTTATTTCTCTCATGTGCCCCTCCAATTTCCTTTGGAATCATTGATTGTCTCTGCTTCCACCAGCCCTGTGGGCAGCGAGTTCCAGGTCATTCCAGTTCAACTCGCTGACTAAAAAAGTTTTTCCCCACATTCCCCCAGCATCTCTTGCCCAGAATCTTAACTGTATGTCCCCTCATCCTTGTATCATACAACCCTTTGAGCCAGATCCACTATTTAGTAAGATCATGGCCGATCATCTACCTCCAAACCACTTTTCCGCCCGATCATCATCCTTGTCAAAAAATCTATCGATCGCAGTCTTGAACCTACTCAACTACTGGGCAACTACAACTCTCTAAGTGAAGGAATTCCTAAATGTTCAGCCATTTCTCCTGACCCTATGACCATGAGTTCTAGACTTTGCAGCCAGGAAAAGAACAACCTCTTGGGGTTACCTTGTCAAGCTCTCTGAGAACGTTATAATTTTCAGTGAGATCACCTCTCATTCTTCTAAAGTGTAGGAAATATAGACCCATTTGGTTCAATTCTTCCTTGTAGAACAAACGCCTCATACTAAGAATCAATCTGGTCTCATTTGGGTCTCATCTTTCTGCCTGTTGATATGTTTACCTTATTTATGAGGACTAAAACTTGTCAGTCAGATTGTGTTTGATGTCCAGTACAGCTCTCTACAGGAGCCAGTTCCTTTCACTCACAAGAAATTCCCTGCCAGTTAATTGCTGCCATAGAGTGATTATTAGGTCCATCACCATCAAGAAATTAGTTCAATATTTGGCTGTTGGAATGTAAGTCAGGTTCTGACTGTTGTGATGATGAAGTTGATACAATAAGAATGTCAGCAGATGATGATCGAAAGCAGATTCACACTCTGGGCTGCAGAATTCTGGAGCTGTGCATTCCTAAAGCAGGGCTGATGCTGAGGATATTTCTTCTCATTGGAGACACACTTTCAGAATAAAGGGTCTTCCATTTGCTATTGAGATGAGGAATTCCTTCTCTCAGAATCTTTGGAATTCTCTACTCAAGAGCACTGGAGGCTGGGTCATTGAATATATTCAAGGCTGAGATAGACAGATTCTAGAGCTATAGGAGAGTTGAGGGTTATGGTGAGGTGGTGGGGGCGGTGGTCGGCGGTGGAGTTGAGGTCAAAATCAGATCAGCCATGATCTTATTGAATGGAAGAGCAGGCCACTCCTATTTTATTATGTTGTTGTGTTCAAACGTGGGGTGTTAGGAACCTTTACATTAGTAGTTTGTCTTGGTAAATGAAAGTCTCGTAAAAGTGAGACTTGATTTTAAGTTTAGGCAATGGAGTGCATGGGGTCTGATTGAAGTAACCTCCAACTGTCCTCCCCATTGCATTTACTCTGCTAGTGGAGTGAATGGAAAGTGGGCCATGCTGGAAAACAGGCAGCAAAGTCAATATTGTCCATTTTACATCATTGGCCATCAATCTGGTGGATGGTTTGTTATTTGCATAATTATTAAAACCAGGGAACTTGAAGCTGATTAGAAAACATAACTCTCTGACATGGAAAACTTGAATTGTTCTCTAACGTTTAAAAAGTAAACAATGTGACACAAGATAGTACCAACGGAGAGAAAGTTTAAGTCAGATTCAAAAAGCTTAAATTCAAATAACGTCCTAATTTCCTTAGCATAACAATAGGAAATTGCATTTCAGGGGCCTGAGCTCCGGGCACTATATTTACAGGAAATGTGCCCAATAAACAATCCTGCAGAATCAAAACCCCTTCAAAAAATCAGGGACGGGATTCTCCAATTTGGTTCGTCCCGCCCTTGCTATCAGCGAGAACGGAGAAAACTCCATTTACTGCAGCAGCACCGGAGAACCCCAGCCGCGCGCGAGGTTGGAGAATCCCGGCACAGGTGACTAGATTGCTGGTGATATCCCAAGAAAGTAATAAGCAATAACAATTTCCCAAGGAGCTATCTGTCAATCTTGGAACAGCCTGATGTGATTCGTGGAGCCTGTGATGATGCCAGATTTGTTATAAACATAACCAGGAGACTGAATATGAACCTAAGAATTAATAGTTAATTTCTCATTTTACCCGTGCTGAAATTCCAATTCCATGCACTTTTCTTCACAAGGACCATTCACTTCCACCTTTTTAATATTGTCTCCTCTGTCACTGTCTTAGCTCACCTGTTGAGGAAACATCATTCATATCTGTGTCACCTCCAAACTCAATCACTTGGATGCTCTCTTATCCAGCCTCCCAGCTTCCACGCTCTGGAAATGTCAGTTCGGTAATAATCCTCCTTCACGTCATCTATCCAGCAGAAGTTTCATTCGGACATCACGACCAAACGCTTCCGACCTCGTTCGCCCTGCCAGGGAGAGTGGAGAATTTGGCGCTCAGCCAAAACTCTCTTCACAGCAGTGGGACTGGGGGGATCCCAGCCGTGTGTGAGGTCAGAGAATTCCTGCCCACCTCTCTGCTTGCTGATCTGCAATTTAAAATTTGTACCCTCTTGTGCAGCAGAGGCACAGCAGAAGGGGGAGTGGTTGGGGGAGCCGGGTGAGCTCTCTGCAATCAAAAGTAATTCAAAGAAAGAAAATGAAAATCATTTGAAACATTTACCAAGGTGGACATCAAGGAACATGTCTTCAACTTATGATGTCAGAGGAGACGTGGCTTCATAAAGTGCCACATCCCTCGCCTCCCTGCCGACCTGACTGATACTTCCACACTGCAACCAGGAGAACAAACTCCCATGCAGCCAACAGAAAAGGAAAGAATTATGTTTTCCAAACAGTGGTGTCTGTCTCCACATCACTACTGACAACAGCATCCAGAACAATAACATCATTAAAAGGGTAGAAGGAAGATTTAACAAAAACAACTTGCTTTTATTTAATGCTTTTAATGTAGCGAAATAAACCAAAACATTTTGCAGGAGTCAAACACAATTTGATACTGAACCACATAAAGTCATAGAAACAAAGAAGATAGGGGTAAGAGGAGGCCATTTGGCCCTTTGACCTGCTCCGCCATTCATCACAATCATGGCTGATCATCCAATTCAACAGCTTAATCCTGCTTTCTCCCCATAACCTTTGATCCCATTCACCCCAAGTGCGATATCCAGCCGCTTCTTGAATACATTCAATGTTTTGGCATCAACTACCTCCTGTAGTAATGACTTCCACAGACTCACCATTCTTTGGGTGAAAAAATGGCCTGAATGGTCTACCCTGTATCCTTAGATTGTGACCCCTGGTTCTGAACTCCCCACCATCGGGAACATCCTTCCTGCATCTACCCTGTCTAGTCCTGTTAGAATTTTATAAATCCCTGAGACCCCCCCCTCATTCATCTGAATTCCAGTGAAAATAAGCCTAACCTGGTCAATCTGTCCTCAGATATCAGTCCTGCCATCCCCAGAATCAGCCTGGTAAATCGTCGTGCACTCCCTTGAGAGTAAGAAAATATTTCCTCCGAAAAGCAGATCAAAACTGGACACAATATTCTATCTACGTGTGGTCTCACCAAGGCCCAGTATAATTGCAACAACACATCCCTGCACCTGTACTCGAAACCTCTCGCAATGAAGGCCAACATACCATTTGCCGCCTTTACCGCCTGCTGCACCTGCATGCTTACCTTCAAGGACACCTAGGTCCCGCTGCACACTCCCTTCTCCAATTTACAGCCATTCAGGTAGTAATCTGCCTTCTTGTTTTTGCTTCCAAAGTGAATGACTTCACATTTATCCAAATTATACTGCATCTGCAATTGATTTGCCCACTCACCTAACCTGTCCAGGTCATGCTGAAGGATCTCTGCATCCTCGTCACAGTTCATCCACCCACCCAACTTGGTGTCATCTGCAAACTTTGAGATGTTACATTTTGTTCCCTCATCCAAATCATTAATATATATTATGAGTAGTCGGGGTCCCAGCACTGATCCCTGTGGCACCCCACTAGCTACTGCCTGCCTATTTGAAAAGGACCCATCAATTCCTATTCTGTTTCCTCTCTGCCAACCAGTTTTCTATCCATCTCGATACATTTCCCCCAATCCCATGCGCTTTAATCTTGCACGATAATCTCTTATGCGGGACTTTGTCAAATGCTTTCTGAAAGTCCAAATATACCACATCGACTGATTTCCCCTTGTCAACTCTACTAGTTACATCTTCAAAGAGTTCCAACAGATTTGTCAAGCATGGTTTCTCTTTCATAAGTCCATGCTGACTCTGTCTGATGTTGTGAGACTTGTGAGACCTGGTGTTGTGAGACTTCTTACTCTGTCTGACCTGCCACTGCTTTCTAAATGCTCTGCTATAAAGTCCTTGATAATGGATTTGAGAATTTTCCCCACTACTGATTATGGCTTACTGGTCCATAATTCCCTGTTTTCTCTCTACCTCCCTTTCTGAATATTGGAGTGACATTCACTACGCTCCAATCTGCCAGGACTGTTCCAGAGTCTGTAGCATCCTGGAAGATGACCACCAATGCATCCACTATTTCCACAGCCACTTCCTTAAGTACTCTGGGATGTAGATTATCAGGCCCTGGGGATTTATTCACCTTCAATCCCATCAACCTTCCCAGCACCATTTCCTCCTGTGGCCTCTTCCTGTGCTGGAATGACTCTATGGTCGGATGAGGATTGCAGCTTTGAATCCTCAGCAGTGCCTCCAATGGAGGTTGGCATAGCTGAGGCAGGCAGAGACCTTGGGACTCTTCAAAATGGGGTCACCCTCAGGCGAGTACAAATCAAAATTTTGTGGCTGACAGTGGTAGGCCTGACAGGACAGAGGGAAACCCCTCCAGCGCAATTGTTCGCTCCGCCAGGTCCGTCTTTCTTATCCATGGCCTCCTCTTTGGACTATGATGGCTCTGATTGCCCCTGGAATGCCACAGGGAAGCAGGCTCCTTGAAGTTGGTGGCCTCCCCACAAGTGAGTGCATTCGGCAAAATTCTGGTGGCCCCGTAAAATGGTTCCAAACAGAACCTTTAATAACACAGATTGGTTGCCCACCTCCCTGAAGCAGGCAGCTGATTTGAGTTGGGCCTCCCAATATGGCTGCCCATTAATTCAATAGCAGCCATGCTTCCGCCCCTTCTCAGGAGCCTGTAAACTTCCCCTGGTAACATTTCAGGTTGATGACCTTTCGTTATATCTTTTAGAATCACTTTTCAAAAGACCTGCGTGTGGTGATTGTCCCTTTAAGGGCAGCACAACGAAGTAAGGGTCAGTCACCACAAGGCCCCTTTCCAATCTCCAATTCTGAATTGGTGTCAGACGTTTCATCGCCATAGCTCACCAAATTACGTTTTGGTTTATCAAAAATGCCGAATGATTCTTCATTCAACCCCTTGATAGAGCTGAAATGCTGTAACGCCTCTATAACTTCAGAATGTTTGTTAAAGTTTAATCAGACTTATAGATACTTTGATCCTCGGTGAATCATACAATAAAGTCTATGCACATATTAGAAAATCATACCCAGCCTTGATTTTTCATTTACTAAGTGTATAAGCAGAAAGCTTTTACTCGTATTTTTATAACTTCAATTGCAGTCATTTCCGATGATCTTTTGCAGCTGGCAGCTTGCAGAGAGATGCAAACTGCAATCTTCCATCTGTTCATTTCCACATCTCTGTGAGCAAAGATAAAGAAATTTTTGCATCTCTAAAGTGTCTTCCATCACTTCAGGACATTACGGAAGGAGAGAAATTAAAGGAAGACCTCACTCAGCGCCCATGTTGTGGGTTTTGTGTGAGCACTGACTGAAGGCAAGGAATACCAGTCACCCTCCCTCAGCACTGAGTATTTGATACTTGGCTCAGTGATTACTCTCTCACCTCTTGAGTTAGAATACATTATGTTCAAGCCCCACTCGAGGGTGTTGAGTATATAGTATAGATACATCAGTGCACTGTTAGAAGGAACCTTTTAAATTAGCCATTAAACTGAAGTCTGATCTGTCTGTTCCGGTGAATGGGATTGATCACATGGCATTACTAGAAATGATACATGAGTATTGTGTTATTCTGATGCTTTGCCCAACTTTTATCCTTTACTAACTCTAACAGATGATGTGATCATGTTGCTTTGGCCATCATGTTATGGGGCCAGATGGCCTTGCTCCGTCTATTAATTTCATGTGTGCACTATCATCTTGTTCTTTGTGCACAGATCAGTTGCAGTGTTTGCTGACCTTATCCCTCCTTGGAACTTTCTGTCAGCATTAACCTCCCTCACCATCTCTGCCTTCACTGAACATCAGCAAAACTAAAGAGCCCTATTTGGGTTTTCCTAAAAATGCCAGAGCTTCTTTAATTCACTTTGTCTCTGCACCTTTTTGCTGAAGTTAAACTTGACAGCCCATAACTCCCAGAGTTCACTCTGACTCTGAGCTGAGCTTCAAATCCAATTTTTCGCCTCATTACCTAGACCACCTGTTTCCCCGTATTGTCCACCTCAGCCACAATACTGTGAGAATCCTCCTCCATGTGTTTGTCACTTCATCAACGATCTGAGCTTCATATCCTAAACACTAAACTCTTTCACCTGCACGTCATCCCTTTTTTATCTCATTTATCAACCTCCACTAATTTCCTAATACATTCCTTTCATAAAAAGATCCACAATGACACAGTCCCTCTGGCCCAGAACTCTGGAATTCCCTTCCTGAACCCTTCCCTTTCAAGTCTACCTCTTCAATCATGTTTTTGGTTATCACTTCTCCAAGTTTGTGTCTAGTGCCTGTACTTCCCGTTGTTGTCTCCACTCTTATTTGATGTATCTTTCCCGTACCTTTATGAAGAGTCTTGATGAGGTGTTTAGGGTGTTATATGATCACATTTGATTATGTCAAAAAGGTGGCACAGAAGTAGAAATTCAGTGATTCTATTTTTCAACCCGGGACACTCAGAGTGGAGGGACACAGATTACAAAATCAACTCTGATGTTACAGGACCTACCAGTGATGTTAAGCAGTCAATCTGTTACCACTCCTCTCCTGTGAGCTATCTACCTGCACAGCAAAATGTACATTTAAAAGAAGCATTAAAATGTCACAAAGATATTGTAGAGTTCAAAGGATTGGCAAACAATTTCAGCTTGCCAGTGTGGACCTCATTCCACAGAGAGGAAGAAGATAATTCTAGGAACTTTTGGTTTACTTTGCATATTTAATTTAGTATCTTTAATTTATTATAGATTGCAGCCTGTATGTGGAATGTGTTTGGTGAATGCTAGTCATGATGTGGAGATGCCGGCGTTGGACTGGGGTGAACACAGTAAGAGTTTTAACAACACCAGGTTAAAGTCCAACAGGTTTATTTGGTAGCAATAAATAATAATAGGATCTTAATGGTATTTGCTACCAAATAAACCTGTTGGACTTTAACCTGGTGTTGTTAAAACTCTTACTTTGGTGAATGCCCCAGAGGTTCAAGGATATTGGTGTCGGGAGTTTTTTCTGATTTCTCTCATGTTCTGAAATATTCAGATTTGTGTCTTTATTTAGGAATTTCTTAGGGTTGCTGCAGAGAAATTGTTTCTACTTGTGAGGGAGACCAAAATCTGACAAGAAATTCAGGAGAAACTCCTTTATCCAGACAGTGGTTAGAATGTGAAATCAATTGAAGTGAAATGCATAGATAAGATATAATGGGGAGAAAGCATCTGGAGGATATGTTGACATGGTGGAGTAAAGTGGGAAGAGGTTCATGTGGAGCATAAACACTATAACAGACCAGCTGGGCCGAATGGCCTGTTCCTGTGCTGTAAATACTGTAGCTGGCATTTTCCCAATGGCAAGAGTGAGGGTGGGGCCGGGAATGTGGAGGAGGGGGGGAACAATGCAACGGGAGCAGAAAAATTGTGTCACGTTTCTTCCTGGTAAAGGCCAACATGGAACCATTTTACATCCTATTACTGAGATGCTGGTGAAGCATTCCTGACTGGAATTGCACCCCCTCCCCCCCCCCCCCCCCCCCCCCCCTCCATCACCCCAAACAACCCACCGTCCTATCATCTTTGCTGGTCCAAAATACATCCAGACCAATGTGGCAAAAACATGTCGGAACATAGCTGCAAGAAAGCCTGGGGAAGCTTGGGAGAGCCAAAGATAGAAGCTTCCAGCAACCGTGGAACATCAGATGTAGCAGTGAGCGAGTGGAGCATCAAGCACATGGATCATTCCGCTACAAGAGATTCCAGAAAGTGGATTAAAGTGCTACACGGGATTCTGAAACATGGATCATAGCACGGCAGGAAATTTCAGAATGTGGATCATAGCGGTACAGGAAATTCTGAAATGTGCATCATAGCGCTACAGGAGATTCTGAAATGTGCATCATAGTGCTGCAGGAGATTCCAGGATGTGGATCTTTGTGTTGCAGCTATTTGGCCACATAACGTATTGTTACTTAATTGAAGATTACAATTAAGCCACTGGATTGTGGGCCATGTGCTTAATGCACTGCCGGTTGTGCCCAGGGGTTCTGGAGTAGTTTCCTCAAGAGTGGTGAGCTCATGTAGCTAGAAGGATAAAGCTCACATGTCATTAGTGGTGCTTGCTGGTGTCCTCAATGTTGCACCCACTTTCGCCACCCCTCGCCCCGGAGCCACTGTGGCCTCTCGACCTGCAGACTAGATGGACTGCTGTGAGACTATAAGATATCATCTTATCACATCGAGTAGCTCCTTTATACCTGGGCTACACGGATGGTGCTCTTGCCACTGAGGCCCATACCCCCTGTACCATTCAGTGTGGTGAGTGTGATTGGCAGTTGGCATGTATGTGGTCATTCATCGGTTTCTGACACTACAGAGTAGACCTCCAGTGGAGGCCATGGGCACTGACCATCCTGGCGACAACTTCTTCCCGTGCAGGGTTGGTCACACAGTCTGGCCTCTCGTTCCATCCTCGGAGTAGAGGCCACTCCTCCTGACCCCCACTGCATTGAGCTGCACATTGAGGGAAGCGTAGCGGAATCTGGGGTCCGGAGCTCACTGGGATCACCGAGCTATGTCCTCCTTTCATGGTGAGTTTGTGACAAGGCAGGTGACGTCTGGGCACCTTTTAAATACACTGCCTGGACATGACAGCAGGATCGAGCCTGTCTTGTCATGCAATATGTCAGAAAACTCCTGACTGCAGAATTACTAACTCCAGCATCACACAATTAGCTGCAAACTCCAACCTGGTTCCATGGTGAGACTGATTCCCATTTCCCACCCCTGCCACAGGACTTAGGCCCGGAATGGAATGTCCCAGCCTATATCAGTTTAACAGCGAATCTGGCAGTTTGTTTTGGTCTCAGAAGCCGATGGAAATCTGTGATATCCAAACATGAAAAAAATAAAACAAGGTTCGTTGTAATGGTGAAGCAGTTCAATGGACATAAATGATCTCAAGAAGGTAACTCATAATGGATCTTACCATCTTAAATAGAGCAGCTTATCTTGTACCAGGGAAACATGGTATTATTTAATGGTTATCAGAGCAAGTATCAGACTGCAGTCTTTCTCACTCAGAGATTTATGTAATTGCTGCTCCCAGCCAATCAATTTTCAGCTGTGAGGTGAATGAAGATGAGCATTCTGAAACTTCTCATTGTTACATCGACCAAGCACTGGATTTTTCCAAATTCCAGCAGTGAGTCCTGAGCTTGCATGGACAAACAGTGGAACCCTGGGCAGGATATTACCACTGGCAAGTTAGGAGTTTGCCACTGTCTAGTTGAGGATGACCGCCCGCTGTGGAAGTTAAAATGTTCAAATTGAAGTTGCATAGTATGGAAATTAAATTGTGCGGAAGTTAGTGTTCAAATTAAAGTTTCATGCCTTCTCTGGACAGTCGTGGAAAATGTTTATCAGCATACAGGCCTTCAAAAGGGGTCAGTGTCTGCTATTCAGCACAAACAGGCTAATCTTCATCTGTGAAGGCTCCATAACATAGGGGATAGGGCCTGGGTGGGATTGTGGTCGGTGCAGACTCGATGGGCCGAATGGCCTCTTTCTGCACTGTAGGGTTTCTATGATTCTATGAACATTCTGTTTTTCGGCCTTCACCAGAGGTGAGCGAGACCAGATTTTTCCATAACAAATACCAAAGGCAAGATATGGGGATATGCTATGCAAATTAAGGATTAACAGAAGTCAGTTTATCATCAAATGAGAAAGGGCGAAAAGCCAGGATTTAATTGGCGACTATGTATGATTGCTTGTTTCTGATTTGCAGTAATTGACTATAATTGCTAAGTTGTTTGTTTGTAACTTCAGAAACACTTAGAGGAAAACTGTAAACTGATTTCTCCTTGTACACAAGTCATTAAAGGCCTCGCATCAGATTATGCATTGTGTCTAGTGCTGTTTGTACTCAAGTCGACTAAAGGGGTGTCTAAGGTTGCTGGTACCCAGGGTCTCTGACACCATCTCTTAGTGCTCTGTGGCGGCTGGAAGATATCAGTCACCACAGAGCCATTTTGATGTTCAGTGTGAAGTCGGTGCTGATTGTTTAAGTGATGCCTATTTGGAAGGTTCACTTTTTTTCTATCTCTTTGTACATTGTGCAGCAGATACATTGTGTAATCAGTGGCTTTTCCAATCTAACGCCACTTTAAAATTGTACTCTATTACAGGGTCTCACTTAGCAGACATCATGTGCCCTACACAGTGGGGAGTTTGTTGATGGAGGGTGGGTGGGAAACCTGCCACTTTCTGGCCTTCACCCTGAGTAAGGCCATGGAATGACTTTCAAAGACACTCTGTGTCTGATTGAGGGACCCGGCATCAGGAAGAGAGGTGTCCGCTGAGATCCACCCACCCTCCCCACCCCCACTCCTCCACCATTCACCTTTTTACCTTAAATCCAGCAATGATTCTGGCCCTCAGGTGGGTGTCAGACCAACCAGAGCCACCACCTCCCTGTGGCACTGCCATTCAATAGAGCTGTCAGCCGGATTGGCCTGTAGCTCTCACAGGTGAGACTTCTGCCCCCCATGAGTCCTTGATCCTAGGGGAAGGCTCATCGTTGGCCTGTCAGGTGCCTGAGTGGAGCAAGCAATGGACCTTTCCCTGATGTGAGGGGCTCACTGAATCCATAATCAGCCACCAAGACCCCTGTCATCTCCACAAAATCATATCCAGCATTGCAATATCCTTCTCACAGCCATCTGCAGCCAAGTTAGTCTTGGACTCAACTGGAACATCCCTAGAAATAAATCTATAAAACAAAGAGCCAACATTTCTGTAACTTTCATCGCTCCAGGAAATCCCAAAGTTCTTCACAGCCAATTAAAGATTTTTAAAGTGTATTCAAAGTTGTAATTGATGCAAAGCAAGCTCCCACCAACAGGAAATAAATAACTTAATAGATTGTTTGTTGAGTGATTTTGATTTGATTTATTATTGTCACATGTATTAATATACAGTGAAAAGTATTGTTTCTTGCGCTATACAGATAAAGCATACCGTACATAGAGAAGGAAAGGAAAGAGTGCAGAATGTAGTGTTACAGTCATAGCTAGGGTGTAGAGAAAGATCAACTTAATGCGAGGTAGGTCCATTCAAAAGTCTGATGGCAACAGGAAAGAAGCTGTTCTTGAGTCGGTTGGTACGTGTCCTCAGACGTTTGTATCTTTTTCCCCACGGAAGAAGGTGGGAGAGAGAATGTCCGGGGTGCGTGGGGTCCATAGTTATACTGGTTGCTTTGCCGAGGCAGCGGGAAGTGTAGACAGAGCCAATGGATGGGAGGCTGGTTTGCGTGATGGATTGGGCTGCATTCACGACCTTTTATAGATCCTTGCGGTCTTGGGAAAATCAGGAGCCATACGAAGCTGTGATACAACCAGAAAGAATGCTTCCTATGGTGCATCTGTAAAGGTTGGTGAGAGTTGTAGCAGACATACCAAATTTCCTTAGTCTTCTGAGAAAGTAGATGCGTTGGAGGGCTTTCTTAACTATAGTGTCAGCATGGAGGGACCAGGACAGGTTGTTGGTGATCTGGACGCCTAAAAACTTGAAGCTCTCGATCCTTTGTACTTCATCCCCTTTGATGTAGACGGGCATGTTCTCCACACTGCTTCCTGAAGTCGATGACAATCTCCTTCATTTTGTTGACATTGAGGGAGACATTATTGTTGTTGCACCAGTTCACCAGATTCTCTCTCTCATTCCTGTACTCTGTCTCGTCATTGTTTGAGATCTGACCCACTACGATGGTGTCGTCAGCAAACCTGAAAATCGAGTTGGAAGGGAATTTGGCCACACAGTCATAGGTATATAAGGAGTATAGCAGGGGGGTGTTGTTGCCTATCCTTACTGATTGTGTCTGTGAGTTAGGAAGTTCAGGATCCAGTCGCAGAGGGAGATGCTGAGTTCCCAGGCAAGGGAGTTTGGAGATGAGTGTTGTAGGAATTATGTCAATTGAGTGTTAAATATTGGCCCTTCGAATCGAGCTGAGAGATTTTTTACATTCACCTGAGGGAGCAAACAGAGTCTCAGATTAACATCTCATCCAAAAGATGGTGGGATGGTTCCGGCAAGAAAAATAGCATGTTTGAAACAGGCTGGTTTTCTCTCCAGACCTTACCACACTCTGTCATAAAAATACAGGTGGGCATGTTTCATACCATCCTAAACAAGCTGGCAAAGCCCGGCTGCACTGAGATTGGGGCACCATATTTAAATTCACCCATCCCTGGCAATCAGAGCCAGCTTTCACCACCGGCTGTCCAAGCCGACCTCTGTCTCCACCCCCCCCCCCCCCCCCCCCCCCACCCCCCAACAGTCAATGCCCGCACCTCCCGCCCCTCCCCCACAAACATCAGGCCTCTTCCCCCAACTCCCCACCAAAACAGTCAAGGCGCGCGCCCCTCCCCCTCCATCCCAACAAGTCGACACAGGCACCACTTCCCCAAACATCGGATCCTTTACCCCCAACTCACCACCCAAACAGCCATCACCGGAAACCCAAGCTCCCACATCTGCTTCCCCTTGCACTCACTTTTACACCCCCGGGGGATCCCCACTATTGTGTCATATCAGCGAGGTTTGAAAATACACCTCAGGCTTAATGTCTGGCAAGGGAGGTGTTTACATTTGACGTCATTAAAATATAATGATTGAAATCGGGTCCACGCCCGTTGTGGGCCTGGACTTGATTACGTCACTTGCGAAGAGTGGTGAAAATCGGAAGTTGCAATCTCACTGGCGAGTTTCACAACTTCCTGGTTTCTCCAGATCTTGAGCCCCTGCTGGTATTCCTGCAGGTGGCACGAGTGTGCTTGAGATTCTGCCCAGTCTTTCTGACAGTTCAGTACTCCCTCAGTACTTTACTGAAACACCATTCTAGATTAAATGCTTAAATCTCTAGAATGGGACTTGACCCAGAACTTTCTAACTCTGAGGCTAACATGGTTCCATCTGTGCCAAGGCTGGCGTTGTGGTTCTGATTTTAACCTAACTTGCCAAGTAGGAATAGGACAGACATGGGTTGGATGGCTGTAATTTTACTCTCCATTGAGACCTCAGTTTAGTTTGGTGGGTTTAAGTTAGGTTCAAGCTTATACGTCGCATATTACCTTGAGCTAGAGCTATGGAAAAGAAATGTTCAATCCAGAAAATATGTAGATTAGAAACCAATCCATAACCAGAATGTAGAAGAATGGATCACTTAATAGGCTGACTGCCATTGCCTAACCTCTACATGTTGGTATGCAGAACACAGCTCGGGTAGTCCCGAGAGCATTCACTACCTCTTCCTGACTGCCCAGCCCCTGGGAATGTTCTTCTCAGTTGAAGGTGCTGTATTGATATGTGTTTCTGGAGTGAACATTATCAATATGAACAGAGCAAAGGATTTGCTGGATTTCATTCCCATTCCAGGTCAAATACAGAGGGGCAGATTTTAAGTTGATTTGGATATTTGAACATTGTCATTGTTGTGAAAGAAACTGAAGCTCCAGTCGTGTCAGGCAAACATCTGGAAAGCGAATATCCAGTTTACTAATTGAATAAATATGTTGTCCTTAGCTTTTGTAAAGATTAGTGTGTGGTCAGAACTGCCATTTAAGAGAATGATGATCAGTGCCTTTTCAAACATGTCTGAAATGAGTTGACAGTCACCAACACTTTGTTACATCTCATGCCACACAAGCTGAGTTTTGGCTGTACAAATGCAGCTGGCTTTTGTATTCTTCCCATCCTTTAGATAACAACTTCCTGCAACATTGCAGTCATCACTCATTTATCCAAGGGACATGTGCCAAACAACAATGTTATTGGCTGAAATAAGATATATTATCAATAAAATCAATTAACAGGAGCAGGATATGGTATTGTGTTTATTGGTAGATATATCTTTCAGCAATTATAGTTTCACTGTTTCATCTCATTGCTCCCCAAACCTTTACCCACTGTAATCCCATTTTAATCCTTGAAAATTGGTGTATACCCAGAGTGGAGGCAGAGAGTAGTTGTTGAGTGGGGGTGAGCAGAGTGGAGGCGGGGAAAGTTGTCCACTGGTGTGATGAGGGCAGAGTCTCTGCTGGACCTAACCCGAACCACCGTGCCCGCGCCCCCACCATCCCCAATCACCACTGGCATCGCCCTCCTACCCCCCACAATCAGCTTGGACAACCCCATTGCTCTATGTCGTCTTCAACCTGCCACAAATAAATGAGTCCCTGCACGTGAGGCTTCCCCAGGGCCCACTTCAGCACTGTCCCTGGCACAGTGCCAACCTGACAATGCTAACCTGTGCCAGGGCCACCCTAACCCTGGGGTTAATATAACCCTTATGCTCCCAGGGAGATCTCCAAGCCAGGTTCACAAGTGGGTGAACCTGTTGTAAACATTGCTGACGTGTCATTACAAAAACAAAGTACGAAATTCTCATGAAGGGGGAAGATCTGGCGAGGGGGATTCTTTAATTAGATTCTTTGTCTTACAGCGTTATCTGATACTTGATTAAGTGCTTTTTCAGAAGGGGAGGTATTTCCAGATTGTAACAACAAAAAGCAAACAAAAGGGAGAGATAATATAGAGGAAATCAGAGTCAAGGATTGCAAGCCACCGAATGAGGTGCAAACTAGCATTGGGAGGGCAGAATATTACAGGGGTGGTGGATGGTTTGACCCCAGAAACCAAGTTGGCAGGGACTGATCAGCCACACTCCTGCTAAGGGTGCAGCCAGAAAGCGCTGTAGCTCGGCTGAACAAGGGAAGCCCTCGATAATTTCCCAATAACAGATATTAGACTAATTGGTCCATAATTCCCTGCTCTCCATCTGGTCCTGGGGGATTGTCATTCCATAATGCCATTATTTTCTTCATTACTGTTTCTGTGCTTACATTAATTTTGGCTTTGACAATATCACCATTATTAATTTTTCAGGGGCCCACGTTGCTCTTGACCACCCCCTTTTTCCAAATATAATTGTAAAAAATTGTGTTGATTTTTTTATCTATTGCAAGTTTCATTTCACACTTTCCTTTTTGTAGCTGCTACCATCTACTTCGTCACCTTTTGCTGTTCTTTCTATCTTTTCTAATTGCCCAGATCTGTCTTTTCTTGCAGTTTACACTTTTTGTTAGTTGTGTCCATGGCAGTTTTATTTTAGATAAATAGAGTCCTTGCACCTTCAGGGTATGAATCGGTTCTGTGTTGCATTAAACTCTTTGTCAAACACCTTCCCCTGATCCTCGATCATTTTAACAGATTTGCCCAGTTTACTCTGTTTCATCGTATTGAAGTCAGTCTTACCTTAATGTAGCTGTTTCACATTTCTTCCTTTCAAATGAGATAAATGTTCACGCACCATTAGGCAGTTAACTAAATGTGGCTCAGTGCTAGATTTAATATATAGACAACTTCTATTACCAGCTCAGGGCAGCTCCTGATAGGCTATAAATGCCAGCCTTGCCTGTGTCACCCACATCCTAAAACAAATTAAATAAGAATTGAGGAACAGATTAAATCCCATTAGGAATGATGAGACTGTCTGAAATACCATCCATACCTATTAGAGTCTGGCACAACAAGTGCAACTGAATGTCTGAGGAGCCAGTGATTGTGAAGTGCTGAAAATCTTCTTTGGTTAACATCTCACTCGTGCTGAGCGGCAGTCTCTCAACATAATACCTAATTGTGTATTTAGAAAGAGCAGCAGTGCTCCTCAGACACGGCCTGCAGAACTGGTCAGCATCCAAAAGCTGAGTAAACTCTTTAGACTGCTGAATCTTTATGCAGTTGCTGGTCTGTGACATTGGAAAGGAAGACACTGAATGCCATTCCTGCAAAACCCTCCTGATCTATTTAACTTCTTGTTGCTTCAGGTTATGTCGAAGCCGCTGTGATCCCTGTCGGTGCCAGGAGGATTCGCGTGGTAGAGGAGAAACCAGCCCACAGTTTCCTAGGTAATTAATGATGAGTTGCTGCCACTCTGGATATTTCTCTATTAATGTTTGCCAAAGAAAATAAACTTGCTGGGACAAATTTCACTCTTAACATACCAGGGTGTAAAGGAACATCACAATGGAATATATAGATAGAAGCCAGGATCTGGGGGCTCACAGCCAGTAAAAAATTCCACCTGATACGTTAACAGTTTAAAGTAAAGAATGAGGGTGGCACAGTGGTTTGCACTACTGCCTCAGGTTGACTGTCTGTGTGGAGTTTGCACACTCTCCCCGTGTCTGCATGGTGCTCCAGTTTCCTCCCACAGTCCAAAGACGTACTGGGTTATGTGGCTAGGACAGAGGGGAAGGCCTGGGTTGGATGTTCTTTGGTGCAAACTTGATGGGCCAAATCTTTCTGCACTGTAGAGATTGTATGATTTGATTCTATGGTTTGAGGCTGGGATTCTCCTCCTGGTGCTTCCTCGGCATCATTACAATCAAACGCAGGATCAGGAAAACCTGACTGAATATGTTATCTGCCATATCATTTTACTGTATTAAAGGCACTGTATAAATGAAGTGTTGATTCTTTATTATTGATTCTGTTCCCATTGCTTATTGACAGAATTTAATCCACTTTTGTGTACAAAAATCAAGAATGTGATTAAGTTATTGCTCCATGTTTATGTCTGATAATCGGTTGATCCCAATGAATCAGCTTCTATTTTCTCTATACCTTTTGCATAAAGTCCCATTATTCCGAGATTCGAGAACTGTAATGATCGAGATGTGAAGCAAATTCCGTTTTCAGCTTCTGTTGTTGCGGCAGTTATGTAGGGAAGTGGTTTTCAGTTATTTTTACTGAGGATTTTTATGATGTTTGTGTTCATTTATGGGATGTCAATATTGCAGGTAGGCCAGCATTTATTGGCCATCCCTAGTTGCCCTTGAGAACGTGGTGGTGAGCCACCTTCTTGAACTGCTGCAATCCATGTGGTATAGGTATTGGAATGTCCTAACTATGATTGGTACCCAATTCTCACTCATGACATAATCACGTGCCAGCACTCAATTTCCTTGTTGAAACGAGTGTTATTTTCCCCTCGCGCCTGGCCTAGCAACTTGAGATTATTGTTGACGCTCTACTATCTCTGAAGTTTCTGAGGTAATAACAAATCAAACGTAGTTCTCAACTTTCGCTTTAAGAGTAGTAATGCAAGTAAACTTTGTGTACTCGCATGAGTGGTGTTTCTATAAGATGACAAACAGCTATTCACACGACGTGATAACGAACCTTGCTCTCTTGAAGCTTTTAAAGACTGTTTCAAGGACTGTACGAATATTTCAGCTAATCCATTGGTTGATAGATGGTAAGGTATGGATTTTATGTGCTGAATACCATTTACTTTGAGATAATCCTCAAACTCTTGTGGAGTAAACTATGAACCATTATCACTAACAATCTGTTCCGGTTTACCAAACCTTCTTCAAAATTTCATCAAGTTTTTCAATGGCTTGTTCAGATGTAGTAGATCTCATAATTTTTGGACACTTTGAGAGTGCATCAGTTATGACTAAGAACACATAACCCTCAAACAGACCAACAAAGTCTACATGCAATCATTGGCATTGCATTTTAGACCACTGCCAAAGGTGTAAAGGAGACAACTGTGGAGAATTTCTTACTTATGTATAGGATTGACACTGTCCCACTTTTTCTTCAATCTGAGCATCCAGACCATGTCACCAAAAGAAACAATGTGCTAATTCCTTCATCTCGGCTATACCATACTATTCTTCATGTAGATGTTCAAGAGCTCTTCCACACAGACTAGGAAGAATGATCACTAGGATTCTACACAATAGACACCCATCTTGGATGGTCAACTCAAACTTTCTTGATACATATAGTTTCAAATCAGGATGTGGACTGTGCGTTCCAGCTATCATTCCATTCAATACCATATCCATCACCTTCCCCATCACAGGATAATTTCTGGTGTGCCTCTGAACTTGAGAAGGTGTCACAGGCAAATGATCTAGTAAAAAAATAAAGGATATTAGCAAAACTAATTGGTGGTATCTGTTCAATGTGTAAAGATAAGAGAGATAATGCATCAGCATTAGTATGGCACTCTGATTGATTATACTTTATATCGTAGGAGCGTGCAGATAAGATCAGTGACCATCTTTGCAATCAGCTAGCAACTAACGACGGTATGCCTTTATACTTCCCAAAAATAGTAGTTAAGGGTCAATGATCAGTCAACAACATGAAATTACAACCATATAAATAATGATGAAACCTTTGTATGCCAAAAAATATACTCAATGCTTCTTTTTCTTGCTGAACGTAGTTAGCTTCAAGTCAGAAATCACGAAGCAAAAGCTATTGTTCGTTCTTCTCCCACAGGCATAATATGTGAAACTACAGCCCCTACTCCATAAGGTGAACTGTCGGAAGCAAGTATGAATGGTAACTTCAGATTAAAATAAACCGATACTTCAAACTCCTGCAAACCATCTTTGACATCCTTGTGTTCTTTCCCACACTCTGTTTCGCACAGAGTAAATTATGCAATGAACATAGAACATAGAACATAGAAAGCCACAGCACAAACAGGCCCTTCGGCCCACAAGTTGCGCCGATCACATCCCCACCTCTAGGCCTATCTATAGCCCTCAATCCCATTAAATCCCATGTACTCATCCAGAAGTCTCTTAAAAGACCCCAACGAGTTTGCCCCCACCACCACCGACGTCAGCCGATTCCACTCACCCACCACCCTCTGAGTGAAAAACTTACCCCTGACATCTCCTCTGTACCTACCCCCCAGCACCTTAAACCTGTGTCCTCTCGTAGCAACCATTTCAGCCCTTGGAAATAGCCTCTGAGAGTCTACCCTATCCAGACCTCTCAACATCTTGTAAACCTCTATCAGGTCACCTCTCATCCTTCGTCTCTCCAGGGAGAAGAGACCAAGCTCCCTCAACCTATCCTCATAAGGCATGCCCCCCAATCCAGGCAACATCCTTGTAAATCTCCTCTGCACCCTTTCAATGGCTTCAACATCTTTCCTGTAATGAGGTGACCAGAACTGCGCGCAGTACTCCAAGTGGGATCTAACCAGGGTCCTATAAAGCTGCAGCATTATCTCCCGACTCCTAAACTCAATCCCTCGATTAATGAAGGCCAGTACGCCGTACGCCTTCTTGACCGCATCCTCCACCTGCGAGGCCGATTTAAGAGTCCTATGGACCCGGACCCCCAAGGTCCTTCTGATCCTCTACACTGCTAAGAATGGTACCCTTCATATTATACTGCTGCTTCATCCCATTGGATCTGCCAAAATGGATCACCACACACTTATCCGGGTTGAAGTCCATCTGCCACTTCTCCGCCCAGTCTTGCATTCTATCTATGTCTCGCTGCAACTTCTGACATCCCTCCAAACTATCCACAACACCACCTACCTTGGTGTCGTCAGCAAACTTACCAACCCATCCCTCCACTTCCTCATCCAGGTCATTTATGAAAATGACAAACAGCAAGGGTCCCAGAACAGATCCCTGGGGCACTCCACTGGTCACTGACCTCCATGCAGAGAAAGACCCCTCCACAGCCACTCTCTGCCTTCTGCAGGCAAGCCAGTTCTGGATCCACAAGGCAACAGCCCCTTGGATCCCATGCCCTCTCACTTTCTCAAGAAGTCTTGCATGGGGGACCTTATCGAACGCCTTGCTGAAGTCCATATAGACCACATCCACCGCTCTTCCTTCGTCAATGTGTTTGGTCACATTTTCAAAGAACTCACCAGGCTCGTAAGGCACGACCTGCCCTTGACAAAGCCGTGCTGACTACTTTTGATCATACTAAACTTCTCTAGATGATCATAAATCCTGTCTCTCAGGATCCTCTCCATCAACTTACCAACCACTGAGGTTAGACTCACCGGTCGGTAATTTCCCGGGCTGTCCCTGTTCCCTTTCTTGAATATAGGGACCACATCTGCAATCCTCCAATCCTCCGGAACCTCTCCCGTCTCCATCGACGATGCAAAGATCATCGCCAAAGGCTCCGCAATCTCCTCCCTCGCCTCCCACAGTAACCTGGGGTACATCCCATCCGGTCCCGGCGACTTACCAACCTTGATGCCATTCAATAGTTCCAACACATCCTCTTTCTTTATGTCCACATGCTCGATCCTTTCTGTCCACCGCAAACCAGCAGTACAACCACCCAGATCCCTTTCCACCGTGAATACCGAGGTAAAGTATTCATTAAGCAGCTCCGCCATTTCTAACGGTTCCGCACAAACTTTTCCCCCTTCACCTTTTAAGGGTCCTATGCCTTCACATCTCATCCTTTTACTCTTGACATATTTGTAGAAAGCCTTGGGATTCTCCTTAATCTTACCCGCCAAGGCCTTCTCATGACCCCTTCTCGCTCTCCTAATTTCCTTCTTAAGCTCCTTCCTACATCCCGTATACTCCTCTAAATCCTTAACACCTCCTAGCTCTCTGAACCTTCTGTACGCCTCTCTTTTCTTATTCACCAGGTTCGGTTCCCGTACCCTACCAACACCCCCCTGTCTCATCGGAACGTTGTCATGCAGAGCTCCAGACAAACATTCCTTGAAAATCCTCCACTTTCCTTCGGTACTTTTCCCCAAGAATGCCTCCTTCCAATTTACCCGTCTAATTTCCTCCCTGATGACACTGTATTTCCCTTTACCCCAGAGAAACACTTTCCTAGCCTGCCTGATCCTATCTCTTTCCAATGCTATCGTGAAGGAGATAGAATTATGATCGCTATCCCCAAGATGCTCACCCACCGAGAGATCCTCCACCTGTCCAGGTTCATTAGCCAGCACCAGATCAAGTACAGCCTCTCCTCTAGTAGGCTTATCCACATACTGTGTCAGGAAACTCTCCTGGACACACCTAACAAACTCCTCTCCATCCAAACCCCTAGCCCTAGGGATATTCCAATCTATGTTTGGGAAATTAAAATCTCCCATCACGACAACTCTGTTATTTCTACATCTCTCCAGGATCTGTTTCCCCATCTGCTCCTCAACATCTCTGTTACTATTGGGCGGCCTATAGAAAACACCCAGCAACGTTACCGACCCCTTCCTGTTCCTAACCTCCACCCACAGAGACTCCGTAGTCAATCCCTCCACGGCGTCCACCTTCTCTACAGCCGTGACACTATCCCTGATCAACAGTGCCACTCCCCCCCCCCTCTCTTGCCTCCCTCCCTGTCCTTCCTGAAACATCTAAAACCCGGCACCTGAAGCACCCAGTCCTGTCCCTGAGACATCCAAGTCTCCGTAATGGCCACCACATCACAATTCGAAGCAGCAATCCACGCTCTAAGCTCATCCACTTTATTCACTACACTCCTGGCATTAAAATAGACACATTTCAGACCTTCAGCCTGAGCACTTCCCTTCTCCATCACTCGTCTAACCTCCCTCTTACCCTGTTTACATTCCTTATTTATTTGCGAGCTAACCTCCTCGCTCTCAGTCCCCTCATTTCGATTCCCTCCCCCCAACCTTTCTAGTTTAAAGTCTCTCCAGTAGCCTTAGCCAACCTTCCCGCCAGGATATTGGTCCCCCTGGGATTCAAGTGCCACCCGTCTTTTTTAAACAGGTCACACCTGTTTCAATAATGTAGCTAAGTTAGGAACAAACTTGCCATAATAATTTACTAATCCTAGAAAGGACCTTAATTGTGTCATATTTGACAGACATGGTGCTTCTAAAATAGTATCCATCTTTTTAGGTGCTTTATTTAGTCCTTTCTTATCAATAACATGAGGCAAATGCTGGAGTGACATCTGAAAAAAGTCACATTTGTTTCTTGATATGCAGACCTTGTGCTTGAAGACGTTCCAGTGTTGCTTCTAAATTATTCAGGTGCTCTTTTTCATTGGACCCTGCAGTTAGAATATCGTCCAGGTAACATTGTACACCAGAGAGACCACTTAAAATTTGATCCATTGATCTCTGGAACAGGGCTGGTGCAGACGTTGTTCCAAAAGGTAATCTTTTATAACGAAAAAGACCTTTATAAGGAGCAATGGTAAGCAATGGTTATGATTTAGTGGTTACATTCATCTGTAAATAGAGTTGTGAAAGATAAATCTTGTTGAAGTTCTGTCCATCTGATAACCCAGCAAACAAGTCTTCAATTAAAGGAAACAGATATTGATCAGCACACAACAGCTGATTTACGGTTGTTTTAAAATCACCAGAAATAAGACCTGAACCATCTGGTTTCATAACAGATATGGTGAGGGTAGCCCAGTAACCGAATCTAACACACAAGTTGTACTAATTCCTCTCAACCTTGGGAAGAATTGTGTCTGGCACCACTCTTGCTTTGAGACTTTTTGGTTGACTATTTGGCTTCATCTTGAGTTTCACTTGAGCTCCCATAAGTGATCCAAGAGTCTCTTCGAAAACACTTTTGTAATTATCCAGAAGGTGATATCAATCTTTTGATATCATAGAATCATAAAATCCATACAGTGTAGGAGACCATTCAGCCCATTGAGTCTGCACTGACTCTCTGAAAGAGCATCTTATCCAGGTCTATCCCCCGCCCTATCCCCATAAACCAATGCATTTACCCATCTAATCCACCTAACCTGCACAACTTTGGACTGTGGGAGGAAACTAGAGCACCGGGAGGAAACCCACACAGACACAGGAAGAGCGTCAAACTCCACATAGACAGTCACCCAAGGCTGGAATCAAACCCAGGTCCCTGGCACAGTGAGGCTGCAATGTTAGCCACTATGCTGCCATATCGATCAGTCTGTTCCCAGCACTCTAGTTAAGCTTTATCTTCTCCAACCATCTCTCAAGTAGAGCTCAAATTACCTTACCACCGACCACATAGAGAGGCAGCTCCACTGTTTGTCCACTCAACTCTACATTGATCATGAAGTAGCCTTTTAATGGTACAATCACTTCTGTGTATGTCCTTAAAATGAGATGCTTCAGCTTTTGTTGGTGTGTAGCCTCATGAATTAAAGATACGGCAGCACCAATATCCACTGCCATTCTAATAGGTTGTCCACTTAACTTCCGAATCATCCAAAGTTTTTGTGATTCACCCTGAATTGATAGGACGTTCAGCTGGAGCCCTTCATCATATTTCTGGATGTTCTGTAATTCTTTTCTCCCATTTTGTAAATTCTATTTGAAGATACCCAGATTCTTCTTCTGAATATTCTTCTCAGGAGAAGCTGGTCTAGCCCAACAAGTTTTTGCAATGTGACCCATTTTGCCTCAATCTTGCATTGACTATCCTTGATCCAGCACTCAGTTGCTGAATGGCCCATTTTGGCACATCTGTGACACGCTTGTGGGCAGTCCCTAACTTGTTCTTCTTCATTCCTGCACCAAATTGCAGCCATTCCCATTGAAACTGTGGTTTCCATTGTCATCTTTAAAATCAAAGCATTCAAATCAAAGCGAAGTAAGTAGTCTTCTTTGAATCGCCTCATTTTGGAGACCACAAACTAGACAATCTCAAAGACAATCTTCTAATGACTCACCAAACTCACAAACTCACAATGCAGTGCCAGCCTTTTGGAGGTTGCCACAAACTGAGCAATGCTTTCACCTTCCAGGTGATTCCTTCGGTGGAACATGATGATCAGTGACTTTAGAGAGTGTTGCCCTTCATGGATATTTGCCAAGTTATTGTATGTTTTGGTTCCTGGCCTTGCTGGAAGAACCAAGCTCTGGAGCAAATTACTTCCTATTGTACTGAGAAAAACTGGTACGAGGAATTCGTTTGCAATTGTATTCGCTTGCACAGTACTGAAAACGCTCAACATAGGAGCTCCATGATTCATTATCTTCATTGAAAGAGCCCATGGAACCTAAGTGACCTGTCATTTCTTTTGCATGCACTAGCCACTTGAGACTGTGCAATATATATTTTTTACTGCCTTCCCAACAAAACTGCCTTTTACCCTTGGAGGCCGTTAACTTGGTGTACTTTTTTTAAATGGCCCCAGCCATACAGCAAAGCATCCCTTCTTTTCAAATATATTAGATACTGCATCAAATCTCACCTTTCTCTATTTGAAACAAAAACCTCTCTTTAAAAACTGCAGGGAGAGCTTTTGCTTATTTGTCCTCCTGCACTAGCACTTCAATCTTTAATCCTTTAATTGCTTCTCCCCTGCCTTCTAATGTTTGAAAACAAAACGCTGCTTTTCTTTTACTTAGGATCTTTTCTCAATGTTTTCAATGAAATGAAATCCTGACTCATCACCAATTTACTTTTTGTAATATCCTAATTTTGTTAAGGTTGGTGGGTTTTAATAAGAAAAGGCTGTGGTTTGCATACATAGATGCAAAATAACAACAACACATTTATTCTTGGAGCTTTTGCCTGTTCAGAGAACAAACTTCATTGCAGTGTTAATGTAAGCCTACTTATGGCACTAATAAATAAACTTAAATAAACTTAAACTGAAAGCAAAACAGCAGTAACTTCATTGCAGTGTTAATGTAAGCCTACTTATGGCACTAATAAATAAACTTAAATAAACTTAAACTGAAAGCAAAACAGCAGCCTCTGCAACACCGTAATGACATCACCATCAAATCATGTGATCAGCTCTTAAAGCAATCTGCAACCACTTCAATATGTAAAAGGTACACCCACAGCACTGTTAGAGAGGGAGTTCAAGGATTTTGACCCAGTGACAGTGAAGGACAATATATTTCTAGGTTGCTGAGTGAGAACACCAACTCGGAGTGTTCCCATGTGTCTGCTACCCATGTCCTTCTAGATGGTAACAGTCATGGGTTTGAAAGGTGCTGCCTTAGGAGCCTTGGTGAGTTACATAGAAACTAAAAGCAAGAGTAGGCCATTAGGCCCTTTGAGCCTGCTCCACCCTTCATTTTGATCATGGTTGATTATCAACTTTAATATCTTGATCCCTTTAGCCCCAGGAGTTATATCTAATTTCTTCTTGAAATTACTAACCCTGTTAGAATTTTGTAAATTTCTATGAGATCCTCTCCCCCCTTCTAAACTCCAGTGAATATAATCCTAACCGACTTAGTCTCTTCTCAAATGACAGACCTGCCATCCCAGGAATCAGCCTGGTAAACCTTCGCTGTACTCTCTCTATAGCAAGGACATCCTTCCTCAGATAAGGACACCAAAACTGCACAAAATACTCCAGGTATGGCCTCACCAATACCCTATACCATTTCAGCAAAACATCCCTATGCCTTCTTTACTGCCTGCTGTACCTCCGCCCTTACTATCAGTGACTGATGTACAAGGACACCAAGGTCTCGCTGAGTATTCACCTCTCTTAATTTACATCAATTCAGCTAATAATCTGTCTTCCTATATAATTGCTAACAAAGTAGATAATCTCACATTTACCCACATTATCCTGCATCTGCCATGCAGATGCCCATACGTTCAGCCTGTCCAAATCACGTTGAAGCATCTCTGCATCCTCCTCACAGCTCACTCTCCCACCCAACTTTGTATCATCTGCAAATTTGGAGATAATACGTTCAGTTCCCTCTTCCACATCATTAATATATAATGTGAACAGTTGGGGCCCTGGCACAGATCCCTGCGGAACCCACCAGTCAGAAAATGACCCATCTGTGCCACCTCTTTGCTCCTATGTGCTAACCAGCTTTCTATACATCTCAAGATACTACCCGCAATCCCATGTGCTTTAACTTTACGTAGTAGTCTGTTATGTAAGACCCTGTCGAAAGACTTCTGAAAGTCTAAATAAACTACATCCACTGGTTCTCCTCAGTCAATTCTACTAGTTACATCCTCAAAGAATTCCAATAGATTCATCAAGCACGATTTCCCTTTTGTAAATCCATGCTGACTTGGTCTGATTATACTACTGCCTTCCAAATGCCAAGTTGTGAAATCCTTGATAATAAACTCTAGCAACATCCCCAGTACCGACGTTAGGCTCACTGGTCCATAATTCCCTATTTTCTCTCTACCTCCTTTTTTGAATAGCGGACTTAATTAGCTACCCTCCAATCTATAGGAACCAGTCCAGAGTCCAAAGAATTTTGGAAAAACCACCAATAGATCTATTATTTCCAGGGCCACTTCCTTAAGTATTCTGGGATGAAGATTATCAGGACCTGGAGATTTATCCATCTTTAAATCACATCAATTTCCCAAGATCATTTCTCTACTAATGCTGATTTCCTTCAGCTCCTCACTAAAACTTGTTTCTCTCAGAACTTCTGGTACATTATTCATGTCTTCCTTTGTGAAGACTGAAGCAAAGTGTGAATTTAAATCCTCAGCCATTTCTTTATTCCCCGTTATGAATTCTCCTGTTTCTGACTGTAAGGGGCCTAGATTCATTTTTGTCAATTTTTTTGTCTTTACATACCTATAGAAACTTTTACAGTCAGTTTTTATGTTCCCCGCTACTTTCATACTCTATTTTTCCTTTCTTAATCAATCTCTTGGTCCTCCTTTGCTGAATTTTAAACTGCTCCCAATTCTCAGGCCTATTGTTTTTTCTTGCCAATTTGTATGATTCTTCCTTGAATCTGATTTCCCTTGTAATCCATGGTTTGGCCACATTTTCCTTATCACTCTTGCGCCAAACAGGAATAAACAACTCCCAGAGTTCTTTAAATTCCTATCATTGCCTGTCCAGTGTCTTTCCTTTCAGTAATGTTTCCCAGTCCATCATGGCCAATTCATGCCTCATACCATCATAGTTGCCTTTATTGAGATTCAGGACCCTGGTCTCAGAATCAACCACATCACTATCCACCTTGACAAAGAATTCTACCATATTATGGTCACTTGTCCCCAAGGGTTTTCTCTCAACTAGATTGCCAACTAATCCTTTCTCATTGCACAACACCCAGTCCAAGATGGCCTGTTCCCTTGTCGGTTCCTCAATGTATTGCTCCAGAACTCCATCCCACTCCAGAAATTTCTCCTTTATTGTACTGTGACTAATTTGACTCTCCCAATCTATATGCAGATTAAAGTCGCCCATAATCACAGATTTCTGATCTCTGGTTTCCTGTCTAATGCTTTTCCCAACATTACCACTACAGTTTGGTGGTTTGTATAGCACCCCCCGACCAATGTTATTTGTCCCTTGTTGTTTTTTTAACTCGACCTATACAGATTCCACATCATCTATACTAATATCCTTCCTCTATATCATATCAATATCATCTTTGATCAACAATGTAACTCCACCACCTTTTCCTTTCTGCCTGTCCTTTCTAAACACTGAATAACCCTCAATGTTTAGTTCCCATCCTTGGTCACCTTGGAGCCATGTATCCATAATGCCAACTGTATCATTCCCCTTTACATCTATCTGTGCAACTAGTTCATCAGTTTTATTTTGAACGCTCCAAGCATTCAGGTACAAACCTTAAACTGAGCACTTTTAACATTTCTTTTCCCTTTCCTACTATCTTTTACTCGATCCCTATCTGACTCTGGCCCTTGGTTTCTCTGCCTATCACTTTCCTCACTCTCTTTTCTGTCTTTTCCTCTTGTTCTTAATTCCCTTAATTTTCTTAATTCTGGCTTCCTAATGTAATTTGGGATTCTGCTCCAGGACGCTAACAACACCAAGATAGACACAATGGGCCAAATCCTCTCCCTATGCTTCAAATCTCTGAACACAACAGAGCCTGAAAATCAATAAATGCAGCATTTATTTTTGCAAAGCGATTTGATTTTTAATCCCTCAAGTGATTTGTTTGATTTCGAAATATTGAGCAGGGAAGCTCTTTTCAAACTAACATGCTCTTTATTCCCTGGAGTCTGGGACAGCTATTGAAACATGTCTTTTAGTGAAATTAGTGGTTAAGATATAGATCATAGAAATAATAGAAACCCTACAGTGCAGAAGGAGGCCATTCGGCCCATCGAGTCTGCACCGACCACAATCCCACCCAGGCCCTACCCCCACATATTTTACCCGCTAATCCCTCTAACCTACGCATCCCAGGACTCTAAGGGGCAATTTTTTTAACCTGACCAATCAACCTAACCCACACATCTTTGGACTGTGGGAGGAAACCGGAGCACCCGGAGGAAACCCACGCAGACACGAGGAGAATGTACAAACTCCACACAGACAGTGACCCAAGCCGGGAATCGAACCCGGGACCCTGGAGCTGTGAAGCAGCAATGCTAACCACTGTGCTACCGTGCCCTCCTGATCAGCCATGATCAAATTGCAGAACAGGCTTGGGGGGCTGAATGAATTACTGCCGCTTTTATACTCTCCTCCACATAGAGAAATAGATACGTAATTTGATCTATTTATGAAAACAATTGTTGAATATATATTTATATATATTATTAGTTATTTGAATGGATTGTATGTTGTAACAATTTGTTCTTTCCAACGTCACTTTGCTGAACATACGTTCCAGAGGGTTAGTGCAAATGTTAGTTTTCACTTAGCATGTACAGAAAGAAATCTCAACCTCAGTTATGTTCATTTAAAGTTTTTAGTATAGTTTAGTGGCAATATATGGTTCCACACTACCAGTTAGAACCTTTTTATTTAAATATCCATTAGTGTTTTTGGTGGTGGATATATTTGGTTAAACCACGCATGGAGTATTGTGAACAGTTGTAGCCCTAATCTCATCAAAATGCTGTAGAGGCACTAAATTGTAAGTAGATTTGCAATGATGATTTCAGAACTAAGAAGTTATACCCATCAGGAAAGATTGTACAGACTGATGCTTTGTTTTCTAGAAAAAAAAGAAGGCTAAGCTATGACATTATAGAGGTATTTAATATAAAGAAATTATGTTAAACTTGGAAAGAACACTGGTTCAGCCTCAACTGGAGTATTGCATCCCGTTCTGAGCACCACACTTTGTGAAGGATATGAAAGCATGAGAGAGGGTGCAAAAAGATTCATGAGATTAGTTCCAGGGATGAGGAACTTCAGTTATGTGGATCGTTTGGAGAAGTTGGGACTGTTTTTCTCAAAGAGACGGCTGAAAGGAGATTTGATCGGGGTATTCCAAATCATGAAGGGTCTGGACAGTGTCGATAGGCAAAACCTATTCCCATTAATGGAAAAAAAAATTGAGGACAAGAGGGCACAAATTTGATACAATTTGACCAGGGAAGCAATGGAGACACAAAGAGTAACATTTCCACACAGCAAGTTGTTAGGAACTGGAAATCGCTGATGGAGACCGGTTCAATAGACACTTTCAAAAGGGAATTGGATTGTTATCTGAAAAGGAAGAAAGCGCAGGGCTACAGGTGGAAGGCAGGGATTTGTGGCACTAGGCGAATGACTTCTTGGAGAGCCAGCACAAATATGACAGGCTGAATGGCCTCCTTCTGTACTGTAACCATTTGGTAACAAAGGGCTTAATAAGGTAGAAATAATGTTTCCACTTGCAAGTGCGACCATAAGAGAATCACTAATAGGAAATTCAAGAGCAATTTGTTTACCAAGAGGATGGTGATAATGTGAATTCTGAGGCAAATAGCAGAGATAAGGAGAAGCCGGATCAGCACATAAGGGCAAAAGCAATGAAAGGTCTTCTTAGAATCCCTATAGTGCAGAAGGAGACCATTTGGCCCATCGAGTCTACACCGACCACAGTCCCACCCAGGCCCTATCCCCATAACTCTACGTATTTACCCTACTTGACACTAAGGGGCAATTTAGCATGGCCAATCAACCTAACCAGTATGTCTTTCGGACTGTAGGAGGAAACTGGAGCACTCAGAGGAAACCCACACAGACACGGGGAGAACATGTAGAATCCGCACAGACAGTGAACCAAGCCGGGAATCAAACTTGGGTCCCTGGCGCTGTGAGGCTGCAATGGTAACCACTATTCCACCGTGCCTCCCCACACAGGTAGTTGTGCAGTCAGGCGATGGGGAATGTAGTCAGCAGGAAGGGATTGTAGTCGGTAGGTGGGCTACGTAATCGGCAGGTGGGCAATGTATGCGGTGGTGGTTTGCAAGTGGGAGTGTAGTCAGGAAATGGGGGTGTAGACAGGAGGGTGGGGACCTTAGCCAGGGAGGGGTCAGTATGCATCAGGAGGGCTGAGGACCTTAGTCCTCGGGTGAGGGTGTAGTCTGGAGGTGGGGGATCGTAATCTGGAGGTGGGAGATCGTAGTCTGGGGGGTGGGGATATAGTCGGGAGGTGGGGGTGTAGTCGAGGCATGGGGGTGTAGTCGGGGGGGGGGTGTGGTTGCAGTCGGGAGTGCGGTTGCAGTCGGGGGAGGTAGGAGCATAGTCAGAGCGGGGGTGTAGTTGGGGGGTAGGGATTTGTCGGCAGATGGGGGATCATAGTTGGGGGGTAGGGGTGTAGTCGGCAGGTGGGGGATCATAGTTGGGGTGTGGGGATGCAGTCGGGGGGGTGGGGGTGTAGTCGGTGGGTGGGGGTGTAGTCAGGAAGTGGGGGATCATAGTCAGGGGGTGGGGGTATAGTCAGGAGTGGGTGAGTACGGACAAGACCGGAGAATTCTGCCCACAAATTCCATATAATTTCCCCATAGGCAACTGTTCCAGCTGTGTCCATTTAGACTCTTTGAGTTTGAGGCAATAACTATCACCAGTCTTTAAAAAGGCAATTAGCTTCGCAAAGTAATTCCCAAAATGTGCACTTGCTGACACATTGACAGATTCCCCTCTCTTTTAAATATAAGCTTCAGGGAAAAAAAAAATCAAGGACACATTTTCAATCCAAACAAACGGAGATAAAATTATGTGCTAAGAAATTATAGATAACACATTTCCTTTGCTATACTTATACACACATAATTACAAAGCAACAATTAGTTTTCCATTTTGTTATTATAACACAAGGCGCAACACATTCTTCCAACACATTCAGCAATATCTTGGAGTAGGTATTTCTTTTCGTAAAACAGTCTGATAATTGGTGACTTGTGAACCCATCATCATAGAAATCCTACAGTACAGAAAGAGGCCATTCGGCCCATTGAGTCTGCACTGACCACAAATCCCACCCAGGCCCTACCCTCATGTCCCTACATATTTACCCACTAATCCCTCTAACCTACACATCCCAGGACACTAAGGGCAATTTTTAGCATGGCCAATCAACCTAACCTGCACATCTTTGGACTGTGGGAGGAAACCGGAGCACCCGGAGGAAACCCACGCAGACACGAGGAGAATGTGCAAACTCCACACAGACAGTGACCCAAGCCGGGAATCGAACCCAGGACCCTGGAGCTGTAAAGCAGTAGTGCTAACCACTGTGCTACCGTGCTGCCCGTATCTTATCTTAGAAATCATATCTTAGAAATCTGCCTCCTCTCTAACATTTCTGTTATGCTAGCTAAGTCTGTTCTTAGCCTTTTTTCAGTGAAATATTTCGTTGAATGGACATTGTCCCATAGGGATCGATTATCAACATAGCTTTCTATGGATGGCTTTATTCATCTTGCCCCTTGTACAAGATTTCTGTCAGTATGTTGGATAAGGAAACCTCCATATCTATGGCTTTAACCAACACCAGGGTTTCTGCATCTAAAGTGCTTTTCTCTTTTAATTTTCTTGGCTTCCCAAACCGAAGGACAACATATATCATTGTTTCCTACCCGGCTGGCCCGGGTGTCCTGGCTGTTGTGGGGGAGGTGGGTCGGGACAGTCAGTTAAGATATGAAAATGAGGGGCCTAAAGAGCAGGGTCAATACTGCCTACATGTGGGTGCAACTCCTCACAGGGGCTTTGAGTTCACCTACAACGTTGCAATTATCCCCACTGAGAGTGATCTTGGTCAACACACTTTACAACATAGTAGGGAGGGCCAGTTGAGGCTTCAAGTTCAGCTGTATCTCTCAGAGTGGTGAGTATATCATTGGACACTAACATGAACATTGAACAAACAGAAACAACAAAACACAACATTGTTTCTTCCACTATAGAGGAAATGTCTGTAACTCTCCTGTAACCATCAACGCCTTCCAACTATGATGTGTGCCAGTACATTTAGCTCACTGACTGAGCTGGTCTCAACAAGTAATGATGATACACACACATGAATAAAGTGAAACCATTGGCATGTGAAATATTGAAAAGTGAACTGATGCAGAACCTCCCTGTTTGACCATAGAATCATAGAAACCCTACAGTGCAGAAGGAGGCCATTCGGCCCATCGAGTCTGCACCGACCACAATCCCACCCAGGCCCTACCCCCACATATTTACCTGCTAATCCCTCTAACCTATGCATCCCAGGACTCTAAGGGGCAATTTTTAACCTGGCCAATCAACCTAACCCGCACATCTTTGGACTGTGGGAGGAAACCGGAGCACCCGGAGGAAACCCACGCAGACACGAGGAGAATGTGCAAACTCCACACAGACAGTGACCCGAGCCGGGAATCGAACCCAGGACCCTGGAGCTGTGAAGCAGCAGTGCTAACCACTGTGCTACCGTGCCGACCAGGAGACCCTTTTATAACCCACCCTGCTGCCCTGTAAGCTGACAGCGGGGTTCACCAATAAAAAGCTTCCTCTGGAATCACATGTAACTCCCGTGCACATTACCGGTACTTTAAGTTTTAATTGTAATCTGGTGGGAAACAGGAAAACGCAAGAGAGCAGAGGTCACACACACTTATTCTTCTGCTAACGGGAACAGCACGCAACTGAAAAAATAGCGCAAAAAGTCTGGGTTGCTGCCCACCAGTGCCAACCCTCTCCTAAGGTGTGCAGTCTTATCACAGTTGAAACTGTGGAGACCCGCCATCCTGGAGCAGGTGCTTAGCGAGCCCCCACTGCTGGGGGAACAAGCAGGAATAGAGAGTGTGTAGTGGCTGTGGCAGCTCCCCACTAACAGGAGAGGCTGATACTTGCTCAGGCCAAAACCAAGACCCTGTAGAACCGGTGTCCTGTTCCCCACCAGCTATGGCGCAGTGTGCAAGAGTCACTGGGCCCGATTTTACCATTTTCATTCTAAGTGCTGAATCTGGGCGTAATGCAGATCCGACTTAGAAATCTGCTTTCAGGCGCCCCCCATACTCACTCAGCCATCTCCAGTCCCATTCAGGCTGAGGGCGGGGCTTAGCGCGGCCGAAACGATCGGAGGTCTGAACTGCACATGCGCAGTTAGAAAAAAATTTGAAAAGCGCGTCCGTGTCAGAAAGCGGAGAAAGTGGCCCGGGAGCGAAAAGCGGGAGCGAGGGTGCACACACACACATCACTGTCCTCCTTATCCACCCCCCCACTACCCAAAAACATCACTGTCCTCCTTATCCACCCCCCCACTACTCACACACACACATCACTCTCCCCCTTATCCACCCCCCAACACACACACATCACTGTCCTCCTTATCCATCCCCCCACTACCCAAAAACATCACTGTCCTCCTTATCCACCCCCCCACTACTCACACACATCGCTGTCCCCCTTATCTACCCCCCCACTACCCACACACATCACTCTCCCCCTTATCCACCCCCCAACACACACACATCGCTGTCCCCCTTACCCACTACCCACACACATCACTGTCCCCCTTACCCACCCCCCCCACTACCCACACACATCGCTGTCTCCCTTATCCACCCCCCAACACACACACATCACTGCCCTCCTTACTCAACCCCCCCCCACTACCCCACACATCACTGTCCCCCTTATCCACCCCCCCCACTACCCAGACTGATTGCCACCCCTGCCCCCCTCCCCCGCACTGATCGCCCACAGAGTGGCAGCAGACCCCTCTGCCCCCCAACAGAGATCCATCTACCCCCCCCCCACCAGAGATCCATCTGCCCCCCCCCCCCCCCCCCTGAGATACATCTTACCCGCCTTCCTTCTCTCTCCCCCCCCCCCCCCAGACAACAATCTGGCCTCATCCCCCACCCCCCCTCCACCCCCCCGAGAATGGTCTGGCCTCACTCACACACGCACACACACCCCCTCTACAATGATCCGGCTCACTCGCCCCCCACAACCTCACCCCCCCAAACAACGATCTGGCCTCGCTTTCTCCCCCCCCCCCCCCCCCCCCCCGGCAACGAACCTGCCTCACTCCCCCGCCCCAGAGAATGGTGTGGCCTCACTCCCCCTCCTCTCCAGCGAAACATCTGACCCGCCTCCTCCTCCCTCCCCACCAGACTACGATCGCACCCCCCCCCCCCCCCCCCCCCCCCGCCAGAGATGCATTTGATCCTCCTCCTCCCCACCCCCCCCAACCAGACAACCATCTGACCTCACTCCCCTCCTCCCCCCTCCAACCAGAGAATGATCTGACCCGCCTCCCCGATCGATCTGAGTCAGGGAGCTGTTGGAAGCTCTGAACGCGCTCTTCAGCAGCTGGAGCACCCGATTCAGACTTTTATTCAGCAGGTCCATTACGGCACGGTTCCGGATTGGCAAACGCGGTGGTAAAGGGGGAAATGCTGATAAAGTTGGGCGGGCAGTTCATTAATTCAATTTAAATGCATCCAAATGCATTTAAATCGTCGTTGCACCCATTTTGGGCGCGAAGCGGATCGCCGCCGTTCCCGGGTTTCGGTAAAGTGGCACTCTGCGCGGATCGTATTAATGGCCTCACACCCGACTTTAACACATTTCCGCGCCCGAAAACGGGTGCGACGCAATGGTAAAATCGGGCCCACTGTGTCAAGCATGTCGAGGCCAATGCCCCCACCTATCTGACCACTGTCGCAATCCAGGAGTTGGCCGATAATGCAGCCCAGGACAAGAAGATGACCCACAACATCCCCTGCCACCTCCAGCCCTACTCCGCAATGTCGAGAAGCTCAGAAGGCTGCTGGGAGGACTCACCACAGCCCAGGGCAGGGCCCTGCCTAACATCCAGGCTGTGCTGCTGCCCAAGAAAACCTGATATAGCAGCAGGGTAAAAGGTCAAGATCAGAACAAAAAGAGTGAGAGGGAGGCATTCCTGTGATTGGGAAAGCTGGAGCAGCAAGATGGGAGGGACAGAATCTATGATTGGAGAAGCAGCTCCTCACAAATTCTGCCTCCCACACTCAATGGTGGGAAGGGTAGAACCATTAGAATCCCTACAGTGCAGAAAGAGGCCATCTGGCCCATTGAGTCTGTGCCGACTTTCTGACAGAGCATTTCCTCTGTCCAATCCTTGCAACCTTGCAATTTACCATGGCTAATCCTCTTAAGCCACACATCTTTGGACTGTGGGAGGAAACCGGAGCACCTGGAGGAAACCCATGCAGACACAGGGAGAATGTGCAAACTCCACACAGATTGTGCCCCAAGGCTGGAATCGAATCCAAATCCCTGGCGCTGTGAGGCAACAGTGCTAACCACTGTGCCACCATTCCATAAGCTGTTAATTATCCTGCCATCACCATGCCTTTAGATGCTGGAGTTCCTTCACTTCGCACACCTCACAAGCTGATTTGGATATTAAGAAGGCTCTGACAAAGATGGACAATCAATCCCCTTTGCTCCTGAAAAATTCTTCGGGGTCTCATCTATATTCCCCACCTCCCCTTGTAGTAGACTACTCCGAGTCTAACTACACAATTGGGCGCATACCCTGAATATTAAACCCAGGAATTGGGGTCACGAGAATGTGGAGTTCCCAACCAGCCACACTTTTTGTGGACTTTTAAAGTGCCAACATTTACACGGGATCGATCATTATTCCTCTTTTTTTTGTGGCATTTTGTTGACATCAGCTGGATGTGAATCTCTCTATTTACAGTTAGTTCCCGAGAGAAGTGAGGTAATCTCAATATCTGATCCAGCCCAACCACTCTTCAAAATCTCTCCAGTCCACCAATTCTGTGCGGTTCAGCTTTGCAATTGTTGACTTACTCAACACCTAGGCATTGTTAAGATGAGTAAGATAATCATGATACAGTAACTGCTGAAGCAACAGGGTCCGGATCACCAACTACCTGCCCTGGTCCCACCCATTCTGACACTATAGTTGGGAAAGCTCACCAAGGCCCCAACTTTCTCAGAATACGAATGATATTTGGCATGTCAGCTACAACTTTTCATCAACTTTTCAAGATGCACCATAGAAAGCATTCTTTCTGGTTGTATCACAGCTTGGTATGGCTCCTGCTCTGCCCAAGACCACAAGAAACCACAAAAGGTCGTGAATGTACCCCAATCCATTACACAAAGCAGCCTTCCACCCATTGACTCTGTCTACACTTCCCATGCTTCGGAAAAGCAGCCAGCATAATTAAGGACCCCACGCACCCCGGACATTCTTTCTTCCACATTCTTCTGTCGGGAGAAAGATACAAAAGTCTGAGGACATGAATCAACCGACTTGAGCAGCTTCTTCCCTGCTGCCATCAGACTTTTGAATGGATCTACCTCACACTAAGTTGTTCTTGATCTACACCCTAGCTGTGACTGTAACATTACATTCTGCACTCTCTTGTTTCCTTCTCTATGAATAGTATGCTTTGTCTGTATAGTGCGCAAGAAACAATACTTTTCACTGTATACTAATAAATGTGACAAATCAAATCAAAGAGAGCTTCCACTTCAAGGACATACCCCAACCACATTTATTGCACTGGAAAGAATGTTTTACTTGTTGTACACACAGTGGGGCTGAAATGAGCCTCTGCCAGGACTTGGTGTATCAGCAGTCCGTTTTACACTGCCTCGTCTTCAGTGGGAAAGTAAATCAGGCACCATGTAGAATGAGGTGTCTATTCACTTTGATTGTTCCCTGCACATTCTAACCATCGTAAGAAGTCTCACAACACCAGGTTAAAGTCCAACAGGTTTATTTGGTAACACAAGCTTTCAGAGCGCTGCTCCTTCATCAGGAGCGCTGCTCCTTCACTCACCTGATGAAGGAGCAGTGCTCCGAAAGCTTGTGGCTTGTGCTACCAAATAAACCTGTTGGACTTTAACCTGGTGTTGTGAGACTTCTTACTGTGCTTACCCCAGTCCAACGCCAGCATCTCCACATCATTCTAACCATCAACATTCTCACCCCCTGTCACTCTTCAGCAGCTCTGAATCTGACTTAAGATCAATCAAATGGAAAGTACCATTCGACACTCTTGGTGAAGTACCTAGAACCTTAGAACCATGTAGTAAAAGAGGAGATTCATTGCACCCCCTCCACCTAAGCTGTAAGACCACATTCAAATAGTTCCATTCCGCAGCTCACTTTCCATGTGCCTGGAAGTGTTTTTCCATTCAGGCGTTTATCCAATTCCCTTTTGAAATCAGATCTGTTTCCACTGCCCTTTAAAGCAGTGCATGTCAGATCATAATAGACAATAAGACCATAAGATGTGGGAGTAGAAGTAGGCCATTCGGCCCATTGAGCCTGCTCCATCATCCAGTGAAAACATGATTCATCTGATATAATCCTCAATTCCACTTTCTTGTCTTATCCTCATAACCCTTGATTCCCTTACTGATTAAAAATGTGTCTATCTCAGCCTTGAACATAAAGTTTATTTATTAGTCACAAGTAGGCTTACATTAACACTGCAATGAAGTTACTATGAAAACCACCTAGTCACCACACTCCGGCACCTGTTCGGGTACACTGAGGGAGAATTTAGCACGGCCAGTGCACCTAACCAGCATGTCTTTCGGAGTGTGGGAGGAAACCGGAGCACCCAGGAGAAACCCACGCAGACAGTGATCCAAGCTGGGAATTGAACCCGAGTCCCTGGCACTGTGAGGCAGCAGTGCTGACCACTGTGCCACCATGCCACCCATACTTAATGACCCTGCCGCTACATCCCCCTGTGGTAGGGAATTCGCTCCCGTCTGAGAGAAGAAATTCCTCCTCATCCCCCTGTGGTAGGGATTCCTCCTCATCCCCCTGTGGTAGGGATTCCTCCTCATCCCCCTGTGGTAGGGAATTCGCTCCCGTCTGAGAGAAGAAATTCCTCCTCATCTCTGTCTTAATTGGCCAACCACCTACTCTGAGATTGTGCCCTCTGGTCCCGGACTGTCCCACAAGAGCAAACAACCTCTCAGTATCTACCCTGTCAACCTCCCTGAAAATCCTATATGACCCAATAAGATCACCTCTCATTCTTCGAAACGCCAATGAGTACTGGCTCAACCTTCTCAACCTCTCCTTGTAAGAAATTCCCTCCAAACTTAGAATCAACCTAGTGAACCTTCTCTGGATTACCTCCAATGCCAATTCCCTATTTTTATACTCCATTCCCTTTGAAATAAAGGTCAACATTCCATTTGTTTTCCCTATTCCCTGCTGAACTTGCATGCTAGCTTTTTGTGATTTATGCACGAGGACCCCCAAATCCCTCTGTGCTGCAGCTTTCTGCAGTCTTTCTCCATTTAAAAAGATATTCAGCTCCTTTATCCTTTCTACCAAAGCACATAACTTCACATTTTCCTGCATTATATCCCATCTGACAAATTTTTGCCCACTCACCTAAACAGTCTATATCCTCTGTAGACTCTTTGTGTCATCCAAAGAACAGTACAGCACAGGAAACAGGCCCTTCGGCCCTCCAAGCCTGTGCCGCTCCTTGGTTCAACTAGACCAATCGTTTGTATCCCTCCATTCTCAGGCTGCTCATGTGACTATCCAGGTAAGTCTTAAACGATGTCAGCATGCCTGCCTCCACCACCCTACTTGGCAGCGCATTCCAGGCCCCCACCACCCTCTGGGTAAAAAACATCCCTCTAATATCTGAGTTATACTTCGCCCCTCTCACCTTGAGCCCGTGACCCCTCGTGAACGTCACTTCTGATCTGGGAAAAAGCTTCCCACCGTTCACCCTATCTATCCCCTTCATAATCTTGTACACCTCTATTAGATCTCCCCTCATTCTCCGTCTTTCCAGGGAGAACAACCCCAGTTTACCCAATCTCTCCTCATAGCTAAGACCCTCCATACCAGGCAACATCCTGGTAAACCTTCTCTGCACTCTCTCTAACGCCTCCACGTCCTTCTGGTAGTGCAGTGACCAGAACTGGACGCAGTACTCCAAATGTGGCCTAACCAGCGTTCTATACAGCTGCATCATCAGACTCCAGCTTTTATACTCTATACCCCATCCTATAAAGGCAAGCATACCATATGCCTTCTTCTCCACCTGTGTTGCCACCTTCAAGGATTTGTGGACTTGCACACCTAGTGTTTCTATACTCCTGATGACTCTGCCATTTATTGTATAACTCCTCCCTACATTATTTCTTCCAAAATGCATCACTTCGCATTTATCCGGATTAAACTCCATCTGCCACCTCTCCGCCCAATTTTCCAGCCTATCTATATCCTGCTGTATTGCCCGACAATGCTCTTCGCTATCCGCAAGTCCAGCCATCTTCGTGTCATCCGCAAACTTGCTGATTACACCAGTTACACCTTCTTCCAAATCATTTATATATATCACAAATAGCAGAGGTCCCAGTACAGAGCCCTGTACTGATTGAGGAGAAATGGAGGAAAATGGAGTATCCGTACCACTTGCCTTCCCAACTATTTTTGTGTCATCTGCAAACTTGTCAATAGTACATTCACTTCCCTCGTCCAATAACTGGCTGTATTAAAACAAGCTTTTTCCCAGGGTGGAAGAGTCAATTACTAAGGGGCATAGGTTAAGGTGCGAGGGGCACGTTTAAAGGAGGTGTTCGAGGCAAGGTGTTTACACAGAGGGTGTTGGGTGGAAGCAGATGCGATAGTGACATTTAAGGGGCGTCTTGACAAATCCATGAATAGGATGGGAATAGAGGGATACGGTCCCCGGAAGGGTAGGGGGCTTTAGTTCAGTCGGGCAGCATAGTCGGTGCAGGTTTAGAGGGCCGAAGGGCCAGTTCCTGTGCTGTAATTTTCTTTGTTCTTTGTTCTTTCATTCTTATGTATTTCACCCTGGATCTGTGCCTCTCCTCGTTGGTCCTCCTGCCACTGGAATTTCACTTTATTCGACCAAAAGAGTTCATGATTTTGAGCATCTCCATTGTGGCTCACCGCACAGTGGTTAGCACTGCTGTCTCACAGCGCCAGGGACCTGGGCTCGATTCCCGGTTTGGGTCACTGTCTGTGTGGAGTTTGCACATTCTCCCCAAGTCTGCTTGGGTTTCCTCCAGGTGCTCCAGAGTCCTCCCACAGTCCAAAGATGTGCAGGTTTATAAATTAGTTTATAAATACACTTAAAAGAAACCTTCTCTGCTCAATGCTCCAACTCCATCCTTTCCAACCTTTCCACATAACTGAAGTCCCTCATCCCTGGAATCATCCAACTAAATCATTTCTGCACTTTCTCTAAGACTTTGACGTCCTTCTGTAAGTGAGGGGCCCAGAATTGAAGAATATGCTCCAACTGAGACCTAGCCAGTGTTTAGCCTAATTTCCTTGCTTTAGTACTCAATGCCTTGCTTTATGGAGCCCAGGCTCCCCTGTATTTTTAGAATATTGTTTTCCCCACAACTTTCAAAGATTTGTTAACGTTTACCCCAGATCTCTCTCATCCTGCACCCCTGTCAAAATTGTTCCACATAATCCATGTGGCCTGTCCTCATAATCCAAGAAAAATGAATCACCTATATTTCCCTAAAGACTGCTACTATCCTTGATCCACAGTTGCAGAAATGGCCAAATCTAGGTCCTCTACTTATTATTGAAGTAATTCGGTGGACAGTTGTAATGAGGCTGTTTGACAGCCTCTTAGGAAAAGTTGTATAGAAGCTGTCTGATTCTGTCTGGAGAAGTAGCCAACTGGCCTTTATTTAGCAAAACCAGATGGGGACCTTAAGAGCCACAGTTCCACTCCTAGTTTATTCGATTGGATTGCGGCTGTTCAAAAAAATTAAAATATTGGCCCTGCCAATAATCCACACCCACCCACATTTCAGACACTTTTCAAATCTATTAGAAATTCTTGTGGAGGATGCACACCCTAAGCCAGCTGTTTAAGTGTTTCCATGAGGCGCTTTGCTGATTTCTCCCAAACTATGAAAAAGATGTTTTATCACAAGTGTTTCACAAGTAAATTTGTTTAATATTTGTATTTCACCAGCTTTAAAAGATTCCACAAAACAATCCATCAACAGTGACTGGAAGATTGAGCTCCCTGGAGAGTTTCCAATGGCAGGAACTACGGTCCGTTACGTGCGACGAGGGCTGTGGGAAAAGATGTCTGCCAAGGGACCAACTAAAACTCCACTTCACATCATGGTAGCTCCCTAATCTTTTCCTTTAGTAAGCCGATCTCCCAACTCCTTAACATAATACAAGGACAGAAAATGCTGGAAAAACTCAAGAGGTCTGGCAGCATCTGTGAGGAGAGAAAGCAAAATTAATGTTTTGAGTCCTTTTGGCTCTTTGTCAGGACTGAAGAGCAGGAGAATGTGTTAGAGATTAAAGTGTCGCTGTGAGAGATTGCAATGAAATGTCGCCATTTTAAGAACAAAGCACTGATGGCCAGGTGTGAGAGGTGGAGATGGGGTTTGCATTGAGGCAACACATGTATGGAATTTTTTTTTTTGAAGGGTCTAAGATGAAGGAGAAAGATTACAATCTAAAGCTGCCGAACTCAAAGTTGAGTCTTAATTTGGGCATGTTGCAGCCACGGGACTCACCAGAAGCTGCCAGACTTGCTGAGTTTTTCCAGTGTGCTTTTTTCTTGTTTCAGATTCCAGCATTCACAGTATTTTGCTGATTTCCATAATTTAATACTTTCTTTTGGAAACATGTTGCATGTTGGCCACAGTTGCATGTTAATATTCAGATCTGGTACAAGCATGTCACATTAGCAGTGATTGTCTTGGCAAGAATCTCTTAACTGTTGAGGACTGTATGACATTGGTGTCCAGGTAACATTAGGGTTTGCCACATAGAGAGAGAGAAAAAAATAAGCAACAACATCATTCTGCCAGGTCCTCTCTGGGAGACAAAAGTCAATTTTCATACCATTGATTTCCCCATTGCAGGTTAAGCACGCTTGTTCTCTGAATGTGGGTGAAGCCGCTAAGGATACATTTATTGCCCATCACCAACTGCCCTGATGTTCTTTGATCACTTCGAAGTGCATAAAGAATCAGTTATGAAAGGGTGGCAGGTCCCTTGCTCTGATGGATTCGGCTAACAAGCCAGGACAATTTTTCTTGGTGCCAGCTGATAAATTGTCAGATTTATTGAAGACAATTTCTAAACTCTGATCACGAGGAATTACCCCCTTTAAGTTGCTAGTCCAGTGTGGCACTAATTTGACTCATATGTACATAAGAGGGTATGTCCTACCCGTGCACCATTAGTTTACAATGTTATAAGTATATTAACCCAGTAAAATGTTTGCTCTGCTGTATTGCAATGGCATATCCATTAAATGATGTGGAGATGCCGGCGTTGGACTGGGGTAAACACAGTAAGAAGTTTAACAACGCCAGGTTAAAGTCCAACAGGTTTATTTGGTAGCAAAAGCCACACAAGCTTTCGGAGCTCTAAGCCCCTTCTTCAGGTGAGTGGGAATTCTGTTCACAAACAGAGCATATAAAGACACAGACTCAATTTACATGAATAATGGTTGGAATGTGAATACTTGGGGAGCACTTCAGCGGTCACGGGCATTCGGCCTCTGATATTCGGGTAAGCGTTCTCCAAGGCGGCCTTCGCGACACACGACGGCGCAGAGTCGCTGAGCAGAAACTGATAGCCAAGTTCCGCACACACGAGGACGGCCTCAACCGGGATATTGGGTTCATGGCACACTATTTGTAACCCCCACAGAGTTTCACTGGCTGTCTTGTCTGGAGACAATACACATCTTTTTAGCCTGTCTTGATGCTCTCTCCACTCACATTGTTTTGTTTCTTAAAGACTTGATTAGTTGTAAGTATTCGCATTCCAACCATTATTCATGTAAATTGAGGTTGTGTCTTTATATGCTCTGTTTGTGAACAGAATTCCCACTCACCTGAAGAAGGGGCTTGCAGCTCCGAAAGCTTGTGTGGCTTTTGCTACCAAATAAACCTGTTGGACTTTAACCTGGTGTTGTTAAACTTCTTACTATATCCATTAAACACAGGAACGTGAAGAAATAGAATCTGAAAATTTTACAACTCAGAAGAGGCCACTTGATTCATCAGACTTGTACAGGCTTTCTGAGAGAGTGATGCATGAGGGGCAAGGTTTAAAGGAGATGTATGAGGCAAGTTTTTTTTACACAGACGGTGGTGGGTGCCTGGAACTTGCTGCCAGGGGAGGTAGTGGAAGCGAATACGATAGTGACTTTTAAGGGGCGTCTGGACAAATACATGAATAGGATGGGAATGGAAGGATATGGTCCCCAGAAGAGTAGGAGTTTTAGTTCAGTCGGGCAGCATAATCGGTGCAGGCTTGGAGGGCCAAAGGGTCTGTTTCTGTGCTGTAATTTTCTTTGTACTTTGTAGTAGGCAAGAATTAGGGGGCATAAGTTGGGAACAGAAACTGTCAGAGAAAGGAACTAATGAAAAGTGGAACTTTTTCAAGGAACAAATACTGGATGTCCTTGATAGGTATGTACCTGTCAGGCAGGGAGGAAATGGCCGAGTGAGGGAACCATGGTTCACGAAAGAGGTGGAATGTCTTGTGAAAAGGAAGAGGGAAGCTTATGTAGGGATGAGGAAACAAGGTTCAGATGGCTCAATTGAGGGTTACAAGTTAGCAAGGAATGAGCTGAAAAAGGGGCTTAGGAGAGCTAGGAGGGGACACGAGAAGTCCTTGGCGGGTCGGATCAAGGAAAACCCCAAGGCTTTTTACTCTTATGTGAGGAATAAAAGAATGACCAAGGTGAGGTTAGGGCCGGTCAAGGACAGTAGTGGGAACTTGTGTATGGAGTCAGTAGAGATAGGCGAGGTGATGAATGAATACTTTTCTTCAGTGTTCAGCAAGGAGAGGGGCCATGTTTTTGAGGAAGAGAAGGTGTTACAGGCTAATAGGCTGGAGGAAATAGATGTTCGGAGGGAGGATGTCCTGGCAGTTTTGAATAAACTGAAGGTCGATAAGTCCCCTGGGCCTGATGAAATGTATCCTCGGATTCTTTGGGAGGCAAGGGATGAGATTGCAGAGCCTTTGGCTTTGATCTTTGGGTCCTCACTGTCCACGGGGATGGTGCCAGAGGACTGGAGAGTGGCGAATGTTGTTCCTCTGTTTAAGAAAGGGAATAGAAATGACCCTGGAAATTATAGACCGGTTAGTCTTACTTCGGTGGTTGGTAAATTGATGGAAAAGGTCCTTAGAGATGGGATTTACGACCATTTAGAAAGATGAGGATTAATTCGGGATAGTCAGCACGGATTCGTGAAGGGCAAGTCGTGCCTCACAAATTTGATAGAATTTTTTGAGGAGGTAACTAAGTGTGTTGATGAAGGTAGGGCAGTTGATGTCATATACATGGATTTTAGTAAGGCGTTTGATGAGGTTCCCCCATGGTCGGCTTATGAAGAAAGTGAGGAGGTGTGGAATAGAGGGAAAGTTGGCCGATTGGATAGGTAACTGGCTGTCTGATCGAAGACAGAGGGTGGTGGTCGATGGAAAATTTTCGGATTGGAGACAGGTTGCTAGCGGAGTGCCGCAGGGATCAGTGCTTGGTCCTCTGCTCTTTGTGATTTTTATTAATGACTTAGAGGAGGGGGCTGAAGGGTGAATCAGTAAATTTGCTGATGACACCAAGATTGGTGGAGTAGTGGATGAGGTGGAGGGCTGTTGTAGGCTGCAAAGAGACATAGATAGGATGCAAAGCTGGGCTGAAAAATGGCAAATGGAGTTTAACCCTGATAAATGTGAGGTGATTCATTTTGGTAGGACTAATTTAAATGTGGATTACCGGGTCAAAGGTAGGGTTCTGAAGACTGTGGAGGAACAGAGAGATCTTGGGGTCCATATCCACAGATCTCTAAAGGTTGCCACTCAAGTGGATAGAGCTGTGAAGAAGGCCTATAGTGTGTTAGCTTTTATTAACAGGGGGTTGGAGTTTAAGAGCCGTGGGGTTATGCTGCAACTGTACAGGACCTTGGTGAGACCACATTTGGAATATTGTGTGCAGTTCTGGTCACCTCACTATAAGAAGGATGTGGAAGCGCTGGAAAGAGTGCAGAGGAGATTTAACAGGATGCTGCCTGGTTTGGAGGGTAGGTCTTATGAGGAAAGGTTGAGGGAGCTGGGGCTGTTCTCTCTGGAGCGGAGGAGGCTGAGGGGAGACTTAATAGAGGTTTATAAAATGATGAAGGGGATAGATAGAGTATTTCCTCGGGTGGATGGAGCTATTACAAGGGGGCATAACTATAGGGTTCGTGGTGGGAGATACAGGAAGGATATCAGAGGTAGGTTCTTTACGCAGAGAGTGGTTGGGGTGTGGAATGGACTGCCTGCAGTGATAGTGGAGTCAGACACTTTAGGAACATTTAAGCGGTTATTGGATAGGCACATGGAGCACACCAGGATGATAGGGAGTGGGATAGCTTGATCTTGGTTTCAGATAAAGCTCGGCACAACATCGTGGGCCGAAGGGCCTGTTCTGTGCTGTACTGTTGTATGTTCTAGTCACATTCTCCTGCTTTGCCCCCAAAATTTTTTCTTCATTTTCAAATATCTTTCCACATTGAAAAGCTATCCTGGATCCTATTTCACTACCGTGCCTGATCGAGCAGTCCAGCGCCCAACAATCCTCTGCTAAAACCATTGCCGAAACCTGTTGCTTTGCTTGTTCGGCCCTGGGGCCTCTACTCCTATTCTTCTTTATACCCCAACCGGAGAGAAATGGTCAGTAATGGGCCTGCCGATTGACATTACTGCCCCGACTCATAAGGGGAGGCGATGGCCGAGTGGCATTATCGCTAGACTATCAATCCAGAAACTCAGCTAAACTCAGTTCTGGGGAACCAGGTTCAAATCCTGCCAGATGGTGGAATTTGAATTCAATTAAAAAAAATCTAGAATTAAGAATCTGTTGATGACCACAAAACCATTGTGGATTGTCTGGAAAAACCTACCTGGTTCACTAAGGGGCAGCACGGTAGCACAGTGGTTAGCACTGCTGCTTCACAGCTCCAGGGACCTGGGTTCGATTTTCGGCTTGGGTCATTGTTTGTGTGGAGTTGGGAGTTTGCACAGTCTCCTCGTGTCTGCGTGGGTTTCCTCCGGGTGCTCCGGTTTCCTCCCACAGTCCAAAGATGTGCGGGTTAGGTTGATTGGCCATGCTAAAATTGCCCCTTAGTGTCCTGAGATGTCTAGGTTAGAGGGATTAGTGGGTAAATATGTAGGGATATGGGGGTAGGGCCTGGGTGGGATTGTGGTCGGTGCAGACTCGATGGGCCAAATGGCCTCTTTCTGCACTGTAGGGTAACTATGATCTGTCTATCTATGATCTTGTTCATGTGTACAAGTGGCCTTTGGATATTGTCACAGAGCAATTGTCTGAGGAACATGGAAACAAGACAATGGCCATTCAGTCCCTCATGCCTGCTGGCCCCATTCTTCCAGATTGTGCATGATTTATAGCTCATCCGCATTTGCCTGCCTTTGCTTCAGAATCCTTGATATCTTTCCCTAACAAAAATCTATCACTCAGTCTTCAAATCTTCAGTTAACCTCCCGCCTACATCCACAGCCTTTTGGAGGAGTGAGTTCCAGATTTCTACTCCAATCTTGAGCTTGTGTCTGTATCAGCTGGAGCACTCTTTACATCTACCTGGTATCAGGCATCATTTTGACCAATTGAAAATTGAAATGCAAATCTACTTAAGGGGCTGGTTGGGGATGGGGGTGGTGGTGGTTCATGGATTGTGGTCCTCGAGTTTTTGTTCTAAAAGCCGGTAAAATAGTTTAGTGAGGGTGAATATTTCTGCAGGGGACTGCTCCTCCAATCACAGGTCATTCCTCTTCCATGTTTGCAGCTGATAGGCTGACTAGTAATCAGCAAACAAGGGAGCGATGGAAGCTGAGAGTGGTGGGACGGTGAATACTGGAACCTGCGAGATGGTGGATAGGGAGAGAAAGAGACTCGGGACATTGGGCTTCTGCTTCCCAAGTATTTCCCCCCCCCCCCCCCCCTCCCCCCCCAATTCGGGCTCCACCACCTTTTCCCCTGGCTCCATGTGTGTGTCTGTGTGAGTGAGATCGAGGGATGAGAGAGCAGTAAGAGTATATGAGAGGGCAGTTTGTTTAAGAGAAATTTGTTTGAGAGAGGGGCGTGAGTGTGAGAAAGAGGGGAGAGTATGTGTGAGAGGGGTGAGTGCATGTGAAAGAGGGGATGATAGAGGGGTTCAGAGTGTGAGGGACCCGTGAGTGTATGTGTGAGAGCAGGGTGACTGTGGGTGAATACGGGGTGAGTGTGTGTGTGAGAGCGGGATGCGTGTGTTTGTGAGAGCGGGGTGCATGTGCGTGAGAGCGGGGTGCATGTGCGTGAGAGCGGGGTGCATGTGCGTGAGAGCGGGGTGCGTGTACGTGAGAGAGCGGGACGAGTGTACGTGAGAGAGCGGGACGAGTGTACGTGAGAGAGCGGGACGAGTGTACGTGAGAGACCGGGACGAGTGTACGTGAGAGGGCGGGACGAGTGCGTGAGAGAGCGGGACAAGTGCGTGAGAGAGCGGGACGAGTGCGTGAGAGAGCGGGACAAGTGCGTGAGAGAGCGGGACGAGTGCGTGAGAGAGCGGGACGAGTGTACGCGAGAGAGCGGGACGGGTGTGCGTGAGAGAGCGGGACGGGTGTGCGTGAGAGAGCGGGACGAGTGTGCGTGAGAGAGCGGGGCGAGTGTGCATGAGAGAGCGGGGCGAGTGTGCGTGGGAGAGCGGGGCAAGTGTGCGTGAGAGAGCGGGACGGGTGTGCGTGAGAGACAGTGTGTGTGAGAGAGAGTGGAGAGTCTGTGTGGCTCTCTCTCTCCCGGTTCAACATTCTCATCCACCCTCACCACCGCACACCAATTCGCCTACTCTCACTCGCACAGTGAGTGAATGAGTGGAGGCCTCGAGACTGGCAGAGAGTTGGACATACACATCCTCACCCTTTCACACTTCAATGGTCGTCTTTATTTCTTATTCTTTTTGAAATTATCAATTTATTGTTTTAACTTTTTGCTCAGTGAGTTGTTTCTTTTCATATGCATGCTTAATGTTGTGTCAGACATTGGGGCGGAATGTTTCCAAAAAAATGTCCAAGTGTCAGGTTCTGACTGAAAACCGGCGAGTTTCTCCCCAGAGAAACAGTTAGCTTTCCTCTCCAGATCTTCTGACACTTTATCAAAAAAAAGCAGGGGGTGTGTTTTGCACCCCGATCTCAAAGTTAACAGACAGGCGTTCCTCTACCCTTGCCACCCCCCACAGACATCGGACCCGCCACCCCCAATCCATCATCACCGGCAATTCACCTCCCCCCCCATTGCTGCCCCACCCCTTGGGGGTGTCAATCTGTCGGTGCCCCACCGAGTCCCTGTCCACCTCCGTGTTCCCACTGTGGTCACTTCAACTGCTGGAGAGCAATAGTGATTCCCACCAGAATGATATCATGCTGGCAGGGTGGGGGGGGGCATCTGACACCGCCGGAAGCTGTGGTGTTTTGCTGTTTAGGAGTATTTAAATCCACGCAAATTGATGGTAATCAGCTTCTTGCCCTTGCTGGCCGTGAGCCTGATGATGTCACCAGCGGGTGGGGAAAATCTCCCCAGCGCACTCCCGTTTTGGCCCCCTCATGAGAGTTTGTGACCATAACGGGATTTGCGCCCGTGGTGAGTGAGCGCTGAGAATCTTGGCCACTATCTTCCTGAAATTTGCTCACCAGTCCCCAGGAAAAGCTGAAATGTGCCTCCCCCACACATATAAAATGGTTGGACAAGCCTGGATGAAAGCATGCTTTAATCATCTTTCTGGAATTTTATTGTTTTCGCTGCATAGAAACCACATTTACCATCCTGTGACAGGAATGAATAGAAAAATCTAGCCAGTAGCAATTTCTTAGGCTTTGAAATTTTGAGGAAATCAATCAGTTTTAGTTTACAGTGAGAGCAAGCTAAAATGTCAGTGTGAGCTTTTAATTGATTGTACACAGAGCGATGAAGCAGGCTGAGTTACTGTATCCGATTACCCAGTACCTGATAGCATTTTCTATCATGAATCTGTGATATTTTGTTCCAAATCTGATATCCAAATTGAAGCCCCCTGGCTCCGTGAGACCAGCCGGAGTGAGCTGCCATCATTTACTTCAAGACTATAATTTTTAAGATGGAAAATCGTGGTGTTATTCTCACTGCTGGGAGTTTCAATCTGTTCGACACAAACTGCAGCGGTTCAAGGAAAGGCTCAGCACCTCAAGGGGAAATGGGAATTGCTAATGAGTGCCCGCTTTCCCAGCGACAGCACCGTCCTGAGAATGACGTTTTTAAAATGTCACTTCCAAATGCGAAGGATGATCGAGAGTGAGCTGGGCAAACACAGAGTCCCGAGAGTGCTGTGCTCGCATTGTTACCCTGCAGACCACACGAAGTATTGTTACTGGTCGAAAGCAGAGTGGACGGTACTCTCTATCCATTCTTCTTCTATAATCTGTTAGAAGCAGCCTTTAACCTCAGATGTCTGAACCAGATTATGGTGCAGAAAGTAAAATGTGAACCAAGGATTTAATTGCCATTTAGCTGAGGTGTTGCAGGAGATTGTTGACTGAGCAATAATGAGAACAATCTCAATAAGCTATTGTCATTGTGGACTGTGTCTTTATTAAATCAGTTCATCCAGAATTGACTGTGACAGGGCAGCTGGTGTGTGGCTCCGACTTTACAAATTTCAAGTAACAATTCTAGGAAGTCCTCAGCTGAGGATTCAGATCTGAAGGAAATAATCCAAGCCAGTTCCTGCACTAATGTTTATTTGAATAAAGAATGACAGTGTTAGAGTGGTTCTGACTTTTATGTTGTGCCTTGGCATTCTAGCGTCAGTTTTAAAGGTCATTTGTCTCATTGCAGGAAAGGAGACCAACTCTGGTGAGTTTGGATCTTACAGCTGCATTTATGTCCAGCAATTAAAGCTGTTACATATACGTGGCAACGTAAGAAGCTAGCAAAAACTGGCTAATAAACTCGACAACTCAACACCAGCCTTTTCTTTTGAATTGAGGCCTGTGGCCTGAACACAAGGTGCTGCTAGTGATAATCTGCAGGGTTGGATTTTTAAAAACTCATTGTCCAGGTGTGGGTGTCACAGGCAGAATTGGTACTTATTGCTCAATGCGGCTATCCTGGAATGCTGGTGGTGAGCCACTCTCTTTAATTATTGGAATCATGGTTTGATCCAACATCCAGGTTACTTTAAAGTTTATTTATTAGTGTCACAAGTAGGCTTATATTAAAACTGCAATGAAGTTACTGTGAAAATCCCCTAGTTGCCACACGCTGGCGCCTGTTCGGGTACACTGAGGGAGAATTTAGCATGGCCAATGCTCCCAACCAACACATCTTTGGACTGTGGGAGGAAACCAGAGCACCCGCAAGAAACCACACAGGCACGGAGAGAACGTGCAGACTTCGCACAGACAGTGATCCAAGCCAGGAATCGAACCCAAGCCACTAAACGCTGTGAGGCAGCAGTGCTAACCACTGTGCCACCGTGCCGTCCACGGTTGGAGGACACTTAGGAGTCAACCATCTTGGTGTGGGACAGGAATCACATCTAGGCCCAGATGAGATAAGGACAACAAATTTCCTTCCCCAAAGGACGTTCGTCAAACAATTGTCTTTTCTCAACCACCTGGAAGACCTGGGACAGGAGATGCATGGGAAGATCACAACTGCATGTTCCCCTCTCACTACCCTGACTCGGAAATATATCGCCGTTCCTTCATAGTGGTGAAAATCCTGGGGTCACCTCCCTAACAGCATTGTGGATACCTACACCTCAGGGATTGCGGTGGTTCTAAAAGGTGGCTCACCACCACCTTCTCAAGGGTAATTAGGGATGGGCAATAAATGCTGGCCAAACCAGCAGCACCCACATCCCATGGAAAAATAAATAAAAATACTCTGACAGTTTCGTTGTCAATTTTACTGATCCCAGATTGTTTCAAATTATGTAAAAACAAATTCAAATTCTGAAACTACCATGTTTACCAGATTATTAATCAAGATTGTCAGGGCCACTATCTAGTAGCATAAATACTACTTAACCTTACCTCAAACCCCACTCTCAAATTCAGAAATATAAAAGGATTTACATCCAGCCACTGCCTGATTCAGCACCCACTAGACCTGGGAAGAGTGATCCCAGTCCCACAACCCTGAGCTTGGCCATTTGCTCTTTCACCCCTTCTTAGGGTGCAGCAAGAAATTTTTACAAGGCCTGAGTGCAGGCTGCTTGGACCATCCCCCAACCCCTCCTCACACACCCAATCTCACCTCAATGAGCCTCTTGCTCTGGGGTCAGCACAACTAACTCAGAATGTTGGTCTCAGACGCTGCACTGGGTCCGGAGTGAACCTGGGGAAATAAATTTGTGCCCATCTCCTTGGTGTCGACATCTTGTGCTTGAAACCTCTGTCCATGACAAAGGAAACGGGGAAATTCTAGAAATGGGATCTGTGCTCCCAGATTGACAAACAATGTGAGTGATTTAAAATATTTGGATTCTTTGTTGCTGGTGTAAAATGTTGCTGTAATTTCACCACACTCCCTTATTGCAAACAGTGATGAGAGCTGGCTACTGCAAATGGTGCTGACAAAAGCAGGAAAATAGCTTTCAGCTTCACTGCCTGCTCCAACAACATTCCAGTTCCCACATTCGAAAACGCATTTTCACTTTTCATAGTTAGTATCTAACTTATGTAAAGACCAGTTCATTGCTAATAAACAATTCACAAAGTCACTTGCACTATTTGTGTGCTTTTTGCTCCGATGGTGAAGAGTGCAACTTGAGAAATTGCCCAGCTTGCCACACTCGCCTAAGGGAGAAGTGCTCCGTCAGTCCCAGTTTTCACCTCGGGGGGGGGGGGGGGGGGGGGGCCGGTGGTGGGGGGGAGGTGGAGGCAGGATGGTCATCCCAATTATTTTGTCAAATATTAGGCTCTCCAGCCCTCACACCCTCTAGTCACTCCTCATGCCCCGCCCAGGTGAACCCATGCCAACAAATGCCTCCCACCCGCCCACATGACCTCTTGTAAGCCTCATGCCAACTCATGCATCCAGGCTCCCCACCAACCACCCATTGGCCTTGTATCCCAATGGCAACTCAATCACATCTCAGAAGCCATGTTGAGATGAAATAAAATAAAGGTCTAATTATCTAGTATATCTGTTACTTAATATAGTTTCATTCATGAAAGCCCATTCAAAACTTAAATTCATAAATGCACATCTCAGAAAATCATTTAATAATCTCAGAACTGTCAATCAAACTGTGATCTTACACCCCCTGCTGATATAATTATAGGTTATTGAAAACAACCAAGCATTAATATTGTAACTTCTAGGATAGATTATTTTTCAACTCTCACTGACTTTTTAAAGGACTGAGGATTTAAATAACATTACAGCTTGACAGTTGTACAGAACTTTTCCACCCTTCACAAGCCTTCACATCTCCTCCATAAATTCATGATTCCCACATGTGGGATAAGGTCCTTGCTACAGTGGAAACAGATTGAACTCAACACCAAGTTCAGATGGCCCTACTGAGTTTGGGTTTCTTACCTGTGTGAGTCACACATGCTCCCATTCCCTTACTGACAAAAATAGGATGTGCCCGAAATCATAGAATCATAGAAACCCTACAGTACAGAAAGAGGCCATTCAGCCCATTGAGTCTGCACCGACCACAATCCCACCCAGGCCCTACCCCCATATCCACCCACTGATCCCTCTAACCTACGCATTTCAGGACACTAAGGGGCAATTTTTAGCATGGCCAATCAACCTAACCCGCACATCTTTGGACTGTGGGAGGAAACCGGAGCACCCGGAGGAAACCCACGCAGACACGAGGAGAATGTGCAAACTCCACACAGACAGTGACCCAAGCCGAGAATCGAACCCAGGTCCCTGGAGCTGTGAAGCAGCAGTGCTAACCACTGTGCTACCGTGCCGCCCCATAATATTGCCTGATTGGGTAAACACAGCAGATTTCCTTCCCTAAAGGACATTAGTGAACCAGATGGATTTTTACAACAATCGACAGTGGTCCCATGGTTATTAGTAGACTTTCAATTCCAGATTTTAAATGAATACAAATTTCACCATCTGCTGTGATGGGATTCGAACCCAGGTCCCCACAGCATTACCCCGGGGCTCTGGATTACTAGCCCAGTGACAATACCACTGCACCACCACCTCCCCCCGGGAGCATCACTTCTGTTATGGGAAATGGGAGCATCACTTCTGTTATGGATTCCATCTGCCACCTTTAAATGCCGCTGAGTCTTTCCAACTCTGTGAAAATCCAGCCCGGTACACTTTATGTTCTGTATTTAAAAGCATGCGCTTGTCTTTAATTTCTGACAAATATTTAACAATGTACGGACAAGAGATTGATGTAATGCCTAAAGAATGACATTTTCTCAATAATTACACTGTGAACACCCAGTCATCTGGCCTCATTCTTCAGCAGTGTGTAGTGAAATCCATTAACTCACACTCCATGGATTTGCAGATGATTCAAGATGATTCTAAGTTTCAAAGCAGTGCATGTTACCACTGATCAATTATTTAAGGGCAAACAGTGTAAAAATGCCAGTCTTATAAACTGTGGGCGTTTTGCTCTATATCAAAGCTGATGTGTTGATAATGATATCATTAATAAAGCTCTCAAATTAATAATGCAATTTCATAAAAAGTTAAGAGGCTGTTGGAATTTGAGTTCTAACAGACTTTTTCACAAAATAGGTGCTGCTATTCCATGATCAAAGTTACGGCATCCACTATGAATACACAATCTCGGTGAACAACTCCATTGATGGAAGAGGGGAGGTGCGGAGACAGCTGGAACCTCTTTATCTGTGGACAAACACTGGCTGGGGGGACTGCAGTGTACAGTGTGGAGGAGGTACAGTCAAATAGTTTCTATTCAGCATTCATCATGGACAAGCAGAGGAGATTAGAGATATTCCTAGGTTCCTATTATGCTCATATCGGATTGTTAACTTGACTTCACAACTTGCGTCTTTATGATTTGTGTTCATTTAGCATCATTACCCTAGAGATCGACACCAGTTGCATCAAAGGGGTGCGAGAATAGGAACAAAGGAAATAGGAGCAGGAGTAGGCCATTCGGCCCCTCGAGTTTGCTCCACCTTTCAGCTAGATCATGGCTGATCTACTTTACTGGCATTTTCCTGCAATACCCCCATGCTCATTGATATCTTTAATATCTAGAAATCTATCAAGCTCTGTCCCCAGTATGCTGAATGACTCAAACTCCACAGGGGTAGAGAATTCGAAAGGTTCACCACCCAAGAAATTCTTCCTCATCTCAGTTCTAAATGGCCTACCCTGTATCCTGAGACTGTGTCCCCATGGTTCTGGATCCCCCGGCCAGTATCCTCAATCTCTCCTCATAGGATAATCCCGCAATCCCAGGGATCAATATGGTAAATCGTCATTGCACTTTTCCTTTGCTAAGCATATCCTTTGTTACAAACAGGCAATAGAGCCAAAACTGAACTCATTTATTCTCTCACCATCTGTCCATAGGCAGAGGTGTTATTCTTTTTTTAAAATAGGCTGTGGTACTTCTTCCAAAAACCTTGCTTTGTACAGTCAATTTTTAAATTAATCTGTAGCAAACCGTTTCAGCATGAAATTAGAAGTTCAATGTATTCACACATTCAAACCTGGAGGATGATCGCAACTACAGACACATACATACAATAATGGTGATCGAAAGGAGCCAGTTTTACAACTATGAATAATTTAGCAGTAAAGAAACCCACAAAATTACATATCAGTTCATGTGATTTCCATAACCCAAAAGGTTCAAATCGAGAGTGGATTCCCTCGCGGAGAAGTTCTAATTCAAGTGGGTTCCTGGCTAAATGTGGAAGTGTAGAATTAATTTAAGATGATGGCGCCGCAGTGAGATGAGGTTGATATTCAGGGACTTGGGCTGCCTGGCAGACGGTGGCCATTGGCTTTGAGGAAGATTTGTTCTATCCTGCCTGGTCAGCCTGGAGTCCTGCTGTTGGTCTCCCAGGTTGGTGGTAAATGAACAGACTGACCTACTTCTGTGATCTCAACCTTCACAACGATTTCATAAAGGGATGTTTATCAGGTGTCTGAATCTAGCTTTTGTATTATGGCTTACAATGTCCTGGCCAGTAACCTCTGAAAAAGAGGTATCACCAATATTAATGACCCTGTTCCAGGTAGCTGTTGTGTTGGTAGACCCTCGCACCCCACTAGATGGGTACGGTTATAAAGGTACAAATGACATCTATTCCCTTTCAATAGTTCCTTTTTGAAATGGACCTTGACAGTTCCAGGTGTGAGATTCCAGCAGCAATGTGTCAGGTATATTTCTCCAGTACAATCCATTTAATGCCTTTGTGGTCACCTTACAATTCCAGACATCAGGTGACTTGTGGTTCAGCAAAGTTCATTGTTAAATATGCAAAAAAGAATAAAGTTTGATTTACATATTTTATGATTTCTTCCATGTCTTATGGACATGACACCTTCCTTAGATAAGGGGACCAAAACTGTAGACAATCTTCCAGGTGAAGTCTTACCAAGGCACGCCTTCTTTACATCTGTACTCGAATCCCCAGTAATAAAGGCCAACATACTATTTACCTTCCTAATTGCTTGATGCACCTGCATCTTAGAATTCAGAGACTTCTGCACAAAGACACCCAGATCTCTTTAGTCATCAACACTTAACAATCTCTCACCAGCTCTACAGTCAGTGGCTAGGAATCTGTGGTAAGTAACTCACCTCCTGACTCCTCCAAAGCCTGTCCACCTTCTACAAGGCACACGTCAGGAATGTGAAGGAATACTCTCCACTTATCTGGGTGAGTGCAGCTCCAACAACACTCAAAAAGTTTGACACCATCCAAAACAAAGCAGCCCACTTGATTGGCACCCCATCAACAAACATTCACTCCCTTCACCACTGATGAACAGTAGCAACTGTGTGTACCATCTACAAGATGCACTGCAAGGTTCCTTAGGCAATACCTTCTAAACCCACGACCACTACCATCTAGAAGGACAAGATAAGCAGATACACGAGAACACCATCACCTGGAGGTTCCCCTCCAAGTGACTCACCATCTTGAAAATATATCGCCGTTCCTTCACCGTCGCTGGGTCAAAATTCTGGAACTCCCTCCCTAACAACTTTGTGTGTGTACCCACACTATATGAGCTGTAACCATTCAAGAAGGCTGCTCACCACCAGATTTTCACAGGCAGTTAGGGATGGGCAATAAATGCTGGCCTAGCCAGCGCTGCCCACACTCCGTAAGTGAATAACACAAATGATGAAATACTCCACATTTCTGTTTCCTTCCAATATGGATAACTTCACATTTTTTATGTTCACTTAGCCTGTCTATCCCATCAAAGCCTCTTTGCATCTTCCTCACAACTCCCATTCCTACCTAGTTTGGTGTTAGCATCAAATTTGGAAATATTACTTTTGGTCTGCAAATCATTGATATGGATTGCCTACATTCCCTGACTTCAGAGGGGACTGAAATATACGCCTCAAGTATCTGAAGTGAGACTTGAACCAATAAGAGTGGAGTTGGTAGTTGCAGAGTTGAGAATTGAAGTCTAACATTATGTACTTGGGGCCTGTTCTCCATCAGCCTGTCATTATCCCCAGTTACTGTAAAACAGAACATTTGGCATTGGTGGAATGTGGTGAGTCATGTAAAGGTTAGCCAGCGTGACCTGACGCTTCTGGGAATATCGCCCATATTCCTGTGGGCATATGGTGTCCATTTCACCTTCGGGAAAATGAATATTCAAGGCAGTGGTGCCAGCTACAAGAGCTGCCAGGCTAGCAGACTTACAGACATGTGTAAATCAGTATAATAGCAGTTGCCACACCAATGAGAAAGTTTTGTAATCAGATGTATGAAAATGTTGTGCATTCTTCTCCATATTTCAAGTTGACAGTTGCTGTCTCAAATAGGAACTTGTTCTTCCCCAGATGTGTTTTGCTATGCAGTTGGTAGATATCACCTCCTTTAACTGGAGCAGTGATCTGCCCTGGGGCAGATCGCTGCTCATTTCTCCAGACTTCACGATTTTGCGCTTTCCTCTTCAAATGTTGATAAGAGCCTCCCATTTTCAACTTCAACTGACTAGAGAAAGGAATACACGAAGAGGTTTCCTGTTGCCTTCCTCGCGTGTGCTTAAAGGAAACACAAGTCCTCGTGCTGAAGGATCCTGTCGGGAAGCTGCCGGTGTCCCTCGAGGTTCTCGCTCTTCCACCATTACACTGAAAATCTGCTGGTTCTGCTGTTGACCAGGGCTCGCAACCTTGTGCGTGGCACCCTTACCTGGACCTCGGCGACTCACAGAAGAGCAGTGGCGACCATCCCCTGAGGTCTCAAATGAGTCTGCTATCCTAATTTTCCTTTAGTGCCACTGATTAAATCAACCTGGAAACATTAATTTGTAGGAGTTTGTCTTGGCGTTGGCCAGGATTCGTACTTCTCTTTCAGTGGAGATTTAATTGTAAACCAGATGTCGTTTCTCATGACGACGGCATCACTTTGTGAACACATCCTAGTCTGTTAGTGTGTGCCCTGTGCTTTGTGATGTCTGTGTCACCCGGATTAAACCTGGAAAGCACTGCCGGCAGGTTCAGTGATAACCTTCAAAAGGTTGGGAAAGGAAGGAGGAATGGGACTAATTGAACAGCCTGTTCAAGGACCCAGCACAGGTATGGTGGGCCAAATGGCCTTCTGAGCTGTTTCATTCTTTGAGCGTCATTCAACAGAATTAGCAAATGGCTAAAGGTTTACAATCCATTTCTTTCAACACAGGTTTTGTGCTTGCAATTGAGGACAGACCATTGGGGAATGAAAAAGAGAAGGCAAAGGGCCTGATTTTACCAAAACTTCGCGCCCGAAATCGCGGTAAAGTTGGGCATCGGGCCTATACCACGATCTGCACCTGATTCAGGCACAGCTCCGGTCCGCGCCCGAATCGGGCGGCCCGACGATTTAAATGCATTTGCATGCATTTAAATCGACTTAATGAACCGCGCACCCAACCCTACCACCAAATCCCACTTTACCGTCTTCTGGCCCGTTCCGCATCCGCGCTGTAAGCGACCTGCAAAATAAAAGTCTGAAGTCATCGCTGCAGCTTCCGAAGAGCGGGGTCAGATCCTGCAACGGCTCTCTGACCCAGGTCATCCTCTGGTGGGGGGTGGGGGGGGGGGGGGGGGGGCGGATGGGGGGGGGGGGGGGAGGGGGGTGGGGGGGGGGGTGAGAAGAGTGGGGGGATGGGACCCAGATCATCCTCTGGTCGGGGGGGGGGTTCCGCTGCCAGTCTGCGGCCGATCGGTGGGGAGGGAGGGGGCAGGGGGGTCCGCTGCCACTCTGCGGGTGATCCCTCCTCCCCACCGGAGGAATGAATCCCTCCTGCCGGAGTGGATGTGCGGCCATGCCATCCCACAAAACCTTCAGGATGAAGCGATTCCTCGCTAAGAAGATGAAGCAGAACCAGCCGATTCCACAGTGGATCCACATGAAAACCGGCAACAAGATCAGTACAAGTCCAAGAGGAGACACTGGAGTAGGACCAAGCTGGACTTGTAAAGGGATACACCATCACTGGTACACTACCAGCCACAGCCATCTCTCCCGCTCTCTTGCCCCTGCAGGGAAGAGTAATCTGTGGCTGGTAGTGTACCAGTGATGGTGTATCCCTTTACAGGCCCAGCTTGGTCCTTCTCCAGTGTCTCCTCTTGGACTTGTACTGATCTTGTTGCCGGTTTTCATGCGGATCCATTGTGGAATCGGCCGGTTCTGCTTCATCTTCTTAGCGAGGAATCGCTACATCCTGAAGGTTTTGTGGGATAGCATGGCCGCACGTCCACTCCGGCAGGAGGGATTCGTACCTCCAATGGGGAGGAGGGATCGCCCGCAGAGTGACGGCGGATCTCCCTGCCCCCTCTCTCCCCACCGATCGGCTGCAGACTGGCAGCGGACACCCGCCGCCCCCCCCCCCCCCCGACCAGAGGCTGATCTGGGTGTGTGTGTGTGTCCCGCTGACCAAAGGATGGTCATCAGAGAGCCGCTCCGCTTTCTGCTTTTTTTTTCTTTCGCGCCTGGGCGCGCTCTCAGATTTTTTTCGAACTGCGCATGCGCAGTTCAGTGCTCCGATCGCTCCGCCAGTGCTAAGCCCCGCCCCCAGCGCGAATCGGACTGGAGCCGGCAAAACGCGTATGGGCGCGCTAGAAAGAGGGTTCCAGGCGCGGATCTATTTGACGCCCGGATTCGGCACTGAGACTCAAAATGGTAAAATCAGGCCCAAAGGGTTTGATAGAACATTCTGAAACATAGAGAGCCTGCAGTATGGAGAAATAACTAAGTTGAAGCATTAAATGTACAACGGAATATTTTACAAATGCATGATCACCCTCCAGCAAGAAGCCTCTTGTGGCGAGCGCATGTTGGAAAAATATCTCCCAATCAATGAAAATCACAGGCAGTGTGAAATTCCACACAGTTGGTACTAGTTTCATTTTATACAGCATTTCAAGAGGGAACTTCCAGGGTGCCGTCTGCGTGAGGCTCACCGTTGCATTGCAGTATATCAGCGTGAGACTGGGGCTGTTTACCAAATATGCTGAGGCTCAGTCCGAGGATTGAAAAGAGACTTACATAAGAACATAAGGAGCAGGAGTAGGCCATCTAGCCCCTCGAGCCTGCCCCGCCATTCAATAAAATCATGGCTGATCTGAAGTGGATCAGTTCCACTTACCCGCCTGATCCCTATAACCCCTAATTCCCTTACCGATCAGGAATCTATCTATCCGTGATTTAAACATATTCAATGAGGTAGCCTCCACCACTTCAGTGGGCAGAGAATTCCAGAGATTCACCACCCTCTGAGAGAAGAAGTTCCTCCTCAACTCTGTCCTAAACTGACCCCCCTTTATTTTGAGGCTGTGCCCTCTAGTTCTAGTTTCTTTTCTAAGTGGAAAGAATCTCTCCACCTGTACCCTATCCAGCCCCTTCATTATCTTATAGGTCTCATCTCTGGTATCAACCTGGTGAACCTTCTCTGCACTCCCTCCAAGGCCAATATATCCTTCCGCAAATAAGGGGACCAGTACTGCACACAGTATTCCAGCTGCGGCCTCACCAATGCCCTGTACAGATGCAGCAAGACATCTCTGCTTTTATATTCTATCCCCCTTGCAATATAGGCCAACAGCCCATTTGTCGTCTTGATCACCTGTTGCACCTGCAGACTGGGTTTTTGCATCTCATGCACAAGGACCCCCAGGTCCCTTTGCACAGTAGCATGTTGTAATTTTTTTCCATTTAAATAATAATCCAATTTGCACTTATTTCTTCCAAAGTGAATAACCTCGCATTTGTCAACGTTATACTCCATCTGCCAGATCCTCGCCCACTCACTCAGCCTGTCCAAATCTCTCTACAGACCTTCTACGCCCTCCACACGATTCACTTTTCCACTTATCTTTGTGTCGTCTGCAAACTTTGTTACCCTACACTCAGTCCCCACCTCCAGATCGTCTATATAAATGATAAATAGTTGAGGCCCCAGTACCGATCCCTGCGGCACGCCACCAGTTACCATCTGCCAACCAGAAACGCACCCATTTATTCCGACTCTCTGCTTCCTGTCGGATAGCCAATCCCCAATCCATGCTAACACCCTACCCCCAACTCCGTGTGACCCAATCTTCTTCAGCAACCTTTTGTGAGGCACCTTATCAAATGCCTTTTGGAAATCCAAAAACACCGCATCCACCGGTTCCTCTCCATCAACCGCACTAGTCACATCTTCATAAAAATCCAACAAGTTCGTCAAGCACGACTTTCCCCTCATGAATCCATGCTGCATCTGCTTAATCGAACCATTCTTATCCAGATGGCCTGCTATTTCTTCTTTAATGATGGATTCCAGCATTTTCCCAACTACAGACGTTAAGCTAACCGGCCTGTAGTTACCCGCCTTTTGTCTATTCCCCTTTTTAAACAGCGGCGTAACATTAGCCATTTTCCAATCCGCCGGCACGACCCCACAATCCAACGAATTTTGATAAATAACCGCTATTACCTCTGACATTGCTTTCAGTACCCTGGGATGCATTCCATCCGGGCCTGGGGACTTGTGCACCTTCAGTCCTGTTAGTCTACCAAGCACTGCCTCCCTGGTAACATTAATTGTATTGAGTACCTCTCCTCCTACCAACCCTCTATACTTAATATTCGGTAAACTATTTGTGTCTTCCACCGTGAAGACCGACACAAAAAACGTATTTAAAGTTTCAGCCATTTCCTCATTTCCCACTATTAAATCCCCCTTCTCGCCCTCCAAGGGTCCAACATTCACTCTTGCCAATCTATTCCTTTTTATATATTTGTAAAAGCTTTTACTATCATTTTTTATATTTAGAGCTAGCCTAGCTTCATCATCTATCTTTCCTTTCTTTATCGCTTTCTTAGTCGTTCTTTGTTGTTTCTTAAAGTTTTCCCAATCTTCCGATTCTCCACTATTTTTGGCCACTCCACTCTGTATGCATCGGTCTTTAATTTAATACTCTCCTTAATTTCCTTCGTTATCCACGGCTGGTTATCCCTTTTCTTACAGTCCTCCTTTATCACCGGAATACATTGTTGCTGAGTACTGAAAAGGATCTCCTTAAAAATCCTCCACTGTTCCTCGGCTGTCCTACCTACCAGTCTGCTCTCCCAGTCCACCTTAGCCAATTCAGCCCTCATCCTATCGTACTTCCGTCTGTTCACACAGAGGACACTGGTATGGGACCCTACTTTCTCCTCTTCCATTTGTACCAGAAATTCAACCATATTGTGATCACTTGACCCAAGAGGGTCCTTCACAGGAACATCCTTAATTCTGTCTACCTCGTTACACATTACCAGATCTAAGATAACTCGTTCTCTCGTCGGTTCTGTAACATACTGTTCAAGGTAACTATCCCGACAGCATTCTAAGAACTCTTCCTCCATCCCACCCCTTCCAACTTGAGTCAGCCAATCAATATGCAGGTTGAAGTCCCCCATGATTATTGCCGTTCTGTTTTTGCACGCATCCTTTATTTGCTTGTTTATAGCCCTCCCCACCTCAACATTATTATTTGGGGGCCTATAAACCACGCCTACTAGTGTCTTTCTCCCCCTACTATTCCTTATCTCTACCCATAACGATTCCATGTTTTGTTCCTTAGAGCCTATGTCATCCCTCACTACTACCCTGATATTATCTTTTATTAACAGAGCTACCCCACCACCTGTTCCTTCCTGTCTATTCTTCCTAAATGCCTGATACCCCTGGATATTCATCTCCCAGTCCTGGTCTCCCTGCAGCCATGTTTCTGTAATGGCCACTAGATCATACCCATTTGTGCTGATTTGCACCATCAACTCATTAACTTTGTTCCGAATGCTTCGTGCATTCAGGCAAAGTGTCTTTATTCCAGCTTTTATCTGGACCCGATTTGATGAAACCCTATCAACCTCTCCCTCGCCCTCTACTCCTTTAACTACTTGAATGCCCTCATTCACTTGCCCTCGCTCCCTCTCCTCTACCATTGATTTCGTAATTCCTCTTACCTCTGCACCCTCCCCCCCATAAATTAGTTTAAAGCCCTATCTACAGCCCTAGTGATACGATTCGCTAGGACTCTGGTCCCAGCACGGTTCAAACGGAGACCATCCCATCTATACAGGTCCCATCTGCCCAAATACTGGTGCTAATGCCCCATGAATTCGAACCCATTCCTCCCACACCAATCCTTGAGCCACGCATTCGTCTCCTTAATCCTATTAACCCTGCGCCAATTTGCTCAGGTATAATCCAGAGATTACCACCTTGTTGGTTCTGCTTTTTAATTTGTTCCCCAGCTCTTCGTACTCCCTCTGCAGATCCTTAGTTCCTGTTTTGTCTATGTCATTGGCACCTACATGAACCACGACAACTGGATTTTCACCCTCCCATTCCAAATTCCTCTGCAGCCCAGATGATACATCCTGGACCCGAGCACCAGGCAGGCAACACAACCTACGGTATTCCGACTTTCTGAACTATTTATAAGATTACAGAGCAGGAGGTGCTGGAAGCCTTAAAGCGCATCAAGGTAGATAAATCCCCAGAATCTGATGAAGTGTATCCCAGGACATGGTGGGAGGCTAGGGAGGAAATTGCAAGATATTTGAATCATCGAAAGTCACAGGTGAGGTACCTGAAGATTGGAGGGTGGCAAATGTTGTGCCTTTGTTTAAAAAGGGCTCAGGGAAAAGCCTGGGAACTACAGGCCGGTGAGCCTCACATCTGTGGTGGGTAAGTTGTTGGAAGATATTTTGAGAGACAGGATCTACAGACATTTAGAGATGCAAGAACTGATTAGGGACAGTCAGCATGGCTTTGTGAGTGGAAAATCATGTCTCACAAATTTGATTGAGTTTTTTGACGGGGTAACCAAGAAGATAGATGAGGGCAGTGCAGTTTATGTTGTCTACATGGACTTTAGCAAGGCCTTTGACAAGGTACCGCATGGTAGGTTGTTGCATAAGGTTAAATCTCACGGGATCCAGGGTGAGGTAGCTAAATGGATACAAAATTGGCTTGATGACAGAAATGATGTGGAGATGCCGGCGTTGGACTGGGGTAAGCACAGTAAGAAGTCTCACAACACCAGGTTAAAGTCCAACAGGTTTATTTGGTAGCAAATACCATAAGCTTTCGGAGCGCTGCCCCTTCGTCAGATGGAGTGAAAATCTGTTCTCCAACAGTGCACAGAGACACAACATCAAGTTACAGAATACTAATTAGAATGCAAATCTCTACAGCCAACCAGGTCTTAAAGATAAAGTGGGTGGAGGAAACATTAAACACAGGTTAAAGAGATGTGTATTGTCTCCAGACAGAACGGCTAGTAAGATTCTGCAAGATCAGGAGGCAAGCTGTGGGGGTTACTGATAATGTGACATAAATCCAACATCCCGGTTTAGGCCGTCCTCATGTGTGCGGAACTTGGCTATCAGTTTCTGCTCAGCGACTCTGCGCTGTCATGTGTCGTGAAGGCCGCCTTGGAGAACGCTTACCTGAAGATCCAAGGCTGAATGCACTTCAGCAGTCACGGGCATTCAGCCTTGGATCTTCAGGTAAGCGTTTTCCAAGGCGGCCTTCACGACACACGACAGCGCAGAGTCGCTGAGCAGAAACTGATAGCCAAGTTCCGCACACATGAGGACGGCCTAAACCGGGATGTTGGATTTATGTCACATTATCAGTAACCCCCACAGCTTGCCTCCTGATCTTGCAGAATCTTACTAGCCGTTCTGTCTGGAGACAATACACATCTCTTTAACCTGTGTTTAATGTTCCCTCCACCCACTTTATCTTTAAGACCTGGCTGGCTGTAGAGATTTGCATTCTAATTAGTATTCTGTAACTTGATGTTGTGTCTCTGTGCACTGTTGGAGAACAGATTTTCACTCCATCTGACGAAGGGGCAGCGCTCCGAAAGCTTATGGTATTTGCTACCAAATAAACCTGTTGGACTTTAACCTGTTGATGACAGAAGCCAGAGGGTGGTTGTAGAGGATTGTTTTTCAAACTGGAGACCTGTGACCAGCGGTGTGCCTCCGGGATCGGTGCTGAGTCCACTGTTATTTGTCATTTATATTAATGATTTGGATGAGAATATAGGAGGCATGGTTAGTAAGTTTGCAGATGACACCAAGATTGGTGGCATAGTGGACAGTGAAGAAGGTTATCTCGGATTGCAACGGGATCTTGATCAATTGGGCCAGTGGGCTGACAAATGGCAGATGGAGTTTAATTTAGACAAATGCGAGGTGATGCATTTTGGTAGATTGAACCAGGGCAGGACTTACTCAGTTAATGGTAGGGCGTTGGGGAGAGTTCAAAACAAAGAGATCTAGGGATACAGGTTCATAGCTCCTTGAAGGTGGACAGAGTGGTGAAGAAGGCATTCAGTGTGCTTGGTTTCATTGGTCAGAACATTGAATACAGGAGTTGGGACACCTTGTTGAAGTTGTACAAGACATTGGTAAGGCCACACTTGGAATACGGTGTACAATTCTGGTAACCCTATTATAGAAAGGATATTATTAAACTAGAAAGAGTGCAGAAGATGATGCATAACTATAGGGTTCATGGTGGGAGATATAGGAAGGATGTCCGAGGTAGGTTCTTTACTCAGAGAGTAGTTGGGGTGTGGAATGGACTGCCTGCAGTGGTAGTGGAGTCAGACACTTTAGGAACATTTAAGCAGTTATTGGATAGGCACATGGAGCACACCAGGATGATAGGGAGTGGGATAGCTTGATCTTGGTTTCAGATAAAGCTCGGCACAACATCGTGGGCCAAAGGGCCTGTTCTGTGCTGTACTGTTCTATGTTCTATGTAAGAGATCTACTAAGATGCTATCAGGACTTGATGTTTTGAGTTATAAGGAGAGGCTGGATAGACTGGGACTTTTTTCTCTGGAGTGTAGAAGGCTGAGGGGTGATCTTATAGAGGTCTATAAAATAATGAGGGGCATAGATCAGCTAGATAGTCAACATCTTTTCCCAAAGGTAGGGGAGTCTAAAACTAGAGGGCATAGATTTAAGATGAGAGGGGAGAGATACAAAAGGGTCCAGAGGGGCAATTTTTTCACAGAGGGTGGTGAGTGTCTGGAACAAGCTGCCAGACGTCGTAGTAGAGGCGGGTACAATTTTGTCTTTTAAAAAGCATTTAGATAGTTACATGGGTACGATGGGTATAGAGGGATATGGGCCAAATGCAGGCAATTGGGACTAGCTTAGGGGTTTTAAATAAAAGGGCGACATGGACAAGTTGGGCTGAAGGGCCTGTTTCCATGCTGTAAACCTCGATGACTCTATTCTCAGCACTTGCGCTGTAGAAAGTAGATTGAAAGCATGGAATAAATCAGTTCAGAGATTTGAAAGCATGAAACACTGCTGCAACAAGTGTGACCCTTTAATATCCTGGCGAGAGGCATCTTTTTCTGAATTTCCACTGCTGAACCAGCAGCAATGTGCAATCTGGAAGTCAGCAACAAAAGGCTGGGTGACAGACTGACCACCTACATGCACAAACTAATTGCATCATGGTGTCACCAAAGTATTCTGTGCTTCCTTCAGCATATTATGTCATAACCTCATCATACATTCTGAATTTCCTTATGGATCATCCTGCTGTCAGTGCTGATAGAATTAGACCAGCGGTGGACACCAGAACCCAGTTTTATTGCACTCTGCTAGATGACACTCCAACAGACTGCTGGAAGCACGATGGTATCCTATAGGAGACAGTGCCTGAGAGCAATCCCGAGAGCAGCTTTAGAGATCAATCAGGAAAGTTTGCTATTAGGGGAGGATGGTCCCCTGATTGCAGTATTCTTATTTCTTGTATCTCTTCATGCTGTATTTCTTGTCCTCAGGTGAGCGTAAAACGATTGTTCGTTGCACCAAGATTATGAATAAAACATTAGTAGTGGTGAATGACAGCGACTGTCAAAACTTGGCTCGTCCAGATCCACAGGTCAGGAAGTGCAATAGACATCCATGCCAGTCACGGTAAGAACCAGTGTTGTATATGAGAACGACTCGATGGTATACAAGTATCTTGGACAATGCTTCCTCTAGTTAAAGGTAACATCCAGGTGCTTTACAAAGAAAGCTTGCAATTATATAATGCCAGAAGTGATCCAAGTGTTTCACATGCAACTTGTGGCTAGAATGCATTATGATAATGTTGGTGAACTTGGTATGGCAGAGAATTATTGAGATAAATGATGTTAATCTGTTTTTCATGGTGTTGGTTGGAGGAGGGATGTTGGCCAAGGATTATATTTCAATTATCTTTCAATAATGCCATCCAACATCCACCTCAACCATCAGAACAACACTTCATCTAAAACACAGCACTCCCTTGACATTGCACTGGAGAAACGCATTGTATGCACACTCCAGAATTCATCCTCCATAGCATTAGTACTAATTAAGTTTATGCATTACTATAGGTAAATTGAAGTCGTCAGTTATTACTGTATTTCCCATATTACATACAACTCTAATTTCCTGCTTTATACTGTGCCCCATATTATCACTACATTTGGTTGTCTGTACAATCAATGTTTGTTGCCCTTTGCTGTTTCTTAGCTTCACCCAAACTGATTTTATATCCTGATCCTTCGATCCAAGATTCTCGCCTACTAATGTACTGATTTCATTCTTTATTAATAGCACTATCCCATCTCCTTTTTTACCCCTAAGCTTCCTAAATGTCGATTATCCTTGGATTTTCAGTTCCTAGTCTCAGTCGTCCTATAACCATGTCCACATAATGGGAATTAAGTCATAACCATTACCTCTATTTCTGCCTTCAAACCATCTACCTTGTGAATGCTGTGTGCATTCAGATAAAGTGCCCGTACTTTGTCTTTTTAACATTATTTCATATCTGGTACTTGCCTTCGCTTTGTCTGCCTTCTAATTTCACTCACTACTTATCTACTTCCAGACACCAGTTTTGCTTCCCTCTAATCTGAGCTCCCTCTCAGGTTCCCATCGCCCTGCAATCCAATTTAAACCCTCCCCAATAGTGCTCACAAATCTCCCTGTGAGGATCTTAGTCCCGGTCCTGCTAAGGTTTCACCTGCCCCAGAATCAGTCCCAATGCCTCAGAAATCTGATGCCCGCCCTCCTCCACCAGTTCTTCAGCCACGTGTTCAATCGCTCAATCCTGCTGTTCCTGTGCTCACTAGCACGTGGCACTGGAAGCAATTGTTTTCCTTGTTACTTTCACTGAGAATGGGAGACTGGAATCCTCATAGGTGAAAGTTATTTATATATTTTTTATGTTGTTAATGGTACTGTCATAGGATATGCATTTGAAGGAAATTAGGAGAGCGAGAAGGGGTCATGAGAAGGCCTTGGCGGGTAAGATTAAGGAGAACCCCAAGGCTTTCTACAAATATGTCAAGAGTAAAAGGATGAGATGTGAAGGCATAGGACCCTTAAAAGGTGAAGGGGGAAAAGTTTGTGCGGAACCGTTAGAAATGGCGGAGCTGCTTAATGAATACTTTACCTCGGTATTCACGGTGGAAAGGGATCTGGGTGGTTGTACTGCTGGTTTGCGGTGGACAGAAAGGATCGAGCATGTGGACATAAAGAAAGAGGATGTGTTGGAACTATTGAATGGCATCAAGGTTGGTAAGTCGCCGGGACCGGATGGGATGTACCCCAGGTTACTGTGGGAGGCGAGGGAGGAGATTGCGGAGCCTTTGGCGATGATCTTTGCATCGTCGATGGAGACGGGAGAGGTTCCGGAGGATTGGAGGATTGCAGATGTGGTCCCTATATTCAAGAAAGGGAACAGGGACAGCCCGGGAAATTACCGACCGGTGAGTCTAACCTCAGTGGTTGGTAAGTTGATGGAGAGGATCCTGAGAGACAGGATTTATGATCATCTAGAGTATGATCAAAAGTAGTCAGCACGGCTTTGTCAAGGGCAGGTCGTGCCTTACGAGCCTGGTTGAGTTCTTTGAAAATGTGACCAAACACATTGACGAAGGAAGAGCGGTGGATGTGGTCTATATGGACTTCAGCAAGGCGTTCGATAAGGTCCCCCATGCAAGACTTCTTGAGAAAGTGAGAGGGCATGGGATCCAAGGGGCTGTTGCCTTGTGGATCCAGAACTGGCTTGCCTGCAGAAGGCAGAGAGTGGCTGTGGAGGGGTCTTTCTCTGCATGGAGGTCAGTGACCAGTGGAGTGCCCCAGGGATCTGTTCTGGGACCCTTGCTGTTTGTCATTTTCATAAATGACCTGGATGAGGAAGTGGAGGGATGGGTTGGTAAGTTTGCTGACGACACCAAGGTAGGTGGTGTTGTGGATAGTTTGGAGGGATGTCAGAAGTTGCAGCGAGACATAGATAGAATGCAAGACTGGGCGGAGAAGTGGCAGATGGACTTCAACCCGGATAAGTGTGTGGTGATCCATTTTGGCAGATCCAATGGGATGAAGCAGCAATATAATATGAAGGGTACCATTCTTAGCAGTGTAGAGGATCAGAAGGACCTTGGGGTCCGGGTCCATAGGACTCTTAAATCGGCCTCGCAGGTGGAGGATGCGGTCAAGAAGGCGTACGGCGTACTGGCCTTCATTAATCGAGGGATTGAGTTTAGGAGTCGGGAGATAATGCTGCAGCTTTATAGGACCCTGGTTAGACCCCACTTGGAGTACTGCGCGCAGTTCTGGTCACCTCATGACAGGAAAGTTGTTGAAGCCATTGAAAGGGTGCAGAGGAGATTTACAAGGATGTTGCCTGGATTGGGGGGCATGCCTTATGAGGATAGGTTGAGGGAGCTTGGTCTCTTCTCCCTGGAGAGACGAAGGATGAGAGGTGACCTGATAGAGGTTTACAAGATGTTGAGAGGTCTGGATAGGGTAGACTCTCAGAGGCTATTTCCAAGGGCTGAAATGGTTGCTACGAGAGGACACAGGTTTAAGGTGCTGGGGGGTAGGTACAGAGGAGATGTCAGGGGTAAGTTTTTCACTCAGAGGGTGGTGGGTGAGTGGAATCGGCTGACGTCGGTGGTGGTGGAGGCAAACTCGTTGGGGTCTTTTAAGAGACTTCTGGATGAGTACATGGGATTTAATGGGATTGAGGGCTATAGATAGGCCTAGAGGTGGGGATGTGATCGGCGCAACCTGTGGGCCGAAGGGCCTGTTTGTGCTGTGGCTTTCTATGTTCTATGTTCTATGAATTTATTTATCATATTCAACTTTTGGACTACTTGTTACTTAATAAACACATTGGTTTCCACTCTCCTGTTATTTTTAGTTTGGAGAATTAAAGTTACAAAAGCAGAATCTTAAATATGGAATGGATGAGAGACTCCGAGCTGAGTAATGATTCTTACCATTTTGATGTAAATATTAGCAAAACGGCCACCAGCTGGGCACCTCATCGGCTGCCCAGAAATATGGTAAGATTAGACTCTCAGCCGGAATGGTGGTCCGGGAATTTGTGGGCAGCAAGTGTCCCAATAACTAATATCCGCAACCCGTGGACAAAACCCCTCACTGACAACAGAGACTGGGGAAACCTTTCTTTTTCTTCGATCTTGGGATGTAGGCTTCACTGGCTAGGCTTGCATTTAATGCCCATCCCTCAATACTGCCCTTGGGAAACTGGTGATGAGCTGCCTTCTTGAACTACTGAAGTTCATTCATGTGGTGTAGGTACACCCACAGTGCTGTTAGGGAGGGAGTTCCAGGATTTTGACCCAGCGACTGTGAAGGAATGGCAATAAAATTCCAAGTCAGGGTGGTGAGTGACTTGAAGGAGAACTTCCAGGTGGTGATGTTCCCATATGTCTGCTGCTCTTGTCCTTCTAGATGGTAGTGGTCGTTGGTTTGGAAGGTGCTGTCTAAGGATTTAATTTGATTTGATTTATTATTGTCACATGTATTAGTATACAGTGAAAGTATTGTTTCCTGCGCGCTATACAGACAAAGCATACCGTTCATAAAGAAGGAAATGAGAGAGTGCAGAATGTAGTGTTGCAGTCACAGCTAGGGTGTAGAGAAAGACCAACTTAATGCAAGGTAGGTCCATTCAAAAGTCTGATGACAGCAGGGAAGAAGCGGTTCTTGAGTCGGTTGGTATGTGACCTCAGACTTTTGTACCTTTTTCCCGAAGGAAGAAGGCAGAAGAGAGAATGTCCGGGGTGCGTTGGGTCCTTAATTATGCTGGCTGCTTTGCTGAGGCAGCGGGAAGTGTAGACAGAGTCAATGGATGGGAGGCTGGTTTGCGTGATGGACTGGGCTACATTCATGACCTTTTGTAGTTTCTTGCGGTCTTGGGCAGGACAAGAGCCTTCCAAGCTGTGATACAATCAGGAAGAATGCTTTCTGTCGTGCATCTGTAAAAGTTGGTGAAAGTCGTAGCTGACATGCCAAATTTCCTAAGTCTTCTGAAAAAGGAGGCTTGTTGAGTTTTAGCAGAGCATCTTCTAGATAGTACACACTTGTGCTGCCATTCTGTGATGGTGGTGGATGGAATGAATGTTTGTGAATGGAGTACCAATCAAGTGAACCATTTTGTCCTGGAAGTTTATTGAGTTTTGTTGGAGCCGCACTCACCCTTAAACACAGGAGTGCCAACTATGAGAATCACCCGAGGTCCTTTGAAAAAAAGTTTGCAACTTCCAAGACCTCCAGCTTCAAAAAAGATGTTGGAACCCATTACTAATCTGGTTTCCCCAGAATAACGCAAGAATCCTGGAATTCCTTTGGAGGAGCATCTGAGGTGAGGAGAAGCTTCTTCTGTCCTACAGATATATCTGGCCCACATTTCAGAGTCAGGAGCACCTGCATATTGTGCACAGATGCTCATTTCTGGAACAGTGCAATTGAGACACTAACTTCAGTGGGGGAATTAGTATGAATCGATATGAATAGTGTGTATGTTTGAGTGCTGTTTGTGTGTCATATAAATTAGGAGAAGTAGGTCTTCAACCCTTGGAGCTTGCTTCACCACCTGATTTGGGCTTCAACTCTACTTTCCTGCCTATCTCCTATAACCGTGGGCAGCATGGTGGCACAGTGGTTAGCACTGCTACCGCACAGTATCAGGCACCCGGGTTTGATTCCCAGCTTAGGTCACTGCCTGTGTAGAGTTTGCAAGTTCTCCCCATGTCTGCGTGGGTTTCCTCAGGGTGCTCTGGTTTCCTCCCACAGTCCGAAAGATGTGCTGGTTAGCTGCATTGGCCATGCTAAATTCTCCCTCAGTGTACCCGAACAGGTGCTGGAGGGTGGTGACTAGGGGACTTTCACAGTAACCTCATTGCAGTGTTAATGTAAGCCTACTTGTGACTAATAAATAAACTTTGAAACTTTAAAAATATTCCAGGAATCAGCTGAGTGAACCTTCTCTGTACAAATTCAATGCAATTATATCCTCCTTAAGGAAGGAGACCAAATAGAAGATAATAGACAGAACAGAATTCAGTCACTCTCAAAAAAATACAACCAGGTTTTGAGGTTTTTGGAAACTTTTGGAGTTCTTCTATTGATTCCTCTATCTGTAAGTTCTTTCTGATTTGGTACCTTTCGCTAGTTAGATGGTGCGCTCTCTTAAGACATATCTGAACTGGCAGAGTTGAAAACTGCTCTCTCCCTCTCGAGGCTTGAGAGATGGCAGTTGCTAACTCCTGTTTTTCCCCCTTGCACTCTCTTTTATACCTCTGATGACCTATCAATTTTCCTATAATCGGCTTGGTCTGATTTTGTCAACACCATCAAATTCAGTACATTGAAGAACTAACTAGGGATCGGGCTATTTTAGATCTAGCATTATGTAATGAGAAATTATCCTTGTTACATGCACCTCTAATTTTATGATCATACCATGCCCTACATTATCACTGCTGTTTGGCCTAGAAACAACTTCCACCAATGTTTGCTGCCCTTTTAGCTCCACCCAAACTGTATCTACGTCTTGATCTTCCAATCCAAGATCTTCTCTCACTAATATACTGTTAAGACCCAGGCCCAAAACTCCAAGGTATTTTGTGAAGTTAGCCGAGACCCTAAGTTTTACATTTGATTTTGGCATTGGTGAACATAAGGGCCAGATCTCTACCACCTTGCCCACCACGGAATCAGCACAGGCGAGGGTCTGACAACAGAAATCTCCATTGATCACGGGTGGGAATTTCCGGTCTCGCCCAAGCAAGGCCGTAAAATCCCGCCCAAGGTGTTTCACTCCAGGTACGATTCAAATGACCCACGAGGAAGCTTTTATGAAACAACGTTTATTTAAGAACACAGTCAGAATATAACAAAAAGAATTAGCATAACGTTTACCAATTACAAGACTTAAACATGACACAGTATAACTCTTAACAGCTAGCTATTTCTGTTGTTCCAATGTAAAGCAATATGCCACAGACATACACCCTTCTTCAGAATTAGCACAAAAATAAGTATGCTCATGTGATGCGAATTTCCAGCTTTTTAATGCATCAGGACAGCAAACCCGACACCTGTCTTCAGAGAAGGATATATCCTCCAAGCAGCAAAACCTTTGAGAGGTAAGCCCAGTCTCTGGCAGCTTCCAACACAGCAAGAGTCCCAACTCCAGAGAGGGGATAAAACACTGCTGTTTCTCTCAGCTTCAAGCAGCTTCTGAAAACTAAACTAAACTGGAATGTTCTGTGGAAAATAGCTGTCCTCAGTCACATGACATGACCTGTCAATCACCCCCAATCAAGCTCCACTCAGCAATCCCAAGGGAACATTAAAACCATAGAACACTGCATTAGTTCAGATTAGATTCAACATGATATCAATTATACTGCTTCAGTAACAAGAAAGGACACCGGCTTCAGACAACACAGTGCTGACAAACATCCTGCAGAAAAAATGATTAAAATATATTTCTTAAAGGCACAGTATCGTCACAGTACTAATCGCCTCCTTTATTAACAGTGCTTTTAGGGATGGGCAATAAATGCTAACCAGCCAGCGACGCACATGTCCCACAAATGAATGAAAAGAAATGCTACCTGTACCTCCTAATCCTTTATTCCTGTCCTTCCTAAATGTGTTAAATGCCCTGAATATTCAGTCCCTAGCCTTGGTCATCTCACCAAAATGGCAATTAGATCCTATCTATTTCCATTTCTGCTGTTAATTCATCTATGTTGTTGTGAATGCTATGTGTCTTGAATTCTGTCTTTTTATTATTTTTGCAACCCTATCTGCTAGCGCACTCATACGTTTGTACTTTCTGCCACACTCTGATTATCAAATCCCTTATCGCTCCCTTACTGTCTTGCTTTTGTCCTTTCTTTGAAACAGGTTTAACATAATGTTTTATACAACTTTACCCTACTTTCCAACCTACAACCAATTGAGTTTCCACTATGTGCGAGACAGAACAAACTTGCCTTAAACCTTGGGTAGCAATCACTGTGTATTGCATGTAAACCACCAGGTACTGCTCCTGCATAAGTCCAATAGTGAACCTCCTGCACTATTTTAGACTGGCAGTACCCCCAGCTATTGGTACTACCTTCTAACATTGCTCATCTACAATGGTATTACACAAGTACGTGTTCCAACCTCTTCCTATTTCTGTTTTGAGGGAGTCGTGTTCCTGGCTATTTCTGAGACTTTATAAAACACCACTTTCTCTCTATATTAACCATGTTGAACCTTGATTCTGCTGCCAATTAATTATTATGGCTCTTGGGTGGGGTAGAAAATCCTTATTGCAGCTACACGTGTGAGTGATTAAGGTTTCATTTACGATTGACATTTATATTGTTTTCACAAGTTGGCTGACATGGGATTGTGCGATCAAAAAGGGGCCATGCTGCTTGAAAAATATTAGGTCACTTCTAGCCTAGGTTAAAGAAAACAAGAGATTTCATGCCTGTTGATGAATGTTGTATTCTTTCACACACTCATTTCTCTTGAGGAGAAAAAGGGATCAGTATAATTTTGAAACCAGCTTGCCTAATATATTGTTGTCGAGTGTGGCATGACAAACCTTGCTACAAAGACATACTGCTGACATTACCAGTCACCTGTTTGTGAACACAAGGATTGTTAACTTAACCAGAGTCACATTTACAAACACAAGTAGTTCACAAGAATGCTCCATTAGTAACGGGTGTAAAAAATCAGTTAATCCATTTGGCAGCCACCCACTACACTTCAGATAAGCAAAGTAGAAGCTATAATGTTTGATTGTCTCAGCAATTACTTTCATTGAACCATATCACATAGAATGAGGCCGTTCAATCCATTGTGCTTATTCCAGCTCTCAAAAAGAGCTGCAATTGGTCCCCCACTCTTTTCCTACAGCCCTGCAATCTTCTCCTTTTTAAATCTTTTTCCAATTCCACTTTGAAACTTCTTATTGAAGAGCAAAGCGCATTAAGATGATGTTGTTGGACTTCTAATTCAGTAGACCCGAGAGTAACGATTAAGACTGAGGTGGAATTTAGTGCCCTCCCTCATAGTGGGGACCCCGCCACATTCCCCCACATTCCCACCTATGCTCCAATCAATTCTGTGGCATATAAGTATGTGGATGAGCTGCCCACCCATCTGTCAATTGAGGCCCTTAAGTGAGCAATGAAAGCCACTGAAAGGCCTCATCCTGATACCACTGTAATTAACCCAGCAGCAGTTTACCGTGTGGGAACGTGACAGGAAAAACCCATGTGGGCTTGCAGGTTCCAAGAAGGATTCCTCATTGAAAGGCTCTCAGTGCCTGATCGATGGACCTGGCATCAGGAGCTGGGCTGGTCACCCCCCTGCCCTACCTGTCCCTTGCATCCTCCACCCTACGACCCTTTCCCTCTTTTCATTGCTCATTTGTGTCACTCTGCAATCATTGACCTTGGTTAGGTGAAATACCGGCAGCAGCAGATACCACCTCTTTCATTGGTGATGACAGAAGAGTTGCTGGCCTCTGGCTAGCATCTCTCAGCAGATGGGACTTCTGCCCCAGTGTCCTTAATCCCAGCAAACGCCTGCCATTGTCCAGGTATGTGCCTGATTAGCACTTGTTATGAAGTGGCCTCCGTAAAAGAGGGGACCTGAGGGCTCTCATTAACTCTCCAACCAGCAGGCAAGACTCCCATCTGCTCCATTAAATACTGCCCTGTGAGTTCAAAAAAATTGAGTCATTTAAATAAATCAGCAATGGTGAGTGCTTTGTGCATTTCTGTACACCACTCAATTCTAACTTTATTTTGGACTTAATGAGGGATATGGTAACATAATGGTTATATCACAGGAGGTGTTTATATTTCCTTTGTGCTACTTTGAGTTTTCAAAATCTGGAAATAAATAGTGTTATCAGTGAATTAGCACCCTGAAACTGTTAGATTCTGTAACAGCCCAACTCATTCTCCAGTGTCCATTAGAGACAGAAATCTGCCATGTTTACCATGTCTGGCCTGTGCGTGACACCTTACAACACTTCAAGCAGAAATTCCACCACCATTTATACAGCTCCTTCATTATAATAAAGCATCTCAAAGCACTTCACAGGAACATTATCAAGCAAAATTTGACAACTAACCTTGTAAGGAGATAAAGTAAACTTTCTAGAGCTTTTTAAAGGAAGGAAGAAGAGAAAGGTCAAAGAGGTGGAGAGGTCTGTGGAGGGAATCCAGAGCTTGGAGGTGCAGAAGTCCAGAATTGGAGAAGTGCAGATATTTCAGAGGGTTGTCAAGTTGGATGAGATAACAGAGGTAGGGAAGGGCAGAGACATGGAGTTTTTTAAAAATCAGAGGTTGGAAGTTCTCCATTGCCAGCAATGCCACCAGCACTGGTGGCTATTGCCAGTAATACACAAAGTCCCAGTCCAATGTTGCCACTGAATCACTGCACGGGGTGGTTTTTTTTAATTCATTCGTGGGACATGAGCGTCGCTGGCTGGCCAGCATTTATTGCCCATCCCTAGTTGCCCTTGAGAAGGTGGTGGTGAGCTGCCTTCTTGAACCACTGTAGTCCATGTGGTGTAGGTACATGCACAGTGCTGTTAAGGAGGGAGTCCCAGGATTTTGATCCAGCGACATTGAAGAAATAGCTGATATATTTCCAAGTCAGGATGGTGAGTGACTTGGAGGGGAACATAGAAAAACTACAGCACAAACAGGCCCTTCGGCATACAAGTTGTGCCGAACACATCCCTACCTTCTAGACCTACCTATAACTCTCCATCCTATTACGCTCCATGTACTCATCCAGGAGTCTCTTAAAAGACCCTATTGAGTTCGCCTCCACCACCACTGACGGCAGCCGATTCCACTCGCCCACCACCCTCTGTGTGAAAAACTTACCCCTAACATCTCCCCTGTACCTACCCCCCAGCACCCTAAACCTGTGTCCTCTCGTAGCAGCCATTTCCACCCTGGGAAAAAGCCTCTGAGAGTCCACCCGATCTATGCCTCTCAACATCTTATACACCTCTATTAGGTCTCCTCTCATCCTACGTCTCTCCGAGGAGAAAAGACCGAGCTCCCTCAGCCTATCCTCATAAGGCAGGCCACTCAATCCAGGCAACATCCTTGTAAATCTCCTCTGCACCCTTTCAATCTTTTCCACATCCTTCCTATAGTGAGGCGACCAGAACTGAGCACAGTACTCCAAGTGGGGTCTGACAAGGGTCTTATATAGCTGCATCATTATCCCCGGACTCCTAAACTCAATCCCTCGATTGATAAAGGCCAGCACACCATACGCCTTCTTAACCACCTCCTCCACCTGTGGGGCTGATTTCAGAGTCCTATGGACCCGGACCCCAAGGTCCTTCTGATCCTCTACAGTACTAACCTCCAGGTGGTGATGTTCACATGTATCTGCTGTTCTTGTCCTTCTAGATGATAGTGGTCATGGGTTTGGAAGGTGCTGCCAAAGGAGCCTTGGTGAGTTGCTATAATGCATCTTGTAGCTGGCACACATGGCTGCCACTGTGTCTGTGGTGGAGGGAGTGAATAATTAAGGTGGCGGAAGATCAAGCAAGCTGCTTTGTTCTGGATGATATCGTGCTTCTTGAGTGTTGTTGGAGCTGTAGTTACCCAGGCAACTGGATGGTGGACAGATTTTGGGGGAGCTGTGTGTAAGGAGATGAGTTACTCTCCACAGAATTCCCAGTGTCTGACCTGTTCTTGTAGCCACAGTATTTATGTGGCTAGTCCAGTTCAGTTTCTGGTCAAGATTAAGCTCCAGGATGTTGATGGTTTGGATTCAGCAATGGTAATGTCATTGAATGTCAAGGGGAGACCATTGGATTCTCTCTTAATGGAGACAGTCATTGCCTGGCGCTTGTTTGCTGTGAATGTTACTTGCCATTTGTTGTTCAGGTCTCGTTGCGTATGGACATGGCGGCTCCAGCACTGGATATTAAATGAGCAGCCTGATAATTTAGACAGTGGAAGGGTTCAGAGTGCTGGTGGTGAGGTAGAGCTGGCGGTTGGCAGTGCATATGTGAAAACTGACCCTGTGATTTTGGATGATGTCAGCCAGGGGCAGCATGTAGATGAGAAATAGGAGGGAGCCAAGAATAGATCCTTGGGGGACAGTAGAGTTAAGAGTGCAGGAGCAGAAAGAGAGGCCATTGCAAGTGATACTCAGGGCAGGATTAGATAGATTAGAATGGAACAAAATGAGAGCAGTCCCACCCAACTGAACAACAGTAGAGAACTATCAGACTAGAACAACATGATCAGCCTTTTCAAAGGCTGAAGACAGGTCGAGGTGGAATAGAAATTCGCCTTTGTCATAGTCACATAGAATGTTATGGTTATGTGGGTACAATGTGATCAACAAAATAAATATTCCAGAGTACACAATATTTCAGAAGGATAGACCGAATGGCAAAGAAGGTGGGGTAGTTCTAAAAGTAAAGGTGACATAAGGACATTAATGAGAAAAATAGAATCACTTTTGGAAAATAAGAACAGCAAGTGTTGAGTTGCTTGGGTGACTAGAGTAAGAAGTTTAACAACACCAGGTTAAAGTCCAACAGGTTTATTTGGTAGCAAAAGCCACACAAGCTTTCGGAGCTGCAAGCCCCTTCTTCAGGTGAGTGGGAATTCTGTTCACAAACAGAGCATATAAAGACACAAACTCAATTTACATGAATAATGGTTGGAATGCGAATACTTACAACTAATCAAGTCTTTAAGAAACAAAACAACGTGAGTGGAGAGAGCATCAAGACAGGCTAAAAAGATGTGTGTTGTCTCCAGACAAGACAGCCAGTGAAACTCTGTGGGGGTTACAAATAGTGTGACATAAACCCAATATCCTGGTTGAGGCTGTCCTCGTGTGTGCGGAACTTGGCTATCAGTTTCTGCTCAGCGACTCTGCGCCGTCGTGTGTCGCGAAGGCCGCCTTGGAGAACGCTTACCCGAATATCAGAGGCCGAATGCCCGTGACCGCTGAAGTGCTCCCCAACAGGAAGAGAACAGTCTTGCCTGGTGATTGTCGAGCGGTGTTCATTCATCCGTTGTCGCAGCGTCTGCATAGTTTCCTCAATGTACCATGCCTCGGGACATCCTTTCTTGCAGCGTATCAGGTAGACAACGTTGGCCGAGTTGCAAGAGTATGTACCGTGTACCTGGTGGATGGTGTTCTCACGTGAGATGATGGCATCTGTGTCGATGATCCGGCACGTCTTGCAGAGGTTGCTGTGGCAGGGTTGTGTGGTGTCATGGTCACTGTTCTCCTGAAGGCTGGGTAGTTTGCTGCGGACAATGGTCTGTTTGAGGTTGTGCGGTTGTTTGAAGGCAAGAAGTGGGGGTGTGGGGATGGCCTTGGCGAGTGGGGGTGTGGGGATGGCCTTCGCGACACACGACGGCGCAGAGTCGCTGAGCAGAAACTGATAGCCAAGTTCCGCACACACGAGGACGGCCTCAACCGGGATATTGGGTTCATGTCACACTATTTGTAACCCCCACAGAGTTTCACTGGCTGTCTTGTCTGGAGACAATACACATCTTTTTAGCCTGTCTTGATGCTCTCTCCACTCACGTTGTTTTGTTTCTTAAAGACTTGATTAGTTGTAAGTATTCGCATTCCAACCATCATTCATGTAAATTGAGTTTGTGTCTTTATATGCTCTGTTTGTGAACAGAATTCCCACTCACCTGAAGAAGGGGCTTGGAGCTCCGAAAGCTTGTGTGGCTTTTGCTACCAAATAAACCTGTTGGACTTTAACCTGGTGTTGTTAAACTTCTTACTGTGTTTACCCCAGTCCAAGGCCGGCATCTCCACATCATGGGTGACTAGAGTCAGGGATGTACTGGATGGTGGAGGAGCAGGCTGAATGATGCTTCAAGAACTAGCCAGGTACGCGGCGAGTGATGTCTAGCTTGCAGTCAAAGCCATTCACAGCCTGAAAACTCTGGTGTTCAGACCGAGCCACACTCATGGTGTCGAGGCAGCTCAAGCAAGGAGGAAGGAGGGCGTCCTGCTCCTGGGCCTGGCCCAGGTGGCCATTCACAGTTCCAGGCTGTGGCGATCGAGGGAGTCAATCAACATGGCTGTCTGTCCCTCTACCATGGCTAGATTCGTGGCTGGGTGGCCTTGGAAAGGAAGCGTGCCATGTCCACCAGCTCGCTGCAGGCCATCCATGACCAGTGGGCACTGCAGGGGCTGAGGTGCATCATCACCCCGGGAATTACATTTTAATTTAATATATTAAGTTTCCTTTTGATGGTTATATTAGTGACAATGCCCCACCCGGGGCTGCCACCTCCCCCCACCCCGCTCATTTCTGTTTGATATATTCATCATTTGTTTAATTAAAAGAGTATAAACAGAGGATAGCTGGGACATTGGGTCTGAGAAGAGAGCTGTGATTCAGTCAGTAAACTCTGTCAGCAATTGCTTCGACTTCACTAACTGGCGTGGATTTTATTAAAACCTAACAGCGGTTATGTCATTGGGCAGAATATTATATAAGAAATCAATGGTGCTTGTAACAAAGGAAATGTAATAATTGTGGGAGACTTCACTCTTCATGTAGACTGGAATAATCAAATTGGAAAGAGTGGCCTAAAAGATGAACCTGTAGAATGTTTTTGTGGCAGTTTCTTTGAATATTACATTGCCGAACCAACTAGGGATAAAGCTACCTTATATCTAGTATTGTGTGAGAAATAAAGGTTAGCGAGTAATGTCATAGTAAAAACTCCATTGGGAAATATTACTCATAATACCATTGAATTCTATGTGAAGTAAAAAAGGATCTGAAATCTTAAACTTCGCTCCACTTCTAACAGCAAATCCATTATTCAGGTTTTACACCTCCCCTTTAGAATTTCTTTGTCTTGACTGCTTTACAAACTGTTCCCAATTGCTTTATCTCTTGATTCCCAGACTCTATGAAAATGGCATCAAACTTTTGATTTAACTCTGAACTCTGCTTTCCCACTTTCATTCTGGTTACGTAATAGTCTTTTTAACTCAGCACACTTTGTTTACTTTTCCCCTTGAATTCTCCTGAAAAATACCTTGTTCTCTTTTCTCTTAACTTCAGCCTTCTTAAGGCATTCTTTCTGTCTTAATTCCCTGGTTATCTGGACTGCATCTAGTTCTTTGAGAAGTTTGCCTCTTGGCAGATGGCATATAATGTGAAGTTATTCACTTTGGTCATAAGAATAGAAAAGCAGAATATTTTTAAAACTTGTGAAATGTATAAATGTTGATGTCCAAAGAAACTTGGATGTGCTCATCAAGTAACATAGAAAGTTAGCATGCGGGTACAGCAAGCAATTAGGAAGGCAAATGGCATGTTGGCCTTTATTTCAAGTTATTTGGAGTACAAAAGAAAGTAGTCTCCACATCTGGCATACTGTGTGCAGTATGCAGCATACTGTGTTCTGGTTTCCACATTTAAGGAAGGATATACTCACATTGGAGGCCGTATATTGAAGATTCACAAACTTGGTCCCTGGAATAAATTGGTCCTATGATGAGAGATTAGTAAGTTGGTCTTATATTGCCTGAAGTTTAGAAGAATAGGAACATAGAACATAGAACATAGAACATTACAGCGCAGAACAGGCCCTTCGGCCCACGATGTTGCACCGACCAGTTAAAAAAAAAACTGTGACCCTCCAACCTAAACCAATTTCTTTTCGTCCATGAGCCTATCTACGGATCTCTTAAACGCCCCCAAACTAGGCGCATTTACAACTGATGCTGGCAGGGCATTCCAATCCCTCACCACCCTCTGGGTAAAGAACCTACCCCTGACATCGGTTCTATAACTACCCCCCCTCAATTTAAAGCCATGCCCCCTCGTGCTGGATTTCTCCATCAGAGGAAAAAGGCTATCACTATCCACCCTATCTAAACCTCTAATCATCTTATATGTTTCAATAAGATAAGGAGGTGACCTCATTGAAATGTACAAGATTCTGAAATGGCTTGCTAGAGTAGATGGTGTGGGATTGTTTCTGCTGGTCAGGGACTATGAAACACGGGAGCATAGTCTTAGGATAAGCTCAAAGAAAGGATTATGAATCTTTGGAATTCTCTACCCTAGAGGATTGTGGATGCTGCCTTGAAGGCAGGGGTAGACAGTTTTTGATCTCTCGGGGAATTAAGGGATATGGAGAACAGATGGAGAATCATGTTGAATCCCAAGACCCTCACCCCTCACATTCCATTACCCTTCACCCACTTCAAGGCAACTCATGCCCCCTCACAGCCCACATGCCACCTTCATGCCAACTTATGCACCCTCATTACCTACCCTTGTGCCAACTGCATAGCTATTCATCCAGCATCCACCATTGTGCAGAGATGAAAAAAATCTAACAATCCAACTCTCACTTTTCCGTGTTTAATAGTGAGTAAAACTCCTATTCATGCACATTCTCCTCGTGTCTGCGTGGGTTTCCTCCGGGTGCTCCGGTTTCCTCCCACAATCCAAAGATGTGCGGGTTAGGTTGATTGGCCAGGTTAAAAAAATTGCCCCTTAGAGTCCTGGGATGCGTAGGTTAGAGGGATTAGCGAGTAAAATATGTGGGGGTAGGGCCTGGGTGGGATTGTGGTCGGTGCAGACTCGATGGGCCGAATGGCCTCCTTCTGCGCTGTAGGGTTTCTATGATTCTATGAAACCCATTCAAAGCTTTTAAATCTCTTCAAATGGTTCTTCTCTTATAAAAACAAGCACACTTCCTTTCAAACACCACATCAAAAACAATGAATTATTTAATAGCCTGTTTAAACTGTCAATCGAACTGAACTCAGAACCCCCTCTGCTGAGAAAATGGTAGCTTTTGAAACTCAGCCAAGCATTGATAATGCCATAATAATAACTCTTGGGGAAACGCCAATAAAGAACTTTATTGAAACTGTAAGACTAGGTGATTTTCTTTCATACCAGATGGCCATCAATCTAACAGGGGTTTTTTTTTAAATAAATCTCCCCGACAGCTTAAGCATTTTTTAAAAATTATGGTTGGAGAGCAGGAAATGTTTTAAAAACTCAGTTCAAGACACTTATACAGACCTTATCTGTCCTTCAAAAGAGTCTACCTTTACTGCATGAACACATGACTCCCACACTATGGGTTAAGATGCTTAGACCAGCCAAAAAGGCTGGGTTTGAACTCAGCATTGAGTCATCAAGGACAGTTAGGGTTGGGCAGTAAATACTAGCAGTGCCAGTGATGCATACGGCCCATGGACAAATAAAAAACATCAAGAAGTTTCTGGAATTTTCTTTGATTTATTTTTGGGGGGGTCAGGTACATTTATGCAAAAGAATTTCCCTGGATTAAAAGAAGGAGAATTTGTGAGGGAGCTAAATATAAAGTTTCGGGCTGAATATGATTTTTATTGTATAGTTTGTTAATTCACATTTTAATCTTCAAAGAAGGATCAAGTAAAGGAAGGACTGTTAAATTGAAGAGATCGTAATGGTGGAGTCAGTGTAAAAGCAGTACTGTGCCCTCAAGCTACTCAGTAAACAAGTGCAGATTAATCTGAGTTCAAATGGCTCTGAGAGTTAAAGTAATTAAATGGCACTTTTGCTTAATTATGTTTTGGCTGGGTTCGTGCTGATAGTCTGACACCAGAAGTTGTTGAAGGACACAGCTTTCCAGTCTCTGGCAGAATTGTCTTTTTCATTGTAAAATCTACAGTGGGCATTGATTCCATCATTGGTCTTCTCTTTGGAGGTTAGAGACAGCCAATGAAATACCTGGATCTGGATTTTTATCCAGTATCCTGCCCCACATCAGAAGTAAGATTATTGGAAACTGAGGTGATGAGGCCCATTGCCAGGTTTTTTATTTGACCTCAATTTCCGTCTCCCCATCCTGACCGTGACTCAACCTCTCTCCTCCTCTGTAGGTAGGGAGGAGGCCTGTTGCCCCCCCCCCCCCCCCCCCCCCCCCCCCCCCCCCCCCCAGGGCAGTGATAGTAATCCTGCCATGGAAACTGTTGGATGGAGTGGACACAAGGTGGACTGTTCCCCTAATCATGGGCTCCTACCCTCCTTGCGGGCTCCTCATCCTCATCATGAGCTGCTACCCATCTCCTAAGGCCTCTTTTCGCCTCAGTGAGGCAGTGTAGCTGCTCTTGCTGTTCTCCTCCTTCCCCTTCTACTCTCACTCTCGCTAATCTTCCCTCCCTTTTTGTTCTCCTCTTCCACTTCCTACTCCAACTTCAGCTCCTCTTCATCATTGTCCTCTTTCATCTCTTTCTTCCATCTTCTTCCTCCATCTCCTACTCTGTCATCAATCTCTGAGATCCCAGACTCTGCTCTGTCTCTCTCACAGCCCTCAAGTCAAATCTTTGTCACTTATAATTGTTGGTTGTACAGAATTCTGTATCATTTTATTTGCTTTATACTGAATGCTTTTGTTGAAATGGTGAGCATTCAGTTTAGAATGCCAAGCATGGGGACCTGAATGTTGTACGTGGTTGAAATGACTTGATGACTGAAACACTCTAAATTTTGCCTTTTTACTGCAGTTTGTGCAGAATTTATATCTTCTTTGACATTAATTTAATGGAAAATCCCAGTAAAGGCTATCCAACAGATTGACCTATCTGTACTGTTCTCATTAAATTCTGCCGCATAGATGCCTTTTATAGAATTACATAGAATTTATAGCGCTCAAACAGGCCATTCAGCCCAACTATGCCAGTGTTTATGTTCATTAGACACTTCCTCCCACCCCTCTTTATCTCACCTTTTCAACATTTCCTTCTTTCCTTTTGTTCCCCATGTGTTCACCGAGCTTACACATAAATGGATCTATACTACTCATCTCGATTATTCCTGTGGTGGGGAGTTCCACATTCTCACCACTCTGGGTAAAAATGTTTCTTCTGAATCCCCAGGTTCAATTCCGGCCTCGGGTGACTGTCTGTGTGGAGTTTGTACGGTCTCCCCGCGTCTGCGTAGATTTCCTCCAGTTTCCTCCCACACTCCAGGGATGTGCGGGTTGGGTTGATTGGCCATGCTAAATTGCCCCTTAGTTTCAGGGGGATTAGCGTGGTAAGTATGTGGGGGTTACATGGATAGGGTCTGGGTGAGATTGTTGTTGCTGCAAGCTCAATGGGCCGAATGGCCTCCTTCTGCACTTGTAGGGATTCTATGAATTCCCTGTTGGATTTACTGGTGACTATCATATATTTATGGTTGGCTCCTAGTTTTGGTCTTCCTCACCAGTAGAAACATCTTCTCTGCCATCATCTATCAAACCTTTTCATAATCTTAAGGATCTGTATTTGCCCAGCCTCCTCTCTCCCTCCAGCCTATTCAGACTTACTTGACAGTTTTCCTGATAGCTATAACCTCTCAGTTTTGGTAGAGTGCTTGTAAACTGTATTTGTATTTGCTCCACTGCCTCTGTACCCTTTCTATAATTAGGAGACCAAAACTGTTTATTAACCTCTTACATCTGGTCCAAATGTGCTTTTCGATTCCATCCCTCAGAAATGAACCCCAGTGCTTTGTTTTTTATGGCCTTATTAAGCTCTGTTACTACTTTTAGTGACTTGTTTATATGTTCCTCTAGATTGCTTTATTCTCTACCCCATTTTGCCTATTAGGGTGGAATTTTATACCCTCCACCAGGGCAAGCTGGGAGATGCAGGAGGGTGCTGGGTGAGATGCTGCTCCCTTCCCACCTCTTCCCAATTAAATCTGTGGCAGAAAGGCTCATGGACAGCCTTCCCGCCCCGTTGTCAACTGATGCCCACTTAAGTGGGCATCAGTTGACAACGGGGCGGGAAGGCTGTCCATGAGCCATGCAGGGAGCACAATGAGCAAAGCCTGTCGCATTTGCTCCTGACAGGGAGGGGGGGCTTGGGAGGGTCGCTCATTCAAAGATACTGACTGCCTGATTCAGCCACGTGACATTGGGAATAGGAGGTTCCACTTAGACCCAGCCCCTGCCCTTTCTGCCAACACCCCCTTCCAGCCAGCAGGCAAGACCCCTCTGTCACCTGACTTAAATGCCACTCTTCTTTTTCAGGGAGCGTGTGGCCTCTTTAATCCTCCCACCAGAAGATATTAACTCACACTTATCATATCCTGTGGTTGCTTTGCCCAAAGACAAGTCCTTGGCTCATTGTCTACTGATGCTTTATCCTGAGCCATTTCCTTCGCAGTATTTAGTTTGTCAGTGGTAGTTTGTCTTTGTTTTCCATTCTCGGGCAGGGTGAGGAGGCAGCTCCCAAGCCTACCTCAGTCAGAACAGGAATCGAATCTGTACTGTTGGTGTTATTCTGAACCACATGCTAACACTCCAGCCAACTAAACCAATTGGTGCCACACCTCATACATAGTCATGATGAATAAAATGAATTTGCTATTGCTTTGTGAGTATTAACCAACTCCCTCAACTTGGTGTCATCCACAAGGTTTGAAACTGTATTCCCATTGCCCCAAAACTAAAAGAACCTTTCAGAACGGAAGGTGAACATTTCACCCACTATGTGAATTTTTACTCGTTCATATTGAAAATATTTATAGAATATTTTGATGAGTTTTAATTTTGTTCATTGATTCTACTTTTCACTGTATAAAAATGATTGAATTTTTGGTGATAATTGAGATACTGAAGTGATTTTTCTCTCCCCCCGCACCTCCCCCTCCCCCAGCTGGGTGGCAGGTGACTGGACTCCCTGCTCCAGTACTTGTGGAAAAGGCACTCAGTTTCGGAATGTGACCTGCGTCTATCAGCTGCAAAATGGCACTTATTTCAATACGAGAAATCTCTACTGTCTTGGTCTGAAGCCATCCACAGTACAGGGCTGTGAAGGGCGCGATTGTTTAACACTGTGGGAGGCCTCGGACTGGTCAAAGGTACGTGCTTCTCAATGACTAAACTAGATACATTCACATTTAGCAATCCGAACTCACTTATGATGAGTCTCATCTGTCACCCAATCACCATCATTACACCTGAGTTATTTGTCAATCATTTAAAGAATTATACTCATACTCATACTCAAGAAATATACTCAAATGGCGAGGGAGTGGCGTAGTGGTATTGTCTCAGGACTAATAATCCAGAGACCCAGAGCAAGATGGGAACCTGGGTTCAAATCCCACCATGACAGATGGTGAAATTTGAATTGAATAAAAATCTGGAATTAAAAGTCTTAACAATGACCGTTCAATTGTCGTAAAAATCCATCCGGTTCACTAACCCCCTTTAGGGAAGAAAATCTGCTGTCCTTATCTGGTCTGGCCTACACGTGACTTTAGACCCACAATGATGTGGTTGATTCTCAAATGGCCTCTGAAATGGAGGGCAGTTAGGGATGGGCAATAAAAGCCGCCCAGCCAGCCATATGTAAAATTGAATTTTAAAATAATAGTGAGATTTGTTCAGTTTATAATGCTGCTTGTTACTTTGCAGTTAAACCATAACTGTGTGTTTAGTTTTGCCATGTTACCATATTTTAATCATGTTATTGAACAATAGGAATGATACCTCCATGTCTCAGTCTTTACATTGGGCAGGTATTTTAAATAAATAGCTTATTTTAGTCATGTGACTATTCTATAGAGCTCATTCTATCAATCAGGCACTCCCAGCATTCACAGGAAAACAGAAGTCTGACTGTCTGCTTATGTGCATGGTTCACATGTCAGGTCCTGAGGGCCAGTGATATCCACCCAGCTCTCCCTCTGAACATAGCTCCTTACTGGGAGCTCTTGATTAAGGAAATATTACATTGCTACAGTGAGGCATTTAAACCAAAGCTCAGCTTCGGTCTAAGAAAGCCAAGTTCAGAGAGCTTCTCCAAGAGACAGTTGGAGACTTGGGTGGAGAGATGGCAGATGGAGTTTAATCCGGACAAATGTGAGGTAATGCATTTTGGAAGGTATAATACAGATAGGAAATAGACAGTAAATGGCACGACCCTTAGGAGTATTGGTAGGCAAAGGGATCTGGGTGTACAGGTGCACAGGTCACTGAAAGTGGCAATGCAGGTGGGGAAGGTAGTCAAAAAGTCATACGGCATGCTTGCCTTCATTGGCCGGGGCATTGAGTTTAAAAATTGGCAAGTCATGTTGCAGCTTTATAAAACCTTAGTTAGGCCGCACTTGGAATATAGTGTTCAATTCTGGTCGCCACACTACCAGAAGGTTGTGGAGGCTTTGGAGAGGGTACAGAAAAGATTTAACAGGATGTTGCCTGGTATGGAGGGCATTAGCTATGTGGAGAGGTTGGAGAAACTTGGTTTGTTCTCACTGGAGCGACGGAGGTTGAGGGGAGACCTGATAGAAGTCTACAAGATTATGAGAGGCATGGACAGAGTGGATAGTCAGAAGCCTTTTCCCAGGGTGAAAGTGTCAATTACTAGGAGGCATAGGTTTAAGGTGCGAGGGACAAGGTTTAAAGGAGATGTATGAGGTAAGTTTTTTACACACAAGGTGGGTGCCTTGAACTCGCTGCCGGGGCAGGTAGTGGAAGCGGATACGATATTGACTTTTAAGGGGCCTCTGGACAAATACATGGATAGGATGGGAATAGAGGGATACAGTCCCCGGAAGGGGAGGGGGTTTTAGTTCAGTCGGGCAGCATGGTTGGTGCAGGTTTGGAGGGCCGAAGGGTCTGTTCCTGTGCTGTAATTTTCTTTGTTCTTTGTTCTTAGTTGCTGAGCTGTAAATCATCACTGTTGTCATGAAATGTTAGACTTTAAGGAATTCCAAGACTGATTCAAACTCCCTTGCTTTTATTGAGTTAGATTGTAGCTTTTAGCCTTCAGTTCTGAGGAAATTTATTTATTCCTCAGTCTCAATTTCAGTTTTCCAATATTAGTTGTTTCTAATATTCTTGAGCTATTATGGGATACAGATTCAGCGGAATGAATAGAAGCTGTCTCGTAAAAGAGCTGCCCCTCTCTGGGAGTCATGATGTGGAGATGCCGGCGTTGGACTGGGGTAAGCACAGTAAGAAGTCTCACAACACCAGGTTAAATCCAACAGGTTTATTTGGTAGCAAATACCATAAGCTTTCGGAGCACTGCTCCTTCGTCAGATGCACTCCATCTGACGAAGGAGCAGTGCTCCGAAAGCTTATGGTATTTGCTACCAAATAAACCTGTTGGACTTTAACCTGGTGTTGTGAGACTTCTTACTCTCTGGGAGTGACAGGACCAGATGACTGGTGCCTGCTAATCTCCTGGGGGTGGGGTAGGGGAGGCAGAAACAGAGAACTAATGATGCAATATATTACAGAACCATCCAAAATAGGGCTTCATTCAACCATTGTGCTAAGACCAGCTGGCTAAAAGAGCTCTCAGTTATCCCCTGTTCTCACTCTTTCCCAGTTGCCCTCCAATTATTTTCCCATTTTTAGTTTATAGTCCATTCCCTTTTGACAGTTACTATTGATTCCACTTCTAACGCCCTTTAAGACATTGCATTCCACATCACAACAACTCACTGTGTAGAAAAATGTATTCCTCTGACCCCTGGCCTTTCTGCAGTTTATCTTAAATCTGTGCCCTCCTACTCTTGACTAAGTAAACTCAGCTAAATGGCCCACCTAAGAAATACATCAGTGCCATTTTGTCCTTGCTGCTTTGGACACATTAAATGCACATTTTCAGCTACGGATATTGCTGAAAGATTGCATCCATCCAGGAATACTCCTTCAATCACATCGATTTATTTTTCTTTTTGTCAATTGCGTACGAGCAGCGTCACTGTTATTAACAGTGACATTATGCATCTGGTTATTTCCCTTCACCCATCGTTAAAATATGGTCAAGATCAATCGTGAAAAGTCTCAATCATGGCAATGAACATGTGACTTTCCCACCCAAAAGTGGCCATGTGCCCATTGCTAGTGCAGTTTGGGGTTGCAGATTGTTCTCCTGTGCATGATAAGCAAGGGGATTATATCTGTTATTCTTGTCACGCCATCAGAATCAAGCAGCAATGAGGTGCTTTGCAGAGGCGGAGGGCTTTAGTGATAACAGTGAGTCAGTAGGTTCCTTGAGCACGGGTCTGCTCTTGTTCCAGAACTGCCGTGTAAAGGAGACTGAAGATTTAAAACATTAAAACGCAATAACTACACATGCAGCTGAGTCAGGTTACGGTTCTGCAAACATCTCTGTAAAACTTGAATTTCACATTTTTTTATGTCTCTCCCTCCTGTTGGCAGAAACAGGACATGAACCATCCCCTTTACAGTGTTCTATGCTTCCTTCTGTTATGTTTGTATGATTTAATATTCATTGAAATGTATCATTTATCTAAACTTCAGGGAAAATAGCTCCTATGAATGGAAATTTTATAGCTGTCAACTTCAGCTCTGAAAGGGAGCGGCAACACAATTTCTTCCGCCAAATCCTGCAGCCAGGATAAATGTGATTTTTAGAGGATTTGCCAGGAGTGAAATTCCCTCACAGTGAGACAGATCAAACAACCAAACATAGGTAATTTTGATTTGTTTTGAAACCTGTTCCTTTGAGTTGACCCAAGCTGTTTAAAACCCAACAGCGGCTCACATAGCTGCGATGAACCAATTTCTGGCAAGAGGAAGGATTCAGTCTTGAAGAGTACCGTGTGATTGGTTCCAACTGCATACGATTGAAGGTCCCTTTTTAAATTTGAATGGTTAAATATTCAAAATGCTGAAAGTCTCTGCAGCTCTTTAATCTGATATAAAAAGACTCATTCTGTATCATCCAGGAGTCTGTTTGCAAATCTCAGAGGAGGAACTGATTCGTTTGAATTTCCAACAAAAACTTCAGAATAACTAGAGATTTTGCAAAAGAAGGATTTGAAAAGACCATAAATGGCAATCGTGGTTTGACTCAGTGCTGAATGTGGTGGGGCAAACTAGATTGAGATTAAACAAGCACACAAGATGCAAAATAAGATTATTGCTTAAAGTGTAACAAATGTAATTGTAAATCCAGCTCCATTCTGTTCATAAGAAAATCTACCGCAACGTAGAATTCCCTGTGTTGACTCGAGACAAAGGCAGATAAATGTAAAAAGGAAAGTTTTTATTGATTACATTGCTCAGAATCTGTGTAGTATCAGGAAATAGGTGAAGATCCGTTAGCATATTGCAACTACCAAAATATAACCACCTCAAGATCATGTGGATAATGACAGCGTGTCAAGGTCCCCACATTTAACAAAGTCATGAACAGGCTTCTACCAGGGTCCATTCGCCTGTCCTGTGGTGATGGAGAATTGGCAACAGGAACAGGGCTGTGAATCTGGGGGTTCCTAATCAAGAATCTACACACAGGCAACAAATACATGAAGTTCATTGAACATCGGTGTTGGGTCAGATGTTTCTTTGAGCAGTAACACCTGTGACCCTGCAGTCCTCTTCAGAATATCCTCTGCTCATCCCAAATGGGGAGGAACTAGAAATTCCACCTGGAAAATAAGCTGGACCGCTTTCTTCTGGCTGAAGAACCACATCCTGTGGGATCACTGTTTTCATGGTCAAAGAAAGAACACTATAAGGTTTTCGACTTAGAATTTAGAACACTGATGGATAATCTCAAGTGTGACCATCCAGAAAGAAGAACTGCAGTCATATCAGGTGAACTATGAAGACTCCAAGTTGACGTTGCTGCCCTCAGTGAGACCTGCTTTCCTGGGGAGGGGCAGCTGAAGGAACAAGCAAGGGGCTGAATCTTCCACTAGAAAGGAAAGGCTGACAGCAATCCTCATGTCCACGGAGTTGGTTTAGCCTTTTAGAATAGGATCTTGGATGCACTGCCAGAACTTCCCAATTGTATAACAGAAATACTCATAACTTCACCTACAGCTCAACCGTAACCAATACATCACCATCATCAGCATTTATATGCCGGCCTTTAAATCCTGAAGGAAAAGTTTTATTCTGACATTGCAGAAGTCCTCATTGCCATCCCAAAAGAAGAAAAGATCACCCTTCAGAGCGCAGATTCAATTTCGGCCTTGGGTGCCTGTCAGTGAGGAGTTTGCACGTTCCCCCGTGTCTGCATGGGTTTTCTCCAGGTTTCCTCCCACAGTCCAAAGATGTGTGGGTTAGGTTGACTGACCATGCTAATTTGCCCCTTAGTATCACGGGGATTAGCGGGGTAAATATGTGGGGTTACAGGGATAGGGCCTGGGTGGGAATGTTGTCGATGCAGGTTTGATGGGCCAAATGGCCTCCTTCTGCACTGTAAGGATTCTATGATTCTATCTATAGACCAAGGCCATCTCTCGCAGGATGATGTCTCTCTTCTTAAGGATGCCAAATCTATATGTCAACACTGAAAAGAACATTTTCAACAACAACTCAGCCATGAATCTACATTTGCAGCTGATACTGTCCAGGCTACCCACAGTACCCTGTGGTACAATCAATCAGTGAACCACCATCAATAGAAGAGTTGCCACAAACAATCAAATGAATAAAAACAACAATGATATCCAGCTGAGTTCTTCATAGCTGATGGGTCTTTGCTCACTTTAGAATTCCTTGCACTGATCCAATGGATTTAGGAGGAAAAGGAAATCCCTCCCACTTCAGTAAAAATGTGGCAATTGCAATTATAGAAACATAGAACATAGAACATAGAACATTACAGCGCAGAACAGGCCCTTCGGCCCACGATGTTGCACCGACCAGTTAAAAAAAAAACTGTGACCCTCCAACCTAAACCAATTTCTTTTCGTCCATGAACCTATCTACGGATCTCTTAAACGCCCCCAAACTAGGCGCATTTACTACTGATGCTGGCAGGGCATTCCAATCCCTCACCACCCTCTGGGTAAAGAACCTACCCCTGACATCGGTTCTATAACTACCCCCCCTCAATTTAAAGCCATGCCCCCTCGTGCTGGATTTCTCCATCAGAGGAAAAAGGCTATCACTATCCACCCTATCTAAACCTCTAATCATCTTATATGTTTCAATAAGATCCCCTCTTAGCCGCCGCCTTTCCAGCGAAAACAATCCCAAATCCCTCAGCCTCTCCTCATAGGATCTCCCCTCCATACCAGGCAACATCCTGGTAAACCTCCTCTGCACCCTCTCCAAAGCCTCCACATCCTTCCTGTAATGTGGGGACCAGAACTGCACACAGTACTCCAAGTGCGGCCGCACCAGAGTTGTGTACAGTTGCAACATAACGCTACGACTCCTAAATTCAATCCCCCTACCAATAAACGCCAAGACACCATATGCCTTCTTAACAACCTTATCTACTTGATTCCCAACTTTAAGGGATCTATGCACACATACACCTAGATCCCTCTGCTCCTCCACACTATTCAAAGTCCTCCCGTTAGCCCTATACTCAACACATCTGTTATAGAAAAACTACAGCACAAACAGGCCCTTCGGCCCACAAGTTGTGCCGAACACATCCCTACCTTCTAGACCTACCTATAACCCTCCATCCTATTAAGCTCCATGTACGGTCTGTGTGGAGTTTGCACATTCTCCTCGTGTCTGCGTAGGTTTCCTCCGGGTGCTCCGGTTTCCTCCCACAGTCCAAAGCTGTGCGGGTTAGGTTGATTGGCCAGGTTAAAAATTGCCCCTTAGAGTCCTGGGATGTGTAGGTTAGAGGGATTAGCGGGTAAATATGTGGGGGTAGGGCCTGGGTGGGATTGTGGTCGGTGCAGACTCGATGGGCCGAATGGCCTCCTTCTGCACTGTAGGGTTTCTATGATTTCTATGATTTCTTACTCATCCAGGAGTCTCTTAAAAGACCCTATTGAGTTCGCCTCCACCACCACTGACGGCAGCCGATTCCACTCGCCCACCACCCTCTGTGTGAAAAACTTACCCCTAACATCTCCCCTGTACCTACCCCCCAGCACCCTAAACCTGTGTCCTCTCGTAGCAGCCATTTCCACCCTGGGAAAAAGCCTCTGAGAGTCCACCCGATCTATGCCTCTCAACATCTTATACACCTCTATTAGGTCTCCTCTCATCCTTCGTCTCTCCAAGGAGAAAAGACCAAGCTCCCTCAGCCTATCCTCATAAGGCATGCCACTCAATCCAGGCAACATCCTTGTAAATCTCCTCTGCACCCTTTCAATCTTTTCCACATCCTTCCTATAGTGAGGCGACCAGAACTGAGCACAGTACTCCAAGTGGGGTCTGACGAGGGTCTTATATAGCTGCATCATTATCCCCGGACTCCTGAACTCAATCCATCGATTGATAAAGGCCAGCACACCATACGCCTTCTTAACCACCTCCTCCACCTGCCGGGCCGATTTTAGAGTCCTATGGACCCGGACCCTAAGGTCCTTCTGATCCTCTACAGTACTAAGAGTCTTTCCCTTTATATTGTACTCCTTCATCCCATTTGACCTACCAAAATGGACCACTACGCATTTATCTGGGTTGAAGTCCATTTGCCACTTGTCCGCCCAGTCTTGCATCCTATCTATGTCCCTCTGTAACTTCTGACATCCCTCCATACTATCCACAACCCCACCAACCTTCGTGTCGTCGGCAAACGTACCAACCCATCCCTCCGCTTCCTCATCCAGGTCATTTATGAAAATGACAAACAGCAAGGGTCCCAGAACAGATCCCTGGGGCACACCACTGCTGACCGACCTCCATTTAGAAAAAGACCCATCTATACCCACTCTCTGCCTCCTTTGGGCAAGCCAGTTCTGGATCCACCGGGCAGCAGCCCCTTGGATCCCATGCCCCCTCACTTTTTCGAGAAGCCTTGCATGGGGGACCTTATTGAACGCCTTGCTAAAATCCATATAAACCACATCTATCGCCTTCCCTTCGTCAATGTGTTTAGTCACATTTTCGAAGAACTCCAACAGGCTCGTAAGGCACGATCTGCCCTTGACAATGCCATGCTGAGTATTCTTGAGCATACTAAACCTCTCTAAATGCTCATATATCCTGTCCCTCAGGATCTTCTCCATCAGTTTACCAACCACTGAGGTTAGACTCACCGGTCGGTAATTACCTGGGCTATCCCTATTCCCCTTCTTGAAAATAGGAACCACATCCGCAATCCTCCGGCACCTCTCCCATCTCCAACGACGACGCAAAGATCATCGCCAGAGGCTCTGCAATCTCTTCCCTCGCCTCCCACAGTAACCTGGGGTACATCCCATCCGGACCCGGCGACTTATCTATCTTGATGCCATTCAAAGATTCCAGCACAACCTCTTTCTTAAAGTCCACTTCTAGAATCTTCTAGAAACAAGAGAAATTATGCTGTTGAAAATATTGAGGTATTTCTCCATTGTGCATAGTAAGGAAAACTGTGACTCATATTCTCCTGAATCACTTACTCCCTGTTGCTGCGAAAACGCTCCCAGAGACACTCGCCGGAATTCTACTGCCCCACCCGCCACGGAATTGGAGAAGGTGAGGGGCGGACAATGGAAATGTCCGTTGACCTTGGGTGGGATTTTCCAGTCTCGGGTCGAGTGAGGCTGTAAAATCCTGCCAACTGTGTGGCTTCAAACTTCCAAAGGAACCTCTAACAGGGTCTTTTGTTGACAAACCCAAGAAAAATGTTGAAACAATACCAGGAATACCTTGCATTGGTTGACCTGACCAAAGAATTGACTCACTAATTGATGATATAACTGGGAGTTCTGAAACAGTACCTTTAAATTCGGATAGGTGTTAAGCAAGGCTGTGTGATAGCCCCCATATTAACTACAATCTACCTCACAGTGCTGATCACCTCATCAAAGAACACCTGCCCTCTGGTATGAATATTAAATACCGCCAAGATGAAAAACTTTTTAACCCCAATCGCTTCCCTACCAAAAATAAACTGACCACTTGGCCCATAGCCCTGAATGTTATGATGTGCCACTGTTCATCCAGATACTTCTTAAAAGATGTGAGGCAACCCTCCTCTACCACCTTCCCAGGCAGCGCATTCCAGATCTTCAGCACCCTCTGGATAAAAACGTCTTTCCTCACATCCCTCCCTAAACCTCCTGCCCCTCACCTTGAACCTATGTCCCCTTAATGACTGACTCTTCAACTAAGGGGAACAGCTGCTCCTTATCCCCTCTGTCCATGTCTCTCATAATCCTGTACTCCTCGATCAGGTCTTCTCTTAGTCTTCTCTGCTCCAACGAAAACAACCCAAACCTACGCAATCTCTTCATAATTTAAATGTTCTATCCCAGGCAGCATTCTGATGAATCTCCTCTGCACCCCCTCCAGTACAATCACACCCTTCCTATAATATGGCGACCAGAACTGCACACACAACTCTAGCTGTGACCTCACCAAAGTTCTATCTTCTCCAACATGACTTCCTTGCTTTTGTAATCTATGCCTCAATTGATAAAGGTAAGTGTCCCATATGCTTTTTTCACCACCCTACTGACATGCCCTTCTGCTTTCAAAGATCTGTGGACAAATGCCTAGGTCCCTTGTTCCACAGAACTTTTGAGTGTCCTACCATTCATTGAGTACTTTCTTTTCAAATTATTCCTTCCAAAGTGTATTACCTCATGCTTTCCAGGGTTAAATTCCATCTGCCACTGATCTGTCCATTTGATCATTCAGTCCATATCTTCTTGTAGCCCAAGACACTCTGCTTCACTGTTAACTACCCATCCAATCTTTGTGTCTTCCGCAAACTTACTAATCCTACCCCCCCACATAGTCATCAATGTCATTTGTATAAATGATGAATAATAGGGGGCCCAACACAGACCCCTGTGGTACGTCATTGAACGCTGGCTTCCAGTCACTACAGCAGCCTTCTGTCAGCACCCTCTATCTCCTACAACTGAGCCAATTTTGAATCCATTTGATCAAATTACCTGTATCCCCTGTGAATTTACCTTCTTTACAAGTCTCCCATGTGGGAACTTGTCAAAGGCTTTGCTGAAATCCATATAAACTACATTGCCTTGTCTACACACCTAGTCACCACCTCAAAAAATTCAATCAAATTTGTTAGGCCTCCCTCTGATGAAGCCATGCTGACTACCCCTGATCAAGCTTTGCCTCTCCAAGTGGAGATAGATGCTCTCTTCAGAAGTTTCTCCAATAATTTCCCTACCACTGACATGAGACTCACTGGTCTGTAGTTCCCTGGTTTATCTCTACAATAGCGGAACCAAATGAGCTGTTCTCCAGTCATCTGGCACCTCCCCCGTGGCCAAGGAAGAATTGAAAATTTGGGTCAGAGCCTCTGCAATCTCCTTCCCGCCTCCCACAGCAGCCTAGGGCACAATTCATCCTGGGGATTTATCCACTTTTAAGGCTGCCAATACCCCCAATAACTTGTCCTTCCTTCTGTCAATTTGCTCAAGAACCTCTCAATCTCTCTCCCTATCTCCCACCAGCATGGTGGCACAGTGGTTAGCACTGCTGCCTCACAGCGCCAGGGACCCGGGTTCGATTCCCGGCTTGGGCCACTGTGTGGAGTTTGCGCGTTCTCCCTCTGTCCGCGTGGGTTTCCTCCAGGTGCTCCGGTTTCCTCCCACAGACTGAAAGACATGCTGGTTAGGCGCATTGACCCGAAGAGGCGCCGGACTGTGGTGACTAGGGGAATTTCACAGTAACTTCATTGCAGTGTTAATGTAAGCCTTACTTGTGACTAATAAATAAATAAACTTTAACTTTAAATTCCATACCATCATCCTCATTCTCTTGGGTTAAGACGGATGTGAAGAATTCATTCAACACTCTGCCAGTGTCCTCTGGCTCTACTGACAGATTGCCCCCTTGGTCCCTAATGAGCCCTACTCTTTCCCTGGTTATTCTCTTCCCATTGATATACTTATAGAATATCTTGGGATCTTCCCTACTTTTACCAACCAGAGCTTTCTCATATCCCCCCTTTGCATATTCTCCCTCCAAATTGCTTTCTTAAGCTCTACCGTCTGAAGATCGTGGGATTATATTCATTGGAGTTTAGGAGGTTGAGGGGAGATCTGATAGAAACTTACAAGATAATGAACGGCTTAGATAGGATGGACGTAGGGAAGTTGTTTCCATTAACAGGGGAGACTAGGACGCGGGGGCACAGCCTTAGAATAAAAGGGAGTCACTTTAGAACAGAGATGAGGAGAAATTTCTTCAGCCAGAGAGTGGTGGGTCTGTGGAATTCATTGCCACAGAGGGCTGTGGAGGCCGAGACGTTGAGCGTCTTCAAGACAGAAATTGATAAATTCTTGATTTCTCGAGGAATTAAGGGCTATGGGGAGAGAGCGGGTAAATGGAGTTGAAATCAACCATGATTGAATGGTGGAGTGGACTCGATGGGCCGAATGGCCTTACTTCCGCTCCTATGTCTTATGGTCTTATGGTCTTACCCTGCACTTTCTATACTTCACTAATGCCTCCACTGATTTGCTCCCCTTGTATTTTTTAAAAGCCTTTTTTCCCCTTCTCATTGTATCTTGAATATCTCTGGTCATCCATGGTTCTCTGGGCTTGTTATTCCTACCGATCATCCTAGAGGGAGCATGCTGGCCTTGCACCCTCCCCATTTCCTTTTTGAATGCCCCCCATCTGTCTTCTGTAAATTTTCCCATTGGCAGCTGTTCCCAGACTACCTTGGCCAGATCCTGTCTTATTTTACTAAAATCCGCTCTCCCCCAATCCAAAACTTTTTTTTGCAGCTTGTCTATTTCTTTGTCCATAACAAGCTTAAGCAGATAGGGTGGCATATGGCATGCTTGCCTTTATTGGTTGAGTACAAAAGTCAGGATCTCACGTTGCAGCTTTATGAAACTTTGGTGAGGCTGCACTTAGAGTATTGCTTTCAATTCTGGTCACCACATTATAGGAAGGATGTGGAGGCTTTGGAGAGGGTGCAGAAGTAGTTTACCAGGATGTTGCCTGGATTAGAGGGAATAAGGAGAGGGTGGACAGACTAGGGTTTTTTTCTCTCTGGAACAGCAGAGGCTGAGGGGAGTCTATGAAACTTTAAGAGGCGCAGATAGGGTTGACAGTCAGAATCTTTTTCCCAGAGTTGAAGGGTGGGATTTTCCAGCCGCACTCATCCCAAAACCAGAAAATCCCACCTGAGGTCAACGGACCTTTGCAACGGACCTTTTAGATGTCACCTCCCTTATCTGTGACAGCAATCCGTATGAAAATAAAGTTTACAACTATGTTGAATCCACTGCTAACTCTACAATTGACCAATGTTCAGCCTTCAATAGGTTCTGAAGTTAGCTAATGATGAGGAGGGGTTTTGCATTTCCAGGTTTATCATGCTAGTGTTCATTTCCGCCTTCAGCAAAGGCACAGGATGAAAAAACCTGTTTTGTCTGTCATTGCCATTCATCCTTATCCCCATTTAGTACCTGCTGAGCAAAACAATCAATAATGGAGTTTTAATGATGTTAGATGGTGTTTGAGTGACAGTTTGTTCTATCACCATATCTAAAACGGGCAGATTTCCAAACGCTGCACTCTGATGCTAGTTGCAGCATTCAGACATTGTGTGGTGAGTGATTGAGAGAAAACTAAAGCAGGCCACCAGGACTAAATAAAAGACACAAATTCTGCAAACCCAAAATAAAAACCAAGGTTGCTGGAAATGCACAGCGGATGGTGAGTATTTAAAGAGAAAACAGGGTTAATGTTTCAGACGGCAGTTCAGGGAAGGGAATGAAATTAACATAGAACATAGAAAGCCACAGCACAAACAGGCCCTTCGGCCCACAAGTTGCGCCGATCACATCCCCACCTCTAGGCCTATCTATAGCCCTCAATCCCATTAAATCCCATGTACTCATCCAGAGGTCTCTTAAAAGACCCCAACGAGTTTGCCTCCACCACCACTGACAGCAGCCGATTCCACTCACCCACCACCCTCTGTGTGAAAAACTTCCCCCTAACATTTCCCCTGTACCTACACCCCAGCACCTTAAACCTGTGTTCTCTCGTAGCAGCCATTTCCACCCTGGGAAAAAACCTCTGAGAGTCCACCCGATCTATGCCTCTGAACATCTTATATACCTCTATTAGGTCTCCCCTCATCCTACGTCTCTCCAAGGAGAAAAGACCAAGTTCCCTCAGCCTATCCTCATAAGGCATGCCACTCAATCCAGGCAACATCCTTGTAAATCGCCTCTGCACCCTTTCAATCTTTTCCACATCCTTCCTGCAATGAGGCGACCCGAACTGAGCACAGTACTCCAAGTGGGGTCTGACGAGGGTCTTATATAGCTGCATCATTATCCCCGGACTCCTAAACTCAATCCCTCGATTGATAAAGGACAGCACACCATACGCCTTCTTAACCACCTCCTCCACCTGCGGGGCCGATTTTAGAGTCCTATGGACCCGGACCCCAAGGTCCTTCTGATCCTCTACAGTACTAAGAGTCTTTCCCTTTATATTGTACTCCTTCATCCTGTTTGACCTGCCAAAATGGACCACTACGCATTTATCTGGGTTGAAGTCCATCTGCCACTTCTCCACCCAGTGTTGCATCCTATCTATGTCCCTCTGTAACTTCTGACATCCCTCCATACTATCCACAACCCCACCAACCTTCGTGTCGTCGGTAAACTTACCAACCAATATAGACAAAGTGTACTGTTCATAGAGAAGGACAGAGTGCAGAATGTAGTGTTGGCATTGTTAGAGAGTTTAAAAGAGTTAGAATGAAGTTTTAGAAGCATAAAACGAGAATAAAAGATAGAATTAAAAGGTATGCTGGGCACAGCTTGCAAGAAATGCCTCGCTCCGGCGCCATCTTGGAATCCATCTTGGAACGTTGTTTTCCTCGGCCAGTTACAGGAGCTGGAATTCACTGCCTGAAAGTTTGGTGAAAGCAGATTCAAAGTAACTTTAAAAAGAGAACTGGATATATATTGTGAGGGGAAAAAATGGAAGAAAGAGCTGGGGCGTGAAACTAATTGGATGGGTCTTTCAAAAAATCCATATCGGCACGTTTGAATGGCTTCTTTCTGCAATCTATGACCTTGTATTAAATGCTATAAAATATTATCTTGTTATCAGTTTTGTTCAACACTCTAATCATTTACAATCCAGCTTTCCACTCCTGGCTTTGTCCCTGACATCAGTAATCAACTTCTGCATTGCTCTGTGAAGCAATGTGCGAAAAGGTTTCATTTCATACGTTTGCTAATTTCACTCCCCGCTGATTAATAATTTATGGCACTGAAACTGAACGTTCTAATTTACTGGAATGAATCATCATTTAAACAGACTTAAAATGATCACCACCACACAGGGGGTCAACAATCAGAGTCTGATTAAGACTGGCCCATTTTCAATGAGAAAACCTTGGGACACTTGTGAGTTATGAGCCTTTCACGGTCTTAAAAATATCCTTACAACACCATGTCCTGAAATGCACCCAGTAAATGTCACAAACATTCACTGATGTCAGCATTTCATTTCCAAGTTGTGTATTAAACTGAATTCAAATTCTCAAACTGCCACATGAGCTCATGTTTTCTGACTCTTAATCCAGCAATATAACCCCTACGTGACTGTGCCCCAGTGTTGTGTATTGTGCATCAGCTAACACAGTAGAAAGGAAGTCTGATGGTTTTTTGTCAGTGAGTCATTAAAACTGTTCACAGGCAGCTTACAATAGTGAGGGGTGAAACATCTAAATCAAAGGATGTGGCACTGAAGGTCTATCTGATCTAGTGAGGCTGCCATTGAAACCTTGCAAAAACCTGTAAAAAGCTGACAATTCTAGAAGCCTAGTTCAAAGCCAATGAAAAGAAGTAGTTGTCAAGGTTTTGTAACTTAAACTATTAGAATCTGCAACTTTCCGCAATGCCGCCTTCCCTCATCCCTGTTAATACTAGCTCTCAGCTAGTATAGCTTAGATAGTATATAAATGCAAGTTATTGTTTAAATAGTGAACACCTAAACTCATAGTGAGTATTTTTCAGAACAACCATATATAGAAGACATTGTTTAGCTGGAGAAACCAATTTTAATAGTGAATAGAATGGAGAGAGCAGATGAAAGAAATGGAAACCTCTAGAAAGTAGGGTTAAAGAATTGCAATATTAACTGTGATCAATTTCCTACAGTGTTCAACAGACTGTGGCCGAGGAGTCCATCTGAGGACAGTGAATTGCACCAATCCACAAAGCAAGTGTGATCTTGCAACTAAACCCAATGAGGAGGAGGAATGTGAGGACCACACAAACTGCTACAAGTGGCAGACAGGAGACTGGTCAAAGGTGCGTAACACTATTCCTACCTGTTATTGCGCCTATCACCACAGTTACATTGTCTTGTGTTTGTTAATAACGCCCACTGTAATCTTGTATAAATTTGTTGTTCCAATTTGTGACTATACACAAAAATAAGGAAACATTTGTGTTTTTTTACAATCTGTCAGCTTCATGGCCATTTTCCAATTTATGTATTTAACTGAAATCAAATTCTTAAACTGGGATTTCAATTCTTGATTTCAGATTATTAGTCTAGTAACATACGTTACCAGACCCCAGTGTAGAGTTAATACATGTGAACTGACAGTTTTGGTGTGTGGGTTATTAAAACTGTTCACAAACTAGAAAACAACTGAAGTATTAGGATGATAACTGCATGGTGTGACATAGGCTGAAGTTGCACCTGGCCTGATGAGACTGCACCTGGATGACCACATGGAATTTTGGTCTCCAAAAAGATATACAAACAGAGATTGATCCTTGAACTTACAGGCTAAATTAGAATGAAATTTAATCGTCCCTGAGACATTACTTACAATTTCTCCTGGCCAAAGCACTACTGTTGTTACTCTTCCAATCTTTATAAAGTTAAGAATTGTTGAGCATTGCAACTAATTTTGATAAAAGCAATTTGTTCTGGAGTGACTTGAAAGATCTTTGTTGGGAGTTTTATTTGAGATCAGAAGATTATTGATTCTGCTGTGCGTACATGAACCTTTTTATAGCGCATGCCTCAGTACAAAGACTATCCACTCCTCATTTCTAACAAACAAAAGCTTAAAAGACAGCATCTGTTGTATGAATCTATGAGAGATATGAAGAAACCAGATCTACAAAGGACTGAGAGAAACAGATTTCCATTGCCTCATGGAAAGACATGTGGAAGATCAAGGCTTTAGAATACAAGAGGGCTGCAGGTTGTGAAAAAAAGGGCCAGCATGAAGATCTGAAGGAAGATAATGAATGTAGAGTGGGATTGGTTTCAAAAGCACAGAAAGGGCTGGATAATATATTTCAGTGATGTTGCTTGAGGATTTGTGCACCGGGATTTTTCACATCATTCCAGGAGGGTAGATTCTCTCACCTGAATGACAATAACTCTAATCATTGACCATCCCTCTCCTTCCCCAGCTCACCTGTTCCTAAAACCTTCATGCTTTTTTTGACCCAGTCTCAGCTATTCTACTGCTTTTCTGGCCCGGCTCCCATCTTCCGCTCTCCCAAAAATCTCAGCCTTACTGTCCATATCCTAATTTGCAGCAAGTCCCTTTCACCCATCACCCTCCTGTTAGTTGACTTACATAGCTTCCAGCCTCTGACAATACCTCATTTTAAAATTCTCATCCTAATGTCCAAATCCCTGCATGACCTTCCTATCTCGGTAACCTTCTCCAGCCCTATCACCGTCTGAGTTACCTACATTTCACTATTTCTGGATTCTCCCCACAAGACACTGTTGCCCCTCCCCAGAATTTGACAAACCCCACCCCCCATCCCATCATGCCACCTATTCCTCAGATACTCTGCTCTCCCCTCATGCATGTCTCCACTTTAAATGTTTATAGCAAAAAATTTTTTAGATATGGAGGATAATTTGAACAAGTGAGTTTGGGGAAGATGGGGGTCTTAAAAATGTTCTACATTTTCTAACAGTAATGCAACCCAGCTCCAAAACACCCAGTTCAGGGTTTAGCGATGCACATTTGGATGTAGTGAGAAATTTAGTCACTGAAGTTGGGGATTTATTTATTGTGAGGGTCGGGTAATTATTGGGCAATTTGAACGCTTAGGAGACATTAATGGGGTGTTTAGAAATTGCTTTTAACTTTGTTCCAAATTTAACAAATGCCAAATGAGTTTCCCAGGGCTGGATTTCAGCTGTTCAGGTGGGTGTTTAAACTTGTCAGTGGAGGTTTTCAAATGGACAAGTTCAGGATGCAAGGCATGTTGGATCTGTTTGACAGCAGATACTCTGCAGAGTATCAAAGATGTGGGTGCAGTGGGATCAGCACATACACAAAAGATGGGGTTGGGAAGGGGCGCGGGCAGAAAGGGACATGGTTGGGAAGGGATATGGGGTGAGGAAGGGAGGTGCACACGGGGATGGTGGAGGCAGGGCCCATGGGAAGGAGTTACAGACAGCGCTAATTGCCAGGGCCTATACATCTAGGAGTAGTTAGCCAAGTAGCCTCTCAAACTGAATGGTCAATGTCCAAAGCAGTCAATCTGGTGCCTACCCATCCCGATTGACAGGCTCATCAGCCAATAATTGCTGTTGTTCTGTACGTAATGTAACAAGCAGACAGATTGGTACATGTTCCTGAAACCCAGGAGAATGTTCCAAAATCCTCAACTGGAACAGGTGCTGGACCAGCAGGTGGAAGGTATGGGGATTTTACCACACAATATTCAGCAACTTTCACTTCCAATACAGACTCAACTTTACTTCCCCCACAGGTGGCTCATGCCGTTCTGAATGGATCCTAAGAGTTCTATGTTCTCATGTTCCCTCCTGACCTCAGTCCTCCCTCGATGGTGAGTGGGAGTGAGTCTGTGAGAGAGTGCGAGAAAGAGCAAGCATGCGATAAGCTCATAAGCGAGTGTGAGTGAGGAAGGGCGGGTGTGCCTGCCTGCCCTGGAAACGCAGAGAGTACAGCACACACACTGCCTGTTGAGGGCACATGTGCATGCACACACAAACATGGACTGCTGTCCACCAACGCCAGTTGGGAGAGTGCACTGCCAGAGTTGAACACATGGTTAGTTAAACCCACTCCTTAGCTCAGCACTGGTACCCTCTCCATTCTCTGAAGATTGGAGAGGGGCAAATATTGTCCCTTTGTTTAAGAAGGGCTGCAGGGAAAAGTCTGGGAACTACAGGCCGGTGAGCCTAATGTCTGTAGTGGGTAAGTTGTTAGAAGGTATTCTGAGAGGCAGGATCTACAGTCATTTAGAAAGGCAAGGACTGATTAGGGACAGTCAGCATGGCTTTGTGAGTGGAAAATCATGTCTCACAAATTTGATTTGAGTTTTTTGACGAGGTAACCAAGAAGGTAGATGAGGGCAGTGCAGTCGACATTGTCTACATGGACTTTAGCAAGGTTTTTGACAAGGTACCGAGTGGTAGGTTGTTGCAAAAAAGTTAAATCTCACGAGATCCAGGGTGAGGTAGCCAAATGGATACAAAATTGGCTTGATGACAGAAGAGGGTGGTTGTAGAGGGTTGTTTTTCAAACTGGAGACCTGTGACCAGCGGTGTGCCTCAGGGATTGGTACTGGGTCCACTGTTCGTCATTTGTATTCATTATTTGGATGAAAACTTAGGAGGCATGGTTAGTAAGTTTGCAGGTAACACCAAGATTGGTGGCATAGTGGACAGTGAAGAAGGTTATTTAGGATTGCAACGGGATCTTGATCAACTGGGCCAGTGGGCTGATGAATGGCAGATGGAGTTTAATTTAAATAAATGAGAGGTGATGCATTTTGGTAGATAGAACCAGGACAGGATTTATTCAATTAATGGTAGAGTGTTGGGGAGAGTTACAGAACAAAGAGATCTAGGGGTACAGGTTCATAGCTCCCTGAAAGTAGAGTCACAGGTAGACAGGTTGGTGAAGAAGGCATTCGGCATGCTTGGTTTCATTGGTCAGAACGTTGGGAGTCTTGTTGAAGTTGTACCAGACATTGGTAAGGGCACACTTTGAATACTGTGTACAGTTCTGGTCACCCTATTATAGAAAGGATATTATTAAACTAGAAAGAGTGCAGAAAAGATTTACTCGGATGCTACTGGGACTTGATGGTTTGAGTTATAAGAAGAGACTAGATAGACTGGGACTTTTTTTCCCTGGAGTGTAGGAGGCTTTAGGGATGATCTCATAGAGGTCTATAAAATAATGAGAGACATAGAAAAGATAGATAATCAACATCTTTTCCCAAAGGTAGGGGAGTCTAAAGCGAGAGAGCATAGGTTTAAAGTGAGAGGGGAGAGATACAAAAGAGTCCAGAGGGGCAATTTTTTCACATAGAGGGTGGTGAATGTCTGGAACAAGCTGCCAGAGGTAGTAGTAGAGGCGGGTACAATTTTGTCTTTTAAACAGCATTTAGATCGTTACATGGGTAAGATTTGTATAGAGGGCCAAATGCGGGCAATTGGGACTAGCTTAATGGCAAAAACTGGGTAGCATGGACAAGTTGGACCGAAGGGCCTGTTTCCATGCTGTAAACCTCTATGATCCTGGTGACCAGGACTTGCGGCCTTGTCTGTTTCTCTCTAGTTCTGCTTTAAAAACGGCAAAAAAGGTTTTATTGGTTAGCCCAGCTGCTGGGCACTTTTTAATGGTCATTTTTGTGGATTACATGATAACTCCTGTCACAGTCGAAGGATGTGCAGGTTAGGTGGATTGGCCATGGTAAATTGCCTTTAAGTTTCCCAAGGATTAGCCATGATAAATGTGTGGGCAATGGGGATAGGGTGGGGAAAAGGGCCTGGGTAAGATACTCTGTAAGAGAGTCAGTGCAGACTCGATGGGATTCTATGTAGGGATTCTATGAACAGAATTCCTCCTATCACATCAGCCTGATCCAATACTGGGCACTGCTATTAGGTGCTTATTGATGTACCTTAGAACATTGTCCAGGGAGATGTATAGCCAACACAGATGCCTTGAGCCGCCTGCTGCTACCTACCTGCCTACCTTCTCCTCCGAAGATGGATGGAATAGTCATGACTCTGAACTTCATGGATATGTATCTGCCAAGCAAATCCAGGCATGGACCCAAAACACGAAACTATGTCACATCATCCTCAGTGGTGGACTATAAGTGGATTTGAAACCTTATCTCTTTACATATCAGGAGCTGAGTTTAAAAGATGGTATCATCTTGTGGGAGCCCAGGTGATTGTCCTGCATCCAGACCAGTGGCCAATACTTCAACAATTTATAAAGCAAATGAAAACAATTGCGCAATGGCCACCCAGAAATTTCTAAGATGAAAATGCACGCAAGGAACGATGTTTGGTGGCCTGGCCTACACAGTGATATTGAAAACCTGGTCAAGTGGTACAAAACCTGCCAAGAAAATCAGAAGATCCCACCAGTAGCCTCGTTACACCCTTGGGAATGGCCGGGGAGACCCTGGGTGTGAGTACATGCAGACTTCGCAAGGCCATTTATGGGCTCCGTGTTTTTAATTCTCATCGACGCCCATTCAAGAAGGATTGACGAGCGCTGGATGGCCTCTACTGCTTCTTACAATACTATAGAGAAACTCTGTCAGTCTTTCAGTACACGTGGTATAGCCAAGGTCCCTGTGAGACCCAGTTTACCGACAGGTAGTTCCAGACATTCATGAGTACGAACGGAATAAGGCACATCTGCACGGCACCCTACCACCCATCCTCAAACGGCCTGGCTGAGTGAGCAATCTGGATATTCAAAAATGTGATGAAGAAATAAATCACAAGTTCTCCAGAAACAAAGTCTGCCAAACTCTTTCAACTCCTCGCTTTTTAGATTTAAGAAAGCAGAGATGATGGCCACACCGGAGCAGCACCCAGGATGTAAGAGAATAATAATTTAAGGGGGAAACTAGGGCATCAAAGCTGCAGAAATGTAATGGCGAGGGGAAGGCCAAAAGATAGATACTTGAGATTTTGAAAGTACCGAATTTAACACGAGACCCTACATTTTAATTATGTGACGTCTGGCAAATTTTATGCCTTGAAAGTATTTTCATAATGAGCTGAGAAAAGGAGTTATTTATAGGGGAGGACATTACTGTCTATAATTGATGTGATGTGGGTCTTGTACCTTGAAGAGCTTTGAGTGATACAGTCTTGGAAATAATGTGCTGTGTACTTTTCATTAGTCTATTAAGCGTATTTAATTATTTAATTAAACCAATTACCTTGCACACAAATTAAACCAAATTCCTCTTTCTGAAGGAATAAATTTCAGTGAAATGCCCTTCAAGCTACTGAGTCAACAAATGAAACAACTCTAGCTCTTCATTTGCTTTTTAAATCAATATGGCATTTATAACCAATCAGCAGCACTTATAGCGGCATCAACAACAACTGTACTTATATTTGCAGGATTCAGTGATGTGGTGGTAATATCACTTGACCAGTTATCCAGAGGGCCAGTATATGCTCTGAGGGCAGAGAGTTCAAATCCCACCAAATGGTGGAATTTAAATTCAATAATAGTGACCATTAAATTATCATTGATTGTCGCAAAAACCCATTGGTTCATTAATACCCTTCAGGCCATCTTTACCCAGCCTGGCCTACATGTGACTCTACACCCAAAGCAGTGTCCATTACAATGGCCCCAGCAAGCCACTAAGTACAAGGGCATATATGTGCATTCTCAAGAGTAACACATGCTATTTAAACTCCAATTTATTAAGATAGTAACAGAACTTGGAAAAATAGCTCAATTCTTGCATCCACAACTGGCGCTCCAACCCTTGATATACTCAAACTTGCAGCCCTTCGAGCGTATGTACAGCTTGATGTGGCTGTGTGGAGTTCCTGGAGCAGGTCCAAAATATCTGTAAACCTCACAATCCTTATGAGGTCCTGAGAGCAGCACTGTCCCCTGACCTTTCGGAGAGACCAGAGCTAACTGGTTTAAGGTCCTCCTGCCTTGAGAATTAAGTGTCAGACCACATCGGTGACTCGGAGTGCACAGAGTTTGAGTTTGGGGATATCCCAGATGCAAACATCATCTGTCATGGATCCCACAACCACCGTTGTCTTGCCCTCGTGCTTATCAGGTGAGCCGGGGACAGCAGAGGACGGTTAGTGTGACTCAAACAGACACTTCAGCATAACCTTGTTGAAGGGAGCTATCAATCACTTGGCCAGAAATCTGTACAACTTGATCAGCAGCTGCATTCCATCCCAGGCCCCACTAATGGTTGCAGGTCTGGCAACTCTTGCCTCCATCAGTGAGCTTGTCAGCACAGCTATTCACATGGCATAAACTCTGAAGTGCTTCCTGCTATGAGCACCGTAATGTCTAATCGCATGGAAGTTCCATTTCCAAAAGAGGATCTACAGTTTCTCAAATCTGGACACTGGCTTCTCTTTGGTTCCCTCGGTCTTTTCCTTCTCCAAACTGACAATGTGTTCCAAACCTCAGGCAACTCTTCCCCTTTGAGTGGTATCTCAGCCGATAGCAGCACTAACCTTCTCACCTTCACACTGACAAATACAACAGGAGTCACACACTGCTTCAATGAGATAACAGTAACATAAGGAAGTGTTGCTGCAACTATACAAGGCATTGGTGAAACCGCACTTAGAATATTGTGAACAGTTATTTGAGGAAGGATGTAGTTGCATTGGAGGCAGTTTAAAGGAGGTTCACTAGATTGATTTCAGAGATGAGGGGTTTGTCTTATGAAGGATGTGGAAGCGCTGGAAAGAGTGCAGAGGAGATTTACCAGGATGCTGCCTGGTTTGGAGGGTAGGTCTTATGAGGAAAGGTTGAGGGAGCTAGGGCTGTTCTCTCTGGAGCGGAGGAGGCTGAGGGGAGGTTTATAAAATGATGAAGGGGATAGATAGAGTGAACTTTCAAAGACTATTTCCTCGGGTGGATGGAGCTATTATAAGGGGGCATAACTATAGGGTTCATGGTGGGAGATATAGGAAGGATATCAGAGGTAGGTTCTTTATGCAGAGAGTGGTTGGGGTGTGGAATGGCCTGCCTGCAGTGATAGTGGAGTCAGACACTTTAGGAACATTTAAGCAGTTATTGGATAGGCACATGGAGCACATCAGGATGATAGGGAGTATGATAGCTTGATCTTGGTTTCAGATAAAGCTCGGCACAACATCGTGGGCCGAAGGGCCTGTTCTGTGCTGTACTGTTCTATGTTCTAGATATAGTTTAGGCCTATACTCTCGAGAGTTTAGAAGACTGAGAGGAGATCTCATTGAGCTATATTAGATCATGAAAGGTATTAACAAAGTAGATGTAAAGTAGATGCTTCCTCTTGTGGGATAACCTGGAACAATCAGTCACAGTTTTAGGATAAGGGGTAGCAGATTTTAAACAGAAATGAGGAGAAACTATTTCTCTCAAAGTGTCATAAACCTGTGAAATTCTCTACCCCAGAGTGCGGTGGATGCTGGGACATTGAATAAATGTAAGGAGGAGATAAACAGATTTTATATTAGTAATGGGTTTGAAGGGTTATGGAGAGCGGGCAGGAGAGTGGAGTTGAGGCTGCGATGAAATCAACCATGATCGAACTGAATGGTGGAGCAGGCTCGATGGACTGAATTGCCTGCTCCTGCTCCTAGTTCTTATGATTCTTAATGTCAGTGTTTTAAATCTTGAGTATAACAAAATCCTAACCCACCTGTAAAATCCAAAATCACCAAACCTACCCCAACGCCGCAAGTGTCCTGAACCCCACTGCAGTTTATTTCAATAATCCTTTGAAGGGAAAAGAAACAAAAAATAACTCTCTTTTGTCTCTACGCCAGTTTTCCAGATTGTTTCAATTCATGCCTAAATATCAGGCTGTGTTTTACATTGCTGTTTATAAATTCATCCACACTGGGTCTTGTAATTTGGCCCCCGAATCCTCTTGCCCTTGGGCGAATGCCTCACGCCGGTGCTGGGGGAATGTGACACTGTATTTTAGAATGATATTGCTGAGGGCAGCATTTTGATGAGAAATAAAAGGGGCTGAGAATTGATACCCGGGGGATTCCAAAGGTAATGATGCAGGAGCGTGAGGGACGGTTGAGGACTCCGGGTCTGTACTCGTTGGAGTTTAGAAGGATGAGGGGGGATCTTATTGAAACTTACAGGATACTGCGAGGCCGGGATAGAATGGACGTGGAGAAGATGTTTCCACTAGTAGGAAAAACTAGACCAGAGGGCACAACCTCAGGTTAAAGGGACGATCCTTTAAAACAGATATGAGGAGGAATTTCTTCAGCCAGAGAGTGGTGAATCTGTGGAACTCTTTGCCGCAGAAGGCTGTGGAGGCCAGATCATTTAGTGTCTTTAAGACAGAGATAGATAGGTTCTTTATTAATAAGGGGATCAGGGGTTATGGGGAAAAGGCAGGAGAATGGGGATGAGAAAAATATCAGTCATTATTGAATGGTGGAGTAGACTCGATGGGCTGAGTGGCCTAATTCTGCTCCTATGTCTTATGATCTTATGGACATTATTGCAGGTCATACTCTGGCTACAGCTGGATCAAGAACCATTGTGTACAATCCAGCCCAGTTGGACAGTGGGGGAGAGGTGCTGCATGATGAGGGTATTGATAATGTCATCAACTGTGTTGAAGACCTCAGGAAAGACAGGGGGCAGGGGGAGGGGCAGGGGGGGCGCGGTGAATCATTTATCATGGCCACAGGCACATAGGATGTCATTTGATAAGACCTGGGTCAGTGCTGTGGCAGGGATAGAAACCTGATTGGTAGGGTGATGAAAAAATGGGCATGAATTTGGGAGGTGACCGTATGTTTGGAGAAGAAAGGGTGGCTGTTAAGGGGGTGGCGGGATGTAAGAACAGAATGGTCAAAGATGGGATGTTTGAGGAGTAGGGCGACAAAGAAGTGGGGGCAGTGGTATTACACTGTAATTACAGCACAGAAGCAAGCCATTCATCCCAGCTTGTTTATGCCAGTGTTTAAGCTCCTCCTTAACCTCCTTCCATCCTATTTTATCTGCTCCTACCAACATAACATTCTAACCCTTGCTCCTTCATGTTCTTATCTCACGTCCCATTAAATATATCAATGCTATTAGTCTCAAGTTTAAAGTTTATTAGTGTCACAAGTAGGCTTACTTTAACACTGTAATGAAGTTACTGCGAAAATCCCACAGTTCCACACTCCAGCACCCATTCAGGTACACTGAGGAAGAATTTAGCATGGCCAATGCACCTAACCAGCATGTCTTTCAGACTGTGAGAGGAAACTGGAGCAACTATTCCATGTGGGAACTAGATCTGTTTTCTAACCATTCCCTAATTTCTCCTAATGCTTATTGGATTTATTAGTGACTGTAGAGATGCTTACAGAACAGGAGGAGGCCATTTAGCCATCGGGTCCAACACTCCCCTGCTTATCCCCATAATCCTCTTCTTCAAATGCCCATCCAATTTCCCTTTGAAGTAAATGCTCTTATGAGCAGTGAGCTCCAGCTCATTGCCACTCACTGCGTAAAAACGTTCTTCCTCTGTTTCTCCCTGAATCTTTTGTCCAACGTCTTAAATTTCTGTGCCCTTCGTCCTTGTATCATCAGCTAATGGGAAGAGACTTTCCCTGTCTATCTCACGGAAGCCTGTCATAATCCTATCTATATAACTCCTAGTTTTGTGCTCCATAAACAGAAACATTGTCTCCACGGCAAACCTTTTCCTAATCTAAAATAGCTCTGATTAATATTCAGAACTAAAGTGTTGACTGGCCAATGATTGATTTGCTTGCTCTTTACATAATCAATACCTCAGAAATCATGTTCATTATGTTCTGGTGACATCAATCATGTTATCATTCCTCCCAATGATACAGACTGGAACCAGTTTTGAAAGATTTGCATCAGCAATTGTAAACTTGTGGGAGATTAACTATAAGGAACAACGCTGAAATATCTTCAATATCAGCAGTGACCCATTCTACTCCACAGAGACCCAGAAATGAACATGTAATGGTTTCAATTTCAATACAAAATCTGAAAACTCTGCTTTGAATTTTCTGCCGTGTTCTCACTGACTTTGCTATTTGCAGCACTATAACTTTAAAATAAAATGCCTAAAGATAAAAATTATTTACTGAGATTAACATAACTAAGTCTGATCTGTGCAATTGAAAATTCATGCTGTGCTAGTTTTCATGCTGATTTACCCACCTATTAAAGGGATTTACACCCACTCAGCTGTCCTTAAGGCAGATTATCAAGTTGATGAAGGACAAATATTCTTTTCCATTCATAGACAAAGTTGTAGGATTATTTAAATAAGAAATCATGGAGCAATCACATGATAATACTTTTAGAGCCTAATTTACTCAAAAGTACAATCAACTGCACCAACTCCAATTACAATTTACAATTATTACCCAAAACCTTTGTGAGACAGTGTCGTAGCAGCCCCAGGCCCTGTTAGCACCAACCAGTATGAATCTGCAATGCATCTGATGGTAAAGCATCATAGAATCCATACAGTGCAGATTCGGCCATTCAGCCCATTGAGTCAGTACCAACTCTCTTGATAGAGTATCTTACCCAGGCCCATTCCCTGCCGTAACCCCGTGCATTTACCATGGCTAATCCATCTAATGTACACATCTTTGGACACTAAGGAGCAATTTAACATGGCCAATTAACCTAATCTGCACAATTTTGGACTGTGGAAGGAAACCCACACAGATACAGGGAGAACGTGCAGACTCCACGCAGTCACCCAAGGCTGGAATTGAACCCGGGTCCTTATCAAATTTTATTTTATGAGGAACAGGGAGAGAGTGCAGATAAACAGGTTAATCTTATTTAGGTGGTCGGTAAATTAATGGAAAAGGTCCTGAGGGATAGGATTTATGACTATTTGGAAAGATGCAGCTTAATCCATGATAGTCAGCACGGATTCGTGAAGGGCAAATCTTGCCTCACAAATTTGATTGAATTCTTTGAGGAGGTAACTAAGTGTGTAGATGAAGGTAGAGCAGTTGATGTCGTATACATGGATTTTAGTAAGGCGTTTGATAAGGTTCCCCATGGTAGGCTCATGAAGAAAGTAAGGAGGTGTGGGATAGAGGGAAATTTGGACGATTGGATAAGTAACTGGCTATCTCATAGAAGACAGAGGGTGGTGGTGGATGGAAAATTTTCAGACTGGAGACCAGTTACCAGCAGTGTACCACAGGGATCAGTGCTGGGTCCTCTGCTATTTGTGATTTTTATCAATGACTTGGAGGAGGGGACTGAAGGGTGGGTCTTGCTGATGACACCAAGATTTGTGGAGTAGTGGATGAGGTGGAGGGCTGTTGTAGGCTGCAAAGAGACATTGATAGGATGCAGAGCTGGGCCGGAAAATGGCAGATGGAGTTTAACACTGACAAGTGCGAAATGATTCATTTTGGTTGGACAAATTTGAATGTGGATTACAGGGTCAACGTCAGGGTTCTGAGAAATGTGGAGGAACAGAGAGATCTTGGGGTTCATATCCACAGATCTCTGAAAGTTGCCACTCAAGTGGATAGAGCCGTGAAGAAGGCCTATAGTGTGTTAGCGTTTATTAACAGGGGGTTTGAGTTTAAGAGCCATGGGGTTATGCTGCAACTGTACAGGACCTTGGTGAGACCACATTTGGAATATTGTGTGCAGTTCTGGTCACCTCACTATAAGAAGGATGTGGAAGCGCTGGAAAGAGTGCAGAGGAGATTTACCAGGATGCTGCCTGGTTTGGAGGGTAGGTCTGATGAGGAAAGGTTGAGGGAGCTAGGGCTTTCATTGTTCCACTGGAGCAAGCTGAGAGGGAGTGATTGGAGGCAGCAGTGCTGGTGAGAGATTAATTGAATTGTTTATTTATTTAATTAGTCAGCTAGTGCGTGGTTTTTTTTGGCCTTTACTTTTGCAGTAGTATTTTAAATTTGAAGTGAAAACTGGAAGTGGGCTGCTAAGGAGTCTGGGAAGAGTTTTTATTTTAACTTTAAAAGTCAGTTACCTGGGAGGTTCCCCCTCATTGTTCCACTGGAGCAAGCTGAGAGGGAGTGATTGGAGGCAGCAGTGCTGGTGAGAGATTAATTGAATTGTTTATTTATTTAATTAGTCAGCTAGTGTGTGTTTTTTTTTTGGCCTTTACTTTTGCAGTAGTATTTTAAGTTTAAAGTGAAAATTGGAAGTGGGCTGCTAAGGAGTCTGGGAAGGGTTTTTTAAGCGCGTGAAGTATAAAAGGTAGGCTGCAGTATACAGCGGGCAGCGTCGGGAGTGTAGTGAATGGGAAGCAGAGTGTGAGCTATAAGGCTTTGGCTCACAGGGCTTAGGCAGAAAGGGCGAGCAGGGGTGAGTTTAATTCATTTTTGCTGTTTCTACCTGGTACTGGCAAGGTATCTAGAGGGGATGGGTGTGCAGGCAGTGCTATGTTCCTCTTGCACTATGTTTGAGGTGAGGGACGACGACAGTGTCCCTGCTGATTACACCTGTGGGAAGTGCACCCATCTGCAGCTCCTCCAAAACCGTGTTCGGGAACTGGAGTTGGATGAACTTAGGATCATTAGGGACGCAGAGGTAGCCATAGACAGAAGCTTTAGGAATACAGTTACTCCGAGGAATGAAAACAGATGAGTGACGGTGAGAGGGGCTGGGAGGAAACAGTCCGTGCAGGGATCCCCCGTGGTCGTTCCCCTTAGCAACAAGTATTCCGCTTTGGATACGGTTGAGGGGGATGACATACCAGTGGTGAGCCGCAGTGAGAGGATTTCCAGCACTGTGTCCGTCTCTGTGGCTCGGGAGGGTAAGGGGCAGAACGGGAGGGCAATAGTTATTGGGGACTCGTTAGTTAGAGGGATAGATAGGAGGTTCTGTGGCAGCAAAAGAGACTCACGGATGGTATGTTGCCTACCAGATGCCAAGGTCCGTGACGTCTCAGACCGTGTTTTCCGGATTCTGAAGGGGGAGGGGAAACAATCACAAGTCATGGTACATATTGGTACCAATGACATAGGTAAGAGAAGGGACGGGGATTTAAAGCAGGAATTTCTGGAGCTGGGCTGGAAGCTGAGAGCCAAGACAAAACATGTGGTCATCTCTGGTACGTTGCCGGTGCCACGTGATAGCGAGTTGAGGAACAGGGAGAGAGTGCAGTTAAACATGTGGTTGCAGGGATGGTGTAGGAGGGAGGGTTTCAGATACGTGGATAATTGGAACACATTCTGGGGAAGGTGGGACCTGTACAAACAGGACGGGGTGCACCTGAACCAGAGGGGCACCAATATCCTAGGAGGGAAATTTGTTACGGCTCTTCAGGGGGGTTTAAACTAATTTGTCAGGGGAGTGGGAAAAGGAGTTGTAGTCCAAAAGTCAGTGAGGGTGGTGAGGTATTGGGGAAGGTATCAGGGTCAAGGGTGGGTACCGGTAGACAGGAAGGTGGGTTGAAGTGTGTCTACTTCAATGCAAGGAGCATCCGGAACAAGGTAGATGAACTTGGGGCGTGGATTGGTACTTGGGACTACGATGTTGTGGCCATTACGGAGACGTGGGTAGAACAAGGACAGGAATGGTTGTTGGACGTTCCGGGGTATAGATGTTTCACTAAGTGTAGGGAAGCTGGTAAAAGAGGTGGAGGAGTGGTATTGTTAATCAAGGATAGTTTAACGGCTGCGGAAAGGCACTTCGAGGGGGATCTGCACACTGAGGTAATATGGGCTGAGGTTAGAAATAGGAAAGGAGCGGTCACGTTGTTAGGAGTTTACTATAGGCCCCCAAATAGTAATAGAGGTGTGGAGGAAGAAATTGCTAAGCAGATTATGGATATGTGTGGGGGTCACAGGGTAGTTGTCATGGGGGACTTTAACTTTCCAAATATTGATTGGAACCTTTGTAGGTCAAATAGTTCGGATGGGGCAGTTTTTGTGCAGTGTGTGCAGGAGGGTTTCCTGACACAATTTGTGGATAGGCCGACAAGAGGTGAGGCCACATTGGATTTGGTACTGGGAAATGAACCGGGCCAAGTGTTAGATTTGGTTGTGGGAGAGCACTTTGGAGATAGTGACCACAATTCGGTGTCTTTTGTTATTGCAATGGAGAGGGATAGGGCCGTACGGCAGGGCAAGGTTTACAATTGGGGGAGAGGTAATTATGATGCGATTAGGCAAGAATTAGGGGGCATAAGTTGGGAACAGAAACTGTCAGAGAAAGGAACTAATGAAAAGTGGAACTTTTTCAAGGAACAAATACTGGATGTCCTTGATAGGTATGTCCCTGTCAGGCAGGGAGGAAATGGCCGAGTGAGGGAACCATGGTTCACGAAAGAGGTGGAATGTCTTGTACAAAGGAAGAGGGCAGCTTATGTAGGGATGAGGAAACAAGGTTCAGATGGCTCAATTGAAGGTTACAAGTTAGCAAGGAATGAGCTGAAAAAGGGGCTTAGGAGAGCTAGGAGGGGACACAAGAAGTCCTTGGCGGGTCGGATCAAGGAAAACCCCAAGGCTTTTTACTCTTATGTGAGGAATAAAAGAATGACCAGGGTGAGGTTAGGGCCGGTCAAGGACAGTAGTGGGAACTTGTGTATGGAGTCAGTAGAGATAGGCGAGGTGATGAATGAATACTTTTCTTCAGTGTTCAGCAAGGAGAGGGGCCATGTTTTTGAGGAAGAGAAGGTGTTACAGGCTAATAGGCTGGAGGAAATAGATGTTTGGAGGGAGGATGTCCTGGCAGTTTTGAATAAACTGAAGGTCGATAAGTCCCCTGGGCCTGATGAAATGTATCCTCGGATTCTTTGGGAGGCAAGGGATGAGATTGCAGAGCCTTTGGCTTTGATCTTTGGGTCCTCGCTGTCCACGGGGATGGTGCCAGAGGACTGGAGAATGGCGAATGTTGTTCCTCTGTTTAAGAAAGGGAATAGAAATGACCCTGGTAATTATAGACCGGTTAGTCTTACTTCGGTGGTTGGTAAATTGATGGAAAAGGTCCTTAGAGATGGGATTTACGACCATTTAGAAAGATGAGGATTAATTCGGGATAGTCAGCACGGATTTGTGAAGGGCAAGTCGTGCCTCACAAATTTGATAGAATTTTTTGAGGAGGTAACTAAGTGTGTTGATGAAGGTAGGGCAATTGATGTCATATACATGGATTTTAGTAAGGCGTTTGATAAGGTCCCCCATGGTCGGCTTATGATGAAAGTGAGGAGGTGTGGGATAGAGGGAAAGTTGGCCGATTGGATAGGTAACTGGCTGTCTGATCGAAGACAGAGGGTGGTGGTCGATGGAAAATTTTCGGATTGGAGGCAGGTTGCTAGCGGAGTGCCGCAGGGATCAGTGCTTGGTCCTCTGCTCTTTGTGATTTTTATTAATGACTTAGAGGAGGGGGCTGAAGGGTGGATCAGTAAATTTGCTGATGACACCAAGATTGGTGGAGTAGTGGATGAGGTGGAGGGCTGTTGTAGGCTGCAAAGAGACATAGATAGGATGCAAAGATGGGCTGAAAAATGGCAAATGGAGTTTAACCCTGATAAATGTGAGGTGATTCATTTTGGTGGGACTAATTTAAATGTGGATTACAGGGTCAAAGGTAGGGTTCTGAAGACTGTGGAGGAACAGAGAGATCTTGGGGTTCACATCCACAGATCTCTAAAGGTTGCCACTCAAGTGGATAGAGCTATGAAGAAGGCCTATAGTGTGTTAGCTTTTATTAACAGGGGGTTGGAGTTTAAGAGCCGTGGGGTTATGCTGCAACTGTACAGGACCTTGGTGAGACCACATTTGGAATATTGTGTGCAGTTCTGGTCACCTCACTATAAGAAGGATGTGGAAGCGCTGGAAAGAGTGCAGAGGAGATTTACCAGGATGCTGCCTGGTTTGGAGGGTAGGTCTTATGAGGAAAGGTTGAGGGAGCTAGGGCTGTTCTCTCTGGAGCGGAGGAGGCTGAGGGGAGACTTAATAGAGGTTTATAAAATGATGAAGGGGATAGATAGAGTGAACGTTCAAAGACTATTTCCTCGGGTGGATGGAGCTATTACAAGGGGGCATAACTATAGGGTTCGTGGTGGGAGATACAGGAAGGATATCAGAGGTAGGTTCTTTACGCAGAGAGTGGTTGGGGTGTGGAATGGACTGCCTGCAGTGATAGTGGAGTCAGACACTTTAGGAACATTTAAGCGGTTATTGGATAGGTACATGGAGCACACCAGGATGATAGAGAGTGGGATAGCTTGATCTTGGTTTCAGATAAAGCTCGGCACAACATCGTGGGCCGAAGGGCCTGTTCTGTGCTGTACTGTTCTATGTTCTATGTTAATAGAGGTTTATAAGATGATAAGGGGGATAGATAGAGTGGACGTTCAGAGACTATTTCCTCAGGTGAATGTAGCTGTTACTAGGGGGCATAACTATAAGGTTCATGGTGGGAGATATAGGAAGGATGTCCGAGAGAGTGGTTGGGGTGTGGAATGGACTGCCTGCTGTGATAGTGGAATGCCTATCATTGGATAGGCACATGGAGCACACTAGAATGATCAGGAGTGGGATAGCTTGATCTCGGTTTCAGACAAAGCTCGGCACAACATCGAGGGCCTGTACTGTGCTGTACTGTTCTATGTTCACCACCTTGCCGGAAAATTCCAGACCCCGAAATATTGAGCTGCCAGTCCTGCCCCTCCCTTAACCATGTCCCTTTCCTTCCTAAATGTTGATTATCCTTGGATTTTCAGTTCCTAGTCTCAGTCGCCTTGTAACCATGTCCTCAGAATGGGAATTAAATCATAACCGTTATCTCTATTTCTGCCTTCAAACCCTCTACCTTGTTGTGCATGCTGTGTGCATTCAGATAAAGTGCCTATACTTTGTCTTTTTAACATTATTCCACACTCTGGCAAAGCATCTTTGACATCCTTATATTCTTCCTCACATTCTGTTGTCCAGTCTCATTACTGTTTCACACATAGTAAATTATGCAATTGCTTCAATAATGTAGATAAGTTAGAAAAACTTTGCCACAATAATTTACTAATTCTAGAAAGGGCCTCAATTGCGTCACATCTGTCAGACGTGATGCTTCTAAAATAGTATCTATCTTTTTAGGTACTTTATGAAGGCCTTTACTATAAATAATGTGACCCTAATACTGAACTGACGCCTGGAAAAAGTCATATTTTTCTTTCTTGATACACAGACCATATACTTGAAGATATTCCAGTGTTACTTCTAAATTATTCAAGTGCTCCTGTTCACTAGACGCTGTAATTAGAATATCATCTAAATAACATTGCACACCAAAGAAACCACTTCGTAGAATCATACAGTGCAGAAAAGGCCCTTCAGCTCATCGAGTCTGCACCAACATGCGAGAAACACGTGATCTCCCACCTAATCCCATTTACCAGTACATGGCCCATAGCCTTGAATGTTAGGACGTGCCAAGTGCTCATCCAGGTACTTTTTAAAGGATGTGATGCAACCCACCTCTATCACCCTCTCAAGCAGTGCATTCCAGACCATTACCACCCTCTGGATAAAGAGACTGTGAAGTTCTTGAGAAAATTGGCATAGGGAAGGACAAGGTATTGGAGGTGTTGGCTGGCTTAAAAGTGGATAAATCTCCAGGCCCAGATTCCCGGCTTGGGTCACTGTCTGTGTGGAGTTTGCACATTCTCCCCATGTCTGCATGGATTTCCTCCGAACGCTCCGGTTTCCTCCCACAATCTGAAAGACATGTTGGTTAGGTGCATTGACTCGAACAGGCGCCGGAGTTGGTATCAAGGGGAATTTCACAGTAACTTCATTGCAGTGTTAATATAAGCCTTACCTGTAACTAATAAATAAACGTTACTTTAATTGTGTCCCAGGCTGCTGTGGGAAGCAAGGGAGGAAACTGCAGGGGCTCTGACCCAAATTTTTAATTCCTCTCTGGCCACGGAGGAAGTGCCAGAGGACTGGAGAACAGCTAATGTGGTTCCATTATTTAAGAAGAGTTGCACGGATAAACCAGAGAACTAAAGACCTGTGAGTCTCACTGAAAAACTGATCCATTGATTTTTGGAATAGGGCTGGTGCAGGTGTTATTCCAAAAGGCAATCTTTTATAATGAAAAAGACTTAGAGTAATGCTGGTAAGCAATGGTTGAGATTCAGCTGCTGAATATGCCCAGATAGGCGTCTAGTGAACAGGAGAATAAATCTTGTTGAATTTCTGCCCACCTGATAACCCAGCGAACAAATCTTCAATTAAAGGAAGTGGATATTGTTTAGCACACAAACACTGATTTATGGTTGTTTTAAAATCACCACAAATACAAACTGAACCATCTGGTTTCATGACAGATACGATGGGGGTAGCCCAGTCACTCATTGTAACCGGCTCTAACACAGCAGTGTTAACACATCGTAATAATTCTTCTTCAACCTTGGGATGAATTGCATATGGCACTGCTCTTGCTTTGACACTTTTTGGTTGACTATTAGGCTTTATCTTGAGTTTCACTTGAACTCCCTTCATTCAGACAAGTGTCTCTTCAAGTACACTCGTATTTATCCAGAACCTGCTCGCTGTATGTCTGTCTTGTCATTGACCAGTCTGTTACAGTGCTCCAGTTAAGCTTCATCTTTTCCAACCATGATCTCCCAAATAGAGTTGGAAAATTACCACAGACCACACGGAGAGGCAACTCCTCTGTTTGTCCACGCAACTCTTACGTTTACCATGATGTAACCTTTTGACAGCACAATCTCTTCTATGTATATCCTTAAAATCACATCAGCTGTTTGTAAAGGAAGATGTTTCAGCTTTTGTTGGTATGTAGTCTCAGGAATTAAAGCCACAGCAGCATCAGTGTAAACAACTATCCTAACAGTTGTCCACTCAACTTCAGAATCACCCAGTATCCGTGAGATTCATCCTGTATGGATAAGACATTTAATTGGAGCTCTGCATCATATTTCTGGACATTCTCTTCTTCACAGTCATAAATCTTTTCTTCTATGTTGTAAATTGTTCTTGAAGGATATCCAGATTCTTCTTCTGAATATTCTTCTCAGGGGAAGCTGGTCTAGCCCAACAAATGCTTGCAGTGTGATCTATTTTGCCATAGTTTTTGCCTGACTATACTTGTTCCAGCATTCACTCACTGAATGGCCCATTTTGGGTACATCAGTGACATGCTTGTTGCTGTTTTGACTTCTTATGGGCAGTTCCCAATTTGTGAAGCTATTCATTCCTGCTCAAATTGTGAAGCCTCTTTAGCAGCCAGTTCTGGCGACACTGCGATTTCTACAGCTGTCAACAAATTCCAAGCAATCTTCTTTAAATTGTCTAATTTGTGGTCTCCAAAATGAGGCTATCTCAAAACGTATCTCCTAATGACTCACCAAACTCACAATGTTGTGCCAGGCTATTCCCATTGATTTCAATTTTGAAAAAACACCTTGATGCCACACTCAGTCAAATGCTGCCCTGATGTTAAGAGCAGTCACTCTCAACTCACCTCTGGAATTAAACTCTCTTGTCCGTGTTTGACCAAGATTGCAAGAGGTAGGGGGTATACAGGGAACAACGAGGATGACTGAGTGTTTAAAATGGAAGTGATGAGGGAAGGTTAAGACATTTGGATCTGGACAGAAGATGACAGATTCTCCTCCCAACGCCTATCTGGGCAAGCAGCTTTATCCTTTGACCCACATCATGCCTGTACCCACATCCAGTTTCTTGCCTCGGTCTGTTGCCAACAGAACCTGCCTTGGACACAAAGCAGAAAAGCAATACCAGCAGCTTTTGCCGTAGTATGCTGTGACTAACATCCACAATATGGAAAAACATCTGGTACAAAAATAGATCATAATTTCCAGCCTTGCCTAAGCAATCAATGACTCTGTGATCAGTTACACCGAGCAAGGTAAGCATTTCAAATTATAACCCTTCCATCATCTACCCTGCCTTGAAGACACAAATCACTCTAAGGCTCGGCATTATTCAGCTGAAATTCACAAGAAATACACCAGATGACTGCTTTGTCACTTGCGATGAAATGCAAGGCTCGCTCATGCTTGACTGAGTGTTTTTACACCCAAATCATTCTCAGCGGGAGACTGCAAAAACAGCATCAGTTGACATTGAGATGCGGATGGATGGCTCACTGCCAGATATTCCCCACCAGGGAATCTGGCTTTACCGTGGATAAACATCTGTCCTGCAACGTCTAGAAGATGATCCACTGAAATTTGGCAGATGTTGAAGATTATTGACGCAAGCAAAATGTTCAATTTGGGGAAGATTTCAAATACCAGGTGACACATCAGAGCTCAGCAAATTATTAGTAAGAAGGGAAGGAAGGTAGGGCTTCCTCAAAGTGTAGTTCCTGAGATTGTGTGGAAATTCTCCTGGTCTGTTGCTGTAACCAGTGAAACCTCATGTTCCCTGATGTTGGTACAGTTAGAGAATAAATGATTGTGGAATGTGATTATAAAGTGCAGCAGACAGTGTGCTGCATTTCTGAAATCAGAAGTGATTGAGAAATAAGCTCAGAATTCTGGTCTATGCAATCAACCTCTTTGGGCAATTGGAGGTCACCACACGTTGCGCCCCCATCAGCGCGGGCCGTGCCCCCATCAGCGCGGGCCGTGCCCCCATCAGCGCGGGCCGTGCCCCCATCAGCGCGGGCCGTGCCCCCATCAGCGCGGGCCGTGCCCCCATCAGCGCGGGCCGTGCCCCCATCAGCGCGGGCCGTGCCCCCATCAGCGCGGACCGTGCCCCCATCAGCGCGGGCCGTGCCCCCATCAGCGCGGACCGTGCCCCCATCAGCGCGGGCCGTGCCCCCATCAGCGCGGGCCGTGCCCCCATCAGCCTGCGTGTCCATAATAGGACTTCAGTTTAATGTCTTATCAGAAAGACGGAACTTCCTGCAATGCAGCACTCCCTCAGTACTACACTGGAATAGCAGCCTAGATTTTGTGCTCAGATCCTTGGAGTGCAAGTTGAACCCATAAACTTCTGACTCAGAAGCAAGGATAATAGCAGCAGATATCTTAGTGTTAGCACCCTAAGGAATTGAAGGGAGGTGCAGAAAAGAGACAGACTTTTCAAGGTAAGGCTTTGTATGAAAAAGTAGTAGTAGTTACTAATTAAATAGTAAATACTACTCCAGTACTACATACTATACTACAAAGGAAGGATGGCACGGTGACTCAGTGGTTAGCACTGCTGCCTCACAGCACCAGGGACCCGGGTTTGATTCCAACCTTGGGTGACTGTCTGTGTGGAGTTTGCATGTTCTCTCTTATTTACAGTCCAAAGATGTGCAGGTTAGGTGGATTTAGCCATGCTAAATTGCCCCTTAGTGTTCCAAGATGTGTAGGTTAGAGGGATTAGCCATGATAAATGTGTGGGGTTACGGGGACAGGGCAGAGTAAGGGTAAGACACTCTGGCAGAGAGTCAGTGCAGATTCGCTGCGCCAAATGGCCTCCTTGTGTACTTTAGGGATTCTAAGATTCTATAATATATACAAAAATTCTAAACTGATACAGAATGTACCAAGTAAGAAATCAGAAGTGTAACTCAGAATTATACAGAGTATATAATGATTCCATAGTCTGGAGGAGGGAGAGCATTTACTGCATTATAGGCTAACTCACACAGCCTCAATCCCCATTGATTTCGTATTTCAGAATAACTGGAGGTCACAACTTGGAATAGGTGGTAGGTATACAGATGCACAACAGCTCAGTCTTCATGATTGAGGTATTGCTGAGCTATTTAGAAAGCAGAGTTTGAAGACAGACAACTGCAACAGCTGTTAGAGAGTGCAGTTTTGTCAGAGCCATTAAAGTTTACACTCAGGAATAGACCTTTCAGCCCACCATGTTCTGTAGGCTCTTTGCTAGATCAGTCCAAACTAACCACACTCTCTTCCTATAGCCCTGTATCCTAAAAGAGGTGATAACATGTTTAGCCACTCACTCTGTTAAACCACTGTATAATCCCAAACCCTCTGCATACAGAGATGTGTTGTAACCTCCCTTCTTGTTAACCTAATAACGTTTAAGTTAATGACCTCTCATCACTAACTACCCAGGCAGAGGGAGTGGAATTAACTCAAAGTGATTAGTAAAACCATTCATAATTTATTATTACAGTTTCTGATGGTAATTGAGATTATTCCATTGTTCTCCTTACACTCACCTTATGGGAAAAAAAGTAAGGGACACGATTTAAAAATCATGGGTGTTCCATTGAAGGCAAAGATTAAGCGACATTTTTTTCTCTGAGGGTTGAAATTCTCTTCCCCATAGTGCTCAAGGCAGGGTCATGGATATGTTTAGGGCTGAGTTAGAATGATCCTTGATTGACAATGGGTATGGGGGTGTGGGGGTGGTTAAACAGGAAAATAGAGTTGAGACCACAATCAGACCAGCCAGGACCTTACCAAATGGTGGAGCAGGTTCAAGAGGCCGAATGGTCTACTCCTGCTCCTATTTAGTATGTTTGGTGTTTTGTAGTGTTAGATCAACTACTCATATGGAATCGTACTCATGAGAAGAATGCAATGACCAGACAGATAAGTATGTTTATTCATACATACCATGTCTCTCTTCGTAGTTCAGTTACTCCCTAGCCAAACCTGAGTTAGCAAAGCATCAGACATCATCATTCACACTGAAACAGGCACCAGTACAGGTACTCACACTGAGAGATTTTAATTTAACTTGCCCTTTACGAGACTGTCAAGACCTGGTGTAACGGTGAATTTTCTGTCCATTGAAATTACTTAATCCATTGGTTAATCAGCCTCTATCACTCCTGCCACCCACAGAGTCCTTGCTGTGACTTTGCATATGTAGCATAAAACGCACACGCGCACACACACACGCGCACACACACACACAAACAGCACAGCAGTGTCATGAAACCCAACAGATAAAGGCACTGGAAAAACCTATTAACTCACTTGCACTGCATAACTCAGTAAAATGGGTTCATCTTTTATATAAAATCAAAATAAAGTGTTGGGAAAGTTCAGCAGGTCTGGCAGCATCTGCGGAGAGAGGATGTTTTGAGTCCAGTATGACTTTCCTTAAGAATTGAAGAGAGATGGATGAGTTTTGTGCTGTTGAAAAAACACCATCACATTTCTCCTTCTCTGAAGCCCTGAGGAAAAGTCATCCGGACCTGGAATGTTTACTCCGTTTCTCTCTGCACAGATTCTGCCAGACCCGCTGAGTTTTTCCTGCATTGTTTTTATTTCAGATTTACAGCATCTGCATTATTTTGCTTTCACTTTTATTGTATTTCCCAGTTTTTTAATTTCGGCAGGAAACAATAAAAAACTGGCCAACTGCAAGATTTATTAAACTGAATCCATTTTTAATGTTTAATATCCAAGGAGAGGGAAGGTTAGATTTCCTGTGTGGAGAGCCTGGCCTAACAGCTGTACATGTTGGAGGATCATTAGTCAGAAAATTGGCCCCATTAAGTTCCCTGTTAAAAAATAAACCGTTAAAGTGAAAAGTAACTCCAACATTGTGAGTGTGATCAGTGGGCAGTAATCGTACTGAGCTCAGCAGAATATTCATGTGTCCCGCTGCTGAGTGCTAGTGGCTGGAACCGTCTGTGACTTGCACTTATTCAGGGTTAACCCAGCTCAGTGGTTAGCACTGCTGCCTCACAACACCAGGGATCCGGGTTCGATTCTCGGCTTGGGTCACTGTCTGTGTGGAGTTTGCACATTCTCCCCGTGTCTGAGTGGGTTTCCTCCAGGTGCTCCGGTTTCCTCCCACAGTCCAGATTAGGTTGATTGGCCATTCTAAATTGCCCCTTAGCGTCAGGGTGACTAGCGGGGTAAATGCGTGGGGTTATGGGGATAGGGCCTGAGTGAGATTGTGGTCAGTGCAGACTCGATAGGCCGAATGGTCTCTTTCTGCACTGTAGGATTCTATTAAGCTTATCAGTGTTGTTGTTAAAGGTATCAGCTATGGCTCAGTGGATGGCACTCGTGAGCATTGGGGTTGGATTTTCTGATCCTGCCCCAAGCTGGCATCATGGCGGGAGGGAAGGGAAAATATTGTGGGAGCTAAAAAGTCAGTTTCCCGTCGTGGTGAACGCAGGTTGTGGTTGTGCATTGTTGCCCTCGATGGCAGCGTGCTTTCCCCGCTTGTCAAGAAGTCCATTGGAATGAATTAGAATAGCATGAGTGCTCGTTGTCAAGACAGCTTGCCAGAATCATGCCCCCACACTAGATCAAATTGGACTGATGTGATTCATAACCACACCTGCTCTTCACCGATTACTTTGAGGTCTGTTTGCCAAGAGAGTAGCAGGTGTCTGGAATGCACTGCCAGGGATGGTGGTGCAGGGGCATTTAAGGTTCTTTTAGATAAGCACATAAATATGCAAGGGATAGAGGGATATGGACCAAGGGCAGGCAGAAGGGATTAATTTAATTTGGTGTCATGTTCGGCACAACATTGTGGGCTGAAGGGCCTGTTCCTGTGCTGTACTGTTCTATGTTCTAACCTTGTGTCACTGAGTGCTCATCACACTGCGCAATTCCACATTGTGGCCTGTGGAGGGTTACAGAAGCAAGGGGCTAAATACCAGAACAGTGCAAGGTGGGGGTGGGTTATAGTGTGCTGCTGAGCAAGGACTTGACTGGGGAGGGTGGAGAGTGGGAGGGGAGGGGGTGGGAAGGGGTAAGGGAAAAGGCTGGAAGGAAGAGGAAGACCAGGGAAGACTGCATTCACCATATGACTGGGGGCTGGGAGAGGTGAGGGGGAGAAAGCATCTTCTGGGAGAGAGGCATAAGTCCGATTTTGCCACATCATTCGGTGCCAATTGTGGTTTTATTCTTATTGTAATTTTCCTTGTCGCAGTTTGATGTCACTGAATGGCTTCCTCAGCCATTTCTGAGGGCAGTTAAGAATCAAAGTCATTGCTGTGGGTCTGGAGCCACATGTAGGCCAGACTGGGTAAGGATGGCAGATTTTCTTCCTACAAGGGCATTAGTGAACCAGATGGGTTTTTACAGCAATCGATGCTGGCTTTAATTTATTCCTAGTTATTTGATAACCTTAATTCAAATTCACAAACTGCCATGGATTTGAATTTACATCTGGAGATTATTAGCCCAAGCCTTGGATTACTTGTCTAGTAACATTACCTCTGTACCTTATCCGACCATTAATACATCATTGTTTGTGGAAACTGGTTTTTCACACATTGGATTCGGCATTTCCGACATTTGGACAGTAACTACATTTCAAACATACTTCATTGGCTGTACAGTGCTTTGGGACACCCAAAGGACAAGTTAGGTTCTATATTAATATATTCTTTTTAGCTACGTCCTGCTAGCAAATTGCTGCCTTGCTATAGAACATTACAGCGCAGTACAGGTCCTTCGGTCCTCGATGTTGCGCCGACCAGTGGAACCAATCTAAAACCCCTCTAATCTACACTATTCCAATATCATCCATATGTTTATCCAATAACCATTTGAATGCTCTTAATGTTGACGTGTCCACTTCTGCTGCAGGCAGGGCATTCCACGCCCTTACTACTCTCTGAGTCAAGAACCTACCTCTAACATCTGTCCTATATCTCTCACCCCTCAATTTAAAGCTATGACCCCTCGTGCTCGCCATCACCATCCGAGGAAAAAGGCTCTCACTATCCACCCTATCTAATCCTCTGATCATCTTGTATGCCTCTATTAAGTCACCTCTTAACTTTCTCTCTAACAAAAACAGCCTCAAGCCCCTCAGCCTTTCCTCATACGATTTTCCCACCATACCAGGCAACATCCTGGTAAATCTCCTCTGCACCCTTTCCAACACTTCCACATCTTTCCTATAATGCGGCGACCAGAACTGTACGCAATACTCCAAATGCGGCCGCACCAGAGTTTTGTACAGTTGCAGCATGACCTCCTGGCTCCGAAACTCAATCCCTCTACCAATAAAAGCTAACACTCCATACGCCTTCTTAACAACCCTATCAACCTGGGTGCCAACTTTCAGGGATCTATGCACATGGACACCCAGATCCCTCAGTTCATCCACACTACCAAGTATCTTACCATTAGCCCAGTACTCTGTATTCCTGTTACTCCTTCCAAAGTGAATCACCTCACACTTTTCCGCATTAAACTCCATTTGCCACCTCTCAGCCCAGCTCTGCAGCTTATCTATGTCCCTCTGTAACCTGCCACTTCCCTCCACACTGTCTACAACTCCACCGACTTTAGTGTCATCCGCAAATTTACTAATCCATCCTTCCACGCCCTCATCCAGGTCATTAATAAAAATGACAAACAGCAGTGGCCCCAAAACAGATCCTTGCGGTACACCACTAGTAACTGAAGTCCAGGATGAATATTTCCCATCAACCACCACCCTCTGTTTTCTTACAGCTAGCCAATTCCTGATCCAAACCGCAAAATCACCCTCAATCCCATGTGTCCGTATTTTCTGCAAAAGCTTACCATGGGGAACCTTAATTCTTTAATTAATCTCTGCTGCTTTAATTCTTTCAACAAAGAAAAACCAGCAGAGATCAGAGGGGCCAAGTGGCCTGTCCATGCACAGTGACATTCTACAATTTTAGGATCTCTCTGGTAATATTTAAGCCACATATAGTTATTTATCAGACTGATGTTACACCACAGATGTGATATCATTAAGGTCAGACCAGAGTGCAAAATAGCACCATCTCCACTCACCCTTCAGGAAGCACTTTACAACTTGATAAAATCATATACAATTTATATCACTTAAAGTGGGGGGAGGGTGACAATTTTCTGTTTGCAGTGATTTGGTTTGAGTGGAATAGTCTGATAAATAAGGTGAAATAAAAGCAAATTACTGCAGATGCTGGAATCTGAAATAAAAACAGAACATGCTGGAAAATCTCAGCAGGTCTGACAGCATCTATTCTCTCGCCACAGATGCTGTCAGACCTGCTGAGACTCTCCAGCGCTTTCTATTTCTGTTTTGATAAATAAGCTGGTTCATTTCAGTCGGTTATTTTGAAGGGAAAATGTCTCATTCATTCCCTGATCTCAGCAGGTTGTCTGAAGGTCTTCATCCTGTCAGGGAGCAGTGGGAAACCAGTCTGTACTGGAGCAGCTGCTATTCATTGAGACAGAAGTGATGTTACAGATTTGCTGTTTCTTTCTTTGGTTGTAGCAGAGGAGTTTATATATTCCGAGCATCACCCACAGCTGAAATAGCACTCACGTCACTGCATCTGAGAACTGTGTCCCACTCCACTGCTGGAGCCTCACCTACCCCCTCAGCAGCGAGAACCACAATTTAAAGTCATAGAGGTCTGCAGCATAGAAAAGGCCATTCGGCCCATCGCATCTGCTCTGGTCTGATCCCACTTTCCATAACCATACCCTTTTATGCCTTGGCATTGCAAATATACATCTAAATTCTTGTTATGAGGGTCTCTGCCTTCACCACCCTTTCAGACAGTGAGTTCCAGACTCCCACCACCCCTTGGGTAAAGAAGTTTTTCCTCACATCCTCACTAAACCTCCTGCCCCTTACCTTAAATCAATATGCCATTTATAACCTTGTCATCCCAACCCCGTCACATCCTCCCACTCCCACAGTATTTTCATCACTGTGAGATGTATAGAAGGCATGTTCTGGGTCTGCTGTCTCCTTCAGCAAGTCCATGGTAAGGAAGCATGCGGGTGGCAAAGCAATCTGGTTAAAAACCCCACTTCCCTTCACTGGCATATTGGCACAGCTCAATTCAGGGTGGTAAATCCTCTAGCCCTCAAATCTCACTCCCCTTCATTCCCACCCACCTCCCATTCTCCCCAAACCATTTCCATTCCCCTTCATATCTACCCCTGTACCCATACAATACCCCTTCTGTTACCTAAAATGACTCTCCATTCTAACTCTAACCTTATAAAAGTATTAATAAGTCACCATCATTCATTGTATCAATGAATACAACTTTAATCTTCTTAACACTGATTAATCTTGCCCAAATTAACAATCAGGCACTGAGAAACCAGATCAAAGAAACAATAACTTATTGCAAGGTAGTAAAGATGCTAATTAAACAAAGCTAACATTTCCCTTCAAGCTGTGTAAACAGGCCAACTGCTGAGCTGAGTCCAATGGCCATTCTTCGAGTTTAACCAAGCATTCATAATGAGGCCATCTGGAAATCAGATACCTGGCCATCTGTTGAAACTGTTTCTATGGATACATGTTCATGAGGGGACATAGGGAATATGACAGAGCTTGGAGGGGACATTGGCAAGAGCTTTTAACCTTAACTGTCAAAAGATTCCTGACTTCTCAGCAGGCTTCCCCTCAAGGTTCGCAAACTAACTTAACCAGGCAGGGCTCCCTCCCTTCAGGAACCCATCCACTGCACAAGAATGCCAAAGAAAATAAATTTGTTTCTCTGGCAGGGATTTGAATGTGATCCCAACATCACTTTAAATGAGCATCGAGTTGCAACCAGCCACGATTCACAATCCCATCAAAATGGTGGGCAGTGGGAACTGTTGGTGAAATTCAAAATTGCAGCTCCACGTTTCCAGCCCAGATTTCCTCCAAGTCAGGAGATGGAAACTCAGCTCCTTAGCACAAACCCCAGGCTGACACTCCAGTCCTATCCTACAGTCTGGGATGCCACCTTTCAAATGTGATGTTAAACTGAGGCCTTGCTGCCCACTCGAGAGGATGTAAACCATCCCATGGCCATTATTTTATCCCATAATAATGATCCCATAACCATGAACTAACTCTGGCTGTTATCAGATTGCTGTTGTGAGAGCTTGCTGTGTGCAAATTGGCTTCCATCTTCCTACTTTCCAACAGTGATTACATTTCAAAAGTACTTCATTGGCTGTAACTTGCTTTGGGAGTTGCTGCGGTGGTAAAAGAGGCTGGATAAATCCTCATTGTTTCTGTTTTTTATTATGTCATTAGGACATTTCAAAGCTGATTGGATGGCAATTTAAGTGCAGTCACTATCATTATTTAAGCAAATCCAGTTTGTGCACAGCAAGAGGTCATGGTTCAAATTCTAGTCTTGCGTGTGTGACATCAGTCATTTCCATAAGTGATCTTTGCTTTAAATTCATGAGTGTTGACCTACATGAGGTAGGTTAGCATAGCATCGGGGTGTAACGATAGAATCTCCTTCTTATCTGGAAAGATTCTCATATTTTTTGTGCATGTATCTCTTCAATCATTGACCAAAACGACAAGTTTGGTTTAACTCACAAGCCTTTTGTCTTCACAGTAAGGTGGACACAATGGTACGAAAGGCCTCTCTCTGTGCTGTAAAACTTTAACATGCAGAGAAATCGATATGGAGCAAGTTTATTTGTTCAGTTGACATAACTTAAATTTGTGTAATGGTATAAAGAACACGCAGGCAACCTCCACTTCAAAGGGTCATCCTAGTTAACTTAAACAGAGTAATCACTCCATGTGATGTTCTACAAGCCAGAGCAGAACTTCTCTCCCCATTCTGTCTTCAGGAACCTTTTCTAACCACCTGCCCATGCAGCTCCTCTTTTCCAAAAGCTCAACTGTTTCCTGCTGTTCGTGCTCTGCTCTTAAAAGCCTCTTATTCTGCGTCAGAAAGCCTATTCCTCTCAGAAAGCTAAAGGTCAAGAGTTTGACAACAAAATGGTTTATTGATTAATCCCTGGAGGAAACAACTTCCAATCAGCATATTATTCACCAATTTTCAACAGAGAGCTGCTTTTCCTTTATTTTGTGAGAATTCACATTGCTTTCAAAAACCCAACATTAATAATAACTCTTCTCCAACTTCCTCCTCAGGAAAATGATAAAACAATTTCGAAAGGTGCAGCCACCAAGATTAATTGGGATGAATGGCCAATTAACCAGAGTGCCTCTTTGTTTCAGTCTCCAGGCTGTGGTTTAGGAGACAGTCAGCATTTCAACCCCTGTTTCTGCTTCAACGAAAACCAATTTGGATCGCTGGACCAGCATTCCCAAATAAGTTGAGTTGGAACAGGAAAATGTTGGAAGACAGGATTGGTTGGAGTGCAGGATTGGGACCTGTTGGAATCAGACAGATTGATTGGAGGTCACAACCAGAAATTGCTGGAACTAATCAAACCACCATCACTTTCACTCTCATGTTTTTGCCTATAAAGTTTTATGAGCGGACACTTTTTGAATTGTACTTACAGATGTGTTCATTTAGTGTTTGTCCCAAATAGGTTATATGCAATAAATAAACAGTTCTTATGCAGCTTGTAAATGCTTTTAATCTTCCTCTGAGGAACTTTGTGGTGAAATTTCCAAGTATCCAACTGCGTACACTTCATATTTCTCATAAAAGATCACCTTTTTTTGTCTCTGGAAATACTCAGCGGGTCTGGCAGCATCTTAAGGAGAGTAAACAGAGTTAACGTTTCGAGTCCGTTTGACTCTTCATCAGAGTTAAATGTGTTGGATAGTATACTGGAGCTGGGAGAAAGATGTAGCAAGCTTAAGAACAAAAGACAAATGGTCTGGTTGCGGGGGGGTGGAGGATTTTTTGCATTGAGACAAAAAGTGTTTGGGCTTTAAAAATGGGGTTTAAGATGGAGTGGAAAGGTCACAGTCTGTAGTTGTTGAACTCATGAGGGCTGTAACGTGTAACATTTTATTGGCTGTCCATTTCGTTTTCTCAATGGGTAATTTAAATAATCAGCGCTCTCGCCATTCTCAAGGTGACATGGTCTGGATGAATGAGCTGAATTAGTCTGAAACGACAGAATAACAGAATCAACCTGGGTTACTCATCATCCGTCTACTGGTGTTAGCTCATTGCACCCACACTGTCAGACTCATTAGGATAGGTTTTACAAACTCACCATCTCGACAAAAGCAGTTATCAAAAAACATTGGTGATCTTCATGCCATAATTCCAATTCATCATTCCCGCTGCAATAGCTCCAGCACCAGGAGCAGGGATTGGGAACCTTTTCACAGTAACTTCCCAAGTCAGTTTCCTAATTTAACCCACCAGTTCCTACTATATATAAACACAAAGTGCTGAAAATACATTTCATTCTGCATTAGCAGCATGGTGGCAAAGTGGTTAGCACAGCACCAGGAACCCGGGTTCAATTCCAGCCTTGGGTGACTGTGTAGAGTTTGCACATTATCCCCCTGTCTGCATGAGTTTCCTCCACGTTTCCTTCAATCATTATTCATGTAAATTGAGTTTGTGTCTTTGTGCCTTGTTTGTAATCAGAACTCCCACCCACCTGACGAAGGGACAGCCTGTTCCAAAAGCTAATGGCTTTTGCTACAAATAAACCTGTTGGACTTTAACCTGGTGTTGTTAGACTTCTTACTGTGTTTGCCCCAGTCCAATGCCGGCATCTCCACATCATGACTACAGTGATGTTCCTCAGGGATCAGTGCTGGGACCTTTGCAGTTTGTAATATATATCAATGATTTGGAGGAAAATGTAACTGGATTGATTAGTATGTTTGTGGACGACACAAAGGTTGGTGGATTTGCGGATAGCGATGAGGACCATCAGAGGATACAGCAGGATATAGATCAGTTGGAGACTTGGGCGGAGAGATGGCAGATGGAGTTTAATCCGGACAAATGTGAGGTAATGCATTTTGGAAGGTCTAATACAGATAGGAAATATACAGCAAATGGCAGAACCCTTGGGAGTATTGATAGGCAAAGGGATCTGGGTGTACAAGTACACAGGTCACTGAAAGTGGCAATGCAGGTGAAGAAGGTAGTCAAGAAGGCATACGGCATGCTTGCCTTCATCGGCCGGGGTATTGAGTTTAAAAATTGGCAAGTCATGTTGACGCTTTATAGAACCTTAGTGAGGCCGCACTTGGAATATAGTGTTCAATTCTGGTCGCCACACTACCAGAAGGATGTGGAGGCTTTGGAGAGGGTACAGAAAAGATTTACCAGGATGTTGCCTGGTATGGAGGGCATTAGCTATGAGGAGAGGTTGGAGAAACTTGGTTTGTTCTCACTGGAGCGACGGAGATTGAGGGGAGACCTGATAGAAGTCTACAAGATTATGAGAGGCATGGACAGAGTGGATAGTCAGAAGCTTTTTCCCAGGGTGGAAGAGTCAATTGCTAGGGGGCATAGGTTTAAGGTGCGAGGGGCAAGTTTTAAAAGAGATGTACGAGGCAGGTTTTTTACACAGAGAGTGATGGATGCCTGGAATTCGTTGCCGGGGGAGGTAGTGGAAGCGGATACGGTAGTGACTTTTGAGGGGCGTCTTGACAAGTACATGAATGAGATGGGAATAGAGGGATACGGTCCCCGGAAGGGGGGGGGGTTTCGTTAAGTTGGGCAGCATGGTCGGTGCAGGCTTGGAGGGCCGAAGGGCCTGTTCCTGTGCTGTAATTTTCTTTGTTCTTTTGTTCTTTGTTCTGTTTCTCTCTTTACAGATGCTATCTGACCTGCTGAGTATTTCCATCATTCTGTTTTTATTTCAGATTTCCAGCATCTGCGTGATGCTGAGTGTGACTAACTAATTGATGTTTACCCCGTATGTTGCTGTGTGTTTCAGTGTTCCTCCACATGTGGCAAAGGCCTGCAGTCACGGGTGGTTCAGTGCATGCACAGAGTCACCGGTCGCCATGGCAATGAATGCCCATCTTTAAACAAACCAGCAGCTTACAAGCAATGCCATCAGAAAGCCTGCAACGACAGTATCAACATCAACACCATCACCTCGCCCAGGCTTGGTGAGTTCCACTACCGTAACGGGGTGTTATAGAGAGAGCTGGTAAGATGTGAACCAGAATCCTGACAGGTCATTAGGGGAAAGGGAGATTAACGCTGATACAATACACAAACATGACCTGATCTTCACCCCAAAGTAAAATATAGACTGCAATCAGGAGGGATTTATGTATATTTTAATACACATAGTAATCGGGATGTGTCTGGGTATATATAAATGCAGAATGTGATTTGGTCAGGCTAGGTGCGTGTATAAATAAATGCAGACTGTGGTTGGGATGAGTTTGAATATATTGTAATACAGACTGTAATCAGGATGCGTCTGTGTATATATAATGGAGACTGATTGGGATGAGTTTGCATAGATTTGAATACAGGTTGTAATCGCAATAGATCTGGGTCTAAATAAATGCAGATTGTGATCAGAGTTGACCGAACCTGTGTATATTTAGAACACTAAATGGTTGTGGGATAATTGGAACTCTTAAAACTGAGCTCATTAGATTTTTATTCATTAAGGGTCTCGGGGGATATCGAGCAAAGGTGGGTAAATGGAGTGTGAGCTATAGATCAGCTCAGTATTGGACAGTTTGATAAAGTTAGAGACAGGAAGTCATTGCTTCCCATTAAGAACATTTTGTGACATTCTGCCTTACTTTGCCAGCTGCCTTGACGTACAAGTGCATGGGAGATCGGTGGACAGTGTACTGCAGGGTGATCCGGGAGAAGAACTTGTGTCAGGACATGCGATGGTACCAGCGCTGCTGCCAGACCTGCAGAGACTTCTATGCAAACAAGCTGCACCCTGACAGCTAATCGCAGCTTTCACTGCAGCGTGAGATAAGTTAAGAGGAGCTTTACTCCGTCTGAGGGGGTGGGGGGGAGGGGGGGGGTGTTGTACAATTTCTAAAACTGGAAGAGAGCAGTGCTGGGGCATGCTGTGGGCTTCACAATATTGTTAGCCACATTCTTGCACAAGATCTCTGCGGTTTTGGATTGTGTCACGTAAACTGCTGTTCCAGCGTCAGAAGCCAAACCAGTGACCTTCTCAAGAACTGCTGCCTGTGGCTATTCTGTGATTCTGCGTTTACCCAGTACCTGCAATTTGAGCAGCCTGACTTTATCAATGGGGAAGAAAAGCTTAAATCATCAGCCTCCGTTTCCCTAATCACAAAGGTGCTTAGAATCCCTCACTGCACATTTTTGTGGAGTTTATATCATGGACCTGATTTGTTCTGAAGAAGGAAGCAGAGGACTGAAGAAGCTGGAGAAGCATCGCTTCAGTGGACAGTTCAGGTGGAGATGTGTTTCGAATGCCAATCCACACTTGTCATTCTGGATTATATGAATAATGTAACAAGTCTCTCCATCCAGACTATTGATCAAACCACTTGCTTCAGGAAAACAATTGCAACTTGATAACTACATTTATAGCAACATGCGTATTTACGGTTTTTAGCGATACAAAGACAAACTTGAATGATCCTGTTTAACCTTTTCACTACTGTTCCAGGCCACTCTTCCTGTTTGGTAGCATTAATCCCGTGAGTGACTAAATGGGACCACAACAATGCAGTTTAGGGAAAGCAGGTGAAGTATATCTGACGTTACCACTTTGGGTGATGATCAGAAGCAGTGTTGCTGTGAGAAGAAGCAGTAAACTAACTCTCTTCCATTTCCCCATATTTTTGGACAATACGCTTGTGGACTAGGTTGAGTGTAGAGATTGGGTACATTGCCGTACGAGGGTTTAATTTTTGAGCGCTAACAACCAGACGCTGGATTTTCCTCTTTTGTGAGCACATGACTATTGTGTGCTGGCTCCACCCCAGCATGGCGGCCATCAATGTGACCTTAGTTGCCTCACACCAAACAGAGCACTCTGGGGAGGGGACACATGGTAATTGGGATGTGTCTGGGTATATATAACCATTATCTACAAACTTACCAATTAGATAGCATTCCCATTGAATGGGCACTAACTGAGAAAAAATGGCTCCCTTGGCATGAAAAGGTGATGATGCCAATGGTATCATTTTCCCATTGAGAGGGACATGCTGATCTTGACTCTGTTGGCCGTTCCTGCACTCCTAGGTGAACTTTATGCTCCTAAGCAATATGAGTATCAGTGACGAGTAGAAACAGTCACAGATTGTATTTATTTCTTGCATTTGTCACTCTGCATATGGGTTGTGGAGTCATTGAGGTCACAAGTGGACATGAGGTCATTGAAAGCTTCAGTTGTATGGAGATCCATGTCTTAGACACAGCAATCCCAGAATACAGCAATGGGCTCGGTCCAGTTTTCCAATAGATGCTTCATTCCTCTGTTTTGATTAGGCGACAGGAAAGCTTATCCTCCAGGCCCTTTGATTAGGCTTCGTAGCAGCTTTTAAAAGACTGCAATCCACCATAAAATATTCCTTAGGCTGCACCTTCCCAACCCCGGACAAGAACAGCAGATACAAGGGAACATCACCCCCTGGAGATTCCTCTCCAAGCCACTCACCATCCTGACTTGGAAGCATATCAGCCATTTCTTCACTGTGGCTAGGTCAAAATCCTGGAACTCCCTCCCTAACAGCACTGTGGACTTACCTACACCTCAGGGACTGTAGCAGTTCAAGAAGGCAGCTCACCACCATCTTCAAAAGGGGCAGTTAGGGATGGACAATAAATGCTGGCCTAGCGAGTGACGCTCACATCCCAAAAAATGATTAAAAAGCAGTAGATTTGGTGGAAAAGCAAAGTTGTCAGGTTATTCACAATGTCACAGCGGAGGCTTTTGATAAACACAGCAAATGCAGTCACTGAGCTTTCATGCACTTGTTTGGAAATAAGGAGCAGGAGGAGGATGAGTGTGCTTCACACTCTGCACACATCTTGAGCAAGGCCCATCAAGTTGGAAATGTTCCAATCTCCTGGATGTATCATGTTGAGTGTTTTATATAATCATTCCCCCTTGAGGCAAAGACTATGGCCGGGATTTTCCAGCTGTTTGTGCTGCAAGCGAGGGCGGAGAATTTGGCACTCAGCCAAATCTTCGTTCACTGCAGCAGGACCGGAGAATCCATCTGGCCTGAATAGCTGGTAAATTCCGGCCTATGTCTGTGGCCCGGGGATTGAATGGGATGACCCTATTCAGATGCCTGGCAGAGTGGCATTGATTCTGGATGGTAACCATAGGGAAGTTAAATAAAATTCACAGTATAGAAACTTCTGTGCCAGTGTTTATACTCCATCTCACCCGATAGTATATCCTTCTATTCCTTTCTCCCTCACATGTTGACCTAACTTCCCCTTAAATGCATCGATCTTATTCATCTCAACTACTCATTGGAGGTAGCAATTTTCACAATCTCACTGCTCTCTGACTGAAATACATTTTCCTAAATTCTCTCAGATTTATTAGTGATTATCTTATATTTTGTCCCCTAGTTTTGAACATCCTAATTTTGTTTATTCCTGTTGAATAGTGTCTCTGTGGGAGAGTATGGGAAGTGGCTGAGATGCCCGTTCCCCATTCTTGCCACTGACAATTCCAACCCTCTGCCTTTGCAACCAGCAGCATGGTTTTGAAATTTTGAAATTGCCTCACTGATAATCCGGAATGTGTACAGGCAGAGTTACTTGGACACGTCCAAGTAAGTGCGTGCTGGAGCCTATAAGTGTGCGTTTGAGATACCTGTGGGTGGGCGCAACTGTCAGTATTGCAGCCTGGCCAAGCTGGTATCTTACGCCACATGAATTCCTATTGGGCAAAACCCGTTGTGTCATTGTAAACCTTCCAAAACCAATGGGAATGCCAAGACTTTGGCACAAATCCCTTGAGTAACAAAGTACCAGGAGGGGTACAGAGAAACTGAAATCAACAACAAAAAGTCTTGAAAAACTGCAAAGTGTCAGTTACAATCTTTACTAAAAGCAGTCCAGCACAAGGCAATGCCCTCCCAACTAAAAGATCTCTCGTTTTTACTCTAAAACAAACTCTGGGAAATTGCATGAATGTCTAAGTGACATTATCAGAAATTAAACATTACAACTCGCTAACTACTGGACTGAGAAAGGGCTCAGAAAATTAAATGGACTATTACAAAGCTAGGTTCAATAGAACTGATCTGTTAAACACACCTTGTGTCTGTTTCCGGCACACCTTAGTGTGAGCCTGTGTGTTAAAGGTTCTGTAACTCAGTGAGTGACCCAGCAAGGCTTAATACCTAAAGCAGAGCGTTCAGGAAATTTCATATCATCTTGGAAGCCACAAAAGGTCACATTACCACATACATACACACACACACCACAGACACTCTCATACCATATCTCCACACACACCCATTGCCACCACCGTTACAACCATGAGAAGCCCTATTTTACCATTCCAGGTCTGGCTGTGACAGGATTTAGTTGTGAACTTAATTAGGATGTGCTTTCTTAGTACTGCAGAAAGTCCACTATGTACACTTTTCATAGACAGGCTTTCTGGGTCCAAATCAAAGAATAATGAGGTAAGTTTATTGAGCATATTTCCCAAGTGAAAAAAATAGATAAAACATAATCCTCATTCATAAATCACACACTTTTCCTGGGCCCACACACACACACACACATAGTAAAGATGGTAGAATATGAGGATAGACTTGATTTTTTTACAGTTCATGAAGAAAATAAGCAGTGAAAGAAATATGTGATTATCTGTTCTTTGGCTGGCCTTAATGTGATGAGTCCACATTGTGGCCATTTTGTCTTCCTAGGTGTAGCTGTATGGAGTGGATTTCAATGTTTTATCTCCAAAAAAATCTTGATTTGCAGTGGATTTTCTCTACTCAAGATGGTTACTCTCCAATATCCATGCACAATACTTCCAAGAGACAGACAGACAGAGAGATAGCCTTTTGTGACCTTTCTATATATCCTTCCAACCTCTGCTCACTGGCTTGGTAAGCAGTTCTTAAAAGGCCTTGCTCGCTGAATATTCCAGGGGAATTTGATGACCATGCCTGTTGTAGTCGTTGCATTGTAGAACGTGGACCCTTTTGATGTCTCATCTCAGAAACATTTAAAGAGTAAATTGTAAAGCCAACAGGAAATGGGGTCTTTCATGCACCCCTGGCGGTTTGAGTCTTCCTTTTCATCCCACTTGGTAGAATGCATGTTGTGTATTATGGCAGCCTAGCTGTCCCCCCATTGCCTTCATAAGATTACAGTTTATTGCTTTTAAAAAAAGCCAGAAATGGAAGTTTGTAAATTGTAACTTTTTTTTGAGGAAATACATCCTTGTAACACCACTGACACACTCACTCACCCATCCTCCCACAAACATCAGACCTGAGGCCTTAACCTTGCACTGTGATTTTAATTCCTCTTAAAAATGTATTTTAATTAGCATAAAGTAAGGAAAGTAGGTTTATTTTTGATTGCCCATTGCTCACTGAGCTTGGTACATCAGGAGCAGCTGTCAGGAAGATGTACCAGTACCAGCCAATCATAAAGCCCCACTGGTAAAGACACAATAAGACAGGGCAGGTACCTCCTGGGCCCTTCTGTTCTTCACCCTGCTGGGGTTTTACATGTAGCAAACTCTACGGAAACATTACACGGATCTTGATCAGTGGCCCAACTTGACCACTAAACATACACCTAGTAGCTAACAAGAGACAGTAGTGAAAAGGTTATTCTGTTTCTGTGTGTGGCAGACCTTGTAATCTAGGAGGTATATTTTTTGGTGTTTATTTTATTGGTGCTATTTTGTCTGCAGTCTTTACTTGTTTTCTTTCAGTTTGACACAGTAAGCAGTGTACTATTCCAGTTGTACTGTTAAGTGTTAGTTGCACAAGTGACTGCCACTATTATTCTACAAGGTGCTATCCTATTGGAACAATAATCTTTGTCAGAAGGTGCTTGTTATTATCATAATGTGATACTGAGATATATTCATCATGACTAGCTTTTTATTTACAAAGTGGAATGTCATTGGCAGTTTTGCCAACACACATATTGTATTGCTGGCCTGCAGTATATTTATATTTTTCTTGAGTCAGAGAAAGAATGCAGAAAGTGCTTGAGAAATTATAATAAAGCTAATGAACCCAGGCAGCCAGTCCTCCCATTAGCGGAAGAATATTTTGCAGAATAATTTGTATTAAATTTATTTTCATCAAACAAGTGTCCTGCGGTGCTTTAATTGGGTGTCTGGGTTTGGATGCCTGTGGATAATTCGGGTGTCTGAGTTTGGATTTTGGTTCTGCCATAATGTGGATAATTTTGTGGGAGAAACATTGGAATCATTGGATGAAAAAATACAAGATTCATCTCTTTTCAACTTCAACTTTCCCAAACACACTTGATTAAATGATAATGGAGTTTTTGATCAATCATGGCACTTAATCTCTATAAATTAACCTGCAATGGAGTCAGAAATGAGAAGAGCAAATCTTAGTGGTGAAGAACTTCAGAGACAGAATCACCTGGTCCTTACCAACATGCTGCACTCGCATTATATCATCACAAATTAAAGGCTTGACAGTAGATAGGCAATGGCAAACATTCAAAGAACACATGGGTGCTGCAACAATTGTTTGTTCCTGTCCAGTGCAAAAATAAAATGGGAAGGGTGGCCAAGCCATGGCTTACAAGGAAAATTAGAGACAGTATTAGATCCAAGGGAGAGGAATACAAATACAGGAAAAACAACAGAGCCCAGGATTGGGAGCAATTTAAAATTCAGCAAAGGAAGACAAAGGCATTGATTAAGAAAGGGAAAATAAAGTACGAGACTAAGCTTGCTGGGATCATGAAAACTGACTGTAAAAGCCTCTATATCAAATCTCCTCTTGGTCGCCTTCTCTTCCAGGAGAACAGTCCCAACCTCTCCAATTATCCTCATAATTGAAATTTCTTATCTTTGGAACCAATCTTGTAAACCTCTTCTGCACTCTCTCCAATGTGTTCACATCCTTCCGATGGTGTGACACTCAGAACTGTACACAATATTCCAGCTGAGGTCTAACTAGTTCACCATAATCTCCTTGCTATTGTGCTCTGTGCCCCTATTAATAAAGCCCAGCACACTATACGCTTTATTAATTGCTCTCTTCACCTGTCCTTTCAACTTCAATGATCTATGCACATATGCACCCAGGTCCCCCTGCTCCTGCACCTCAAGAATTGTACCTCTTATTTTGTCTATGTTCTGCCTATCAAAATGCATTACCTCACACTTCTCTGCATTGAACTTCATCTGCCACCTATCTGTCCACTCCACCAATATGTCCGTGTTCTTTTGAAATTCTATACAGTCCTCCTCACAGTTTGCAGTACTTCCAAGCTTCATATCGTCTGCAAACTTTGAAATTGTTTCCTGCACACCAAGATCTAGATCATTAATATGTCAGAAAAAGAAAGGGTCCCAATGAAAAAGAAGCAAATGTTTGGTAAACTGGCATGTAATAAAATAGATTGTCATATTAATACCCTAAAATAGACTGGGGAGAACAGGGGAGGAGAGGAACTTCTAATACATTTACAAGTGAACTTCCTCGATCAATATATCATCAGCCCATCAGAGGGAGGCAGTAGAGCTAACATTTCAGATCAGTGACCTTCCATATGACCAAAATAGTATTGGACCTGCTCCTGGGAAATAACATGGGACAAATGTAGTGTGTTACAGCAGAAAACCATCTAGCCTCCGGGAATAGTAGCATAGTAATCCAGAGGCTCAGACTAATGCTCCAGAGACAGAGTTCAAATCCCAATTTAAATTGATAATCTGGAATGAAAAGTTAGTCTCTGTAATGCGGATCATGAAAATATCAGATTGTTGAAAACAGCTATCTGATTATTGAACAATTAATGCCTTATACAGCCATACTCACTGAATCATATCTTACACTGTCCAAGCCCTTCCATCACCATCCCTGGGAATGCCGTCTCCCACTGGCAAGACCGACCATCAGACATGGCAGGAGAGAATGGCCCTGGAAGTCCTCAACATTGCCTCCAGACCCAATGAAATCTCATGGCATCAAGTCAAATGTGGGCAGGGAACCTGCCCATTGATTGCCACCTACCATCATGCCTAAGCTGATAAATCAGTATTCATCCATGCTGAACACCAGTTGGAAGAAACACTGAGCAGCAAGGCCATAGAATTTACTCTGGGTCGGGACTTCAATGTGCACCATCATCCATTGCTTGTAAGCACATCCGCAGACTGAGTCCTAAAGGACAGCTGCCAGCCAGACTATGGGGGGAATTTTCCCATCTGCCTCGACACAGGAATTGTAGTTGCCATGTAGAGGTCCGTTGCCCTCGGGTGGGATTTTCAGGTTTTGGGGCCAGTACAGCCAGAAAATCCCGCCCTATGTCTCTGACTGATGATGAGTGAACAAACATGGGAGAAAATACTATTTGACCTTGTCTCCATAAACCCTCCCAATCACAGATGCATTTGCCCATTACGATATTGGTAGGAGTGACCACCGTACAGTCCTTGTGGAGATAAAGTCTGGCCTTCATACTGAGACACCTTCTATTCTGTTGTGTGGCACTGTCTCTGTGCTAAATGAGATAGATTCAAAACACAGCTAGTAGCCCAAAACTGGGCCACAACAAGGAGGACCATCATCAGCAGCAGAATAATGCTCCATTGTATTCTATACCTTCATCATCCAGCATATCCACACTCTACCATTGTCACAACACCAAGGAATCAACCCTGTTTCAATGGAGAGTGCAGTGAGACCAGGCAAGACCAGGACCTGCAGAGTCTCACTGGCTGTCCCGTCTGGAGACAATACACATCTCTTTAACCTGTCTTAATGCTCTCTCCACGCACATTGTTTGTACCTTTAAGACTTGATTAGCTGTAAGTATTCGCATTCCAACCATTATTCTGTAAATTAAGTTTGTGTCTTTATATGCCCTGTTTGTGAACAGAATTCCCACTCACCTGAAGAAGGAGCTTAAGGCTCCGAAAGCTTGTGGCTTTTGCTACCAAATAAACCGGGAGTGTCTCGGAGGGAGGTGTTGACCTGTTAGAGAAAATCTCCATTACAAGAGAGGAAGTGTTAGGTTTTTGAGGGAACATTAAAACTGACAAAGCCCCAGGGCCTGATGGCATCTATCCTCGACTGCTCAGGGAGACGAGAGATGAAATTGCTGGGCCTCTGACGGAAATCTTTGTCGCTTCTTTGGACACGGGTGAGGTCCCTGAGGATTGGAGGATAGCGAATGTGGTCCCGTTGTTTAAGAAGGGTAGCAGGGATAACCCAGGAAATTATAGGCCGGTGAGCTTGACGTCCGTGGTAGGGAAGTTGTTGGAGAGGATTCTTAGAGACAGGATGTATGTGCATTTAGAACGGAACAATCTCATTAGTGACAGACAGCATGGTTTTGTAAGAGGGAGGTCGTGCCTTACAAATTTGGTGGAGTTTTTTGAGGAAGTGACAAAAACGGTTGATGAAGGAAGGGCCGTGGATGTCGTCTATATGGATTTCAGTAAGGCATTTGACAAAGTCCCACATGGCAGGTTGGTTAAGAAGGTTAAGGCTCATGGGATACAACCAGAAGTGGCTAGATGGGTGGAGAACTGGCTTGGCCATAGGAGACAGAGGGTAGTGGTCGAAGGGTCTTTTTCCGGCTGGAGGTCTGTGACCAGTGGTGTTCCGCAGGGCTCTGTACTGGGGCCTCTGCTATTTATGATATATATAAATGATTTGGAAGAAGGTGTAACTGGTGTAATCAGCAAGTTTGCGGATGACACGAAGATGGCTGGACTTGCGGATAGCGAAGAGCATTGTCGGGCAATACAGCAGGATATAGATAGGCTGGAAAATTGGGCGGAGAGGTGGCAGGTGGAGTTGAATCCGGATAAATGCGAAGTGATGCATTTTGGAAGAAATAATGTAGGGAGGAGTTATACAATAAATGGCAGAGTCATCAGGAGTATAGAAACACAGAGGGACCTAGGTGTGCAAGTCCACAAATCCTTGAAGGTGGCAACACAGGTGGAGAAGGTGGTGAAGAAGGCATATGGTATGCTTGCCTTTATAGGACGGGGTATAGAGTATAAAAGTTGGAGTCTGATGATGCAGCTGTATAGAACGCTGGTTAGGCCACATTTGGAGTACTGCGTCCAGTTCTGGTCGCCACACTACCAGAAGGACGTGGAGGCGTTAGAGAGAGTGCAGAGAAGGTTTACCAGGATGTTGCCTGGTATGGAGGGTCTTAGCTATGAGGAGAAATTGGGTAAACTGGGGTTGTTCTCCCTGGAAAGACGGAGAATGAGGGGAGATCGAATAGAGGTGTACAAGATTATGAAGGGTATAGACAGGGTGAACAGTGGGAAGCTTTTTCCCAGGTCGGAGGTGATGATCACGACGGGTCACGGGCTCAAGGTGAGAGGGGCGAAGTATAACTCAGATATCAGAGGGATGTTTTTTACACAGAGAGTGGTGGGGGCCTGGAATGCGCTGCCAAGTAGGGTGGTGGAGGCAGGCATGCTGACATCGTTTAAGACTTACCTGGATAGTCACATGAGCAGCCTGGGAATGGAGGGATACAAACGATTGGTCTAGTTGGACCAAGGAGCGGCACAGGCTTGGAGGGCCGAAGGGCCTGTTTCCTGTGCTGTACTGTTCTTTGTTCTTTGTTGGACTTTAACCTGGTGTTGTTAAACTTCTTACTGTGTTTACCCCAGTCCAACGCCGGCATCTCCACATCATGACTGCCTTTGCAGTACCCAGTGCTTTCAGCAATTTCTTGATATCACATGAAGTTAATCAAATTGGTTGAAGACTGACATTGGTGATGCTGGGGACTTTTGGACGAGGCTGAAACGGATATTTATTTGGCACATCTGGCTGAAGATTGGTGTGAATGCTTCAGCCTTGTCTTTTGCACTGATGTGCTGGGAACCCCATCACTGAGGATGGGAATGTTCATTGAGTGAATGGCTAAATTACCTGAACGGCTGTAAATTGGGAGAGGGGAGTGTGCAGCAGGACCTGGGTGTCCTTGTGCACCAGGCGCTGAAGGTAAGCATGCAGGTGCAGCAGGCGGTAAAGAAGGCAAATGGCATGTTGGCCTTCATTGCGAGAGGTTTTGAGTACAGGAGCAGGGATGTGTTGTTGCAATTATACAGAGCTTTGGTGAGGCCACACCTAGAATATTGTGTGCAGTTTTGGTCTCCTTTTCTGAGGAAGGATATTCTTGCTGTCAAGGGAATGCAGCGAAGGTTTATCAGGCTGATTCCGGGGATAGTGGACTGATTATGAGGAGAGATTGGCTAGATTAGAATTGTTTTCGCTGGAGTTCAGACGAATGATGGGGGAATCTAATAGAGACTTATAAAATTCTAACAGGGCTGAACAGGGTAGATGTAGGGTGGATGTTCCCAATGGTGGGGGAATCCAGAACCAGGAGTCTCAGTCTGAGAATTCAGGGTAGACCATTTAGGACGGAGATGAGGAGACATTTCTTCACCCAGAGAGTGGTGAGCCTGTGGAATTCATTACCACAGGAAGTAGTTGATGCCAAAGCATTGAATGTATTCAAGAGGCAGCTGGATATAGCACTTGGGGTGAATGGGATCAAAGGTTATGGGGAGAAAGCAGGATTACGCTATTGAGTTGGATGATCAGCCATGATTGTGATGAATGGCGGAGCAGGTTGAAGGGCCAAATGGCCTCCTCCTGCTCCTATCTTCTATGTTTCTATGAGTCTCCTCCTCCCATTACTTGTTTAAGTGTGCACCATCATTCATGACTGGATATGGCAGAGATTTGATTTGATCCATAGGGTGTGGGATTGTTTCGCTATTTCTACAGCATGTTGCTTCCACAGTTTAGCATACAAGTAATCCATTAGTCAGAGAGACTCTGATCCGAGAGCACTGCCTCAAAGGGACAACCTTTTAGAACTGAGATGAGGAGGAATTTCTTCAGCCAGAAGGTGGTGAATCTGTGGAATTCACTGCCACAGAAGGCTGTGGAGGGCGGGTTATTGAGTGTCTTTAAGGCAGAGATAGATAGGAAAAAAGACAGGAGAATGTGGTTGAGAAACATATCATCCATAATCAAATGGCGGAGCAGACTCGATGGGCCAACTGGCCTAATTCTGCTCCTATATCTTATGGTCTTACAATCATGTGTGGCAGCTTCACCATGTAACATTCATATCACACAAGTGCCAGATAATGACTATCTCTGAGGAGAGAGAATCTAACCATCTTCCTTTGATATTCAACAGCATTACCATTGCTGAATCCTCACTATCAACATCCTGGGGGTTACCACTGACCAAAACCTGAAATGGACCAGCCATATAAATACTGTGGCTATGAGTGCAGGTCAAAGGCTGAGAATCCTGCAGTGAGTAACTCACCTATTGATTCCCCAAAGCCTATCCATCATCTAAAAGGCTCAAGTCAGGAGTGTGATGGAATATTCTCCACTTGCCTGGATGAGTGCACCTCCAACAACACTCAAGAAGCTCAACACCATCCATGATAAAGTAACTGGCTTGATTGGCATTCAATCCACATTCACTTCTTCCACCACTGGCAAGTAATGGCAGCAGTGTGTACCATCTACAGTATGCACTGCAGCAACTCATCATAGTCCTTTCAACAGCAAATAGGAGATATAGATGGGTTGGTCAGATTGGCAGAGCAGTGGCAGACGATATTTAAATCTGATAAGTGTGAGGTGATGAGGTGTTGGGGGTAGTGTGTTAAAGTGGATTGGGGACTGGCTATCCGACAGGAAGCAAAGAGTCGGAATAAATGGGTGTTTTTCCGGTTGGAGGAAGGTAACTAGTGGCGTGCCGCAGGGATCGGTACTTGGGCCGCAACTATTTACCATTTATATAGATGATCTGGAGGAGGGGACGGAGTGTAGGGTAACGAAGTTTGCAGACGACACAAAGATAAGTGGAAAAGTGAATCGTGTGGAGGACGGAGAAGATCTGCAGAGAGATTTGGACAGGCTGAGTGAGTGGGCGAGGATATGGCAAATGGAGTATAACGTTGAGAAATGCGAGGTTATACACTTTGGAGGAAATAATAACAAATGGGATTACTATCTCAATGGAAACAAATTAAAACATGCTACCGTGCAAAGGGACCTGGGGGTCCTTGTGCATGAGACGCAAAAGCCCAGTCTGCAGGTACAACAGGTGATCAAGAAGGCAAATGGGATGTTGGCCTATATTGCGAAGGGGATAGAATATAAAAGCAGGGATGTCTTGATGCACCTGTACAGGGCATTGGTGAGGCCGCAGCTGGAATACTGTGTGCAGTATTGGTCCCCTTATATGAGGAAGGATATATTGGCATTGGAGGGAGTGCAGAGAAGGTTCACCAGGTTGATACCGGAGATGAGGGGTTTGGATTATGAGGAGAGGCTGAGGAGATTGGGTTTGTACTCGTTGGAGTTTAGAAGGATGAGGGGGGATCTTATGGAGACTTATAAGATAATGCGGGGGCTGGATAGGGTGGAGGCGAAGAGATTCTTTCCACTTAGTAAGGAAGTTAAAACTAGAGGACACAGCCTCAAAATAAAGGGGGGTCGGTTTAAGACAGAGTTGAGGAGGAACTTCTTCTCCCAGAGGGTGGTGAATCTCTGGAATTCTCTGCCCACTGAGGTGGTGGAGGCTACCTCGCTGAATATGTTTAAAGCGCGGATGGATGGATTCCTGATCGGTAAGGGAATTAAGGGTTATGGGGATCAGGCGGGTAAGTGGTACTGATCCACGTCAGATCAGCCATGATCTTATTGAATGGCGGGGCAGGCTCGAGGGGCTAGATGGCCTACTCCTGCTCCTATTTCTTATGTTCTTTAGGTGATGCACTTTGAAAGAAGAAACAAGGTTAGGAAGTCTGTAATGAATGGCAGGACACTGGGAAGCTCAGAGGAACAGATAGACCTTGGGGTACTTATTCATAGATCCCTGAAGGCTGCAGGGTACGTGAATTACATAGTTATGAAGGCATATGCGACACTTGCTTTTATTAGTCGTGGTATAGAGTACAAGATAAAGGAGGTGATGTTGGAGCTGTACAGAATGTTGGTTAGGCCACAGCTGGAGTACCGTGTGCAGTTCTGGTCACCTCACTATAGGAAGGATGTGATTGCACTAGAGGGGGTGCAGAGAAGGTTCACCAGGATGTTGCCTGGGATGGAGCATTTGAGCCATTAGGAGAGTCTAGATAGGCTTGGATTGTTTTCTCTAGAGCAGAAAAGGCTAAAGGGGGGGGACATGATTGAGGTGTATAGGATGATGAGGGGTATGGACAAGGTGAGTAGGAAGCAGCTGTTCCCCTTAGTTGAGGGGTCAATCATGAGTGGGCATAGTTTCAGGGTGAGGGCAAGAGATTCAGAGAGGATTTGAGAAAAAAAATCACTCAGAGGGTGGTGGGAATCTGGAATGCACTGCCTGGGAAGGTAGGGGAGGCTGGAAACCTTACAACCTTTAAAAACATTTGGATGAGCACTTGAAATATTATAAAATTCAAGGATATGGGACAAGTGCTGGAAAATGGGATTAGTGCGATTTTAGTGGTAGATATTGATAGACTCAATGGGCTGAAGGGCCTTTTCCTGCGCTGTGTGACTCTATGACTCTAACTAGAAGGACAAGGGCTGCAGAGACATGGGAATACCAACGCCTGCAAGTTCCTCTCCAAACCACACACCACCCTGACTTGGAAATATATCGCTGTTCCTTCACTTGCTGGGTCAAAATCCTGATACTCCTGTGACTAGCAGCACTGTGACTCACCGCATGGAGTGCAGCACAAGCAAGTGGTTAACCTCCACCTGCTCAATGGCAGTTAGAGATTGGCAATATCTGCTGACCTAACCAGCAATGTCCACTGCCACAAAATAAGTGTATAGAAGAAGTGACCACATATAATTTGATTTTCAGTAACTGTGGAAATAGACCAAAAGACATGAAAAATAAAAATGCTCAACTGGATAAGAAATCAACAGGAGGAGGCCATTCAGCCCCTTGAGCCTGTTCCACTATTCAATGAGAGTCATAACTTTTTCACTCTTTTTCCACTGAATCATTTTCTCTGCAGCATTTCTGCAGGAATTGCCTCTCTATTTTGCTGCTACCTCTCAATATGGATCTCGCTCTCTCTATCTCTCTCTCTTTCTCTTTTTGTCTCTCTCGCTCGCTTTGTTTCTGTATTTCTCCTTGTTTTTCTCTCTGTCTCTCCTCTCTTCCTGTGTGTCTCTCTCTCTGTCTCTCTGTTTCTCTGCTTCTCTCTTCTTCTTGCTGTCACATTTCTTCTCGTAGAATCCTACAGTGCAGAAGGAGGCCATTCGGCCCATCGAGTCTGCACCAACCCACCCAGGCCTTATCCCCATATCCCCATGCATTTATCCCAGCTACTCCCCCTGACACCAAGGGGCAATTTAGCATGGCGAATCGACCTAACCCGCACATCTTTGGACTGTGGGAGGAAACCGGGGCACCCGGAGGAAACCCACGCAGACACGGGGAGAACGTGCAAACTCCACACAGACAGTGACTCAGGCTGGGAATCGAACCCGGGTCCCTGGCGCCGTGAGACGGCAATCTAGTTAGAATCATAGAAAGCTAACCACTGTGCCACCTTTATCTCTTTATTTAAACAATCTCTAACCTTCTTTGTCAAAATGAACGTTTTTGTTTGGAATAATGGAAAGATATAGGAGGGATGGATTAAGTTACATTTCCACTTGCTTAACTAATGATACCGTTTAACAATAGCATTGCTGGGTTCTAAGCAAAGCTCTTCACTTGCTGCTGATTCCAAATATGACAAACGCCTTGCAATGCCAACAGTTTGTAATTACAGAGTTGGACCTGGTATCCTGCCAGCCTTTTGACTCCACTTTAATAACAGCCAAATGTTTAGACCTTTCACATCAGAGGTTTCAACTTATGGCTGAATGAAATTCAAGTGTTTATGGACACACACGGAATGCCAACATTGGCACTGGGACAGTGAGACAAGCAGTGGTCTCCTGTTCTGTAACCTTTTTGGCAATGCACTGCATTCTTGGAAGATGTGTCAGTGATGCTTCAGAACAGTGCTGATCTGGCAAGTTCTACCTCCATCAGCCACCTTCACAAAGCTCCAGTCTTCAGAACTCTGCTGCTTTACCCGGTTAGTTAGAGAATCACCAAACTTTCAATGCAGAAGGAGGCCATTTGGCCCATTGCATCCATGCCAGTATTAGCTCTGGTCAGTTTCCAGTCCACAGGAACCTTTCCAGAACCTATGTAGTCTTGAACGATAACCACCAGTGTTTCCACAATCTCTCTCTAGCCTCCTCCTACACTCTGGGATGAAGCGCATCTGGTCCAGGGGATTTATCAAACTTCAATCCAGTTAACTTTTCAAGTACTACCTCTTTACTAATACTAATTTCTTTCAGTTCCTCAGTTTCATAAGGCTCTTGTTGCCTGGTATTTCTGGGAGATTTTCTGTATCTTCTTCCGTGAAGACACATGCAAAGTTTACTTTCTCCACCATTTTTCTACTCTCCGTTATAAATTCTCCAGTCCCCACCTGTAACGGTCCCACATTTGTCCCAGCTAATCTTTCCCTCTTCATGTAACCAAAGAAGCTTTTAGAATTATGTTCCTCGCTAGTTAACATTCATAGTCTCTTTTCCTTTTCTTAATCAGTTTCTTGGTCCTCCTTTGCTGGATTTGAAATTGTTCCCAATCCTCGGGTTTACCACTTTTTCTGATATCCTTCGAAGCCGCTTCCTTTAATTGAATGCATTCTTTAACTTCTTTCATTAATTAGTTGATTGACCTTTCCCTTTGGGTGTTCATGCCTTCGAGGAATGTATGTACATTGCAGACCGTGAAGTATCTCTTTAAATATTAGTCTTTGCTTATCATTAAATCTTCTAATGTATTTTCCCAATACATCACAGCCAATTTAACCCTCATACTTTCATAATTTCCTTTCTTCGGATTTAAGATTCTAGTTTCATATAAACTACCTTGTGTTCAACTCAATGCTACATTCTATCATTTATGGTCACTATTTCCCAAAGGCTCCTTTACAACATGGTTGTTAATTAGCTCTTTGTCATTGTGGGCCAGTTCCTATGCGGTACTCACAGAATCATAGAATCCCACAGTACAGAAGGAGGCCATTCGGCCCATCAAGACTGCACCGACCACAATCCCACCCAGGCCCTATTCCCGCACCCCCACATATTTACCCTGCTAATCCCCCGACGCAAGGGTCAATTTAGCATGGCCAATCAACCTAACTTGCACATCTTTGGACTGTGGGAGGAAACTGGAGCACTTGGAGAAAACCTATGCAGGCACAGGGAGAATGTGCAAACTCCACACAGACAGTGACCTAAACCAGGAATTGAACCCGGGTCCCTGATGCTGTGAGGCTGTAGTGCTAACCACTGTGCCACCTTACTGTTCTATGTTATTGCACAACACTAATCCAAAATAGATCACTACTTGGCTCCTCAATGTAATGCTCCAGAGACCCATCTCGTATACACTCCAGGAATTCCTCCTCCAGAGCATTAGTACTGGTTTGGTTAACCCAGTCTAGGTGTAAATTGAAGTTTCTCTTTGTTACTGTATGACACATGTTACATGCATCTGTAATTTCCTGATTTATACCTTGCCCAACATTAGGACTACAATTCCGTGGCCTGTAAACAGCCGCCACCAATGTTTGCTGCCCTTGCTGTTTCTCAGCTTCACCCAAACTGATTCGACATCTTGGTCCTTCAATATAAGATCCTCTCTCACTCATGTACTGATCTTGTCCCTTATTAACAGCACTACCCTACCTCCTTTTCCTTTTTGCCTATTTCTTCTAAATGCCGATTATAGATGTCCAGCTCCCAATCTTGGTCATCCTGTAGTCAGGTCTTCAAAATTAAATCAGACTCATTTACCCCAGTTTGTGCATTCAAACCATCCACCTTTTTGTGAATGTTACTGCATTTAGAAAGTGCCTTTAATTCAGGTTTTTAAACATTATTCTGATCCCAGTTGATGCTTGTCTAGACTTCGCCAGCCTTCAATTGTTTTCCTTTCTATTTTTCTACTTCCTCTTTATCAATTTTGCTTCCCTCTAATCTGAGCTCCCTCTCAGCTTCCCACCCCTCTACCAATCCACAACAGCACCAGCAAATCTCTGTTGGTCACGATCCTCTTCAGGTGCAGCACATCCATCTGGTACAGATCCTACCTGCCCCAGGACTAGTCCCAATGTCTCTAAAATCTGATGTCCTCCCTCCTACACCAGTTCTAAAGCCACCTCTTTAATCACTCCATTCTGTGCTTACTAGTATGTGTGACAGAGAGTAATCCTGAGATTACTCATTTTAAGGTCCTGCTTTTCAATCTTCTTCCTGGAATCTGCTTTCAAGACCTCATCCTCATTTCTTACAGAAGTCAATGTGCGCCATGACCTCTGGCTCTCCACCTTTCCTGAAAAGAATGTCCTGAAGCTGCTCAGTGACATCTTTGGCCCTGGCGCCAGGGAGGCACCATGCCAGCCTGGAGTCACATCTATGGCTACAGAAACACTTGTCTCTTCCTCTAACTCACAGATCCCCTGGCACTGCTGCTCTTCCCTCTTCACCCAGCAGATAAACAGAATGACTGAACACATGTAGGTGACTCATGCCTTTCTGAACAAGATGTAAAAGTGAAGACTGTAGCATAGTGGTTATGTCACTGGACTAGTAATCCAGAGACCTGGGCTAATGCGGGGGACCAGGGTTTAAATCCCACCATGGCAGCTGATGGAAATTAAATTCATAGAATAGAATCCCTATAGTGCAGAAGGAGACCACTCAGCCCATCGAGTTGGTACTAACTCTGACAGAGTGTCTTACCCAGACCCTCTCCACGCGCTATCCCCGTAACCCTACATGTTTACTCCACTAGTCGCTCTAACCTACACATCTATAGGCACTAATGGGCACTTTAGCATGGTCAATCCATCTAACCTGGGCATTTTTGGACTGTGGGAGGAAACTGGTTCAGTTAATTCAATTAATAAATCTGGAATGAGAAGCTAATAACGGTGACCATGAATTGATTGTTGTAAAAACCCATCTGGTTCACTAATGTCCTTTAGGGAAGGAAATCCACCGTCCTTGCCCAGTCTGGCCTATATGTGACTCCAGAGCCACAGCAATGTGGTTGACTCTGAAATGACCCAGCAAGCCATTCAGTTGTATCAAACTGATACAAAGTCTGAAAGGAATAAAACCAGATGAGTGCTCAGCATTGGCCTTGGCACCAGAAATGACAACAGCAAACCTGGCAAAGTCCTCCTTACTAACACCTGGGGGCTAGTGCCATAATTGGGAGAGCTGTCTCACAGACTAGTCAAACAGTAGCCTGACATAGACATGCTGACGGAATCGTACCTTACAGATAATATCAAGGGTTCTGAGGAAAGAGCAAGTATATGACATTGAGATAGAGGATCAGCCATGATCATATTGAATGGCGGAGCAGGCCCAATGGGCCAAATGGACTCCTGCTCCTATTTTCTATGTCCCAATGCCACTATCATCATCCCAGAGGTGGTGGCACAGTGGTATATACAGTCAGGAGGAAGTTGCCCTGTGAGTCCCCAACATCAATTCTGGACCTCATGAATTCTCATGGCACCAGGACAAACATTGGCAAGGGAATTTCCTGCTAATCATCACGTATAGTCTCCCTCAGCTGAGGAATCAGTATTCCTCCATGTTGAACACCACTTGGAGGAAGCACTGAGGGTGGCAAGGGTGCAGAATGTACTTTGGGTGGTGACTTCACTGTCCATCACCAAGAGTGGCTTGGTGGCACCTGTACTGACTTAACTGGCCAAAACATAGTTCCTAGAAGACATTCCTGTTAGCTACCCATCACAGATACATCTGTCCATGCCAGTATCGGTAGGAGTGATCACTGCGCAGTCTTTGTGGAGGTAAAGTTCCACCTTCACATTGAGCCCAAAGATGTGCAGGTCGATGGCAGATGTTACAGAGATTGGGGCAGGGAAGAGGTCCTGGATAAGATACTCTGTCAGAGAGTCGGTGCAGACTCAATGGGCTGAATGGCTTCTTCTGCACTGTAGGGATTCTATGATTCTTTGAGGTTACCCTCCATTGAGTTGTGCAGCACCATCATCATGTTAAATGGCAAAAACTTTGAACAGATCTAGCAACTCAAGACTGGGCATCGATGAGATGCTGTGGTCCGTCAGCAACAGCAGAACTGTACTCCAGCACAATCTGTAACCTAATGGTCCAGCATATCCCCCACTCTACCATTACCACCAAGGCTGGAGATTAACCCTCCTGGTTCAATGAAGGGCATGCGAGGAGCAACACCAGGCATTCCTAAAAATGAGATGTCAACCTGGTGAAGAAACAAAACAGGATTACTTGTGTGCCAAACAGTGGTATCAGCATGAAATTGACAAAGGAAAATTATTCCACAACCAACAGATCAGATCCCCAAGCTCTGCAGTCCTGTCACATCCAATCATAGAATGTACCTGACAATTAAACAACTCACTGGAGGAGGAGGCTCCAAATGTCCCCACCCTCAAAGATGGGAGGGCGAGGGGGGCAGCTCACCAGTGCAAAACATAAGGCAGTTGATACAATTTGTAGCCAGAAGTGCTGAGTGGATGATCCAACTCCCCACTATCACAGATGTCAGTCTTCAGCCAATTTGATTCACTTCATGTTTTATCAAGAAATGGCTGGAGGCACTGGATTCTGCAAAGGTAATGTGCCCTGACACTATTCCAGCAATAATGCTGCACACTTGTGCTCCAGAACTTGCCGCTCCCCTAGCCAAGCTCTTCCAGTACAGTTACAACACTGGCATCTACCCAGCAATGTGGAATATTGCCCAGGTATGTCCTGTACACAAAAAACAGGACAAATCCAACCCGGCCAATTACTGTCCCCATCAGCCTACTCTTGATCATCAGTAAACTGATGGAACTTATTGTACACAGAGCTATCAAGCAGCACTTACTCAGCAATAACCTGCTCACTAATATTCAGTTTCGGTTTGACAAGGGTCACTCAGCTCCTGCCCTCATTACAGCCTTGGTTCAAACATGGACAAAAGAGCTGAATGCCAAAGGTGAGGTGAGAGTGACTGCCCTTGACATCAAGGTAGCATTCAACCGAGTGTGGCATCAAGGAGCCCTAGCAAAATTGGAATCAATGGATATTAGAGGGCAAAATCTCCGCTGGTTGGAATTATTTTGGTTGACCCCAACAAACTAACCACAGGTTTTGATTATTAATTTCCACTGTTAATCAGTACACAGAACATTGTTTAATTTCCAATCTTGTCTACATAGGTTTAATCTTAAACCTTCACCCAGTAGTAGGACTCACTATCTGCTATATTTGTGCTACACAGTTGCCAGGCAATGACCATCCCCCAACAAGAGAGAATCTAACCATTTCCCCTTGACATTCAATGCCATTACCATTGCTGAATCTCCCATTATCAATATCCTGGAGGTTACCATTGACCAGGAATTGAACTGGACTCACCATATACATACTATGGCTACAAGTGCAGGTCAGGTGCTGGGAATTTTGTGGCAAATAACTCACTTCCTGATCCCCAAAGCCTGTCCACCATCTACATGGCACAAGTCAGTAGTGTGATGGAATACTCTCCACTTGTCTGGATGGATGCAGCTCCAACAACACTCAAGAATCTCAACATCATCCAGAACAAAAACAGCCCACTTGATTGGCAACCTAGTCGCCACCTTCAACATTCACTCCCTCCACCACCGACTCACAGTGACAGCGGTGTAAGACACACTGCAGCAACTCATTAGGATCCCTTCAACAGCACCTTCCAAATGCATGATCTCTGCCGTCTAGGAGGACAAGGGCAGCAGACACATGAGAGCACCACCGCCTGGAGATGTCGTCACTCACCATCCTGACTTGGAAATATATCACCATTCCTTCACTGTCGCTGGGTCAAAATCCTGGAATTTCCTCCCTAACAGCTTGGTGGATGTATTCACACCTCAGGGACAGCAGCCATTCAAGAAGGCGGCTCAACACTACCTTCTCAAAGGCAATTAAGGATGGGCAATAAATGTTGACATGACCAGCGATGTGCATATCCTGATTTCCTGCATGTAAACGCATGTTTTCTCAGACACTGCCGTGACACTTTCATCCTGTATTCGCAGGTGCCTCAGATGTTCCAGCCCACACCACAGCCATGGCTGGCTTTTGTGGGGACAAAGGGTATCACTTAGGGAAGTGGCTGTTGATTCCTCTGATATGGCCAGAGACGGGGCCATGGGCATTGTCGATACAGCGGCAGCCATGTGCAGGTGATGAACATCACAGAGCAGGCTGTTGAGCTGATGAAGATGTGGTTTGATTGCTCAAGAGGGGCACTCCTGTACTCGCCTGTAAACCAGCAAGATAGCTATTTCATTGGAGGAGGAAGAGGGTAAAGAGAAAGACAAGTTAGAGCCCATGGAATCCAATGGAGATGACACTGAGGGGGAGGGAGAGGTGACAATGGGAGACTTCCTGAGGGGCAGGCCTGAATAAAGCTGTCGGTTCCATACGGGAGGCCATTATCACCCGGGATCTCTTGATACAGAGAAGATTCACCTCAGTGGTTATGAAGATCTTACAGGATCTATCAGCCAGCCCTAGTGAGCTGCAGCCACAGAAATATCCTTTCTTATAGGATCACATTAAACATGAACCATTCACATTCAGTGTCATCAGGAACGCTGAATCCAGCACAAGGCTTGGGGCCAACGTTGTCCACAGATTGAGATGTCCAGGTCAAGTAAATTTCTTCTAGAGGTTGACAAATACCCAGAGGAGAATGGTCAAAGTGTGCCAAGATTGCACATGGGCAGTGCAAAGTAAGACACAGGAGCTGTGGGTATGAGTGCTAAGGGACATCAGAGCTGCAATGATTGCATATTGTGCAGCTGTAAACCACATACTTGCTCATCATAACTTCCGCATTGTGTTAGCATCCTAACCACTGAGTGCTGCAATTCACCGAGGCTCCTGGTAACCGTAGTCTCTACCACCTCGAAGGACAAAGGCTTCAATTGCATAGGGTGCCCACACAAGCAAGCTTCCCTGAAAGACACATGGCATCCTAACATGTGGAGCAACCACAGTTCAGCCACTGAGAGACACTCATGCAGGTCTAACTGTCTTCTGCACAGTGTTCAATTTGACTTACAACAGAGTAACTGCATCTTATCAATAATCAGGTCATTACCCCTACCTCAATGGAACCAATGGATGGACAGAAAATGTTGGAATGGCCTCGACACCCACACCCTTTGGTGAACTATGACCTTCTCTGAACATGTGGATGACCCAGACTTCTACGCCTGACATGACCCTTGACACTCAGCATCCGAGACTTGAACTTCTGGCCGTGATCTCCAGTGCCATTGGTAAGAAGCTGCTGCTTTCTGTTAACCTGGGAATGGACAGACCAACACTTGCCTTGAATATGGGTATATGTCATTAACACAGTGCATGAATCTAACTCCTAATTAACACAGTGATATTAAATAACATGACTGTGAACCCATCAATGCTTGAGTCACCATACGTTGTGTACTCACTCCTCCCCTTCTTCCAATTCCTCCATCGCCGTGCTCACTTCTTTGGGCAGTTGTCCTCCCCCCATATTGGATCCTTTCAACTGTCTCCAGTGTTCTCCCCCCTCCTGGACACCTCCCTCCAGCCTCCTACCTGCTCTTGATGTTTTTATTGAGAACTGCCAGCGTGACATTGGCCTTTCTCAATTTCCCAGTCCCTCTCACCCACTCTGGCCTGTCTCCCTCTGAACTTGCTGCATTCCATTCTTTTAGATCTCACCATGACCTTGTGATAAAACCTGCTGACAAGGGTGGTGCTGTTGTTATCTAGTGTACTGACCTCTACCTCGCAGAGACTGACTGCCAACTCTCAGACACCTCCTTCCATTTCTCCCTGGACTATATCCCCACCAGGACTGTTACTGACCTCATTCCCTCTGGAGATCTTCCTTCCACAGCCTCAAAGCTCATAGTCCCCGAACCCTGCACTACCCACTTCTACCTTCCTCCCAAAATCCACAAACAGGACTGCCCTGGTAAACCCATTGTGTGGAGATGCCGGCGTTGGACTGGGGTGAACACAGTAAGAGTTTTAACAACACCAGGTTAAAGTCTAACAAGTTTATTTGGTAGCAAATACCATAAGCTTTCGGAGCACTGCTCCTTCGTCAGATGGAGTGGAAATGTGCTCTCAAACAGGGCACAGAGACACAAAATCAAGTTACAGAATACTGATTAGAATGCGAATCCCTACAGCCAGCCAGGTCTTAAAGATACAGACAATGTGGGTGGAGGGAGCATTAAGTATAAGACCCATTGTATCAGCCTGTTCCTGCCCCACAGAACTCATTTCTTCCTATCTTGACTCCATTCTCTCTCCCCTTGTTCACTCTCTTCCCCCCTACATTTGAGGTTCCACTGCTGCTCTACGTCACACCAACAATTTCCAGTTCCCTAGCCCTAACCACCTCCCCATCACTCTGGATGTCCAATCCCTCTATACCTCCATCCCTGGCCAGGAGGGTCTGAGGGCTCTCTGCTTCTTCCTCAAACAGAGACCTGAACAATGTGCGCCCACCACCACTCTCCTCCGTCTGGCTAAATAATCACTAAATAATTTCTGTCACTAAATAATTTCTCCTTTAACTCGTCTCACTTCCTGCTAATGAAAGGTGTTGCCATGAGTACCTGCATGGGCCCCAGTTACGCCTATTGTTTGCTGGTATGGAATTAATGTGATTCATCCTGAATGGATAAAATGTTCAGTTGGAGCTCTGCATCATGCTTCTGGACAGTCTCTTCTTCACAGTCATACAGCTTTTCATCCATGTTATAAATTCTTCCAACTTGTTCTTCTTCTTGATTTAACCCAGATTCTTCTTCTGAATATTCTTCTCAGGGGGAGCTGGTACAATGTGACCTATTTTGCCACAATTCTTGCATTGCCTATCCTTGCTCCAGTATTCACTCACTGAATGGCCCATTTTGGCACATCAGTAACATGCTTGTTGCTGTTTTAACTTCTTATGGGCAGTTCCCAATTTGTGGATCTTCATTCCTGCACCAAATTGTGAAGCCTCTTTAGCTGCCAGTTCCATCAACACTGAGATTTCTACTGCTGTCATTAAACTCAAAGCATGTTCAGTAAGCAGTCTTCTTTGGATAGCCTCATTTTGGAGACTGATGCACGATATAACTCACGAGGCTTGAGATGCTCAAGGAAATAAAGGCTTTTATTTACTATTACAATGAAGCTACCATATACAGTACATGATCCCAGACTGAGGGGTCCCAGACAGAGCAGTGACCTTTATACCTCTCCCAGGAGGCGGAGCCCGACTGGGATGTACCATAATAACTATAATACAGGTAGAACAGCCCAACCCTAACCCCAACAGTAACAAGTAGAACAACCCAACCCTAACCCCAACAGCAACATATATACAGACTCGTAGTACTGGCCAGACCCAGGCTCAGTACTACCTGGTGGGAACCAACGATGGTTCGCCACAGAGACCTAGATGATCTCAAAGAGTATCTTCTAATGACTCACCAAACTCACAATGTTGTGCCAGCCTTTTTAAGGTTGCTGCAAACTGAACAATTCTTTCACCTTCCATTTGATGCTTTCGGTGGAACCTGAACCGTTCCGTGGTGATCAGTGGCTTTGGAGCGTAATGCTCTTCAAGGATCTTTGTCAAGTCATTGTAAGTTTTAGTTCTTGGCTTTGCTGCATGAACCAAGTTCCAGAACAAATTCAAGGTTTTACTTCCTATTGTACTGAGAAAAATGGGTACGAGCAACTCGTTTGCAATTTTAATCACTTGTACAAAGTACTGAAAATGCTCTGAACAGGGAATTCATGATTTATTTCCTTTACTGAAAGGTTCCATGGATCTGAATTGCTGCCATTTCTCTTACAGGCACAAGTGACTGGAGACTGCTCAGTATGTTTTATTTTTACAACCTTCCCAGTGCTCCCCTTTTACCCTGGGGACCGTTCACTTAATGTCTTTTTTTTCAAATAATCACAGCCGTACATCAAAGCATCCTTCTTTTCAAATGTGCCAGATACTGTGCGAACTCTCACCCTACTCTGATCAGTAATATTCCTCTTTTAAAACTTTTTCTTACTTGTTCTTCCTTCACTGGCATTTTTATTTTTATTCCGGTTATTGCTTCTCCTTCAGCCATCTAACGTTCAAAGTGCTAGGAGCCACAATGTTTCTTTTTTTACTTCGGATTTTTGCTCAAAGTTCTCAATGAAGCAACATCCCAACACACTGCCATTTATTTTTGTAATGTGCTAACTATGTTAGGGGTTGTGGGATTTAAACTAATAAAAAAGATTTGCACACATAAGATTCAACTAACTACAGGTTTATTTGAAGAGTTTTTCCTGTAGAGTAGAAACTGAAACTAAAACAACAGCATGTACAGTATCCTAATGACAGCACCATCGAATCATGTGACTGGCTCCTAAAGCAATCATATAACCACTTAAATATATAACACAAATATTCTACATTGGAAATGTTAACTCTGTTCCTTCCTGCCCCGATGCTACTCAAACTGCTGAAGATATCTGGCATTTTTCTTGTGTTCTTTAAATTATGTGAGAAGCTGTTGAATTTTATTGAACTGTAGCTGCTGGAATAATATCAAAATTCCCGAGGATGTGTTTCTCTTTGAAGGGTTTCCTCTGCACCTCTGAGGAAAATGTTAGTGGAAAGACTTGAACAGCTCTAATGAGGTTTTGGGCCTACAGCTTCTGGTATCAATCACACTGAGGGACTTCATCAGAAACATGCGGCGATGAGTTCGCGGAAGTATACAACCCTCCGAACAATCGAACTACCCAACACTTCAAGAGCCTCACATGTGACAGATCACACATTGGACTTCTCAGCCATTCCAAAGCCCATTGAACCAGAGTGGAAGCAAGTCATTGTTGACCCCAAGCGACAGCCTAAGAAACAGAGTACTGTTTGGTGAAGCAGTCCCTGATATAATCATCCCTGTGTTACAAATCTCATTCCAAATTGCCTTCTTCTATCAATAGCCATCAATCAGTGGCCATTGTTGCTGAAAGGCTCAGCAGGTCAGAACTCCGTCATTGCGGTCTTTTTTAAGATTATTAAGTTTTTCAGGGTAGGTGTAGAGATTTCCCTTTGCAGGAGAAGGTGAAAATTGGAGATCACAGATACAATAGTCACAAATCAATCCAACCAGCAAGTTAGGAGAAACATTTCTACCCAGAGAATGATGAGACTGTGGAACTTACGGCCACAGCGGATGGCAACATAAATGCATTTAAATAGATGCTCGATAAGTGAATGAACAAGAAAGGAACAGAACGGTATGTTGATCGGGTGAAATCAGGTAATCTGGGAGAAGGGTTAGATGGTGTATAAACCCCATCACAGACTTCTCTGCTGTGATATGGAATACTGTGAACAGTTTTGATCCCCTTCTCTAAGGAAAGATATAATGGCTTTGGAGGCAGTCCAGAGAGGGTTTATTAGGTTGATCCATGGTATGGGGGATTTTCTTATGAGGAGAAGTTGAGTAGGTTGGATCTGTACTCATTGGAGTTTAGGAGAATGAGAGGCGACCTTATTGAGACAAATAGGATTCTCAGGGGTCTTGACAGGGTAGATGCTGAGAGGTTGTTTCCCCCTGTGGGAGAATTTAGGGCCAGAGGGCATAATCTCAGAATAAGGGGTAGCCCATATAAAACAGAGATGAGGAGAAACTTCTTCTCTCGGAGGGAAGTGAATTTGTGGAATTCTGAGAGACTGATTCATTTAGTATGTTCAAGGCTGAGATAGACAGACTTTTAATCAGTAAGGGAATCGAGGGTTTGGGGATAAGGTGGGAAAGTGGAATTAAAGATTGTATCAGATTAGTCACAAACTCACTGAATAGCAGAGCAGACCCGATGGGCTGAATGGCCTATTTCTGCTCCTATGTATGTAATTACTTATTCTTACGTAATTATTGATAAAAAAATTAAAGGAACACAAGGAAAAGATTAAGATTTTCTAAAAGTGAATACATTTGGTTGTGATTTGATTTGATTTATTATTGTCACATGTATTAGTATACAGTGAAAAGTATTTTTCTTGCATGCTATTCAGACAAAGCATACCGTTCATAGAGAAGGAAAGGAGAGAGTGCAGAACGTAGTATTACAGTCATAGTAGAGAAAGGTCAACTTAGTGCGAGGTAGGTCCATTCAAAAGTCTGATGGCAGCAGGAAAGAAGCTGTTCTTTAGTCGGTTGGTATGTGGCCTCAGACTTCTCTATCTTTTTCCCGGAGGAAGAAGGTGGAAGAGAGAATGTCCAGGGTGTGTGGGGTCCTTAATTATGCTGGCTGCTTTGCCGAGGCAGCGGGAAGTGTAGACAGAGTCAATGGATGGGAGGCTGGTTTGCGTGATGGATTGGGCTGCATTCACGACCCTACATTTGTAGTTTCTTGCGGTCTTGGGCAGAGCTGGAGCCATACCAAGCTGTGATACAACCAGAAAGAATGCTTTCTATGGTGCATCCGTAAACATTGGTGAGAGCATAGCTGACATGCCAAATTTCCTTGGTCTTCTAAGAAAGTAGAGGCATTGATGGGCTTTCTTAACTATAACGTGGGGGGACCAGGACAGTTTGTTGGTGAATTGGACACCTGAAAACTTGAAGCTCTCGACCATTTCTACTTCATCACCGTTGATGTAGACAGGGACATGTTCTCCTTTATGCTTTCTGAAGCCGATGACAATCTCCTTCGTTTTGTTGACATTGAGGGAGAGATTATTGTCGTCGCTCGAGTTCACCAGATTCTCTATCTCATTCCTGTACTCTGTCTCGTCATTGCTTGAGATCCAACCCACTATGGTGATGTCATCAGCAAACTTGAAAATTGCGTTGGAGGGGAACTTGGCCATGCCGTCATTGGTGTACAAGGAGTATAGCAGGGGGCTGAGGACACAGCTTTGTGGGGCACCAGTGTTGAGGATGATCGTGGAGGAGGCGTTGCTGCCTATCCTTACTGATTGTGGTCTGTGGGTTAGAAAGATTGTTGTAAAGAGAGGTTGAAGATGTCTGTAAATACCCCTGCCAGTATGTGGCTAGCCTGGGATTCTAGCTTGGTCCGTACTGTCTTTTGGCATCTTGTATGTAATATAAAGGCTAACAGTTAATATTTTTATAAATGTATTGTAAATAAGAAAAAGGCTGGAGGAGATGTGACTCACTAATGGTAGATACAGCTGATGCTGTAATTGATAACAAGATATTGCCAGATTTCTTAAACAAGAACATTGTACTCATTAGAGGAAGAGAATAAAATATCAGTGATAGAAGTGAGTTCGAAATAAATCAAAGGTGGAAATTAATTGGATTCAATATAAGTAAATATTAGAGATAATAATACATTAATCTCCAGGAGCGGCACCCTTCCCCCACACGGTACAAAGAGAGGTCGATAATGGGAATGCAGAAACATTAATAATAATCTATAAAAACTTTATTGATGGAGGAGTTTTTCCCTTGGTTTGGAAATTTGCTAATATTTGAGAGGGAGTTATTTAAGAGGGAGTGAAGGACGCTGCGAAAGCAGATGACTACAGGCTTATCAATTTAATGTCAGTCGTGGGAGAACTGCTCAAATCTGTCATTCGGAATGAAACGAGTCAGCATGTGAACAAACATGAGCAGCTTATGGAGAGGTAACATCAATTTGTTAATTCATGTCAGATTAATCTACTTCAGTTTTCTGAGGATGTCATAAATAAGGTAGATAAAGGAATGAATGCCTGTGGATGTGCTCCATGGGGCTTCCAGTACGCACTTGACAAAGTCCCACACAAAAGATAATAACATAGCGTGATAGCATACAAACTTAGAGATAGCCTTTTGAATTAGGCTCCTAGGTAGTAGGAAACAGATGGATGGTGGGATGTGATAAGTAATATTCCTCAGGGATCAGTTCTGGGGCCTCAGTTTACACCCACATCTCTTAATGACTCGACTTGAAGGAATTGAGAGTTGTGTATCAGATAACACCATGCTAGGAAAAGCTGTAAGTAGTGCAGATGAGATCAGGAATTTGCAAAGTGAAATAAACAGATTAAGTGACTGGACAACAGTGAATCAACCAATTTGGAACAAAGAGACACGATTAATTATTTTCTACATATGAAAATCTAGGGCAAAGGATCTGTGGAATTCTAAATATACAAATCATTTGCAGCTAGTGGTTTAACAAGCCAAGAATATTAATGAATCAGAAACAGAACATTCTGGAAATGCTCAGCATATCTGACAGCATCTGTGGCCAGAGGAACAAAATGAACATTCCAGGTCCAGATCTAACATCAGAACAATACCAATGGAACGTAGGTCTTTATTTCAGGAAGGCTGTGAAGTTTAGGATTTCAAAGTAAAAAAAAACTCCAAGGCCCAGTTTTTAAATATCAATACTAGGATCCTTGCTGGACCTACAAGATAGCAATAACTAGCATTTATGAAGCAAAGTAGAATTTATGAAGCAAAATTTGACGTATAGTCAACAAGAAGCAGTGAAGACAACATGGAAATTTCTCATCCCTAAAGGTCCCAGGAATTCTTGATGTTGTCAGCACAGCCAATGTCTCTCCTTTGTCTTTGAAGTGATGTTGAACTGTGTCCAGGGCTGTGGGGGATGGAGGTGGTGGTCATTCCCCAGAAGCCATGGTATCCCTGTGCCAACAAAGAGACTAATTCTCCAACTTTTATCATTTAATCTCTCATTTCTCCTTTTTTTGGTGTTAGTCCAAATTCACCCTTCTTATTGGCGTATCATCCCCACCCATAGAAACTAAAGACAAGTAATCATCGCCTTTCCCATGGGCCCCTCAGAGTTTACATTCCAGACAAACTAATGTGCATTCCTTTAACCCAAACCTCACAATAAAGCTCTCAAAATCAACAGCCACGACCATTTTCTATCATAATATCAGAAAATAAAGGGTCCCCTCTGGTACCGATCAATAAATACATGGTTTGTTTAAACAGTCTGAACTTATGATGATGCTATTTTAAGAAGTTTAACAACACCAGGTTAAAGTCCAACAGGTTTATTTGGTAGCAAAAGCCACACAAGCTTTCGAGGCTCTGAGCCCCTTCTTCAGGTGATCGATGCTATTTTAGCCATTCCTTCAAACTGATTTTAAAAAAACACCGATTTGTAATGTAGACATTAACTCAGCTCAAGACGGAAAGCAACTTTATCATAAAACAATAAAACAATTTTGTTTCTTCACAAACAAATTGCCCTCTTTCCCAACCAGCAGGAATTCAAACTGAACCATCACATTTAAACTGTGGTTATAGAATAAAATAAATAATTCACAGTCTAAAAAAATAATAGTTTTCAAAATCTTACAAAGTCGGAATACAAAGGAGAAGCTGTTATCTTTCAGTTCGTAAGATCCTCGGCCAGACCCCATATTAAATAGCGACATCTCAGGAAGCATGCAGTGTCCAAAACCTCGGCACTTTAAGGAATTGTCAAGGGCTGTGGCCACATTCGGGTCTTGACCTTGAACTGACTGCCCTGCCTTGGAAATCTACATGGAGGTGACCAATGAGGAGGCCTCTTTCTGGGTTGCCATGCAGCAGCTCTCTGAGGCTGCAGGTCCAATCTGAGGACCACAGCCTTGCGAAGATGACAGCACCATCGATGCAGGTGGACATTATCACTGTTGGAGGGTGAACGTGAGGGTACCTCCTGGTGAGGCATGCTGTGGAGTAGCTTGGATTTTATTCAAAACAAGACTCTGGCCGAGGTGTAAGATCACCGTGTGGAGAGGTTATCCATCCTCTCAGTGGCTGATAGCAGCAGCACTGCTGGGGATGGGAGCGTAAGTGTCGGAAGCACCACAGAAACTTCCAGTGCAGCCGCTGGCAATCCAACTCCAGGCACCTGACAACTCTGATGGGGGGATCCATCTGTTGTTGGAAGATCCCAGCGATATCTCCAATCGGCACACAGATGGGCTGTTAATTATTCAGAAAAGCTACCATTGATACTGGGCAGGTGGTGAACCACTGACTCACTGACTCACTGTCCCACTGAGCCACTGAGCCACTGACCCACTGACCCGCTGACCCACTGACCCACTGACCCACTCACTCACTGACTCACTAACCCACAGACTCACTCACTCACCATCCGACGGAGCCACTGACCCGCTGCCCCACTGACCCGCTGCCCCACTGACCCACTCAATCACTGACTCACTAACCCACTGACCCACTCACTCACCATCCGACTGAGCCACTGTCCCACTGACCCACTGACTCACTGACCCACTGACCCACTGACCCACTGAGCGACTGAGCGACTGACCCACTGACCCACTGAACCACTGCCCACTGACCCACTGACCCACTGACCCACTGACTCACTGACCCACTGACTCACTGACCACTGACTCAATGACCCACTGACCCACGGACCCACTGACTCACTGACCCACTGACTCACTGACCCACTGACCCACTGACCGACTGACTCAATGACCCACTGACCCACTGACCCACTGACCCACTGACTCACTGACCCACTGACTCAATGACCCACTGACCCACTGACTCACTGACCCACTGACTCAATGACTCACTGACCCACTGACTCACTGACCCACTGACTCACTGAGCCACTGACCCACTGAGCCACTGACTCACTGACCCACTGACTCACTGACCCACTGACTCACTGACCCACTGACTCACTGACCCACTGACTCAATGACCCACTGACCCACTGACCCACTGACCCACTGACTCACTGACCCACTGACTCACTGACCCACTGACTCACTGACCCACTGACCCACTGACTCACTAACCCACTGACCCACTGACCCATTGATTCACTAACCCACTGACATACTGACCCACTGACCCACTGACCACTGACTCACTGACGCACTGACTCACTGACCCACTGACCCACTGTCCAACTGACCCACTGACGCACTGACCACTGACTCACTGACCACTGACTCACTGACTCACTGACATACTGACCCACTTATCCACTGACCCACTGACCCACTGACTCACTGACCCACTGACTCACTGACATACTGACCCACTGACACACTGACCCACTGACCACTGACTCACTGACGCATTGACTCACTGACCCACTGTCCAACTGACCCACTGACCACTGACCCACTGACCCACTGACTCACTGACTCACTGACTCACTGACCCACTGACCACTGACTCACTGACGCAGTGACTCACTGACCCACTGTCCAACTGACCCACTGACCACTGACTCACTGACCCACTGACCCACTGACTCACTAACCCACTGACCCACTCAATCACTGACTCACTAACCCACTGACCCACTCACTCACCATCCGACTGAGCCACTGTCCCACTGACCCACTGACTCACTGACCCACTGACCCACTGAGCGACTGAGCGACTGACCCACTGACCCACTGACCCACTGACTCACTGACCCACTGACTCACTGACCCACTGACTCAATGACCCACTGACCCACTGACCACTGACCCACTGACCACTGACTCACTGACCCACTGACCCACTGACTCACTGACCCATTGACTCACTGACCCACTGACTCACTGACTCACTGACCCACTGACTCACTAACCCACTGACTCACTAACCCACTGACTCACTGACCCACTGACCCACTGACTCACTAACCCACTGACCCACTGACCCACTGACTCACTAACCCACTGACATACTGACCCACTGACCCACTGACCCACTGACCACTGACTCACTGACGCACTGACTCACTGACCCACTGTCCAACTGACCCACTGATGCACTGACCACTGACTCACTGACCCACTGACCACTGACTCACTGACCCACTGGCTCACTGACCCATTGACTCACTGACCCACTGACTCACTGACCCACTGACTCACTGACCCACTGACCCACTGACTCACTGACCCACTGACTCACTGACCCACTGACACACTGACCCACTGACCCACTGACCGACTGACTCAATGACCCACTGACCCACTGACCCACTGACTCACTGACCCACTGACCCACTGACCCACTGACTCACTGACCACTGACTCAATGACCCACTGACCCACTGACCCACTGACTCACTGACCCACTGACTCACTGACCCACTGACCCACTGACCGACTGACTCAATGACCCACTGACCCACTGACCCACTGACCCACTGACCCACTGACTCACTGACCCACTGACTCACTGACCCACTGACTCAATGACCCACTGACCCACTGACCACTGACCCACTGACCACTGACTCACTGACCCACTGACCCACTGACTCACTGACCCATTGACTCACTGACCCACTGACTCACTGACTCACTGACCCACTGACTCACTAACCCACTGACTCACTAACCCACTGACTCACTGACCCACTGACCCACTGACTCACTAACCCACTGACCCACTGACCCACTGACTCACTAACCCACTGACATACTGACCCACTGACCCACTGACCCACTGACCACTGACTCACTGACGCACTGACTCACTGACCCACTGTCCAACTGACCCACTGATGCACTGACCACTGACTCACTGACCCACTGACCACTGACTCACTGACCCACTGACTCACTGACCCATTGACTCACTGACCCACTGACTCACTGACCCACTGACTCACTGACCCACTGACCCACTGACTCACTGACCCACTGACTCACTGACCCACTGACACACTGACCCACTGACCCACTGACCGACTGACTCAATGACCCACTGACCCACTGACCCACTGACTCACTGACCCACTGACCCACTGACCCACTGACTCACTGACCACTGACTCAATGACCCACTGACCCACTGACCCACTGACTCACTGACCCACTGACTCACTGACCCACTGACCCACTGACCGACTGACTCAATGACCCACTGACCCACTGACCCACTGACCCACTGACCCACTGACCCACTGACTCACTGACCCAATGACCCACTGACCCACTGACTCACTGACCCACTGACTCAATGACCCACTGACTCACTGACCCACTGACTCACTGAGCCACTGACCCACTGAGCCACTGACTCACTGACCCACTGACTCACTGACCCACTGACTCACTGACCCACTGACTCACTGACCCACTGACCCACTGACCCACTGACCCACTGACTCACTGACCCACTGACTCACTGACCCACTGACTCACTGACCCACTGACCCACTGACTCACTAATCCACTGACCCACTGACCCACTGACTCACTAACCCACTGACATACTGACCCACTGACCACTGACTCACTGACGCACTGACTCACTGACCCACTGACCCACTGTCCAACTGACCCACTGACGCACTGACCACTGACTCACTGACCACTGACTCACTGACTCACTGACATACTGACCCACTGATCCACTGACCCACTGACCCACTGACTCACTGACCCACTGACTCACTGACATACTGACCCACTGACACACTGACCCACTGACCACTGACTCACTGACGCATTGACTCACTGACCCACTGACCCACTGTCCAACTGACCCACTGACCCACTGACCCACTGACTCACTGACTCACTGACCCACTGACCACTGACTCACTGACACAGTGACTCACTGACCCACTGTCCAACTGACCCACTGACCACTGACTCACTGACCCACTGACCCACTGACTCACTGACCCACTGACTCACTGACCCACTGACTCACTGACCCACTGACCCACTGTCCCACTGACCCACTGACCCACTGGCTCACTGAACCACCGACCCACTGACCGACTGGCTCACTGACCCATTGACTCACTGACCAATGACCCACTGACCCACTGACTAACTGACCACTGACTCACTGACCCACTGACTCACTGGCTCACTGACCACTGACCCACTGATCCACTGACCCACTGACTCACTGACTCACTGACTCACTGACCCACTGACTCACTGACCCACTGACCCACTGATCCACTGACTCACTGACTCACTGACTCACTGACCCACTGCCCACTGACTCACTGATCCACTGACTCACTGACCCACTGACCCACTGACCCACGGACTCACTGACCACTGACTCACTGACCACTGACTTACTGACCCATTGACCCCCTGACTCACTGACCCACTGACCCACTGACTCCTGACCCACTGAACAACTGACCCACTGACCCACTGACCACTGACTTACTGACCCACTGACCCACTGACCACTGACTCACTGTCTCACTGACCCACTGACTCCTGACCCACTGACCCACTGACCACTGACTTACTGACCCACTGACCCACTGACCCACTGACTCACTGACCCACTGACCCACTGACTCCTGACCCACTGTCCCACTGACTCACTGACCACTGACCCACTGACTCACTGGCTCACTGACCACTGACCCACTGATCCACTGACCCACTGACCCACTGACTCACTGACCACTGACTCACTGACCCACTGACCCACTGACCCACTGACTCACTGACCCACTGACCCACTGACTCACTGACTCACTGACACACTGACCCACTGACCCACTGACTGCTGACCCACTGATCCACTGACTCACTGACTCACTGACTCAGTGACCCACTGACCCACTGACTCACTGACCCACTGATCCACTGACTCACTGACCCACTGACCCACTGACTCACTGACCCACTAACTCAAAAACCCACGGACCCACTGATTTGCTGGGTCATCGACACGGATGCCATCATCTCACGCGAGAACACCATCCACCAGGTACACGGTACGTACTCTTGCAACTTGGCGTTCTCCAAGGCGGCCTTCACAACACACGACAGCGCACAGTCACTGAGCAGAGACTGATAGCCAGGTTCTGTGCACATGAGGACGGCCTCAACCGGGATATTGGGTTCATGTCACACTATCTGTAACCCCCACGACCTGCCTGGATGTGCAAAATCTCACTAGCTGTCCTGTCTGGAGACAATACACATCTCTTTAACCTGTGCTTAATGCTCTCTCCACTCCCATTGTCTGTACCTTTAAGACTTGATTAGCTGTAAAGACTCACATTCCAATCAATTTTCATGTAGATTGAGTTTGTGTCTTTGTGCCTTGTTTGTGATCAGAACTCCTACTCACCTGATGAAGGGACAGCCTGTTCCGAAAGCTCGTGTGGCTTTTGCTACCAAATAAACCTGTTGGACTTTAACCTGGTGTTGTTAGACTCCTTACTGTGTTTACCCCAGTCCAACGCCGGCATCTCCACATTAAGACATTTCAGCCAGAGTGAAGTGAGGGGAGGGACACTGTATAGAAACTCCTCGGGCTGTTTGACTCAGTGAATATTGTAGGTATCACAATTGCACTGAAACACCTGAGTTTGCAACAGGATCCATGTAGAAAACTTGAGTATTCGTGTGATGGCGATTTTGAAATGTTTGTAATGTTTTTTCAGGTATTTTGAAATGAAGTATTTCTTTGCAAAAAATAAATTAAAGGGTTAAATCAGGAAGCAGTCAAATCATTCTCCCAAAAAGAAATGGATTCTCAGACTCCAAGACGGAGGTCGGCAGATTATTATTGGGCAAAAGTATCAAGGTGAATGGAGTTGGGGTGCAGATTGTCCAGAATCGAACTGAATAGCTGAACAAGGAGCTGGATGCAATCCTTTGGTTCCTGTTTCTCTTAGTTTCCAGCCACTACCCACAATCACTCCAAAAGTGTAAGACTCTGGAATTGTACACATTCACATTAATATTCATTCTACACAAAGTGTATTTACAGATTGATCAATGTTGCTGCTATCTCCTGTGGCAACTTGTAATGAGCCTGAGGCATCAGTGTTCAACAATGTGGTGAAGACTGTTAGTGGCAGCAACATCCTCATGTGCAAGGATGGGTAAAAGTGCATTGAAACTTGTCTCCATTTCACATTTCATCATCCTCATCTTCTTCCAGCAATTTGACATGAAAGGAACACCCTCTGGAATTCCTGTGTCCAGGATTGTGATTTTTGTCATCTTGCTGCTCTCTGTCTGGGGAACAGAAATGCCAAAAATGAACAAATGGCCAAAAACAAAAGCTGTAAAAGGTTTAGCGCGCAAAAATCCAAAACTAAACTTTATACTTGCTGCTAACACTAATACAGCTGTTTCCTATTCAGACACAGACTTGCAGTCAGATCAGGACATGGTCTGACCCAGCCTGGCCTTTACATACAGGCAGTCTAAACAATATTCCCACTGAGGAGCTCTGAACCACAGCACCGATTTGCATCATGCTGCCATTCAGAGTAATATTCAAATCAAGCACTCGGTTTTGCACGGGAAGGTCTCAGAACAATTGAAAAGCTGCCACATTTGGTGTTGCCAATTCTTCCTGGAGTCTGGTTAGCCAGTGCACCCAGGCATCCCAGCAACTGCAAGCAGAAAGATAGTGTCATGTTAGCAGACCTATAGATTGCCATTTCTATATAACATAGTTTAACTAGTTCATTGACAGCCTAAAACTGACCTTCAAATAGGAAACCCCATCAGCAGAGGCACCTCAGTCCTGAAAATATGGCCAGGAAGCATCATTGCTCTGGCCTCATGCCAGATTTCCCCTTTCTATATTTTGATATTAGAATCATAAAATTAATCATCACTCCATGGAGGCATGGTGGCACAGTGGTTAGCACTGCTGCCTCACAGCGCCAGGGGCCCAGGTTCGATTCCAGCCTTGGGTCACTGTCTGTGTGGAGTTTGCACATTCTCCTCGTGTCTGCGTGTGTTTCCTCCGGGTGCTCCGGTTTCCTCCCACCGTCCAAAGATGTGCGGGTTAGGTGGATTGGCCATGCCAAATTGTCCCTTAGTGTCCCGGGATGTGTAGGTTAGATGGGATTAGCCATGGTAAATGTACAGAAAGAGGCCATTCAGCCCATCGAGTCTGCACCAACCACAATCCCACCCAGGCCCTACCCCCATATCCCTACAGATTTACCCACTAATCCCTCTAACCTACGCATCTCAGGACACTCAGGGCAATTTTAATATGGCCAATCAACCTAACCCGCACATCTTTGGACTGTGGGAGGAAACCGGAGCACCCGGAGGAAACCCACGCGGACACGAGGAGAATGTGCAAATTCCACACAGACAGTGACCCAAGCCGGGAATCGAACCCAGGTCCCTGGAGCTGTGAAGCAGCAGTGCTAACCACTGTGCTACCGTGCCGCTCTGCTCAGAGTCTGAATGCTGACACCCATGAATACAATGGAACCCCCTGAATAAGGCAATGGGAGCTGCTGGTAGGCAGTTGTTGAATTGGATAATTGCTACTCACTACCAGCCAATCCTATCAACCCAACCGGAAGACCAACCCGGGGCTGTGGAGATCACTGAGGAGGGACAAGCTGCCAAAAACTCCTCAACTCCATTCCCCTCTGCCATTCCCCCAGACCCTCTGTCAGAGTGCCCTCCCCCTCTGCCACTCTCCCAGACCCTCTGTCAGAGCGCCCTCCCCCTCTGCCATTCCCCCAGACCCTCTGTCACAGCAGTCCCTTGCTCTACAGCTACCAGTCACCACAGACCCCCCATGCAGAGATGCAGCAACCACATTCTTGGGGGAACCCCAACATGTGTGTGTGTGTTGGGGCGAGTCATTTCACCACACTCCCCATTGTCCTAAAGACAGATTAAGTGAACGGCCCGCCCCCACCAAGTTCGAGGCAACACCGGGGGCACTTCATGGATGGGAGAACGAGGAAGAGGAACTTCAGGCCAGCTGCTACAGAGCTGTTAGTTTGATGCCAGTAGTTTAGCATCTATTATAAAGGGTGTGGTAACTGAATGGTTAAAATTGGGTCAAGTCAACATGGATTTTAAAGGGAAATCGTGTTTGACAAACTCATGGGGAGTGTTTTGGGGATGTTATTTGTGTATTGATAAAGGAGAATCATGGATGAGGCATCGTTTGATTTTCCCCCAGGCTTTTGGTAAGGTTTTACAGGGGAGGTTAGTAAACAGGTTTGAGTATTGGAGAGTATATATTGGTGTGGATTGGGAACTGGTGAACAGAGAGTCAGAGCGGTGACCGCCGGCTCCCCCTTGACTGACGTCGATGCAGTGTTTATTCGCAATCGCTGCTGATTGGATCAAAGGGTGGCATTTGCGATGAAAATTGATCATTGAGACACACAATAATATGATGCTGTCTATTTCCCTGTTTTACTGTTTCTCCTCGTGCCCCACCCTTTGAATTCCCCTCCCCCTACACACCCTCCCCCTCAACCACCCTCACTCACGGGTGGCATGGTGGCACAGTGGTTCGCACTGCTGCCTCATAGCGCCAGGGACCCGGGTTCAATCCTCGGCTTGGGTCACTGTCTGTGTGGAGTTTGCACATTCTCCCTGTGTCTGCGTGGGTTTCCTCCGGGTGCTCTGGTTTCCTCCCACAGTCTGAAAGGTGTGCTGGTTAGATGCATTGACCCGAACAGGTGCCGGAATGTGGCGACCAGGGAATTTTCACAGTAACTTCATTGCAGTGTTAATGTAAGCCTTAATAATAAATAAACTTTAACTTTTCACTCCTCTCCTTCCCCAATCCCCCTCCCTAACCTTGCCCCACTTCCCCTCCCTCACTCCTGTCCCACACTTCCCCTCCCTCACTACCCAATGATACCAAACCCCCTTCCCCCAATCCCCCTCCACCTCTTCCCACACCTCCTCCCACTCTCCTCCCTTCCCCCACCCCACTCAACCTCCTCCTGCTTCCCCTTCCTCCTTCCTCCAACTCTAATGCCTCCACTTTCCTTTTCACCCCCGCAATCCTCTCCTCCTACCCCACTCCCCTCCCTGTCCCACTCTCCCTCCTCCCCGACCATCGCTTCCTTCTCCCCTCTCCCTCCTCCACCTTCTCTCTCTCCCCTCTCTTCCAACCCCCTCTCCCTCCCTATTTCCCCTCCCTTCCCCTCCTATTCCCCTTCCCCACCTCCTGCCACCCTCACCCTATAACCCTCCACCAACACCCCTGTGGTGAACCATCGTTGGTTACCACTGGGGGTTGTTCTTATGTTACTGTTGGGTTAGGGTGTTGTCACTGTGGGGGTTGTATAATGTTGTTGGGTTAGGGTGTTTACCTGTTGTAAATGTTATTATGGCACATCCCGGTGGGGCCCTGCCTCCGGAGGAGAGGTATAAGACTCTCTGCTCCGGCAGGACCCCTTCAGTCTGAACTGGTGTACTCGTGTTAGTTAGTTCCATTGTTTGATAATAAAAGCCTTCAATAACTGAAGCCTTGTTCCACGTGCTTGATTGTCGCGCATCAATTTTATTATCAAACAGAAAACTCTCAGCAGTAAAAAGAGAGTATGGAACAGATTTTGAAACCAGATCGTCTGGCGTTGGACCCACGTGCGGTCGGTGCCGCTAACACCTTCGACCACTGGTGGAAGTGTTTCGAAGACTACCTGGCAGCCTCTGTAGCTATTACTACAGACAGCGACAAACTCCAAGTCCTCCACGCAAGGGTAAGCGACACGATTTATCTCGCGATTCGTGCGGCCACCACTTACCCGAGGGCCGTCGAGCTCTTGAAGAAACGATACACGCAACCACCCAACGAGATACACGCTCGTTACCTCCTCGCTACACGACGTAGGCAGTCGGGCAAAACCATGGAGGACTACGCCAATGAGCTCCTGCAGCTTGCCAGGGGTTGCGATTGTAAAGACGTATCAGCCGAACAATACATGTACGACCTCGCCCGAGACGCGTTCGTAGCAGGGGTAGGGTCCTCGTACATCCGGCTTAAGTTACTGGAGAAAGGGAACCTCAACTTGACCCAAGCGATGGAGATGGCTGAGATGCTGGAAGCGGCGTCGAAAAGCTTGGCTCTGTACCCCGAAGACCACGTGGAGACAACGTGGCAAGAGCAAGCTCAAATCCCTCCTCGCCCCGCGGGCTCGCGTTCCCATATCGATCCGACGATGGCGGCAGCTCCAGGCGGCCAGCGATGCTATTTTTGTGGTGGGGCCAAGCATCCACGGCAACAGTGTCCGGCAAAAACGGCAATCTGCAGCCAGTGCGGAAAAAAAGGCCACTATGGTAAAGTTTGCAGGTCGAAGTCCAAAAACGGCAGTGCAGCTTGTAACCCTCCAGAGCGGAGACAATCTCCTTCGGCGTCACAGTACCCACGAGGTCCGACCACGTGCGAATCCAGGACGGCGCCATCGTGGCTGACGGAGGAGGAGGAAGACCACCAGGAGTCGCTACGTTTGGCGCCCTCGCCCACGTGCGATTCATGGGGGCGGCCATCATGGTCCACGACGACTAGGAGCAACCAGCAGGGGTCCTCAGCATCAACATCGGCGGCATGCAGTGACGCCCAGGGGCCAACGGTGGCGTCGATCTCCCTGGACCAGACAAAGCACCACAGACTTGAGAATTCAATGATGGATATCAAGGTAAATGGTCGTACTGTGAATTGTCTGTTTGACAGTGGGAGCACCGAGAGTTTCATACACCCTGACACTGCTAAAAGGTGTGGACTCTGGGTTCTACCTGCCAAGCAGACAATTTCCATGGCATCACGGTCCTGGTCTGTACCGATCCAAGGACGATGTATGGTAACTCTAGAGGTACAGGGCACAATTTACGAGCAATACAGGCTCCTTGTGCTACCTCACCTTTGTGCGCCAATTCTCCTTGGACTAAATTTTATGGTCCACATGAAGAGTGCGATCCTACAGTACGGTGGGCCACTCCCTTCACTGGCAGTAGGGAATCAGCCGCAGCCTCCAAATTGCCCAAAGCGCCCCGCATGCAATCTTTCCACTCTGAAAATCACTACACCCTCCTTATTTAAGAATCTGGTACCAGGCTGCAAGCCCATCGCTACTAAGAGTAGGCGTTACAGCGCTGAGGACCGGATCTTTATTAGATCTGAGGTTCAGCGGCTCCTCAAGGAAGGGATCATACAGGCCAGTGCTAGTCCGTGGAGAGCGCAGGTCGTGGTAGTCAAAAGCGGGAACAAACCTCGGATGGTCATCGACTACAGTCAGACCATTAACCGTTATACGCAGCTGGATGCGTATCCTCTCCCGCGCATTTCTGATATGGTCAATCAGATTGCGCAGTACCGAGTGTTCTCTACCATAGACCTTAAGTCCGCCTACCATCAACTCCCCATCCGCCCAGAGGACCGACAATATACGGCTTTTGAGGCGGATGGTCGTCTATACCATTTGCTCAGGGTTCCATTTGGTGTCACCAATGGGGTCTCGGTCTTCCAGCGTGCTATGCACCGAATGGTGGACCAGAACGGGTTGCGGGCTACCTTCCCGTACCTGGATAACGTCACCATCTGCGGCCATGACCAGCAGGACCACGACACGAATCGACCACGACACGAATCTCCAACACTTTCTGCGCACTGCATCTCGCCTGAATCTGACCTATAACAGGGAGAAGTGCGTATTCCGTACGCGCAGGTTAGCCATCCTTGGATACGTGGTGGAAAACGGGGTCATTGGCCCTGATCCAGACCGTATGCGCCCCCTTACTGAACTTCCCTTGCCCGCTAGCACGAAAGCACTGAGGAGATGCCTCGGGTTCTTTTCGTATTATGCGCAGTGGGTCCCCAACTACGCGGACAAAGCTCGTCCGCTCATCAAGTCCACGACCTTCCCACTCACGCCGGAGGCCCAATTGGCCTTCAAGGCTTTGAAAAGCGACATTTCGAAAGCCACGATGCACGCGGTGGATGAATCCATCCCTTTCCAGGTGGAGAGTGATGCATCTGATTTCGCCCTAGCCGCCACACTAAACCAGGCAGGCAGGCCCGTCGCGTTCTTTTCCCGCACCCTTCAAGGCCCCGAAATTCGGCACTCAGCGGTGGAGAAGGAGGCTCAGGCCATTGTGGAGGCAGTCAGACACTGGCGCCATTACCTGGCGGGGAAGCGGTTCACTCTGATCACGGATCAACGATCCGTGGCGTTTATGTTCAGTAACACGCAGAGGGGCAAGATCAAGAACGATAAGATCTTGCGGTGGAGAATTGAGCTCTCCACCTATAATTATGATATTATGTATCGTCCAGGGAAGCTCAATGAGCCCTCGGATGCCCTCTCGCGCGGAACATGCGCCATCATGCAGGAGGACCGCTTGAAGGCCCTCCACAATGACCTGTGTCATCCTGGAGTCACCCGACTCTACCACTTCGTCAAAGCCCACAACCTGCCCATACTCGGTGGAGGATATCAGGTCAGTGACGAGAAGCTGTCGGATTTGCGCAGAATGCAAACCGCACTTTTATCGACCAGACCGGGCACAATTGGTCAAGGCCACTCGCCCTTTCGAGAGGCTGAGTGTGGATTTTAAGGGCCCCCTTCCCTCAACGGACCGGAACGTCTATTTCCTCAATATAATAGATGAGTACTCCCGGTTCCCGTTTGTTGTCCCCTGTGCGGACACGTCGACTGCCACCGTCATTAAGGCATTCAGTGAGCTTTTTACCCTGTTCGGGTACCCCTGCTACATTCATAGCAACAGGGGCTCGTCGTTCATGAGCAACGACTTGAGGCAATTCCTGCTCTCATTCGGGATTGCCTCTAGTAGAACCACGAGCTACAACCCTAGGGGTAACGGACAGGTGGAGAGAGAGAATGCTACAGTCTGGAAGGCTGTCCTACTGGCACTGAAATCCAGGGGCCTTCCAGTCTCCCGTTGGCAGGAGGTCCTTCCAAATGCGCTCCATTCTATCCGCTCCCTCCTGTGTACGGCAACCAATGCTACTCCCCACGAGAGGATGTTCTCATTCCCTCGGAAGTCGTCCTCGGGGATCTCATTACCAGCCTGGTTGACGTACCCAGGACCCGTCCTTCTGCGGCGACATGTGAGGGCTCGCAGGTCCGACCCCTTGGTCGAACCGGTCCAACTCCTCCACGCCAACCCTCAGTATGCCTATGTGGCATATCCTGACGGGCGAGAGGACACTGTCTCCATTCGAGACCTGGCGCCCGCAGGGGACGTAGCAACTCCTGTCGCTCCCATACCCCCTGTCACGAATCCCCTACTACTTATTTCTTCCCCAGACGTGGCACGGTCAGCACCGGGACCAGTGCATAACAGTTATACTCCCATGTACAGCTTGCCTGAGACTCGGAGATCGGCGCCACCACCGAAGGTTCCAGGATCCCCTGCACCATCGCCTCACCAGGGCCAACCGGCCCGGGAGTCCTTGAGGGGACAGCCGGACGCTGTTTTGGAGAGAACGCCACCGCAAGCACCTGCTCCGGTTTCGCAACCGGTGTTGAGGAGATCACAGCGACGGTGCGGTCCTCCAGACCGTCTGGACTTGTGAATTTTGTATATATGTGACCTGTTTTTTGCACCCCGCCGGCCTTTGTTTTTAAAGGAGGGGTAAATGTGGTGAACCATCGTTGGTTACCACTGGGGGTTGTTCTTATGTTACTGTTGGGTTAGGGTGTTGTCACTTTGGGGGTTGTATAATGTTGTTGGGTTAGGGTGTTTACCTGTTGTAAATGTTATTATGGCACATCCCGGTGGGGCCCCGCCTCCGGAGGAGAGGTATAAGACCCTCTGCTCCGGCAGGACCCCTTCAGTCTGAACTGGTGTACTCGTGTTAGTTAGTTCCATTGTTTGATAATAAAAGCCTTCAATAACTGAAGCCTTGTTCCACGTGCTTGATTGTCGCGCATCAACCCCCTGCCCCCTTCCCCCAATGACTGACCACCCCTCCTCCTCTTTCACTCCCTGTGCCCCAACTGTATCACACCTCTTCCATTCCCTCACCCTGCCTCCAATCCTTCCACTTCTTCAACCCTTCTCCCAGTCCCCACCGTTCACTCCTCCCCCTCCTCATCCTCCCCTTTCTGCCCCCTCTCCCTCCACCACCTCTCTCCCCTCACTCCTCCTGCCGCCCTTCCCCCAATCTTCCCCCTGTCATTTCTCCCCCTGCATCCTAAGACCATAAGACCATAAGACATAGGAGCGGAAGTAAGGCCATTCGGCCCATCGAGTCCACTCCACCATTCAATCATGGTTGATTTCAACTCCATTTACCCGCTCTCTCCCCATAGCCCTTAATTCCTCGAGAAATCAAGAATTTATCAATTTCTGTCTTGAAGACGCTCAACGTCTCGGCCTCCACAGCCCTCTGTGGCAATGAATTCCACAGACCCACCACTCTCTGGCTGAAGAAATTTCTCCTCATCTCTGTTCTAAAGTGACTCCCTTTTATTCTAAGGCTGTGCCCCCGCGTCCTAGTCTCCCCTGTTAATGGAAACAACTTCCCTACGTCCATCCTATCTAAGCCGTTCATTATCTTGTAAGTTTCTATCAGATCTCCCCTCAACCTCCTAAACTCCAATGAATATAATCCCACGATCCTCAGACGTTCATCGTATGTCAGGCCTACCATTCCTGGGATCATCCGTGTGAATCTCCGCTGGACCCGCTCCAGTGCCAGTATGTCCTTCCTGAGGTGTGGGGCCCAAAATTGCTCACAGTACTCCAAATGGGGCCTAACCAGTGCTTTATAAAGCCTCAGAAGTACATCCCTGCTTTTGTATTCCAAGCCTCTTGAGATAAATGACAACATTACATTTGCTTTCCTAATTACGGACTCAACCTGCAAGTTTACCTTTAGAGAATCCTGGACTAGGACTCCCAAGTCCCTTTGCACTTTAGCATTATGAATTTTGTCACCGTTTAGAAAATAGTCCATGCCTCTATTCTTTTTTCCAAAGTGTACGACCTCGCACTTGCCCACGTTGAATTTCATCAGCCACTTCTTGGACCACTCTCCTAAACTGTCTAAATCTTTCTGCAGCCTCCCCACCTCCTCAATACTACCTGCCCCTCCACCTATCTTTGTATCATCGGCAAACTTGGCCAGAATGCTCCCAGTCCCGTCATCTAGATCGTTAATATATAAAGAGAACAGCTGTGGCCCCAACACTGAACCCTGCGGGACACCACTTGTCACCGGTTGCCATTCTGAGAAAGAACCTTTTATCCCAACTCTCTGCCTTCTGTCTGACAGCCAATCGTCAATCCATGTTAGTACCTTGCCTCGAATACCATGGGCCCTTATTTTACTCAGCAGTCTCCCGTGAGGCACCTTGTCAAAGGCCTTTTGGAAGTCAAGATAGATAACATCCATTGGCTCTCCTTGGTCTAACCTATTTGTTATCTCTTCAAAGAACTCTAACAGGTTTGTCAGGCACGACCTCCCCTTACTAAATCCATGCTGACTTGTCTTAATCCGACCCTGCACTTCCAAGAATTTAGAAATCTCATCCTTAACGATGGATTCTAGAATTTTGCCAACAACTGAGGTTAGGCTAATTGGCCTATAATTTTCCATCTTTTTTCTTGTTCCCTTCTTGAACAGTGGGGTTACAACAGCGATTTTCCAATCCTCTGGGACTTTCCCTGACTCCAGTGACTTTTGAAAGATCATAACTAACGCCTCCACTATTTCTTCAGCTATCTCCTTTAGAACTCTAGGATGTAGCCCATCTGGGCCCGGAGATTTATCAATTTTCAGACCTTTTAGTTTCTCTAGCACTTTCTCCTTTGTGATGGCAACCATATTCAACTCTGCCCCCTGACTTTCCTCTCCTCCTTTGCACGTCCTCACCTCTTTCTCCTCCTCTCTCAGCCCTCCCTCTCTCCCTCCCTCAGCTACCTCTCTCACACCTCCCAAAACTCAGCAAACTCACCCTTCTCCCTGCCTCCACTCTCCCTCCTTCCCTCACCCCCTCTCTCCTTCACTTAGTCCTTCCTCCCCTTGTCCCTGACAACTCCACAAATCCCCCTCCGCTTCCTCCCTAAGCACTGTCCCCCTCCCTATCCTTCCCCTTCACCCTGCCCTCACTATCCCTCTCCCACCCACCTCCGCCTCTCTCCCTCTCCCCCAGTGACTGCAGTGTTTGGGGAAGTGTCAGACACAGTTAGAAATCTCCCCCCACTGTTTTTCCCACAGGCCCGTGTGGAACCGGCCTCTGACATCACTTCTGATTTGGGCTCTCTGATCTGGGAAGCGGTCAGGGGTCAGGGGTCAGGGCCTGAGGCTAACTGAATATTTACGGTCATTTTGTATTGAATCTTACTTGGATAGGGTTGATCTTAACCCAGCCATGATTGTAGTGTGATGAATTAATCGATGATAAGAAAGAAAGGAAAGTATAGCACAGGGACAGGCCCTTCGGCCCTCCAAGCCTGCGCCGATCATGATGCCCTAACTAAACTAAAACCGTACGCACTTACGGAGTCCGTATCCTTCCAAAGAACAAAGAAAGGAAAGTACACAGTTATTACTGATCTCCTCCCTCTCTCCCCCATTTCCATTTCTCCCTTCTGTCACCTCCACATCGAACCCTCCCCTTCCCACTCCTCTCTACCAGCCACTCACACCCTTTTCATCCAGCCCCACCTCCATTCCCGCTTCGGCCCCTCTCACACTTGCCCTCCTCCTCCATGTTTGGCCTCTCCCCTCCCACTCACTTCACTCCCTCCCTGTCTCCCTTCCTTCTTGCCTCCCTTGCCCCATCCTCTCCCTCTGCCCCTCTTCCCCACCCTTCCTCTCCACTCCTCCTCCCCCTCCCTCCTCCCGTTTCCCCACCGTTCCTCCCCTCCTCCCCAGCCCCGCCACCTCCCCTCCCTCTCCCCACCCCCTCTTCTCCCTCTCTCCCCTCTCTCCCTGCCCCTCCTCCCCTCCCCTCCTTTCTTTCTCCTTCTATTTCCTCCTCCCCTATTCCCCTCCTCCAACCCATCCTCCCCTCCCCCTCTTCTCCCTCCCCCACGCCTCTCAGCTCCCACCCTTCCCCCTCCCTTTCATCCCTCTCCCTCCCCTGCCCTCCTAACTCTCCCTCCCCTCCCTCCCACCCCTCCCTCCCCCTCCCCTCCCCCTCTATCTCCCCTCCCTTCGCCTTTCTCTCCCCTCTCTCCCCCTCTTCCTCCTCCCTCCCCTCCACTTCCCCCTCCCCTCCCACTCTCCCCCTCATCTACCCTCCCTCCCCACCCCCTCACCCCTTTCCCCTCACTCTCTCCCCTCCCACCCTCCCTCCCTCCCGCCCCCTCCTTTCCTCTCCTCCCTCTCCCTCCTCTCTCCCTCCCCTCTTCCACCCCTCTCCCCTCCCTCCCTCTCCTCTCCCCCCTCACCCTTCCCCTCCTCTCCCCTCCTCCTCCCACCCCTCCCCTCCCCACCTGCCCCTCTCCTTCTCCCTCCTCCCCCATCCCCCTCCCCTCCTCCCCCCTCCTCCTCCCCTCTTCCCCTCCCTCTCCCCCCTGCCCCCTTTGGGTTCCGCCAGATTCACTCAGCTCCTGCCCTCATTACAGCCTTGTTTCAAACATGGACAAAAGAGCTGAATTCCAGAGGCGAGGTGAAAGCGACTGCCCTTGACTGAGTGCAGCATCAAGGAGCCCTAGTGAAACTGGTGTCAACGGGAATTGGGGGAAATGCTCCACTGGTTGGAATCATGATGTGGAGATGCCGGCGTTGGACTGGGGTAAACACAGTAAGAAGTTTAACAACACCAGGTTAAAGTCCAACAGGTTTATTTGGTAGCAAAAGCCACACAAGCTTTCGGAGCTCTTAGCCCCTTCTTCAGGTGAGTGGGAATTCTGTTCACAAACAGAGCTTATAAAGACACAGACTCAATTTACATGAATAATGGTTGGAATGCGAATACTTACAACTAATCAAGTCTTTAAGAAACGAAACAATGGGAGTGGAGAGAGCATCAAGACAGGCTAAAAAGATGTGTATTGTCTCCAGACAAGACAGCCAGTGAAACTCTGCAGGTCCAGGCAACTGTGGGAGTTACAAATAGCGTGACATTATGCCCAGCACGAAGGAAGGTGGTTGCGATGGTTGGAAGTCAATCATCTCAGTTCCAGAAGTTGCAGGAGTCTCTCAGGGTAGTGCCCTAGGGCCAACAATCTTCAGCTACTTCATTAAGACCATCCTTCCATCATAAGATCAGAAGTGGGGATGTTCGCCGATGATTGCACAATGTTCAGCACCATTCACAACTCCTCAGATACTGAAGCGGTCCGTGTTCCAATGCAGCAAGATCTGGACAATATCCAGGCTTGGGCTGACAAGTGGCAAATAATATTCGTGCCACACAAATGCCAGGAAGTCTTAGGGGTTACCATTCACCAGAAACTGCACTGGACCCAGCCAGACAAATACTGTGCCTACCAGAACAGGACAAAGGCTCGGAATTCTTTTGGGAGTAAGCCCCAAAGCCTGTCCACCATCTACAAGGCACAACTCAGGAGTGTGATGGAATACTCCCCACTTGCCTGGATGGGTGCAGCTCCAACAACACTCAAGATGCTGGACACCATCCAGAACACGGCAGCCCACCTGATCGGTGCCCCATCCACAAACATTCATTCCTTCGATCACTGACGCACAGTGGCAGCAGTGTGTACCATCTACAAGATGCACTGCAGGAACTCACCAAGGCTCCTTAGGCAGCACCTTCTAAACCCACGATCTTTACCACCTAGAAGGACAGGAGCAGCTGATACCTGGGAATACCCCCTCTGTCCAGGGCCTTTGGATGCAGCAGCCATTGACGCTGGCACGCAGGAATCTTTTAAAATGTGAATCCCCAGATACTGAGGCAATGGGAAAATGGTTCAGGATCGAGTGTGGGAAACTGCTTCTCCTTTCAGATGAGCACAACTGACTGATCCCAGTTCCTCAATCTAATCGTGCTTCTGGTTTTACAACACCTTAATCCATCCACCCTTTCGAGCCTGATCCTTCCAAATCAGCATTTTGAGGCTCTTGTCTGTTGTGCTGTCCACTCATAATCTGACCCTGTGTGGCTCTGATTAAACAAGTACATCTTTGTGCCTTTCCATCACCCACTATCGCTGTCATTTTCACCACTGGGTGTCACACAAAGATCGACACTGCTGTGTGGGAGCTACCTCATGGGGCTTGTGCTTCCTAATTACATTCTTAATTCAAAGAGATTTACTAGGATGCTACCGGGACTTGATGGTTTGAGTGAAAAGGAGAGGCTGGATAGACTGGGACTATTTTCTCTGGAGCGTAGGAGGCTGAGGGATGATCTTATAGAGGTCTATAAAATAATGAGGGGCATAGAACATAGAACATTACAGCGCAGTACAGGCCCTTTGGCCCTCGATGTTGCGCCGACCTGTGAAACCAATCTAAAGCCCCTCTAATCTACACTATTCCAATATCATCCATATGTTTATCCAATAACCATTTGAATGCTCTTAATGTTGACGAGTCCACTACTGCTGCAGGCAGGACATTCCACGACCTTACTACTCTGAGTAAAGAACATACCTCTAACATCTGTCCTATATCTCTCACCCCTCAAGTTAAAGCTATGTCCCCTCGTGTTAGCCATCATCATCTGAGGAAAAAGGCTCTCACTATCCACCCATAGATCAGCTAGATAGTCAATATCTTTTCCCAAAGGTAGGGGAGTCTAAAACTAGAGGGCATAGGTTTAAGGTGAGAGGGGAGCGATACAAAAAGGTCCAGAGGGGCAATTTTTTCTCACAGATGGTGGTGAGTGTCTGGAACAAGCCGCCAGAGGTAGTAGTAGAGGCGGGTACAATTTTGTCTTTTAAAAGGTGTTTAGACAGTTACATGGGTAAAATGGGTGTGGAGGGATATGGGCCAAATGTGGGCAATTGGGACTAGCTTAGGGGTTTTAAAAAAAAGGGTGGCATGGACAAGTTGGGCTGAAGGGCCTGTTTCCATGCTGTAAACCTCTATGTCTCTACATGGAGGATGTGCATGTTTGGTGGATTAACCATGGTAAGTAAATGAGCAGGGTTGCGGGGATAGGGTGGGGAGGGGATGGGCCTGGGTAAGATGTTCTTTCGGAGAGTCAGTGCAGATTCGTTGGGCCAAATGGCCTCCTTCTTCTTTGTAGGGATTCCATATTCATTCTATCTGAACTGTGTAGGTAACGAATGGAGTTTCTGATGGCTCAGTTTTGTATTTTTTGTCAGGTTCCAACACATCACGGAACCAAGTCTTCTGTATACCAGTCTGCCATGAGGTCTTTGACAAGATCCCCCATGGCAGACTGGTACAGAAGGTGAAGTTGCATGGGATCAGAGGTGAGCTGACAAGATGGATACAGAACTGGCTCGGCCATAGTAGACAGAGGGTAGCAGTGGAAGGGTGCGTTTCTGAATGGAGGGCTGTGACAAGTGGCGTTCCTCAGGGATCAGTGCTGGGACCTTTGCTGTTTGTAATATATATAAATGATTTGGAGGAAAATGTAAGTTTGCGGACGACACAAAAGTTGGTGGATTTGCGGATAGCGAGGACCTTCAGATGATACAACAGGATATAGATCAGTTGGAGACTTGGGCGGAGAGATGGCAGAGGGAATTTAATCCAGACAAATGTGAGATAATGTATTTTGGAAGGTCTAATACAGATGGGAAATATACAGTAAATGACAGAACCCTTAAGAGTATTGATAGGCAGAGGGATCTGGGTGTACAGGTACACAGGTCGTTGAAAGTGGCAACGTAGGTGGAGAAGGTTGTCAAGAAGGCATACGGCATGCTTGCCTTCATCGGCCAGGGCATTGAGTTTAAAAATTGACAAGTCATGTTGTAGCTTTATAGAATCTTAGTTAGGCCGCACTTGGAATATAATGTTCAATTCTGGTCGCCACACTACCAGAAGGATGTGGAGGCTTTGGAGAGGGTACAGAAAAGATTTACCAGAATGTTGCCTGATATGAAGGGCTTTAACTATGAAGAAAGGTTGGAGAAACTTATTTTGTTCTCACTGGAACGATGGAGGTTGAGGGGCGACCTGATAGGAGTCTACAAGATTATGAGGGGCATGGACAGAGTGGATAGTCAGAAACTTTTTCCCAGGGTGGAAGAGTCAGTTGTGCGGGAGCATGGATTTAAGATGCGTGGGGCAAGGTTTAAAGGAGGTGTACGAGGCAAGTTTTTTACACAGAGATTGGTGGGTGCCTGGAACTCACTGCCAGGGGAGGTAATGGAAAAAGATACAATAGTGACTTTTGGGGCGTCTGAACAAATACATGAATAGGATGGGAATAGAGGGATATGGTCCCTGGAAGGATAGAGGGTTTTAGTTCAGATGGTGCAGGCTTGGAGGGCCGAAGGGCCTGTTTCTGTGCTGTAATTTTCTTTGTTCTTTGTTCTTTACTCAATTTCTTAACAAAGTTATTGACATTTCTGCTGATTTACCAAACCCAATCGAACTGAGGCTTCAACAAAGAGAAAAAACAATTTTGTTGCAGCAGTCGATAAATTCTTTACATAAATCAATGAACTGGACCTTTGACCTGTGACCGGGTCAGCCACCCTTACTGCTATCCAATAAACCACAAGAATCAGCTTCACTCGCCTCTGTGTACACTAACGCCAGCCAAGTGAGATTACCCCGATAAATCACATTCTCCAGGAAATGATCAGCATAATATTTGTGACTTCTCCATTAACTGAAAGAGGAACCTGATGTTTACACGATTACTCTGATATTTATGATTGTTCCCGTTTTGATTCTTCTGCAATTTAATGTCTTTTTGGAAGAGGTTGGCTTGGCTAATAATGACAATTCATTAATGTAACGGTGATTTACTCAGTGGCCAGCAGAACACATCAATCATTTTCAAATTAGTTGAAGAATATGTGGAAAATCTGTAATTGTTCAGAAGATAAACGACATTGGACATTGCCACTCACTGCTGACAGGAGACAGCCATATCTGCAGCACCTTCCTGAGACTTTTATTCTTTATACAATGATTAGTGTTGTCCATTGTGCCTCAAATGAGGAGTTCTTCACCCACCTCCCCCCGCCGCATCCGCCACCGCCCCCCCACCCAACCCCCACCTCCCCTGGACTGTGATTAGGCCACTCAAGCCTGCTTACGGTGGTGACTGGTCTATATCTCATCTCTATTATCCTGCCTTTCATTCTGTGAGTCCCCCTTGAGGCGTGGGAGGTGGAGGTGTGTGTGTGTCTGTGTGTGTGTGTGTGTGTGTGTGTGTGGGCGGGGGGGCGGGGGGGGGGGTCCTCATGCTAGTTGACATGACAGGGAGAGGAGACAGGGAGAGCCTAACCAAAGCAGCCTGGACAGAGGTCACTGTGGAGATCAGTAGCTTTGGGACTGTCCAGTAAACCTTGCTGTAGTTTCATGAGAGGCTAAATGACTTTTTCATGATCTGCAAGGGTGAATGTGTCACCATTCTGGAGATGGATATGTAAGGAACGGTATAAGCCCAATGGGCCGAATGGCCTCCTTCTGCACTGTAGGGATTCTATGATTCTATGATCTGTGTCAATTATGGGATGGTCCTGTATGTTGTCCAAGTGTGTACGATACAAAGATGCCACTCTGCATAGTCACGGGGATAATGTTGTGGGGATGTGTCGCACTGAGAGCCCATCACAGTTATATAAACAGTGGGCAGTGCCCAAGGTGGAGCAGGTCGCTGCCAGTCAAAGGGCAGCTGGAGGTGACCCAGATGCTGAACCTCAGGCTGATGACAAGCATCTGGATTTGTCCGTCATGCAGTAGATGCTGGAAGAGTAGCATAGTGACGTGGTGATGTGGCAGAGATACCAACACATTCCCCCTTCCTGTACCTCATGGAGCACTGGCCCCCGGTTAACTGGCCTCCTCCTCCTCCTCCTTCTCACTGGAGGAGGTGCCTCCAGCAGAATGTACACATCAGATCCTGATTGACAGCTAAATGCTACAATAATGCTGAGAACTCTTTAAACAATATTCTTCTGCTAATGTCAGACATTGTTCCATTTACAGCCTTTATTCACCTATTTAACAGTCACTGAAAAAACCATTAATTCTTGCTGCTCCTGTTTCCCACACACCGACATGGCAAGGGCAACATTTTATTCCAGTCAATTAGATTGAAAATTACTGTAATCACTTGTGAATGAGGTTTTTAAACCTGGCAGGGGGCTGTCAATTTTGGCGCCTGTATTAGAGCAGAGCGGAGTGATGATGTGGGATACATGGCCTAACATCCCATAAAATCCCATGCCACTTCAGCAAGTTCAGCTTTGCGAATATGGAATTCAGCCCCTGGGCTGAGAGCGTTCAGTCACACAGTGTAACTGAGGAGAAGCACTGTCCTTGTCGGTCGAAATATTAGCAGAAAATAATAAGGTTGTTATTCGATTTGATTTATTATTTGTCACATGTATTAACATACAGTGAAAAGTATTGTTTCTTGCGCGCTATACAGACAAAGCATACCATTCATAGAGAAGGAAAGGAGAGAGTGCAGAACGTAGTGATTTGATTTGATTTATTATTGTCATGTGTATTGGGGTACAGTGAAAAGTATTGTTTTTTGCCAGCTACACAGACAAGACATACTGTTCCTAAAGTACCATAGGGGAGAAGGAAAGGAGAGGGTGCAGAATGTAGTGTTACAGTCATAGCTAGGGTGCAGAGAAAGGTCAACTTAATGTGAGGTAGGTCCATTCAAAAGTCTGATGGCAGCAGGAAAGAGCCTGTTCTTGAGTCGGTTGGTATGTGTCCTCAGACGTTTGTATCTTTTTACCGATGGTAGAAGGTGAAAGAGAGAATGTCTGGGGTGCGTGGGATCCTGAATTATGCTGGCTGCTTTGCCGAGGCAGCAGGAAGTGCAGACAGAGTCAATGGATGGGAGGCTGGTTTGAGTGATGGATTGGGTGGATTTCATTCATGACGCTTTGTAGTTTCTTGTGATCTTGGTCAGAGCAGGAGCCATGCCAAGCTGTGACACATCTGGAAAGAATGCTTTCTGTGTTGCATCTGCAAAAATTGGTGAGATTCATAGTGGACATGCCAAATTTCCTTTGTCTTCTGAGAAAGTACAGACATTGGTGGGCTTTCTTAAATATACTGTCGGCGTGGAGGGAGCAAGACAGGTTGTTGGTGATCTGGACACCTAGAAACTTGAAGCTCTCACAATTTCCACTTCATCACTGTTGATGTGTGGAGTTTGCACATTCTCCTCGTGTCTGCGTGGGTTTCCTCCGGGTGCTCTGGTTTCCTCCCACAGTCCAAAGATGTGTGGGTTAGGTTGATTGGCCATGCTAAAATTGCCCCTTAGTCTCCTGAGATGTGTAGGTTAGAGGGATTAGCGGGTAAATATATAGGGATAAGAGGGTAGGGTGGGATTGTGGTCGGTGCAGAGTCGATGGGCCAAATGGCCTCTTTCTGCACTGTAGGGTTTCTATGATTCTATGATGTTGACAGGGGCATGTCCTCCACTACACTTCCTGAAGTTGATGGCTATCTCCTTTTACTGACATAGAGGGAGAGATTATTGTCATCACACCAGTTCACCAGATTCTATATCTCTTTCCTCTACTCCGTCTCGTCATTGTTTGAAATCCGACCCACTACAATGGTGTCATCAGCAAACTTGAAAATGAAGCTGGAGGGGAATTTGGCCACACAGTCATAGGTGTGTAAGCAGTATAGTAGGGGACTAAGGACACAGCTTTGCAGGGCACCGGTGTTGACGATGATCATGGAGGAGGTGTTGTTGCCTATCCTTACTGATTGTGTCTGTGGGTTAGAAAGCCTAGGATCCAGTCACAGAGGGAGGTGCCGAGTCCTAGACTTTTTGAGATGAGTTTTGTTGGCATAATGGTGTTGAAGGCTGAGCTGTGGTCGATAAATAGGAGTCTGACATAATTATTCTGTATCATTTTTATTTTTGGATAGAATCCTGGTTCCAAAACCTTAATTTCTCTTGTATGCGGACACATCAGAAATATTCACATTGACAGTTGCCCCGAATATTGCTTTTTATGAGAATCACAATTACAATTCCATTAAAAATAGCAAATTGGAAATATTCCTTCACACAATTGCAGCAATAAGGGCGGCACGGTGGCACAGTGGTTAGCACTGCTGCCTCACAGCGCCAGGGACCCGGGTTCGATTCCTGGCTTGGGTCAATGTCTGTGCGGGGTCTGCATGTTCTCCCCGTGACTGCGTGGGTTTCCTCTGGGTACTCCGGTTTCCTCCCACAGTCCGAAGACGTACTGGTCAGGGTGCATTGGCCATGCTAAATTCTCCCTCAGTATACCTGAACAGGCACCAGAATGTGGCGACTAGGGGATTTTCACAGTAATTTCATTGCAGTGTTAATGTAAGCCTATTTGTGACACTAATAAATAAAAATAATAAAATAAATAAACACATCTGCAGACTCTTGGAACTGTGTCAGTGTCTGGCAGGCTTGGAGGAATCCAATATTCATCTGTGCAGATCCAAGCCTGATGTCTTTGCAGCACTAACAGTCCACCCTGCAATACACAGCAGCTCCAAGTATCTGCGGGGGAAACTCTGGCACCGATTCTGTAAGCAGACGACTCTTTCTGTGTCAATTCTCAAATTACTGCCATAAAGTCTGGATGCTTTTGTGGAGAAGTCTCTTTACTGAAGGATTGCTGCTGTCTTGGGGATATATGAATCTCACAGGGCTTTTCCCATCCTTGTGACAACGTCAGGTCCACTTCCCTCCAGATTGGTGGCCAAGACTATACAAGCTTGGTATTTAACTGGCATGTGTAATGGCTCCGTCTCATTGGATGGTAACACATGCAAACCCTCCCAAAGGAGCTCTCCAATGTGCTATTGCGTGTTGCCAGAAGAATATCCACAGTCCATATCCACAGATCTCTAAAGGTTGCCACTCAAGTGGATAGAGCTGTGAAGAAGGCCTATAGTGTGTTAGCTTTTATTAACAGGGGGTTGGAGTTTAAGAGCCGTGGGGTTATGCTGCAACTGTACAGGACCTTGGTGAGACCACATTTGGAATATTGTGTGCAGTTCTGGTCACCTCACTATAAGAAGGATGTGGAAGCACTGGAAAGAGTGCAGAGGAGATTTACCAGGATGCTGCCTGGTTTGGAGGGTAGGTCTTATGAGGAAAGGTTGAGGGAGCTAGGGCTGTTCTCTCTGGAGCGGAGGAGGCTGAGGGGAGACTTAATAGAGGTTTATAAAATGATGAAGGGGATAGATAGAGTGAACGTTCAAAGACTATTTCCTCGGGTGGATGGAGCTATTACAAGGGGGCATAACTATAGGGTTCATGGTGGGAGATATAGGAAGGATATCAGAGGTAGGTTCTTTACGCAGAGAGTGGTTGGGGTGTGGAATGGACTGCCTGCAGTGATAGTGGAGTCAGACACTTTAGGAACATTTAATCGGTTATTGGATAGGCACATGGAGCACACCAGGATGATAGGGAGTGGGATAGCTTGATCTTGGTTTCAGATTATGCTCGGCACAACACCGTGGGCCGAAGGGCCTGTTCTGTGCTGTACTGTTCTATGATCTATGTTCTATGAATACAGAGCTAGATTCAAATACCACGGATATAGCCCAAGTTTGCTGAGGGTGAAATTCGAACTGCCTCCCAGTGATACATAGAACATAGAACATAGAACATAGAACAGTACAGCACAGAACAGGCCCTTCGGCCCACGATGTTGTGCCGAGCTTTATCTGAAACCAAGATCAAGCTATCCCACTCCCTATCATCCTGGTGTGCTCCATGTGCCTATCCAATAACCGCTTAAATGTTTCTAAAGTGTCTGACTCCACTATCACTGCAGGCAGTCCATTCCACACCCCAACCACTCTCTGCGTAAAGAACCTATCTCTGATATCCGTCCTGTATCTCCCACCACGAACCCTATAGTTATGCCCCCTTGTAATAGCTCCATCCACCCGAGGAAATAGTCTTTGAACGTTCACTCTATCTATCCCCTTCATCATTTTATACACCTCTATTAAGTGTCCCCTCAGCCTCCTCCGCTCCAGAGAGAACAGCCCTAGCTCCCTCAACCTTTCCTCATATGACCTACCCTCCAAACCAGGCAGCATCCTGGTAAATCTCCTCTGCACTCCTTCCAGCGCTTCCACATCCTTCCTATAGTGAGGTGACCAGAACTGCACACAATATTCCAAATGTGGTCTCACCAAGGTCCTGTACAGTTGCAGCATAACCCCACGGCTCTTAAACTCCAACCCCCTGTTAATAAAAGCTAACACACTATAGGCCTTCTTCACAGCTCTATCCACTTGACTGGCAACCTTTAGAGATCTGTGGATATGGACCCCAAGATCTCTCTGTTCCTCCACAGTCTTCAGAACCCTACCTTTGACCCTGTAATCCACATTTAAATTTGTCCTACCAAAATGAATCACCTCACATTTATCAGGGTTAAACTCCATTTGCCATTTTTCAGCCCAGCTTTGCATCCTATCTATGTCTCTTTGCAGCCTACAACAGCCCTCCACCTCATCCACTACTCCACCAATCTTGGTGTCATCAGCAAATTTACTGATCCACCCTTCAGCCCCCTCCTCTAAGTCATTAATAAAAATCACAAAGAGCAGAGGACCAAGCACTGATCCCTGCGGCACACCGCTAGCAACCTGCCTCCAATCCGAAAATTTTCCATCGACCACTCAGTGATACACTGAGAAAGCAGCAGCCAGATACCTCATTCACTCCTGCCACCATCGAGTGAAGGACAGATTCAGGTGTAAAGGAGCTGACACCAAGAGGAAAAGTGGGCAGCACCCATTATGAGACTCCATTACATTCTGGTTAGGTTATTGTGCATGTGACAAGATTTGAAAGCTGCTTTGGCCAGGTGTCACACATGGAAATGCACATGGAAAGGGTTTGTAGATGATGTGATGTTAGTGATGGAATAGTTACAGGTAGGAGACAAATGAAAGCCTTCCATCTGACCAGACAATGGTTGGTGCCACGGTGGTTAACTCTGTTAAGCCTGTCTCCTATGTTGTGTTGATGCTCTGCAGCAAAACAGCAGAATCCTCTTCAGGGCTCAACCCTGGGCCAAATCTACAGAGACCTGGGGCTGCTCAAAGGTCAGGATCTCCCTCTTGACCCCCCTAGTTGAGTCCAAGGGAATGTCAAACTATGTTTGGCACCAGCTTGGTTACAGGATATCCAGAAAGATGGCAGATTTAGATATCAGTCTACCTTTGGGCTCCACTCCAAATATCTTGTCAGGGTTTACTCCCTTCGTTTTCAACTCTCCTGAGGTGTCCACAAGACAGTCGAGCTAGGAGAATGCTTCCTGTATCAATGTGCCACAAATATTCTCCTCTGCGCCTCTTCAAACCATTGCTTCACTTGCTGATCTTGAGGCTGAAATTCCACATGGGTTTCATTGGTCTAGCACACTGGTTACAGCTGTTGTATTTTCTTCTTCAATGTAGGGATGGCACGGTGGCACAGTGGTTAGCACTGCTGCCCCACAGTGCCAGGGACCCGGGCTCAATTCTGGCCTTGGGTGGCTGTGTGGAGTTTGCACATTCTCCCTGGATCTATGTGGGTTGCCTCCGGGTGCTCCGGTTTCCTCCCACAGTCCAAAGATGTGCGGTTTAGGTGGGTTGGCCATGCTAAATTGCCCCTTAATGTCCAAAGATAAGAAGGTAAGGGGGATTATCAGGGTAAATACGTGAGGTTACAGCGGATGGGTAAGATGCTCTGTCGGAGAGCCAGTGTAGACTCAATGGGCCGAATGGTCTCCTTCTGTACTGTAGGTACCCTATGATTCTATGATTTTCTACATATTAATCAGACATACCGATGCAGAATGACTTCAAGATGTGGGACTAATACATCATATCTGGTCAAGGTATATGACGATTGACATTAGTTTCTGATATGTATCCTTAAAGATGCATCGACATCTTATCACAATAACAGCAGGAAACTGGTGAAACTCTGAGACATCTTAAGCCTGCACCTTCTGCCCACAGAGATAGTTTTTCAGCACATAGCACCTGTCACCGTCCTTGAAAACCAATCTGGACTTCATGCAACATGGCCCCAGATTGAGTCAGGTGCTTGAAGAAGTCTGCACCCGTGTCAGTACCTGATTATCACCCCCCTACACAAGTGGAACTCAGTACATTGGTGCGCATCTTGTGCTATCAGAAATGGTTACACAGGACAGCCTAGATCTCTCGCTCATTCAACCATTTAAAGATCAAAGAGAGTTGGCACAATGTTGGCACAGTGACTTTAAAAGGTTTGCTGGCAGCTCCCGGGGTAATCTTCCTTATGACAGGAAGGGAAGGTCCTTGATGAGGCAGCTAGATGTGGTTGGGCTGAGGTTGTGGAACTCCTGCAGTGATGCTCTGGGGTTGGGATTGGTCTCCCACAACCACAACTGTCTTCTGTAGTGTTGGGTATTGCTGCAGCCATTGGAGAACTATCCTTTTGATCATCATTGAATTTAGTTTTAAAAGGGCTTCTTGATACCACACCTGGCTGAATGCTATATGAGGGTCAAGGATAATCTTTCTCATCTTATCTCTGGAATTAAGTTCTAACAAAGTCTAATGTCTAAGTCTCAGTCTAATGGTCCTGGCAGACTCAGACTCAGCATCGATGAGCATGTTGTTGATAAGTCCCACATGATAACACTATCAGTAACAATTTTCATCACTTTCCTGATGGTTGATAGTCGACTGATGGGGCATTGATTTGTCCACAGGGTACCCCGGAACAATTTTCCACATTGTCAGTGTTCTGACTGTACTGGAACAGCTTGGCAGGGAGAATGGCTAGTTGTACAGTACAACTACAACTGGGAACTTATTGGGACCTGTAGCCTTTGCCTTGTCCAATGCATGAACCATTTCTTGATATCATGTGGCATGAAAACTAAAGACTGGTACCTGTGAGGTTGGAGACTTCAGGAAGAGGTTGAGATGGCTCATTCAATCAGCACTCCTGGTTGAAGATGGTTGCAAACATTTCAGTCTTGTCCTTTGCACTCACGATCCAAGTTCCACCATCACTGAGGATGTGGATTTTCATGGAACTACCAGTTAGCTGTTTAATTTTCCATCACTATTTCTGACTGGATGTGATAGACTGCAGAGCTTTGATCTGATCCATTGGTTGTGGGATGATTTATCTCCCTCTATCATATACTGCTTCTGCTGTTCTGTGTGCATGCAGTCCTCTGTGGCAGCTTCACTAATACGTTGGCACCTCATTTTCAGCTGATGCTGCCTGGAATGTTCTTGCACAATCCCAGGTTTAGTTGTCTGCTCTGATGGTGAAGGTAAAATAGTGATTGATGTGTGAGGCTATGGGGTGACAAATTGTGGTGGAATATAATTCTGCCACTGCCTATGGCTGGTATAGCACCTCAAGTTGTGCATGAGACGCAAAAACCCAGTCTGCAGGTGCAACAGGTGATCAAGAAGGCAAATGGGATGTTGGCCTATATCGCAAGGGGGATAGAATATAAAAGCAGAGATGTCTTGCTGCATCTGTACAGGGCATTGGTGAGGCCGCAGCTGGAATACTGTGTGCAGTATTGGTCCCCTTATTTGCGGAAGGATATATTGGCCTTGGAGGGAGTGCAGAGAAGGTTCACCAGGTTGATACCAGAGATGAGAGGTGTTGATTATGAGGAGAGACTGAGCAGATTGGGTTTGTACTCGTTGGAATTTAGAAGGCTGAGGGGGATCTTATAGAGACCTATAAGATAATGAAGGGGCTGGATAGGGTAGAGATGGAGAGATTCTTTCCACTTAGAAACTAGAGGGCACAGCCTCAAAATAAAGGGGGGTCAGTTTAGGACAGAGTTGAGGAGGAACTTCTTCTCTCAGAGGGTGGTGAATCTCTGGAATTCTCTGCCCACTGAAGTGGTGGAGGCTACCTCGCTGAATATATTTAAATCACGGATAGATGGATTCCTGATCGGTAAGGGAATTAGGGGTTATAGGGATCAGGCGGGTAAGTGGAACTGATCCACTTCAGATCAGCCATGATCTTATTGAATGGCAGGGCAGGCTCGAGGGGCTAGATGGCCTACTCCTGCTCCTATTTCTTATGTCCTTATGTTCAAAGAAGATCAGTTTTGCGTTGCTATCTGCTGCACCCCATCACCTGCAGCCCCCACCACATTGCCCCCTACCCCAACCTCACCCCCACCATTTACAGAACTCCTGGTTGAATAAAATTCAACCCCAATGTTTCCACAACAAAGTGAGAATTAATAAATAACAGAACGGGCTTCTATTCTAACTGAACGTTTTGTGGTTTCACTTCACAGGTTAAATAGCTAATGTGGCATTCAGGCCACAGGAGGTATGTCCATAAACTGAAGAAATAAAATAATGAATAATTCAGACAGGGAAGGCTAATCTGACATGTTCTGGGAACCATTAATACCGTACAGCTGATCTGCTACATCATTGCCTTGTGTCTGTTACATTTTAATCTATGAAAGTTGCCTAATATTAATGGGATCCACATTGTTCACTGAGAACGCTGGTGACACTGCTTTTAATATTTAATGTACCTGAGTGATATAATTGACCAACTCTTGAGCCTGTGTCTTGCATTCCAATAAACCTCCAACAGTCATGAATTCCCATGGCAACAGTGAAAAATTGCAATCTGGAACAGCCAATCAGTCCTTAACACTGAGGGAGAAGATTTATCAATTCTTTTCTATCAGTTCTCGTTATTTATCTGCTGAGACAAAGTTTCAGTCCACTTGTGAATTATGATTTCTTGCAGTTGAATATACTTTATGATTTCTCTGACCTACAGGTGAACATTGTCACTGATGTTCGCAAACAGTTTAAAAAAAAAAATAGTTTCATAATATTTCAGTATTATTATTTGCCATCTTACAATTTTCAGATCCTGCATTTTTAGACTTCCTAATAATATCAAGCAGATCATCATGTATTTCCCTTGCATTTTCTGGGGGCCAGAGGCTGTATATTTTGCTTGGTATTGACCTCTGATAGCTGGCCTCGATCGCTGATCACCGGCCCCAACACTAGCCCCCACCCCAATGCAGAGTTCCCCTCTTCCCTCCCCTCCTACTTCCCACCATTGGGCTCTTCCCCCATCTGGCCCCACCCCATGAGGTCCTGCCCCTTCAGGACCTGCCTCCTTGGCACTGTGCAGTGCCTGCTGGGCACTGCCAGCGTACTGGGCTGGCAGTGCCATGGTGCCCAGTGGGCAGTGACAGGGTGCCAGGCTAGCAGTGCCGGGCTGGCACTGCCCAAAGAGCACTGTCCTCTCTGCCACTGACTTCCAGGGGACATCAATGGCCCTCTAGTCCCACCAACGAGGTCATCACTTCTGGTTCCCATTGCTGGAGAGGTTGGAGAGCCAAGTGAGCCCAATCAATAGCATCCGGAGCTCACTAAAAGGATTTAAATTAAAATATGAATATTTAAATCAGCCTCATGCCAGGGAATGGCACGAGGTTGATTCGGCAAAAAAAAAAGGCCCGGGAGAATCATGACATGCCAGCCCCCAGGTGGGATTTTGATTTTTTGACTCCCACTTAAATTTCCTGCCCTGCTACACTACTCAACCAGCATAGCGGAATGGAAAAATCGCACCCTATATATTTTTGTTGTTCCTGTCAGTGCTTGGCATAAGTCAATTAAAAATACAGAACAACTTTACAAAATGTACAAAATTACAGGAATTACACAAAGTCAGTACAAAATACACATAAAATCAGTGCTTGAAAGTGATTGGTGTGGTAAATATAACATGACACATTCAACTAATAGATATTCCTCTATAGTGACTGTTAAAATGCCTGTTACTCTTCAATCCAATTAGCTTCTACGTTATTCCCTGGGAATAGCTCTCTTCTGATCAATCACCTTTCAGAGTCCCAAACACTCAGCATTTGATCCTCCCTTTAACATGTGTGCAGTTGGCCATCTGCTCAATCACACCCACCATGTCAAAACTCTTACTCACTCCCATTCTGTTCATTCCCGCATCTTTGCTCCGCCATGTCCAAGGGGTGTAAGCCTGAGAAAATCTGGCATCTATCTATTCACTAGATAAAGATGGGTCACATCAAGCACTATCAGACCTGATTTGCTTCTTCTCCAGGTTCATGCTGGAGCACAAAGACTCCTCCGGCTTCTTTTCCTCTTACACTAGCCTCACGTCCAACAACAAGCACAAGGATTTCACGGAGTGAGATATTGGACCAGAACTTCCAGCCTCCTTTTGGAAGGGGGTGGTAGTAAGATGCTATCCATGAGGTGCCCCAGAAGATGCGTTTGGACCCTCCCTGCCTTGGGCCCTCCCCACCCTTTGCCACTGTAAGTCTCCCAGGCAACGCCTGCATGGGCACTGCTCAGGAAAAGGTACCCTGCACTGGGGGAACCATCTGATACTCCAATTTAAATCAGAGACTTCAAATGGTTCTGACATTCTTAGCAGAATAGTTACTCGAGAAAAGTTAGAAAGGTTAAAACTGCTTCTAACTCCTGGGTAATAGAGTACAGACCTCCCCACCGATCACCCCCTCCAACATCCTCCCATGCCCCGACTATCCCCCACTTCTAATCACCTTCCCGAACCCCTGACAACCACCAACTACTCACCCTGCTCCCTGACGAACACCCGTAATAACTGCCTATCCCCTACCCACAACTATCCTGAAAGCATGTGACTATCTCCTGATTACCCTCTGCACCACTCAACTACCTCCTGACTATTCCCCCTGCATTCCCCTGCAGTCTCCTCGCTATTAGGGAGGCTAAACGCAGACCAGGTGACTGCTTTGGACACTACCTTCACTCAGCCTGCAGGCATGACCCCAACCTTCCAGTCACTCACCATCTTGCTCTCGTGCCCACAAGTCCATCCTTGTCCTGCTGCAATGTTCCAGTGAAGCCCAATGCAAACTGAAGGAACAGCACCTCATCACCTGATTAGACACATCACAGCTATTAGGAGTTAACACTGAGTTCAACAACTGTCAGTGCTTGGCATAAGTCAATTAAAAATACAGAACAACTTTACAAAATGTACAAAATTACAGGAATTACACAAAGTCAGTACAAAATACACATAAAATCAGTGCTTGAAAGTGATTGGTGTGGTAAATATAACATGACACATATTTGTTCCCCCCCCACCACCACTCCACAGACCTCTACCACAGAACCATCTGTCACTTATTTTTATGTCCTGCTTTCACAGAATATTGACTCTTGTTCTGCTGTTAACACATTCTGCTATCTTACCTTTATGTCACTATTAGGATCTTCTTTAGTCTTTAACGCTGCCATTAACACTCCCTGTGTCTTGTGTCCATGACATCTTTGTCAAATCTTTTCTGAGCTCCCACCCATTCCAACTTAAATAATATAAGTTAATATAATATAATAATATTATTATTTTAATAATATAATATAAGCTTCGTCTCTAACTCTGAAGAAGAGTCAAATTGATTCAAAATATTAACTCTGTTTCTCTCTCCACAGATGCTGCCAGACCTGTTGCATTTTTCCAGCATTTTCTGTTTTTATTATTAAAGTTGGTGGCACGATGGCACAGTGGTTAGCACTGCTGCCCCACAGCATCGGGGACCTGGGTTCAATTCGGGCCTTAGGTGACTGTCTGTGTGGAGTTTGCACCTTCTCCCCATGTCTGCGTGGGTTTCCTTCGGGTGTTCCGGTTTCTTCCCACAGTCCAAAGATATACAGGTTAGGTTGATTGGCCATGCTAAATTGCCCCTTGGTGTCAGGGGGATTATTAAGGTAAATACGTGGGGTTACGGGGATAGCGCCTGGGTGGGATTGTTGGCGGTGCAGACTCGATGGGCTGAATGGTCCTCCTGCACTGTAGAGATTCTATGATTCTCTGGGGACATGGGTTGAAATGGGGTAGCATGGTAGCACAGTGGTTAGCACTGCTGCTTCACAGCATCGGGGACCTGGGTTCAATTCCCAGCTTGGGTCACTGTCTGTGTGGAGTTTACACATTCTCCCCGTGTCTGCGTGGGTTTCCTCCGGGTGCTCCGGTTTCCTCCCACAGTCCAAAAGACGTGTTGGTTCGGTGCATTGGCCATGTTAATTTTTCTCTCAGTGTACACGAACAGGGGGATTTTCACAGTAACTTCATTGCAGTGTTAATGTAAGCCTACTTGTGACACTTATAAATAAACTTTAAATTAATAAAGAGGAAAACTAGTTTGGCAGGGGGGTGGGACCCAAAACAGTAGGGAGACAGAAGAGAAGTTTGAGGATAGCACAGAAGTTAAAGAGAGCACATTAAATAGTAAAGGCAGTGTCAGTAATCCTAGTACCAGACAGATCAGGCAGAAGCAAGACAAAGAGCAAGGGAAGTCCAGATTAAACTGCGTTTATTTCAATGCAAGAGGCCTGACGGGCAAGGCAGATGAACTCAGGGCATGGATGGGTACGTGGGACTGGGATATTATAGCAATTACTGAAACATGGTTCAGGGAAGGACAGGACTGGCATCTCACTGTTCCAGGGTACAGACGCTGTAGGAAAGATAGAACAGGAGGTAAGAGAGGAGGAGGAGTTGCACTTTTGATTAAGGAAAACATCATGGCAGTACTGAGAGGAGATATATCCAAGGGTTCGCCCACTGAGTCTATATGGGTAGAACTGAGAAATAAGGAGGGGGAAATCACTTTGATAGGGTTGTACTATAGGCCCACAAATAGTTAGTGGGAAATTGAGGAGCAAATATGTTTGGAAATTACAGATAACTCCAAGAAAAATAGGGTGGTAATAGTAGGGGATTTTAACATTTCCCAACATTGACTGGGACAGCCATAGTATTAGAGGCTTGGATGGAGAGAAATTTGTTGAGTGTATTCAGGAGGAATTTCTCATTCAGTATGTGGATGGCCCGACTAGAGAGGGGGCAAAACTTGACCTCCTCTTGGGAAATAAAGAAGGGCAGGTGACAGAAGGGCTAGTGAGGGATCACTTTGGAACCAGTGACCATAATTCCATTAGTTTTAAGATAGCTATGGAGAATGATAGGCCTGGCCCAAAAGTTAAAATTCTAAATTGGGGCAAGGCCAATTTTGATGGTATCAGGCAGGAACTTTCAACAGTTAATTGGGGGAGTCAGTGGGAAGGCAAAGGGACGTCTGGTAAGTGGGAGGCTTTCAAAAGTTTTTTAACCAGGGTTCAGGGTAAGCACATTCCTCTTAGAGTGAAGGGCAAGGCTGGCAGAAGTAGGGAACCCTGGATGACTTGGGATATTGAGGCCCTGGTCAAGAAGAAGGAGGCATATGACGTGCAAGGATCAAGTGGATCCCTTGAAGAGTATAGAGGGTGTAGGAGTAGAGTTGGGAGAGAAATCAGGAGGGCAAAAAGGGGACATGAAGTTGTTTTGGCAGATAAGGCAAAGAAGAATCCAAAGAGCTTCTACAAATACATAAAGGGCAAAAGAGTAACAAGGGAGAGAGTAGGGCCTCTTGAGGATCAAAACGGTCATCTATGTGCAGATTCACAAGAGATGGGTGAGATCCTAAATGAATATTTCTCATCAGTATTTACTGTTGAGAAAAGCATGGATGTTAGGGAACTTGGGGAAATAAATAGTGATGTCTTGAGGAGTGTACATATTACAGAGAAGGAGGTGCTGGAAGTTCTAAAGCACATCAAGGTAGATAAATCTGGTGAGGTGTATCCCTGGACATTATGGGAGGCTAGGGAGGACATTGCAGGTCCCCTGGCAGAGATATTTGAATCATTGATAGTCACAGGTGAGGTGCCTGAAGATTGGAGGGTGGCAAATGTTGTGCTTTGTTTAAGAAGTGCTGCAGGGAAAAGCCTGAGTACTACAGGCCGGTGAGCCTCACATCTGTGGTGGGTAAGTTGTTGGAGAGTATTTTGAGAGACAGGATTTACAGGTATTTGGAGATGCAAGGACTGATTAGTGGCAGTCAGCATGGCTTTGTGAGTGGAAAATCATGTCTCACAAATTTGATTGAGTTTTTTGAAGGGGTAACGAAGATGAGGGCAGCGCAGTTGATGTTGTCTACATGGACTTTAGCAAGGCCTTTGACAAGGTAGCACATGATAGGTTGTTGCATAAGGTTAAATCTCACGGGATCCAGGGTGAGGTAACTAAATGGATACAAAATTAGCTTGATGACAGAAGCCAGAGGGTGGTTGTAGAGGGTTGTTCTTCAAACTGGAGACCTGTGACCAGCGGTGTGCCTCAGGGATCAGTGCTGGGCCCACTGTTATTTGACATTTATATTAATGATTTGGATGAGAATATAGGAGGCATGGTTAGTACGTTTGCAGATGACACCAAGATTGGTGGCATAGTGGACAGTGAGGAAGGTTATCTAGGATTACAACGGGATCTTGATCAATTGGGCCAGTGGGCTGACGAATGACAGATGGAGTTTAATTTAGATAAATGGACATTTTGATAGATCGAACCAGGGCAGGACTTATTCAGTTAATAGTAGGGCACTGGGGAGAGTTATAGAACAAAGAGATCTAGGGGTACAGGTTCATAGCTCCTTGAAAGTGGAGTCACAGGCGGACAGAGTGGTGAAGAAGGCATTCGGCATGCTTGGTTTCATTGGTCAGAACATTGAGTACAGGAATCGGGATGTCTTGTTGAAGTTGTACAAGACATTGATAAGGCCACACTTGGAATACTGTTTACAGTTCTAGTCACCCTATTATAGAAAGGATATGATTAAACTAGAAAGAGTGCAGAAAAGATTTACTTGGATGCTACCGGGACTTGATGGTTTGAGTTATAAGGAGAGGCAGCAGACTGGGACTTTTTTCTCTGGAGCGTAGGATGCTGAGGGGTGATCTTATAGAGGTCTATAAAATAATGAGGGGCATAGATCAGCTAGCTAGTCAACAGCCTTTCCCAAAGTTAGGGGAGTCTAAAACTAGAGGACATAGGTTTAAGGTGAGAGATACAAAAGTGTCCAGAACGGCAATTTTTTCACACAGACGATGGTGTCTGGAACAAGCTGCCAGAGGTAGTAGTAGAGACGGGTACAATTTTGTCTTTTAAAAAGCGTTTAGACAGATACATGGGTAAGATGGGTATTGAGGGATATGGGCCAAATGTGGGCAATTGGGACTAGCTTAGGGGTTAAACAAAGGGGCGGGATGGACAAGTTGGGCTGAAGGGCCTGTTTCCATGCTGTAAACCTCTATGATTCTATCTATGACTCTATCCCACAATGGCAGCTGGTGGAATTTAAATTCAATTAATATATCTAGAATTGAAAGTTAATCTCAGCAATGGCGAGTGTGAAACCACCATCAATTGTTGTAAAAGCCCATCTGGTTCATTAGTGTCCTTTAGAGAAGGAAATCTGCCGTCCTTACCTGGTCCGGCCTACATGTGGCTCCAGAGGCACAGCGATATGGCTGACTCTTTACTACCCTCTGCAATGGCCTTGGAAGGTACTCAGTTGAAGGGCAGTTAGGCATGGGTAACAAATACTGGCCTTGCATCATATGAAAGGAGTGCTTTTTATGGAAGGATTATAAATAGTTCCTGATTCTTTGAGTCAGTTTCAGTGGACTTGCCTTCAATCCAAGGAAATAGCAACACCTTATCCCTTGCGAGGTCATTTCCTGCCATGAAATCAGCATTATTAATAGGCAATTTGGACACCATTCCAACAATAACATTTACTAACGCAGTTTAAATTCATTCTCTGCATTGGAGTGGGTACACAATTCCTATATTGATACTCTTTAGTTGGGCAAATTCTCTGGAGACAGATTCACAACTTTTGCGAACATCAAACTTTGAGATGAACCTGAGTTGGTTTGGGACCAACTCCATCTACTGGCATTGGAGAAACAGCAGACAGACTCATTAAAGCAAATGGGTTGGAACTTTCCTGAACAATGGTAAAGTCTCAGTTTCTGACTGAAAAACAGTGTGTTTCTCCACAGAGAAACAGGCAGGTTTTCTCCCCAGATCTTTTGTCAAAGGGGGGATGTGTTTTGTGCCGTCTTCCTTTAGGGGCTGCGGCCTAAAGACTCTAACAAGGCTGGGTCTACAGAAGGACGCCCCAATCTGAAATTAATGTTAAAACTCCCCCTCCCCCACAAACATTGGGACCCCAGCTGACAAGGAGAACACCCTCAACCCTCGACTATAGAGGGGAAATCTTTCCAGCAACACTTTGTTTCAGTCGTTTGCCCCTTTGTCCTGCCCCCACCAGGCCTCACCTCTTGACAGTTCAGGGTGCTGGGGGGCAGTGCCAGGATACTCCCCTGGTATGTCCCTGATCACCCAGAAGCTTCACTGGCCTTTATGTCCCCGGCCTGGACATCTTAACAGCTGTGGAGCAGTAATCATTCCCGCCGGCATGACATCACATCGAGGGGAGAACATTGGACACTTCCCTGAAGCAACAGCATTAAGATGTTTAAGAATAGTTCAATCTATTCAAATTGATGGTAATGAGGTTGGGCGTGAGCCTGATGATGTTGCTGATGGGAGGTGGGGAAGTTCTCATTCTGAGATCTCCCCAGGCACAAATCCCATGGGTGCAAGTTTGGGAGTTTTTGGCCAGAATGGGATTTGCACCCATGGCGAATCAGGTCTTGAAAATCCCCCCTGTTGTCTTTGGTCCTAACTTCCAACCTTCACAATATCCTGACTCATGACAATAAAAACACATTGGCCTCCTTGAATCATTTTTACGATGTGGTTCTTTCACAACCTGAGAAACACCGATCTTTTCTGCTTCCCCCTCTTTGTTCTTAGTGTCCTGTTCACTAACAAATCATTAATCTCTCCAGCACCTGTCTCAGTTTCCAAACAAAGGTGTGTATATGGAATAGTTCGTAACTTATCATCCGCAAGTCCCTCCTTTTAAAAACATTACCGTCGTCTAGACGGGATCTAATTCTGAAAGCTGGACTGTTTTAAATTGCTCCAGTAACAAAATCTCTCTGAGGTTTTCTAAATCCTGATCCAGCTTTATCAACCTAAACCATCAATCAAAGACTATCTTCTTTTTCTCCAGCAAGTCCCAAAGCTGTTTGATCCCATCGCTTCCTCAGGTTGCAAAATTTTTGCCCATAAACTTCTAGAGTCTGCATTAAACATGGTAGTCTGAACCACATCACCTCCAGACTGCTCATTTCAAAGGATTGAATAAACCTCCAATACTTTTCCAACTAAAACTCTTTGGGCCCGATTTTACCAACAACTTGCGCCCGTTTTCGGGCGCGAAATCGCGGTAAAGTCGGGTGTGAGGCCTTTATCGCGATCTGCATCCGCTCAGATCGCCACTTTACCGAGACCCGCGAATGGCGGGGATCCGTTCCGCGCCCAAATCGGGCGCAACGATGATTTAAATGCATTTGCATGCAATTAAATTGAATTAATGAACTGCCCGCCCAACTCTATCAGCATTTCCCCCTTTACCACCGCGTTTACCAATCCGGAACCGCGCTTTTAGGGACCTGCTGAATAAAACAAAGAACAACAAAGAACAAAGAACAATACAGCACAGGAACAGGCCCTTCGGCCCTCCAAGCCCGCGCCGCTCCCTGGTCCAAACTAGACCATTTTTTGTATCCCTCCATTCCCACTCCGTTCATATGGCTGTCTAGATAAGTCTTAAATCAGGTGAAGATAAGTTTGAATCAGGTGCTTCCTCAGTGAGGGTTGGCGAGGGTTGGGTAGGTGCATGGCGTCCAAAAGCTCTCCGCTACTCACGGGTGTCCTGTTGTTGCGGCCATTTCGCTGTCTCGGGTCGGTGGCGGCTCTGTGAGTGTGTGGGGGGGGGGGGAGGGGGGGCTGTTGCTGTGCACGATCTCCGATGTTTGTCTGGCAGCACGGACCCGGGTCTCAGCACTGACCTCGGGTCCTGCAGTGCTGCTGGGTCCCAGCACCGCAGCTCACTTCAGGCTGAAGGATGTGCACAAAGCCCTTGCAGATAGCACTGCTGCAGCCCCTCAACGTTACCAGGGGCTGTGACTGTGTGGAGCATGTGGCTGGAGGGATTGGGGGGCCATACCACCTGCAGGTCCGGAGGGAGACAACCATCAGAGGCAGGAGGTGGCCGCCATTCACCCAGAGCGGGGGCTGCGGAGACGGAGGGAGCAGAGACCCCAGCAGTTCCGTGCACGAGTGCCCTTTGAGGAGATGTCGGACACCGTGTGCCGCCGACGTCTCCGACTCCGAAAGGATACCGTGCGACACCTGTGCGACCTGTTGCAGGACCTGGCGCCTAGGGGCAGTGGGGGGGTCGGGGAGCGGGGTGGGGGGGGGGGGGGGGCACCCACTCTCAGTGGTTATCAGATTGACGGCTGCTCTGAACTTCTATGCAACTGGCTCCTTCCAGAGCCCGAGCGGAGATGTCTGTGGCATCTCCCAGTCTTCAGTCCACACCTGTGTCAAGCAGGTCACTGAAGCCCTGTCTGCCCGGGCTGGGCAGTGCATCAAATTCAACCTGGACCCGGCCCATCAGGGAGCCCGGGCTGCAGGGTTCGTTGCAATCGCGGGGATGCCGAATGTGCAGGGGGCGGTCGACTGCACCCATGTCGCCCTCAGGGCCCCCCTACAGAATCCACGACAATTTGTCAACAAGAAGGGGTTCCACTCCCTGAATGTACAAATCGTGTGTGACCACAATATGACCATCATGCCCGTCTGCGCCAGACATCCAGGCAGCGTGCATGGCAGCTTCATTGTAAGGAGGTCGGACATCCCGCAAGCATTCGAGGAAGAGCCCAGGCTGCGGGGGTGGCTCCTGGGTGATATGGGTTACCCGCTTCGGACATGGCTGATGACGCCTGTGTGGAGGCCTGTGACCGAGGCGGAGACTCGCTATAATGAGGCCCATGTAGCCACCCGCGCGACAGTAGAGAGGTGCATTGGGCTCCTCAAGATGCGGTTCCGGAGCCTGGACCGATCCGGAGGGGCCCTCCAGTACAGCCCCCTGATCTCCTCCCGCATGGTGGTGGTGTGCTGTGCCCTGCACAATCTGGCTCTGCAGCGAGGTGACCTCTTGGAGGAGGAAGAGGACGTGGAGAATGACCAGCCGGCCGTCACTGGAGAGGATGACCAGCAGGAGGAGGAGGAAGGGGAGGAGGAGGAAGAGGAGGATGAGAGCACCTTGGAACACCTGCCAGGTGGTGCAGGGCTGGCAGCTCAGCTCAGGCATGTGAGGGTGGCTCGAGGGGCTCTGATAACCAGGCGGTTCAGTCGCTTGGGGATGGTGATTGTGGGTTCCATTCCACCCTCCCCACCCCCGACAAATGCCTTCCATTTATCCTGCACATTGTCACAGCAGAGTGCTGGGCCTGGGTACTCTGTGTTCATGATATTTTTTCCAGGCAGGAGGGTGATGACGACTCGCTCAGCACCATTCTGATGATGCCCTGGTGCAAACCAGTCTGACTGCTGCCTGAGATCCACATGCACGCTGGCACCTGGGCCCACGCCTGTCTAGTGGGTAAGGGATCCGAAACCCCCAGACAGGGCCCTGGGGCGGGTGGATTGGGGGAAGGGAGGTCATCGCTCGTGGGGTATGAGAGACCAATGGCTTCCTGTTCTCAGTGACACCGCATTGAGGGGCCGCCCCAACTGATCTCACCATGAGGCATCCATCAGGTGATCGTCAATGGGGCAGGGATCCTATTCGAAACAACCGCTTCACAGGTGGTTGGGGTGAAAAAACATTTATTTACAATAAAGGCGTTCAGATAAGCTGCTGAAACACAGAAACCTGTGACAAGAAAACACTAAGGTGCCGACAGTCCTTTCTAATCAGTGCAGCCCTTCACCCCCGTGCCATCTCAGAGCAACTACAACTCCCTCACCTTCCGCTGCCTCACACTGCGCCTCAGTGACTCCCCAGAATGTACATCGGAGGTGGAGGGGGCAGCTGCCTACCTTGCCCCATGGCCTGTGATGCGCGTGGCGGGCATCCTCTGGAGGCCTTGGACCTTGAGGGCCCTGGCCGGCTTCCAGGTGTCTGGGATGTTTCCATGACACCCTCTTCATCCCGCTGCCCCTGAGATGCCCCAGTGTCAGGAAGGGGGGAGTCAGAAGGTGTTGCCATAGCCACAGTCTCCTGGCTGGAAGGCCCCGGCGTGGGCCCGCGCCCTTCCTCCTCCCTTGGGGTCCCTTTTGGCCCCTGGGTCACTCCATGGGACACTGGTGCTTCTGCAGTGAGCTCCAGAAGCTCCGGCGTCACCTGGCACTGCCAGTCCTGGAGGACCACCTGCGTCCGTCCCATGGTGGTCAACCCCTCCGCGATGGCAACTTGAGTCGTGGGCCACCACTCAATGGCCGCAGAAAGTGCCCTCTGAGACTGGGCCACGCTCTGCAAGCCCTCGGCCGTGGCCCTCTGAGATTGGGCCACCTTCTCAAGGGTTGCTGCCATTGCCCGCTGTACAAACAAAGAACAAAGAACAAAACAGCACAGGAACAGGCCCTTCGGCCCTCCAAGCCCGCGCCGCTCCCTGGTCCAAACTAGACCATTCTTTTGTATCCCTCCATTCCCACTCCGTTCATATGGCTGTCCAGATAAGTCTTAAATGTTCCCAGTGTGTCCGCCTCCACCACCTTGCCTGGCAGCGCATTCCAGGCCCCCACCACCCTCTGTGTAAAATATGTCCGTCTGATATCTGTGTTAAACATCCCCCCCTTCACCTTGAACCTATGACCCCTCGTGAACATCACCACCGACCTGGGGAAAAGCTTCCCACCGTTCACCCTATCTATGCCTTTCATAATTTTATACACCTCTATTAAGTCTCCCCTCATCCTCCGTCTTTCCAGGGAGAACAACCCCAGTTTACCCAATCTCTCCTCATAACTAAGCCCCTCCATACCAGACAACATCCTGGTAAACCTCCTCTGCACTCTCTCCAAAGCCTCCACGTCCTTCTGGTAGTGTGGCGACCAGAACTGGATGCAGTATTCCAAATGCGGCCGAACCAACGTTCTATACATCTGCAACATCAGACCCCAACTTTTATACTCTATGCCCCGTCCTATAAAGGCAAGCATGCCATATGCCTTCTTCACCACCTTCTCCACCTGTGACGTCACTTTCAAGGATCTGTGGACTTGCACACCCAGGTCCCTCTGCATATCTACACTCTTTATGGTTCTGCCATTTATCATATAGCTCCTCCCTACATTATTTCTACCAAAATGCATCACTTCGCATTTATCAGGATTGAACTCCATCTGCCATTTCTTTGCCCAAATTTCCAGCCTATGTATGTCCTTCTGTAGCTTCTGACATTGTTCCTCACTATCTGCAAGTCCTGCCAATTTTGTGTCGTCCGCAAACTTACTGATCACCCCAGTTACACCTTCTTCCAGATCATTTATATAAATCACAAACAGCAGAGGTCCCAATACAGAGCCCTGCGGAACACCACTAGTCACAGGCCTCCAGCCGGAAAAAGACCCTTCCACTGTGTCTCAGTGCTGTCCCTCTGGGTCTCCTGCAAGCTCTCGAGTCTCTCAGCCATGGGCCGCAGAATCTCAAGAATCCTGCTCAGTCCCTCCGCTGTGGCCTGCTGTGACTCGGCCATTGCTTGGAGCCTGCCACCCATGGTGAGGGCCCCTGCCCAGGCTTTCCAATGTAGACGCCACCCTTGCAGTGTTGGCATTGGAAGCATGCATGACAGGCAATAGCTGGTCCGCCTGAGAGCTTTGGGACTCCTCCCAGCAGCCTCGCAGCTGGTCCAGTGTGGCCGCCAGCCCCCCCTGCATTCCCTGGCTCTGTTGCTGCATCTCCAGCAGCTGAGGGAGAAGTGATCTCAGAGGCCCAGCATGTAGCCTGGGGCCAGCCGAGTCCTCACCTCCGGCAGGCCCCCGCATGCCAGAGGCCTCGGACGTTTCCTCCTCCACCCGATGTACATCAGCAGATGTGTCGTGCTCACCAGATTGTGACCCAGAAGCCTCGCCACTAACTGGACCCACCGTCGTGTGTGTTTCTGCGATGGTGATTTGTGAGGTAGAAGCTGACGGATAAACGGTGCCATCCTCGGAGGTCCCTTCACCCATATCCTCCGAGGACTCGTCCGAGCTATCGTTCCCAGGATGGATGGGAGCTGTTGCTGGGGCCTGCGGTCCAGAAGGCCCCGGGGCGTCAGGATCTGTCCCTGAAACACAGGACACAAGGTGCAAGGGAGGGAGAGGAATCCCGGATGCCAAACACATGAATCACATGGCTCTCTTGAACATAGAACACTGAACCCAGACAATTACATCACAGGGACAGGCCCTTCGGCCTGCCAACCCTGTAGCGACCAGGTTGCCCATCTGATTTGTTTGCCCCCATATGCCTCTGTTCCCATCCCATCCAGATAGCTGTAGAGATGCCCCTTAAATGTCCCTGTAGTTTCCGCTTCCACGACCTCCCCGGGCAGTGAGTTCCAGGCACCCACTATCCTCTCAATGCAAATAAAATGCCTCATACACCTCCTTTACACCTTGCCCCTTGCCCCCGAAACTCGCGCCCCCAAGAAGTTGCCTCAAAGTGAGTGTAGGAATGACAGGTGCTCACGTCTGGATGGCAGACCGACCATGCTGTCACTAAGAGCCCGCGTCTCCCCTTCTCTGGTGAGCTCCAGCGCCCGCTCCTCGGGCGGGGTGAGGACCTGGAGGTCTGGCTCACCACCCCCTGTCTTCACCCTCTCATGGGTGTTGTGCTCGGTCTTCCTCTGTGGAGACAGAAGGAACCATGAAATAAATGGTGGCGTGACTCATGCAGAGAATCAGGTGGTGGCCCTTAGAGGGCAAACACAGTGGGGCTCATTGGGGGGAAAGGAAGGAGGTCCTTGGGGGTCAGGAGCTGGGAGCATGCAGGGTGCTGGGAATAGGAGGATCTGGGGGAGATATGGGGGAGCATGCTGAATGGGGTTCAGCACTCACCCTTGCTGCACGGATGAGGTCACTGATTTTTTTCCGGCGCTGCCTCGCGGTTCAGGGGGCCAGTGCCTTGGCACTGACCGAGGCGGCAACTGCCTCCCAGGCCGCATGGCCATCAGCCCCCCTGCGTCTGCGTCCTCCTGGGAGGAAGAGTGTGGCCCGCCTCGCTTCTGCTGCATCCAGCAGCCTCCTCAAGTTGTGATCAGAAAATCGGGGGGCTGGTTGTGCGCTCATTGTCCTGCACTGCCTGCCTGTCCATTCTGGAGTTTCTTATGGAGCTGTCCTTCGTGAGGGCAGATCAGCTGCAGGCAGTTTGACAGAGCATTCCAGCAAGTTCCATGCAGTTTGCTTGTTAGCATTGAGAGGAAGGCAAGTGAGCACTTGTAGGTGTGCTGCTGGGGAGTGGGGGGTGGAGGGGGGGGGGGGGGAATGGCGGGCGGGGGGGAGGAGTGATGGAGGGGGGGTGGGGGGGTGGGGGGGTGGGGGGGTGGCGGGGGCCGATGTACATCAGCACCGTCGTTGTGACCTCCTCAATACCGGCGGTGACACCGGAGTAGGCACTTGCGGTGACGTTCTCCCCAAGGCGGCGTCCAGCTGTTCTTCCACGGACTCACAGGCCGGTTGACCCTGAGGTGACGGTAGTCCATGGGATCCTGACACGCCCTGCGGTGGCGACCATCTTCTGGGCTCAGGCAAGCTGTACATGGGAGTAAAATGGTTAAGCAATGGTCCCGATGCTGCCCGCGCTGTGTCCGGGGAAGAAACAAGAGATAAAGGGTTTGTTACAGGGGGTATGGGAGCGGCAGGGGTTGCTACGTCCCCTGCTGGCGCCAGGTCTTGGATCGAGACCGTGTCCTCTCGCCCATCAGGGTATGCCACATAGGCATACTGAGGGTTGGCGTGGAGTATATGGACCTGTTCGACCAACGGGTCGGACTTGCGGGCCCTTACGTGTCGCCGCAGGAGGACGGGTCCTGAGTACGTCAACCAAGACGGTAATGAGGTCCCCGAGGAAGACTTCCGAGTGAATGAGAACATCCTCTCGTGGGGAGTAGCATTGGCTGCCGTACACAGGAGGGAGCGAATAGAATGGAGCGCATCAGGGAGCACCTCTTGCCAAGGGGAGACTGGAAGACCTTTTGACTTCAATGCCAGTAAGACAGCCTTCCAGACAGTAGCATTCTCGCGTTCCACCTGTCCATTACCCCTAGGGTTGTAGCTCGTGGTCCTACTAGAGGCAATCCCGTATGAGAGCAGGAATTGCCTCAAGTCATCGCTCATGAACGACGAGCCCCTGTCGCTATGGATGTAGCTGGGGTACCCGAACAGGGTAAAGAGATCACGGAATGCCTTGATAACCGTAGCAGCGGATGTATCAGACCAGGGAACAACAAAAGGGAACCGAGAGTACTCGTCAATGATATTGAGGAACTACACATTCCGATCTGTTGAGGGAAGGGGGCCCTTAAAATCGACACTCAGTCTCTCGAAGGGACGAGTGGCCTTGACTAAATGTGCCCGGTCAGGTCGGTAAAAGTGCAGTTTGCCTTCCGCGCAAAACCGGCAGCTCCTTGTTACTGACCTGTCGTCCTCCACCGAGTAAGGCAGGTTGCGGGCTTTTATAAAGTGGTAGAGCCGAGTGACCCCAGGATGGCACAGGTCATTATGGAGGGCGTGCAAACGGTCCTCCTGTATACTAGCGCATGTTCCACGCGAGAGGGGATCTGAGGGCTCATTGAGTTTCCCTGGACGGTACATGATGTCGTAGTTATAGGTGGAGAGTTCAATTCTCCACCGCAAGATCTTGTCATTCTTGATCTTGCCCCTCTGCGTGTTGTTAAACATGAACGCCACGGACCGCTGGTCCGTGATCAGGCTGAACTGTTTTCCCGCCAAGTAATGGCGCCAGTGCCTGACGGCCTCCACAATGGCCTGGGCCTCCTTTTCCACCACTGAATGCCGAATTTCGGGGCCTTGGAGGGTGCAGGAAAAAAATGCGACGGGCCTGCCCGCCTGGTTAAGTGTGGCGGCCAGGGCGAAATCAGATGCATCGCTCTCCACCTGAAAGGGGATGGACTCGTCTACAGCGTGCATCGTAGCTTTCGCGATGTCGGCTTTCAATTTATCGAAGGCCAATCGGGCCTCTGGCGTTAAGGGGAAAGTCGTGGACTTAATGAGCGGACGGGCTTTATCCGCGTAGTTGGGAACCCACTGCGCATAATAAGAGAAGAAGCCTAAGCATCTTCTCAGTGCTTTTGCACTAGCGGGCAAGGGAAGTTCAGAAAGGGGGCGCATACGGTCTGGATCAGGGCCAATGACCCCGTTTTCCACCACGTATCCCAGGATGGCTAAACGGCGCGTACGAAACACACACTTCTCCCTGTTGTAGGTCAAGTTCAGGCGAGATGCAGTGCGTAGGAAGTTCAGGAGATTCGTGTCGTGGTCCTGCTGGTCATGGCTGCAGATGGTGACATTATCCAGGTACGGGAAGGTAGCCCGCAGCCCGTTCTGGTCCACCATTCGGTCCATAGCACGCTGGAAGACCGAGACCCCATTGGTGACACCAAAGGGAACCCTGAGAAAGTGATACAAGCGACCATCCGCCTCAAAAGCCGTGTATTGTCGGTCCTCTGGGCGAATGGGGAGTTGGTGGTAGGCAGACTTGAGGTCTATGGTGGAGAACACCCGGTACTGCGCAATCTGATTGACCATATCAGATATGCGCGGGAGGGGATACGCACCCAGCTGTGTGTATCTATTAATGGTCTGACTATAGTCAATGACCATCCGGGGTTTGTTCCCGCTCTTGACCACCACGACCTGTGCTCTCCACGGACTAGCACTGGGTTGTATGATCCTTTCTTTGAGGAGCCGCTGAACCTCAGATCTAATGAAGATCCGATCCTCAGTGCTGTAACGCCTACTTTTAGTCGCGATGGGCTTGCAGCCTGGCACAAGATTCTGGAACAAGGAGGGTGTGGTGATCTTCAGCGTTGAGAGGCTACAGGCGGGGCAATTTGGAGGCTGCTGCTGTTTTCCCACTGCCAGTGAAGGGAGTGGCCCACCGTACTGTAGGATTACACTCCTCAAGTGGACCATGAAGTTTAGTCCGAGAAGTATTGGCGCACAAAGATACGGCAACACGAGGAGCTTGAAACGCTCGTAAACTGTGCCTTGCACCTTCAAGGTTACCACGCAACTCCCTAGCACGGCAACAGACCGGGACCTTGATGCCATAGAGATTGTCTGTTTGGCAGGTTGAATCTGGAGTCCACACCGCTTCACAGTGTCTGGGTGGATAAAGCTCTCAGTGCTCCCGCTGTCAAACAGACAATAAATCACGTGGTCATTTACCTGGATATTCATCATAGATTTGTCAAGTCTGTGAGGCTTGGCCTGGTCCAGGATGATCGACGCCACCGTTGGTTCATGAGCGCCACTGCAGGCAGCTGAAATCGATGAGGAGGACCCCTGCTGGTCGTTCGTGGTCAGTGTCGACCAACATGACCGCTCCCATGAGTCGCACGTGGGTGAGGGCGCCAAACTCAGCGACCCCTGGTGGTCATACTCCTCTGACTCCGTCGACCGTAATGGCGTCATCGTGGTCTCGCACGTGGACGTACCCCACGATGACTTCGACGACGAAGACCCGAGCTCTGAAGAATCGCAGGCCGCACTGCTGTTCCTGGGTTTAGATCGGCACACTTTTGAATAGTGCCCTTTTTTACCGCATGCGGTGCACAACACAGCTTTAGCGGGACACCGTTGCCGAGTATGCTTCGCTCCTCCACAGAAATAGCACCGCGGGCCGCCCGGGGCTACTGCCGTTGTCTGGCCCGAGTGGGAGCACGCCATTACGCAGCATTTCGAACCCGAGGGACGAGGAGGGATTTGCGACTGCTCCTGCCACGTTGTCTCCACATGGTCCTCCGGATATAATACTAAGCTTTTGGAGGCCGTCTCGAGCATCTCTGCTAACTCGATTGCCTGGGTAAGGTTAAGGTTACCCTTCTCCAACAATTTAAGTCGAATGTACAACGATCTGACCCCGGCCACAAACGCATCTCGGGCGAGGTCGTACATGCTCTGCTCAGCCAACACAGCTTTGCAGTTACAGCCCCTGGTTAGCTGTAGGAGCTCGTTCGCATATTCCTCCATCGTTTCGCCAGACTGCCGTCGTCGAGTGGCTAGGAGGTAACGAGCGTGTATCTCATTGGGTGGTTTGATATAGCACTTCTTCAGAAGCTCGAGGGCCTTAGTATAATCGGTGGCCGCACGGATCGTGAGGTAGACAGTGTCGCTTACCCTCGCATGGAGGACCCGGAGTCTGTCATCATCTGTGGTGACCGTTGCGGAGGCTGCCAGGTAGTCTTCGAAACACTTCAGCCAGTGGTCGAAGGTGTTAGAAGCGCCCACCGCACGTGGATCTAGCGTAAGGCGTTCCGGCTTCAGAATTTGCTCCATACTCTCTCTCTTTTTTTTTCTCTTTTCTTCGACGAGAGTTTAACGACAGTAAATAAAATTGATGCGCTACTGAAACACGAGGCCTGAAGCTCAGTAAATGAAAGGCTTTTATTTACTGTAATGAAGCTGCCAGTAATTATATACACTATCCCAGACTGAAGGGGTCCCGGCCAGAGCAGGGACTCCCATACCTCTCCCCAGGAGGCGGAGCCCGACTGGGATGTGCCACAACACTACAGTACAAAGGTGTAACAACCCCACCCTAACCCCAACAGCAACAATAGCACAGCCCAACAGTAACATATGTACATCCTTGTAGTACTGGCCAGCCCCTGGCTCAGTACTATCCAGTGGGAACCAACGATGGTTCATCACAGTGGGATTATCCGGCCCGGCAGTGATGTGATGGGCGCGCTTCTTCGATGTTTTTTCAAACTGCGCATGCGCGGTTCAGAGCTCTGATCGTTCCGGCAGCGCTAAGCCCCGCCCACAGCGCGAATCGGACTGGAGATGGCTGAGAGCGTATGGGGGAGCCTGAAAGCGGATTTCTAAGTCGGATCTGTACTACGCCCAGATTCGGCTCTTGGAATGAAAATGGTCAAATCGGGCCCTTTGTTACAGCAATAGATTGTACACATTTCTTGCATCCATTGTAACTTTGTAGCAATGTTGTCAAGCGAATAAAATAAATTTCAACTCCTTCCTCACTGAATCTAGGCACTGGGTGAATATTATTCGCTAAATCAAAATCAGCAGTTAAATTTGACGCATAGTCAATGCTGACTGCTATTCCCTGTCCATGTAATTAAAGTCTTTCTGCATCCAATTCACATTCCCTGGCTTCCCTCTCTCTCTTTGTAAATCAGAGCTTTCCCTCTCTTTCACTCTTTGAAATTCTCTATCTTTTTAGCTTTCTTCCCTTTGGAATTTTAGTTCACGTTTTCATATTTTACTTCCTTTTCCTCCTTTTCTTTTTCTTCTCTTTCAAGTTCAGGATTTTGCTTTTCTCCATCTCTTTCGAGTTCAAGTTTTTTTTTCATTTGTATCGGAATCCCAGCCAACTCAATCTGCATTTTATCTGGATGATCTTTCTCTTCCTCAAGGTTCAAATGTTGAACCAATACTTCAACCAGTTCTCCTTTTGTAGTGCTTCCTTTCAACTCTACTTCCAACTTTACTGCCATTGCTTTTATGAGCCTTTTTTAACCACTGCAAGGTGGTCAAAGACTAACCTTCTCTTTCAAGGATAAGCTTCCTCTTCCCCATGGCAACGTGAAGCACATTAACCATGTATTGCAGTAGAAATGTGAATCTGCTATCGTTAACCTCAACTCCCTTTCATCTTCAAAATTATTGGGTCATTTACAGCAGAACCATTTACAACTCTGTTTACAATGCCTTTAGAACATAGAACATAGAACAGTACAGCACAGAACAGGCCCTTCGGCCCACGATGTTGTGCCGAGCTTTATCTGAAATCAAGATCAAGCTCTCCCACGCCCTATCATCCTGGTGTGCTCCATGTGCCTATCCAATAACCGCTTAAATGTTCCTAAAGTGTCTGACTCCACTATCACTGCAGGCAGTCCATTCCACACCCCAACCACTCTCTGCGTAAAGAACCTACCTCTCATATCCTTCCTATATCTCCCACCACGAACCCTATAGTTATGCCCCCTTGTAATAGCTCCATCCACCCGAGGAAATAGTCTTTGAACGTTCACTCTATCTATCCCCTTCATCATTTTATAAACCTCTATTAAGTCTCCCCTCAGCCTCCTCCGCTCCAGAGAGAACAGCCCTAGCTCCCTCAACCTTTCCTCATACGACCTACCCTCCAAACCAGGCAGCATCCTGGTAAATCTCCTCTGCACTCTTTCCAGCGCTTCCACATCCTTCTTATAGTGAGGTGACCAGAACTGCACACAATATTCCAAATGTGGTCTCACCAAGGTTCTGTACAGTTGCAGCATAACCCCACGGCTCTTAATCTCCAACCCCCTGTTAATAAAAGCTAACACACTCTACGCCTTCTTCACAGCTCTATCCACTTGAGTGGCAACCTTTGGAGATCTGTGGATATGGACCCCAAGATCTCTCTGTTCCTCCACAGTCTTCAGAACCCTACCTTTGACCCTGTAATCCACATTTAAATTAGTCCTACCAAAATGAATCACCTCACATTTATCAGGGTTAAACTCCATTTGCCATTTTTCAGCCTAGCTTTGCATCCTATCTATGTCTCTTTGCAGCCTACAACAGCCCTCCACCTCATCCACTACTCCATCAATCTTGGTGTCATCAGCAAATTTACTGATCCACCCTTCAGCCCCCTCCTCTAAGTCATTAATAAAAATCACAAAGAGCAGAGGACCAAGCACTGATCCCTGTGGCACTCCGCTAGCAACATGCCTCCAGTCTGAAATTTTTCCGAAACTGTCAGGATATCCTCCCTCCGAACATCCAGCCTATTAGAGTCCCTTTCTGGGACTTTGGGAGAATCTTAGGGTGGGATTTTCCAGGCCCACCAACCATGACAATTGTAGCAGGCAGGACTGAAAATTTAATTGACCAGCTAAAGGTCTGATGACTTCAGGTGGAAAATTCCGATCCCGCAGTGGGCAGGGCCAGGAAATCCACAATCTACCCATGAGAATCCCAGAGACTGCTGCCATTGTCTCCAAGTGTAAACACCGTGCACCTTCTTCTCAGTGAGACAATCGAAACCTCCTTTGATCTCAAATAACCTAACCACCCAGACTCACTGTCAGGCAGACTTCAGAACATGTCATTTTACCCCCTTCATTGACCCTAAATTTAATGACACAGGTCAAAATCTTATCACCATCCACGCCAGCAGGTTTTTCCCATCCCCGATGCAGTGAACACAGACTTGGCTGACCGCCAAATTCTCCAACCTCACTGCAGCAGGAGTGTGGCGCGAATGGCCGGTCAGGTCACACCCACAGTCCCAACCGTCATAATCTTATAAACCTTACAAATTGTAAAAATATATTTTAAAGGGTATTGGTGAAAATAATGGGACTTAAGACCGACATAGCGAATTTAGGGCAGTGAAAGAAAAAGGAATGTGTGGCAAAATTGTACGTGTGCTTATCACAATTTTAAAAATCTCCCTAGAATTGGATTGCTGCATGTTTAATATTTAAGACAAATGGAAGGGAAACGTTGGCTAACTAGGCAGGAGAAAGGGAGAAACCGGGGGGCAATTCACCCATCCGACTGCACTGATGTTTTGGCGCAGTGGGTGAAGAGATTCAAGCAGCAGCTGATTTGTGCAATTCGCGCTGGGCGCCCGGCCCTGAGCGCATCTCCCAGCCTAAATTTTTTGGCGCAATGGATCCACACTGAAAATCAGCGTAACGGACATTAGCATGCATTTACATAACTAACATCTAATTAGCGGATCCACGACTGGAATCTCTGCCCCCACTAGCATCTCCCCCACTCTGGCATGACATCACGCTGGCAGAATTACAACTGCTGTGTAAAAGTCGGGAGTTGGCATGGCAGCATTGAACAGGAGTAAGGAGGTGAGTTTTATGGTGGTTGGAGGCAGGCAGGGCCTGGAAATTTTCTGCTTGCTGTGGGAAAGTTCCTGGAGAGCTGGAAGTGCTGTCCCCAGGCCCAGGGATGTTCCATGTAGTCTCTGTGGGGAGGGCTGGGCTCCTTTACTGAATGCTGGTCAGGCTGCTGTCTGCAGCCTCCGGACTGTTCCATTGGAGTGGGCCTCTTTACTGCCTGCTGGTCAGGGGTGTGTGAGGGGGGAGGAGGATGGTAATTGGTTGGGAGGTAGAAGGCAGATTAGGGCTGTAGGCAGTGTAGCGTTTTTCAGGATCAGTAAGAGTTTTTTGCAGTGTACATCTTGAATGAAGGATGAAGTATGAAATAAGTTGCCAATTTGCTCTCACCCATATTTCACCCCGACAAAGGTGAGTTTATTCCTTTTTGAGCCTAAAATTCCTGAGGCAGAGAGTTTAGTGATCTACACCTAGAACATAAGAGAGACATTGAGAGAAAAAACAACATTTGACTCAAACCTCTGGCACCTCCTGAGTTTTCTGGCTGTCTTGAACATGATGGAATGTCTGAAGATCTCTGACCCCCGGCAAGAAAATCTCAATGCAGTCAGGCAGAGACAACATGGTTTTGTGAAAGGGAAATCATGATTAACTAATGTATTGTAGTTCCTTGAGGAAGTAATAAGTAAGATGGATAGAGGGGAACCTGGGGATGTGGTATACTTGGATTTCCAGGAGGCATTTGATAAAGTGCCATCTCAAAGGTTGCTACTCAAAATAACAAATCATGGTGTGGAGGGTAATATATGACATAGATACAGGGTTTGTTAGCTAACAGGAATCAGGGACTGGGATAAATGGGCCTTCTTCAGGTTAGCAAGGGGTGCTGAGTGAGCCACAGAGACTGTGGTTAGCACTGCTGCCTCACAGCACCAGTGATCCAGGTTCAATTCTCGGCTTGATCACTGCCTGTGTGGAGTTTGCACATTTTCCTCGTGTCTACATAGGTTTCCTCCGGGTGTTCCGGTTTCCTCCCAAAGTCTAAAGATACACGGGTTAGGTTGATTGGCCATGCTAAATTGTCCTTAGTGTCAGGGGGATTTGCAGGGCAAATATGTGGGCTTACAGAGATAAGGCCTGAGTGGGACTGTTGTCAGTGCGGGCCTGATGGGCCAAATGGCCTCCTCCTGCACTGTAGGGATTCCATGAATTCGAACTCACCACCAGATGATCAGTGCTAGAGCCTCAATTATTTACAATTCATATGAAGGACTTGGTTGAAGGTACAGAATGTATTGTTGCTAAATTTGCTGATGCCACCAAGATAAGTAGGAAAGTAAGCTGTGAAGTTGACGTAAGGAGTTTAGAAAGGTGGGTTTTGTGAGTGGGCAAAACATTGGAAGATGCAGTATGATGTGGGAAAAGATGAACTTGTCCACTTTGGCAGGTTGAATGAAAAAAGCAGCACATGATTGAAATGGGGAGAGATGCTGCACTGTAACGGGATCTGGGTGTCCTGGTACATGAATCAGGAGAAATTAGGCTGTCGATACGGCAAATGTGAGTGGCACAGTGGCACAGTGGTTAGCACTGCTGCCTCACAGCACCAGCGACCTGGGTTCAATTCTCATTTAGGGTCACTGCCTGTGCTGAGTTTGCACATTCTCCCCATGTCTGTGTGGGTTTCCTCTGGGTGCTCTGGTTTCCTCCCAAAGTCCAAAGATGTGGGGGTTAGGTGGATCGGCCATGCTAAATTGCCCCTTAATGTCGGGGGACTAGCTGGGGTAAATGCATGGCAATAGGGCCTGGGTGGGATTGTGGCCGGTGCAGACTCGATGGGCCAAAAGGCCTCCTTCTGTACTGTTGGATTCTATGATTCTAAATGATTAGGAAGGCAAATGGAATGTTGTCGATTATTGCAAAGGGAATGGAATAAAGGAGTAGAGATGCTTTGCAATAGCTGTACAGAGTCTTGGTGAGACCACATCTAAAGTACTGTGTACAGTTTTAGCCACCTTATTTAAGAAAGGATATTAATGTGTTGGAAGCAGTTCTGAGAAGGTTCAATAGACTGATACTTGGGATGAGGGGCTATCTTCCAAGGCAAGATTGGATATGTTGGGCCTGTATTCAACAGAGTTTCGAAGAGTGAGGGGTAATCTTATTGAAATATGTAAGCTACTGAAGGGACTTGACAAGGTGGGTTCTGAAAGGATGTTTATGGGAGAGACTAGAATGAGTGGATACAGTTTAAAAATAATTTAACATGGAGATGAGAAGAGTTTTTTCTCTCAGAGGGTCATGAATCTTTGGAACTTTCTCCCCTGCAAAGCAATGGAGGATCATTGTTTATTTTTAGAGCAGAGTTACAGAGGCTTTTGGCTAACAAGGGAGTCAAAGATTATTGGGAGTAGGGAGAATGTAGATCACAATCAGATCAGCCATATTGGTGGGATCGGGGTTGGGCAGTCAGTGACGGGGTGTGGGGAGCCAGGAGGGAGGGTGTGGGGGGGTGTCGAGTGGTCAGGGGACATGGGATTGGGTGGTCAGTAGGGGTGGGGTTGAAACCAGAGGGGGTTGTAGTTGAGGAGTGCGGGGCAGGGTGGTTTGCAGTTAGGGGCGGGGTGCAGTCAGGGGTTACAGTTGGGTAGGGGGGGGTTGGAGGGGTGGGCAATGCTCTTTGGGGCTTGCAGCCAGGATGGAGTTGAAGCCAGAGGGGGTTGTAGTTGAGGAGTGCGGGTGGTGGGTGCAGTTGGAGCAGATTGGATGTAATTTGCAGTCTCGGAGGGATTGCGGTTGTGTTGCGAGCAGTCGGGGGGACGATGTGTTGAGGGGATAACAGTCGGGGGAGTGAAATGAGCAGGAATTGCAGTTGGAGAGCTGTAGTCAGAAGGGGGTTCAGTCAGGTTGGCGGGAGGTGGGTGGGGTGAGCATGTAGTCTCCTGGGGGGCTGATACATTCCATGGGTGGGGGGATGTAGTGCGCAGGATGTGATTTGCCTGTGGGGTGTACAATCTGGGCGCCCTAGTCCGTAGATTGGAGGGAGTGGATGTTGTCGGGGAGGATCCTGGACAATTAATCTGCATTCCTTACCTGGGAACATCAGGAATGTGAGGGGTACCCCAGTGCATCTTTGGGGTACACCAGATACAATACCCCGGAGCTCGAAAGCTCCCCGCTGAAATGAAAGTAAAATAGGAAGTGGTTTTGTACCAAGACATGCAAGAAAGGACTGATCAAGGACAGGAAAATATCTAAATATTATTGAATGAAAGATCTTAAATTTGGGCACATGGCCCATAGACCTCCAAAACAGTAGGGTTGAACCAAAATAATTGCTCCAAAGAGCTGGCAGGATGATATCATCATGGTTACAACATAGAATTATAGAAGGGAAAAATGAAACGGTCCGACTCAAAGCAAACTGATCAATCAGAGCGTGACTTCCAGTTTCGATTTATTCTCCACATTTTCCATCACCTGCAATAAAAACAGTTCCGTTGGCCCATATAGAAAAACATTCAACTCAGAGAACAAATCTTGCCTGATTACTCACTGCAAAATATCCCACAACCCTCGCTACCCTCTTAAAGTCACAGGGCTGAATGTATTCAGGGCTTGAACTGTTTCTGCTTCTCCTGGCTCCGAGTGTTTGATTGATCCTTAACTGTAAATTGAATAGAAGAAGCTTCAGTGTATACAGGGGGTACGGGCAGGAAGGTTGTCACTCATTGGATAATGGCTTATGCAGTGGAGGACATGCCCCTGTCTACATCAATGGGGATTAAGTGGAAATGGTCAAGAGCTTCAAGTTTTTAGGTGTCCAGATCACCAACAACCTGTCCTGGTTCTCCCATGCCGACACTATAGTTAAGAAAGCCCACCAACGCCTCTACTTTCTCAGGAGACTAAGGAAATTTGGCATGTCCGCTACGACTCTCACCAACTTTTACAAATGCACCATAGAAAGCATTCTTTCTGTGTATCACAGCTTGGTGTGGCTCCTGCTCTGCCCAAGACCGTAAAAAACTACAAAGTGTTGTGAACAAAGTCCAATCTATTACGCAAAACCAGCCTCCCACCCATTGATTCTGTCTACACTTCCCACTGTCTCGGAAAAGCAGCCAGCATAATCAAGGATCCCATGCACCCCGGACATACTCCCTTCTACCTTCTTCTGTTGGGAAGAAGATGCAAAAGTCTGAGGACCCATACTCAAGAACAAAGAACAAAGAAAATTACAGCACAGGAATGGGCCCTTCGGCCCTCCAAGCCTGCACCGACCATGCTGTCCGACTGAACTAAAACACCCTACCCTTCCAGGGACCATATCCCTCTATTCGCATCCTATTCATATATTTGTCCAGACGACCTTTAAAAGTCACTATCGCATCCGCTTCCACTACCTCCCCCGGCAGAGAGTTCCAGGCACCCACCAATCTCTGTGTAAAAGACTTGCCTCGTACACCTCCTTTAAACCTTGCCCCACGCATCTTAAATCCATGCCCCTCACAATTGACTCTTCCACCCTGGGAAAAAGTTTCTGACTATCCACTCTGTCCATGCCCCTCATAATCTTGTAGACTCCTATCAGGTCGCCCCTCAACCTCCATCGTTCCAGTGAGAACAAAATAAGTTTCTCCAACCTTTCCTCATAGTTAAAGCCCTTAATATCAGGCAACATTCTGGTAAATCTTTTCTGTACCCTCTCCAAAGCCTCCACGTCCTTCTGGTGGTGTGGCGACCAGAATTGAACTCCATATTCCAAGTGCAGCCTAAATAAGGTTCTATGAAGCTGCAACATGACTTGTCAATTTTTAAATTCAATGCCCCGGCCGATGAAGACAAGCATGCTGTATGCCTTCTTGACAACCTTCTCCACCTGTGTTGCCACTTTCAGCGACCTGTGTACCTGTACACCCAGATCCTTCTGCCTATCAGTACTCTTAAGGGTTCTGCCATTTACTGTATATTTCCTATCTTTACTAGACATTCCAAAATGCATTACCTCACATTTGTCTGGATTAAACTCCATCTGCCATCTCTCCGCCCAAGTCTCCAACCGATCTATATCCTGCTGTATCCTCTGACGGTCCTCATCACTATCCGCAAATCCACCAACCTTTGTGTCGTCCGCACACTTACTAATCAAATCAGTTACATTTTCCTCCAATTCATTTATATATATTACAAACAGCAAAGGTCCCAGCACTGATCCCTGAGGAACGCCACTAGTCACAGCCGTCCATTCAGAAATGCACCCTTCCACTGCTACCCTCTGTCTTCTATGACTGAGCCTCTGATCGCGTGCGACTTCACCTTCTGTACCAGTCTGCCATGCAGGACCTTGTCAAAGGCCTTACTGAAGTCCATGTAGACAACATCCACTGCTCTACCCTCATCAATAATCTTCATCACTTCCTCAAAAAATTCGATCAAGTCAGTGAGACACGACTTTCTCTTCACAAAACCATGTTGCCTCTCACTAATACGTCCACTTATCTCCAAGTGGGAGTAAATCCTGTCTCAAAGAATCCTTTCCAATAATTTCCCTACCACTGACGTAAGGCTCACCGGCCTGTAATTACCTGGATTATTCTAGCTACCTTTCTTAAACAAAGGAACGACATTGGCTATTCTCCCATCCTCTGGGACCTCCCCTGTAGCCAGTGAGGATACAAAGATTTCTCTCAAGGCCCCAGCAATTTCCTCCCTTGTCTTCTCAGTATTCTGGGGTATATCCCATCAGGCCCTGGGGACTTGTCTACCTTAATGTTTCTCAAGGCCCACCTCCTTTTTGATCTCAACATGACTCAAACTACCTATACACCTTTCCCCAGACTCATCACCACCAAGTCCTTCTCTTTGGTGAATACTGATGCAAAGTATTCATTTAATACCTCGCCCATTTCCTCTGCCTCCACGTATAGATTCCCAATCCTGTCCTTGAGTGGGCCAACCCTCTCTCTTGCTCTTTATATATGTGTAAAAAGCCTTGGGATTTTCCTTAATCCTGCTGGCCAATGCTTTTCTGTGACCCCTTTTAGCCCTCCTTACTCCTTGCTTAAGTTTCTTTCTACTTTCCTTGTATTTCATACTTGCTTCGTGTGTTTCCAGCCTCCCAGCCTTGACAAATGCTTCATTTTCCTCTTTGACTAGGCTCACAATATCTCTCGTTATCCAAGGTTCCCGAAACTTGCCATATTTATCCTTCATCCTTACAGGAATGTGCTGGTCCTGAATCCCTATCAACTTACACTTGAAAGCCTCCCACATGCCAGATGTTGATTTGCCCTCAAACATCTGCCCCTAAACTACATTCTTCAGTTCCTGTCTAATATTGTTGTAATTAGCCTTCCCCCAATTTAGCACCTTAACTTGAGGACTACACTTATCTTTATCCATCAGTACCTTAAAGCTTATTGAATTGTGGACACTGTTCCCGAACTGCTCCCCTACTGAAACGTCGATCACCTGGCCAGGTTCATTCCCCAACACCAGGCCCCTTCCCTAGTTCGACTATCTATATACTGCTTCAAGAAGTCCTCCTGGATGCTCCTTACAAATTCCTAGCACTAAGTGAGTCCCAGTCAATATAGAAGAAGTTAAAATCTCCCACCACAACAACCCCGTTACTTTTACACCTTGCCAAAATCTGCCTGTATATCTGTTCCTCTATCTCCAGCCTATAGTAAACCCCCAACATTGTGACCACACCCTTCCTATTCCTGAGCTCCACCCATATAGCCTCGCTGTATGAGCCCTCCGAGGTGTCCTCCCGCAGTACAGCTGTGATATTCTCCTTAACCAGTAGTGCAACTCCCCCATCCCTTTTATATCCCCCTCTATCCTGCCTGAAACATCTGTATCCTGGAACGTTAAGCTGCCAATCCTTCCCTTAACCAAGTCTCTGTAATAGCAACAACATCATAATTCCAAGTACTAATCCAAGCTCTAAGTTCATCTGCCTTACCTGTTATGCTTCTCGCATTGAAACAAATACACTTCAGTCCACCAGACCCTCTTTAATTAGCAACCACACCCTGCCTGCTCTTTCTCTGAGTCTTACTGGCCCGAGTCTTTGTTTCCTCTTCAGTTAATTCACCTTTGCTTTGGTTCCCACCCAAGAACAGCTTCTTCCCTGCTGCCATCAGACTTTTGAATGGACCTTCCTCATATTAAGTTGATCTTTCTCTACACCCTAGCTATGACTGTAATAATACATTCTGCACTCTCTCCTTTCCTTCTCTATGATCGGTATGCTTTGTCTGCATAGCGCGCAAGAAACAATACTTTTCACTGTATGCTAATACATGCGACAATAATAAATCAAATCAACACTGCATTATATCGTTGCTGCTCTTAATATTAATGACTTACACTGCATGTATATCGGACGATATTTGTAACCACATGGCAACAATGGGGTTTATTATTTTATTACAACCTTTTTATGATTGTTTGGTGAATTGATTGGTGAATCTTGAAACATGAAAAAATATCATGCATGATTGAGGGGACAGTTAAGTGTTGTGGGGGGGGGCGGGGGGTGGGGGGGTGAATAAGGGGCTCAGAAACAGGAAACGTACCTGGGCCCATGACTTCTGTCTTCTCTCCCTGGTGTTCTCCAGTCACTACCACCCTCCCCCCATGGGACTAAATTTAATTCAATTTTTTCTTCACATTTGAATGTTTTACTTGTGGAGAGAAGAGCTTCCATCAAGATCGAGGTCTTCGAGAAAATTCAGAGGGCACTGAGGCATTGTATAAGACTGTCCAAGGTTGACTTTACTTGTAGTGACATGGTGCGTTTTAAAATGGAGCGCTATGAGGAATGGAACATGTCATGCTAACATGATAGGGAATGAGACAGTGATTATATAATATAATCATATGATTATATTATATAATCAAACTATTAATGTTCATTCCATACAGTCAATCATGATTGATTGCCGAATATAAGCAGCTGATAGAAGGCAATGTGATATCCTGTATACTTGTGTTCTGCGATGAAATTCCTTCGGGACAGAATACAATAGCTCAGGGGCTGGATCATTGCATATTGAATGATCATGCATAAGACAGGAATATTGATTTGGATGGAGATAAGAAATAGCAACAGAAAGAAGTAACTGGTGGAAGCAGTTTGAAGTATAAATCGAGAAATAATGGGGCTTGTAAGAAAGGTACTGGAATAATTGGGAGCAATTTGAATCTTCATATAGATTGGACAAATCAAATTGGCAAATGTGGCCTGAAAGATGAGCTCATACAATGTAGTCAGGACAGTTTCTGAGAAAAACACATTGGACTCAACCAGGGAATGAGCTATTTTAGAACTGGTAATGTGTTATGAGACAGAATGAATTAAAGACCTCACAGTAAAGGACCCTCTATGAAAGAGTGATCTTAACTTGAAAGAATTTCACATTCAGATTGAGGGTGATATATGTGGGATTGAAACTACCGTTTTCAACTTAAACACAGGCAATTATAGGATATGAAGACAGGGGTGTCTAAATTGGAATAGGAAAATAGGTTAAAAGCTAAGACCATGAAGAAGTGACAGACCTTTAAGGAGGTATTTCATAACTCAAAAAAAAAATTCATTGAGAAATAAAGACTGTACAAGAAGAACAAAGAACAATACAGCACAGGAACAGGCCCTTCGGCCCTCCAAGGCTGCGCCGCTCATGTGCCCACTAGACCACTCTTTTGTATCCCTCTATTCCCAGTCTGTTCATGTGGTTATCCAGATAAGTCTTAAACGATCCAAGCGTGTCCGCCTCAATCACCTTGCTTGGCAGTGCATTCCAGGCCCCCACCACCCTCTGTGTAAAATACGACCCCCTGACATCTGTGTTGAACCTTGCCCCCCTCACCTTGAACCCATGACCCCTTGTGAACATCACCTCCGACCTGGGAAAAAGTTCACCCTATCTATGCCCTTCATAATTTTATACACCTCTATTAGGTCGTCACTCATCCTCCGTCTTTCCAGGGAGAACAACCCCAGTTTACCCAATCTCTCCTCATAGCTAAGACCCTCCATGCCAGGCAACATCCTGGTAAACCTTCTTTGTACTCTCTCCAAAGCCTCCACGTCCTTCTGGTAGTGTGGCGACCAGAACTGGACGCAGTATTCCAAATGGGGCCTAACCATCGTTCTATACAGCTGCAACATCATACGCCAACTTTTATATTCTATGCCCCGTCCAATAAAGGCAAGCATGCCATATGCCTTCTTCACCACCCTCTCCACCTGTGCTGCCACCTTTAAGGATCTGTGGACTTGTACACCCAGGTCCCTCTGTGTCTCTATACTCCTGATGGTTCTGCCATTTATTGTATAGCTCTCCCTTACATTAGATCTACCGAAATGCATCACTTCGCATTTATCTGGATTAAATTCCATCTGCCATTTCTCCGCCCAATGTTCCAGCCTATCTATATCCTGCTGTATTCTCTGACAATGTTCATCACTATCCGCAACTCCAGCAATCTTTGTGTCATCCGCAAACTTACTGATCACACCAGCTACATCTTCCTCCAAATCATTTATATATATCGCAAACAAAGAAGGATGTCCCAATCATGGCTAGGTAAGGAAGGGATGGGGCTGGGGATGGTATCAAATTGAATTAAAAGATGTATAATGCTGCAAAGATTAATTGTAGCCCAGAAGATTGGGAACATTTTGGAAACCAGCAAATGACTAAAAATAATGAGAGAAACTAGAAATGAGAGAAAGCTAGCAAGTAACATCAAAGCAGACAGTAAAAGCTTGGACAAATATAGAAAAGGAAGAGAGTAGCATTGATCCTTTAGAGAATGAAACTGGGGAATTAGTAATGGAAAACAAAGACATGGAAGAGACTTTGAACAAATATTTTCCTTCTGTCTTCACTGTAGAAAACAAAAAAAACACAAGAAAAGTAGAAAATCAAGGAAGATGGGAGCAGGGAAAATAAAACAATAATGATCGCTATCTTACTAGAAACAAATAGGATTAAAGGTTGGCATATTCCCTAAATCTTTTGGATTTCATCCTGGGGTCTTAAAGGAAGTGGCTACAGAGATATTGGATGCATTGGTTGTAATCTTCCAAAATTCCCTACATTCTGGAAAGGTCCCAGTTGATTGGAAAACTGTGAATGTAACATTTCTGTTATCTCAGTCCAGTTAGACTAACATCTGTCATTGGGGGAAATGCCAGAATCCATTATTAAGGAGGTGGTAGCAAGACATCTAGAAAGTACAATCAGGCTGAGTCAACATGGTTTTGTGAAAGGGAAATCATGTTTGACAAATTTAATAAAGTTCTTTGAGGATGTAGCAATCAGGATGGATAAATGGGTGTCAATAGTTAACAGAATTTCTACAAATACAGAAGGAGGCCTTTCAACCCATCGAGACTGCACTGACAACAATCCCACCCAGGCCTTATCCACATAACCCCATGTATTTACCCAACTCATCCCCCCTGACACTAAGGGGCAATTTATCCTGACCAATCAATCTAATCCGCAATCTTTGGCCTGTGGGAAGAAACCAGAGCACCCGGAGGAAACCCAAGCAGACACAGGGAGAACATACAAACTCCACACAGACAGTGACCCAAGCCGGGAATCGAACCCGGTTCCCTGGCGCTGTGAGACAGAAGTGCTAACCACTGTGCCACCGTGCACAGTATATTGGATTTCCAAAAGGCACTCAGTAAGTTGGCACATAAAAGTTATAGAAAGACCGTGGAGACTTTGTCTGATTGCATTGAGATTTTCGAAGTGTCCCACTATAGCCTCCATAATAATAGATACTGGCATTTTCCCTCTGATAGATGTAAAGCAAACTGGCCAATAGCTTTCTGCTTTCTGTCTCCATCATTTCTTGAGTCGAGGATTCCCTATTTTCCAATCTGATGGGACTTCTCCAGATGCTAGGGAATTTTGGAAACTCAAAACCACTATCTCAGCAGCCACTTCTTTTTAGACCCCAGGATGAGGTCCATCAGAACTTCAAGACTTGTCAGCTTTTAGTTCTAAGGATTTTAACAGTGCCCTTTCTCTGATGATTATAATTGTTTTAAGTTCCTCACTCTCCCCTCTGATTCACAATTGCATCCTCTACATTGAAGACAGGTGCAAAATTCAGGTGCAATGTTCAATTCATCTCCTGTTTTTTCCATGATGAATTCCCCAGACTCACTCTGGAGGACTTCTCACTTAACCTGTCAACATATCTTTACAGCCTCGTTGCTTCTTCCTCACCGGACACCATTCCTATTTAGCTGTGTTTTTTCAGCAAACTTCAATATACTATTTGGTTGGGATTTTCCACACCTCCCACCCACCCTGCCCACAATGCCCCACCACCACCACCACCCCCACCCCCCCACTCCTTCCCCACCTGCCCATCCCCACCACCCTCCCCACTCCCCCCACCCCTCCACTCCCCCACCCCCCCACACCCCACCCCCCACCCCCTCCCCACCCGCCCATTCCCACCACCCTCCCCACTCCCCCCACCCCCCCCACCCCCCACTCCCCCATCCCCCCACCCCCCAACCCTCACCCCCCCACCCCACCACCCACCCCACTCCCCCCACCCCCCCAGCCCCCCAGCCCCCCACCTCCCCACCCCCACCCCCCCACCCCTTCCCCACTCCCCCCACGCCCCCACCCCCTGACCCCCCCCACCACCCCCTGACCCCCCCCCCACCACCCCCTGACCCCCACCCGCCTCCACCCCTGGGTATGTGTTTTCCAGGATGGAGGTGGCTCGCTGGCGGGATCTTCTGGTCCTGCTGAAGTATATCGCGTTTTGCGTGGCACACCCACCCACTGCTGATAAATCTGCCACATTTGGTGGGGGGGTGGGGGGGGGAGGGGGGGGGGGGGGATGGGGGGGGGCACCTTCAGTGAGGTGGGAACATCATCCCACCAGCGACAAAGACTGGAAAATCCTGCCATCTGTCTAATTGTCTAATGTTTTAATATTGATTGGAAATAGCTGAGGACCTGCCCTGATCCGTTTCACTGGTTACAGCCTGTCTGCTAGCCAATCCCGTATCTATACTAATATAATTATTTCAAACAGGGTGACTCTTTAATTTGTCACAAAATGGTTTTAATTGCCTGGCAACAACAATCAAATTCAATGAATTCACCAACTGCAGAAAGCGCAGGGCCATTTGAACCCAACTCAGCTGGTGGAATTGTGATGTGCTTGGATTGGCTACCTATTTTACAGTAAGAAGTTTAACAACACCAGGTTAAAGTCCAACAGGTTTATTTGGTAGCAAAAGCCACACAAGCTTTCGAGGCTCTGAGCCCCTTCTTCAGGTGAGTGGGAATTCTGTTCACAAACAGAACTTATAAGACACAGACTCAATTTACATGAATAATGGTTGGAATGCGAATACTTACAACTAATCCAGTCTTTAAGAAACAAAACAATGGGAGTGGAGACGCTGCGACAACGGATGAATGAACGGATGAATGAACACCGCTCGACAATCACCAGGCAAGACTGTTCTCTTCCTGTTGGGGAGCACTTCAGCGGTCACGGGCATTCGGCCTCTGATATTCGGGTAAGCGTTCTCCAAGGCGGCCTTCGCGACACACGACAGCGCAGAGTCGCGGAGCAGAAACTGATAGCCAGGTTCCGCACACACAAGGACGGCCTCAACCGGGATATTGGGTTTATGTCACACTATTTCACATAAATATTTCTGCTTTTTTCCTCCTGAGTCTTTATCATGCGATCCTAGAATCAGAATTTATGTCACACTATTTGTAACTCCCACAGTTGCGTGGACCTGCAGAGTTTCACTGGCTGTCTTGTCTGGAGACAATACACATCTTTTTAGCCTGTCTTGATGCTCTCTCCACTCCCATTGTTTTGTTTCTTAAAGACTGGATTAGTTGTAAGTATTCGCATTCCAACCATTATTCATGTAAATTGAGTCTGTGTCTTATAAGTTCTGTTTGTGAACAGAATTCCCACTCACCTGAAGAAGGGGCTCAGAGCCTCGAAAGCTTGTGTGGCTTTTGCTACCAAATAAACCTGTTGGACTTTAACCTGGTGTTGTTAAACTTCTTACTGTGTTTACCCCAGTCCAACGCCGGCATCTCCACATCATACCTATTTTACACCCTGCCTCGGGGTGCCTGAACCAAGCTACAGTCAATGGAACACTTTTTGAACTATAGTCGCTGTTATAGGAACCGCAGCAACATTCAGTATTTAATATAGAAATCACTGCAAATAATAAAGTTTGCAATAAAGTTAAAGTTTAAGGTAAAGTTTGGAAAGGATATAAATAAGACAAAGTAATCAATTAGAAGAATCTGATTTTAGGGAGATGGAACTAGGGAAAATAAACTGGAAAATTTACTGCCGAAGAGGTCGACTAGCAGTGAGAAACATGTGAACAGTGATCAACACCGTCGAGGAGAATTATATTCCGCTCAAATCAGCATTGGTGTTGGTGGACCTTATTCATTGTTGCGAGTTGAAGAAACAGCAGAAGATAAAAGGAGCCCAAGAATAAAGTTACCCTGGCTGGAGAGATAGTTTCTGTGAGGAATGGGATGGGGGGGGGGCAGAGGGATGGCACAATGGGGGTGGAGGTGGCCTGGAAAGATGGCATGAGTGAACGGAAGAGATGATGGGCTTGATTAAATGTGGCAAAATGCTGGGGACAATTATTCAATACAACTTATTATTTGAAAACTATTTGTGCTAAAAATGAAGATTTAGTAGATTTTAATGAAAATGTTTGAGAAATGAGGCGGCACGGGGGCAGTGATTAGCACTGCTGCCTCTCAGCACCAGGGACCCAGGTTTCATTCCAGCCTCAGGTCACTGTGAGAGTTTGCATAGTTCTCCCATGTGTCTGTGTGGGTTTCCTCCGGGTGCTCTGGTTTCCTCCCACAGTCTGAAAGATGTGCGGGTTAGGTGGATTGGACACGGTAAGTTGTCCCTCAGTTTGTATGTGTGGGAGTGAAAGTGTGTGTGTGAGAGTGTGTGTGTGAGAGAGAATGTGTGTGTGAGTGAGAGAGAGGGTATGTGTGTGTGTGTGTGTTGTGGGTGAGTGACAGTGTGTGTGAGAGTGTGTGCTCAGTGATGGACTGGTGTCCTGTCTGAGGTGTATTCTGCCTAGTGCCTGTTGGGTACGCTCTGACTCCCCGTGAACCTGAATTGGAGCAAGCAATGAAGTGAAGTGAAGAGGTTTCAGGAGCACTGTATGAATTATAGGAAGATATCAGCATTGATCTTATATACAAAGGCAGTCTAACAGTCCATATCTTCCAGATATTCTACACAGAGATTCTAACTCCAATGGGTTGCCACACAATTTTAGAGACAAGGAATGAGCAGTTATGATGTTGCTACAAGACGTGAATCATAGAAATTTGAATTATCATAGAATCCCTAACAGTGCAGAAGAGGCCATTTGGCCAATCAAGTCTGCACCAACTCTCTGACAGAATATCTTAACCAAACCCTTTTTTTATTCATTTGTGGGACATGGGTGTTGCTGGCTGGCCAGCATTTATTGATGTGGAGATGCCGGCGTTGGACTGGGGTAAACACAGTAAGATGTTTAACAACACCAGGTTAAAGTCCAACAGGTTTATTTGGTCGCAAAAGCCACACAAGCTTTCGGAGCCCCAAGCCCCTTCTTCAGGTGAAGAATGGGCTTGGGGCTCCGAAAGCTTGTGTGGCTTTTGCTACCAAATAAACTTGTTGGACTTTAACCTGGTGTTGTTAAACTTCTTACAGCATTTATTGCCCATTCTTAGTTGCCCGAGGGCAGTTGAGAGTCAACCACAGAGATCAGACCAGGTAAGGATGACAGATTTTCTTCCCTAAAGGACATTAGTGAACCAGATGGTTTTTTCCGACAAGCGACAATGGTTTTACGGTCATCAATAGATTCTTAATTCCAGATATTTTTTACTGAATTCAAATTCCGCCAACTGCCGTGGTGGGATTCAAATCCAGGTCCCCAGAACATTAGCTTGATTTCTGGATTAATAATCTAGTGATAATCTAGGGATTGAGTTTAGGAGTCCGGGGATAATGATGCAACTATATAAGACCCTCGTCAGACCCCACTTGGAGTACTGTGCTCAGTTCTGGTCGCCTCATTACAGGAAGGATGTGGAAAATATTGAAAGGGTGCAGAGATTTACAAGGATGTTGCCTGGATTGAATGGCATGCCTTATGAGGATAGGCTGAGGGAGCTCGGTCTTTTCTCCTTGGAGTGATGTAGGATGAGAGGAGACCTAATAGAGGTGTATAAGATGTTGAGAGGCATAGATCGGGTGGACTCTCAGAGGCTTTTTCCCAGGGTGGAAATGGCTGCTACAAGAGGACACAGGTTTAAGGTGCTGGGGGGTAGGTACAGGGGAAATGTTAGGGGGAAGTTTTTCACACAGAGGGTGGTGGGCGAGTGGAATCGGCTGCCGTCAGTGGTGGTGGAGGCAAACTCAATAGGGTCTTTTAAGAGACTCCTGGATGGGACTTAATAGGATGGAGGGTTATAGGTAGGCCTAAAAGGTAGGGATATGTTCGGCACAACTTGTGGGGCCGAAGGGCCTGCTTTGTGCTGTAGTTTTCTATGTTTCGATGTTTCTATAATACCACTAGGCTATCGCCTCCCTATCCTCTCCCCCCGTCATATACTGTAACCCCACACATTTACCATGGTTAATCCATTTAATTTACACATCTTGGGATGCAAAGGGGCCATTTAGCATGGTCAATCCACCTAGCCTGCCACTAGTTTGGAGCAGGAGTGGATCATTTGGCCTCTCAAGCCTGCTCCTTTGTCATGGAACATGACTGGTAGTTAGGGAGCTGTTCTGTTCAGTGATAGATATCGAAATTACAGTATGCTCTCACTATACATTGTAGTTGCATTCCTAAATATCGTGACTTTAAGTGAAACAACTTTGTGTGAGTCATGGGTTCCCATAGGAATCAATGTTAAAGCTAGAGTTAGGTTCCTCTGGGTAGATGTGGAGAAGATGTTTCCAGATATACAGGCAACTAGAATGGAGGACTATAAATATAGACTCTTCTTAGGAAAACAGAGTAGTTCTAAGGAATTTATATTGGTATGGGGTAAATCATAGAATTCTACATCACAGAAGAAGCCCTGAGACCCACTGGGGGCGATTCTCCCATTTTTAAGCGCAGCAGGCTGGGAGATTCCAGCGGTGCCCAATGCGTCAGATCTGCGCTGGGCGTTCCGGCCCACTAACGTTTCCAAAATGTATATCCCAAAATAAGATATAGTTTTAGGTAGATTTAATTTACTGTTTCTGTGCTTGCAAGGAAGCTGTGATTAGTTTTCAGGCTGAGTGAACAATGTTTGTCTGTGTGGAGGTTTCATTTCAATATTCAGCTGAGACTCTTCTGCTTTAGAGTTTCAGAATTCAGACTGTTATACAAGACATTGGTAAGGCCTCACTTGGAATACTGTGTACAGTTCTGGTCACCCTATTATAGAAAGGATTAGAAAGTAACCTATTAGTAACCTATTATAGAAAGGTTAGGGGCGGCACGGTAGCATAGTGATTAGCACTGTTGCTTCACAGCTCCAGGGACCTGTGTTCGATTCCCGGCTCGGGTCACTGTCTGTGTGGAGTTTGCACATTCTCCCTGTGTCTGCGTGGGTTTCCTCCGGGTGCTCCGGTTTCCTCCCACAGTCCAAAGATGTGCGGGTTAGGTTCATTGGCCAAGCTAAATTGCTCCTTAGTGTCCCGGGATGCGTAGGTTAGAGGGATTAGTGGGTAAATATGTAGGGATACGGGGATAGGGCCTGGGTGGGATTGTTGGCGGTGCAGACTCGATGGGCCGAATGGCCTCTTTCTGCACTGTAGGATTTCTATGGTTTCTATGGATATTATTAAACTAGAAAGGGTGCAGAAAAGATTTATTAGGATGCTACCGGGACTTGATGGTTTGAGTTATAAGGAGAGGCTGAATAGACTGGGACATTTTTCATTGGAGCGTAGGAGGATTAGGGGTGATCTTATAGAGGTCTATAAAATAATGAGGGGCATAGATCAGCTAGATAGTCAATATCGTTTCCCAAAGGTAGGAGAGTCTAAAACTAGAGGGCATAGGTTTAAGGTGAGAGGGGAGAGATACAAAAGTGTCCAAAGGGGCAGTTGTTTCACACAGAGGGTGGTGAGTGTCTGAAACAAGCTGCCACAGGTAATAGTAGAGGCGGCTATAGTTTCAAAAGCATTTAGACAGTTACATGGGTAAGATGGATATGGGCCAAATGTGGGCAATTGGGACTAGCTTAGTGACTAAAAAAAAGCGGCATGGACAAGTTGGGCCCAAGGGCCTTTTTCCATCCTATAAACCTCTATGACTCCCAATTACTGCCTCGCAATCTCAAGCAGCTTTCTTTGTTCTGGAGTCTAGGCGGCACGGTAGCACAGTGGTTAGGACTGCTGCTTCACAGCTCCAGGGATCTGGGTTCGATTCCCGGCTTGGGTCACTGTCTGTGTGGAGTATGCACGTTCTCCTCGTGTCTGCGTGGGTTTCCTCCGGATGCTCCGGTTTCCTCCCACAGTCCAAAGATGTGCGGGTTAGGTTGGTTGGCCGTGCTAAAATTGCCCCTTAGTGTCCTGGGATGCGTAGATTAGAGGGATTAGTGGGTAAAATATGTAGGGATGTGGGGGTAGGGCCTGGGTGGGATTGTGTTCGGTGCAGACTCGATGGGCCGAATGGCCTCTTTCTGTACTGTAGGGTTTCTATGATTTCTATGAAAAACTAATTAGTTCAGTTGGAGACTATAAGAAGTCTCACATCACCAGGTTTTCCCTTGCTTACACAAAATCACAGAATTAAATCTACTTAAATGCATACCTTGGCCGGAGCCTTCTGGCCAATAACGTTGGTGTGATGTTCCAGTCACGCCAATGGCGCATCCCTGCTGTGGGTTTAATGGTGTCAAGGGGTGCATTCAATGGGAAACCCCATTGACAATGGCAGGACCAGAAAATCCTGCCACCAGCCAATGGTAGGCCGCTTCCGCCGCTGCAAAACACGTGGCGGGTTGTGCTGGAAAATCCAGACTCTTATTTCTACTATTTAATAAAACACACATAGCTGATCTAAAACTCCCTCTGCTTTCCTGATACTCCACTGAGGGGGGAACCTCTCTGCCTGTGAATGGGGGATTTCCCCAAAGCGGTGGTGGTGGTGTGGTTCCTCTTGTGCATGTGGGAGAGATCTCCGTGTGTGCGAGTTGGGGGATTCCCAGTGTTGCCTGCTTTCTCAGCCCGACGGATTCTGTTTTGCACCAAGTGCTGCAAGATGTGGCGAGAAAAACCGACGGTGCAATTGGTGAGCTTCATGCTGCCTTTCTGGCCTCAGCCAGCACTCTGTCCAAAAGACAGAAATATTCTGCCCAATCTCTTTATATCCCTCTCCTTCAACACTCTGGAATGAAGCTCATCAGGTCCAGAGAATTTACCAACCTTCAGTCTGCTGGCTGAGAGCTGGTTGCAGGGACCTCACTTGACCGCTATTTAAATTGAATTTACAACTTAGCTCTGGGTGGGGATGCACAATAGCTGGAATTGTTACCTGACATCCCTGATCTGCAACTGTGTGGCTAACAATGGAATGATATATCAGGCTGATTATTTATTGGGTGGGCCGTGAGACAGCCTGCCCTTATCCCTGCCCCCCCCCCCTCCACTCCCCTACCCCGCCACCCCCCTCAACCCACTGTATCCCTGTGTTTCTTTGTAACACAAGGAAGCGAGATCCAGTGAGGCACAGCAAAGCAATCAGAGACAAATCCAGACATAATGAGGTTCCATTCCCTGTGCTTTGAGAGCTCATAGCATCGGGAAAACTGTTAAATTGCAAAGGAAACGATGGCTTGCGAAGAAAATAGATTTCAGCTAATGATTTGTTGACAATGAAATAAAACTCGGAAATAACAAGCAATTAAAGCAGAACATTCTAACCGGAAGACATGAATTATTCACTGGAAAAATTCAGAGATAAAAGCACCAGCATACACTCTGAAGGATCACTCTGAAGCCTGTTAAATCTTTTATATTCAAATTCACATGTTACTATTTCGATGTTCTTTAAAATAATTTGTTGTTTTCTATATATGTATTTAATTCCTTGGTTTATTTTAATATCTTCCCTGTATTTTCTGTTGCTGAGGTGAGCTTGCTGCTCCTTCAACATCTTTCCACATATCCAGCCGCTCCGGGATAGTTGGTGAGTCAGGGAGAGCTTCTCCCATGAGCATCCATTGTCCCGCTTGTAGCAGATCCAATTCTGTCAGTCACTGTCACTTTCCCTGGAATACCCGAAGGGCAGCACGGTGGCACAGTGGTTAGCACTGCTGCCTCACAGCGCCAGGAACCCGGGTTCGATTTCCAGCTTGGCCATAATAAATTGCCCCTTAGTGTCCAAAAATGTTCCAAATATGTGCATGTTAAGTGGATGGGCCACGCTAAATTGCCTCGTAGTGTCCAAAGATGTGTAGGAAATAAATTAGCCATGGGAAAAGGGCGGGGGAAAAGGCCTGGGTAAGATAGTATGTGAGAGAGTTGGTGCAGACTCCTTCTGCAGTGTCCGGATTCTATGAATACATAAACACTTGGTTCACTACATTGTTCACTGGCCCCATTGTGTTAACTCAGTTGTGTTAACTTATCCGCAGTGTTTATTTGGGGTGTGAAGAATGAGGCAGTGAGAACCAGTGGACATATTTGGGAATTCCACAGATTGATAACAGACATTTTTTGGGATAAAACCTCTGCATGACAGCACTTTGATTGACAAAAAACGCACAAGGAGGCAGTATGGAAAACAATGTTTTGTACTTTGATTACATTTTAAAGATGAACCTGTATGTATATAGTACCTTTCACATCCTTACCACACCCAAAAAGAGCTGCACAACTAATGAAGCAATTTTTGAAGTGTAGTCACTGTTATCACGTGTGAAATACAATGGTTAAGTTATGCACAGCAAGCTCCCATAAGCAGCAATGAGATATGTGCCACACCATTGATTGATTTGACAGCGAGCCAGCTCTCTGAATACCCCCTCCACTTCCCTTTCTTTCCCAGTGAATTGTTTACAAGCTTCTTTTGCAACAGAATTGAATGAATCAGATGGAGTCCATATCTCAGAACCCATGTGTTCACCATGACAGATTTCCGGCCGCACTTGCCCCAAAGCTAGAAAATCCCACCCGAGGTCAACGGACCTTTGCATGCACGGTGTGTGACCCGCCCGCTACCACTCTCGTGGCGGGTGGAACAGGAAGATTCCGCCTTCACACCGAAAATAGCGGAACTGCTCAAAAATCACAATCCTGCTTCTGAATGCAGCACTTCCCATTTTTGTGAGGGTGCATTTAGTGTATCCGTGTTTCCGGGAGACAGCTGGCCATTGAGATCAACTGCCTCTACTCAGGTCAAATTTGGTAGCCTAGGAGTGTGGAACTCCAACTGTACAAAATAGAACTGGTATGAGCAGGTCTGAGCTCAAGACGGAGCCCTTAACTCCATGGGATAGGAGGATGGGGCTCCCGGTCTCACTAGGCAATTATTTTTGCCCCTGCTGCCTCATGCACCCAGGCAAGAAATAGCTTATTGTTGAAACAGGGTGCACAGCACTTTGAACAACGGGAGTGAAGATGACATGGCACCTTCACCCATAGACCCATTGGAGCCAGTCACCGTGAGCAGCAGGAGGCTAGAGGGAGGGCAGAAGGATAAGAGGAAGAGACTGCTGTATGTGCACCAGGAAGAAGGAGGACAAGAGGCAGGACAACCACCCTGTGCACACAGTGTGCTGATTCAGGACATCAGGCCTCAATATGATGGAGAACCAGTGTCAAAGGGGACGCAGGTGAAGACATGAGGTGGTGACAGTAGCATGGTCCAGAAGCAATGTGAGTGTCACTCCTTCGACTGCCATGCTCTGCAGCTGGCTATCTCTAGTGTCAGGGGGATTAGCAGGGTAAATATGTGGGGTTAAGGGGATAGGGCCTGGGTGGGATTGTTGTCAGTGAGGGCTCGATGGGCCAAATGGCCTTCTTCTGCACTGTAGGGATTCTGTGATTCTATGATCTTAGCACTTAAATTCAGATTTCCAGCTCCATTTCTATTTGTTTCCTGTCCATTTGATCGATTAGAATGAATTTATTAAAAGAAATCCTGCTGATTTGTCATGGCCAAACTTTCCCTTGAAGACAATCGATATCCAGTATCTTGCTGACTTTATTACCCATCGTAAAACCAAAGACATTTGTCGTAAGTAAACAGAGCAGTCCACATACTCAGCCTGAAGTTAAAATCTTCTGTCCTGAAGTTAGCCACATTTCCCATCAGGCCATAGTCGTGCCTGTTCTTTGCTTGGCTATTTTGAATTGGACTATATCCCGCTGGCGACAGTGGGGAGCTGAACATGTCTTGGTCTAGCCGGCAGTGAAGAGTGTGGTGGCTGGTCTCACTGTGCAAGCAGGCATCTGTTCAGGCTGCGGCCTCTACATCACTGAATGGGAAATATTAAATCCCACCTCAGATTAATTTCAAAGAAGCGATAACACTGTTTGAAGTAAAGCCAGGGGGGATAGGGGATAGGGGAGGGGTGGGGGGGGGGGGGGGTGGGGGAGAGTTCCCCCAGCAACTTAGTCAATATTTATCCCTCAACCAACCTCACAAAAGCAGATGATCTGATCCCATTACCTCATTGCCATTCCTGGTGCCTTGCCGTGGACCAATTGGCTGCTGCATTTCCTCAATTATAAGTCACGAAATTTCAAAATGACTTCATTTGTTGCAAAACTCTTGAAGACACCCTGCAATAAGTGAAAGCGACAATACAAATATAGCCTCTTGCTTGTACACCCGGAATCCTGACCAGTCCTCAGTGTAGCAGTCTCAAATTATACAGGAGATAAACTCATTCAATGTCAAACAATATGTTAAATAGTCTAATTCTGTGATTCACAATAAAGACTTATCTACCTTATTAATTACAAGTTCAAGTGGCAGATATGTTAAAATCATAGAATCCCTACAGTGCAGAAGGAGGCCGTTCGGCCCATCGAGCCTGCACTGACAATAATCCCACCCAGGCCCTATCCCTGTAGACTCACATATTTATCCTAGCTAGTCCCCCTGACACCAAGGGGCAATTTAACATGGCCAATCAACATAACCTGCACATCCTTGGAGGAAACCAGAGCGCCCGGAGGAAACCCACACAGACATGGGGAGAATGTGCAAACTCCACACAGTGACCTGAGGCTGGAATTGAACCCGGGTCCCTGGCACTGTGAGGCAGCAGTGCTAACCACTGTGCCTCCGTGCTGCCCATTATTTATGCCATTACATTCATCACATTTACTGCTGAGCTCATTGGGGAATGACTACTGATTTTGGGGAGTTGGTTGGCTCAGTTGGCTCGATGGCTGTTTCATGATACAGAGAGATGTCAATGGTGTGGGTTCAATTCCTGCACTGGCTGAAGTGAAGGCCAGGCTTCTCAACCTTGCCCCTCGCCTAAGGTGTGGTGACTCTCAGGTTAAATCACCGCCCGTCATCTCTCCCCCCCACTCCCCCATCTGGCATCATGGTGACTTTACATTTTAAAGTTTATAAAGTTTATCTATTTATTAGTCACAAGTAGGTTTACATTCACACTGAAATGATCTTACTGTAAAAATCCCCTAGTCGCCACACTCCGGCATCTGTTCGGGTATGTTGAGGAAAAATTTAGCACGGCCAATTCACCTAACCTACACATCTTTGGGAGGAAACCGGAACACCCAGCAGAAACTCACGCAGACATGGAGTGAACGTGCAAGCTTCGCACAGACAGTGACCCAAGCCGGGAATCGAACAGAAGCCCCTGGTGCTATGAAGCAGCAGTGCTAACCACTGTGCCACCATGCCAACCTGCTTCCAGGTTGCTGGTCTTTCAATTATACAAAAGGTGACTGAGGGATTGTCACACAGACCAAAACGAGTTCTTCGCCATCATTGTACATTCTCCAAAATCACACGGCTCAATGCCCAGGGCTCCCCATATTGCTTTAATTTAATGGAAATCATCTGTTCCAGCCTTGATTGCCCTGGACCAGGAATGGAAGAATGATGTCAGAGATTAAAGTAGGTTTTTATGAGATCAGAGTATCTAACTGAACGGTGGAACAGGCTTGAGGAGCTGAATGGCCTCCTCCTGTTCCTATGTTAGATTTTGACCAATGACGGACAGGAGTAGGATTGGTTATCTGGGCAGCAGTGAACCAGTGAGATGCAGAGTGCCCCAACACAGATCAATGACAAATTCAGCTTGGCCAATACCAGGCTGTCTTCAGGGAGGTGGGAGGTGCTGGAGGAAGGGTCGCAGGATGGCAGTAGTCCACATTATTTCTGCCAGGCACAGAGGGGCAAATTCCTGCTCCTCCAAGCCTCACAAAATAAATTATAAACTCACTTCAGCTGGATCTCTTTCGCTTTATTTGACTGGAGAGATTGCAAGGTACAATCTGCAGCCAATTCTCTGCTAAGGTGATATTTTGGGTTATGTATATCACAGGAACATGACTTGCAAATTAATAGCGACCGATCATCTGATGCACGTGGCCATTTTGATGTCCATTTTCAAAATGGCAATGGCTGCAATAGAGATAAAGGTTCGTTGCTGATGCCATGGCATCCTCCATGGCACTGCCAAGCAAAGTAAAACTGCTCTGATTGTCTGGCAGCTATCGGCCGGCGAGACCTCCACCCTCAGGGTCTTTGATCCTGGGCAGGACCTGCTGCTGCTCGTTTAACATGGTGGGCCTTCCCCCAAGGAGGTGACATGGAGCTCTCCTTGGTTTTCCAGCCTGCTGGTGAGAGAAACAGAGTTAATGGCCAAAATTTTCCAGTTCTTCCCGCCAGAGGGATCTTCCAGTTCTGCTGACGGGGCATGGCCTCAAAATAAGGGGAGGGGGAGGGACAAGATTTAAGATTGAGTTGAGGAGGAACCTCTTCACTCAAAGGGTTGTGAATCTGTGGAATTCCCTGCCCAGTGAAGCAGTTGAGGCTACACCATTGAATGTTTTTAAGGCAAGGATAGATAAGAGTTTTGAACAGTAAAGGAATTAAGGGTTATGGTGAGTGGGCTGGTAAATGGAGCTGAGTCCACGAATAGATCAACCGTGATCTTATTGAATGGTGGAGCAGGCTCAAGGGGCCAGATGGCCTACTCCTGCTCCTAGTTCTTATGTTCTTATGACCCTCCTACCACTGGTTCCCTGGTGGGAGAGGGTGTGAACAATGGGAAAACCTGTTGACAATAGCGGGACCGGAAGAGCCCGCCAGCGGCCAATGTTGGCCCACCTCCCCCGCTGCAGAACCTGACACTCCGGGCATTGATCTTTCATAAGCACTGGAGAAAGACAGTGGTCTGATATTCTGACTCTCATGATGTGGAGATGCCAGCGTTGGACTGGGGTAAGCACAGTAAGAAGTTTAACAACACCAGGTTAAAGGTTAAATAAAACCTGTTGGACTTTAACCTGGTGTTGTTAAACTTCTTATTCTGACTCTCCACAGATGCTGGTTGACTGGTTGAGTATTTTCTGTTCATAGTGTGGATTATCAGCATCTGTGGTATTTTGCTTTTGCTGCAGATTTCAACATCAGTGTCAAATCCTCACTGAAACTGTTGGAATTAAAATCTTCAACACATGAAACATAATTGAGGGAACTTTGATGAAAGGATTCTTGTCTTTGATCTGTTGGCTGAGATACTGATAGCACTAAATGACTTCATATTCTTGATTGGCCTCAACATGCTAATTTCTCTATGGAATGATTGACCCTTTGAGATCCAGTCACACATCAACTAATCCATTAGATTGTTCACAGTCAGGACATGATAAGCAAAACTTCAGGCTCCAGTAATCAGAATGTAGCTTTCCTTCCCTATAAACTGAGGGGTAATTAAATCTCAGAGTGCCCACAGAATCCAACAATTATTAATGTGATGGTTAATTATAAAAACAGGTCATGAGGCTACCGGTTATTGCAAAAAGCAGTGGACTGGCGTTATGTATAGAATGAGGAGTCTGTCATCATGGCTGCAGCTACAGAAAACAGCAGGCTATGCGATGATCATTTTCCAGCTATATTCAACTGCTTTAAATGTTGTGTGGATGAAGGTACTATGTGAGAAGCTAATACATTGTTATTGCCACAGAGAAGAGCTAGAGTACAAAGAAGGTGGTATTTAGTTGTTGCTGGTATGGCATTTAAAAGGAGCAGAAGTGGTATCAGGAATTAATGATCAATCATAGAATTGCTACAGTGCAGAAAGAAGCCAATCGGCCCATCAAGACTGTACCGACTCTCTGAAAGAGCATTCTATTCAGGTCCAATTTGCAAATGGCACAAAAGTAAGTGGTAAGGCAAGTTGCGAAAGGGATGCAAACAGTTTACAAAGAGATGTTGATAGGTGAAGTAAGTGTGCAAAAAGTTGGCAAATGGAGTAAAATGTGGGAAAATGTGAAGTTGCAACAGATCTGGGAGGAATAGTAACTAGCTCCCCAGCACCGTCTCAATTCTGGTGTGTGACATAACTATCTTCAAGAAGGAAAATTAATCATGCTGTGGAAACGATTAAGGTATTTCTCCATGTACATAGCAGGGAAAATCCCGAGATACATTCTCCTTAATCACCTAATATCTGTGGCTGAGAGATTGCAGATTCTCAGAGACCTGCAGACTGAGGATCAGCCTGTTCAGTCACATGAGGACCCACGGCAGAAACTTGTAACTGAACAGGTCGATTCATGATCCACAGACCTTTAGCTACATCGGACAGGATGTCCCACAAGGCAGTAGGATATGGAGTACAGGAGTGCTAAGTGAATGTCACCCTCAAATCGAGGGACAGCCGATAATGCTGTCGACTGCGACTGCTTACTGCTGCCTCACAGCGCCAGGGACCCGGGTTTGATTCCCGGCTTGGGTCACAATCTGTGCAGAGTCTGCACGTTCTCCCCGTGTCTGCATGGGTTTCCTCTGGGTGTTCCGGTTTCCTCCCACAGTCCGAAAGGTGTGTTAGTTAGATACATTGGCCATACTAAATTGTCCTTCAGTATACCCAAACAGGCGCCAGAGTGTGGCGACTAGGGGACTTTCACAGTAACTTCATTGCAGTGTTAATGTAAGACTACTTGTGACACTAATAAATAAACTTTAAACTTTTTGCAATGCTGCACTATCGGTGACCTTGCTTTCAGGGAAATTTACATGAAGAGAGGCCAATATCCTTTTCACCTGTCCTAAAATCACCCTTATGACTTCAAATGTTGTTTGATAACCACACGGAATAAGGGCAGATAAATTAAATTTAAACACAGATTAGCCACAATCTACATGGCTCGATATTAGTGTTTGTTGATAGCTCTCCTGTGAAGTGTGTGTGATGTTTTAACTACATTATTGTATAATTGAAAGCTGGCTGTTGTTAGTTAGTTCTTTCATAGGGGAAATTACAATATGAGGATGATGTTTTAAAGTGACCATTGCTTATAATGAGATAAATACCCATTTGATAATGGTGCATTATTTTAATTGGTCACACAATGATGACAGGACAAACACCTTACTGGATTCGATCATAAAGAGCAATTGAAAATGAAAGATTGCGTCACTAAGATAGTGGTGGTAAGAAAGTTGGAAACTAAATGCATTTTGAATTGATGACATGCTACCAGAGAACTGTGCCTTTTTAGCATAAAACCCCTCGACTGTAAAATGAAGACAAGTGATAACTCATTGATAATAGGTCGCCAAAGTGATGCCGCTGAATTAGAAGGAATTGATGTTCTGGTTTACTAATGTTTGCTTAATAATATTTTTCTTGAAATGTCACTGTACATTCTGACTTTATCAGGCATTTCAGTTGGTCTTTGACAATGTGGGGATACCTTTACAATACAAATGACCCAGTCTTGCTGCACTAAGCAGCAGCCGACATCCCACAGCACACAGGGTTTTATGGAACTTAATTTTAAAGTGTAAATTCAGTTCTACTTTTAACACTTAAATGACTTCTCCACCCTTTCCCTGAAAATGATGGAGACAGGGTTTTTGAGCATGAACATTGTTTTTCAGAGATCTTTGTTGAAATGTACATGACTGTGTACATTAAACAAAGACATGAGTGGATCTGACTCTGAAACTCCCTTGGATGTAAGGGCTTCAGACAGTCAAGGGTGGAAATGGTGAGGCTCTGTTAGTGCTATAGAGTGATGTCTGTTTTGGGGCACAGTGCACTTCACACACTGACCTTTCACATGATACTGTTGTATACATCACTTTCCTGTTACCCCTCTCCAAACCTGTGGCACTCCAACTGTATCAACTCAACTGTTTCCCAAATTGAAGTCTGTTTGGACCACCATGCTGTAAACTCCAATCTCTTGTTGCTGTGTATCATGTCGATCTTGTGGTTCAGTTAGTAACACTCCTGTGGTGAACCATCGTTGGTTCCCACTGGATAGTACTGAGCCAGGGTCTGGCCAGTACTACAAGTATGTACATATGTTGCTGTTGGGTTAGGGATGGGTTGTGCTACTTGTTGCTGTTGGGGTTAGGGTGGGGTTGTTACACCTTTGTATTGTAGTATTGTGGTACATCCCAGTCGGGCCCCGCCTCCTGGGAGAGGTATAAAGGTCCCTGCTCTGGCTGGGACCCCTCAGTCTGGGATCGTGTATATAATTGTTAGCTGCTTTGTTACAGCAAATAAAAGCCTTTATTTCCTGAGCATCAAGCCTCGTGTATGATAACGCGCATCAACTCCTGCCTCTGAGCCAGAAGCTTCTGGTTCCTGAAATCCCACTCCAGGACTTGAATGCCAAGGAAGGAGTTGTTATGAATCAGCTCAGGTTGTCTGCAGTCTGCAAATCTTTCTAATACTGCACGCTACTCTGCAAGAGAAAGAGTGCAAAGATAGAAAACTAACAAACCACTATGGCCTGAGAGTGAGACTGCTCAGCTGCTTGCAATCATGATCGTGAGAAACGTAACTTTTAAACATGAGCTCATCCTATCAGGTCCCCCAGTTCATGACCTTCCATCTTAGTTGCTATCTGACCTTCCAAAGCTCATATCCAGCAAAGAATATACAACATCACAAATTAAAACAGAAGAACAAGTGATCAGATAGATCACTGGCAATAAGACAGCACAGGAATATTCCAGCAGTTTCAGAAATCTCTGACTTCTGCTAATTTTAGGTGTAAATCATCATTTAAAGGACAAGAAGGCTGTGGCTGGTTGGGAAGTGATAGACAGAACCATTCACTGAAACTGACACAAACATACTCTCAATGAAAAGCATTTCTCAGCTATTGATAGGGTAACATTACACATCAAAGCCAATACTGGCTGTGAGATTTTAAATGTAAGTGATAACAGAGGCAAGATGTCAAGTGTCAGGAATTTTGTTTAACTATCTCACAGCACCTGATAACAGCAGTGCAGTGTGCCTGCCTGACAGCAGTGGAAACTTATGGTTCCTAAAGAAGGATTTGAAGATAGATTTATCCTGTTCTTGAAGTCAATTATGTTTTTTATACAGAAATTTGACCAACTGTAACATGGTCACATCAAGCTGTGGTGATATGAGTGGTTTGTTCTGGTAGAACGCTGCAAATGGAAACATTGTTCTGTCACATTGCGTGTTCCCACCACTTTCTCAACACACTTGCTGCCGAAACCCTTCATTTATGCTCTTTTGTTGTCACTAAACTTGATAATTTTAACAGTCTCTTGACTCGCCCTCCCCTTCCCCATTAAAACACTGTAGCCTGCAGCCTAACTTGCACCAAGTCCTGCCAGCCTATACTTCCCGGGACTGCTGATCCATCTCACACTCTGGCAACACCTCAATTTTAAAATTCTCAAGCTTATAAATCATTTGCTCATCACCTTCGCTGCCTCTGTGACCTCCTCCAGCTCTGTAATTCTTCCTTGGGTCAATGTCTTTGTTTACTACACTCCTGTGAAGTTCTTTAGGAAGTTTTCCTAGTTTATTTATTAGTGTCACAAGTAGGCTTACATTAACACTGCAATGAAATTACTGTGAAAATCCTCTAGGCGCCGCTCTCCGGCACCTGTTCAGATGCAGTGAGGGAGAATTTAGCATGGCCAATGCATCCTAGCCAGCACGTCTTTCAGACTGTGTGTGGAAACCAGAGAGCCCACGCCGACACGGAGAGAACATGCGGACTCTGCACAGGCAATGACCCAAGCCGGGAATCAAACCTGGCTCCTGGTGCTGTGGGGTAGCAGTGCTAACCACTGTGCCGCCGTGCTGCTGTAAGGAAGCTGGATAATATAAATGGTTGTTTTTGTTGGAAATGGCAGGGGAGTAACAATGAAGTGGACAGAACATCATCACCCAAAGATGTAGGGGAGAAATTTAAATTCTACCAATTCAAGTTGATTCTCCAAGGCAGTTAGTCTGGCCACTAAATGTGCAACCTATTCAGTGTTGAGCAATGATATTAATGAAAAAAGCACAGCTAGTGGTGTTGTCTACCTCCCTGAATATTGACATAAATCTGCATAGCACTGCTTGAAGTGGCACCACACAGGAAATTTTTCTACACAATATGTTTCCAGACTAACGAGTAAGGATGCAATGGTAGACCTGGTTCCTGGGAATGAGGTGGGCCAAATGGATCAAGCATCAATAGAGAGCGGTGATCCCTATTTCATATTTGGTGATGGAAAATGACAAGGAGCAGCCCAGAGTAAGAATAATTAACTGTTGGAAATCCACCTTCACTGTGGTGAGAATGGATCTGGCCCAGATCAATTGGAATCAAAGGTTTAATGTGATCCCAGCTTATGTTTATACTGGAAAAGTCAGATCCCAGAATGAAATCTGGCTTCAGTGATCCTAACGTCTTGATAGATATTAATTTTGTTTAGGAGAGTTTGCTGAACAAATTCACAGGAGTTTGATGATGAACTTTTAACTCAAAGAACTTCTATCAACTGCAAACAAGAAACAAACAATCATGATAATGTATAACCCTTAACAACGATATCTACAACGTTCCAATCAAACCAATCCCATAGACAAAAGACCTTTTTCACAGGTCTAACACAGCACAGACTGATGCTTCCGTTCCTGTGGTAATTTAATTTAGGTGGAAACTTTGGAAAAATATTTAAAGGATAGCTTTGATTATTGCTGTTCCGAAATATCAATAAAAAGGACTTTGAAATATGTTAGAACAAATCTTGTGTAGAATGTGTGCACCCTTTTCACAAACCTATTTTTTGTCACACTTTTTAAATTCAACATTTCCCATTTAATTATCCAATGTCAACTGTCACAATGCAGATAATTCCACTGAATGAGTTTCTGAAATCTTACTGTAAAAGGCATGATGTTGATCAGAAAGGGTTACTGTGGTTGTGTCAGCCGGTGACTGGGGCCTTGCAGCCTGTGATACACAGGGTGGGTGAAGGTGCAGCAGTTGCTATGTTGTCTCTGCGCTTGTGGCCACGATGTGAATGGTTCTAGAGAGATGGGGGCAGAGATCAAGCAAATGCAAACTCTACAATGGGAGGCCCACAGTAATATCCAGCTGTGTGAACGAAACACTGTCCACATCAAAAACTCATAGCAACACAGAAGGAGTTTATTCAGCCTATCAAGTCAATGGCAGCTCTGTAGAGCAATCCAGTCAGGCCCATTCCCCACCTCTATCTCTCGTGAGCAGCAATTTCCAGGAATTACCACCTGATGCAAAATGAAAATTCTTCCTCACATTCCCTTGTTGCTCTTGCTCAAAATATTAAATCCCACAATCCTTGTATCATCAACTTTCCTGTTTATTTAAACCTGTGATCTCTACTCCCTCTTTTTGAATCTATTTAATATCTTGTTCAAACAATTAGTTTTAATTAATGCCTCTCAGCCTGTGGTGTGCTAATACTCTATTATTAATTCACTGACTGTATTAGTCTTCCTGATCATTATATGCTATTAGATTGAAAGCAGTGTACCTATTTTCTGCCTGCCTCACGGATGTTTTCTCCAACCTCATTACTGTGGACTGTTCCAATATTCAGAATCTTTAATTTATAACTGGGATCTCACCAACTGACAGTCCACAGAGCACAGGGGAATATATCTTAAAACGAAAACTACATTAAGCTTTAAACTCTTGAAGATAACTTAAGCTTTCATAAGAGAGACTGCTTACAAAGGTCTGCAGTTTATACCCCGAGGAGCGTAACATGCTCCATTTATCGATTTGGAATGCATCAGAGGCAAAAATAAATTCAGAAAGTTCACTTATGAAAATGTGCAAACAGCCCTGTTTTATGGCACCTCAGGCTTTGCACTGGGGCGTATCTTTCTAGTTAAGGAAGTGGTATCACTTGTTCATTTATCACTGAAACTGATCTCTCGCAGTCAAGATGATAAAACTCAGCTGCTAATGAGGAACAATTTGCCACTGCAACTTAGAATAGATTTTTGAAAGCAAAGTCTGGTTAGTTTCCCTGTGACTGGCACCAGGATTATAATAACTACCGTTCAGTTAGAAGGGAAGTAATTTCACATGCAGCTCCATCCCAATAAATCTGTAACTGCTTTGGTAAAAGATATTACTCCTTCAGTGCAAAGCATCCACTACCGTATCAGTGATAAAAGCAAATTACTGTGGGTGCTGGAATCCCGAAACAAAAACAGAAAATGCTGGAAAATCTCAGTAGGTCTGACAACATCAGAGAAAATAGAGCTAACATTTCGCACCTGGATGACCCATTGTCATTTCGTAAGTGTGATTCCCTGTTGCTGTGGCAGCATTCACAGAGGGCCCCGACTCGGAGTACTCACTCACTGGCTCCATGGCCTGGCTCTCTGAAGAAGCTGTCCACCGAGAGTCACTCCCCTGCCTCCTCCCTGGAGCTCGGGACATTCAGATAATAATCCACTTCCCTCTTCAGCACCTTGGTTGAACCTGGCTCCAGCACACTCTCAGGCAGTGCATTCCAGATCTTAGCTACTCACGGGGCAAAAAGGATCTTCCTCATGTCAACGTTACTTTGTTTGTCAAATATCTTAAATCTGGGCCCTCTGGGTCCCAATCTGTCCACCAATGGGAACAGTTTCTCCCTATTTACTCTGTCCAGATCCTCATTTTGAACACCTCTGTCAAATCTCCTCTAAATCTTTTCATAGACCAATCCCAATTTCTCCACTCTTGAATCTTTTCTACATCCTTGTGAATACCTTCAAATTCTTCCTAAAGTATCGTGCCCGGGACTGAATATATTCCAGTGGAGTTTGAATTAGAGTTTTATATAGATTTATCATAACCTCCTTGCCTTTGTATTTTATGCCCCAAAATGTGAAGCCCAATATGCTCTGAGTTTTATTAAACTCTCTCCCAACCTGCTTTGCCACCTTCAATGTATAATGCACCTATACACCTAGGTCCCTCTGCTGCTGCACCCCCTTTTAGAATTGTACCCGTTATCTTATATTGACTCACTGCATTCTTCCGACCAAAATATATCTTTCCACATTATAATAAAATTCATCTGCCACCCATCCACCCATTGGCCAAACCTCTCCATGTCCTTTTGCAGTTCTACACTATTCTCCCCACAGTTCACAATACTTCCAAGTTTCATATCATTTGATTTGATTTGATTTATTATTGTCACATGTGTTAGTATACAGTGAAAAGTATTGTTTATTGCGCGCTATACAGACAAAACATACCGTACATAGAGAAGGAAACGAGCGAGTGCAGAATGTAGTGTTACAGTCATAGCTAGGTTTTAGAGAAAGGTCAACTTAATGCAAGGTAAGCCCATTCAAAAGTCTGATAGCAGCAGGGAAGAAGCTGTTCTTGAGTCGGTTGGTACGTGACCTCAGACTTTTGTATCTTTTTCCCGACGGAAGAAGGTGGAAGAGAGAATGTCCAGGGTACGTGGGGTCCTTAATTATGCTGGCTGCTTTTCTGAGGCAGCGGGAAGAGTAGACAGAGTCAATGGATGGGAGGCTGGCTTGTGTGATGGACTGGGCTACATTCACAATCTTTTTAAGTTTTGTGCGGTTCACCACAAATTTTGAAGCTCTGCTCGGTAGACCAAGCTCTAAATCATAATAGATATCAGGAAGATCAGGAAGCCTAACATCACTCCCTGGGGAACTTTCTCTGGTCTGAACGTCTGAAATTTCTATCCATGCTGTCACTGTCCGCTTTGTTCCATGAGCAATAAGTAGGATGAGAGGAGACCTAATAGAGGTATATAAGATGTTGAGAGGCATAGATCGGGTGGACTCTCAGAGGCTTTTTCCCAGGGTGGAAATGGCTGCTACGAGAGGACACAGGTTTAAGGTGCTGGGGGGTAGGTACAGGGGAAATGTTAGGGGGAAGTTTTTCACACAGAGGGTGGTGGGCGAGTGGAATTGGCTGCCGTCAGTGGTGGTGGAGGCAAACTCAATAGGGTCTTTTAAGAGACTCCTGGATGAGTACATGAGACTTAATAGGATGGAGGGTTATCGGTAGGCCTAAAAGGTAGGGATATGTTCGGCCCAACTTGTGGGGCCGAAGGGCCTGTTTTGTGCTGTAGTTTTTCTATGTTTCTATGTTTCTAATAACGATGGTCACAATTCTGTTGCTCTGCACTTTATCAAATGTCTTTTGGGCGTCCATGCAGATCATATAAACAGCATCACCTTCATTACCCCTGTCTGTTACCTCTTGAAAACACTCAACAAATTAATTAAACATGGTTTTCACTTAACAAATCCATGCTGGCTTTCCTTAATTAACCCGCATTTGCCCAAGTGACCATCATTAATGTTGTCCTGAATTATCATTTCTAGAAGCTTCTCCACCATTGAAGTTAAATTAGTTGACTTGTAGTTGTTTAGCTTATCCTTACATCCTTCATTGAACAAAGGGTATGATATTTGCAATTCTTGAGTCCCCAGGCACAACCCCTGAAACACTTAAAGCAGAACTTGTCTTGTTGGGGTGGGAAATGGAAGTTGGGACCATTTACAGGTCCTGAACCCATTCCCAGGGAGAAGCAAACATCACTCAAGAGTTACATGGGGGATGGTGGAAGCATTTACTTATTATGGAAGTGGGTTTGGAGGCCAGTTAGTGGCCTGGAGGATGGAAAAGGAGATGAGGCTTGTTGTATATTTAGTTGGTCTTAAGAAAAGGTTCTGAGTATTGTATGGTTGAAATTTAAGTGTTTATCGATAATATATAACTATGTACATGAACAGAGTTTATTGCCCAAGCTATGAGCTAACTCCATGCTCGCTTCTACATAGGTCTTTGTCCACAACTGATCCTTGTCTTAACTCATGTGCCTCTTTACATCACACTGTGGGTGATACTATGTCCCAGTCCCACATTAACCCTCGCCATACCAGACACCCTTAGACTATACCACCGCCCGAGTCTTTAACAACGTATTTATATTACAATCATGCTATCTCTTCTCACCCCCCCAAATCTCTGACTTTATAAACTCAGGGGGTCTGGAGATTTGATCATTCTTCCCGATCTTATTCTGGTCACTTTCAGAGGAGTGGAAGGCTCTGCTGGGGTTTGTTGGCCTTTGTTGAGTCAACGCTTGAGTTGGGGTCTATCTTTCTGGCCCGAGCTGGTCCTCTTTGATGCACTACTCAAACACGAGGCCTGAAGCTCGGTAAATGAAAGGCTTTTATTTACTGTAATGAAGCAGCCAGTAATTATATACACTATCCCAGACTGAAGGGGTCCCGGCCAGAGCAGGGACTCTTATACCACTCCCAGGAGGCGGAGCCCGACTGGGATGTGCCACAACACTACAGTACAAAGGTGTAACAACCCCACCCTAACCCCAACAGCAACAATAGCACAACCCAACAGTAACATATGTACATCCTTGTAGTACTGGCCAGACCCTGGCTCAGTACTATCCAGTGGGAACCAACGATGGTTCACCACATTCACCCCTCCTTTGAGAACAAAGGCCGGCGGGGTACAAAAAAACAGAATAAAGTGTCAGCAGTCTATAAGTTCAGACGGTCAGGGGGACCGCACCGTCGTTGTGACCTCCTCAATACCGGCGATGACACCGGAGTAGGCACTTGCGGTGGCGTTCTCCCCAAGGCGGCGTCCAGCTGTTCTTCCACGGACTCACAGGCCGGTTGACCCTGAGGTGACGGTAGTCCATGGGGTCCTGACACGCCCTGCAGTGGCGACCATCTTCTGGGCTCAGGCAAGCTGTACATGGGAGTAAAATGGTTAAGCAATGGTCCCGATGCTGCCCGCGCCGTGTCCGGGGAAGAAACAAGAGATAAAAGGTTTGTAACAGGGGGTATGGGAGCGACAGGGGTTGCTACGTCCCCTGCTGGCGCCAGGTCTCGGATTGAGACCGTATCCTCTCTCCCGTCAGGGTATGCCACATAGGCATACTGAGGGTTGGTGTGGAGGAGATGGACCTGTTCGACCAACAGGTCGGACTTGCGGGCCCTTACATGTCGCCGCAGGAGGACGGGTCCTGAGTACGTCAACCAAGACGGTAATGAGGTCCCCGAGGAAGACTTCCGAGGGAATGAGAACATCCTCTCGTGGGGAGTAGCATTGGTTGCCGTACACAGGAGGGAGCGAATAGAATGGAGCGCATCAGGGAGCACCTCTTGCCAACGGGAGACTGGAAGACCTTTTGACTTCAACGCCAGTAAGACAGCCTTCCAGACTGTAGCATTCTCACGTTCCACCTGTCCATTACCCCTAGGGTTGTAGCTCGTGGTCCTACTAGAGGCAATCCTGTATGAGAGCAGGAATTGCCTCAAGTCATCGCTCATGAACGACGAGCCCCTGTCGCTATGGATGTAGCCGGGGTACCTGAACAGGGTAAAGAGATCTCGGAATGCCTTGATAACCGTGGCAGCGGATGTATCAGAGCAGGGAACAACAAAAGGGAACCGAGAGTACTCTGGACGGTACATGATGTCGTAGTTATAGGTGGAGAGTTCAATTCTCCACCGCAAGATCTTGTCATTCTTGATCTTGCCCCTCTGCGTGTTGTTAAACATGAACGCCACGGACCGCTAGTCCGTGATCAGGGTGAACCGTTTTCCCGCCAAGAAATGGCACCAGTGCCTGACGGCCTCCACAATGGCCTGGGCCTCCTTTTCCACTGCTGAATGCCGAATTTCGGGGCCTTGGAGGGTGCGGGAAAAAAATGCGACGGGCCTGCCCGCCTGGTTAAGTGTGGCGGCCAGGGCGAAATCAGATGCATCGCTCTCCACCTGAAAGGGGATGGACTCGTCTACAGCGTGCATCGTAGCTTTCGCGATGTCGGCTTTCAATTTATCGAAGGCCAATCGGGCCTCTGGCGTTAGGGGAAAAGTCGTGGACTTAATGAGCGGACGGGCTTTGTCCGCGTAGTTGGGAACCCACTGCGCATAATAAGAGAAGAAGCCTAAGCATCTTCTCAGTGCTTTTGCACTAGCGGGCAAGGGAAGTTCAGAAAGGGGACGCATATGGTCTGGATCAGGGCCGATGACCCCGTTTTCCACCACGTATCCTAGGATGGCTAAACGGCGCGTACGAAACACACACTTCTCCCTGTTGTAGGTCAAGTTCAGGCGAGATGCAGTGCGCAGGAAGTTCAGGAGATTCGTGTCGTGGTCCTGCTGGTCATGGCCGCAGATGCTGACATTATCCAGTACGGGAAGGTAGCCCGCAGCCCGTTCTGGTCCACCATTCAGTCCATAGCACGCTGGAAGACCGAGACCCCATTGGTGACACCAAAGGGAACCCTGAGAAAGTGATACAAGCGACCATCCGCCTCAAAAGCCATGCATTGTCGGTCCTCTGGGCGAATGGGGAGTTGGTGGTAGGCAGACTTGAGGTCTATGGTGGAGAACACCCGGTACTGCGCAATCTGATTGACCATATCAGATATGCGCGGGAGAGGATACGCATCCAGCTGCGTATATCGGTTAATGGTCTGACTGTAGTCAATGACCATCCGGGGTTTGTTCCCGCTCTTGACCACCACGACCTGCGCTCTCCACGGACTAGCGCTGGGTTGTATGATCCTTTCTTTGAGGAGCCGCTGAACCTCAGATCTAATGAAGATCCGATCCTCAGCGCTGTAACGCCTACTTTTAGTCGCGATGGGCTTGCAGCCTGGCACAAGATTCTGGAACAAGGAGGGTGTGGTGATCTTCAGCGTTGAGAGGCTGCAGGCGGGGCGCGTTGGGCAATTTGGAGGCTGCTGCTGTTTTCCCACTGCCAGTCAAGTGAGTGGCCCACCGTACTGTAGGATTACACTCCTCAAGTGGACCATGAAGTTTAGTCCGAGAAGTATTGGCGTGCAAAGATACGGCAACACGAGGAGCTTGAAACGCTTGTAAACTGTGCCTTGCACCTTCAAAGTTACCACGCAACTCCCTAGCACGGCAACAGACCGGGACCTTGATGCCATAGAGATTGTCTGTTTGGCAGGTTGAATCTGGAGTCCACACCGCTTCACAGTGTCTGGGTGGATATAGCTCTCGGTGCTCCCGCTGTCAAACAGACAATAAATCACGTGGTCATTTACCTGGATATTCATCATAGATTTGTCAAGTCTACGGGGCTTGGCCTGGTCCAGGATGATCGACGCCACCGTTGGTTCATGAGCGCCACTGCAGGCAGCTGAAATCGATGAGGAGGACCCCTGCTGGTCGTTCGTGGTCAGTGTCGACCAACATGGCTGCTCCCATGAGTCGCACGTGGGTGATGGCGCCAAACTCAGCGACCCCTGGTGGTCACACTCCTCCGACTCCGTCGACCGTAATGGTGTCATCCTGGCCTCGCACGTGGACGAACCCCTAGGTTTAGATCGGCACACTTTCGAATAGTGCCCTTTTTTATCGCATGCGGTGCACAACACAGCTTTAGCGGGACACCGTTGCCGTGTATGCTTCGCTCCCCACAGAAATAGCACCGCGGGCCGCCTGGGGCTGCTGCCGTCATCTGGCCCGAATGTGAGCACGCCATTACGCAGCATTTCAAACCCGAGGGACGAGGGGGGATTGGCAACTGCTCCTGCCACGTTGTCACCACGTGGTCCTCTGGATATAATACTAAGCTTTTGGAGGCCGTCTCGAGCATCTCTGCTAACTCGATGGCCTGGGTAAGATCAAGGTTACCCTTCTCCAACAGTTTAAGTCGAATGTACGATGATCCGACCCCCGCCACAAATGTATCTCGGGCGAGGTCGTTCATGCTCTGCTCAGCCGACACAGCTTTGCAGTTACAGCCCCTGGCTAGCTGTAGGAGCTCGTTCGCATATTCCTCCATCGTTTCGCCAGACTGCCGTCGTCGAGTGGCTAGGAGGTAACGAGCGTGTATTTCATTGGGTGGTTTGATATAGCGCTTCTTCAGAAGCTCGAGGGCCTTAGTATAATCGGTGGCCGCACGGATCGCGAGGTAGACAGTGTCGCTTACCCTCGCATGGAGGACCTGGAGTCTGTCATCATCTGTGGTGACCGCTGCGGAGGCTGCCAGGTAGTCTTCGAAACACTTCAGCCAGTGGTCGAAGGTGTTAGAAGCGCCCACCGCACGTGGATCTAGTGTAAGGCGTTCCGGCTTCAGAATTTGCTCCATACTCTCTCTTTTTTTTCTTCTCCGACGAGAGTTTAACGACAGTAAATAAAATTGATGCGCTACTCAAACATGAGGCCTGAAGCTCGGTAAATGAAAGGCTTTTATTTACTGTAATGAAGCAGCCAGTAATTATATACACTATCCCAGACTGAAGGGGTCCCGGCCAGAGCAGGGACTCTTATACCTCTCCCAGGAGGCGGAGCCCGACTGGGATGTGCCACAACCCTACAGTACGAAGGTGTAACAACCCCACCCTAACCCCAACAGCAACAATAGCACAACCCAACAGTAACATATGTACATCCTTGTAGTACTGGCCAGACCCTGGCTCAGTACTATCCAGTGGGAACCAACGATGGTTCACCACACTCTTCCAATAGATTATTTCCATTCCTTGGAATTGATAATCTCTTTGCCAGCTCCCCATCTGCTTGGGGCCATCAGTGTGGCTTGTCTTTTGCGGAGAGAGTGTTCACTCTGTTCATTAGTGGTATGAACCTGTTTTGTTTTCCTGTGCAGGCTGCTGTGGGGATCTTTGTGGGAATTGAAGCTGTTTCTCCCTGTCATTTGCATGTTTGCCATCAGTGGGAGCACCTCGCAGTTTGGCTTTTATGGTGACACTCTGTTCTTTCGTTGTGTCTGTGACAATGTTAGAAACTCTTTAAGAGTAAACTAGTTTCAGAGTGAATTGAGAGTAGGTGATGCTCAGCGAAGCCTGTACTTACAAGATGGTTTTCCCCAGGTGTGAGGTTTCTGGACATGGAGAGAATCCAAAAGGGAATAGTGGAAACCAGTGTTTATATTGAACTAAAGTATCACAATAAAACAGTTGTGAGCATCAAAATGCCTTCTGCTGCCTAATTCGGTAATTAGATAGTCATCCGTTAAAGATAGTAGCAGAGGATAGTGGGGGGGGGGGGGTAGTGTAGTGAGATAGTGGAGGTAGTGTAGTGAGATAGTGGAGGTAGTGTAGTGAGATAGTGGAGGTAGTGTAGTGAGATAGTGGAGGTAGTGAAGTGAGATAGTGAAGGTAGTGTAGTGAGATAGTGGAGGTAGTGTAGTGAGATAGTGGAGGTAGTGTAGTGAGATAGTGAAGGTAGTGTAGTGAGATAGTGGAGGTAGTGTAGTGAGATAGTGGAGGTAGTGTAGTGAGATAGTGGAGGTAGTGTCGTGAGATAGTGGAGGTAGTGTAGTGAGATAGTGGAGGTAGTGTCGTGAGATAGTGGAGGTAGTGTAGTGAGATAGTGGAGGTAGTGTAGTGATATAGTGGAGGTAGTGTAGTGATATAGTGGAGGTAGTGTAGTGATATAGTGGAGGTAGTGTAGTGAGATAGTGGAGGTAGTGTAGTGAGATAGTGGAGGTAGTGTAGTGAGATAGTGGAGGTAGTGTAGTGAGATAGTGGAGGTAGTGTAGTGAGATAGTGGAGGTAGTGTAGTGAGATAGTGGAGGTAGTGTCGTGAGATAGTGGAGGTAGTGTAGTGAGATAGTGGAGGTAGTGTCGTGAGGTAGTGGAGGTAGTGTCGTGAGATAGTGGAGGTAGTGTCGTGAGATGGATAGGAAGCAGGAAACAAAGACAGGAAACAAAGAGTTGGAATAAATGGATCTTTTTCCAAGTGCAAGCAGTGACTAGTTGGGTTCCGCAGTGATTGGTGCTCAGACCCCAGCTATTTACAATATATGTGAATGATTTAAATGAGGGAACTAAATGTAATATCTCCAAATTTGTAGATGACAAAAGCTGGGTGGGAGGGTGGGCTTTTGAGCAGGACGCAGAGATGTTTCAGTGTGAGTGAGTGGGCAAATGCATGGCAGATGCAGTATCATGTGGATAAATGTGAAGTTATCCACTTGGTAGCAAAAGCAGGAAGCAGATTATTATCTGAATGGTGATAGATTGTGACCGCAGTCGCTGATAGTAAGCATGCAGGTGCAGCAGATGATGAAGAAGGAAAATGGTATGTTGGCCAGGGGGTCACAGTCTGAGGATACAGGGTGGACTGTTTCGGACAGAGTGGTCAGCCTGTGGAATTCACTGTCACAGAAAGTAATTGAGGCAAAAACATTATGGCTGGGATTCTCCCAAAAAAACTAAGGGCCCGATTTTACCAAAATTTCGCTCCCCCTCTCCACCCCCCCCCCCCTCAGGGGATGATACGTCACCCCCCTTCTCCCCCCCGCCACCCCGACGGGATGATACGTCACCCCCCCTCCCCTCCACCCCCCCCCTCCCCCGACCAGAGGATGAACGGCAGAGAGGCTCTCTCCGCTCTTTGCTTTTTGTTTTGCGCCCGGGCACGTTCTGTCAGATTCTTCCCAAACTGCGCATGTGCAGGTTGGCGCTCCGACAGATGCAAATGCGCTAGGCCCCGCCCACTAGACCCACGCCGAAAAAAGGTGTATGGGGGCGCTGGAGCGCAGCTGCCGGGCGCGGGTCTGATTTACGACCGCACCCGGCATTTAGAGCCGATTTGGTAAAATCGGTCCCAAAGTGTCCAATGGGCAGGAAAACGGGAGAATTTCCTGCCTGTTTTTTGGGTGTATTTAGTGCAATGAATCCATGAAGCTCCGGCACTCTGTGCATCACCGAGTGCCTCAGAGAGATTCACGCCAGAAAAGGGGGGAGGTGGTACGGCCTCATCCTGCCCTAGAGGCTGGCGGCAGAGTGCTGAGTGGCCCACTGCACATGCTCTAATCTGTCAGCTCCCCATCGCCGGCCTCCCGATTGTTTCCCAATCCACCCATCAACTTCCCCGATCCCCCCCTCACCCCCCAACCGGGGCAGCCCCAATTGCCAGCCCCACATAGCCAGCCCCGACCTCCCCCACTTTGGCCAGCCCCGATCTACCCCCGTCCATGGCCAGGCCCAACGCCCCTGTGGTGAACCATAGATGGTTACCACTATGGGTACTTGTACATATGTTACTCTTGTTACTGCTGGGGTTAGGGTTTGGGTGTTCCACCTGTTATTATTGTTTATGTGGTACACTCCATTCGGCTCCGCCTTCTTACAGGAACGTTTAAGACTTATCTAGACAGCTATATGAACGGAGTGGGAATGAAGGGATACAAAAGAGTGGTCTAGTTTGGACCAGGGAGCGGCGCGGGCTAATTGTTCCTTGTTTCTCGTTTCAAGGCTTCATTCTATGATCATCTTGCTGGTGCCAGTACAGAGCGAGACTGCGGATAGTTGGGAACCTGTCTTGGGGGCAGGGAATTCATATGGTGTTCGTGGAAGTGGAAATGACTAGGGTTGGGAAGCATTTTCCGATCAGGGCCAGTGTGATCTCCTGGACTCGTTTCGATCGCCTCAGGGGGTCGGAGAGGAATTTCCCAGATTTTTTTTTTTCCCCATATTGGCCCTGGGGTTTTCACTCTGGGTTTTCGCCTCTCCCTGGAGATCACATGGTCTGGAATGGGGGGGTGGGGGTGAGTTAATAGGTTGTGATGAACAAAGCATCGTAGCTGTGAGGGACAGCTCGGTGGATAGGATATTGGTATGTAGATAGGCTGGAAAATTGGGCGGGGATCCTGGATTCAGGATTCAATCCTGGACCGGGGAGCGGCGCGGGCTTGGAGGGCCGAAGGGCCTGTTCCTGTGCTGTATTGTTCTTTGTTCTTTGTTCTTTGTTTGAGTATAAAGGTCACTGCTACTTCCTAGTAGCCCTTAGTCTGGGATAATATTGTTAAGTAGTGTGCTCCAATCTTGTTGTGAATAAAAGCCTTTATTCCCGGGTACGTCCTAGCCTCCCGTGTGAATCAATCGCGCATCAGCCCTCATGGCCAGCCTCAATCGTCCCCTCCATGGCCAGCTCCGATCTATCCCCCCTCCATGGTCAGCCACAAAGCCCCCCTGGCCAGCCCCAATCGCCCCCTCCATTCCAACCCCATGGATCTCATTGCAGACTGTGCAGTGGATCCACCTCCCCCCCCATCACTGATCGGACCCCAGTAGGCTTACGCTCTCAAAACAATTTCCATATGGTAATCAGCTCCGTGCAGGCTGATTATGTGGAGAAGCACTGCCCGGGAAACTCACGTGTCCCGCTACAGGCCCCCGCTGATGTCTCCCGGCCAACTGCGCGACTCGAGCAGCACAGTGTTGTGGGAGAATCCCGGCCTACATGTTTTCACAAAGGAGTTAGATATCGCGATTGAGGTGAAGGGGATCAAAGGATATGGGGGGAAGGCAGGATCAGGCTATTGAGTTGATGATCAGCCATGATCATGATGAATGGCGGAGCAGGCTCGAAGGGCTGAATGGCCTCCTCCTTCTCCTATTTTCCAGGTTTCTATGTTTAACCTCGAACCCTTTAGGTGGGAAGATAAAAAAAACAGAAAGCAAGTCCTGTTTCTGACAGAGTAAAATGACCTTTACTTTTAAGATGAAATGTCTGAGTCACACTGCAGGATCACAGACTGATTACCCACCGGTCTTTTCAATTAGAAGCAAACAAACAATGAAAGAATGAGGTGGAGTCACTTCTCTCGCCAAGAGGAAGCAAGGTACAGCTTTGGCCTTGAATTTACTGGGAAGAAGTAAGATTAGGAATAAAGTACATTTGGAACATGAGAAGTTTCTGACAGATGATTGTGGAGGTATCGACCATATCAATTTGTCTATCAATTTTTTGCAGCTGGAATCCAAAATTGCATTCAGTACAATCTGATGATCCCCCTGCACTGGAGGGAATAGTTCTACTTTTGTGACTCCATTAGTGACAGGTAATGTGGGTCAGGAGACCCATCATCATCATCTAAGACACAGCGAGCGCACTGTCGAGGAACATCCAAACTGTTCACCAGGTGAAACTCGGCAAATGGAGTTTAATGTGGGGAAGTGGGAGGTCATGCACTTTGGGAGGAGGAATCAAAAGTAGATTATTATCAAAATGGAGAGAGGCTGCAGCTGAGTGAAGTACAGAGGGATCTAGGTGTTTTCATGCGTGAATCACAAAGGACTAGCAGGCAGATCCAACAAATAGTTAAGAAGGCAAACAACATTTTGGCCTTTATTGCAAGGGGGTTGGAGTTTAAAAATAGGGAGGCTTTGTTGCAATTGTACATGGTGTTGGTGAGGCTTCAGCTGGAACACAGGGTACAGATTTGGCCCCCTTACCGAACAAAAGATATAGGAACATTGGAGATAGTCCAATGAGAATCACCACGTTAATTACTGACAATTTGGAGATATTACATTTAGTTCCCTCATCTAAATCATTAATATATATTGCGAATAGTTGGGATCTCAGCACTGAACCCTACGGTACCCGACCAGTCACTGCCTGCCAATTGGAAAAAGATGTGTTTATTCCTACTCTTCGTTTCCTGTCCACCAACGAGTTTCCGAATGATCTCACTCCACTCCCCCCCATCTCACTACACTCCACCCATCTCACTACACTCCCCCCATCTCACTACACTCCCCCCCATCTCACTACACTCCCCCCATCTCACTACACTCCCCCCATCTCACTACACTCCCCCCATCTCACTACACTCCCCCCATCTCACTACACTGCCCCGATCTCACTACACTCCCCCCATCTCACTACACTCCCCCCATCTCACTACACTCCCCCCCCCATCTCACTACACTCCTCCCCATCTCACTACACAAACCCCCATCTCACTACACTCCCCCCCCATCTCACTACACTCCCCCCCATCTCACTACACTCCCCCCATCTCACTACACTGCCCCGATCTCACTACACTTCCCCCATCTCACTACACTCCCCCCCATCTCACTACACTCCCCCCATCTCACTACACTCCCCCCCATCTCACTACACTCCCCCCCATCTCACTACACTCCCCCCCATCTCACTACACTCCTCCCCATCTCACTACACTCCTCCCCATCTCACTACACTCCTCCCCATCTCACTACACTCCTCCCCATCTCACTACACTCCCCCCCCCATCTCACTACACTCCCCCCCCCATCTCACTACACTCCTCCCCATCTCACTACACTCCTCCCCATCTCACTACACTCCCCCCCCCATCTCACTACACTCCCCTCAGTGGGCTGATGAATGGCAGATGGAGTTTAATTTAGATAAGTGCGAGGTGATACATTTTGGTAGATTGAACTCGGGCAGGATTTACTCAGTTAATGGTAGGGCGTTGGGGAGAGTTACAGAACAAAGAGATCTAGGGGTATATATTCATAGCTCTTTGAAATTGGAGTCACAGGTGGACAGAGTGATGAAGAAGGCATTCAGCATGCTTGGTTTCATTGGTCAGAACATTAAAATCAGAAGTTGGGACGTCTTGTTGAAGTTGTACAAGACATTGGTAAGGCCACACTTGGAATACTTTGTACAGTTCTGGTCACCCTATTATAGAAAGGATATTTTTAAACTAGAAAGAGTGCAGAAGAAATGTACTTGGATGCTACCGGGACTTGATGGTTTGAGTTATAAGAAGAGGCTGGAAAGACTGGGACTATTTTCTCTGGAGCGTAGGAGGCTGAAGGGTGAACTTATAGAGGTCTATAAAATAATGAGGGGCATAGATCAGCTCGATAGTCAATATCTTTTCCCAAAGGTAGGGGAGTCTAAAACTGGAGGGCATAGGTTTAAGGTGAGAGAGGAGAGATACAAAAGGGTCCAGAGGGGCAATTTTTTCATGCAGAGGGTGGTGAGTGTCTGGAACAAGCTGCCAGAGGTAGTTGTAGAGGCGGTTACAATTTTGCCTTTTACATAGAACATAGAACAGTACCGCACAGAACAGACCCTTTGGCCCACGATGTTGTGCCGAGCTTTGTCTGAAACCCAGATCAAGCTATTTCCTCCCTATCATCCCACTTTTTAAAAAGCATTTAGACAGTTACATGGGTAAGATGGGTATCGAGGGATATGGGCCAAATACGGGCAATTGGGACTAGCTTCGGGGTTAAAAAAAACGGTGACATGGACAAGTTGAGCCGAAGGGCCTGTTTCCAAGCTGTAAACATGTGTGACTCTTTGACTCTTCACGCACTCTACCTGAAAAAATATCAGCAATTCCGAATTGCGCTGCAGCGGCCTGTGGGCGGGACTTGACGCGCCCGAAATTCTGCAGCTCTGATCGATGCCTCCAACTACGCATGCGCAGAAAAAAAATGATAGAATGCCGCTCCTCTGCCACTTCGCTCCCAGGCTGGCTAATGCCTCCCCCCTGGCCCCCACAGACATTGCCCCATCCCCACAACATTACTAACCCCCTTATACCCACACCCCCTCCTGCCACCCGGATCGATCATGGGCCCCTACCCCCTTCGTTCCCCCCCCCCACCCCCTACCGATCTCAAGCAGAGAGCTGTTGGACGCTCAGCACCTACCTCCTCACTAACTGGAGCGCCCGAATCAGACTTTTGTGGAGCATGTCTGTTTCCCGCCCATTCTGGATGGGCGAACGCAGTGGTAAAGGGAGACGTGCTGGTAAGGTTGGGTGCGCAGCCCATTAAGTCAATTTAAATGCATGCAAATGCATTTAAATGGCCATCGCGCCCGTTTTGGGCGCAGTCCCGATCACGGCCGTTTTCGGGCCTTGGTAAACGGGGAACTGGCACGGAGGCGGTCACGGGTCGCGCAACTCGCCTCACGCCAGACTTTATCAAGTTTTCGCACCCGAAAACGAGCGCGACTTGGTGGTAAAATTGGGCCCATTGAGGCAAGGAAGCCAACTCCTCACCAACACCAGCAAAGCTCTGTGAAACTGTCAAAATAAAAGTGCACCCTCCAATAGAACAGATACAGCCACCTTGATGGGACATCCTACACAATTAGATAAGGTGGCATGGGGTCAGAAGCAGGGCACCAGTGTTCATGAGGACGAGTCAGAGGCAGAGGAAGCTATGGTACATATTCATAGCTCTTTGAAATTGGAGTCACAGGTGGGCTGTTCTGCTCTGTTCTGTTTCTGTTCTGCTGTGTCGGTCGGTTAGCATAGCAGGATGGGAAAGATGAGCAAGAGGAGTGAAACCCCACAAGTGAGAGCGACTGGTGAGTTGATGAGAGGGGCATATCGACATGGAAACAGCTTCTGAAGACAAAGTTAAAGCTTCTTTCAGTTACAAGAAGCAACAGCTGCCTGGGCTTGATTGCGGAGGGGAGCTGGTTGTATCACAGCTTGGTATGGCTCCTGCTCTGCCCAAGACCGCAAGGAACTACAAAAGGTCGTGAATGTAGCCCAGTCCATCATGCAAACCAGCCTCCCATCCATTGACTCTGTCTACACTTCCCGCTGCCTCAGCAAAGCAGCCAGCATAATTAAGGACCCCACGCACCTTGGACATTCTCTCTTCCACCTTCTTCCATCGGGAAAAAGATACAAAAGTCTGAGGTCACGTACCGACCGACTCAAGAACAGCTTCTTCCCTGCTGCTGTCAGACTTTTGAATGGACTTACCTTGCATTAAGTTGATCTTTCTCTACACCCTAGCTATGACTGTAACACTACATTCTGCACTCTCTCATTTCCTTCTCTATGAACGGTATGTTTTGTCTGTATAGCGCGCAAGAAACAATACTTTTCATTGTATGTTAATATAAGTGACAATAATAAATCAAATCAAATCAAATCAACCTGAAATGTTCACTCTGTTTCCTTCTTCCCAGACATTGCCAGACCTGCTGAATGTTTCCAGCATTATCCATTTTTATTTATGCCAAAAGGATTTGAAAAGTTATAGATATGCCCCTATTGCTGGATCTTATCGGCTGTGACTCAACGGCAGCACACTCACCAATGGGTTACAGTACACCGAATGGAATCATTTTGGACAAGGGGCAGACCTTTCAGGACACATATTCCTAATGGGGCATGAACCATGTGATGTAATCACCATACTACCCCTCCATCTAATGACCTTATCGAGTGAATGGTCCTCACCCTCAAATCACTGATTCTGAAATGTAGGATAACAAAACTGAAAGATTTTTGTCACCTCCGAGCTACACCTCTGGATATGGGTTTACCATCACCGTAAGAGTTCTAACAACACCAGGTTAAAGTCCAACAGGTTTATTTGGTAGCAAATGCCATTAGCTTTCGGAGCGCTGCTCCTTCATCAGATGGAGTGGATATCTGCTCTCAAACAGGGCACAGAGACACAAAATCAAGTTGCAGAATACTGATTAGAATGCGAATCTCTACAGCCAACCAGGTCTTAAAGATACAGACAATGTGAGTGGAGGGAGCATTAAGCACAGGTTAATGACGAAGTTTACCCCAGTCCAACGCCAGCATCTCCACATCATGTTTACCATCACCCCCAGAGATCGTGTTTGGAAGGCAAGCCAGAACAATCTTGCCAAGGCATCACCTACCCAAATTTTCCGGGATGCAGGATGCACTACTCGATAAGCAAAGAGGGTGAAGATGATGCATGACCAGTGTGCAGGTGTGGAACTACCTCAGCTACACACAGTGCAAGAGGTCAGGGTCGTACACCCAACAATGTGAATGTGGGTACCCCCAGAGTGTGCTGTGAGCCCAGTCTTAGGAAACCACAATATCCAACGGTGCAGTGTTGAGGATTAACAGAAGGCAAAGAATAGAAATGCACAACACACACCAACTGTGCACATGGAAGAACAACCCAGAGGATGACAATGAGATGAAAAACAGCAGGACAACAAGTAACACACCAACACCCCAGCAGCAAATCAAGAACATCCAAGGGCAAAAACACACATCTCCAGGAGGTTACACCATAACAAGATCTGGAAGAGTTTCAAACTGGAAAACAATATGTGGACTCCTAGGGCAGGATTTTCCAGCCCCGCTTGTCCCAACGCCGGAAAATCCTGCCTGAGGTCAACAGAACTTTGCATGGTCCAAGTCCCCCCCCCCGCTACAATTCCCGTGGCAGGAGGGAAGGGAAAGTTCCACCCCTGGTTTTCCAAACTCGTTAACTGTACAATGATTATTTCTGTACTCGTAAAGTTTACAATCTCGATCACTATATACCTAAGTTTGCTGTTACTCACTGTCTATGTGCCTCACCTGTAATGTACAAACATTTATCTTTGGAAGAAATGGGGATGTTGTAACATCGCTTTAAGCTGATGTCTCTTTAAGAAGCTCAGCACGCAGATGAGTCAGGGGTCTGGATGTCGTGTGACCAGGAGCACAGTCTCTCTCTGCACTGTGACACTCTAGATGTGTCTACACATTGTTCTACTGCTTGTACTGATTCAGCTGTAACAAACCCCACTGAGAACCTGAATTAGACAGAATCTAGGTTCCACATTTGTGTTAAGTAGAGATAGGGATATCACCACCATCTCCAACTGCTCTTCATGGGAGCTTGCTGCGTGCTAATTGGCTGCTGTATTTGCTACATTAGAACAATGACTATACTCCAGTACACTCTGGTTTCTCTTGATCCTATAAATATTTTTCAAAAGAGCTTTTTTTGTAAAGAGCTTTTGGAGATCCTGACGTTGTGAAAGGCACTATATAAATGCAAGTCTTTCTTTTGATTGCAAAGTGTGTTGAAATGTTAGACGGTGGTGTGTTTTTATTCTGCTTGCATCAGCTTCCTTTTCTCTCTCTCCGCTGCTTTGCTTTGTTCTTCCTCTGGGGCAGTAACCTATTGAAAATGTTCCACTGTGTAACTGCTGATGATTGAATCTCATCATTCGCTACATTAGATTGCTATTCTGAAATTTTGCCAGATTTACCTTAGGGGATTGTGAAGATATTTCACACAGCTGTATCTTTTCAGACTGATGGATACTCATCCTCTCGGATAGGGTACAGACAGTGTCAGTATAAACAATACAGGGTGAAATTTCCCTTCCTGTGCAGGAATGTTAAACACAGGGTCACTTTATTTATGCACCCTCAGCAATCCACAGATCCACAGATCTAACTCCTGCATTTTCTTATGGCTTGTGCATATTCCAGCAAATGCACAATTCATCCAGGTAGGTTGCACTCGTAGTAATGCTGCTAATGCTGATCTCCTCTTAGACAGCCCCTCGGAGTCGAGGGGGACTCGCTTCCACACTAAAAATTAGGAGCCCAATGCACGACCTCCAGTCTGTGTCACAGGCGGGACAGACACTGTTGGAGGAGTGGGTGAGTGGGCGGGGCAGACAGTGGTTGGAGGAGTGGGTGAGTGGGCGGGGCAGACAGTGGTTGGAGGAGTGGGTGAGTGGGCGGGGCAGACGCTGGTTGGAGGAGTGGGTGAGTGGGCGGGGCAGACGCTGGTTGGAGGAGTGGGTGAGTGGGCGGGGGAAGACGCTGGTTGGAGGAGTGGGTGAGTGGGCGGGGCAGACGCTGGTTGGAGGAGTGGGTGAGTGGGCAGGGCAGACGCTGGTTGGAGGAGTGGGTGAGTGGACGGGGCAGACGCTGGTTGGAGGAGTGGGTGAGTGGGCAGGGCAGACGCTGGTTGGAGGAGTGGGTGAGTGGGCAGGGCAGACGCTGGTTGGAGGAGTGGGTGAGTGGGCGGGGCAGACAGTGGTTGGAGGAGTGGGTGAGTGGGCGGGGCAGACGCTGGTTGGAGGAGTGGGTGAGTGGGCGGGGCAGACGCTGGTTGGAGGAGTGGGTGAGTGGGCGGGGGAAGACGCTGGTTGGAGGAGTGGGTGAGTGGGCGGGGCAGACGCTGGTTGGAGGAGTGGGTGAGTGGGCAGGGCAGACGCTGGTTGGAGGAGTGGGTGAGTGGGCGGGGCAGGCGCTGGTTGGAGGAGTGGGTGAGTGGGCGGGGCAGCCGCTGGTTGGAGGAGTGGGTGAGTGGGCAGGGCAGACGCTGGTTGGAGGAGTGGGTGGGTAGATGGGGTGTCCCGGTTGCCACTCACTCCTTTCACTTTCAGTGCTTGGTTTCAGCTTGTTCTCACAGGTGAAACTTGAGGTGTTCAGTTCCTTCCCAGATGCTTTTCCTCCACTTCAGGTGGTTTTGGGCTGGGGATTCCCAGGTGTCAGTGGGGATGTTGCACCTTGAGGCTTTCAGCATGTCCTTGAAGCATTTCCTTTGCCTCCTGGGACTGGCTTGCCGTGTCAAAGCTCCGAGTAGATTCTTGTTTCGGGAGTGTCGTGCCAGGCACGTGGACAATGTGGCCCCACCCAGCAGAGCTGATCGAGTGTGGTCAATGCTTTGATGCTGGGGTGTTGGCCTGTGCGAGAACGCTGATATTGTGCATCTATCCTGCCAATGGATTTGCAGGATCTTACAGCACTGGTGGTACTTCTCCAGCGTTTGAGGTGCCCGCTCTGCAGAACCCACATCTCTGAAACTTATACGAGGGGGGTCGTCACTATTGCTCTGTAGACCATGAGCTTGGTGCCGGGTCTGAGATCCTGGTCTTCAAACACTCTCTTCCTCAGGTGACTAAAGGCTGTGCCAGCAGACTGAAGGTGGTGTTGAAACCTGTCCTCAATGTCTGCTGTTGTTGGCGGTCAGATCCCAAGATATGAAAAGTGGTCCACATTGTCCAAGGCCGCGGCGAGGATTTTGATAATCATGGGGGCGGGGAGGGGGGCAGGGAGGGTGGGGGTGGGGGTGTGGGGGGGACAGGTTGGTAGAGGACCTTTATCTTATGGGTGTTTAGTGTGAGGTCCATGTTCTCATACGCCTCGATGAAGATGATGATGATGGCTTGGTGTTTGGCGTCCGGGTGTGTGCAGACACAAGGATCATCTGCTCACTGTAGCTTAGTGATGGAGAATGGGATGCCTTTGGATTTGGCCTGTGAGCTAAATTCTCTTTTTGTGACATTTGTTCAGGGAAGAATATCAGACAGAACACCTTCCCCTTATTTACTTCCAACAAAATCTTGAGATCTGAGTAGGTAAATGGAGTCTATGTTAATGTCTCATCCTAATGTCTCACTCACTCTGACAGTGCAGCACTCCGGCAGTACAACACTTAAATTATATGCTGAAATCTTGAAAGGGGACTTGCATCTACAATCTCTTCTCCAGAGGTGAGGGTGTTATCACTAACATCATCTAGTACAAGTTATCACTAACATCTCCACATCATGTTATCACTAAGCCATAACACATTGATAAGCTTGGTGTGGACAGATTGCTACCATATGGGGGTGTGGCATTCTGCAGGTGAGTACATATTGGCAAAAGCAGGCAGACTTATGGTCTCACTTGCCCTGTGAACATCATGAGCTCCTAGCCAGTTTACTGAGGAGTTTGTTGCAGATATCCATTCTTCATATAGTCTCAATGAGGTGCTGTCTCTATGTAAGGATTCAGTCAAGGATGCTGTCTGCATAAACAGAGTGGGAGTCATGCTTCAGTCCTGGACATCGAGGGGGATGTTCAGTTCACTCTGAGCGCTGGCATTGTGAAGATGTTATGCGCTATGGACAGTTTACTGGTGCTCAGTTGTCAGCATCATGTCTTACAGTAACCTGCCAGCTTTGCAATATCATTGCTTAATGCATCTTCAGCGTAGTAGCTGGTCCCTTTAAGGGATGTATATTGGGAGGGTCATGTGACCCGATTGTCCAATGGGGAACAAGCGTAAGGATCTTGGTACAGCACATGGGTTTTTGCAACTGGAGTGAATCCTGGAGCTGGAAGTGTTAACATTGTGAAAGTGCTCTGTATATTGATCTACTTGTAAATAACCCATTATAGTTCATTATACTAACTGGTAGTCACCAATCCTATTACTACATTTAGCATAGGGAAATTCTGTCACAGCAGATATCGTTTGCATAGATAAACGTCCAGGACACGGATGGGGGTATGTCATTAGTGGACAAGTTGGACGGGGTTGGGGGCTAATACAGACCCTTGAATAGCCCATTTGTCGGTTTCCTCCAGCTCTTAGTCTAGTCACCCAAATGCCCCCTGAACCCTCTGTCCTGTGGTAGAATTTCAATTACAGTGGTAACCTAGGAACAGAGAACCTTTGATATTTTGACAAACAGATCGGATTGATGTGCAACTCAGTTGAACAATGTGCATCATCACAGGTGCTCTTAATCCAACTCACATTCCCTGAGCAACATTGCTCACTGCCACATTGGGAGGGTAAATGCACAGGGAAGCTATTTGAGAAAGTTGACTCCAACCCAAGGCTGCCTTTATTTAATGACTTTCTCAACCCACCAGCAGTATGCCTTCCTTCACACCATCCCATACGGTTAAACCCACTACACTGAGGAGAAACAGCTGAGGATGTATAGCAGGAGGATTGACAGGTGAAAGCATCCACCAGAAACCATGCTCTCATCTTAGATCCCACTACTCGTTCATCCAGCTTTGATCTCCCAGGGCGACGGTGGGCACTTTTAAATCAGTTCTGGACTGAGCAAGGCCTCTGTGCAGTCACCCAACATCAGTGAGATCCCCAAGACCACCCAGGCTGCAGTCCAAACAATTCTGAGGAGCGTCCACTAACTAAGCTTGAAGACGAACAAGACGCCTGCTGGCCCTGTGACTGAGCGTGCACTAAATAATAAACTGAGCCATGAGATTGGTGCTTGTGATAAATATTGGAATGGTGTGCTCTCTGTCACGACTTTACCACAACTAAAATGATCCAAATCTACTGACTCATTCAGTCATTTTTCAAAACAGTGAATTTGAAATCAGTTACCATGTCTCAAAAGGAATGATATGTTAGGAGTGCAAGATTTTAGACAGAAAAGATGATGGAATGTGTGTCATGTTTGAACTGTTTTATAAACTCAAATACATAATCATTAAGTTACTGAACTGACGCAAACATTCCAACCTGAGTAATGTGTAATGAAGGCGAAGATTCATTCAAGTGAAGGAAGGACATGTAAATAAATTATCTGTGGAACTGTGCGCTGTGTTCAAATGTCACAAAGTGAGGGTTTAAATATAGATATCACACTCTTGTTTATTCATTATGATATAAAGTAATGAGATAGATGGATGCGTGCAAAGAGTTGCAGGTGGTTGTTTAAAAGTGATTTTGTAAATTTCTAGAGTGAGTTGGAAAGTCCATGTAGGTAATTATAGAATCATAGAATCCCTACAGTTCAGAAAGAGGCCATTCGGCCTGCACCAACAGTAATCCCACCCAAGTCCTATCCCAGTAACCCCACATATTTACCCTGCTAATCTCCCTGACACTAAGGAGCAATTTATCATGGCCAATCAACGTAACCCACACATCTTTGGAGTGTGGGAGGAAACCGGAGAACCCAGAGGAAACCCCTGCAGACATGGGGAGAATGTGCAAACTCCACACAGAGTACCAGAGGCCAGAATTGAACCCAAGTCCCTGTTGCTGTGAGTCAACAGTGTTAACCACTGTGACATTATGCCATATGAAAACACTATCCCTTAAATGTCTGATCCTCCTCTGGCCTTGCCAGGGATTCCTAAATCCGAGGAACAAATAAAAAAGAAAGTTAAAAGTCACAAATTGCATTCACTGTGACTTTGGCCAGAGTTAACTGTCCCTCCTAAACCCTCTTAAAATGCCTGCAGCTTTTCTCATGTGTTTTCCCATTTTTCTGTTGTCCAACAGAGTGTTCCACTCTCACACATCAAGCCATAGCCAGAGAACCTCCTGTAAGGTTTGCTCTTCCTGTTCTCACACCATTACCTTTCGATCCCCAAGAACCTGTCCTTGATCATTCCTGTATCCTAAAATGGCTCCCAGTCCACTTATACCTCACCTTTGTGTCCAAATCTCTTCATGGTCTCAACCTTTCTAATCTCTGTAATCGCCCAGTTCATAACCCACTGAGAACTTTTTTTCCTCTTTATCTCTGGCCCCTTGAGCATTCCTCAGTTCTTTAACCTCATCATTGGTGGTTGTATCTTGTTATTCCTCTAGAGATGGAAAGAAACTTATAAAGGAACTCAAACTTCCAGTTAATAGTTGACATGGATGACAGAATAAGATTTCATTTAATTTTAAGATTTTTACTGTAACAAATGGCTAAAAACATTATTAATAAGACACTATTTTTGTAGACAACTTATACTTTAAACTACAGAAGGTTCATTCTTGTTTTATCGTTATCACACATAACACTCTCCATAGAATCATAGAAGATGCTTCTCCAGGGCAGTTAGCTCCAACCAGGATTCCCGATGGTCCACTGAATTGGGTGTTAGGGCCAAAACGGGATTGTCGCTGGGCGTCAAATCCATTGTGAGTCTCCTGGCCTCTCATCTTGGCAAGATCAGATTGCCACCCAGAAACAGCGAGAACCTGATTAGAGCTGATTATATCCATTCCAATCTCATTACAGAGATAGGACTGGATAGCTGTGGCCTCTCGGGATGCTCCTACCCCACCAGCTGAAATCCTGAGGGTACCAATCACTACTGGTTCTGAAAAGCAGGTAGCAGGCACTCTGGACTCTGAGAGGGAGCAAGGAGGTATGTACTAGTTTTAACTTAAAGTCACGGTGTCTGTGGGCTGTGGAAGGAGGGCTGAGTGAGGAGCAGGGATGGGCGAGGGCTCGCGATGATAGGCAAAGCGGAAGAAGGTGGATGAAAATGATGACCAGACAAAAGCAGAAGGAAGAGCGAGAAGGGAGAAGCCGGACTCCGACAAGCTCAGAAACAAGAGAGTCAAAGGGATATTGCATTGTTTACTCTGGAAGGGGGTGTGGGAAGACTGTTGATGAGGTTAGGGTTAGGGTTAATGCAGAGGTACAAGTGGAGCATGGGCACCTCTCAGGTGCTGGGCTCAGAGAAAGGGTAGTTGAATTGAGGAACAGATTTGCTCTTGAAGCTGCTAATGGTGGTCCAGTGGTTAGCACTGCTGCCTCACAGTGCCAGGGACCCGGGTTCGATTCCCGGCCCCTGGTCACTGTCTGTGGAGAGTTTGCACATTCTCCCCATGTCTGTGTGGGTTTCCTCTGGGTGCTCCGGTTTCCTCCCACAGTCCAAAGGTGAGTTAGGTGGATTGGTCATGTGAAATTACCCCTTAATGTCAGGGAGACTAGCTAGGGTAAATTCCTGGGGTTATGGGGATAGAGCCTGGGTGGGACTTTGGTCGGTGCAGACTTAGAACATAGAACATAGAACATTACAGCGCAGTACAGGCCCTTCGGCCCTCGATGTTGCGCCGACCAGTGAAACCAATCTAAAGCCCATCTAACCTACACTATTCCAATATCATCCATATGTTTATCCAATGACCATTTAAATGCCCTTAATGTTGGCGAGTCCACTACATGATGGGCTGAACGACCTCCTTCTGCAGTGTAGGAATCCCTCTGGGTTGCTGACATCATGCACAGTCTGGTGAAGACGTGGGCTGGAGAGATTGACATGAGTGTGTTGGACTGGTAATTAAATATGGAAATTGAGACTGCTGCTATAGCCTCCATCCATGATACATTAACCATTTACCCAGTAACACTATCTGGGTCTCACTTTCACCTTTAACCCCTCCAGGCCTGTTGTCAAGCAGACTTCAGAATGTCATGTGACCCCCTTCTTTTTAACCTAAAGATACAATTTTAAAACATAATAATCTTATAATTGTAACAGCCCTGAGGTTCCTCTCTACTTTGCATCTGTTCATTTCCTTTAAGATGCAGTTTAAAACCTACCTCTTTAACTAAACTCTTGGTTGCCTCCTGTGCTGTGTTGTTCTCTGGTTTAATGTGAACTCTGGGTGGTTAACATCCCTGTGAAGTGCTTTGTGATGATTTACTTGTTAAAGGTGCTATATAAATGCAGGTTGTTGGTCATGTTATTGATGCTTTGAATTAAACAAAATTGCTTTCAACAATACTTTACGTAGACCCACAGCATGATACCTTGCAGGATATTCTACCGTGAGACTGGAGAGAAATCCTTCTGTGTATAAATACATTCTGTTACTTTTTATGAGTAGCTGCTTTTCATCAGTCTCCAGTTTATTGGTAAATGCTGTGTGTGTATAGTTCAGAGCAAACAAAGAACCGATCGATTTATTTCCATATCACTGCTAAGTCATCATTACTAAGATGGAAATGGTTTCTATCGATCAGCATTCACATCTTTTGGAATATTACAATCACGGCCTCCTGAGACAGAATGCAGTCTGGGGTAATAGTTTTATGAAAAGAAATTGGAACTGACTGCTGAGCTGCTCTTTGTAGAGTTGGATTATGGCTTGCAGCAGTAAACAAGCCAATTCCACTCTCATGAACTGCCAGTAAGAAACCAAAGAGCATAATAAACAGCCATACAAAACGCTGCAGAAAGATATTGGATGGCACAGTAATGATTGCATCCTGAAATTTCATTAGATCATTGCTGATAATGGTGAACTCATACAGTGCAGGCTGTTCACCAATGCAGCTCCACGCATTTTAAAACCACATTAGGAATAATAGACATTATTAAATGATAAATCAAATGTTGTGTTTATTGCTTGATTTCTGTAATTATAACAATCTTATTTGTGTTGAATTATTGCTTAAACTGTTTTGACAGCAGTAATCAGTTTACTAATCTGCTTCAGCAACCTTGAATAAAAAAGAGATTACTGGAGATTTCACTTGTATGCGATTCGATGGTTTCAAAAGGGTGAGGGCAAAGAACGAGGTGGATATTATCTCTTAGATCATTGAGTTTAGTTTCACAGAAATAATGAAGTTTTTGAATAAGGTTGCATTTAAAAAAAGCAATGAGTTTGCACATAGGTTTAAAAATCCATAGACCATAGCCTGGAGATGAATAGAAAGTTATAATGAATCTGGAGTTACAGGTTTCCTCAATATCAGGTCGTTTAGAAATTTATTATCCCGTCTCAAATTGTCAATAAATATTCACATCCACTATGATGAAAACTATTCTATTCATGTGGGCACAATGTGAGGAGCCTTTAGAAATATACTGCAAGAGAGAGACAGAGAGAGCCCATTGCCAGATACCATAGCAGGGCGGCACAGTGGCACAGTGGTTAGCACTGCTAACCCAGGTCCCTGTGACAGCACCAGGGACCTGGGTTCGATTCCCGGCTTGGGTCACTGTCTGTGTGGAGTTTGCGCACGTTCTCCCCATGTCTGCGTGGGTTTCTCCCGGTGCTCAGGGTTCCTCCCACAGTCCGAAAGACGTGCTGGTTAGGTTCATTGGCCATGCTAAATTCTCCCTCAGTGTACCGGAGAACCAGGCGCCGGATGTGGTGACTAGGGGATTTTCACAGTAACTTCACTGCAGTGTTAATGTAAGCTTCCTTGTGACACTAATACATAAACTAAATAAACTAAATTAAACCAAGTTTTCTGCAGGATTTTCCACAGTGTGAGACTGGAGAGAAATCCTTATACATATAAATATATTTGCTCGGATTCTCCAACCTTGTTTGCGGCTGGGATTCTCCCGTCCTGCTGCTGTGAATGGAGATTTGACTGAGTGGCAGTGAGGGCGGGTATATGACATTGGAGAATTCCGGCTATTATGCAATTGTTGTTGGACCCCTGAAAGGAGAATATGTGAATAATACCTTCTGCTGCCTAGGGGCCAAATTAGGAAAGGTTTGTGTATACAATTGGGGGTTTGGGTGGGAGAAATCAGTCTCAGACAAAGGACTGCAAGGGATCCCCACCTGGGAGGCTAAAAATATAGATATTCAGTTTTTGCAGTTAGAAGTCATTTAGTGAGAAAGTTAATCTTAAAAACAAGTAAGTTATGTGCAAAAGGGACAAGGTGTGGGGTATTTATTGTAGTATTATGAGTTCGTTGGGTATCTTAATGATGAGATCTTGAGACTTTATATTTAAACATAAACCATTTATTGTTAGTCTTTAACTATTCACAGATGCCAGATATTGTCAAGTATGATGCTGCTTCTCCATGCAGGCAGGCTTCTGGAGTGTTCTCTCTGAGACGCTTACCATGTGACTCTATAGATCATACCACGGCGGTGCTATTCTTCAGTTCCACATTAACCCTTGCTATGCCGAGCATACATTATAATGGCATGTGGATACATAATACAACAGTTACTTACCCACTATTTTTGAAGGGTGAAGTAAAATTAAGTGAAGTAGAACTTGATTCTACTGTTAATTTGTAACTTCACAAACTTTCTGTAAATAATGTAATTTAAGGCACGTACGCTGCCATGCCTTGCCAACTGTTTGCCTGTTTCTCAGCCCCAGCAAGATTGGACAAGCATATTTAAGGACAAATGTGAAAGACATGAATATCCAGTTCAGATTAGAAAGTGGCCTTATTGTTACAGCCCTGGGTTAGACTAATAATCATTATTGGGACTATCGATACATTCCTGAATATAAAACACTCGGATTCCTTGTAGGAGTGACTGGCACTGCTGTACCCATGAAAATTGCTTTTGTGAATCCTAAACATGCAAAAGCAGATGGAAGGGGATTATGCACGATAGGCCGGATTTTTGTGTTAGAGGTGTGATATAGAAGACGGGACTAAACTCATCCCACTCCCTTAGCCCCCTCAATCCACTCCTTCACCCTTCCGTTAGGGTGTGATATACTCTGGCTGGAATCTTACCGTTGTTCATGCCAGCGGGATTTCCCATCCCTCTGCAGTGAGGGACATGACAGCTGGCTGTCTTGTCTGGAGACAATACACATCTTTTTAGCCTGTCTTGATGCTCTCTCCACTCACATTGTTTCGTTTCTTAAAGACTTGATTAGTTGTAAGTATTCGCATTCCAACCATTATTCATGTAAATTGAGTCTGTGTCTTTATAAGCTCTGTTTGTGAACAGAATTCCCACTCACCTGAAGAAGGGGCTTAGAGCTCCGAAAGCTTGTGTGGCTTTTGCTACCAAATAAACCTGTTGGACTTTAACCTGGTGTTGTTAAACTTCTTACTGAGCTTTCTGTTTGCCAGCATTAATGATCTCACAAACACAGGGTGAGATTTTCCTGTCATTCCTTACCGCATGACCTTCTGCTCTTGCTAACAGCGACCCCCCCCCCCCCCCGCCCCCGCCCCCGCCCCCCACCACATGTTCCCCGGAGGGTGTGAACAATGGGAACTGAAAGATGACAGTGCTGGTCAATGATAGGCCAATTCCACCACTGCAAAACATGCAATGAAGGAGCAAAAAAACCCGCCCACTTTGTTTAAGGGGAAGTTACATCATCCAATCAGGCACTGAGACAGCTCATCTTACTGAACACAGATACAACTCATGCTACAGCATTTCATGATGAACTGTAAAGGAGATAACACCATTTACTCACCTGTTAAACTCCTCCTGCTCCAATCTGTGAATCTGTCTCCATTTGTGAGGAGAGATGGCAATATAGTGGTGATGTCACTGGAGTGATAACCCAGAGGCTAATGCTCAAGGACAGGGGTTCAAATCCCAGCCCGGCAGCTGGTGGAATTTAAATTCAGTTCAAACATCTGGAATATAAAGCTACGCCCCAGTAATAGTGACAATGACAACTCATCGAGTGGTGTAAAAATTAATTTGGCTCACTAATGTCTTTTTAAAAAATCTCTTAAAGAAATCTGCCAAGCTTACCTGGTCTGGCCTACATGTGACTCCAGACTCACTGCAGTGTGGTTGACTTTTAACTGCCCTCTGAAATGTTCCAGCAAGCCACTCAGTTCAAGGGCAAATATGACTGGATAACATATGCTGGCTTTGCCAGCGATGCCTACATCCAATGAAAAGAATACACCAAAATGTAGCTGCAACAAGTTGAACTGAAAATTAAAACATTTACCCAGGGAGAGCTCATAATGAGCCCACGACACTGCCAGTTGCCTCCATTGTAAGGGTACCTGGTTCCAACCACTGATGAAAATGACTGAGGGCGGAAAGAGACCACCCTGCATGGCGGTCATGGTTTTTGTTGGTCCATCCACTATCTGGTCCTAAATCCAGACCACTGTCTCTCAAGGTGAAATAGTTAGCATGTAGTGAGAGCATTTTAGAAAACTGCACGTCCACACTCCTGCATAACCGGGACCAAAGAAACCAGGAATTAAACTCCATTCAGCCAACAATATAGCCCGTTTGGAACTACAGTTGAACCCCGATTTAACGCGACCCGATTTAGCGCAAATTCGGATATAACGCGATGAATCATTGGACCCTTTTGTTCCGCTAAAATTTAGCAAATTTAGCGTGACCCCGATTTAGCGCGACCCCGCGTTTTTCGCGATAACATTTTATGGACCCCAACCATCGCGTTATAACGGGGCCGCACTGTATATACCTCCAGCTGAAGCTGTAGTGGAGCTGGAGTCCACAGATTAAGTTGTGATTCAGCAGCCAGCAAACATAGATAAACATTCATGTCAAGAGGAAGGAGAGTACTGGTCAAAATAGGCCTTGAAATGGAATCTGCTTAACTATGTGGATCTTTCCTTTCTCGGGTTGTAGATCTCGTAATGCAGTAGGGAGCCATTCAGCCCATTGTGTATCTGGTGCTTCCAGCTCTTCAACTGGAATTAACCATAGAACCATGGAATCCCTACAGTGCAGAAAGAGGCCATTCAGCCCATCAAGTTTGTGCTGACTATCCACAATAGCACCCCACCCAGACCCTCCCCACCATCCTATTCCTGTAAACCTGCGCATTTGCTATGATTAATCCACCTAACCTACACATCTGTGGATACTAAAGAGCAATTTAGCATAGCCAATCCACCTCCTGCACATCGTTGGAGTATAGGAAGAAACTGGAGCACCCGGAGGAAACCCACGCAAACACGGGGAGAACGAGCAAACTCCACACAGTCATTCAAGGCCGGAATTGAACCCGGGTCCCTGGCGCTGTGAGACTACACTAATCCCATCTCCTTCCATTTATTTTCATATTTTTCATGTTCTTTGTTTTAGAATGCTAATGCAGTTTCTTTATAAATGAATGTCTGGAGACTCTGCCTGAGTATTCCCTTACAGTACAGCACCATCTGTTTGGATACATGAAAGCTCAATCGCTATCCATTTGCTACTGCCTCACCAATCACTGGGAATCTTTTGTCACTCTTTACTCTGGTAAAATAGTTCCTAATCTTGAAAGCCTCCAGTAGACCCACCCCTCAATTTCTATCTCATTCAAACTGCACAATTTCTTTGGCCCTTTTCTCATCGCTATGATATAAAACCTGTCATTCATGATTATTCCAGTGAATCTTTGCTGAGGTTTTCTATTGATTTAAGATCCGTGTTATGATGTCCAGAATTGCACGCAACATTCTAACTGCGGACAAACCAAATTTTGTTCAAGATTAATTTCATTGCCTTATTTTTATAATCAGTATGCACAACACGCCAAACCCTATTTCCATTTTGGGAGCATTCCCACTTGCATTGCCAACTCTAATATTTGATGGAAGTATATCTCGAGGATTCTCTTTGTTATGTTTTTGGTCCTGGTATCTTTTAAGATCAATCAATACGCAAGTAGACACAGCTGGTGATTAACATCGCAAATGTCCTTTATTGCTCTCAGTCAGACTAATAAGAAAACATGGATCCTGCAATCCCTTAATGCATTGGCTTGCAAAGTACAGCAAACCAGACAAGACATCCCATATATAGCACTCCTGTTTCTCAAAAGCTGTATCTGTAAATTAAGATAACTTGAATCACACCTACTGGTGTAATCTTAGTTTGGTCAAAGAATATCAAATGACTACAAGGACTTTGATCACATGCGGTAATGCCACATACTGTAACTGTGTGGAGCAATCAGATTGGATAGAGATAAGAGAAAGAATCTCAGTAATTGAAAGATATTGAAATCTTTGCAGATTATTTGTGGTCAATTAAAGGAATGAAAGCTATGTCTGAGCTGACTGCAGAATTTCACAAACTGCAAATATTCCCCTCTTCAATGACCAGAAAATGGAGAAGGAGTTGGAACACTTTGGAATGATTACAGAAGCTGTTTCGGTCTGGATGGGCAATGAGTGTTAGATTCATTGTTTACCCTCTCTTAGACGCACAACAGTTGCCAAAGATGGAAGGTTCTTTTCTGCTTTGAATATAGGGAAATTATTTTTAAGACAGGAATTATTGACTCAAACCATGGACTTACATTCACGTACCAGAATGTTGCTTGTGAGCATTCCACTCGACTTTTTCTAATGGATCATGAGAAACATACATAGAAACATAGAAACCCTACAGTGCAGAAGGAGGCCATTCGGCCCATCGAGTCTGCACCAACCACAATCCCACCCAGGCCCTACCCCCACATATTTTACCCGCTAATCCCTCTAACCTACGCATCCCAGGACTCTAAGGGACAATTTTTAATCTGGCCAATCAACCTAACCCGCACATCTTTGGACTGTGGGAGGAAACCAGAGCACCCGGAGGAAACCCACGCAGACACGAGGAGAATGTGCAAACTCCACACAGACAGTGACCCGAGCCGGGAATCAAACCCGGGACCCTGGAGCTGTGAAGCAGCAGTGCTAACCACTGTGCTACCGTGCCGCCCTACCTTGAACCATTGCAAATCTAAGTCTTCCCAATGACAAGGAATTCACAATAAAAGAAATTCTGATGAGATCATAGTTAACAAAAATCACTCACCCTCTTTACTTGAAACCGGCAGTCCTAGAATGTTTCCCCCCTTTCTAAGATGAGTAACCATAGAGTTCAAATCTATCTGTAAAGATTTGAGAATTTGAATTGAGTTTTACCCACTTGGAAATTAAAAACTGCTATGAGTAACAGTGACAATAAATCTGTCAGATTTGTCATAAACAAACATTTGGTTCCATAAGTGCTTGGGAGAAAGAAATCTGCTGTCCTCACCAATCAGGCCTATATGTGACATCAATCTGACACTAACGCTCACTTGTCATCTATTATATGACTCAATGTCAATTTTTCTGCTAACTTTCCTGTAAGTTGATTTCGAATGTTATATAAAGTTAAAGGGACAATATAAAAACAAGTTGCAGTTAGTTTGAGGGAATGGTGCCATCCTAGAACACAGAAAATTCTTCCCATTAGCACATTACAGCCTTCTATGATTCAACATTGAGTTTAACTATTTTAGACCCAGAACATTCCCCTCCAGCTTGACCCCTTTTTGATATTTATTTTCTTGGGTTGTCCTAATGCAAATGTGGCCAAACGGGCTACTTAAGATAGCGATTTACAAAGCGTGCTGGGATAATTGGCCAAGCACTGAAACAGCAGGCTGCAGCTTAAAGGACAGAGGTAAAAAGGCTGCAGCTCAGACGACTGAATACACAGGAAATAGGCCATCCCAAAGACATTGGACACTCTCTGGTCAAACAGACTTGTTTACCAGACAAAGGGGAGCCTGAACCCCTTATTTGGGAGGGAGGTATATGACCTACGTGTCTCCAGCACCCACAGGCATGGCCATTGGGTACATGATGTGGAGATGCCGGCGTTGGACTGGGGTAAACACAGTAAGAAGTCTAACAAAACCAGGTTAACGTCCAACAGGTTTATTTGGTAGCAAAAGCCACTAGCTTTCGGAACAGGCTGTTCCTTCGTCAGGTGAGTAGGAGTTCTGATCACAAACAGGGCCCAAAGACACAAACTCAATTTACATGAATAATAATTGGAATGTGAGTCTTTATAGCTTATCAAGTCTTAAAGGTACAGACAATGTGAGTGGAGGGAGCATTAAGCACAGGTTAAAGAGATGTGTATTGTCTCCAGACAGGACAGCTAGTGAGATTTTGCACACCCAGGTAAGTTGTGGGGGTTACAGATAGTGTGACATGAATCCAATATCCCGGTTGAGGCCATCCTCATGTGTGCGGAACCTGGCTATCAGTCTCTGTAAGAAGTTTAACAACACCAGGTTAAAGTCCAACAGGTTTATTTGGTAGCAAAAGCCACACAAGCTTTCGGAGCCCCAAGCCCCTTCTTCAGGTGAGTGGGAATTCTGTTCACAAACAGACTCTGCGGTGTTCATTCATCCGTTGTCGCAGCGTCTGCATGGTTTCCCCAATGTACCATGCCTCGGGACCATGCTGCGACAACGGATGAATGAACACCGCTCGACAATCACCAGGCAAGACTGTTCTCTTCCTGTTGGGGAGCACTTCAGCGGTCATGGGCATTCGGCCTCTGATATTCGGGTAAGCGTTCTCCAAGGCGGCCTTCGCGACACACGATGGTGCAGAATCGCTGAGCAGAAACTGATAGCCAAGTTCCGCACACATGAGGACGGCCTCAACCGTGATCTTGGGTTCATGTCACACTATCTGTAACCCCCACAACTTGCCTGGATGTGCAAAATCTCAGTAGCTGTCCTGTCTGGAGACAATACACATCTCTTTAACCTGTGCTTAATGCTCCTTCCACTCACATTGTCTGTACCGTTAAGACTTGATTAGCTGTAAAGACTCACATTCCAATCATTATTCATGTAAATATGAGTTTGTGTCTTTGTGCCCTGTTTGTGATCAGAACTCCCACCCACCTGACGAAGGAACAGCCTGTTCCGAAAGCTAGTGGCTTTTGCTACCAAATAAACCTGTTGGACTTTAACCTGGTGTTGTTAGACTTCTTACATTGGGTACATCCCAGAAATCGCTGTCCTGATGCTGTTTCCTGCATGAGACTTTAGGCGGTTGTTGTTTACGATGTGCAACGACAAAGTGGTAGTACCTGATTGGATTCTATCGGTCAGGGTGATCAAGCCCTGATCGATTGATTGGCAATAATCAAGAAACCGCCAAAAAGACACAAAACCAATGAGGGATAAAAGGTGCTGCACAACAGAGGAATCTCCCTCTCTCCATCCCCAACAGGAGAACGACAATGGTGACCATCGCCAGCAACAGTTAGCACGAGGAGAGCCATCACACCCAAGAAGGAAGGAAGACCAGAGCCAGAGTATCAGACCAGACCGAAGAACCAGACTGCACAGAGGACGACAGAGACCAACATGCAGATAATAGCCAATATCTGCCTGGGTACTTGCCAGTCATGCAAAAGTTAAGTCAAGGTCTCGTATTGGACTTGAACTTTGGTATTCTGTAAATAACTTAGTATTGATTGTGTGGGTGATTAATTTCAATTGTATGTGTGAATAAATATTATGTACCAACAAGAAGTTGACTCGCAATTCTTTGTCCACCGTATAAGGGTTACAACAGACTATGTGGCAGGCGCAGCAACACAAACAAAGCCAACCCCCACCCCCCCTCCCCCCAGCATCCTCCCCACCCCCTCCCACCCCTCACAGGGTCATCTGTCACTTGTTTCTCAATTATGCTTTCACTGAGCACTGATCTTTGTTCTCCTACTGACACATCCTGTTATCTTACCTTTATGCTACTATCAGCACCTCCTTTAGCCTTTAATGCTACTATTAACACCTCCTTTGTCTTGTGCCCATGACAACTTTGTCAATCTCTCCTTAGCTCTGACCTATTCCTGACCTATATTGTGACCCACCCCCTCTACCCTCCTCTCCACCTGTACACGTCATTGCATTTCTACCATTTTCAGCTCTGAAGTAGAGTCATACAGACTCAAAACATTAACTCTGTTTCTCTCTCCACAGATGCTACCACAGATGTTGAATTTATCCATCATTTCCTGCTTTAATCACAGATAATTCTTCTTACTCTTCTTCAAATAAAACTACCTAAACCATCACAACATTTGATTGTCTCTGCTGGAGGAGTCCTTCTTACTGCACTGGAGTGATGGCTTAGATGAACAGTGCACGTTAGGAATGGAAGTTGAATAGGAACCATTCAGTTCCGGTTTGAGCCTGAGGTTAGCTGACAAAGAACAGTAATAGCAGGGAGGGATAATTTCTGAATTGTGCTGTAAGTTAACCACCTTGTGGATTGGACACGAACAGTAACTGGAGGAAGAGTAAGGTTATTATACAGTTGCCTCACTTTGGAATGAATTGAAAAGGCAAAAGTTGGTTAAAAGGGTTACATTATGAGGGAAGATTGCTAGAATTCTGTACAGAGAATGATTAAGGGGTGCCTATGATGAATAAAGGGTTTGGCAGGGTGGATAGAGAGAAATTATTTTCCCTGATGCGGGAGTCCAGAACAAAGGGACAGAACCTTAAGATTAGAGCTTTAATTAAGAGGTGACATTGGGAAGCATTCCACATGAAACGTGGGGTCAAATTCTTTCACCCAAGTTGTTGTTGAGGCTGGGGGCTAATTGAAATCTTCGAAATGGAGATTGCTGGGATTAAGGGATATGGAACCAAGGCAAGCCAGCAAGGCAGGGCGGCATGGTGGCACAATGGTTAGCTGCTGCCTCACAGCGCCAGCGACCTGGGTTCGATTCCCAGCTTGGGTCACTGTCTGTGCGGAGTCTGCACGTTGTCTGCGTGGGTTTCCCCCGGGTGCTCCAGTTTCCTCTCACTGTCTGGAAAGACGTGCTGGCCATGCTAAATCCTCCCTCAGTGTACCTGAACAGGCGCCGGAGTGTGGCGACTGGGGGATTTTCACTGTAACTTCATTGCAGTGTTAATGTAAGCCTACTTGTGACACTAATAAATTTAAAAAGTCATTTGAGCTAAGATTCACATCAGCCATAATATAATTTAATTGGGGAACAGGCATGAGGGGTTGACTGTCCTGATGCTGTTTCCTGCATGAGACTTTAGGCGGTTGTTGTTTACGATGTGCAACGACAAAGTAAATATATTTATCTAAATTCACTGGTGGCATCAAATGAGGTATTGAATTATGACAAGGGGCAAATAAAATCTCAAGGGATTGGATAGCTGGGATGACAAGTGGCTGAAGGTGTTTAATATTGATCAGGGTGCTGCACTGGAGGAGGAAGAAGAAGCAAAGGTCATTCGTAGTTTCTAGGACTTAGAATCATAGAAATCATAGAAACCCTACAGTGCAGAAAGAGGCCATTCGGCCCATCGAGTCTGCACCGACCACAATCCCACCCAGGCCCTACCCCCACATATTTACCCACTAATCCCTCTAACCTACCCATTTTAGGATTCTAAGGGGCAATTTTTAAAAAACCTGGCCAATCAACCTAACCCACACATCTTTGGACTGTGGGAGGAAACCGGAGCACCCGGAGGAAACCCACGCAGACACAGGGAGAATGTGCAAACTCCACACAGACAGTGACCCGAGCATCGAACCCAGGACCCTGGAGCTGTGAAGCAGCAGTGCTAACCACTGCGCTACCGTGCCGCCCTAACTTAACAGAGGATACTGCTGCATCAGTCCCAGAAAACATTAGTGCCAGCTGCAAGGAAGGTCATGGCTGGAACAGAACTGGCTTTCTGTATTCCCATTTGAGTGGTTAGTGTTGAATTCTTATCAAGAAATTGCTGTCTTTGCATGCTCATTAATTTCCATCATTTATCTTTGTACTTCAGGTCACACTGGGAGTGCAAGCTCCAGGAATGATCCTTTTATTATAAAGTCTGCATCAATCCTAATCTGTCTTTGATCTCATCAAATAGACTGTTCAGCAGTGTTTGCAGGTACACCTGGGATTCAGAATTGCCGTTTGTGCTGACTGTTCCATTTCACTATTTCACCAAATCTTCAGTTAGTGATCATCAAATGGTTCACTTTAAATTTGGTGAAATTCCCGATTCAGTAAACGCTATGAAGGTACATTCCCCCAGCCCCAAATAACAGTCCTGGCATCTGAGTCAGGACATTATGGTTTCAAATGCCACCTCAGAGACTTGAGCACCTTATGCAGCCTGTCACTTCAGTGCATTACTGGGGGAATGCTGCACGGCTGGAGGTGCCATGTTTCAAATGAATTGTTAAACCAAGGCTCTGTCTGTCCTCTTGGGTAGATGTACACGATCTCACAGCACTAGACAGAAAAGAGCAGAGGAGTTTCCTCTCTAGTATTGGCCAATAATTGTTCTTCACCCAAAACTACAAAGGATGAATTTCTCCCGTTGTTGTTTGTGGGAGCTGGCTGTGATCTCCCAGGTTTCCAACATGGCTGCAGTAACTGCATTTCAAATGTTCCAGATTTGCTGTAAAGTATTTTCTCACATCCTGAAGCTGTGAAAACCACTTTAACTGAAAGGCTGTCATTCTCCATTCCTTCGTGGGGTGATCAACTCTTGGGGAAAAGAAATAAGGACACTTTGGGGGGAATTTTACCATTTTGAGTCTCAGTGCTGAATCCGGGAGTCAAATAGATCCGCGCCCGGAATCCTCTTTGCAACGCGCCCATACGCGTTTTGCCGACTCCGGCCCGATCCACGCTGTGGGCGGGGCTTAGCGCTGGTGGACCGATCGGAGCTCTGAACTGCGCATGCGCAGTTCGAAAAAAACCTCACAGCGCGCGCCCGGGCGCGAAAGAAAGAAAAAGCAGAAAGTGGAGAGAGCGGCTCTCTGACGATCATCCTCTGGTCAGGGATGGGAGGGTGGGGGTGCAGGGGCGTGGGTGGGAGGGGAGGGGGTGTGACCGATCATCCCCTTGGGCGGGGGGGGGGGGGGGGGGGGAGGGAGGGGGGGAAGGAGGAGAGGGGGTGTGACATCTCATCCTCGGGGGGGGGGGCGGTTGGGAGGAGAGGGGGTGTGACCGATCAACCCTCGGGGGGGGGGGGGGTGGAGGAGAGAGGGTATGACGTCTCACCCTCACGGGGGGGGGGGGGGGGGGGGAGGGGGTGTGACGTATCATCCTCTGGTCAGGGGGGTTCCGCTGCCTGTCTGCGGCCGATCCCTCCTGCCGGAGTGGACGTGCGGCCATGCCATCCCACAAAACCTTCAGGATGAAGCGATTCCTCGCTAAGAAGATGAAGCAGAACCGGCCGATTCCACAGTGGATCCGCATGAAAACCGGCTACAAGATCAGTACAAGTCCAAGAGGAGACACTGGAGAAGGACCAAGCTGGGCTGTAAAGGGATACACCATCACTGGTACACTACCAGCCACAGATTACTCTTCCCTGCAGGGGCAAGAGAGCGGGAGAGATGGCTATGTATTTAAATGCATTTAAATGCATTTCGGGTGCAGATCGCGTTAAAGGCCCGACGTCCAATTTTACCGCGATTTCGTGCCCGAAGATTTGGTAAAATCAGGCCCTTTGTCTTGTTCTGTGGGCTGCCGATGCAATGAGAGGGAGGTGGGTACTGGCTGGCCTGCAGGAGTAAGACAGAGTAAGACAGTAGCAGAGTTTGCACCTATAGGTGCATACTGCGGATACATTAGAGTCACGAATTGGAAACACAGGGAAATTATCACAGTAAACAATGCGTGACGTGGGACAACAACCTCAAGATGGGACAGGCCTGTAAAATCTGGGCTGGTTGGTCACCTGACACGGTCAGAGCTTCAGATGGTGAACTCCTATTTCAAATGGTAGGTTTGTTCTGTATGGGCTAGTGTCAAGATTGGTGCCATTGCTTGTGCATTATTTATTTCTCTCTATTACTAGTTCTGTGCTCTAGGGCAAGACACTTGGATGTCCATTTGTTGATTTTGGTGCTTAGCTCCAGGGCAGCATGATGATACAGTGGGGGGGGGGGGGGGTGGGGGTGGGGGGGGGGGTGGGGGTGGGGGGGGGGGGGGGTGGGGGGGGGGGGGTGGGGGTGGGGGGGGGGGTGGGGGTGGGGGGGGGGTGGGGTGGGGGGGGGGTGGGGTGGGGGTGGGGGTGGGGTGGGGAGGCATGGCGGGGGCTGCATCTCGGGCTGCAGGCCCCCACGAGTGCAGGGGGGGGGGAGCTAGTTGAGGCTGCCTGCAGTAGCAGGGGCCTGACAGCTTCTCTCTGTCTGTCAGACCCCTGCTATTGTTAATGTGCATGTGCAGCATCAGAGGTCTGCACATGCGCAATAGCTCCCTCTACAGGCTGTCTGGCGAGTTAATCCCTGCTCACAGCCTCCCTGGCTAGAAACGGTCTAGCCCATCTTTTCAGAGACAGAGTGCATAAGATTGGCCGTGAAAACTTGCCCAATAACCGGATCTGGAACTCTCCCATTTTCAGACTAGCTGGACACTTAGAAAAAATCTCATAAAATTCCACTCGTGGTGTTTGAGGTGAATAATGAAGATACCTTCGACAAGTCACACGATCAATGAAGTGGTGCTGGTAAAATCCAAAAATTCGGCTCGGCTCATCAAGATCAGGAAGACAGAGTGGATTCTCAGAGGCTTTTACCCAAGGCTGGAATGGTTACCACAAGAGGTCACAGGTTTAGGGTGCTGGGGTGTAGGTACAGAGGAGATGTTAGGGGTACGTTTTTCACTCAGAGGGTGGTGGGTGTGTGGAATCGGCTGCCAGTAGTGGTGGTGGAGGTGGATTCGATAGGGTCTTTTAAGAGACTTTTGGATAAGTTCATGGAAGTTAGTAAGATAGAGGGTTATAGGTAAGCCTAGTAGGTAGGGACATGTTCGGCGCAACTTGTGGGCCGAAGGGCCTGTTTGTGCTGTAGCTTTTCTATGTTCTATGTTCATAGAATCATAGAAAGCCTACAGTGCAGAAAGAGGCCATTCAGCCCATCGAGTCGGCACCGACCACAATCCAACCCAGGCTCCACCCCCATATCCCTACATATTTTACCCGCTAATCCCTCTAATCTACACATCCCAGGACACTAAGGGGCAATTTTAGCATGGCCAATCAACCTAACCCGCACATCTTTGGACTGTGGGAGGAAACCGGAACACTTGGAGAAAACCCACGCCAAGGTATCCACTCCAAGGTCATACCTCGTTTAACCCTCCACCCCCTGTCCTCTCACATCCATCTGCCCCTCCACCCTCACACTCTCCTCGCTGGGGTCTGCCAGCCATTATCCTGGACCTAAATCCAACTCCATAATCTCCTTCTGTCTGGGGACTGCCTGTGGTCTCAGCAGTGGCTCCCTCTCAAACCTGGAGCTTCTGGTATGACAGAACTGCTGAGCAATCAGATTGGCCAGCAACTCTCCAAGGCAGGACTTTCTCCCCAAGTCTTGCCCTGAGCCAATTAACACTATTCCTCCTGTGAAATGACTGGAGGGCAGCCGGCTTTTGGGACAGCAGGCTTTCTAGTTTGTAGGAGGGTGTGGTGGGGAACGTAGCCCTCCCTCCTCATATAATCGCACTCACAGATTCTAATCTCATGGATATGATCCCCTCTGATCCACACTTTCCTATTCATCACACCCCCCCCGCGCCCCCTGCCCCCCCCTCCCCCTTGAGGGGCCGGGACTGCCAGGAGTGGAGTCGGGAGATCGGGGGCGGTGGGGTGAGGGAGGAAATCAGGGTTTTCCGGGATACCAGTAATCGGGGGGGTGAGGGGTTGTGCAGCTGACCTGTGGTTAGGAAGCCGGCAATGCAGGGCCACTATGAACAAAGAACAAAGAAAATTACAGCACAGGAACAGGCCCTTCGGCCCTCCAAACCTGCACCGACCACGCTGCCTGACTTAACTAAAACCCCCTACGCTTCCAGGGGCCATATCCCTCTTTTCCCATTTCATTCATGTACTTGTTAAGACGCCCTTTAAAAGTCACTACCGTATCCACTTCCACTATCTCCCCCAGCAACGAGTTCCAGGCACCCACCGCTCTCTGTGCAAAAAATCTGCCTCGTACATCTCTTTTAAAACTTGCCCCTCACACCTTAAACCTATGCCCCCTAGTAATTGACTCTTCCACCCTGGGAAAAAGCTTCTGACTATCCACTCTGTCCATGCCTCTCATAATCTTGTAGACTTCTATCAGGTCTCCCCTCAACCTCCGTCGCTCCAGCGAGAACAAACCAAGTTTCTCCAACCTCTCCTCATAGCTAATGCCCTCCATACCAGGCAACATCCTGGTAAATCTTTTCTGTACTCTCTCCAAAGCCTCCACATCCTTCTGGTAGTGTGGCGACCAGAATTGAACACTATATTCCAAGTGCGGCCTCACTAAGGTTCTATAAAGCGTCAACATGGCTTGCCAATTTTTAAACTCAATACCCCGACCGATGAAGGCAAGCATGCCATATGCCTTCTTGACTACCTTCTCCACCTGCATTGTCACTTTCAGTGACCTGTGTACCTGTACACCCAGATCCCTCTGCCTATCAATACTCTTAAGGGTTCTGCCATTTACTGTATATTTCCTATCTGTATTAGACCTTCCAAAATGCATTACCTCACATTTGTCCGGATTAAACTCCATCTGCCATCTCTCCGCCCAAGTCTCCAACTGATCTATATCCTGCTGTATCCTCCGATGGTCCTCATCGCTATCTGCAAATCCACCAACCTTTGTGTCGTCCGCAAACTTACTAATCAATCCAGTTACATTTTCCTCCAAATCATTTATATATATATTACAAACAGCAAGCACCAATGCATGCACCAATCTCCACACTGACAGATCAGTGCAGATGCAGTGGCCCGTTGAGTGCTATGCTGCTGGCCCCTCAGGCGGCAATAACTCCCGCCCCCTGATTGTCAGAGGGAATCCCACTAGGGCACTCTAGAACAAAGTAAAGTACAGCACAGGTACAGGCCCTTCAGCCCTCCAAGCCTGCGCCAATCATGATGCCTGCCTAAACTAAAACCATATGTACTTATGGAGTCTGTATCCTTCCATTCCCATCCTATTCATGTATTCGTCTAGTTGCCCCTTAAATGCTGCTATCGTACCTGCTCCCACCACCTCCCCGGGCAGCGTGTTCCAGATATTCACCACCTTGTGTAAAAAAAAAACTTGCCTCGCACATCTCCTCTAAACTTTTTCCCACGCACCTTAAATCTATGTCCCCTAGTACTTGACTTTTCTACCCGAGGAAAGAGCACCTGACTATCCACTCTGTCCATGCCATTCATAATCGTGTAAACCTCTATCAGGTCACCCCTCATGAACCCAATATCCCGGTTGAGGCCGTCCTCGTGTGTGCGGAACTTGGCTATCAGTTTCTGCTCATGACACCACACAACCCTGCCACAGCAACCTCTGCAAGACGTGCCGGATCATCGACACAGATGCCATCATCTCACGTGAGAACACCATCCACCAGGTACACAGTACATACTCTTGCAATTCGGCCAACGTTGTCTACCTGATACGCTGCAAGAAAGGATGTCCCGAGGCATGGTACATTGGGGAAACTATGCAGACGCTGCGACAACGGATGAATGAACACCGCTCGAACACCGGCACGGTAGCACAGTGGTTAGCACTGCTGCTTCACAGCTCCAGGGACCTGGGTTCGATTCCCGGCTTGGGCCACTGTCTGTGTGCAGTTTGCACATTCTCCTCGTGTCTGCGTGGGTTTCCTCCGGGTGCTCCGGTTTCCTCCCACAGTCCAAAGATGAGCAGGTTAGGTTGATTGGCCATGCTAAAATTGCCCCTTAGTGTCCTGGGAAGCGTAGGTTAGAGGGATTAGTGGGTAAATATGTAGGGATATGGGGGTAGGGCCTGGGTGGGATTGTGGTCGGTGCCGACTCGATGGGCCGAATGGCCTCTTTCTGTGCTGTAGGGTTTCTAAGATTCTAAGAATCACCAGGCAAGACTGTTCTCTTCCTGTTGGGGAGCACTTCAGCGGTCACGGGCATTCGGCCTCTGATATTCGGGTAAGCGTTCTCCAAGGCGGCCTTCGCGACACACGACAGCGCAGAGTCGCTGAGCAGAAACTGATAGCCAAGTTCCGCACACACGAGGACGGCCTCAACCGGGATATTGGGTTCATGTCACACTATTTGTAACCCCCACAGTTGCCTAGACCTGCAGAGATTCACTGGCTGTCTTGTCTGGAGACAATACACATCTTTTTAGCCTGTCTTGATGCTCTCTCCACTCACATTGTTTTGTTTCTTAAAGACTTGATTAGTTGTAAGTATTCGCATTCCAACCATTATTCATGTAAATTGAGTTTGTGTCTTTATATGCTCTGTTTGTGAACAGAATTCCCACTCACCTGAAGAAGGGGCTTAGAGCTCCGAAAGCTTGTGTGGCTTTTGCTACCAAATAAACCTGTTGGACTTTAACCTGGTGTTGTTAAACGTCTTACTGTGTTTACCCCAGTCCAACGCCGGCATCTCCACATCTGTTGACATCAACAGGGTTGAAGTGGAGATGGTTGAGAATTTCAAGTTTTTAGGTGTCCAGATCACCAACAACCTGTCCTGGTCCCCCCATGCCGACGTTCTCATTAAGAAAGCCCACCAATGCCTCTACTTTCTCAGGACGCTAAGGAAATTCAGCATGTCCACTATGGCTCTCACCAATTTTTACAAATGCACCATAGAAAGTATCCTTTCCAGATGTAACACAGCTTGGTATGATTCATGCTCTGACCAAGACCGCAAGAAACTTCAAAGGGTTATGAACAAAGCCCAGTCCATCACTCAAACCAGCCTCCCATCCGTTGACTCTGTCTACACTTCCCGCCGCCTTGGAAAAGCAGTCAGCATAATTAAGGACCCCATGTACCCTGGACATTCTCTCTTCCACCTTCTTCTGTCAGAATAAAGATACAGAAGTATGAGATCATGTAGAATCATAGAATCTAGAGTGCAGAAGGAGGTCGTTTGGTCCATCGAGCCTGCATCAATGACAATCCCACCCAGGCCTGGTCCTTTCCCCGTGGCCCCTCCTAATCCCCCTGACATTAAGGGGCAATTAAACATGGCCAATCCACCTAAACTGCACATCTTTGGACTATGGGAGGAAACCGGAGCACCTGGAGGAAACCCACGTAGACCCGGGTAGAATGTACAAACTTCACACAGACAGTCACCCGAGGCCGGAATTGAACCTGGGTCCCTGGTGCTGTGAGGCAGCAGTACTAACCATTGTGCCACCATGCCACCCTCATACCAACCGACTCAAGAACAGCTTCTTACCTGCTGCCATCAGGCTTTTGAATGGGCCTACTATATATGAAGCTGATCTTTTTATGCACCCCAGCTATGACTGTGACACTACATTCTGCACCCTCTCCTTTTCTTCTCCCCTATGTACTCTATGAATAATATGCTTTGTCTGTATAGTGCACAAGAAACAATACTTTTCACCCTTTCCCAATACATGTGACAATAAAACAAATCAAAAATCAAGTGGTTTAACACAGGTGCAATGTACTTGGGACAGAGACAGGAGCAGGAGTAGATTATATGGTCCTGTGATACTGCTCTGCCATTCAAATGATCATGACTGATTTTGGACTTCAATTCCACTTTCCTGCCCACTCCCCAGAAAAAGTGTTATTTGTAACTGATGCACGATTGAGGAATCCTAAAGAAATTGATGTGTAAGATATTGAGAATGCAGTACATACCAGTGAAAGGCAGAAAACTGACATCTCGTTGGAGGGGTGACTTTCTTAGCGCGATTGGAAATGGAGCATTTCAAATGGTTCGAAAGTGTCATCGCGAATGAATATACTGAGAGAATCTTTGTGTCTGTGATGACTTTTGAGAATGTACAAGTACTGTGTGATAAATGACTTGTTAGTGATTCGGAACAGGATCATTATCGCAGCTACATTGTGGAGCAAGACTCTCGGTGTAATCCACAAAGGCCATTATGAAGTTGATGAAGTGATGGAAATGAAAAAAAAAGATTCAAGTAGTCAGACATCAACAAAAGTATTAGAAAGTCATGTCTTCAGGTGAGCTGTGTCAGATTAATGAATCAACTCAATGGAAGGAACCTTCAATAGTCATATTCAGGGATTACTTGCCAGAAATACAAGGCTCACACTGGCTCAAAGAATTAAATACCTTATGGTTATTGCAATTGCAAAAGGGCCAGATCTCTTCAGTTTGATCCTCTGTTCGATATTGCACGCTACCATGTATCTAGGAAATTTTACTATATATTTGCTGATTCGAATACCTCGGAGGAGTTTCCTGTGGTCTCTGGTCAGCGAGGGGCAACTGAGGTCCAGGCATTTTGGCCTCAGGAATGATTGTGCGCAGTCACTACAATCCCCATTACTCAGAAACTGATGAAAAGGCTCGAAGTGTCGGGCCCATTTTTTGGGGGGGGTGGGGGGGAGAAAAAGACTTGCATTTATGTACCGCTTTTCACAAAACATTTACAGCCAAAGAAGTACTTTTGAGATGTAGCCATTGTTTAAGTGCAGGAAATTTGCCAGCGGGCTCACAGCATTGTGGGTCTCTGGCGGCTGGGAGTCCATTCCTTTGTATTGTTTATTCCATTGCTCGATTTCATAGTCCAATCAAAGCTCAACCTGTTCAACCGGACAGTGTTGGTATTCTGACCCAGTTTCTGTGCCTAACCAAAGATAAGCACAGCAGGTACGGCAATGTGATAATGATCAGGTGATCGGTTTTTGTGGTGTTGATTGAAGGTTAAATATTGGTCAGGACACTGGGGAGAGTAGGTGGAATCTTCCAGTCTAGCCGATGGGATTCCCCCCTCCCCATGATGGATTCCCCGGCGGCAAGGCTGCGGACAACGCAAAACACTGTTGACATCAGTGAGATCTTTTGGTCCCACTGTTGGCTAGTCGGGAACCTCCCCCACTGCTGTAAAACACACCCTGGGAGGGTGGTGGAAAATCCCACCTAGTAACTCTGACAGTGTAGTAATCCCTCAGTACTGCACTGGAATGTTAGCCCTGATTTTCATTATCAAGTCCTGTAATGGAATTTGAACCCTGCACCGTGAGGCAGAAATGCTCCCAATCGATCCAGCTATCTTAGCTACAATATGGCAGAAGAAGAGTGGGCACATTTCTGCTTGCCATTTTGGTAAAGGAATAAAAGTAACGTGCATTTGCCTGTTGCGTGTACGTGCATGAGGAGCATCTCTGAGGCTCCTGCTGTAAGATTGATCACGCTCAGCTAAAAACCAGCCTTGGTACTAGCTGCTCAGAAACGGACCTGGGGTGGCACGGTGGCACAGTGGTTAGCACTGCTGCCTCACAGTGCCAGGGATACGGATTCGATTCCCAGTTTGGGTCACTGTCTGTGCGGAGTCTGCACATTCTCCCCATGTCTACGCGGGTTTCCTCTCACAGTCTGAAAGGCATGCTGGTTAGGTTGATTGGCCAAGCTAAATTCTCCCTGTGTTAGAGGGATTAGCATATGTGGGGTTACGGGGATAGGGCCTGGGTGGGATTGTGGTTAGTGCAGACTCGATGGGCTGAATGGCCTCCTTCTGCACTGTAGGGATTTTATGGTTTCTATAATTCCCTCAGTGTAGCCGAACAGACACCGAAATGTGGCAACTAAGGGATTTTCACAGTAATTTCATTGCAGTGTTAATGTAAGCCTACTTGTGAGACTGATAAATAAATAAATTTAAAGAAATTTTTAAAAAAGATTTAATTATCTGCAAGCTGAAAGAATTACCACCACTTCCACACTCCACTCGCCCTCACCACCACCCCCACTGCAAAAATCTACTTCTGGCATCTGCCCCTAATCCTTGAACTCATACTCTGACCCCTCATCTCCCCTCTGCTAGCCTCCTCCCCTCCCCAATTCGTAATCTCCCATTGCCTCCGATTCTCCCAGCCTCTGATCAGCATTCCTGCCTCAGGATCCAATCTTTCCCAGGCCTCCCATTTTACCCCCCGCCCCCCCACCCCCACCTTGCCCTACTCTGGGCCTCAGTCTCTTTCTTCCCTATCTCTACACCTGGAAGCTGCAACCAGAATTATTGAGGGTGTAGATCACTTGGTCCTTGCTGAGTTATCCAGCAAACGCAGCCACAGGTTCAGGTAGTGTCGGGGAGAAAGTCTTGCAGTCATATTGTTTGATTAATGAAGGGGCACCAGATCCAATTTCTATATCGGACACAGATCTTAAACCAAAATGAAAGGTTAAATATGAAATCAATACAGCAGCTGCAGCGAGAGCTGATGAGTTTGTGATCATTCAGAGTCTAGAGTTCAGACTCCAGAATTCTTCCAGAGTCCGACCCCGATGCCAAGAGCCAATGGGGAGGAGGCTGGAGATTTTTGCTGCATTGAAAGGCAGGGTTTAGCTGCCTCTGCTCCAACACAGACAGTTCCAGACACTGACTGCAGGGAACAGAACCAACGGGGGTGGGGCGGGGGGGCGGGGGGGTTGCCAATGGAATGCTTGATTATGAATAAGGATCCTGGGTGGAGACTGTTTATCGCTTGTCACAGGGCTTACTCCTCCACTCAAACACTCTCTCCAGTGCTGGCCAACTCTTCCTTATATACACACAATTAACTATTCAATACCCAACACCAGTTCACCTTAAACTGCGAAATCCATCAACAGAACCTGTTAGATACTAACAGGAGGAAGTGATGATGGAAAACCACCACAAAAGAAGAGGGGCAACTGGAGTAGGTGGGGAAGGGCGGGGAGACTGCGAGCAGGGGCAGAATGATGGAAAAAGAAGATAGGAGAGAGGAAGACTGGGATAATGGGAAGGTGAAAGGAAGGAGGGTGGTGGAGAAGATTGGGGGGGGGGGTGTGGACTGGGAAGAAAAGGTAGAGAGAGAGGGGAGAGAATGGGAAAAAGGGGCAAGAGGGAAATGGAGGGGGAGCAGGAGAGTGGGGAAATCCAGATAAAAAGGGAAGAAAGTCCTCTTGGGCATGGATGGGGTGAATGAGATTGTGGAGGGGAATGAGGAGAGGCTGAAAGAGGAGAGGAGGAATATTTTGGGGAGAGTGGGACAATGGAGCTAAGGAGGAGGAGAGAGAGGGATGGAGAGGTGGGCATGGGGGTGGGGGGTGGAGAGAAACTCAAACAGAAGATACAGGGCCGGAAAGGAAATATATTTTCAAAGGCAAGATAAAAGAAACGAAAGACTCACCGAAACATCAAACCAGGTGAAAACATGGATTCACTCACCAGTGACCACCAGAGGCTGACAGGGAACGGCAATTAACGAATATTAAGCATGAGTTGATTTGAGGCAGGATTATAATTGGGATTCTCGGCACAGCATTATCAGATCTTTCATCGACAAAAGAGGATTTGACATTGGGAAAAGGAATGCAGATTGTGAGGCAGGAAATAGGATCAGGCATTTGTTTGTGAGGACGGAAAGTCTCATGGAAAGATCGAGTGAGACCATTGAGTTTGTAGGCCATACAAGAGAAAGTGCCCCAAAGCCTAAGCCCGCCGAAATGGGAAAAGCGGGCCAGTCGCCATCTTGAAACTCTTCGGTGTGGAAGGAACAAATCATGGAGCAGAGTGCCATAGCTGTGGAAAAATAGTCCCTTTCAAAACGGACTATTGAATTGTCATTGGAAAATGCTGAAAACCCACAAAATAAACAACATTTTAAAACAGCCACCACCAAGAAGTGAAAAACCAGAAGTAAAGAAACTTTAGAAGTAAATTGACAGAAGTAAATTAAACTTTCCTGGCGGAGAGAAGTTACACTGAAAACAAGTATTGGAATATTAAACTCCAAATGGATGGACATCCAGCAGAGTTTAAAGTAGACACAGGAACACGAGTTTCTGTTTTGTCAGATGAAGTCAAATGGCTTAACCGATCACATTGTATGCTCATCTATAAATGAGAAGGTCCTGGTGGGACAAGTTTAAAAATGAAAGGCTAACTAATGGCAAAACTGAAACATGGTTGGGGGGGGGGGGAAATTCTCTGACCTCTTAGCTGCGTTTTTCTTAGAGGCGGGAGGTGGCGCGCTGTTCACTGGTGGTGGGATTCTCTGGTCCCGCCATTGACAGTAGGATTTTCCACTGATGTTACCCCATGCCAGCACAAAGCCCACGAGAAGGGATGCGCTGCCAGCAGGACCAGAGAGTCCCACCGGCGTGAACGGCCACAGAACCTCCACCCCCAATAAAGACAAATCAAGACAAAGACAAATCGCAATCAAACCTCTCGACATCATTGAAAATCATGGGTCCTCTTTACTAAGCAGAAAGTCTTACTGAAAACTGAAATTAAATTGCAAAGTGGATGAAGTTGCTGATCTGAACTGTAGTACATTTCAAAATGAAATTACAAAAGTGCTTAAAGGCCGAGAGAAGTTAAAGACCGAACCACATTATGAGCTGATGCTAAACCAATTTGCCTCTTTACACCAAGGAAAGTCCCTTAACTTCTCTTAGACAAAGTCAAGAGTGAAATTGTAATAATACAGCAGCAAAGGGTTATCTCATTGGTCACCATGCCAACAAAATGGTTACGGTCCCAAAGCCAAATTGCTCTAAAAAAACATCTGCATGGTTTTTACCCAATTAAACAAATCAGTGGAACATGAGTTCCACCCTATGGCCTCAGTGGATGGGAGCCTTGCCAAACAAGCCAAAAGGACTTTATTTACCAAACTGGTTGCAAACGGTGGATTTTACCCTCTTAACAAAGAATCCAGATATTGAAATCAAATACTGGAGCATTTTACTTGAAGTGAATGGACACCCCACAGAGTTGAAATTAGATACAGGAGCAGGAGTTTGTTTTATCAAATAAAGTTAAATGGTTCAGACAGATCACCATCGAGAAGGACAAGGGCAGCAGACGCCTGGCGCAATGTTCTTACGATGTTAGGGTTTGTGGGTTTTAACAGAAAAAGAAAAGACTCGGCTTGCATATGTAGATCAAACAAACACACGACAGGTTTTATTGAAGAGCTGCTCTCTGTATTGCAGAATACTAAACTGAAAGTAAAACAACAGCCTAAATATACATTCTAATGACATCAACAAATCATGTGACCAGCTCTTAAAGCCAACTGGCATCCATTTTTAAATATATAACATCCCTTCCCCTTCTGTGGTCATGACAACAAATTACTACAATGTTACACATAGGATCAATAATGCTCCAGACACCATTAATCAATATACAAAGTCAATAAAGCAAATAAAACAAAGGGCAGCACGGTGGCACAGTGGTTAGCACTCTGCCTCACAGCGCCAGGGACCCGGGTTCGATTCTTTGGGTGGGTCACTGTCTGTGTGGAGTTTGCACGTTCTCCCCGTGTCTGCATGGGTTTCCTCCGGATGCTCTGGTTTCCTCCCACAGTCTGAAAGACATGCTGGTTAGGTGTATTGACTCAAACAGGCGCTGAGTGTGGCGACTAGGGGAATTTCACAGTAACAACATTCCAATGTTAATGTAAGCCTTACTTGTGACTAATAAATAAACTTTAACTTTAAACAATAAGAAAGTCAATCCGGAGGAAATCTATTCCTCTTTGATTGTATCCGATGTTCTGAAATTTGGCTGTGAAGTATGATTTGGAAGTTCAAGTAGATACGTCTTCTCTGGAACTAATTTTGCATCATTCTCACATGATATCGTAGCAAAGACATAATCATCAGGCAATTCCGATTCAACTAAGTTTTCCGTATTGTATTCACAACACTAGAGACTAAAGAAGTTGGTTCCTCTGAAGATGTTTCTGAGAAACCGTTTTCAGATGATAACAATTGGTCAGCATGGTGTGGCCAAACTAACTCATCCTCGGTTTGAACCGTGTAAGAAATTGGACCTGTTTTAGCTAAAACTACAGCTGGTACCCGTTGGTCACTCATGACATAATTACGCGTTAACATTTGATCTCCTTGCTGAGATGAGCATTGTTTTGTCCTCCCATCTCATCTAGCAACTTGAGATTATTCTTGATGATCTATTATGAAGTTTCTAACGGTAATAAAAAATCAAATGTAGTTCTCAACTTTCTCTTTAAGAGTAGTAATGCAGGTGAACTCTGGGTAGTTGCATGAGCAGTCTTTCCATAAGATGACAAAAAGCTATTCACATGACATGATAACAAATCTTACACTTTTGAAGCTTTTAAAGAATGTTTCGAGGATTGTACGAATGTTTCAGCTAATCCATTGGTCGGTGGATGGTAAGGTGCAGATTTTATATGCTGAATACCATTTGCTTTGAAATAATCCTCAAACTCTTAAGAAGTAAACTGTAAATGATTATCGCTAACAACCTGTTTTGGTTTACTAAATCTTGCGAACATTTCTTCAAGATGTTCAAAGGTTTGTACCGATGTAGTAGATTTCATGATAACAACTTTTGGCCACTTTGAGTGTGCATCATTTATGATGAAGAACATGAACCTCTCAAATAAACCAGTGAAATCTACATGCAATTGTTGCCATGACATTTTAGGCCACTCCCAAGGTTGTAAAGGAGAAAATGGCGGTGTATTTCTTATTTTTGCACTGGATTGGTATCATTTCATGTTCTCTTCAATCTGAGCAGACCTGGCCACCAAAAATAACTTCATGTTAATTCCTTCATCCGGACTATACCAGGTTGTCCTTCATGCCATTGTTCAAGAACCCTTCCACTCAGACCAGGAGGAATGATCACTTAGATTCCCCACAATTGACACCCACCTTGGACAGTCAACTCAAGCTTTCTTGATGTGGGCGATGCATTCCAGCTATTGACCCTTTCAATACCATATCCATTTCCTTCCCCATCGCAGGATAATTTCTGGTTTGTCTCTGAACTTTAGAAGCTGTCACAGGCAAATGATCTACGAGCGAAAAATAAAGAATGTTAGCAAAACTAGTTGGTGGTATCTGCTGGACAGGTAAGCATGAAATTGTATCAGCATTAGTATGACACTGATTGATGATACTTTATATTGTACAAGTGTACAGATAAGATCAGTGGCCATCTTTGCAATCGGCTAGCAGCTAATAAAGATATGCCTTTATACATCCCAAAAATAGTAATTACATGTCGATGATCAATTAATAATGTACACCAAAAGTTATACTCAATGCTTCTTTTTCTAGCTGAGCGTCATTAGATTCAGCACTGGTCAGAGTACGTGAAATAAAAGTTATTGGTTGTTTTTCTCTCGAAGGCAAAATATGTGAAACTACTGCCCCTACTCCTGATGGTGAACTGTTGCCAGCAAGTACTAATGGTAGCTTCGGATCAAAATAAGCCAATACTTCAGATTGCTCCAAGGACCTTTTATTCTTTCTCACATTGTCCAGTCCCATGACTGTTTCACACAGAGTAAATTATGCAATGGCTTCAATAATGTAGCTAAGTTAGGAACAAATTTCCCATAATAATTTATTAATCCTAGAATAGCCTCAAATGTGTCACATTCATCAGATGTAGTGCTTCTAAACTAGCGTCCATCTTCTTAGGTGTTTTATGTAGGCCCTTACTATCAATACTGCAACCCAAGCACTGGGCTGGAAAAAGTCACACTTCCCTTTCTTGGTATGCAGACCATGTGCTTGAAGAAGTTTCATTGTTGCTTCAAGTGCTCAAGTGCTTATTCAAGTGCTGTTGTTCACTGGACCCTGTAATTAAAATATCATCTAGGTAACATTATACACCAGAGAGACCACTTAAAATCTGATCCATCATTCTTTGGAACTGGGCTGGTGCAGATGTTATTCCAAAAGGCAATCTTTCACAATGAAAAATACTTTTATGAGTAATGATGGTAAGCAATAGTTGTGAATCAGCAGCTACATTCATTTGTAAATATGCTTGTGGAAGATCAATCTTGCTGAATTTCTGCCCAACTAATAACTCGGCAAACAAATCTTCAGTTGCAGGAAGCGGATATTGATCAGCAGAAACACTGGATTTATAGTTGTTTTAAAATCAACAAAATCCCGCGATGCAGAAGTGAATGGATATGGTATTGAAAGGATCGATAGCTGGAATGCATTACCCGCATCCTGATTTGATGTGTCAAGAAAGCTTGAGTTGGCCATCCAAGGTGGGTGTCTATTGTGGTGAATCCAAGCGATCATTCCTCCCAGTCTGGGTGGAAGGGTTATTGAAAAAATACATGAAGGACATCCTGGTATAGTTGGATGAAGGAATTAACATGTAGTTATTTTTGGTGGCCGGATCTGGATGCATGGAACCATTTGGTTTCATGACAGGTATGATGGCAGTAGCCCAGTCACTCACTGTAACCAGTTCTAACACACAAGTCGTACTAATTCTTCTTTGACCTTGAGATGAATTGCATATTGCACTGCTCTTGCTTTGAGACATTTTCATTTAATATTAGGCTTTATCTTGAGTTTCACTTGAACTCCCTTCATTGAGCCAATTGTCTCTTCAAATACACCCTTTTATTTAGTGTTAGCATCATCTATCTGTTAACAGGATTCTAGTTAAACTTTATCTTCTCCAACCATGATCTCCCAAATAGAGTTGGAAAATTATTACAGGCCACACAGAGAGGCAACTCTGCTTTATGCACCATTTTATTGAAGAAATACTCTCTGCACTACAAAAAACAAAACAGGAAGTTAAATAGCAGCTTTAACACACATTCTAATGACATCATCATCAAATCATGTGATCATCTTTTAAATCAAACTTGCAATCCTTTTTAAATAATAAAATTGGAAATTATATCGACATTCCTTCACTGTTGCTGGGTCAAAATCCTGGAATTCTCTCCCAAACAGTACCTCAAGGATAGCAGCGGTTCAAGAAGGCAACTCACCACCAACTTCTCAAAGGCAACATGGGTTGGGCAATACATGCTGGTCTCACCAACAGCACCAACTTCCCGTAAATGAAGAAAGAAGATTATTATAATCTTTACCTGTCAAATTACAAGGTCCTGGTGGGAATATGTTGAGTCAAATGTCAGCTCATGGTAAACTTGAAGTATGAAGATAGAGGGTGGAGTTTTCCAGCCGCGCTTGTCTCGAAACTGGAAAATCCCGCTTGAGGTCAACAGACCTTTGCATGGTCGACCCCGCACCCGCTATGATTCCCATAGCGGGTGCAATGGATAAATTAACCCCAGAGAAATCTTCAAACCTCTCTGTCATTCAAAATCAAGAATACTCTCTACTAGCAAACTGATGTGTTTAAAATTGAATCTAGTCTATGAAGTGGATGATGTAGCTGAAGAGCTTTACAGAAGGACAATCAGGAATCAATTTCCAACATTATAGGCCTAGGGAAACTATATACCGAGTACCATATCACCCTGTGAGCTAATGTTAAATCAATTTGCCTCTTTACACCAGGAAAGTCCCTCACCCTCTCTCAGACAAAGTCAAGAGTGAAATTGGGAAGATGCAGTAGTAAGGAATATATCACTGGTCACCATGCAGAATCTTCCCATCCCACCCACCATGGGAATCGTAGCAGGCGGGACACAGACCATACAAAGGTCCGTTGACCTTGGGTAAGATTTTCCGGTTTTAGGACGTGCGCGACTGGAAAATTCTGCCAACCACGTCAACAAGATGGTGTTCGGGAATGGTTGCAGTCCCAAAGCCAAATGGCTCAATAAGAATCTGCGTGGATTTAACTCAACTAAACAAATGAGTGGTAAGTGAGATCCACCTCACGGCCCCAGCGGATTTTAACAAACTGGCTAAAAGGACTCCATTCACTAAATTGATGCAAACTGTGGATTTCGACAGTTGCTTCTTTTTGTAGTTTAAACTAATATATGATCAACATTCAGACTCATGTAGCATGATAAACTGAAAACAAAATCAAGGTGTTAATGACTTCAAGTAAAGTGTGGAAATAACTGATCCATTCATGTCCCACAGCTAGTTCAAACCACTGTGCGTGGGAGTATAGTCTACTATTTTATATTGGTTCTACTTTTATTGTAATCTGTGTGAAATGAATAAACAGTTTCTTTTGATGAATTTAATTCTCCTTCTCTGAGTAACGTTACCACAGAAATATCAGGATTTTTCAAAGGACTTAACATAATATGGAAATTTTTCCTTCACTGGTGTTAATTTATTCTTTTCTATCTATAACTTTAGCAATTATATGGTAGATACAGAAAATATAGAAATTTAGAAAATGGGTATGGTTTATTGAAATTTCACAAAATAGCGAGTGCACAGTAAACATCACCCTTGTAATTGATTTCAAGGGTGATGGAAATGTTTTTCTAAAAATTCTTTCATGGGATACGGACATGCCCATCACTAATTGCCCTTGAACTGAATTCTAGGTCTTTTTAGAGGGCAGTTAAGAGTCAACTGCATTGTTGTGAGTCTGGAGCCACATGTCCAAAGATGTGCGGGTTAGGTTGATTGGCCAGGTTAAAAATTGTCCCTGAGATGCGTAGTTAGCGGGTAAATATGTGGGGGTAGGGCCTGGGTGGGATTGTGGTCGGTGCAGACTCGATGGGCCGAATGGCCTCCTTCTGCACTGTCGGGTTTCTATGTATGTATGTATATGTATGTATGTATGTAGACCAGACAGACCAACCAGGGACATTAGTGAATCAGATGGGTTTTTTACAACAATTGATTACGATCATCATTTGACTTTTCATTCCAAGTTTTTATTGAATACAAATTCCACACCTGCCATGGTGGGATTTGAACCCAGGTCCCCAGAGCATTACCACTGTCTCTGAATTACCCATCCAGTGACACTACCACTATGCCACCACCTTCCCGGTATAACTGGTCGCATGTCAAATATGGGATTTGTGGTAGGACAAATAATGAAATCGCTGCCAGAGGCAGGAATAGTAGAACATCCAGAAAGTCAAATTGAAATTGACTTTTTATTTATTCAGCCTGGATTTCAAAAGGGAAAGTCTTGCTTGACTAATCTTGTTGAAGAGGCAACAGAGAGAGTAGACAGTGGTAATGCAGTAGATGTAATTTACCTGCAATTTAAAAGGCCTTTGGTAAAGTGCCACATAATTGATTAAGGAATATGATTGGAGAATATGGGGTTCGGGGACAAGTAGCAGAATGGATAGCTGACTGACTGAAGACAGGATTAAAGGTTAGCTGTTCAGGACGGCAGAAGATGGGAAGTGTTGTTCCACATGGATCAGTTCTGGGATTACTGCTGTTCTCAATTTACATTAATAATTTTGACTTTGGAATCAAAATAACCATTTTTAAATGAGCAGACAACATTTAATTGTTGGAAGGATAGTTAATACTGAGGAGGAGTATAACAAATTGTAAGGAGATATTAGCAAATTTGCAGAATGTGTTATGTAATTGACAAATTTATTTCAACATAGATAAATGTGAGGTATTACATTTTGGCAAGAAAAGTGAGGAGGTTGCATATTACTTAGGAAACAAGAATCTAAATGGGGTAGAGGAGCAAAGGGATCTTAGAATACAAACATAGAAATCAATAAAAAGGGACAGGTTAACAAGACCACAAATTCCCCAAAACAACTATTAAAAAAACAACCAAGCATTAGGATTTATTTCTGAAGGGATAAAATTGAAAAGTAACAAAGTTATACTAAATCAATATTGAACTTTGATTAAACCACGCCTGGAGTAATTCGAGTCACTGCATTATAAAAATGATATAGAGGCACTAGAGAGGGTATAAAAAAAATACAAGTATGATACAGAAAAGAGGGGGGGCGGGGGGGGGGGGTGTACACCAATCAGAAGCAAATGGACAAAGTGGGTCCCTTTTCTCTTGAAAGGTCAAGGCTAAAGGAATGATGTAACAGAGATATCCAAAGTTGATAGAGGCTTTGAGAGAATAAATATAGAGCGAAAGTTTTCACTTGCAAGGAAGAGCTAATCTAGATGTCTTCAAGTATAAGATATAGAAATATAGAAAATAGGAGCAGGAGGAGGCCATTTGGCCCTTCGAGCCTGCTCCGCCATTCATTACGATCATGGCTGATCGTCCAACTCAATAGCCTAATCCTGCTCTCTTCCCATAATCTTTGATCCCATTCACTCCAAGTGTTACATCCAGCCGCCTCTTGAATACATTCAATGTTTTGGCATCAACTATTTCCTGTGGTAATGAATTCCACAGGCTCACCACTCTCTGGGTGAAGAAATGTCTCCTCATGTCTGTCCTAAATGGTCTACCCCGAATCCTCAGACTATGACCCCTGGTTCTGGACTCCCCCACCATCAGGAACATCCTCCCTGCATCTACCCTGTCTCGTCCTGTTAGAAAAGATAGTCACCAAGAAATCAAGTAGAGAATTGAAAAGAGTTAGGAAACTTTAGATTTTGGCTTTTCACCTCCACCTTAAATCTCACCTTCTTTCCTCCCTTTTCTTTAAAAAAATATTCCATACATATATTGCCTCAATGTGAATCCCCCCTCAGATTAGGTCATCTGTTGTTCATTCTTAAAGTTGCTGCTTTTTGTTGCAGTTTCTTTTGCTCTAACATCCTTCCTCCTTTCAGTTCAGATAAAGGGTCTATCACTTGAAACTTTAACTGTGTTTCTCTCCCTTCAGATGCTGCCAGACCTGCTGAGTTTTTCCAGCTTCCTCTGTTCTTGTTCTACATTTTCCCTCGGTTTAGATCTGATGAAGAGTCAAACAGACTCGAAACGCTAACTCTGTTTTCTCTCCTGACAGATGCGGGTAGACCAGTTAAGTTTTTCGATCTTCCTCTGTTTCTGATTGACTCCTAGCTGCCCTCTGAGATAGAACATAGAACATAGAACATAGAACAGTACAGCACAGAACAGGCCCTTCGGCCCACGATGTTGTGCCGAGCTTTATCTGAAACCAAGATCAAGCTATCCCACTCCCTATCATCCTGGTGTGCTCCATGTGCCTATCCAATAACCGCTTAAATGTTCCTAAAGTGTCTGACTCCACTATCACTGCAGGCAGTCCATTCCACACCCCAACCACTCTCTGCGTAAAGAACCTACCTCTGATATCCTTCCTATATCTCCCACCATGAACCCTATAGTTATGCCCCCTTGTAATAGCTCCATCCACCCGAGGAAATAGTCTTTGAACGTTCACTCTATCTATCCCCTTCATCATTTTATAAACCTCTATTAAGTCTCCCCTCAGCCTCCTCCACTCCAGAGAGAACAGCCCTAGCTCCCTCAACCTTTCCTCATAAGACCTACCCTCCAGGATGCTGCCTGGATGCTTACCAGGCAGCATCCTGGTAAATCTCCTCTGCACTCTTTCCAGCGCTTCCACATCCTTCTTATAGTGAGGTGACCAGAACTGCACACAATATTCCAAATGTGGTCTCACCAAGGTCCTGTACAGTTGCAGCATAACCCCACGGCTCTTAAACTCCAACCCCCTGTTAATAAAAGCTAACACACTATAGGCCTTCTTCACAGCTCTATCCACTTGAGTGGCAACCTTTAGAGATCTGTGGATATGGACCCCAAGATCTCTCTGTTCCTCCACAGTCTTCAGAACCCTACCTTTGACCCTGTAATCCACATTTAAATTAGTCCTACCAAAATGAATCACCTCACATTTATCAGGGTTAAACTTCATTTGCCATTTTTCAGCCCAGCTTTGCATCCTATCTATGTCTCTTTGCAGCCGACAACAGCCCTCCACCTCACCCACTACTCCACCAATCTTGGTGTCATCAGCAAATTTACTGACCCACCCTTCAGCCCCCTCCTCTAAGTCATTAATAAAAATCACAAAGAGCAGAGGACCAAGCACTGATCCCTGTGGCACTCCGCTAGCAACCTGCTTCCAGTCCGAAAAGATGGCCCAGCAAACCACTTGGTTCAGTCAGGGATGGGCAACAATTGCTGGCCTTGCCAGTAACACACACATCCCAGAAAGGAAAAAAGAAATCGGGCAGGATTTTCCCATCCCGCCCGCCACAGGAATCGTAGTGGGGGGGGGGGAGTGGGGGGGGGGGGGGGGGGGGGGGAGTGGGGGCGAGGGGGGGGGGGGCGAGGGGGGGGGGGCAAGGCGGGGGGGGGGGGCATTGGGAGAGAGGGAGGGGGAGGGGGTACGGACCATGCAAAGCTCCATAGACCTCAGGTGTGATTTTCCAGTCTTGGGACGAGCGCGGCCGGAGAATCCTGCCCATTATTTTCCATCACAGCCGAATGTCTCAAAGTAGAGTAGAACAATGAAACACACCCTGCTTAAGCATAGGACCTGCCAATGGGGGGCCATGCTGGTCAGTGGCTGTCGAGGCACCAGAGTCTGATATCTCTGAATTTGCCGATAGGCTCAAAAAATACAAATGAGCAGATCAGCTGGCAATGCAGAGCAACATTGGGTTCTGACTGGTCGAGTTCACTTAGAGAGGGGAAGGTGACTTGGAGGAAGAGAGGACAGTCGGTGAAGCTCTCCTTAAGAGTGTTTTAAAAAAAGCGGCAGCCAGGTTTCTGACCCAGGTGTGGGGAGGCCAGATAGCCAGAAGCCACAGAGAGGTCACTGAGCTGGAGGGGAGTGAAGGCCATGGTCATTAAGAGGAGCAGAGGCTGACCAGACCCATAGTCCAGGGCTAAGGAGAGCTGGCCCAACTGAACCTAGTGCAAAGTGGGAAGCCAGATAGGCAGGATTGCAGCCTGAGGCAGCACAACGCGGTCGTCTAGCTCGAGGTGAAGTGTGAGGGCTGAGGAGATGCCGATGGTTATCAAGGGGAGCAGCGGGATGACTCAAGCCCCCCCCAGGCAATGGCTGAGGAGGATGGGGCAGGCGAGGGCAGTCTGAGCCAGCAGCGAGGTGACCTTTGAGGTAAGCTGGGGCAACTCGACTCCTCCAGGACTGAGGAGGGCAAAAAAAGCTTGTTCTTTCAGAAAATCCATACTCCTTAAAATCAGGAATGATCAGTGTGTAGGAAGTGACACTGTCAATCTGGCGGTCACAAACACAGAAAACTGAAGGCAAGGCAAGAGGGCGAAGCTTGGCAAAAAGTTTGTCATTTTAATTTAAAACGTTTGAAGTATTAAGCAGAGCACAGACTGCACATTCATCCTCACACACCAAACATCTGGGTAAATTATCTGATGACTTGCTGATTTCCGGGGCTACTGCATTGCCTTGAAATATTAAGCAAGAAGTAGACTCTGAAATGGGAATGATCCTGATGAAGCTCATTTTATTGCAGCTGAAATGAGGGAAGAAACCTACCCTGAAGACCTTGCCTTATGACCAAAATCAGTTCCAATGGGTATGATAGAATATTTCCCAGTAAATAAACCAGAAATAAGGAAAATCTGAGAAGAGTTTGTAGTTGGAAGCTGAAAAGCTGATTAGACGTTTCCGTAAGTCCCAATTTCTGAGGGTGAAGAGAAATGAGAATTCGAAATTGGTTGATATTTTCTGGAAACCTCTAAGGCAGTCTCCTGCTTTGTCTGCAAATTATTCCATGATCTGAATATAGGGAAATAAACATTTGTCGACAGGTGCTCTAACTGGAGAAACGTTGGAATAGTCCAATGTAGTTAATGTTGTAATGTAGGAAATGCAGCAGCTGATTTGTACACAGCAAGCTCCCACAAAATACATTCATCACATAATCTGTTTTAGTGATGTTGAATTTGGGATAAATATTGGCCAGGATACCAGGAATAAATCTCCTGCTCTACTTCAAAGTAGTGCCACAGGATCTTTTACGTCAACAGGAGCAAGTAGATGGACTGAGGTTAACGTCTCAGGGAGAGGCAGAACATTGGACAGTGCACTTGTCGGAACAGCAGTCTCTCAGCTGGTCCATCACATGGTTTCAAACATCTGCAGCATCATAAAAAAAGACCTCCCTCTTGGACCTGTTGGCCGCACACTACCAGTGACTGTGAAAGTGTTCATTCATCACCATTTTCTGCCTCTGGATTTGTCCAGGACTTTGCTCCAGGAGACGACTCCAGGATATCTCAGTTAGTGCTCACAAGGTGGGTGACTAATGGATAGTTGGTCAGGGCCAGCCATTAAGTGGACTTCACTTGTGATGATGCCAGTCAGAATGTGCGGATGCTGTGATTTGTGCCTCTGGCTAATTTCCCACAGGTGCAGGGAGTCATTAATTGCACACATGTAGCAATCCGTGCACCCCAGAAAACGCCTACAAAAGTTTCCACTCCATCAACGTGCAACTGCAGTGAAACACAAAAATGTTTTGATGATGTGTGCAAGATTCCTGGAAGATTCTAAGATGTTTTTGCCTTGCTGCAGTCTAAACTCCCTGATGTCTTTGTAGCTGCTAACAGACTTAAGGGATGGCTGCTAAGAGACAAGTAATGCTCAGTTCAAACCTGGCTGGTGGCTCCCATCAGAAACTGGAACAATGAAATCAGAAATGCCACAATGAATGCCATGTAACCACCAAAGGTGTCATCAAACAATTCATTGTGATTTTGAAGATGCCGAGACTGATCTGGAGGTGTCCTCAGTACACACCAGTCAAGCTCTCCACAATGGTTATGGGGTGCTTGTCTCTGCTGTTGTGCAGGTTAGGTGGATTGGCCTTGCTAAATTGCCCCTTGTGTCCCAAGATGTGTAGGTTAGGGGGATTAGAGGAGTAAATATGTGGGGTGATGGCGGTGGGCCTGGGGTAAGACGTTCTGCCAGAGAGTTGGTGCAGACTCAATGGGCCAAATGGTCTCTCCCTGCACTGTATGGATTCTATGGTGACTACACAGCAGCCAGGTTTTGATTTTTGTGTCAGAGGGCAAACCAGGCAGCCAAGCATTAATTAGCTGGTTGTTTTGAAAAATATTTGATAGATGTGTGTCTATTGTGCGTTTGCAATGGGGGGGGGGGGGGGGGGCGGGGGGGGGGGGGGGGGGCGGGGGGGGGGTGGGGGGGGGGCGGGGGGGGCGGGGGGGCGGGCGGGGGGGCGGGGGGGGCGGGGGGGGCGGGTGGGGCGGGGGGTGGGGGTGGGGGGGGCGGGGGGGCGGGGGGGCGGGCGGGGGGGGGCGGGGGGGCGGGCGGGGGGGCGGGGGGGGGCGGGTGGGGCGGGGGGTGGGGGTGGGGGGAGTGGTGGACCTCCTTGTGAACCTGCTCCTGGGCCTGGCCAAACCACCATAAACAGGTCCAGACAGCGGGCGACCGAGAAAGTCTTCCAGCCCGACTGTCTGCCCCTCTACCGCGGCTACATTTGCGGCCAGGTGTCCCTGGAGAGGGGGTATGCAGTGTCTGAGGGCACCATCAAGGCCTTCCGTGCCTGTTGGACGCCGCATGGATTGGGGTGTTTTATCGACCTCCTTAACCACATTCTGATTTAATGTTTTAGGTTTTCTTTCTGCTTTATTCTTTGTTTCAGGCAGTTCCCTTCTTTTTGGGGCCATGATGTGGAGATGCCGGTGTTGGACTGGGGTGGGCAAGATGAGAGGTCACATGACCCCAGGTTATAGTCCAACAGGTTTATTTCAAATAAACCTCTCATCTTCTTTTTGGGGGCCGCCCCTTTTACTTTGTCCCTCAGTTTATTTGATTTAGTTTACATGATGTGCCAAAAAGATTGGCAGAACCAAAAATCTGGACAAGCTGCAATGCACGATTGCTATATTGCTCAACTGGTCCTCCTGAATAGAAGAGACTCTATAAAAACATGCAATTATCCCTTCTGAGTTTCCTCCCTAATGTTCATTACTCAGGTGATGCTTAACAGAGTCACAGAACACTACAGTGCAGAAGAGTCTGCATGAATGCAGGAAAGGCCCTGACCTGCTCACCTAATCCCCCACTAGCCAGCACTTGGCCCATAGCCCTGAATGTTAAGGGGTGCCAAGTACTCATCCAGGTACTTCTTAAAGGATGTGAGCTGTCCCGCTTCCACAACCCTCCCAGGCAGCGCATTCCAGACCGTCACCACCCTCTGGGTAAAAATGTTTTTCCTCAAGTCCCCCCTAAACCTCCCACCCCTCACTTTTAACTTGTATCCCCTCATAACTGACCCTTCAACTAAGGGGAACAGCCGCTCCCTATCCACCCTATCCATGCCCCTCATAATCTTGAATGCCTCAATCAGGTCATCCCTCAGTCTTCTCTGCTCGAGAGAAAATAACCCAAGCCTCTCCAACCTATCTTCATAACTTAAATGTTCCATCCCAGGCAACATCCTGGTGAATCTCCTCTGCACCCCTTCCAGTGCGTTCATGTCCTCCCTTTGATGCGGTGACCAGAACTGCACACAGTACTCCAGCTGTGGGCCTCACCAAAGTTCTATACAACTCCACCATGACCTCTTGCCCTGATTGATAAAGATCAGTGTGCCATATGCCTTTTTCACCACCCTATTTACCTGCCTTCAGAGGTCTAACATCCAAACGGTAAAAAAACGTCATTTATTCTGTCAAAGGACATCACTCTAATACTGACAATAATTGTGAGGGCTTTGATCTTCAAGAGTTGGCCTTACAACTAACCATACTCTGTTGGCAGAGAGTATGACGAGCAAACATCAGGAATCCCAGTGCATTAGACAAAATGAATGGAAGATGAATGTGTAGTGAATGCTGACCCCTGTGACTGAATTCCCCAAGTGAGCTGCTCAGGACACACAGTTCCACTACAAATTCATAACTTCTACTCTCCAGCTCCTCCTTTTAAATTGGTCTGTTTCACTTCAGCTCCCCGATCAATAACAGCAGATAGCATTTTTATGAAAGTAAATCATCTTTATATGAATCATTATTAATGCAGGAGATTAGGTAAGTCTGGCAGAGAAGTTGTTGTTGATCTTTTTTATTGTTCTTTCATGGGATGTGGGTGTTGTTGGCTAGGCCAGCATTTATTGCCCTTGAGAAGGTGAGAGTGAGCCACCTACTTAAACCATCACAATCCATGTGGTGTAGGTACACCCACACTGTTGTTAGGAACCATTACAGAGTGTTTATATCAAACTAGTTATTTCTGAATTGTGTAATAGTTTTAATAGTAGGAACCACAACTTTTCACAATATACATTAACAATTTGAAGGAAGGAACTGAATGCACTGTTGCTAAGTTTGCAGATGATACAAAGATATGTAGAGGGACAGGTAGTATTGAGGAAGCAGGGGGGCTGCAGAAGGACTTGGACAGGTTAGGAGAATGGGCAAAGAAGTGGCAGATGGAATACAATGTGGAAAAGTGTGAGGTTATGCATTTTGGAAGGAGGAATGGAGGCATAGACTATTTTCTAAATGGGAAAATGCTTCGGAAATCAGAAACATAAAAGGACTTGGGAGTCATTGTTCAAGATTCTCTTAAGGTTAACATGCTGGTTCAGTCGGCAGTTAGGAAGGCAAATGCAATGTTAGCATTCATGTCAAGAGGGCTAGAATACAAGAGCAGGGATGTACTTCTGAGGCTGTATAAGGCTCTGGTCAGACCCATTTGGAGTTTTGTGAGCAGTTTTGGGCCCCATATCTAAAGAAGGATGTGCTGGCCTTGGGAAGGTCCAGAGGAGATTCACAAGCATGATCCCTGGAATGAAGAGCTTGTCGTATGAGGAACAGCTCAGGACTCTGGGTCCGTACTCGTTGGAGTTTAGAAGGATGAGGAGGGATCTTATTGAAACTTACAGGATACTGCGAGGCCTAGATAAAGTGGACATGGAGATGGTGTTTCCACTAGTAGGAAAAACTAGAACCAGAGGGCACAACCTCAGGCTGAAGGGACAATTCTTTAAAACAGAGATGAGGAGGAATTTCTTCAGCCAGAGAATGGTGAATTTGGTGGAACCCTTTGCTGCAGAAGGCTGTGGAGGCCACGTCACTGAGTGTCTTTAAGACAGAGATAGATAGGTTCTTGATTAGTAAGGGGATCAGTGTTTATGGGGAAAAGGCAGGAGAATGGGGATGAGAGAAATATTAGCCATGATTGAATGGCGGAGCAGACTCAATGGGCCGAGTGACCTAATTCTGCTCCTATGTCTTATGGTTGAGAAAAGAGACATGAGGTCAAAGCTTTAACTCTTGCACTCATCAGGACAGTTCGCAAGACAACCAATAGTAAAGGGAACAACAATTTATACTGCATGAGAAGAGAGAGTGCTGATTGGCAAGTGGGCTCTGATTGGTAGAAGCATTGCATGGAGAATGCACCAGGGAACAGTTAACTGCCAAGCTTTTGTTCAAATTCAAACCAGACAGTTCAACTCTGATTGGTCAGGGTATTCCCTGGTTGATTGCCAATGCCAGTACCTTGACCAGAGTCCATCAGATCAGATAAAAGCTCTGAAGTCCTTGTGCGTTCAGTTGTGAATGGTGCTAAATGATTAAGTATCCAGCTCATAAAAAGAGTTTCCATGAACATTTCCATCCTCAATGTTGATGGATCCAAGCACATGGAGTCTAAAAGATAAGGTAGAAATGTTCACAAGTAATTTAAGGCAGACGTATCTGATAGATTAGCCATTATGACCTCCTCCTGAAGTCTTCACCATAGGTGCCAATTCTTGTAATGTCAGGAAATGGGTAAGTGCATAGAATACAGTGAGGTCTATGGGCCCAAACAACATCCCAGCTGTGGTGAAGACTTGTAATCCAACATTAGTTGTGTCTCTAGCCAAGTGCTCCAGTACAGCTACAAAGTGGAAAATTGCCCAGCTATGTTCCATCCACAAAGAGCAGGACAAATCCAATCTAGCCAATTACTGCCCCATCAGGCCATTCTTCATCATCAACAAGTCGATGGAAGGTGTTGCCAACAGTTCTATAAAGCAGCACTTATTCAGCAGAACCTGCTCACTAATGTTCAGTTTGAGTTTCACCAGGGTCACCAGAATTTCAGAGGTGAGCTGAGAGTGACTGCCCTTGACATTAAGATAGCAGTTAATTGAATGAGGAATTAAGAAGGTTCAGTAAAAATGAAGTCAATGGGGATCAGGGGAAGTATTTGGAGCCATACTCAGCTCAAAGCTGTGGTTATTGGAGGGCAATCATCTCAGCCCCAGGTCATCCTCTCAGAGGTCCACTGGCTCAACAATCTTTAGCTGCTTTATCAAAAATCTTCCTTTCATCAGAAGCGTGGATGTTCACTGAAGATTGCCAAGTATTTAGTTCCATTTGCAATTTCTCAGGTGATGAAGTGAAGCAAAAAGACTGGGAGACCATCCAGACCTGGGTTGTTAAGTGGCAAGTAACATTCATGCCACACAAGTGCCAGGCAATAACCATCTCCAACAATAGAGTCTAGCCACCTCTCTCTGATGTTTAGTGGCTTTCTGATCATCAAATTCTCCACCATCAACGTTCTGGGGGTTACCATTGACAGGAAACATAACCTGACCAGCCACATAAAAGACTAAAGTACGACAAGAGCAGGTTTGAGACTGGGTGTTCTGCATCTAGAGTCTTGCCTCCTGACTTCCCAAAGCCTCTCCACATTCACAAAGCACATGTCAGGAGTGTGAAGAAAAGCTCTCCACTCGCCTGGATGAGTCAAGATGCAACAACATTCAAGAGGTTTGACACCATCCAGGACAAAACAGCCCTCTTGATCAGCAAATGTCCACAAACATTCACACCCTCCAACAACGTCACATTGTGTACCATCAACAAGATGCACTGCAGTAACACACACCAAGATTCCTGCAACAGTACCTTCCAAACTCTCAAACTTTACCATCTAGAAGGATAAAACACCGCCACCTGCAACTTCCCTTCCAAGCGCACACCATCCTGACTTGGAACTATATGATGTGGAGATGGCGGCATTGGACTGGGGTAAACACCGTAAGAAGTCTAACAACACCAGGTTAAAGTCCAACAGGTTTATTTGGTAGCAAAAGCTTTTGCGACCAAATAAACCTGTTGGACTTTAACCTGGTGTTGTTGGAACTATATCCCAGTTCTTTCACTGTCACTGGGTCAATGTCCTGGAGATTGCTCTCTAACAGCACTCTAGGTGTGCCTACACCACATGGACTTCTGCAGTTTAAGAAAGTGGCTCACTGGCACCTTCCTAAAGGCAATTAGTGGTGGACATTAAATGCCAGTGGCAATCAGAACACAGGACAGAATGAATACATTCCTGAGCTGTGATTTGCTACATGTGCATTATATCCCACTGAACTCTCACTGTGTGCTGCCTCTGAGCTTTATATAGTCTTCGGCTAAACCCTTTCAAATTACAGTCTCTGGGTGATCAGAGCAGAAACAGGCTCCGAGTTTTTACTTGTCCATCATTTTAATAAACCATCATTCCATTATTTATTGAAAAACAAATGATTGATCACATAAGTTAAAAACATTTTGGAGGCAATCCTATGAAAAATATTCTAAATCCAGAACGAGTGAAAATGGGAGAGTTTCTGATCTGTTTTTTGGGTGAGTCCAAATCTGCGATCTTATGCACTTAGAGCAAAAAAAAACCAAAATCCATTTCTCGCCTGTAGGGGGAGAGGGCAGGGGTTAAATCACCTGAACACTGGCTGAGAGCAGCAGAGGGTGCTATTGCACATGTGCAGGTCTCTCTGCTCTGAAAGCAGAGAAACCTGCCACTCAGCCTCTGCCTCCAGCCAGCCTCCGTGGCTTAAAGCAGGCCTCCCCTCCAACTACCACGGGAGTCCATGGCCTATCGCAACTCCCTCCCCCCGCTCAGACAGATCAACCTCTGAAACCCCTCTGCCCAGACAGATCTACCCCACGACCTCCTCCCAGCCCATACTGACACCCCCCACCTTCCCCCCACTGATTGCAATGCAGAGTGACAGTGGGCTCCCTCCCTCCGCCTACCGATCTCTAATGCAGAGTGCACAGTGGTCCTCCCCCCACCTCCCCCCCACCACCACCGATCGGCCTGCTCCCCCCGTCTGGCCCCAGACCTTCAGGCCCTGCTCCCTTGGGACTGCCTGTGACAGGTACCAGACTGGGACTGCCCAAGGTGCACCCCCTTTGCCCCCAACCTCCTGGGGGGGCCTCAATGGCCTCCAGTTCTACCAATGGTATGATTACCCTCTTTGTGTTTGTGAGGCCAAATAAAATGCATGCAAGATTGTGTTGAAAATCAACACTCCTCAGGGAGGCAGATCACTCGGTCCTGCCACTTGTCTTAAGTCTTCCACACTCATTTACCTTCAGTATTATCTACATTTTCTATTGTTGTAAAGCTCGCTCCTATGTACTATATTACTTTTTTCTGTGCGTTGTAAGTGATGAAATGTTCGGTTTTCCAGCAAGTCAATGTCCCACAGCACGCCAGCTGTCATTGGGCTATGATGCAGACTGTGGACTATCCACACTTTGTCAGCTTTATTTATCAGCTCCGTTGCTGGTTAGTCCAGTATCTGCTATAATCAAGGAAGCTCCTTTGAGCTGTCTGTGGAGACGGAGCACATGGTGACAGTTCACAAAAATAATCGGTGGTGATCGAATTGGACCATCAACAGGAGCCGCTCTTGTGAAAGTAGAATCTACAAGAAAGTCAATGTGCTTGAAAGAAATGAGTGAAGGATGTCTAAATGAAAAAAGAATGTCTGCCTTTCTGGGCTATTTCTTTTCACCTGGGGAGCACCTATGAGTGACAGATTTTGTTCTGTTTAGCTTTGATTCAGGGAGGGAGGAGTGCTATTGTCACAATACTGATCCCTTTCTCTTGAGGAGTGCTGGGTCCAGTTGAGACATGGATCGATAACCCACTCCTTCCCCAATATACATCAGCTCAATGTGAGAAATGACAAATGTTCATATCTTCTGTAGCAGCTGGAGATGAAAAGGTTTCTGCATTCCCGGACTTCATTAATCGATAGAGTGCAAACAGATTGCATTTTTATACATCAATGAAACACAGCATTCATTTAATGAGATGCATTGGGGTTATCATAACAGAAGAAAGCCTCACTAAGTGTAGAATATCCTTCTGCTGTGTGTTGTTTAAATTGGAATGAATATTGAATCAGCAGGATTGAGTGTAGCCAATTTGAAGATGCTACTAGAAATATGAAGTCTGTAGGTTTTTATTTCCTGATATTACATTGGCTCCTAAAATAAACCGAACATTAATGCTGCAAGTGAGATTTGGATATGCCTGCATGATTTGTTGCACTTTTGATCAGTAATATCTTTTGCACTCAGTCTTCCTAAAGTAATGAATGGAAACACCCTTGTAAGCCACACTAATAGCTCACCTCATGCATCATTTGTACTGACCTTCCTTGATTGGAACATTTTAATTTGTTCTCTGGAGAAAGGCTTAGGGAAGTTTCATTCCATGATTCAGATGAGTGGGCACCTGACCTGATCCTAAGCTTCTGCCAAGGTTCAAGAGCAAAGTGACAAGCGTGTTTGAGAGAGAGCGTGATTCACCCAAACTCCAGGTTAATTCTACAATGAGACAATCTGTCTGCAGCTTGACGCCTAAGTTTTCTTAACATAATATTATAGAACCCCTACAGAAGGAGGCTATTAAGCCCATTAGGTTCACACTGACTGACAGAGCATCTTTCCCAGGCCCACTCCCACCTGTCCCTGTAACTCCATGCATTTATCCCCCTAACCTACACATCCAGGTAGGTTAAATGGCAATTTAGAATGGCCAGTCCACTTAACCTGCACATCTTTGGACATTGTCATCGTAAAAGAATTTAAATCAATCTTGGCTGAAGCAAATATTTATCATCTCACTATCTTGTGTGGAACATTACTACGTCCTCAGGCTACACAAAAAGGCGTAAGCAACCTGAGCAGTGACCTGTCATTTCCTTATTCCTTTTGAGAAAAATTGTATAGCTTAACAGTAAACAATTTTAGGAAAAAAAGCATCTGAAAATTGCAACATTGTGCTTTTACTTGCAATTCCAGTAAGAGAAGGCAATGCACTGCAGCATCAAGATACGGGTTGGTTGCAGCTGTGTGATATACAATGATGGTTCCAAATGTGTCACAAGTCAATATTGTCAACAAAGAATCATTCCCAAAGTCTTCACCTTTTACCCTGATTAATCTTGGATGTTTTCTGCTCTCATTAAGAACATGAATGTTTTTTCGGTGTGAAGGTATTTTTGTTTGGTTTGGTGCAGTTTAGTACTAAGCTTATCCCAAATACAACATTGCGGCTTTCAGCAGTTAAAGGTTAGAGAGAGAGAAATAATTCAATGATGACTCGTATTCGGAGAGCCCTTTAATGTAGAAAATCATGGCACCATGCTTCAGAGTTGTAATCAGTCATAGAAAGAGAGATAACCAAAAGCTTGGTCAAAATGGACTCTAAAGAGGTGAAAAACTGGAAATGAACCATAGAACCATAGAAAATTACAGCTCAGAAACAGGCCTTTTGGCCCTTCTTGTCTGTGCCGAACCATTTTATGCCTAGTCCCACTGACCTGTACTTGGACCATATCCCTCCACACCCCGCTCATCCATGAACCCGTCCAAGTTTTTCTTAAATGTTAAAAGTGACCCCGCATTTACCACTTTATCCGGCAGCTCATTCCACACTCCCAGCACTCTCTGCGTGAAGAAGCCCCCCTTAATATTCCCTTTAAACTTTTCTCCTTTCACCCTTAACCCATGCCCTCTGGTTTTTTTCTCCCCTAGCCTCAGCGGAAAAAGCCTGCTTGCATTCACTCTATCTATACCCATCAAAATCTTATACACCTCTATCAAATCTCCCCTCAATCTTCTACGCTCCAGGGAATAAAGTCCCAACCTATTCAATCTCTCTCTGTAACTCAGCTTCTCAAGTCCCGGCAACATCCTTGTGAACCTTCTCTGCACTCTTTCAATCTTATTTACATCCTTCCTGTAACTAGGTGAACAAAACTGTACACAATACTCCAAATTCGGCCTCACCAATGCCTTATATAACCTTACCATAACACTCCAACTTTTATACTCGATACTCCGATTTATAAAGGCCAATGTACCAAAGGCACTCTTTACGACCCTATCCACCTGTGACATCACTTTTAGGGAATTCTGTACAAAGAACAAGAACAAAGAACAGTACAGCACAGGAAACAGGCCCTTCGGCCCTCCAAGCCTGTGCCGCTCCTTGGTCCAACTAGACCAATCGTTTGTATCCCTCCATTCCCAGGCTGCTCATGTGACTATCCAGGTAAGTCTTAAACGATGTCAGCGTGCCTGCCTCCACCACCCTACTTGGCAGCGCATTCCAGGCCCCCTCCACCCTCTGTGTAAAAAACGTCCCTCTGATGTCTGAGTTATACTTCGCCCCTCTCAGCTTGAGCCCATGACCCCTCATGATCGTCACCTCCGACCTGGGAAAAAGCTTCCCACTGTTCACCCTATCTATACCCTTCATAATCTTGTATACCTCTATTAGATCTCCCCTCATTCTCCGTCTTTCCAAGGAGAACAACCCCAGTCTACCCAATCTCTCCTGTATTCCCAGATCCCTCTGTTCAACTGCACTCTTCAGAGTCCTACCATTTACCCTGTACGTTCTTCTTTGGTTTGTCCCTCCAAAGTGCAATATCTCACACTTGTCCGCGTTAAACTCCATTTGCCATTTTTCAGCCCAATTTTCTAGTTGGTCCAAATCCCTCTGCAAGCTTTGAAAACCTTCCTCACTGTCCACTACACCTCCAATCTTTGTATCATCAGCAAACTTGCTGATCCAATTTACCACATTATCATCCAGATCATTGATATAGATGACAAACAACAATGGACCCAACACCGATCCCTGCGGCACACCACTAGTCACAGGCCTCCACTCAGAGAAGCAATCCTCCACAACCACTCTCTGGCTTCTTCCATTGAGCCAGTGTCTTATCCAATTTACTACCTCCCCATGTATACCTAGCGACTGAACCTTCCTAACTAACCTCCCATGAGGGACCTTGTCAAAGGCCTTGCTGAAATCCAGGTAGACAACATCCACCGCCTTCCCTTCATCCACTTTCCTGGTAACCTCCTCGAAAAACTCTAATAGATTGGTCAAACATGACCTATCACGCACAAAGCCATGTTGACTCTCCCTAATAAGTCCCTGTCTATCCAAATATTTGTAGATCCTATCCCTTATCACACCTTCCAATAACTTGCCCACCACCGACGTCAAACTTACTGGCCGATAATTTCCCGGATTTCTTTTGGAACCTTTTTTAAACAACGGAACAACATGAGCCACCCTCCAATCATCCGGCACCTCCCCCGTGAATACTGACATTTTAAATATGTCTGCCAGGGCCCCTGCAAGTTCAACACTAGCTTCCCTCAAGGTCCGTGGGAATACCCTGTCCAGTCCTGGGGATTTATCCACTCTGATTTGCCTCAAGACAGCGAGCACCTCCTCCCCTTTAATCTGTAAAGCTTCCATGGCCTCCCTACCAGTTTGCCCTATTTCCGTAGACTCCATGCCCGTTTCCTCAGTAAATACGGATGCAAAAAAACCATTTAGTATCTCCCCCATCTCTTTTGGTTCCATACACAGTCTACCACTCTGGTCTTCAAGAGGACCAATTTTATCCCTCACTATCCTTTTGCTCCTAACATACCTATAGAAGCTCTTTGGATTTTCCTTCACTCTGTCTGCTAAAGCAACCTCATGTCTTCTTTTAGCCCTCCTGATTTCCCTCTTAAGTAGCTTCTTGCACTTTTTATACTCCTCGAGCATCTGATGTGTTCCTTGCTGCCTGTACATTTCATACAACTCTCTCTTCCTCTTAATCAGTGTTACAATCTCCCTCGAGAACCAAGGTTCCTTATTCCTATTTACTTTGCCTTTAATCCTGACAGGAACATACAAACTCTGCACTCTCAAAATTTCTCCTTTGAAGGCCTCCCACTTTCCATTTACATCCTTACCAGAGAACAGCCTGTGCCAATCCACACTTCCCAGATCCCTTCTCATTTCATCAAATTTGGCCTTTTTCCAGTTCAGAACTTCAACCCGAGGACCAGATCTATCCTTATCCACGATCAGGTTGAAACTAATGGCATTATGATCACTGGATCCAAAGTGTTCCCTCACACTCACATCCATCACCTGCCCTAACTCATTTCCCAATAGGAGACCCAATATCGCATCCTCTCTAGTTGGCACCTCTATATACTGATGTAGAAAATCTTCCTGAACACATTTTACAAACTCTACCCCGTCTAAACCTTTAACAGTATGCGATTCCCAATCTATATGTGGAAAATTAAAATCCCCTACTATCACAACTTTGTGTTTCTTGCAGTTGTCAGCTATCTCTCCGCTGATTTGCTCCTCCAATTCTCACTGACTATTGGGTGGTCTATAATACAAGCCCATTAATGTGGTCATACCTTTCCTGTTTCTCAGCTCCACCCATAGGGCCTCTGTAGACAAGCTCCCTAATCTATCCTGCCTGAGTACCGCTGTAACATTTTCCCTGACCAACAATGCCACCCCCCCACCTTTTATCCCTCTGCCTCTATCCCGCCTGAAACATTGGAACCCTGGAACATTGAGCTGCCAGTCCTGCCCCTCCTGTAGCCAAGTTTCACTAATGGCTATAATGTCATATTTCCACGTGTCTATCCACGCCTTCAGCTCATCTGCCTTCCCCACAATACTCCTGGCATTGAAATAGACACACCTCAAAAAATTATTTCCACCACACTCTACCCTTCCATTTGTGATTTTGCTTGAACTAACCTGTCTTTTTACCCCTGCTCCACTATCTGCTCTGGCACTCTGGTTCCCACCCCCCTGCAAATCTAGTTTAAACGCTCCCCAATAACACTAGCAAATCTCCCTGCAAGTATATTGGTCCCCTTGTTGTTTAGGTGTAACCCGTCTCTCTTGTACAGGTCCCACCTGCCCCAAAAGAGGTCCCAATGATCCAAGAATTGGAAACCCTGCCCCCTGCACCAGTTCCTCAGCCATGTGTTTATCTGCCCAAGCATCCTACTCCTGCCCTCACTGGCATGTGGCTCAGGTAGCAATCCTGAGATTACTACCCTCGGGGTCCTGCTTTTTAACTTCCTTCCAAGCTCTTTGTACTCACTCTTTAGGACCTCCTCACTCTTCCTTCCCACGTCATTGGTACCGACGTGTACCACGACATCTGGCTGATCACCTTCCCACTTTAGAACGCTGTGCACGCGATCAGAGACATCGCTGACCTTGGCACCTGGGAGGCAACAAACCATGCGGGAGTCTCTGTCCCGACCACAGAACCTCCGGTCTGTACCTCTGACCATTGAGTCCCCTATCACTACTGCTCTCCTCTTCTTCATCCCACCCTTTTGCGCTGTAGAACCAGACGCAGTATCAGAGTTCCGGCTGTTGCAGCTTGTCCCAGGTAAAGCATCTGCCACAACAGTATCCAATTCAGTATACCTGTTGTGGAGGGGTATGGCCACAGGGGAACCCTGCTCTGCCTGTCCTTTCACACTGCCATTTCCTCTCCTTACAGTAACCCAATTTCCTGTGCTCTGCTGCTTAGGTGTAACTATCTCCCTAAAGCTACTGTCTATATACTTCTCATTCTCCCGAATTAGATGGAGGTCATCAAGCTCCTTCTCCAGTTCCCTAACACGCTTTGCTAGCAGCAGAAGGTGTTTTGAACCAGAGTAACCCTCGGCACTCTGAAAATACAATAGCCTCTTGTTTTACTGGTGATTGTCCATGAGAAATACGGAGAAACCACTTACTTGAGGAACAAACCATTACTGACTTATGTTCCTGATGTGTCCATTGGCATCTGAAAACAGTCTTCAAATATAACATTAAGTACTTAAAACCTGGACAACTATTGACCACAGTAAGAAGTCTAACAACACCAGGTTAAAGTCCAACAGGTTTATTTGGTAGCAAAAGCCACTAGCTTTCGGAACAGGCTGTTCCTTCGTCAGGTGGATGGGAGTTCTGATCACAAACAGGGCACAAAGACACAAACTCAATTTACATGAATAATGATTGGAATGTGAGTCTTTACAGCTAATCAAGTCTTAAAGATACAGACAATGTGAGTGGAGGGAGCATTAAGCACAGGTTAAAGAGATGTGTATTGTCTCCAGACAGGACAGCTACTGAGATTTTGCACATCCAGGCAAGTTGTGGGGGTTACAGATAGTGTGACATGAACCCAATATCCCGGTTGAGGCCGTCCTCATGTGTGCAGAACCTGGCTATCAGTCTCTGCTCAGCGACTCTGCGCTGTCGTGTGTCATGAAGGCTGCCTTGGAGAACGCTTACCCGTGCAGGACTTGGTCTGCAGGTTAGCTTTCAACACCTCACACTATTGACAGTGGGTGGGATTTTCTGGCCGTGCTCACCCCAAGACTGGAAGATCCCACCTGAGGTCAATGGACCTTTGCATAGTCCTGTCCTGCCTGCAACAATTCCTGTACTGAGTGGGACGGGAAAATTCTACCCAGCATGTCTTGTGAACTGTAGCTTTCACAGTTACTATTCCTCCAGTAGACTGAAGTTTCTTCTCTTCTGCCTATGGATGAGATGATCAGAGTAGCTCCGAGTGGTGCAGGGTGCTTCTGGTGAAATCTCGCTTGCCTGGATTTTCTCCTCTCCCCTTTCCTCCAGAAAGGACAGGGGGATTCTCATGGGGAAACTATCATGCTGACTGAATTAAGAAATTACATTTGTTAAACAACTATTTCCAAAACTGCTGACTATTAAAGTGGGCAAAACAGAAGCAACAAAACAGGAAAGGGATGGTGGCTGCACACAACAATCTTCTTAAAGTTCTTTTCACGTTCATTTCCATAAAGAACACAACCCTCACTTTACGCAAAAGCAGAAAATGCTGGGAACATTCAGCAGGTCTGACAGCACATGAGGAGAGAGGGAATAGAGCCAACTTTGAGATTGGGTGATCCAGGCTCAAAACGTTGGGTCTATTCTCTCTCCACAGATGCTGCCATGACCTGCCTTTACCTCACTTTATACAGGTGGGCAGAACAGCCAATGCCACCGTGAATGCTGGAAAATTGCATGTTATTCACGTTGATCCAGTGGCAGACTAGTAGTTAGTTGATTGTTGTAAAAACCCAACTGATTCACTAATGTCCTTTAGAGAAGGAAATCTGCTGTCCTTACCTGGTCTGGCCTAAATGTGACTCCAGAGCCACAGCAATGTGATTGACAGCCCTCTGAAAAGACTTAGCAAACCACTCAGTTCAAGGGAAATTAGGGATGGGCAATAAGTGGTGGCCCAGCCAGCGAATTCCACTTTTAAAAAAGTGAGGGTTTAAAAAAAATAGGGTTGTTGTAGTGGGAGACTTCAACTTCCCTGGTATAGACTGGAAATCGCGTAGGGCTGGGCGTCTGAATGGGGAGGCATTTGTACAATGCATACACGAAGATTCTTTGGAACAATATGTAGATAGCCCGACTAGAGAGGGGGCTATACTGGACCTAGTACTGGGGAATGAGCCCAGGCAGGTCTTCAAAGTTTCGGTAGGGGAACATGTGGCAAATAGTGACCACAATTCTGTTAGCTTTAGGATAGTGATGGAAAAGGATGAGTGGTGTCCCAAGGGTAAGGTGTTGGATTAGGGGAAGGCTAACTTTAGTGGGATTAGGCAGAAATTGGCAGCTGTTGATTGGGAGAGGCTGTTTGAGGGTAAATCCACATCTGGCACGTGGGAGTCTTTTAAGGAACAGTTGTTAGGGCTGCAGTATAGGCATGTGCCTGTAAAAAAGAAGGATAGGAAGGGTAGGATTCGAGAACCGTGGATAACCATGGAAATTGAGGGATTGATCAAAAAGAAAAGAGTGGCGTATGTTAGGTCCAGGCAGCTAAAAACAGAGTGAGCTCTGGAGGAATACAAAGAAAGTAGGAAAGAACTCAAACGAGGAATTAGAAGGGCAAAAAGGGGTCACAAAATGTCCTTGGCAGACAGGATTAAGGAGAATCCCAAGGCATTTTATTCGTACGTTAAGAACAAAAGGGTTGTCAGGTAAAAAATTGGACCTCTCAGGGACAAAAGTGGGGAATTATGCTTAGAGCCCAAAGAAGTAGGGGAGATCCTAAATGAATACTTTGCGTCGGTTTTCACAAAGGAGAGGGATGTGTTGACTGGGAGTGTCTCGGAGGGGAGTGTTGACCCGTTAGAGAAAATCTCCATTACAAGGGAGGAAGTGTTAGGTTTTTTAGGGAATATAAAGACTGACAAATCCCCAGGGCCTGATGGAATCTATCCAAGGCTGCTCAGGGAGACGAGAGATGAAATCGCTGGGCCTCTGACGCAAATCTTTGTCTCGTCACTGGACACAGGTGAGGTCCCAGAGGATTGGAGGATAGCTAATGTGGTCCCATTATTTAAGAAGGGTAGGAAGGATAACCCGGGTAATTATAGGCCGGTGAGCTTGACGTCCGTGGTAGGGAAGTTGTTGGGGAGGATTCTCAGAGATAGGATGTATGCGCATTTAGAAAGGAATAAACTCATTAACGATAGTCAGCATGGTTTTGTGAGAGGGAGGTCATGCCTCACTAACCTGGTGGAGTTTTTTGAAGAAGTGACTTGAATGGTTGACGAGGGAAGGGCCGTGGATGTCGTCTATATGGACTTTAGTAAAACGTTTGATAAAGTCCCTCATGGTAGGTTGGTGCAAAAGGTTGGATCTCATGGGATAAAGGGAGAGGTGGCTAGATGGGTGGAGAACTGGCTTGGTCACAGAAGACAAAGAGTGATAGAGGAAAGATCTTTTTCCGGCTGGATGCCTGTGACTAGTGGTGTTCCGCAGGGCTCTGTATTGGGACCTCTGCTGTTTGTGATTTATATAAACGATCTGGATGAATGTGTAACTGGGGCGATCAGTAAGTTGGCGGACGACACGAAAATGGCTGGACTTGCAGATAGTGCGGAACATTGTCAGAGGCTACAGAAGGATATAGATAGGCTGGAAATTTGGGCAAAGAAATGACAGATGGAGTTCAATCCAGATAAATGAGAAGTGATGCATTTTGGTAGAACTGACGTAGGGGGGAGCTATACGATAAATGGCAGAACCATAAAGGGTGTAGATACGCAGAGGGACCTGGGTGTGCAAGTCCACAGATCCTTGAAGGTGACGGCACAGGTGGAGAAGGTAGTGAAGAAGGCATATGGCATGCTTGCCTTTATAGGACGGGGCATAGAGTATAAAAGTTGGGGTCTGATGTTGCAGTTGTATAGGACGTTGGTTCGGCCGTATTTGGAATACTGCGTCCAGTTCTGGTCGCCACACTACCAGAAGGACATGGAGGCTTTAGAGAGAGTACAGAGGAGGTTTACCAGGATGTTGCCTGGTATGGAAGGGCTTAGTTATGAGGAGAGATTGAGTAAACTGGGGTTGTTCTCACTGGAAAGACGGAGGATGAGGGGTGACCTAATAGAGGTGTATAAAATTATGAAAGGCATAGATAGGGTGAACGGTGGGAACCTTTTTCACAGATCGGTCGTGACGTTCACGAGGGGTCATAGGTTCAAGGTGACGGTGGGGGGGGGGGGGGGGGGGGGGGGGGGCGGGGGGGCGGGAGGTTTAACACGGATATCAGATGAACGTATTTTACACAGAGGGTGGTGGGGGCCTGGAATGCGCTGCCGGGCAAGGTGGTGGAGGCGGACACACTGGGAACGTTTAAGACTTATCTAGATAGCCACATGAACGGAGTGGGAATGGAGGGATACAAAAGAATGGTCTAGTTTGGACCAAGGAGCGGCGCCGGCTTGGAGGGTCGAAGGGCCTGTTCCTGTGCTGTATTGTTCTTTGTTCTTTGTTGTTCTTAATTCCAGTGTCCTGGAAAATTCCTATTGAATTGTTGGCATCCTGGATCTCCAACCAATTATTGGACTGATCAAAATATCTGGGCTACTATCCCTTTGAGCCCGCTCTGCAATTCAATGAGATCATGGTTGATCTATGACTTCAACAACATTTCCCTGCTGTGACGACACTGTGCTTTTAGAAATGTAGGGGGCGATTCTCCCAAAAGTGCTGAATTGGTAGGAAAACTGTTCTAAGTCCCGAATGTTTTCAGTTCAGCTTCTCACCTGAATCTCTGCACTCTGTGCAATGCAGAGGGCCCAGTCATGAATCTCATTAAATGCTCAGGGGGTGTGGCCAAAGAGCCTGAAATCAGCGGGATGGAGAAGGAACCCGTGCATGCACACATTGCTGGGAAATCGTGGAAAAGACCTCCCAGTATCCAGATCACTGCCATCCAAACCCCACACACATCGCCCCCCCGCACAGAGACATCGCTGGCCTCATCGCTGACAACCCCTGCCCCCCTGTCTCCTTCCACACACAGACATGGCTGCCTGCTCACCTCATGCCCCCATGGACCTGGATAATGTGGGAACACAATCCCTTTGAACATTTGGTTTTCCATGTTTCTATTAGGATGGAGGGTTATAGATAGACCTAAAAGGTAGGGATATGTTCGGCACAACTTGTGGGGCCGAAGGGCCTGTTTTGTGCTGTAGGTTTTCTATGTTTCTATGTTTCTATACTGTCCTCACTGCTACCCTGCAGAGAACTAGCATTGTGCTGACATGCACAACCCCAGCTTGTGCTCATTCCCTCTCTTGAATGGGAGCCTTGAGTATTGCACACCCCCTGGACACAGCAGCCTATTGAATGGCAGCCAATCAGCACCCTGAGGGATGAATGACACTCAACTGAAAGCAGCCTTCAAAATCTCTCACAGGGATTTGTTGCCAACGGGCCCCTGACTGGCCGCACTCCCCGCGCCCGCACTCCCCTGACTGGCCGCACTCCCCGCGCCCGCACTCCCCTGACTGGCCGCACTCCCCGCGCCCGCACTCCCCTGACTGGCCGCACTCCCCGCGCCCGCACTCCCCTGACTGGCCGCACTCACTGTCCCCGCACTCCCCTGACCGGCCGCACTCCCCGCGCCCGCACTCCCCTGACTGGCCGCACTCATTGTCCCCGCACTCCCCTGACCGGCCGCACTCCCTGCGCCTGCACTCCCCTGACTGGCCGCACTCACTGTCCCCGCACTCCCCTGACCGGCCGCACTCCCCGCGCCCGCACTCCCCTGACTGGCCACACTCACTGCACCCGCACTCCCCTGACTGGCCACACTCACTGTCCCCGCACTCCCCTGACCGGCCGCACTCCCCACGCCCGCACTCCCCTGACTGGCCGCACTCACTGCCCCCGCACTCCCCTGACTGGCCGCACTCACTGCACCCACACTCCCCTGACTGGCCGCACTCACTGCCACCACACTCCCCTGACTGGCCGCACTCACTGCACCCACACTCCCCTGACTGGCCGCACTCACTGCACCCACACTCCCCTGACTGGCCGCACTCACTGCACCCACACTCCCCTGACTGGCCGCACTCACTGCACCCACACTCCCCTGACTGGCCGCACTCACTGCACCCACACTCCCCTGACTGGCCACACTCACTGCCCCCGCACCCCCCTGACTGGCCACACTCACTGCACCCACACTCCCCTGACTGGCCACACTCACTGCACCAGCACTCCCCTAATAAGCCAGCCCTGTGTATAAGCTGTTGGAATGGACACACAGCCAATCACGCCACAAAGATGGCGGCACGGAAACCGGCTCCCAGATTTTCAGAGGCCGACCAGGAGCAGTTGCTCGATGCTGTGGAGGAGAGGCGTCATCGTCTGTTCCCCGGCCAGGGCCCGAACCCAAGGGGTGCATCTGCCATGGCATTGTGGGAGGAGGTGGCAGAAGCGGTGAATGCCAGGAGCCTGACACCGTGCTTTGGGCAGCAGTGCTGCAAAAAAAAGGAACAACCTTCTTCGAGCAGCACGGGTGAGTGAGCATCCCACTTGGAACCCCGCACATGCTTGGCATGGACTTCCAACCCTGCTTAGACACCTGAAGGGCATGCAACAAGTGACCCTTCCCCCAGGAACAGAATTTAACCCCTTCCCCTCACCCCTTAACAAGCACCCTTCAATGGTGACCGCTTTCCCCGAAACTGCCAGCACAACGCCCGAGACACAGGCACGCATTGCGCACCATGCACTGCAATAATTAATGCTTGCTATCCATCTTAGGTTCCCACAGGGAAAGAAAATCCGTAATGCACGGGAGACGACGCAGACTGGTGATGGTGTGCCTGACCTGCGGCAGCTGACCTGCATGGAGGAGCATGCCATGGAGCTGGCAGGGGGTGATGGGCCATCCCGAATGGTCACCGACAGCCAGGTCGGCATCCAGCATGCAAGTGAGCAGCACCCTCAACCTTGGTCCTCCTCTAAGTAAGTGCGATGCTGCATGGAATGTTTTGCCTCCCTCCCCCTCATGTGTGTTCTTTTTTCCAGCTCTGGACCCAGAGGAACCTGGCCCTTCGGGTGTTGCTGCCACCTCTGCTGCTCTGTAACAAACTGCCCACGACTCCTTGGATGACACCTCGGAGGGAGGCACTGAGAAATCCTCTGAGGGCAGCACCACTGAAGTGGCACCGGCATTTACCACACAACCCACCAACACAGAGACGATCACCACGGTGGCTACCTTTAGTGTTGAGCCTTCTGGGTCACGAACTGGTGCTAATGCACATCGGGTGGAGGCGGGCACATCCCAGGGCTCGGGCACACGGGGCTCTGCCAGAGGCCAGGATTCAGCGGTCCCCAATTCAGCTGCTGGGACTCTGAGTTTGTTCCTCCCAAGGTTGGTGGAGGTGCATCAGGAAACCCGGGGAGTTGTGGAAGGGCTGTCAGCAACCATGCTGCGACTGCAAGGCTGTTGAGGGGAGTCCAACAGAGTGCTGTTGCAGGAGATGGTGCCGGCACAGCGTGAGACCCGGCCAACACTGCAAGGGTGGCGACCACAGTGGAAAGTCTGGCTCAGGGGTCTGTCCTCATGGGTGACAGGGTCCAGGCCATCCTGGAGACACAACAGGCCACGGGCGAGTGTGCTTCTGGCATCCAGGAGGCACAGCGTTCAATGGCCATGGGTGTCAGGGGCATGTTGGAGACACTGCTGGCCATGGCTGGGACTCTCACTGGCATTCTGGAGACACAGCAGGCCGTGGCTGTGAGCCTCGACAACTTGGCCCAGGCTCAGAAGGCTCCTGCTGAGGGGCTCCAAAGCCTGGCTTTCTCACAGAATGCTGTGGCAGAGGGGCTCCAGAGCTTGGCTGAGTCTCAGAGGACCAGGGCTGAGGGATCACACATCATGGGGCAGACACATCTAGGCCTCCAGTACTGGTAGAGCCAGGTGATGCCAGAACTTCTGGAGCTCAATCCAGCTACCCTGGCATCCCATGGAGTGCCCCCAGTGCTTCTGGGCACCCCAAGGGAGGAGGAAGGGCTTGAGCCCATGCCGAGGCCTCCCACCCAGGAGATCACGGACATCCAGAGACCTTCCTGTTCCCCCTTCCTCACACCGTGGCATCTCAAGGCCAGCAAGATGAACAGTGTGGCGCCGAAACAGTGCCATCAAGTCAGCTGGGGTCCTCCAGAGCTCGGCCACCCAAGGGATGTCCGCCAAGGGCATCACAGGCAACGGGGCGTGCATCACAGCTGGACACCTCCACCTCCGATGTGCATCCTGGGGTAGCACCTAGAAGAAGTAGCAGATAGCACAAAGTTAGAAAGTTGTAGTTCACGAGAGGGCACGGGTATAGGTCAACATTAGTCAGGGTTTGATAATCACTGATGTTAAGAGCACAATAAACTGTTGATTGCACATCAAGCTGTGACTAATGTGTCTCTGATTCTCTCCTCCCCCCACCTCCACCCCCCCACCCCCCGCCGCCACAGCTCAGTGTTCCCGAACCCCAGACATAGAGGTGCTGTCTGTTGAGTCTTGCAGACTCAGCCCATGTTTCAGAGTGCCTTCCCCAACATCCACCAGACCCTTGATGCAAGTGCCTGCCCCCCAACCCCCCCACCTCCGCCCTCCCCGTTCCTCTCTTGGCCAAAAAACATGTGTCCCCAACCCTTACAGCTCCATGGGCCAGGGTGGCAGCGTGCATTCGGAATACAGGTAGGAGTCAGACTTGAATTGCGCCAGGGGCAGGATCCATTATCACCATCATCCTCCAGCCTTCAAACAAGATTCGCAATCATTGCCAGCCCAGGCACATTAATAGGGTCGGATGTTTTTGTGGTGGGATGGCAGGAGCAGGAGCAGGGGAAGGGTGATGTGGTGGTTTGAGGTCCCAGGTCGGTTTGGAGGGGGAATAGCGGCTGCACTTGCTCCTGGGGTGTGGTGGATGTGTGGTGGTTGCACCCCCTCACTGCACAGCACCGGCTGGGTGAAGTGGGCTGTAATCAAGGCGCCCCTCGCTGCCCTTCCTTGCCGGACACCTGTCATTGCCGCCCGCTGTCTTTCCTCTGGCTCTTCATATGGTGGGGCACCCATCTTGCCCCCACGCCGCTCCCCCCCCCCTCCTGCTCCAGCTGGTCTCCCCGCTGCTGGGCAATGTTGTGCAGAGTGCAGCTATCGATGTGTGAAGCACGCACAGGGTCATACAGGAGGGCCCCCCCAGAGCGGTCCAAGCAGCGGAACCACATCTTCAGCAGGCCGATGTACTACTCTACGATGGACCGGGTGGCTGCATGGGCCTCGTTGTAGTGGGTCTCCGCCTCGGTCTGGGGCCTCTGCATAGGCGTCATCAGCCATGACCTTAGCCATAACCCTTGTCACCCAGTAGCCATCCCGGGAGCATAGACTGGTCTTCAAAGAGCCCAGGGATGTCCGACTGCCGGATCACAAAGTTGTCATGGACACTCCCTGGATGGCGTGCATCGACCTGCATGATCCTCATTAGATGGTCGCAGACAATTTGAACATTCAGGGAGTGGAACCCCTTCCGGTTCAAAAATTGCTGCCACCCTGCATGGGGGGCCACAATGTGATGTGCGTGCCATCCACTGCACCCTGCACATTCGGGATCCCAGCGATGGATACGAAGCCAAGAGCCCGGGCCTCCTGCTGTGCACGGCCCACATCGAAATTAATGAACTGTCCTGCCCGGGCATACAGGGCATCTGTGACCTGCCGCACACATCTGTACATGGAGGCGTGGGAGATCCCAGCTAGGACACCACTGGGAGCCTGGAATGACCCAGAGGCATAGAAATTGAGGGCTACCATCACCTTCATGTCCACAGGGAGCGGGTGGCCGTCACTCCCCTGAGGTGCCAGGTGTGAGAGCATCTCACAAATGTGACACACCTTGGACTTGGACAAGTGCAGCCGGCAATGGCACATCTCCTCCAAGAGGGCCTCGAAGGAATTGTGGGGCCTGTACCTCCTTGGCGTCGGCACCCTCCGCCTTGTGTGCACCCTCTCGGGAGTCTGCTCACCCACCTCCTGGCCCTCAGCGGCAGCCCCCTGCCCTCCTTCCTGAGGGTCTGGTGATGGCTGCTCCTGTGGTGGTCTCTCCATGCCCGCCACCTCCTGAGCCGCCTCCTCCTCCTCCTCCACCCCTGCTGCCACCAACATGGCCAGCTCCAGACCGAGCAAACTGAGATCTGCACAGTGGGGTTTGGAAAGAGCATGGAATGCTGGATTATCATTGGCTACATAGACCCAGCACCACCCCGATCCCTCACTTGGGACAGCATCCTCACTGTGGGAGCTGGCAACCCCACACAATCCATGGTGCCATGCGTGGCCCGATTAGGGTTGTGTGAGATTCCCATCGTGACAAATGCTGGCACAGATTATGCCGGTCGGTGTGCAGCCGTGGGCAATGCGCACCCTTGAGCCATTGCTATGTGTGCAACAGCAGCATCCGTTACAGGCATGTGTTGCGGGTCCATGTCACAGGGCAAGGACAGACTGCAAAGCAGCACCAGATGTGTGTCCAGTGACAGCAGATTCCATGCAGTCCGTGTCTGAACCTCTGCACCCCGGCCTGGAGCAGCAGCTGCTTCATCTGGTTAGGCCTCAGTCAGCATGTGGTGCACTCCTCCCCAACCCCGGAACACCAGCACCTAGTAGAATCCCTGAGCACACCCCACAGCAAAACAATACCACTGCAAAGTGCTGTGGAGCGGGGCGGGGAGGCGGGAGTCCTCTCAGTACGCTTGAACGCTGCTTGAGGGGGGGGAGGGTGGGCAGCGGGAGCAGTCGATGCTGCCTCTTGTGCGCTTCAGCGCTGCTTGGAGGGGGCGGTGGGGTGTGGGATGGGAGCAGGAGCCCTTGAGGCTGCCTCTCACTGCACTTCAGCGCTGCTTGGGGGAGGGGGGAGGGAGCGGGACTCCCTGACAAAACCTCACCCAGGGAGCTGTGAGGAAATGGAAGCCCCCCCCCCCTACCCCCCCCCCCCCCCCCCCCCCCCGGCAAACAGATGTCACTCTTCAATGGGCTGAAACCTGAAGACAGCAGGAGGAAGGCCACCAGGCATCTCCAGGGCCCACATGCAACATTCCCCGTGCTCCGCTCACAGCACTCACCTCCTCACGCCAGCTCAAAGCTGCCAAGCAGGTTGCAACTTTTAAATACCTATTCTGATTCACGCCAAAATTACATCACGCCAAAGAGGTGGGAGACGTGGGCGGAGATTGCTGTGTGGATTCTGATAATGGCATGAAAAGGTATGTAAACTCATGCTGAGCAGCTGATTTTCAATGGGTTCCCGGTGGCACCATTTTTCTCCAGCTGGGAAAGGGTTGCAAAAACTGTCGGACAACCCGCGAAATGGCCGACACGCGCATCTCCCGGCCTGCCAGAAAAGTTGCGGGTTGCAATGGGAGAATTGTGGCCGTATTTGCTATGTTCTTGTGCAGGATCTGTTGTAGCAGCTCTATGCACTCAGAGCCATTCTGTCTACAACCGGCATCCTGTATTGTTACTGCAGCAGCATAATTGCTTTATCTGAACTAATGCTGTTCTTCACGTTTCTCTGGGATTTTGCAGAGCAGGGCTTGATTGGGATGATTGACAGGTATTGTCATGTGATGAGGTGAAGCTGGGATTCACACAAAATATTCAAGCGAAGAGGCTGTTTTTGAGTTGAGAGAGAGAGAGAGGGGGGAGTGCCTCTTTTCCCCTCTGAATTTGGAGACTGGAATCTGCCAGGAGGCAAGTCTCTTTCTTAGAGATTCTGCTATACGAGAGTGGATATGTTGTTACTGTTTTGGAAGCTAGAGAGAGAGAGATATCCCTCTCTGTCTCTGAAGTCTGGAGATTGGGAGTTTGCAGAGACTAGGTTTACTTCTCTGAAGTTTTGTTGCTTTGAGTGTATATACTTCTCTGAAAACTGCTGTTTGGATCTCTGTCCCGAAGTCTTAAAAAGTGGAAATCTAGCATCATGTAAGTATATTTGGTTTCTGTGCTAACTGGTTCTACAGAACAGATTTATGTCTATGGGGATACTGCTGAATTGGAACAATGGAGATAGCTAGCTATTAAGAATTATACTTTGTCATGATTGTTTTCGCTGGAAAGGCGGCGGCTAAGAGGGGATCTTATTGAAACATATAAGATGATTAGAGGTTTAGATAGGGTGGATAGTGATAGCCTTTTTCCTCTGATGGAGAAATCCAGCACGAGGGGGCATGGCTTTAAATTGAGGGGGGGTAGTTATAGAACCGATGTCAGGGGTAGGTTCTTTACCCAGAGGGTGGTGAGGGATTGGAATGCCCTGCCAGCATCAGTAGTAAATGCGCCTAGTTTGGGGGCGTTTAAGAGATCCGTAGATAGGTTCATGGACGAAAAGAAATTGGTTTAGGTTGGAGGGTCACAGTTTTTTTTTTTTTTAACTGGTCGGTGCAACATCGTGGGCCGAAGGGCCTGTTCTGCACTGTAATGTTCTATGTTCTATGTTTAAGTATTTTAATTGATAAAAGTTATGCTAATTCTTTGTTATATTCTAACTATTCTCAAATTAAGTCTGTTTTGATTAAAAATTCCTGGTGGATTATTTGACTCCTACCTGGAGTGAAACATCTTGTGCTCACCCTAATGCCAACATCAAATATAAAAGTTAGGGTCTAGGCAAGCTTCACAATATACCTTGGAGTTTCTGACCTGGTCCTTAACACCGCATTATCCCTGTATCCCTTAATGATTTTAATATGAAGAAATCTATCGATCTGAGTCTGGAACATACTCAGTGACTGAGCCTCCACAGCCCTCTGGGACAGAGAACTCCCACTCCAGAGATTTGAGCACCCAATCGAGAGAAACACTTTGGTGCAGTACTGACAGTGCTTGTTAGGGTCCTGGACCAGAATCCCAAATTACATTATGAAGCCAGACAAGATCCCAACTAATTGTTCTATTTTGGCATAAATGTGAGTGTAGGATGCTTCACTCCAGGAGTAATTCCACTGACAAATTAGGACTCTCTTTTGATAACACAATTTAAATATAACTAACAAAATGAAGCAGCTCAACTCTTTACAGTTGAACAATAATTAAAAAATGAAATGAAACAACTTTATTTTTGAACATATCACTATTTCAGTCCTAAATAAGCAACATTCTCTAGCAGACTTAGAATTCCACTTTAAATACAGTTAACAACTATACATAGACTTGCTTTAATGAGTATAGTCAATCTTGGAGTTTGCAGAGAGATTCTGAGAACAGGTCTAAACGTCGGATCTGAAACATTCCCAGTTTCAAGTCCGCCCAGCACTGAGAATCAAAATGGTAAAACAGGGCCCTTTGAGGTTCAGAGCAGCTTGCAGACCTCTGTCTTTAAACAAACTCAGCCAGAACAGAAAACTGTTCTCTCTGCTACATACCTAGCTCCTCCCATTAACCACTTTATCACATGATCCTATCAATCATCCAAATCAAAACCAAAGCGGACTTCTTCATCCAGAAACAAATATCCACTAGTTCTCTCCTATGTAAATACTATGTGGCTAAGACAACTAATGATCCTGCTGTCCCAGCATCTGAGCTGCATTTTCTCCAAACAGACCAACTGCCTGTAGAAAAAAGTTGAGTTTTAAAACATTCCCCTTAAACATAAAACGTATCAAAGCACGGTACTATCACAGGGCTGCATTGTTGGACGTGCCGTCTTTTGGATGAAATGTTAAACTGAGGCTATATTTTCCGCTCCTTGAGGTCAGTTTGCAAGTCATGCTGCCATTCAAAGAAGGGCACATGGTTTCACCCGATGTCTTGGACAATATGGATAATATTCTCCTGCTCTCACACTGGTGGGATCTTCTGGTCCTGCCGATGGTGCACACCAACGCAGATTTCTCAGTGAGATGGGGTGCAGTCAATGGGAAATCCCATTAACAGAGCTGGGACCAGAAGATTCCTCCGCCAGAGAAAGGTACACCATTTCCTGGTGTGAGAAAGACACCATGGGGAGACCAAAGAATCCCCCCTTATCTATCAACCAGCATAAACAAAAACAGATTCAGTTTAAGTATCCCATTGATGGTTAATGGATCTTGCAGTTGGAAACTGGCTGCTGCATTTCCCTACATTGCAATAATGATTACACATCATAGAATTCCCTATAGTGCAAAAGGAGGCCATGCGGCCCATCGAGTCTGCCCCAACTCTTCAACAGAGTATCTTACCACAGCTCCCCCCCCTACCCCTGCCCCCACCCTACAGTGCAGAAGGAGGCAGTTCAGCCTACTGACTCTGCAACAGAGTAAGTTACCCCCCAGGCCCATCCCCTACCCTATCTCCCTCACCTCACATTTACCCTGCTAATCCCCCTAACCTACACATCTTTGCACTATGGAAGGAAGCCAGAACACCCAAAGGAAACCCACGCAGACACGAAGAGAACGTGCAAACTCCACACAGTCACTCAAGGCCGGAATCGAACCCGGGTCCCTGGCAGTGAGGCAGCAATGCTAACTGCTGCAAATCCTGACATTCTGGAAAGAGCTGTATAAAACACAAGTCCCTTGATCTGGTTGAAGGGTGATTAAGAGGTTTGTTTTTATTGTTTCATATTTTAATAAGTGTTTTGAATAATTACCTTTGTTATCTTCATTTGCAGGATGCATCATTTTCTTTCCTTTATTGTTAGTTGGGAAAGGAGCTTGAAATTGTCAGCCTGTATTCTTGTTCAAAGACACACAACCTCTGGAACTGACTGTGGGAACTTGTAAAAGACTCCCATTCTTCAGGAACATCATTGAATTATTTACTTGAAACATTTTCTTATGATTCCTTTATTGGAAGGTCCATTCTAATTTGGAGAGATTGTTCAATTCTGGTCGCCACACTACCAGAAGGATGTGGAGGCTTTGGAGAGGGCACAGAAGAGATTTACCAGGATGTTGCCTGGTATGGAGGGCATTAGCTATGAGGAGAGGTTGGAGAAACTTGGTTTGTTCTCGCTGGAACAACGGAGATTGAGGGGCGACCTGATAGAAGTCTACAGGATTATGAGAAGCATGGACAGAGTGGCTAGTCAGAAGCTTTTTCCCAGGGTGGAAGAGTCAATTGCTAGAGGGCACAGGTTTAAGCTGCGAGGGGCAAGGTTTAAAGGAGATGTGTGAGGCAAGTTTTTTGAGCTGGTAGTGGAAGCGGATACGATGGTGACGTTTAAGGGACGTCTTGACAAATACATGAATAGGATGGGAATAGAGGGTTAGGGTCCCCAGAGGGATAGGGGATTTTAGTTCAGTCAGGCCGCATGGTTGGTGCAAGCTTAGAGGTCCGAAGGGCCTGTTCCTGCGCTTTAATTTTCTTTGTTCTTTGATCAGGACCCTTATTGAGAATTCAGGTGAAATCTTACCAAAAAATGGCAGAATGCTGGTTCCAGAAAGAAAAACTGTGTGTGTCAGTTTTCAAAGAAGAAGAGCACTCTGAGGGAGGATGACCTCACTGGGCCTGGAGGTCTGGAGTGCATCTACTTCAATGCAAGGAGCGTAGCAGGTAAGACAGACGAACTTAGGGCCTTAATGCTTACGAGGAATTTGGATGTGGTTGCGGTGACAGAGACTTGGTTGAAAGAGAGACAGGACTGGCAGCTGAATATTCCGGGGTACAAGTGTTTTAGGCGAGACAGAGGAGGGGCCAAAAGAGGTGGGGAAGTAGCAGTATTAGTTGCAGAGCATATTACAGCGGTGCAGAGGGAGGACAATTCAGAGGGGTCGTGTAACGAGTCACTGTGGGTGGAGCTCAGAAACAGGAAGGGCGCAGTCACTATGTTGGGGGTGTGCTACAGGCCACCCAACAGCCCAAGGGAAGTGGAAGAACGGATATGTCTGGAGATAATGGATAGGTGCAGGAAAAATAGGATTGTTGTAGTGGGCGACTTCAATTTCCCTGGTATTGACTGGAAATCGCGTAGGGCTGGGAGTCTGAATGGGGAGGAATTTGTAAAATGCGTACAGGAGGGTTCTTTGGAACAATATGTAGATAGCCCGACTAGAGAGGGGGCTATACTGGACCTGGTACTGGGGAATGAGCCCGGTCAGGCCTTCAAAGTTTCGGTAGGGGAACATGTGGCAAATAGTGACCACAATTCTGTTAGCTTTAGGATAGTGATGGAAAAGGATGAGTGGTGTCCCAAGGGTAAGGTGTTGGATTGGGGGAAGGCTAACTTTAGTGGGATTAGGCAGAATTTGGCAGCTGTTGATTGGGAGAGGCTGTTTGAGGGTAAATCCACATCTGGCATGTGGGAGTCTTTTAAGGAACAGTTGTTAGGGCTGCAGGATAGAAATGTGCCTGTAAAAAAGAAGGATAGGAAGGGTAGGATTCGAGAACTGTGGATAACCAGGGAAATTGAGCGATTGGTCAAAAAGAAAAGAGAGGCGTACGTTAGGTCCGGGCTGCTAAAAACGGAGGGAGCTCTAGAGGAATACAAAGAAAGTAGGAAAGAACTCAAACGAGGAATTAGAAGGGCAAAAAGGGGTCATGAAATGTCCTTGGCAGACAGGATTAAGGAGAATCCCAAGGCATTTTATTCATACGTTAGGAGCAAAAGGGTTGTCAGGGAACAAATCGGACCTCTCAGGGACAAAAGTGGGGAATTATGCCTAGAGCCCAAAGAAGTTGGGGAGATCCTAAATGAATACTTTGCGTCGGTATTCACAAAGGAGAGGGATGTGTTGACTGGGAGTGTCTTGGAGGGGAGTGTTGACCCGTTAGAGAAAATCTCCATTACAAGGGAGGAAGTGTTAGGTTTTTTAGGGAATATAAAGACTGACAAATCCCCAGGGCCTGATGGAATCTATCCAAGGTTGCTCAGGGAGACGAGAGATGAAATCGCTGGGCCTCTGACGCAAATCCTTGTCTCGTCACTGGACACAGGTGAGGTCCCAGAGGATTGGAGGATAGCTAATGCGGTCCCGTTATTTAAGAAGGGTAGGAAGGATAACCCGGGAAATTATAGGCCAGTGAGCTTGACGTCCGTGATAGGGAAGTTGTTGGAGAAGATTCTTAGAGATAGGATATATGTGCATTTAGAAAGGAATAAACTCATTAACGATAGTCAGCATGGTTTTGTGAGAGGGAGGTCATGCCTCACTAACCTGGTGGAGTTTTTTGAAGAAGTGACTAGAATGGTTGACAAGGGAAGGGCCGTGGATGTCGTCTATATGGACTTTAGAAAAGCGTTTGACAAAGTCCCTCATGGTAGGTTAGTGCAAAAGGTTGGATCTCATGGGATAAACGGGGAGGTGGTTAGATGGGTGGAGAACTGGCTTGGTCACAGAAGACAGAGGGTGGTAGTGGAAAGGTCTTTTTCCGGCTGGCTGCCTGTGACTAGTGGTGTTCCGCAGGGCTCTGTATTGGGACCTCTGCTGTTCGTGGTTTATATAAACGATCTGGAAGAAGGTGTAAGTGGGGTGATCAGTAAGTTTGCGGACGACACGAAATTGGCTGGACTTGCAGATAGTGAGGAACATTGTCAGAGGCTACAGATGGATATAGATAGGCTGGAAATTTGGGCAAAGAAATGGCAGATGGAGTTCAATCCAGATAAATGAGAAGTGATGCATTTTGGTAGAACTGACGTAGGGGGGAGCTATACGATAAATGGCAGAACCATAAAGGGTGTAGACACGCAGAGGGACCTGTTTGTGCAAGTCCACAGATCCTTGAAGGTGACGTCACAGGTGGAGAAGGTAGTGAAGAAGGCATATGGCATGCTTGCCTTTATAGGACGGGGCATAGAGTATAAAAGTTGGGGTCTGATGTTGCAGTTGTATAGAACGTTGGTTCGGCCGCATTTGGAATACTGCGCCCAGTTCTGGTAGCCACACTACCAGAAGGACGTGGAGGCTTTAGAGAGAGTGCAGAGGAGGTTTGCCAGGATGTTGCCTGGTATGGAAGGGCTTAGTTATGAGGAGAGATTGGGTAAACTTGGGTTGTTCTCACTGGAAAGACAGAGGATGAGAGGTGACCTAATAGAGGTGTATAAAATAATGAAAGGCATAGATAGGGTGAACGGTGGGAAGCTTTTTCCCCAGGTTGGTGGTGACATTCACGAGGGGTCATAGGTTCAAGGTGAGGGGGGGGAGGTTTAACACGGATATCAGAAGGACGTATTTTACACAGAGGGTGGTGGGGGCTTGGAATGCGCTGCCGGGCAAGGTGGTGGAGGCGGACACACTGGGAACATTTAAGACTTATCTAGATAGCCACATGAACGGAGTGGGAATGGAGGGATACAAAAGAATGTTCTAGTTTGGACCAGGGAGCGGCGCGGGCTTGGAGGGCCGAAGGGCCTGTTCCTGTGCTGTATTGTTCTTTGTTCAAACGAGTATGCATGTTTCATGCATGTCTTACGCCATTAAGGGCTCAAACACACTGGCATAGCCTGTCTGCACTGAGATTGGGGTGCCTTGATCAGAAACAAACAATAAAGTTTAAAGTTTATTGATTAGTGTCACAAGTAGGCTTAAGTTAACACTGCAATGAAGTTACTGTGAAAATCCCCTAGTCGCCACACTCCAGCACCTGTTCGGGTACACGGAGGGAGAATTTAGCATGGCCAATGCACCTAACTAGCCTGTCTTTCAGACTGTGGGACCCGGAGGAAACCCACACAGACACAGGGACAACGTGCAGACTCCACACAGACAATGATCCCAGCCAGGAATCGAACAAGGGTCCCTGGTGATGTGAGGCAGCAGTGCTAACCACTGTGCACCGTGACAAACAATGACATTCCCCATCCACCCCTGCACCCCCCCCACCCCCCCACCCCCCCCCACCCCCCCCCACCCCCCCCACCCCCCCCCCCCCACCCCCCCAAAAGGTCTCATGGACCTCCCCTCCCCCGATCGGGACCTGCCATCCCCCCATTCAGTTGGGAACGTAGAAACATAGAAACAGGGGTAGGCCATTCAGCCCATCAAGTCTGCTCCGCCATTCAATACAATCTTCATGGCTGAACATCCACTTCAATGCCTTTTTCCCATATTATCCCCATATCCCTTTATGGGATTGGAATTTAGAAACCTACTTTAAACATATGCTGTGTCAGAGCTTCCACAGCCCTCTGGGGTTGAGAATTCTAAACATTCACAGCCCTCTGAGTAAAAAATAAATTCTTCTCACCTCCGTCCTAACTGGCGTCCCCCTTATTTTAAAATTGTGTCCCACAGTTCTCGACCGGCCAACCTGGTAAAACAACTTACCTGCTTCAACCCTGATCTCTTAAAAAATTAGTAAATTTCGATGAAATCACTTCTATTTCTTTGGAACCCGAGAGAATACAAGCCCAGTTTTGCTGATCTGTCTTTGTAAGATCGCCATCCCTGGAACAAGTCTGGTGAACATTCATTGCCCACCTATGGCAATAATATCCATCCCAAGGTAAGGGGACAAAATCTGTACCCAGTACTCCATGTGCAGTCCAACTAGGGTTCTATATGATTGAAGCAAGACTTTGCTGCTTCTGTATTCAAATTATCAATTTTCCTAATAGTTTGCTGCACTGGCATACTAACTTTCAGTGACTTATTGACAAAGATACCCTTGTCTCTTTAAACATTTACACTTTCTAATCTTTTACCATATTTTTCTGCACATTTGTTCCTCCCTCCTACTAAAGTGGGAAACATTGCACTTTTCCTGCATTATATTCAATGTGCCATGTTATTACCCACTCACTGGGTGGGATTTTATGGCCTTCATCGAGCGAGCCTGGAAAATCCCGCCCAAGGTCAATGGGTATTTATTAGGTAGGAACTGAAGAATATAGATTGGGGGCAGATGTTTGAGGACAAATCAACATCTGGCATGTGGGAGGCTTTCAGTGCACTTTGATAGGAATTCAGGACCAGCACATTCCTGTAAGGATGAAGGATAAGTATGGCAAGTTTCGGGAACCTTGGATAACAAGAGATAGTGTGAGCCTAGTCAAAAAGAAAAAAAAAGCAGCATTTGTCAAGGCTAGGAACACATGAAGCAAGCGTGGAATACAAAGGAAGTAGAAAGAAACTTGAGCTAGGAGTCAGGGGGGCTAAAAGGAGTCACGAAAAGTCATTGGCCAGCAGGATTAAGGAAACTCCCAAGGCTTTTTATACATATCGGGTAACTGGGGAGAACGTTGGCCCACTCAAGGACAGAGAAGGGTATCTACACGTGGAGCCAAAGGAAATGGGTGAGGTATTAAATGAGTACTTTGCATCAGAATTCACCAAAGAGAATGACTTGGTAGATGATGAGCCTGGGGAAGGGTTTGAAGATAGTTTGGGTCATTTTGAGGTCAGAAAGGAGGAGGTATTGGGAGTCTTGAGAAACATTAAGATAGACAAGTCCCCAGGGCCTGATGGGATATACTCCAGAACACTGAAAGAGGCAAGAGAGGGAATTGCTGAAGCCTTGAGAGAAATCTTTGTATCCTCACTGGCTGCAGGGGAGGTTCCAGAGGATTGGATAATAAGCAATGTTGTTCCTTTGTTTAAGAAGGATAGCAAGGACAATCCAGGTAATTACAGGCCGGTGAGCCTTATGGCAGTGGTAGGGAAATTATTGGAGAGGATTCTTTGAGACAGGATTTACTCCCACTTGGAAATGAGTATTAGTGAGAGGCAATATGGTTTTGTGAAGAGGAGGTCGTGTCTCACTAACCTGATTGAGATTTTCAAGGAAGTGACAAATATGATTGATGAGGGTAGGGCAGTGGATATTCTCTACATGGACTTCAGTGAGGCTTTTGACAAGGTCCCTCATGGCAGACTGGTGCAGAAGGTGAAGGCGCATGGGATCAGAGGGGGGCTGGCAAGGTGGATACAGAACTGGCTCAGTCATAGAAGACAGAGGGTAGCAGCGTAGAATTCATTTTTCAGAAGTTGGATCAAAAACCGAAGAGACACAGGTTTCTCCGAAAGCCTTCTTTATTGCATTGGACGAGAGATCGCAAGACCATGCACATCCAGCATGGGTTCATGAGTCTCTGTCCGACTTACAAAACAGTTTTTCAGTTATACCCGATGGAGATACATCCACATACTTCTGTTAGCCAATAAGGGCATAGCTGTATTGTTACATTTTGATGAGATTACTTTCAAGAACAAAAAAGCGATAGCCACGTAAAGACATGGCTATTAAAGTTTCTGATTAGATTACTTTCAAGGACAAAAGGCCAATTGATAAGGCCCTGCCCTCCGAAGCCAGAACCACAATGACCTATTAGCAGTTTCTTTAATGTGATCATTAGATTCGGTGAGCCTTGTCGCCCTCGCCTCAGGCCCTCTCCAAAACCAGTTTATCCATCATTTGATTTCTAGCTACACATCCCAATTTTAACCCTTTCCTCTCCTCAATCTATCTTATGCACATTCTCATTCCCTCCTGTTGTCAATTCATGACAACCCTCAGTGTCCATGAATGGGTCAAGGGCAGGAGTTAGGGGATCGCATTTGGTTATGTTAATGAACAAGGCCCGTTTTCCAGGTAACAGATCCTGCATAGAAGACATCATACGTTGTAGAATGCACTTAAGGACAGCAATCCCCACGAATATTTCCATGACCACCATTCCCACGTAGATTGCAGCATTAATTAACCAATCACCCCACCCACCGTTTCCCCGATCATCCTTTTCCTTCCTTTATAACCCCTAACTGTTGGTCAATCTGGTTCACAAAATGGGTGATGTTAGCTGTGGCGTCATCCAAACCCAAAATACACTTTCCCTCAACTATGGAGCAGACCCCACCTTGGCATGCTAATAGATAATCCACGGCATATCGGTTTTGCAGTGAGAACAGTCTGAGTTTTTCCAGGCTCTGAATAATCACCTTAAAGGCTCCCTGGGTTGAGTTGCCCAGAGTGGTGAGGCCACAAGCAAGATAGTTCCGGTTGTCAGTGGCCATCCGTCCAGAGACGGCTCCCAGGGAGAAGAAACCAGCGGCGCCATAACCATGAACTTGTCCTGGCGAAAGGGTTGTCAACTCTTTATAGTCTGTTGATGTGCTTGATAGAAGTAGTTGTGGTTCTGGGGATGGGGAAGGTCCAGAACATCCAGGTTAGGGAGGAATTCCCGTTTCTGTCGGACAAGGGAGTCGTCTTCCGTTCTTTCCTGCAGGAGGGGATCATCCACTAGGGCTTCCCTGAGGCAATTTCCGTTGTAGAGAAAATTATAATATTTTCCCTCCGAGGGTTCTCTTTTACAGGTAAATTCGAATTTGCATCCCCAGTACCAACATGGTAAGGTCCAATGATTGCGTTTGTCTAAAACCAATTTTCTATCTGCCTGGACTAGGTACCCATTAGAGAAGTCTATTTTAATCACATTCCACCATCCAAATAAGCCTTCATGGGTGTCGTTACAAACAAGAACATCCCATGAGCACAATGATGTACCTGGTTGGATTGATTAGCCTTGCAAATAATGGTTCTAGTTTCTGAGTCAAGGACTAGAGCCGCTAGAACTTGCACCTTTACCCATAAGCCCATTCCCTTCATACTAACTCCAATTTCCTTTAACTGTTACCTGCAGCGAGGGCGAGAGCAACGATAAGATCCCACTTTATAACAGTCAGAAAGCTTTGGGGAGGAACAGTTAGAAAGTCCAGAAAAAGTCTGAGATCCTGGTTTTTGAAGTTGACAGGTCTTTCTTCATTAGTCGTTCTGGATTAGGTGTGATCAAGCTGTCCAACACTTAGTCACTCAGATGTATCCATCTTTCCTGCCCTTTCACCTTCACCGCGGTTGGGGTCTGTAGCAGAACTTGGAAGGGTCCTCTCCAGCGAGGTCCTAATTTGGGTCGTTCCCAGTCACGAATCAGCACCCAATCCCCGGTTTCGACTCCTTCCCAATCTCCGTCCTTGTCGGGTGGAGGCCTGGTAGATTCCTTCACCTGAGTGTGTAAAAGAGACATAGTCAATTGTTTAAAATATTGCTGGAGTTGGTCAGACATGACGTGTAGATCTATCTGGGGAGGAGGAGGTGTCGCGCTATCCCATGGGGTTCTAAGTGGGCACCCATACATTATCTCAGCGGCATTTAAACCGGTACCGGTATGGGGGGGGGTTCTGATAAATGAGTAGGGGCGGTACCCAAGAAGGTGGCGGGATTAAGGATGGAACAAAAGGCAAAGGTCAATGGAAGGAGATGCAAAAGAGGATACAAGTCAAAGTAATGGAGACTTTCGGATGAGGTTCTGAAACACTGGAGTGAAAGGACGTGGAGGGGTTTAAACATGAATGAGAACTTTAAATTTGCAATACAGCAGCAAAAGTAAATCAGGGAAGAGGCAATGGATGAGTGGGACATGATACTGGCAGCAGAATTTTAAATGAGCGAAAGTTAACAGGAGGCAAAGAATGGAAATCTAGCCAGATAAGGTAGTGATAATTGCATTGATAAGGTATCAGCAGCAGATGGACCAAGGCACACAATGTCAAAAATGATCCTCAGGCATTTCAAAGGGCTGATACTGTTACATAGTTCCTCACAAGCAGAAATGTGACACCACAGAACAACTTACCACACATCTCATACTTCTTTTTACAATGGCTCATAATAAAATTCTCATTTCATCCTTGCCCAGAAAATCTTACCAAAGCCCAAAGGACACTTTCAATCAAATTCAATAACTTAATGAAAACCACAAGGCTGAATCCAGAATACTCTTTGAAAGCAGCACAAGTCAGCTGGGGGAGGCAGAGGCTTTCAAAGCGGACCTGAAGAAAGTGGACAGCAAGGAGGGCAAACGCAAGTGGGAGACGCAGATTGACACAGTGCACAGCTCCACAAGAAACAGCGACAGGAAGGCAAAGGGGAGAACCGGTTGGCCGCAGCAGGTCTGGGCTCTGGAACTGAACCTGTGACGGCGAGATTGCAAATGGTTTTTGCACATTTTTGTTCAAACTCGGGAGGACTGGAGTTGATCACAAAAGGATCGCTTTCCCCCCCCAAACAAGAACTCAACAGCAAACCACTACAGCACAAGTGCAATTTTAAATCCGTTTAAAGTCACCACACACAATCGGGGCGGGGGGGATAATTCTTATCTATCTTTGCAGCTAAATTTCATGCAGTGTAAAACTGACCATTCCTCACTTGGAGGTCTTACACTTCTCTAAATCCCAAGTACCTCCCAATGGCCATAATTCGTTACCCAATTTCTTACTTAGGCGCGCACTTAATCTCCGAGACTTCTGATCTTCCTGTGGGTTTTCCTGGCATAATTTCCCCAGCAGGGTGGATGGACCCGCCTTATCTAAAGTTTGACCCATACAGTCTTTTTCTTACGACGATTTCAATTGTTACAGAGACTCGAACCCTCACGATCGCGAAGTTAATTGCCTAATTCCCTGAGGACTCGAACCTCTTTCTTGTTAACCCACTTATTTCCTACTAGGGACTTGAACCCTTTAGTATTAGCTCGCCAATTGTAAACCTGTGGACTCTAACCTCCAGGCACATGTGGGGGACTCGAACCCTCCGCTTTCTTGTTACCTGTGTCTCTCCGACTGTCTTATGTCCAGTTTCGAGGAGCCCGTAGGATAGTTACTAGTTCGCCGAAGGGATTGAGATAGAAGCACAGGGTGGTAGAGAGGAACCAAGGTTAATCTTACCTTGTAACGCCGTTTGTCTCTGTCCTTCCTCACCCCCTCTCAATCGCTAACGCCGGTCGACCAGTACTATGCGTTTGGGCTCCTGGCTGGCTCGCCAATTGTAGAATTCATTTTTCAGAAGTTGGATCAAAAACTGAAGAGACACAGGTTTCTCCGAAAGCCTTCTTTATTGTATTGGACGAGAGATCGCAAGACCATGCACATCCAGCATGGGTTCGTGAGTCTCTGTCCGACTATCAAAACAGTTTTCAGTTATACACGACGGAGATACATCCACATACTTCTGTTAGCCAATAAGGGCATAGCTGTATTGTTACATATTGATTAGATTAATTTCAAGAACAAAGAAGCGATAGCCACGTAAGGACATGGCTATTAAAGTTTCTGATTCGATTACTTTCAAGGACAAAAGGCCAATTGATAAGGCCCTGCCCTCCGACGCCAGAACCACAATTACCTATTAGCAGTTTCTTTAACGTGATCATTAGTTTTGGTGAGCCTTGTCGCCCTCGCCTCAGGCCCTTTCCATAACCAATTTATCCCTCAACTGATTTCTAGTTACGCATCCCAATTTTAACCCTTTCCTCTTCTCAATCTATCTGATACACGTTCTCAGCAGTGGAAGGGTGCGTTTCTGAATGGAGGGTGACTAGTGGCATTCCTCAGTGCTGGGATCTTTACTGTTTGTAATACATATTTACATAATTGAGGAAATTGTAACTGGTTTTATTAGTAAGTTTGCGGATGGCACGAAGGTTGGTGGAGTTGCGGATAGTGATGAGGACCGTCAGAGGATACAGATCAGTTGGTGACTTGGGCGGAGAAATGACAGATGGAATATAATCCAGACAACTGTGTAGTAATCCATTTTGGAAGGTTGAATACAGATGGGAAAAATACAGTAAATGGCAGATCCCTTAAGAGTATTAATAGGCAAAGGGATCTGGATGTACAGGTACACAGGTCACTAAAAGTTGCAACGCAGATGGAGAAGGTAGTCAAGAAAGCATACGGCATGCTTGCCTTCATTGGTCGAGGCATTGAGTTTAAAAATTGGCAAGTCAACCTGCAGCTTTATAGAACCTTAACTAGGTCGCACTTGGAATATAGTGTTCAATTCTGGCCGCCACACTACCAGAAGGATGTGGAGGCTTTGGAAAGGGTACAGAAAATATTTACCAGGATGTTGCCTGGTATGGAGGACATTAGGTATGAGGAGAGATTGGAGAAACTTGGTTTGTTCTCACTGGAACGATGGAGTTGAAGGGCAACCTGATAGAAGTCTACAAGATTGAGGGCATGGACAGAGTGGATAGTCAGAAGCTTTTTCTCAGGGTGGAAGAGTCAATTACTAGGGGGCATATGTTTAAGGTGCGAGGAGCAAGGTTCAAAGGAGACGTGCGAGGTAAGATTTCTTTTTGTATAGAGGGTGGTAGGTGCTGGAACTCGCTGCTGGGGGAGGTAGTGGAAGCTGATGCGATAGCGACTTTTAAGGGATGTCTTGACAATATATGAATAGGGTGAGAATAGAGGAATATGGTCTCTGGAAGAGTAGGGGGTTTTAATTCAGCCAGGCAGCATGGTTGTTGCAGGCTTGGAAGGCCGAAGGGCCTGTTCCTGTGCTGTAATTCTTTGTTTTTTATTTATGCAGTTTTACATAATCATTCACAGGAGGGGGCATTACTGTTAAGGCTGGTATTTTTTCCCCATTCCTAATTGCCTTTCAGAGGTGGTGAGCCACCTGCTAGAACTACTGGAGTTCATGTGGTGATGATGCTCCAGGGTGCTGTTAGGTGGGATACATGATCAGGCGGGATTCTGAAGTTCAGGAGAGCTGGAGGGTTTAGATGGTGTATAATGGCAATGTCATTGGGCTCTTGATCTGGGGCCATGGGTTCAAATCCCACCACAGCAGCTGGTGGAACTTAAATTCAATGAATAAAATCTGGAATTAGAAGCTAGTTCCAATAGTGTAAGCCAACTGCGTCACTAGTGTCCTTTGGGAAAGGAAATCTATTGTCCTTATCTGTTCCGGCCTACGCGTGACTCCAGACCCACAGCAATGAGATTGACTCTTAACTTGCTTCTGAAAAGATCAGGCAAGTTTAAGGAAAATTACAGATGGACAACAAATGCTGCCAAGCCAACAACACCCACATCCTTGAAATAATAAAACCAAAGTTTGAAATTTTCTGATTTTATTTTCAAAGTATTGTCTTGGCCAGGATAAGCAGAGGGCAGCCTGTCAACTGCCTTGTCAACTTTTCCCATCATGTTTTTACAATTCTTAAAAAATAAATTGAAGGGGCAGGCCCCACAATATCATTCTAGTGGGGGAAGGGTGGGGGGTCGGCTCTGGTTGACCCCACCCCACCAGCAATTAGGTGGTGAAAGAACCCCCAGGAACCATGCCCCTATAAACAAGGGACCCTCCAACTACAGTGATCCCCACCCACAGCCCAAACCTCCCCAATGGAACACCCCCCCTGGGACTGCATGTGCATGACCCTCTCTCCCTGGGGAGCTGCACTTACCAGTGCATGTTGATCCACCAAAAGGAACTTTTCAGTTGTAGGTAATAAAATAAAACAAGACCTACTCCAATTTATAAATTTATAAACCAAAGAAAAAGGTTTCATAAAGAAACTTCATTACTCCAACACTTGAGGCCTCACCCTGAGCCATTCCAAGTTCCCACAAACTGCAGCAGCTTCGTATTTATACTGAGTCAGCTGACCACCACATCATTTTGTCATTGGTTACATAGTTTACTGGGTCAGCTGACCTTTACAGCTTGTTACCATTGGTCACACTACAACAGATCCAATGTCATCATTGGTTACATTCTAACAGTGCAGCCCTGGCGGGGTCTGTTTACCAGTTCCCTGTTTGTCAAATCCTGTTGTCGACTCTGTTGTCTTGGCGTTAGAGATGGAATTCCCTATGTGTGTGTGCGTGTGTGTGTGTGTGTGTGTGTGCGTGTGTGCGGGGGTGGGGGTTGGGGGGGGGGGGGTGGGGTGATACAGAGGGGAGACCCACTAGCTATATGTCAATGCATGATAATGGAGTTCCTGTCATTGCATGGTAAGAATCCTGTTACCTCATTGGTGAAGGACAGGAACAATGGAGTGGGGAAATCTGACTGGCACAAAAGCTGTTTTGAGACTCCCCTGGATTCTCCGCCCTCACCGCCATTCCTGCCTGCCCAAAGCAGGGTCTGAAAATCTCCACCCAAAGTTTCTTCATAAGTGTGTCTATTTCATTGTTTTGAATGTTGCCGATGAAAGTGACGGCCGGAATTCTCCAATCTCGCCCACAGCTGGGATTCTCCAGTCCCGCTGCAGTGAATGGAATTTTGGCTGAGTGCCAAATTCTCGATCCTCGCTGGCAGCATGAACAGGGAGAGCAAAATCGGAGAATTCCAGCCACAATCTTAACATTCATTCTCTGCTCATTTGATGAGGTTTTCCTCCCACACTAATGAATGTTTATGTTCTAACGACGGAACTTTCCTTTTTGATTTCAGTGATGTGAATCTCTGAGCAAAGAAAAGCCTTGGCCTGATTGGTATTCTAATTAGCTTACAATTGTTCCACTTTATTCTCTAACTTCTGTGTCTCAAGGCAGGAAGTCACCTTCTGCAGAATGTTTAAATTCTGCTCTGACTTTCTGAAATGACTGGGCATTGATATTTCTTTCTTGTCAATGAGTTTCTTTGTGCATGCACACCTGGGAATGATAGATATTCTATCAGTTTCTGAGGCAAACTCACAATTACCAGGGTTCACTGTCTTTGCCCTGCAGAGACTAATCTTTGTGATGGTGTTATCACCTATCACTTCAGTGAGAGGCAGGAAGCTTTGATCTCTAATTTGAGAGATTGACACACTGGGCAGATCAGGTTTCAGAGACTGCCCCTGCCCTGCAGGAGGTTTGATGAAGACTTACGTCATCCCGCCCACATCAAAGAGTTCCTTTCACAATCAGATCACCTTCAATACAGTCTGGAAACAACAACTTTACTGACCAATCAGAGGAATCACACGACTGTCTGAAACCTGAGTGAATTAGAGCAGGGTGGTGTCAATCTTGCTAAATTCTGAGCAGAGGAATGGTTTCTGATAACCTGCTGCTTCTTGTGGATTATATTACTCACTGTACGTCTGTTATCACCGGGATGGGCAATTTCTCCTTGTGAATGACCAAATCTCCTGGCTTGTCTTGCTGGCTATCTTTCAGCAAATTTGATTCGCTTAGTTCTCATCTTATGCTGTCAGAGAGTTGGCACAGACTCGATGGGCTGAATGGCCTCTTCTGCACTGTAGGGATTCTATGATTCTATGACAGAGTCACAGAGGTTTACAGCATGGAAACAGGCCCTTCGGCTCAACTTGTCCATGCCACCCTTTTTTTAAACAATTAAACTAATCCCAATTGCCGGCATTTGACCCATATCCCTCCATACCCACCTTACCCATGTAATTGTCTAAATTCTTTTTAAAAGACAAAATTGTACCCACCTCTACTACTACCTCTGGCAGCTTGTTCCAGGCACTCACCACCCTGTGTGAAAAAATTGCCCCTCTGGACACTTTTGTATCTCTCCCCTCTCACCTTAAACCTATGCCCTCTAGTTTTAGACTCCCCTAACTTTGGGAAAAGCTGTTGACTATCTAACTGATCTATGCCCCTCATTATTTTATAGATCTCTATAAGATCACCCCTCAGCCTTCTACGTTCCAGAGAAAAAAGTCCCAGTCTATCCAGCCTTTCCTTATAACTCAAACCATCAAGTCCCGGTAGCATCCTAGTAAATCTTTTCTGCACTTTTTCTAGTTTAATAATATCCTTTCTATAATAGGGTGACCAGAACTGTACACAGTATTCCAAGTGTGGCCTTACTAATCATAGAAACCCTACAGTGCAGAAGGAGGCCATTCGGCCCATCGAGTCTACACCGACCACAATCCCACCCAGGCCCTACCCCCACATATTTTACCCGCTAATCCCGCTAACCTACGCATCTCAGGACTCTAAGGGGCAATTTTTAACCTGGCCAATCAACCTAACCCGCACATCTTTGGACTAATGTCATGTACAACTCCAACAAGATGTCCCAACTCCCATATTCAATGTTCTGACCAATGAAACCAAGCATGCCGAATGCCTTCTTCACCACCCTTCCACCTGTGATTCCACTTTCAAGGAGCTATGGACCTGTACCCCCAGATCTCTTTGTTCTATAACTCTCCCCAACACCCTATGGTTAACTGAATATGTCCTGCCCCGCTTCGATCTACCAAAATGCATTAAACTCCATCTGCCATTCGTCAGCCCACTGGCCCAATTGATCAAGATCCCATTGCAATCCTAGATAACCTTCTTCACTGTCCACTATACCACTAATCTTGGTGTCATCTGCGAACTTACTAACCATGCGTCCTAAATTCTCACCCAAATCATTATTATAAATAACAAATAACAGTGGACTCAGCACCGATCCCTGAGGCACACCGCTGGTCACAGGCCTCCAGTTTGAAAAACAACGCTGACTTGTTGCACATCTCTGGAACTATGTTCATATTTGCTGCAACATTAACTCCTGGTTTGGCAACACCTTGTTTGTAAAACTTTCCAGTATTTTCTTTTTCTTGTCTTGCTTCGTATGACAGCCATTCAGAACTGAATGGCCCAGATTAATCCCAGAGCTATCTTCGCTGCTTAGACTGTTGGTCAGGCCTTTCACTCAGTCGATTGAAGATTGACCCTGAAAAATGTCCTTAGGTCTGCACAATGGGAGTGGGAAATAATGGGATGTGACCGTGAGTCATCAGGTGATGTCCTTAGATGTTATATATAGATGTTGAGGCAGACCCAGCTATAGAATAGAAACAAATGTCCAACAAAGGGGATAGATAGAGTGAACGTTCAAAGACTATTTCCTCGGGTGGATGGAGCTATTACAAGGGGGCATAACTATAGGGTTTGTGGTGGGAAATATAGGAAGGATATCAGAGGTAGGTTCTTTACGCAGAGAGTGGTTGGGGTGTGGAATGGACTGCCTGCAGTGATAGTGGAGTCAGACACTTTAGGAACATTTAAGCGGTTATTGGATAGGCACATGGAGCACACCAGGATGATAGGGAGTGGGATAGCTTGATCTTGGTTTCAGATAAAGCTCGGCACAACATCGTGGGCCGAAGGGCCTGTTCTGTGCTGTACTGTTCTATGTCTAAAAAGAGTGAATTGATCACTTTGTAACCAATTGCATTTCATTCATTGGGATTTCAAACTTAAATAGTCTCCCATCAGCTCTTCTGTCTTCGCTATGGAGATAATATGGTAAATGTAAACTATGCATTATTTCACCATCACTTCTATTATGTCAAATATGGATTGGCACAGTCAAAGAACATACTGTGCTATCACACCCCTGGCGAACCAGAGTTGGAAATTTCCCTCTCTCTAGAGTTGGAAATTCTGCTGTCTGTGAGTTGCTGCTGGAAGCTGGTAGAGGCAGGCAGTGTCTCTGTCTCTCTCTCTCTTCAGAGGAATGCTGAAAGTTCCAGCACTGGGAAGCCTCAGAGTTTTAATTCAACATTTCAAAGGACCAATTCACAGCTGGTCTTAAAAAGCTGCAAAATCCAGAGTCACGTGAGCATACTGTTCTTTTGTGTCAAGTCTAGGAATGGGTGTATGTTTATGGGGTGTTGCTTGACTTGAAACACTGTAGCTGGTTATTAAGGTTTATATTTATCATTGTTGATTCTTGTAAGTGGTAAAAGTTATGGTAATGTTTCTTACTTTATACTAACTGTGTTCTTACATAGAAACGTAGAAAATAGGCGCAGGAATCTTCGTGCCTGCACTACCATTCAATATGATCATGGCTGATCATGCACTTTCAGTATCCCACTCCCGCTTTCTCTCCATCTCCCTTGATACCTTTAGCTGCAAGGGCCACGTCCAGCTCCCTCTTGAACATATCTGACGAACTGGCCCCAACAGCTTTCTGCAGTAGAGAATTCCACAGATTCACAACTCTCTGAGTGAAGAGGTTCTTCCTCATCTCAGTCCTGAATGGCTTACCCCTTATTCTTAGACTGTGACTTCTAGTTCTGCACTTCCCCAACATTAGGAACATTCTTCCGGCATTTAGCCTGTCCAGTCCCATCAGGATTTTATGTGTTTCTATGAGATCCCCACTCATTCTTCTAAATTCCAGTGAGTACAAGCCCAGTCGATCCAGTCTCTCTTCATACGTCAGTCCTGCCATTCCAGGAATCAGTCTGGTGAACCTTCACTGGACTCCCTCAATAGCAAGAATGTCCTTACTCAGACTAGGAGACAAAAACTGCACACAATACTCAAGGTGTGGCCTCACCAAGGCCCTGTATAACTGCAGCGAGCCATCCTTACTCCTATACTCAAATCCTCAAAATAAATAAACCTTGTTTGATAAAAGTTTCCTGTTGGAGTGAAACATCTTGTGCCCACCCATGCCAAAATCAAAAGCAACACTTAGGGTCTAAGCATCTTCATAAAACACCTTGAAGTTTCTGGATTGGGTCATTACAGCTGCCATCCCCTGCAGTTGCTGTGGAACCAGTGCTGGGATCAGTTTATATGGAGCTCCCCAGTGCTTGCAGCAGTTAAGTTGTTGTGGGCCGGTGAATCAGAGGGAACACGCCGCTGGAGCTCCATGATACACATGGGCATGGAAATTATCACTAATGAGGTATAAGATCTGGTCTGAAAGCACGCCGGGGCCATTGGCAGGGACCATTCTGTTCTTTGCGTCGGAACCAACACTCTGTCACTTTTTGGTAAGATTTTGCCCATTGGTTCTTATTTACTGCATCACAGCTGGATTGACAGGTGCTCATTACCATTTTCATGCTGCAAGGAATAAACTCCACTTCTCCACAAAGGCCTGAACTAAATTGGAGCAATTCTGTTCTGTGCCTTGGAGATCTGCAGGTGTGACAGCAGTTTCTGATGGGGTTATTTGGGGGAGGGGAAATGAGGTGTGAGGAGAGCAGAGCCATTGTTGATGAGTGGGGAACCTTGAATTAAAAATAGGTGAGAGTCAGTTTAAAAACACTGAAGTTACTGAACTAAAGGCAGACCTCAAGGGCCATATCTTCAGCTCGTGACATAACAGAGGGCATGGCATTTCTGGAATTACACCTCGCCACTGGGGCTCACTACTTACCTTGCCAATGGATCCAAGCTGTAGCCAGGAGAGCAGGTGCCCACTACAGTTCTTGAAAAGATAAATATGTAATTTAAAATGCAACCGGCAGCATAAGCCACAGCTTCAACGCTGACAAGACGAATGGGGCCAAAATGTTTATAGGATTTGCAGATCACTAGCAGCTTAAAAAAGGTGGGACAGTTTTTCTGGCAGGCCTATAGCACATTAAGGGCCGGCACGGTAGCACAGTGGTTAGCACTGCTGCTTCACAGCTCCAGGGACCTGGGTTCGATTCCCGGCTTGGGTCACTGTCTGTGTGGAGTTTGCACATTCTCCTCGTGTCTGCGTGGGTTTCCTCCGGGTGCTCCGGTTTCCTCCCACAGTCCAAAGATGTGCGGGTTAGGTTGATTGGCCATGCTAAAATTGCCCCTTCGTGTCCTGAGATGCGTAGATTAGAGGGATTAGCGGGTAAAATATGTAGGGATATGGGGGTAGGGCCTGGGTGGGATCGTGGTCGGTGCAGACTCGGCGGGCCGAATGGCCTCTTTCTGTACTGTAGGGTTTCTATGTTTCTTCTATGTTAAAGCTGAATGTGTTGTCTGTGACATACAGGATTAGAGTGTGCACTTTTGATTGGTAGTACAGACTTTTGATTGGGAGTAGGACTCGAACCCCAGGATGTAACCAGCAGGGTTGATAAGGGTGAGCCAGTAGATGTTGTATATTTGGATTTTCAAAAGATATTTGATTGTGTGCCACTAGAAAGGCTTTTGCACAAGATAAGGCCTTGAGGATGGGGTAATATATCAGAGCAGAGACCATATTATATGAAATAGGATTAGGAGTAAACCATACTACTCCTCGTACCAGCTCTGGCACTGAATATGACCACGACTGATCTTCTATCTCAACTTCGCTTTCCCATCCTCTTTAAAACTTTTAAAGTTCATTTATCAGTCACAAGTGAGGCTTACATTAACACTGCAATGAAGTTACTGTGAAATTCCCGTAGTCGCCACACTCCGGTGGTGGTTCAGGTCAATGCACCTAACCAGCACGTCTTTGGACGGTGGGAGGAAACTGGAGCACCTGGAGGGGGCCGGCGTGGATGCGGGGAGAGCGTGCAGGCTCCGCGCAGACAGTGACCCAAGCCAGGAGTCAGGCCCGGGTCCCTGGCGCTGTGAGGCAGCAGTGCTAACCACTGTGCCACCGTGCCACCCCCACCTATATCCCTTGAGTGACCAAACACCTTTCTGTCTCAGCCTCAAATATACTCAACAATGAAGCATCCACAACCCACCGGGGTGGACAATTCAAAAAGATTCACAACCTGTCCCCTCATCTTAAAAGATCAACCTGTAATCCTAATTGTGCCAATGTTCTAGGTTCCCATGTCAGGGAAGCAATCTCTCAGTTAGTACATTGTAAGTCCTTCAGAATCTTGTAGCTTCGATGAGATAATTTCTCATTTACAACTCCAGAGAATATAGATCCAATTTACTCAGCCTATCATCCCAGGACAACCTTCTCATCTCAGCAACCAGCCTCTCATCCCAGCTATATAGTCTCCAATGAAAGCATATCCTTTCTTAGAAGTGGAGACCAAAACTGCACACAGTATTGCAGGAGTGATCTTACCCAAGCCCTGTACAATTGTAGCAGGACTTCCTTCCCCAATCCCCTTGGCCAACATGCTTCTTTAACTACCTAATTGCTTGCCATGCTGCATGTTAATATTCTGCAGAAGCAATATACAGTGAGCTGATGAAAGTCACCGACCTAAAACGTTAACGCTGTTTCTTTTTTCACAGTTTCCATACTCGCTGCTGAGTACTTCCAACATTTTCTGTTATTATTATTGCTAAGTTTCTGTGTTCATTATTCTGTGTTTTTATTTCTTATTGCAAAGTGAACAATCTCTTACTTCCCACAGTATATTCCATCTTCCAGACTGTCGCCCACCCACACCTGTCTCTGTCTCTTTACAGCCTCTCGATTGATATTCCCACATTACGAGACAGGCAGTGGCATAGCACTAATTTCACTGGATTAGTAATCGAGAAACCCAGACAGCTGGTGGATATAAAATTCGACTGACAAATTTCCAATTAAAAGCTAGTTTCAGAAATGGAGGCCATGAAACAATTGTTGTAAAACCCCATCTGCTGTACTAATGTCCTTTAGGGAAACATATCTGCCATCCTTACCTGGTCTGACCTTCTTGGGGTTGGCACAGTGGTTGGCGCTGCTGCCTCACAGCACCAGGGACCTGGGTTCAGTTCCTGGCTTGGGTCGCTGTCTGTGCAGAGTTTGCATGAGCTCCCCGTGTCTGCGTGAGTTTCCTCTGGGTGTTCGGGTTTCTCCCCACACTCCAGAGATATGCGGGTTAGGTGGATTGGCCATGCTAAATTGTCCCTTAGTTGCAGGGGGATTAGAAGGGTAAATACGTGGGGTTAAGCGAATAGGGCCTGGGTGGGATTGTTGTCGGTGCAGGCTCGATGGGCCGAATGACCTCCTCCTGCACTGTCGGGCTTCTATGATTCTGTCTAAGCAGGACTTCTATTCAAGGCATTTAACATATCTGAACTCTCAGGCTTCGAGCTGCTTCCTTCAGTTTAATCTCTATTTCTCTCTGTAACCACGCCCAGGCTTGACTAATAGCTCAGTGAACAGTTAACAGACACAGTTAATCAAACACTGTGTGATGATCAAACCTGGAATTGTTGGCCCAGAGGCAGGGACATTATGCACTGCAACACAAGACCTTCTATAACAGGCGAGAGCAGCAGCAAATAAGCTGGGGCAGTCACTGCTACTCACCCCATGAAGGAGATGTGTTGGGAATTATTGGTTTGCTTTGATTTGATTTGATTTATGATTGTCACATGTATTGGTATACAGTGAAAAGTATTGTTTCTTGCGCGCTGTACAGACAAAGCATACCATTTATAGAGAAGGAAAGGAGAGAGTGCAGAATGTAGTGTTACAGTCATAGCTAGGGTGTAGAGAAAAATCAACTTAATGCGAGGTAGGTCCATTCAAAAGTCTGATGGCAGCAGAGAAGAAGCTGTTCTTGAGTGGGTTGATTCGTGACCTCAGACTTTTGTATCGTTTCCCGACGAAAGAATGTAGAAGAGAGAATGTCTGTGGTGCGTGGGGTTCTTAATTATGCTGGCTGCTTTTCCAAGGCAGTGGGAAGTGTAAACAGAGTCAATGGATGGGAGGCTGGTTTGCATGATGAATTGGGCTACATTCACGACCTTTTGTAGTTCCTTGTGATCTTGGGCAGAGCAGGAGCCATACCAAGCTGTGGTACAACCAGAAAGAATGCTTTCTATGGTGAAAGTTGGTGAAAGTCGTAGCTGACATGCCAAATTTCCTTAGTCTTCTGAGAAAGTAGAGGCATTGGTGGGCTTTCTTAACTATAGTATTGGCATAGGGGAACCAGGACAGGTTGGTGGTGATCTGGACACTAAACACTTGAAGCTCTTGACCCTTTCTACTTCATCCCCGTTGATATAGACAGGGGCATGTCCTCCACACTGCTTCCTGAAGTCGATGACTGTGGTGGACCTCAGTTGTGCCTTTGTCCTAAATGGTCCACCGTTGTGTGTGCTTGTCATACCTGGACACATCCCCTTCCAGTTTGGTTCCTCCCCTCGGCACCTAGTATAAAGGTGGCTGTCTCCTCCCCCTTGTTCAGTCCAGGTTGGTTATTTGTTGGGATCTGCTCCTGATTCTGTTGTGAATAAAAGCCTACACTTGTATTGGCACATCGGTAGCCTTTCGCCTTATTGATAGCGCATCAATTTTATTCACAACAGTTACCAGCATGGAGCAGTTTCTAAAACCCGACAAGTTAGTATTAGACCCTCAAGAGGTTGGAGCCTCTGATAAATTTGATCATTAGTTGGACTGCTTCGAAGCATTCGTCGACACCGCTGCGGCCATCGACACCGACGCCGCTAAACTCCACGTGCTCCGCGCCCGGGTAAGCGAAGCTGTCTATGGAATCTTCCGGGACGCTGCTACTTACGCGGACGCTATCGAACTCCTAAAAGGGCAGTTCCGAAAGAGCCCTAATGTGGTTTACGCCAGACATCTCCTAACTACCCGCAAGCAGCAGCCAGGAGAATCGTGCGCCCAATTTCTGCGCGCCCTGCGGGTCCTAGCTCGAGCTTGTGACTGTAAGGCTGTTCCAGCAGCTCAGAACATGAAGGACCTGATCCGCGACGCCTACGTTGCGGGCATTGAGTCTACATACATCCGGCAGCGTCTGCTGGAACAAGATGACCTAGATCTCCGAAGAACAGCCATGATGGCTGAAATGTTAGAAGCAGCCTCCCATAATCTCGGGTCTTACCTTGCATCCCGTTCCACCGATGGCTCCAACGCGACGGCTGTTCCGGCGGGGCCCAAATGTTACTTTTGTGGCCTACCTAAGCACCCTCGGCGTCGCTGCCCGGCGAAGGACGCGATTTGCTCCGGATGCGGTAAGCTAGTCCACTTCGTTAAAGTCTGCCGAGCAAAGCCGCTTCCGAAGCCTCGTGGAGCCATGTGTGCTCCGAGGGTGCAGCCATCTTTAATGCAGGCGGCGGCAGTGCGGGAATCGCCATCTTTGATGTGGTCACCGGAAGTGTGGGAGTCGCCATCTTTAAGACTGGCATCAAGGCGAGCTGAGCAGGAAGCTTCATCCGTGACGTCATCAGACGGCGACGAAGATGGATTCTTCTTTAATTCAACAGTGGCATCGATTTGCTTGGACCAGTCGCAGCCACATCAACTCTCCAAGTCCATAATGGAGATCAAGGTAAATGGTCATGCAGAAAACTGCCTGTTTGACTGTGGGAGCACAGAAAGTTTTATACACCCTCGCACAGTGCGTCAATATGCCCTTCCTGTGCGACCCTGGAGCCAGACCATCTCCATGGCCTCGAATTCCCACTCGGTGGAGGTCCTCGGGTGTTGTTTGGTGATGCTGACGGTACAGGGCACAGTCTACGAGCGTTTTCGGCTCCTCGTGCTGCCGCGACTCTGCGCAGCTGTACTGCTGGGGTTAGATTTCCTCAGCCATCATAGGAGCGTCACCCTGCAGTATGATGGCCCTTATCCCCCGCTCTCCGTCTGCAAGGCGCCGTCACGGCAGCGCCCCTCGCGCACCACCTGCAGTCTCTCGACCCTCAAGATCAACCCCCCCCACCTTATTTGATAACCTCACCCCGGATTGTAGGCCTATAGCCACCAAGAGTAAGCGCGATAGTGCGGATGACGGGGCCTTCATTCGGTCCGAGGTACAACGGTTGCTCCGGGAAGGGATTATCCAGGCCAGCACCAGCCCCTGGAGGGCGCAAGTGGTCGTAGTTAAATCGGGGGAGAAACACCACATGGTGATTGACTACAGCCAGACCATAAACAGGTATACTCAACTAGATGCGTATCCTCTTCCCCGTATCACGGACATAGTCAACCGCATCGCGCACTATAGGGTTTTCTCGACGATCGATTTGAAATCGGCTTACCACCAGCTCCCTATTCGCTCGGAGGATCGCCCATATACTGCCTTTGAGGCGGATGGCCGCCTCTACCAGTCCCTCCGAGTCCCCTTTGGTGTCACCAATGGGGTCTCAGTCTTCCAGCGGGCCATGGATCAAATGGTAGACCAGCACGGGCTACGGGCCACTTTCCCGTATCTGGATAACGTCACCATCTGCGGCCATGACCTGCAGGATCATGATGCCAACCTACAAAAATTCCTTCGTACGGCCACTCTCCTGAACCTCACATATAATGAGACGAAGTGTGTTTTTCGGACACGCCGCCTCGCCATCCTTGGGTACGTGATAGAAAATGGTGTCCTTGGCCCCGACCCAGCCTGTATGCGTCCCCTTATGCAGCTTCCCCTCCCTACTACCCTCAAAGCACTGAGGAGATGCCTGGGCTTCTTAGAACATAGAACATAGAACATTACAGCGCAGAACAGGCCCTTCGGCCCACGATGTTGCACCGACCAGTTAAAAAAAAACTGTGACCCTCCAACCTAAACCAATTTCTTTTCGTCCATGAACCTATCTACGGATCTCTTAAACGCCCCCAAACTAGGCGCATTTACAACTGATGCTGGCAGGGCATTCCAATCCCTCACCACCCTCTGGGTAAAGAACCTACCCCTGACATCGGTTCTATAACTACCCCCCCTCAATTTAAAGCCATGCCCCCTCGTGCTGGATTTCTCCATCAGAGGAAAAAGGCTATCACTATCCACCCTATCTAAACCTCTAATCATCTTATATGTTTCAATAAGATCCCCTCTTAGCCGCCGCCTTTCCAGCGAAAACAATCCCAAATCCCTCAGCCTCTCCTCATAGGATCTCCCCTCCATACCAGGCAACATCCTGGTAAACCTCCTCTGCACCCTCTCCAAAGCCTCCACATCCTTCCTGTAATGTGGGGACCAGAACTGCACACAGTACTCCAAGTGCGGCCGCACCAGAGTTGTGTACAGTTGCAACATAACGCTACGACTCCTAAATTCAATCCCCCTACCAATAAACGCCAAGACACCATATGCCTTCTTAACAACCTTATCTACTTGATTCCCAACTTTCAGGGATCTATGCACACATACACCTAGATCCCTCTGCTCCTCCACACTATTCAAAGTCCTCCCGTTAGCCCTATACTCAACACATCTGTTATTCCTACCAAAGTGAATTACCTCACACTTCTCCGCATTAAACTCCATCCGCCACCTCTCGGCCCAACTTTGCAACCTGTCTAAGTCTTCCTGCAAACTACGACACCCTTCCTCACTGTCTACCACACCACCGACTTTGGTGTCATCAGCAAATTTGCTAATCCACCCAACTATACCCTCATCCAGATCATTAATAAATATTACAAACAGCAGTGGCCCCAAAACAGATCCCTGAGGTACACCACTTGTAACCGCACTCCATGATGAATATTTACTATCAACCACCACCCTCTGTTTCCTATCCGCTAGCCAATTCCTGATCCAATTTCCTAGATCACCCCCAATCCCATACATCTGCATTTTCTGCAGAAGCCTACCATGGTGAACCTTATCAAACGCCTTACTAAAATCCATATATACCACGTCCACTGCCTTGCCCCCATCCACCTCCTTGGTCACTTTCTCAAAAAACTCAATAAGGTTAGTAAGGCACGACCTACCTGCCACAAAACCATGCTGACTATCACTTTTCAATTCTCCCATTATGCCCAGTGGGTTCCCCGTTACGCGGATAAAGCCCGTCCGCTCCTAAAATCGACCTCTTTTCCCCTGGCGGAGGAGGCCCGTCGGGCCTTCGACGACATCAGAGCGGACATCGCGAAGGCCGCAATGCACGCTGTGGACGAATCCGTCCCATTCCAAGTGGAAAGTGATGCGTCTGACTTTGCCCTAGCTGCCACCCTTAACCAGAGGGGCCATCCGGTGGCCTTCTTTTCCCGGACCTTACAAGGCCCTGAGATTCGACACTCCTCGGTCGAGAAGGAGGCCCAGGCCATCGTGGAAGCCGTCCGGCACTGGCGCCATTATCTCGCGGGCCAACGATTCACCTTAATTACGGACCAGCGGTCAGTTGCCTTCCTGTTTAACACCAGGCAAAAGGGCAAGATTAAGAATGACAAGATCTTGCGGTGGAGGATTGAGCTCTCCACCTACAGATATGACATCATGTACCGGCCCGATAAGCTCAATGAGCCCCCAGATGCCCTGTCCCGTGGATCATGCGCCAGCGCCCACTAGACCAGCTACAGTCCCTCCATAACGACCTCTGTCATCCGGGTGTCACCAGATTTTTCCATTTTGTCAAGTCCCGTAACCTGCCCTTCTCCCTTGAGGAAGTCCGGACGATTACCAGGCAATGCAGGGTCTGCGCTGAGTGCAAACCGCAGTTCTACCGGCCAGGTAGGGCGCGCCTTGTAAAGGCCACTCGCGCGTTTGAGCGCCTTAGCATTGATTTTAAAGGCCCCCTCCCCTCCTCTAACCGCAATGTTTATTTCCTGAATATCATTGACGAATACTCACGTTTCCCTTTTGCCTTCCCCTGCTCGGACATGACCACGGCTACAGTGATTCGGACCCTGAACAAGCTCTTCACCCTGTTCGGCTTCCCAGCCTATGTCCATAGCGATCGTGGGTCCTCTTTCATGAGTGACGAGCTGAGGCAGTACCTGCTCGCCAAAGGCGTTGCCTCCAGCCACACCACTAGCTATAACCCCAGGGGCAATGGTCAAGTAGAGCGGGAGAACGCAACCGTCTGGAAGGCTGTTCTATTAGCGTTATGGTCTAGGGGCCTTCCAGTCAGCCGTTGGCAAGACGTCCTTCCGGACGCATTACATTCCATTAGGTCACTCTTGTGCACAGCGACCAATACGACCCCTCACGAGCAGATGTTTTCGTTTCCCAGGAAGTCCTCCTCGGGTACTTCGCTCCCGGATTGGCTGATGTCCCCGGGACCCGTCCTGCTTCGGAAGCATGTCTGGACCCATAAGGCAGATCCCTTGGTTGAGGAGGTCCAATTGCTCCATGCTAATCCTCAATATACTTACGTAGCATACCCTGATGGGCGGGAGGACACGGTTTCTGTCCGTGACTTGGCATCCGCGGGTGCCCCTGAGGTCACCACGTCCTTCCGCCCCACGGTCCCTGGTGTCGTCCATTCGGAGACTGCTACGCCTCTTCCTCCCTCAGTCCCTGTCCCCAATGTAGTGCGCCCTGAGCCTGTTGCGGCCCCCCACCCCCCAGCTCCGGTTTCCACTGTTCCCCATACGCCACCAGGGCCACTGCTCGCTCCTCTCGCCCCTGTGTACAGCTCGCTTGAGTCGCCGGAGCCGTCGCCACGCAGTACCCGACGACTGGACGGGACGATGGATCGGTCCACTTCACACCACCCAGCGCCTTCTCTCGACGCTCACTGTACGGAGCCTGGGCCGACATCGCTCCCTGCTCGGACGACTCTGCGACCTGCACTACGACGATCGCGACGGCGGATCAAGCCACCGGTTCGTCTGAACTTGTAATATTGTTTCCGCTTCACCCCGTGTTGTTTTTTTAAAAGGAAGGGGTGAATGTGGTGGACCTCAGTTGTGCCTTTGTCCTATATGGACCACCGTTGTCTGTGTTTGTCATACCTGGACACATCCCCTTCCAGTTTGGTTCCTCCCCTCGGCACCTAGTATAAAGGTGGCTGTCTCCTCCCCCTTGTTCAGTCCAGGTTGGTTATTTGTTGGGATCTGCTCCTGATTCTGTTGTGAATAAAAGCCTACACATATATTGGCATATCGGTAGTCTTTCGCCTTATTGATAGCGCATCAATGACAATCTCCTTCATTTTGTTGACATTGAAGGAGAAATTATTGTCACTGCACCAGTTCACCAGATTCTCTATCTCGTTCCTGTACTCTGTCTCATCATTGTTTCAGATCGGACCCACTACGGTGGTGTCGTCAGCAAACCTGAATATCGAGTTGGAGGGGAATTTGGCCACACAGTCATAGGTGTATAAGGAGTATAGTCGGGTGCTCCACAGCCTTGTGGGGCACCAGTGTTGAGAATGATCATGGAGGAGGTGCTGTTGTCTATCCTTACTGATTGTGGTCTGTGGTTTAGGAAGTTCAGAATCCAGTCTCAGAGGGAGGAGCCGAGGCCCAGGCCACGGAGTTTGGAGAAGAGTTTTGTAGGAATAATGATGTTGAAGGCTGAGTTGTAGTCAATAAATAGGAGTCTGACATAGGTGTCTTTGTTATCTAGGTGTTCCAGGGTTGAGTGCAGGGCCAGGGAGATGGCGTCTGCTGTGGACCTGTTGTGGCGGTAGGCAAACTGTAGTGGATCCAGATAGTCCGGGAGGCTGGAATTGATTCGTGCCATGACTAACCTTTCAAAGCACTTCATAATGATGGATGTCAGAGCCACCAGCCGATAGCCATTAAATCATAGAACCCTATAGTGCAGAAAGAGGCCCTTTGGCCCATTGAGTCTGCACCGACCACAATCCCACCCAGGCCCTACCCCCATATCCCTACATATTTTACCTGCTAATCCGTCTAACCTACACATCTCAGGACACTAAGGGGCAATTTTAGCATGGCCAATCAACCTAACCCGCACATCTTTGGACTGTGGGAGGAAACCGGAGCACCCGGAGGAAACCCACGCAGACACGAGGAGAATGTGCAATCTCCACACAGACAGTGACCCGAGCCGGGAATCGAACCCGGGACCCTGGAGCTGTGAAGCAGCAGTGCTAACCACTGTGCTACCGTGCCAACACGCTGCTTGGCTTTTCTTTGGTACTGGGATGATGGTCGTCTTCCTGAAGCAAATAGGGACTTCAGATTGTTGTCAAAAGAGGTTGAAGATATCTGCAAATACCCCCGCCAGCTGGTCCACGCAGGATCTGAGTGCTTGTCCGGATACCCTATCCCCATATTGGTGCAATCGGCAGTGTGGCCACACCAACAGTGTGGCTGAAACCATCGAGGATTATGGCACATTCCTATCTAATGCACCTTCTCAAAGCTCACTTCACCCTCACCCCACACAGTCGGTATTGGTTTGTAATTTACAGATGTATAACCATATTCCTCTTAACCTTTCCTCCTCTCATTTGACCCAATTCTGCCGTACTGCTTTTCTGCTTTCAGATACCCAAAAAACTGTTGCCTGGACAACCAGTGGAACTGGGTTCTGGACACCTGGATAAAGAAGAAACTGAGGAGAAAGAAACACAGTCACTCAGTCTCATACTCACACCAACGCACTACACAAAACTTAGGGAACTGCATTGAGGCAGGCTGCAAGCAGGGCAGGGAAAGGACTGCACAGGTGACCATTCCCTGGAGGGTGAGGTCTCAGGTAAATTCCGCTGCCGAGGACTCAGGTGAGAACTTGATTGATGTAGAGAAAGGCTGTTGGGATGCACAAAGAAATACTTGGTGCATCCATAGGTCTGCGTGCTGTCACTGTCACGGGGCATGGGGGAGTCTGGCTCCTGCTGTATTCAACCTGCAAAATCTTTCCAACACATCAATGGCTGGCAGGAAGGTTGGCAGAGACCCCTGCTCAGGCATGCTTAGTGCGGATTGGTGCCTCTCAAGCTATAAGCCTCTGTCGACAAACTAGTGACCTGTTCCAGGTAAAACTCACGCTGGAAACAGATGAAAGTCTGCCTTGTGCACAACTAGGTGTGGGAAGAGAAACAAGCAGCAGCCCATTTTGGGCCATCTTACTCTGCAAGTAACACAGGGAAGTGTGTCAAATTTAGTACAATATGCTTGGGTGATGTGCTTTACTTAGATGAGCAGCTCCCAGTGTTTGCAAGCTGTTAAATGTGAGCGTGTGGCTGACAGCAGTGCTAAGTATCTGAGGGTGATTTCAGGACTATGTGTGTGAGGCCTACATTGGGGACTTTTTACAGATTTATCCCATGGGATAAAGGGGGAGGTGGCTAGATGGGTGGAGAACTGGCTTGGTCATAGAAGACAGAGGGTGGTAGTGGAAGGGTCTTTTTCCGGCTGGAGGCCTGTGACTAGTGGTGTACCGCAGGGCTCTGTATTGGGACCTCTGCTGTTTGTGATTTATATAAACGATCTGGAAGAAGGAGTAACTGGGGTGATCAGTAAGTTTGCGGACGACACAAAACTGGCAGGACTTGCAGATAGTGAGGAACATTGTCAGAGGCTACAGAAGGATATAGATAGGCTGGAAATTTGGGCAAGGAAATGGCAGATGGAGTTCAATCCTGATAAATGCGAAGTGATGCATTTTGGTGGGAATAATGTAGGGAGGAGCTACACGATAAATGGAAGAACCATAAAGGGTGTAGAGACGCAGAGGGACCTGGGTGTGCAAGTCCACAGATCTTTGAAGGTGACGTCACAGGTGGAGAAGGTGGTGAAGAAGGCATATGGCATGCTTGCCTTTATAGGACGGGGCATAGAGTATAAGAGTTGGGGTCTGATGTTGCAGATGTATAGAACGTTGGTTCGGCCGCATTTGGAATACTGCGTCCAGTTCTGGTCGCCACACTACCAGAAGGACGTGGAGGCTTTGGAGAGAGTACAGAGGAGGTTTACCAGGATGTTGCCTGGTATGGAGGGGCTTGGTTATGAGGAGAGATTGGGGAAACTGGGGTTGTTCTCCTTGGAAAGACGGAGGATGAGGGGAGACTTAATAGAGGTGTATAAAATTATGAAAGGCATAGATAGGGTGAACGGTGGGAAGCTTTTCCCCGGGTCGGTGGTGACGTTCACGAGGGGTCATAGGTTCAAGGTGAAGGGGGGGAGGTTTAACACAGATATCAGAAGGACATATTTTACACAGAGGGTCGTGGGGGCCTGGAATGTGTTGCCGGGCAAGGTGGTGGAGGCGGACACACTGGGAACGTTTAAGACTTATCTAGACAGCTATATGAACGGAGTGGGAATGGAGGGATACCAAAGAGTGGTCTAGTTTGGACCAGGGAGCGGCGCGGGCTAATTGTTCCTTGTTTCTCGTTTCAAGGCTTCATTCTATGATCATCTTGCTGGTGCCAGTACAGAGCGAGACTGCGGATAGTTGGGAACCTGTCTCGGGGGCAGGGAATTCATATGGTGTTCGTGGAAGTGGAAATGACTAGGGTTGGGAAGCATTTTCCGATCGGGGCCATTGTGATCTCCTGGACTCGTTTCGATCGCCTCAGGGGGTCGGAGAGGAATTTCCCAGATTTTTTTCCCCATATTGACCCTGGGGTTTTTCACTCTGGGTTTTCGCCTCTCCCTGGAGATCATATGGTCTGGAATGGGGGGGGTGGGGGTGAGTTAAGAGGTTGTAATGAACAAAGCATCGTAGCTGTGAGGGACAGCTCGGTGGATAGGATATTGGTATGTAGATAGGCTGGAAAATTGGGCGGGGATCCTGGCTTCAGGACTCAATCCTGGACCGGGGAGCGGCGCGGGCTTGGAGGGCCGAAGGGCCTGTTCCTGTGCTGTATTGTTCTTTGTTCTTTGTTTGTGAGGAAGGGGAGCGTGCGGAATGGAATAAGTTGTAACACTAATGGTGCATTTGTAATGATAGGGTATGCGTCTCTTGACACTGCATCCAAGCCCTCGGGGCTAGACGGTTGGCATTGATGGCAATGTCTATCTGCTCCCATTGCCAAATCAGTATATTTGATCCCCTGAGGGTAGTGGTCCTTTCTTCTCCTGAACACCTCAACATCACAGCCTCCAGCTTGACATCCAAGAACACTGGGGCATGTTCTCCCCGCTGTTGTGCTATTGCTGGAGATTCCTCTTGGTTTTGCACTGTTCTTTACACAGTTTGAGCCCTTGTTGCAAGCAAATATGTCTGGTTTGAAGTATGTTAGGTTGTCTTTAAATAGTGCCAGCCTCACGCGGACTAGGGCTTGCTGTCTGTTGAGGTGTGCAGTCATTCGCAATGTGACCTCCTCTGGGTAGCATGCCTCCATCATTACACTTAACAAGAAGGTTAAGGTTTGTATGTCACCTGCATGAATTTGAATAGACGCAGGTTAATTATGCACTGCAATCATCATTAAAAGGTTTCTGAAATATTTAGCCCCAACTGTGCAATAAAGGCTAGTCTGGCTTCGGTGGATTCAGTGAGATTTCAGGAATATGCACAGTTTACAATTGGTTACACCAGTTTGGAGAAGTTGACAGTGAGAATCTGTGTCAATTTACTGTGATAATGCAGAAGATAGACCTGTGGTGTTAATTATATTGACCTGTGTGTGTGATTATGAGAGGCAGTGGGACCAATTAGTGGGGTTAGATGGATGGCTTCTGGTCAACTGAGGTTAGGTGACACATGAAGTACAATCCAAGCAAAGCCTCTGTGGATTCAGGTCACATTGTAAGCTGGTTCCAGAGTCAAATAGAGAGATCTTATTAGTGAGAAAAATTAAACTGGCATCGCCTCAAAAACTTGCTTTTCACCAGTAATGAGAAACTTTAATGATTGAGCTGTTTCATGATATTTTTAACCCACTTTTAATTTAATTGCTTGATTTAATGGCTGTATCCATTGCTTTTCTGACTTTATTTTTATCCTGGTGCTCCATTGCAAATATTGGCTCAACTTTTTCAAAAAGTACCGCTTAGTTTTATACAAGTGGAAGAAAGTCAAATATAAACCACCTAACACAGTCGAAGGCACCACGAGTCACGACATGAATCGGTCACAAATGGGTGAGTTTAACAAACTCAGGCTGGGAATCAAGAGGAAACAACAGGGCACCAGGTCACTTGCAGCAATTTCCAGAGGATAAAACTCAACAAGGCAATTTCACTGTGGTACCAATGAACGTAAGGATTTATCGATGGACAATAAATACTGACCTAACCAGCAGCACCCCACATCCTCATAGAATCCCTACCGTGCAGAAGGAGGCCATTTGGCCCATCGAGTCTGCACTGACCACAATCCCACCCAGGCCCTATCCCCGTAACTCCACATATTTACCCTGCTAGTCCCCTGACATAAATGGGCAATTTAGTACGCCCAATCCCCTTAACCCACACATCTTTGGAGTGGGGGGAAACCGGAGCACTTGGAGGAAACCTACGCAGACACGAGGAGAACGTGCAGACTCCACACAGACAGTGACGTGAGGCCGGAATTGAACCCAGGTCCCTGGCGCTGTGAGGCAGCAGTGCTAACCACTGTGCCATCGTGCCATCCTGTGAAAGAATAGAGAAGAAACAGCACCAGGTACAGAACTCAGTACCCATTTATAATGATCTTGACAGATTTTGGGGATTATTTTATTGGGCTCGCTATTGCCAGTTACTCCCACGGGTGAATCTTGTGTCCCATCTGATTTGGAGTTAACTTTACCAGCCAAATATCTAGGTGAGTGATAGTAACACTTACTTAGTGACCAGCTACTGAGCCACATAAATTTTCTTTACACATACTGGAGAGAATACTTTTACCAATGTGAGGTATACCGTTAAACTCTTATGGCAACTTACTTGCTTAAGATGGATAAGTGTGCATGTGTTACACCCAATTTGTGAAACAGCCCTTTCATGAACTGGGTTTGTGAAACAGGCACAAAAACAGAAAATGTTGAAAAATCTCAGCAGGTCTGACAGCATCTGTGGAGAGAGAATAGAGTAAGAAGACTCACAATACCAATGTTGTGAGACTTCTTACTGTGTTTACCCCAGTCCACGCCTGGAATCTCCACATCAGAGAGAGAATAGAGCCAATGTTTCGAATCAGAATAATTTATAAGTTCATAAGATAGAGGAGCAGAATTAGGCCATTCGGCCCATTGAGTCCGCTCCACCATTCAATCATGGCTGATATGCTCCTCATCCTCATTTTCCTGCCTTCTCCCCATAACCCTTCAACCCATTACCAGGTAAGGATGACTTACCTGGTTGAAGGTTGACTCTTTGTCAGAGCTGAAATAGACAGTTTGACTGCTCATTTCATGAAATGACCAGTGTTATGTACGAGTTTTAAAATCTTATTTGTGAGATTGTTGCTCAAGCCTGTTGTAGTTTAACATCATGTACTAAGTTGTTTAATGGCAAGGTAAATGTGGGGAAGCAAGTTTGTCTACAAAGGCAGAAATGGTGCTTGGCGGAAGGTGTACAATTTAATATAAGATTACAAAGGACCTGTTCACATCTGCCTATTTTACAGATGGTGTGAAATATCATGAAGGCACGAAAAGTAACTGTTTATACCTTCCTATTTGAATTCAGTGGCTCACACAGCAGCTGATAGAAGAAGTGGAATTCCATGCTGGAAATGAAAATAAAATGGCAAATACAGCAAGTAACACTTAACTGTTCATTGGTGACAAGGTCATCCTTTGTTGAAACCCAGATGAAAATGTGATGGTATTCACACATCTTGCAGAACCAGTGTATAAACTAATCTATACTCAGTAGCGTAACCTCTGCAAACACTGAAGATGGATTGAGAGCTGTGAGTACCATTATTCAAGAAGGGAAGTAGGAATAAACCAGTTGATTAACATGGGGTGTGGCATGGTGGCACAGTGATTAGCACTGTTGCCTCGCAGTGCCAGGGACCCAGTTTCGATTCCAGCCTTGGGTGACTGTGTGGAGTTTACACATTGTCCCTGTATCTATGTGGGTTTGCTCCAGGGTTCCGGTTTCCTCCCACAGTACAGAAATGTGCATGTTAGGTGGATTAGCCATGCTAAATTACCCCTTAGCGTCCCATGATGTGTAGGTTCAGGGGATTAGCAGGGTAAATGCATGGAGTTTTGGGGATAGGGCCTGGGTGGGATGGTCTGTCGGAGAGTCAGTACAGACTAGATGGACCAAATAGCCTCCTTCTGCACTGTAGGGATTATATGATTCCATCATCAGTGGTAGTGAAAATTATTGGACAAAATTCTAAGGGGCAGAATCAATCTCAACTTGAAGAGGCAAGGATTAATGAAGAATACTCAGCAGGGCTTTGTCAAGGGGAGATCATGTCTAACAAATTTGATGTAAATTGGTAGGAGACGACTAGGTATGTAGATGAGGCTAGTGCAGTTGATTTAGTTTACATGGACTTCAGTAATATACCATATGGGAGACTGATCAAGAAGTTAAAAGCCGATGGAATTCAGGACAATTTGGCAAATTGGAACAAAAATTGGCAGGAGGAAGAGGGTGATGGTCAAAGTTTGTTTTTGTGACTGGTGTTATAATTCAGGTCGGAAACTCCAAAGTATTCTATGAAGTCCACCTGAATCATAAGTTTTGCAATTTGAATTTGGCTTGGGTGAAACATGAAATATTTCACTTCAGGTATAATTCAACTGACCCACCAGGGAGCTTTAATCAAACAAAGTTTATTGAAGAATACAGCTAACATGCATAGAAAGAAAATGAACAATAACAAAGAAAAAAGAAAATTACAGCACAGGAACATGCCCTTCAGCCCTCCAAGCCTGCACTGACCATGCTGCCCAGCTTAATAAAAACCCCTACCCATCCAGGGACCATATCCCTCTATTCCCATCCTATTCATGTATTTGTCCAGACGCCCCTTAAAGGTCACTATTGTATCTGCTTCCACTACCTCCCCCGGCAGCGAGTTCCAGGCACCCACCACCCTCTGTGTAAAAAACCTGCCTCGTACATCTCTTTTAAAACTTGCCCCTCACACCTTAAACCTATGCCCCCTAGTAATTGACTCGTCCACCCTGGGAAAAAGCTTCTGAGTATCCACTCTGTCCATGCCTCTCATAATCTTGTAGACTTCTATCAGGTCGCCCCTCAACCTCCGTCGTTCCAGTGAGAACAAACTAAGTTTCTCCAACGTCTCCTCATAGCTAATGCCCTCCATACCAAGGAAACATTCTGGTAAATCTTTTCTGTACCCTCTCCAAAGCCTCCACAGTCTTCTGGTAGTGTGGCGACCAGAATTGAACACTATATTCCAAATGCGGCCAAACTAAGGTTCTATAAAGTTGCAACATGGCTTGCCAATTTTTAAACTCAATGCCCTGGCTGATGAAGGCAAGCATGCCGTATGCCTTCTTAACTACCTTCTCCACCTGCGTTGCCAATTTCAGTGAGCTGTGTACCTGTACACACAGATCCCTCTGCCTATCAGCACTCTTAACGGTTCTGCCATTTACTGTATATTTCCTATCAGTATTAAACCTTCCAAAATGAATTACCTCAAATTTGTCCGGATTAAACTCTATCTGCCTTCTCTCCGCCCAAGTCTCCAACCGATCTATATCCTGCTGTATCCTCTGATGGTCCTCATCGCTATCCGCAAATCCACCAACCTTTGTGTCGTCCACAAACTTACTAATCAAACCAGTTACATTTTCCTCCAAATCATTTATATATATTACAAACAGCAAAGGTCCCAGCACTGATCCCTGAGGAATGCCACTTGTCACAGCCCTCCATTCAGAAACGCACCCTTCCACTGCTACCCTCTGTCTTCTATGACCGAGCCAGTTTTGTATCCACCTTGCCAGCTCACCTCTGATCCCATGCGACTTCACCTTCTGTACCAGTCTGCCATGAGGGACCTTGTCAAAGGTCCATGAAGTCTATGTGGACAACATCTACTGCCCTACCCTCATCAATCATCTTCGTCACTTCCTCGAAAAACTCGATCAAGTTAGTGAGACATGATCTCCCTTTCACAAAACCATGTTGCCTCTCGCTAAAAGTGGGAATAAACCCTGTCTCGAAGAATCCTCTCCAATAATAACGTATACCAGTTATAAACAAAAAAAACCCATGATATTCTATAACCCTTAATGAATATAGAAAATGTCCCAATCAAATAAACATCCCATAAACAAAATCCTTTTCACTGGTTTATCACAGAAACTACAAATGCTCACGTGATGCTGGAATTTAGTCCTTTGGTTGAATGCTGCAGTTCTCTTGAGGCACACACAGACAAGCTTGGAGTCAGAATAGCTTCCCAAAACATTGAGGAGACTCCAGTCAAGCCAACCACCCACAGCAGATTTTCTACTCCAGGCGGACCAGGAACCTTGCTTCCAGCTAACAGCAGAATTTCCAAACCCGGAGAGAGAGAAAAATACTTCTTTTCAGCTTGATGTCCTTTCTAAACTAAAACTGAAAATGAATCCTTAGATTTTTTTCCTGGAGAGCAACTACCTGACTTTGACTTGTCAATCAAACTTCCCCCTCACAATGCAAGGTCATAAAAGATCCCAGAGTAGAAATAACCATAACCCCAATTAAGCCATTGAAGCAGCTATAAAATAACTTCTAGCAGCAGTCGGTGCCATAGTAACAAAAACTGAAGCTGTGATAGCTGCAGAGATGATGTGGAGATGCCGGCGTTGGACTGGGGTAAACACAGTAAGAAGTTTAACAACACCAGGTTAAAGTCCAACAGGTTTATTTGATAGCAAAAGCCACACAAGCTTTTGGAGCCCCAAGCCTTCTTCCCACTCACCTGAAGAAGGGGCTTGGGGCTCTGAAAGCTTGTGTGGCTTTTGCTACCAAATAAACCTGTTGGATTTTAACCTAGTGTTGTTAAACTTCTTACATAGCTGCAGAGAACAGGATTTTTAAAAAGCTTTTCTTAAAGGTACACTAACATCACATTGGAAGCCTGTGTCTAGTGATGTAATGCAGTGATCAGTGCCAGGTCCCATTGGTTTACATTGATGATCTAGACGTGAATGTGAGAGGTATGATTAGTAAGTTTGCAGATGACATGAAAATTGGTGGTGGTAAATAGCGAGGAGGAAAGCCTTAGATTACAGGATGATATAGATGGACTGGTCAGATGGGCAGAATAGTGGCAAATGGAATTTAACTCTGAAAAGTGTGAGGTTATGCAGTTTGGGAGGATTAAAAGGCAAGGGAATATACAATGAATGGTAGTATGCTCGGAAGTACAGAGGAAAAGAGGGAACTGGGGTGCATGTCCAAAGATCCCTGAAGGACAGGTAGATAAGGTAACTAGGAAGTCATATGAGATACTTTCCTTTATTAGCCAAGGCATAGAATATAAGAATAGCGATGTTATGATGGAGCTGTATGAAACACTGGAGTACTGTACTCCGGTCGCCAAACTATAGGAAGGAAGTGGGTGCACTGGAGGGGGTGCAGAGGAAATTCATCAGGATGTTACCTGGGATGGAGCATTTCAGCTATGAAGAGAAACTGAGCATGGTGGCATAGTTGTTAGCCTCACAGCTCCAGGGACATGGGTTCAATTCTGGCCACAGGCAACTGTCTGTGTGCAGTTTGCACATTCTCCCCGTGTTTGTGTGGGTTTCCTCCAGATGCTCCGGTTTCCTCCTACACTCTAAAGATGCGCGGGTTAGGTTGATTGGCCATGCTAAATTGCCCCTTATTATCAGGGGGAGTAGCAGGGTTATGGGGATAGAGCATGGGTGGGATTGTTGTCAGTGCAGGCTTGGTTGCCTGAATGACCTCATTCTATACTATAGGGGTTCTATGATCCTTCTATGATATCCTCCATAATATTGTGTGGCACTATCACCAGGCCAAATGGGATGGTTTCAGAACAGATCTAGCAGCTCAACACTGGGCATCCATGAGGTGCTGTGGGTCATCAGCAACAGTAGAATTGTATTCAGCCACAATCTGTACGTCATGGCCCAGCATATCCCCCATTCTACCATTACTATCAAAGCAAGGGATTAATCCTTGAAGAGTGCAGAGGGGCAAGTCAGGAGCAAAACCAGGCATGCCTAAAACTGAGGATCAACCTAGTGCAGTTACACGCTTGCATGCCAAACAGCCGAAGCAACACACATTGCGAAGCAATCCCACTGTAATGATATAATACCTTGGGCTTACTTACATTCAATACACAAGGTACCAATCACTCATAAGGCATTGGGTAAACACAAGAACAAGAACAAAGAACAAAGAACAATACAGCACAGGAACAGGCCCTTCGGCCCTCCAAGCCCGCGCCGCTCCCCGGTCCAGGATTGAGTCCTGAAGCCAGGATCCCCGCCCAATTTTCCAGCCTATCTACATACCAATATCCTATCCACCGAGCTGTCCCTCACAGCTATGATGCTTTGTTCATCACAACCTATTAACTCACCCCTACCCCCCCATTCCAGACCATGTGATCTCCAGGGAGAGGCGAAAACCCAGAGTGAAAACCCCAGGGCCAATATGGGGGAAAGAAATCTGGGAAATTCCTCTCCGACCCCCTGAGGCGATCGAAACGGGTCCAGGAGATCACACTGGCCCTGATCGGAAAATGCTTCCCAACCCTATTAATTTCCACTTCCATGAACACCATATGAATTCCCTGCCCCCGAGACAGGTTCCCAACTATTCGCAGTCTCGCTCTGTACTGGCACCAGCAAGATGATCATAGAATGAAGCCTTGAAACGAGAAACAAAGAACAATTAGCCCGCGCCGCTCCCTGGTCCAAACTAGACCACTCTTTTGTATCCCTCCATTCCCACTCCGTTCATATAGCTGTCTAGATAAGTCTTAAACGTTCCCAGTGTGTCCGCCTCCACCACCTTGCCCGGCAACCCATTCCAGGCCCCCACGACCCTCTGTGTAAAATATGTCCTTCTGATATCTGTGTTAAACCTCCCCCCCTTCACCTTGAACCTATGACCCCTCGTGAACGTCACCACCGACCCGGGGAAAAGCTTCCCACCGTTCACCCTATCTATGCCTTTCATAACTTTATACACCTCTATTAAGTCTCCCCTCATCCTCCGTCTTTCCAAGGAGAACAACCCCAGTTTCCCCAATCTCTCCTCATAACCAAGCCCCTCCATATCAGGCAACATCCTGGTAAACCTCCTCTGTACTCTCTCCAAAGCCTCCACGTCCTTCTGGTAGTGTGGCGACCAGAACTGGACGCAGTATTCCAAATGCGGCCGAACCAACATTCTATACATCTGCAACATCAGACCCCAACTCTTATACTCTATGCCCCGTCCTATAAAGGCAAGCATGCCATATGCCTTCTTCACCACCTTCTCCACCTGTGACGTCACCTTCAAAGATCTGTGGACTTGCACACCCAGGTCCCTCTGCGTCTCTACACCCTTTATGGTTCTTCCATTTATCGTGTAGCTCCTCCCTACATTATTCCCACCAAAATGCATCACTTCGCATTTATCAGGATTGAACTCCATCTGCCATTTCTTTGCCCAGATTTCCAGCCTATCTATATCCATCTGTAGCCTCTGACAGTGTTCCTCACTATCTGCAAGTCCTGCCAGTTTTGTGTCGTCAGCAAACTTGCTGATCACCCCAGCTACTCCTTCTTCCAGATCATTTATATAAATCACAAAAAGCAGAGGTCCCAATACAGAGCCCTGCGGTACACCACTAGTCACAGGCCTCCAGCCGGAAAAAGACCCTTCGACTACCACCCTCTGTCTTCTATGACCAAGCCAGTTCTCCACCCATCTAGCCACCTCCCCCTTTATCCCATGAGATCCAACACACGTTGTGGGTTCATTTATTAAGACCAGACAGATGGGAACAGTTATACACAGATATGAAGCTTGAAGACATCAGAGCTGTGTGAGTGTGCTCTGCTCAAAACAAAAGTAAAACTATGGCTGGAAATTTCTGCCTCACCCATCGGCGGGATCAATGGCTGGTTTGTCACATTTCCGGCCCCACCACCAGTGCAGCAGGACCAGAAAATTCTGGCCTAAGACTGGATCACATGACTGGAAAGGGTTACTCTAGAGAGGATGCAGAGGAGATTCATATGGATGTTACCTCGGCTAGAGCGTTTCAGCTATGAAGAGAGACTGGTTATGCTGGGGTTGTTTTCCTTAGAGCAGGGAAGATTGAGGGGGGACCTCACTGAGGTGTACAAAATTATTATGGACATAGATGGGGTAAACAGGAAGAATCTTTTCTCCTTAATAGAGGGGTCAATAACGAGGGGACATAGATTTAAGGTAAGGAGCAAGAGACTTCGAGGGGATTTGAGGAAAAATGCTTTCACCCAGAGTGTGATGAGAATCTGGAACTCATTGCCTGAAAGCGTGCTAAAGGCAGGAACCCTCAAAAGCATTTAGATGAGCACTTAAAACACCACAGCATACAAGCCAACGGACCAAGTGCTGGAAAATGGATTAAAGTGGATAGGTACTTGATGGTCGGTGCAGACATGATGGGCTGAAGGGCCGCTTTCTGTGCTGTAAAACTCTAGGGCCGGATTCGCCAACCTTGCCTGCAGCTGGGATTCTCTGGCTCCCCTGCAGTGAATGGGGATTTCGCTGAGCGCCAACCTCTCCATTCTTGCTGGCAGCAGCAGCGGAGTGTGAACAGTCGGAGAATTCCAACCTATGACTCTGTAACACATTTGCCTTTTAGTGCAGTCATGCTGATATCCCTTAAAGGCATTGGTTAGTTTCTCCTCTTCCAAAGAAGTATAACTACAGTCCATTTTCATGTTTAGTTATCATTAAATAAGTTGAAAGAATTGATGAAATCATGTATTTCATAACTCAGTATTTGGAAGGCAGTGGTATAATCAGACAAAGTCAACATGGATTTACAAATGGGAAATCATGCTTGATGAATCTGTTGGAATTCTTTGAGGATGTAACTAGGAGAGTTGACCAAGGAGAACCGGTGATGTGGTTTATTTAGACTTTCAGAAGGCTTTCAACAAGTTCTCACATAGCAGACTATTATGTAAAATTAAAGTGCAGGGGATTGCAGGTAATGTCTTGAAATGGATAGAAAGCTGGTTAGCAGATAGGAAGTAAAGAGTTGGCATAACTGGGTATTTTTCCAATGATGTGGAGATGCCGGTGTTGGACTGGGGTAAATACAGTAAGAGTTTTAACAACACCAGATAAAAGTCCAACAGGTTTATTTGGTAGCAAATGCCATTAGCATTTGGAACGCTGCTCCTTCGTCAGATTTTCACTCCATCTGACGAAGGAGCAGCGCTCTGAAAGCTAATGGCATTTGCTACCAAATAAACCTGTTGGATTTTAACCTGGTGTTGTTAAAACTCTTACTGTATTTTTCCAGTTGGCAGGCAGTAACTAGTGGGGTAGCACAGGGATCTATGCCAGGACCCTAGCTATCCACATTATATATTAGTGATTTGGAAGAGGGAACTAAATGCATCGGGTGGAATTCTCCCAAAAATATTCTTAGTGCCGAATTTACGTAAAAACTGGAGTAAATAGCGCTCGTTTTGTCAGCGAGATTTTGAAAATGCATCTCCCACACTCTGTGCATCACAGAGTGCATTAGTGTAAATAATACTGATATGCCGTGGGTGGGGCCTATTCCCGCTGGAGAGGCCGGCAACATAGCGCTGAGCGGACCACTCCCCATGCACCAATCTGTCAGTGCCGAGATCGGCGCATGTGCAGTGGCCCCACACTGCCGGCCTCCCGACGCTGGCCAACTCCGTGATGATGTGGAGATGCCGGCGTTGGACTGGGGTAAACACAGTAAGAAGTTTAACAACACCAGGTTAAAGTCCAACAGGTTTATTTGGTAGCAAAAGCCACACAAGCTTTCGAGGCTCTGAGCCCCTTCTTCAGGTGAGTGGGAATTCTGTTCACAAACAGAACTTATAAAGACACAGACTCAATTTACATGAATAATGGTTGGAATGCGAATACTTACAACTAATCCAGTCTTTAAGAAACAAAACAATGGGAGTGGAGAGAGCATCAAGACAGGCTAAAAAGATGTGTATTGTCTCCAGACAAGACAGCCAGTGAAACTCTGCAGGTCCACGCAACTCCGTGATCCCATAGCGCTGGCTTGCAGAGCCCTCCACGACCCGATCGCTGGCCTTCCAGACATGTCCGGGAGAACCCGAAACCCACTATCCGCCCATCCGGCAGTCTTGATCACCCGATTCCCTACCTCCCATCCACCCAATCGCTGGCCTCCCATTCTCTGTAACCGCCAAGTGCAGAGTAGCAGTGGGACTCTCCACCCCCACTGATCTCCCTTCAGAGGCCATGCCTCCAATAGGCCCCCCCTCTGGCCCCGCCTCCTTGGCACTGCCTGATGCCTGGTGGGGCGTGCCAAGGTGCCCCCTGTGCATTGCCGCTTTGCGCCTTGGGCAGTGCCAGGGAGCCAGGGTGACACTGCCAAGGTGCAATGCCTGGGGATACCCCCCCTTACCCCCAAACTCCTGGGGAGCATCCCTGGCCCCCCTTGACTTCAACGGGGTCGGGCGGCCAGCTCCCTACTAGTGGGGAGCTATTGTAAACCCCGCTGGAGTGAACCATTCCTGGCAGGGGCGCGGAGAGGCTCATAGACCTGGAAACCTCAGACCCGGGCACTAATCAAATGCAAATGAACATCGGCATAATTTATACAGCTTTGCGCTGGTTTCTGGCATGGAGCTGATGACGCTGGAAATATGATGGCTGGAAACATGCAGAGGCCGTGGTGCCCAGAGGGAAGCCTGCTACACAGCCTCTGCTTGAGAATCACGCCCAATATTTCCAAATTTTCAGATGATACAAAGTTGGGTGGCACGGTGAACTGTGAGGAGGATGCAGAAATGTTTCAGCGTGATTTGGACAGGCTGAGTGTGTGGGAATATGCATGGTAGATGCAGTATAATGCGGATAAATGTGAGGTTATCCACTTTGGTAGCAATAATAGGAAGACAGATTATTATTTGAATGGGTGTAAATTGAGAGAGGTGGATACTCAGCAAGACCTTGGTGTCCTCGTGCATCATTCGCTGAAAGTAAGCACACAGGTACAGCAGGCAGTAAAGAAGGCAAATGTTATTCATAGCAGAAGGATTTGAGTATAAGGAGAGAGATGTTTTACTGCAATTGTAGAGGACATTGTTGAGGCCACACCTGGAGTATTGTGTGCAGTTTTGGTGTCCTTACCTGAGAAAGGATATCCTTGCTATAGAGGGAATACAGCAAAGATTTACCAGGCTGATTCCTGGGATGGCAGATCTGTCATCTGAGGAGAGACTAAATCGGTTAGGATTATAATCATTGGAGTTTGGAAGAGTGAGAGGGGATCTCATAGCAGCGTATAAAATTCTAACAGGGTTAGACAGGGTCGATTCAGAAAGAATGTTACCGATGGTGGGGGAGTCCAGAACTCGGGGTCATAGTTTGAGGATAACCTTTTAGAACTGAGGTGAGGAGAAATTTCTTCACCCAGAGAGTGGTGAATGTGTGGAATTCGCTCCCACAGAAAGTAGTTGAGGCCAAAACATTGTCTGATTTCAAGAAGGAATTAGATGTAACTCTTGGGGCTAAAGGGAGGAAGGCAGGATCAGGATATTGAATTTGACGATCAGCTATGATCAAAATGAATGGCGGAGCAGGTTCGAAGGGCCGAATGGCCTCTTCCTGCTTCTAGTTTTTATGTTTCTGGAATGAGCTAACCTGGTGCTGTCCTTTCGATGAACTCATGGAAACGACAGCCTATGAACTGCAATCTCTCCATGGGGGAATCCCTCTGCTTCCCAGCTCCTTACCTGAGCAGTAGTTTGGTGACATGGCTCCAAAGAGTTTCTTTGCAGTCATAGCACTCAATACTCTCCAGTACTGCAACTTTGTTGCAGTCTGACTAAAATCTCGAGGGTGCTCTCATGCTGTGTAGCACGATCTCAGGCTGTTCACCATGTCGTATCTGGACTTAATCTTGTCACCAACTGTCGTTCTATTATAATTATATATTAGGGGAGAGATACAAAGAGGTCCAGAGGGGCAATTTTTTTACACAGAGGATGGTGAGTGTCTGGAACGAGCTGCCAGAGGTAGTAGTAGAGGCGGGTACAATTTTGTCTTTTAAAAAGGCAATTAGATGAGTAAGATGGGTATAAAGAGATATGGGCCAAATGCGGGCAATTGGGACTAGCTTAGGGGTTTAAAAAAAAGGGCAGCATGGACAAGTTGGGCTGAAGGGCCAGTTTCCATGCTGTAAACCTCTATGACTCTATACCTTGGACTTATTTAATGTACAAACGCAAGGCACCAATCATAATCACTCATAAAGGATGAGCTAAATGTGTGTGGGTTTATTTATTAAAACTAGGCACAAGAGAACAGTTATTTATTTTTAATCATTTACAGAATGTGGGCATCGCTGGCTAGGCCAGCATTTATTGCCCATCCCTAATTGCCCTTTAGAAGGTAGTGGTGAGGTGCCTTCTGGAACCATTGCAGTACCTGTGGTACACGCACAGTGCTGTGTGGGAGGAATTTCTAAGATGTTCACCGAGTGACAATGAAAGAACAACAATCTATTTCCAAGTTATACATCAGTATGTGTGTGTCTGTGTGAGTGTGTGTCTGTGTGTGTGTCTGTGTGAGTGTGTGTCTGAGTGAGTGTCTGTGTGTGTGTGTGTTTTGTTCATTCATGGGACATCCCTAGTTGCCCCTTGAGAAGGTGGTGGTGAGCTGCCTTCTTAAATCGCTGGCAGGCCATGTTCTGTGGGTTGACCCACAGTGCCGTTAGGGAGGGAATTCCAGGATTTTGACCCAGTGACTGCGAAGGAATGGCGATATATTTCCACGTCAGGACTGAGTGGCTTGGAGGAGAATTTGCAGGTGGTGGTGTTCCCATTTACCTGCTGCCCTTGTCCTTCTAGATGGAAGTGGTCGTGGGTTTGGAAGGTGCTGTCTAAGGATCTTTGGTGAATTGCTGCAGTGCATCTTGTAGATAGTACACACTGCTGCCACTGAGCGTCAGTGATGGAGGGAGTGGATGTTTGTAGATGTGGTGCCAATCAAGCGAGCTTCTTTGTCCTGGATGGTGTCAAGCTTCTTGAGTGTTGTTGGAGCTACACCCATCCAGGCAAGTGGGGGGTATTCCATCACACTCCTGACTTGTACCTTGTAGATGGTGGATAGGCTCTGGGGAGTCAGGAGGTGAGTTACTTGCCACAGTATTCCTAGCTTCTGACCTGCTCTTGTAGCCACTGTGTTATGTGGCGAGTCCAGTTGAGATTCTGGTCAATGGTAACCCCAAGGATGTTGACAGTGGGGGATTCAGTGACGGTTACACCATTGAATGTCAAGGGGTGGTGGTTAGAGTGTCTCTTATTGGTGTTGGTCATTGCCTGGCATTTCGGTGGCGTGAATGTTATTTGCCACTTGTCAGCCCAAGCCTGGATATTGTTCAAACCTTGTTGCATTGGAACATGGATTGCTTCAGTATTTGAGGAGTTGGTGCTGAACATTGTGTGGTCATCGGCGAACATCCCCACTTCTGACCTTATGATGGAGAGAAGGTAATTGATGAAGCAGCTGAAGATTGTTGGGCCTAGGACACTGCCCTGAGGGACTCCTGCAGAGGTGTTGTGGAGCTGAGATGACTGACCATCCACAACCACAACCATCTTCCTATGTACCAGGTATGACTCCAACCAGCGGAGTGTTTGCCCCCTGATACCCATTGATTCCAGTTTTGCTAGGGCTCCTTGATGCCACACTCGGTCAAATGTGGCCTTGATGTCAAGGACTGTCAATCCCACCTCACCTCTGGAATTCAGCTCTTTTGTCCATATTTGAATCAAGGCTGTAATGAGGTCAGGATCTGAGTGACCCTGGCAAAACCCAAACTGGGCGTCACTGAGCAGGTTAGTGCTGCTTGATAACACCGTTCATAGAAATCATAGAAACCCTACAGTACAGAAAGAGGCCATTCGGCCCATTGAGTCTGCCCCGACCACAAACCCCCCCAGCCCTACCCCCATATCCCTACATATTTACCCACTAATCCCTCTAACCTACACATCTCAGGACACTAAGGGCAATTTTTAGCATGGCCATGGAAGGACTGCAGAGTTTAGATCTGATCCGTTGGTTGTGGGACTGCTTAGCTCTGTTTTTATCACTTGCTGTTTTTGCCATTTGGCATGCAAGTGGTCCTGTGGTGTAGCTTCACCAGGTTGACACCTCATTTTTAGGTATGTCTGGTGCTGCTCCTGGCACAATTAACGGATCAGATCTAAGCTCTGCAGTCCTGCCACATCCAGTTGAAAATGGTGGTGGACAATTAAACAACTCACTGGAGGAGGAGGCTCCACAAATATCCCCATCCTCAATGATGGAGGAGCCCAGCACATCAGCGCAAAAGATAAGGCTGAAGTATTTGCAGCCCTCCTGCACTCTCCATTGATCCTCTGGCTTGGTGGTAATGGTTGAGTGGGGGATATGTCGGGCCATGAGGTTGCAGATTGTGCTGGGGTACAGTTCCGCTGCTGTTGATGGCCCACAGCGCCTCATGGATACCCAGTCTTGAGTTTCTAGATCGGCTCGAAGTCTGTCCCATTTAGCACGGTGATAGTGCCACACAACAGATGGAGGTTATTCTCAATGTGAAGGCGGGACTTCGTCTCCACAAGGACAGTGTGGTGGTCACTCTTACCGATACTGTCGTGGACAGATGCACCTGCAGCCGGCAGATTGGTAAGGATGAGGTTAAGGATGTTATTTCCTCTTGTTGGTTCCTTCACCACCTGTTGCAGACCCAGTGTAGCAGTTATATTCTTTAGGACCCGACCAGCTCGATCAGTAGTGCTGCTGCCGAGCCACTCTTGGTGGTGGGCATTGAAATCCCCCACCCAGAGTACATTTTGTGTCCTTGCCACCCTCAGTACTTCCACCAAGTGTTGTTCAACATGGAGGAATGCTGATTCATCATCCGAAGGAGGACGGTATGTGATAACCAGTAAGAGGTTTCCTTGCCCATGTTTAACCTGAAGCCATGAGACTTCATGGGGCCTGGAGTCGATGTTAAGGACTCCCAGGGCATCTCCCTCCCGACTGTATACCACTGTGCCACCACCTCTGCTGGGTCTGTCCTGCCGATGGGACAGGACATATCCAGGGATGGTAATGGTGGTGTCTGGAGTGTTATCTGAAAGGTATGATTCTGTGAGAATGACCATGTCAGGCTGTTGCTTGACTAGTCTGTGAGACAGCTCTCCCAATTTTGGCACTAGCCCCCGGATATTAGTAGGGAGGACTTTGCAGCGTTGACAGGGCTGTTTGTTTTGCCGTTGTCTTTTCCAGTGCCAAGGTCGATGCCAGGTGGTCCGTCCAGTTTCATTTATTTGTTGAGACTTTGTAGCGATTAGGGGTTTTTAAAAAAGGACGGCATGGACAAGTTGGGCCGAAGGGCCTGTTTCCATGCTGTAAACCTCTATGACTCTATGACTCTATGATTGGTACAATTCAGAGGGCAGTTGAGAGTCAACCACATTGCTGTGGCTCTGGAGTCACATGTAGGCCAGACCAGGTAAGGACGGCAGAATTCCTTCCCTCAAGGACATTAGTGAACCTTTAGTGTGCTCTGCTCAAAGCAAAAGTGAAACTAAGACTGGATCACAACACATTTTCCTTCTAGTGATGTCATGCTACTATCGCTTAAAGACATATTACAACACACAACCAACGATCGGATCAAAGCTCTGCAATCCTGTAACATCCATTGATGAATGGTGGTAGACAATTAAACAACTAGAGGCTCCACAAATATCCTCATCTTTAATGATGAAGAGGTCAGCACATCAGTGCGAGGCAAGCTGAATCATAAAATCCTACAGTGCTGAAGGAGGCCATTCGCCCCATCATAGAACATAGAACATTACAGCGCAGTACAGGCTATTCAGCCCTCAATTTTGCGCCGACCAGTGAAACCAATCTAAAGCCCCTCTAATCTACACTATTCCAATATCATCCATATTTTTATACAATAACCATTTGAATGCTCTTAATGTTAACGAGTCCACTACTGCTGCAGGCAGGGCATTCCACGCCCTTACTACTCTCTGAGTAAAGAACCAACCTCTAACATCTGTCCAATATCTCTCACCCCTCAATTTAAAGGTATGTCCCCTCGTGTTAGCCATCACCATCCGAGGAAAAAGGCTCTCACTATCCACCTTTTCTAATCCTCTGATCATCTTGTATGCCTCTATTAAGTCACCTCTTAACCTTCTTCTCTCTAACGAAAACAACCTCAAGTCCCTCAGCCTTTCCTCATACGATCTTCCCACCATACCAGGCAACATCCTGGTAAATCTCCTCTGCACCCTTTCCAACGCTTCCACATCTTTCCTATAATGCGGCGACCAGAACTGTATGCAATACTCCAAGTGCGGCCTCACCAGAGTTTTGTACAGTTGCAGCATGACCTCCTGGCTCCGAAACTCAATCCCTCTACCAATAAAAGCTAACACACCATACGCCTTCTTAACAACCTATCAACCTGGGTGCCAACTTTCATAAGAACATAAGAACATAAGAAATAGGAGCAGGAGTAGGCCATCTGGCCCTTCGAGCCTGCCCCGCCATTCAACAAGATCATGGCTGATCTGAAGCGAATCAGTTCCACTTACCCGCCTGCTCCCCATATCCCCTAATTCCCTTATCGATCAGAAAACTATCTACCCGTGATTTAAACATATTCAACGAGGAAGCCTCCACCACTTCAGTGGGCAGAGAATTCCAGAGATTCACTACCCTCTGAGAGAAGAAGTTCCCCCTCAACTCTGTTCTGAACCGGCCCCCCCTTATTTTGAGGCTGTGCCCTCTAGTTCTGGTTTCCCTTCTAAGTGGAAAGAATCTCTCCACCTCTACCCTATCCAGCCCCTTCATTATCTTATATGTCTCTATAAGATCACCCCTCATCCTTCTAAACTCCAACGAGTACAGACCCAATCTGTTTAATCTCTCCTCATAAGCTACACCCCTCATCTCCGGTATCAACCTGGTGAACCTTCTCTGCACTCCCTCCAAGGCCAATATATCCTTTCGCAAATAAGGGGACCAAAACTGCACACAGTACTCCAGTTGCGGCCTCACCAGTGCCTTGTAAAGTTGCAGCAAGACCTCCCTGCTTTTATATTCTATCCCCCTCGCGATAAAGGCCAACATTCCATTCGCCTTCTTGATCACCTGCTGCACCTGCAGACTGAGTTTTTGCGATTCGTGCACAAGGTCCCTCTGCACAGTCGCACGATGTAATTTTTCTCCATTTAAATAATATTCCAATTTACTATTATTTCTTCCAAAGTGGATAACCTCACATTTGCTAACGTTATATTCCATCTGCCAGATCCTCGCCCACTCGCTCAGCCTATCCAAATCTCTCTGCAGACTTTCCGCGTCCTCCACGCAATTCGCTTTCCCACTCACCTTCGTGTCATCAGCAAACTTGAATACCCTAGATTCAGTCCCCTCCTCCAGATCATCTATGTAAATGGTAAACAATTGAGGCCCCAGCACAGATCCCTGCGGCACGCCACTGGTCACCAACTGCCAACCAGAAAAGCACCCATTTATCCCAGCTCTCTGCTTCCTGTTAGATAGCCAATCCCCAATCCATGCCAACACCTTACCCCTAACTCTGTGTACCCCAATCTTCTGCAGCAACCTTTTGTGAGGCACCTTATCGAACGCCTTCTGTAAATCTAAAAACACCACATCCTGGTTCCCCTCTGTCAACCGCACTAGTGACATCTTCATAAAAGTCCAGTAGATTCGTCAAACACGACTTTCCCTTCATGAATCCATGCTGCATCTGCTTGATCGAACCATTCTTATTCAGGTGCTCTGTTATTTCCTCTTTAATAATGGACTCTAGCATCTTCCCAACTACGGACGTTAAGCTAACCGGCCTGTAATTACCCGCCTTTTGTCTACTTCCTTTTTTAAACAGCGGCGTAACAGTAGCTGTTTTCCAGTCAGCCGGCACTACCCCAGAGTCCAGCGAATTTTGATAAATTACTACTAACGCATCTGCTATTACCTCAGCCATTTCTTTCAGTACCCTGGGATGCATTCCATCCGGGCCCGGGGACTTGTCTACCTTCAGTCCTATTCGTCTACCAAGCACCACCTCCTTAGTAACAGTAATTGTATTAAGGACCTCCCCTCCCACCAACTCTCGATCTCTAATATTTGGCAAACTATTTGTGTCTTCCACCGTGAAGACCGACACAAAGAACTTATTTAAAGTCTCAGCCATTTCCTCGTTTTCCACTATTAAATCCCCCCTCTCATCTTCCAAGGGTCCAACATTCACTCTAGCCACTCTATTCCTTTTTATATACTTGTAAAAACTTTTACTATCATTTTTTATATTTTGAGCTAGTTTAGTTTCATAATCTATTTTTCCTTTCTTAATCGCTTTCAGGGATCTATGCACATGGACACCCAGATCCCTCTGTTCATCCACACTACCAAGTATCTTACCATTAGCCCAGTACTCTGTATTCCTGTTACTCCTTCCAAAGTGAATCACCTCACACTTTTCCACATTAAACTCCATTTGCCCCCTCTCAGCCCAGCTCTGCAGCTTATCTATGTCCCTCTGTAACCTGCCACTTCCCTCCGCACTGTCTACAACTCCACCGACTTTAGTGTCATCTGCAAATTTACTAATCCATCCTTCTACGCCCTCATCCAGGTCATTTATAAAAATGACAAACAGCAGTGGCCCCAAAACAGATCCTTGCGGTACACCATTAGTAACTGAACTCCAGGATGAATATTTCCCATCAACCACTACCCTCTGTTTTCTTACAGCTAGCCAATTCCTGATCCAAATCACTAAATCACCCTCAATCCCATGTGTCCGTATTTTCTGCAAAAGCTTACCATGGGGAACCTTATCAAATGCTTTGCTGAAATCCATATGCACCACATCAACCGCTTTACCCTCATCCACCTCTTTGGTTACCTTCTCAAAGAACTCAATGAGGTTTGTGAGGCACGACCTACCCTTCACAAAACCGTGCTGACTATCCCTAATCAAATTATTCCTTTCTAGGTGATTATAGGTTCTATCTCTTATAATCCTTTCCAAAACTTTGCCCACAACAGAAGTAAGGCTCACCGGTCTATAATTACCAGGGTTGTCCCTACTCCCCTCTTGAACAAGGGGACAACATTTGCTATCCTCCAGTCTTCTGGCACAGTTCCTGTAGACAATGATGACACAAAGATCAAAGCCAAAGACTCTGCAACCTCCTCTCTAGCCTCCGAGAGAATCTTAGGATAAATCCCATCTGGCCCAGGGGACTTACCCATTTTTACCCTTTCCAGAATTGCTAACACCTCCTCCTTATGAACCTCAATCCCATCCAGTCCAACAGCCTGCATCTCAGTACTCCCCTCGACAACACTGTCCCTCTCCTGTGTGAATACCGACGAAAAATATTCATTTAGTGCCTCTCCTATCTCTTCAGACTCCACGCACAACTTCCCACTACTGTCCTTGACTGGCCCTAATCTTATCCTAGTCATTCTTTTACTCCTGACATACCTATAGAAAGCTTTAGGGTTTTTCTTGATCCTACCTGCCAAAGACTTCTCATGTCCCCTCCTGGCTCTTCTTAACTCTTTCTTTAGGTCCTACCAGGCTAACTTGTAACTCTCAAGTGCCCTAACTGAGCCTTCATGCCTCATCTTAACATAAGTCTCCTTCTTCCTCTTCACAAGAGATTCAACCTGCTTAGTAAACCAAGGTTCCCTCACACGACTGCTTCCTCCCTGCCTGACAGGTACATATTTATCAAGGACACGTAGTAGCTGTTCCTTGAACAAGTTCCACATTACAATTGTGCCCATCCCCTGCAGTTTCCTTCCCCAACCTATGCCACCTACATCTCGCCTAATCGCATCATAATTTCCTTTCCCCCTGCTATAACTCTTGCCCTTTGGTATATACCTATCCCTTTCCGTTGCTAAGGTAAACGTGATCGAATTGTGGTCACTGTCACCAAAGTGCTCACCTACCTCCAAATCTAACACCTGGCCTGGTTCATTACCCAGTACCAAATCCAATGTGGCCTCGCCTCTTGTTGGTCTATCTACATGCTGTGTCAGGAAACCCTCCTGCACACATCGGACAAAAACTGACCCCTCTAAAGTACTGGAACTATAGCTTTTCCAGTCAGGATTTGTAAAGTTAAAGTCCCCCAGAACAACTACCCTGTTACTTTCGCTCCTATCCAGAATCATCTTTGCAATCTTTTCCTCTACATCTCTGGAACCTTTCGGAGGTCTATAAAAAACTCCCAACAGGGTGACCTCTCCTTTCCTGTTTCTAACCTCAGCCCAAACTACCTCAGTAGACGAGTCCTCATCAAATGTCCTTTCTGCCACCGTAATACTGTCCTTGACTAACAATGCCACACCTCCCCCTCTTTTACCACCTTCCCTGCACTTACTGAAACACCTAAACCCTGGAACCTGCAACAACCATTCCTGTCCCTGCTCTATCCATGTCTCCGAGATGGCCACAACATCGAAATCCCAGGTACCAACCCATGCTGCAAGCTCACCCACCTTATTCCGGATGCTCCTGGCATTGAAGTATACACACTTCAAACCGCCTTCCTGCCTGCCAGTACACTCCTGCGACCCTGAAACCTCATCCATGACCTCACTACTCTCAACCTCCTGTACACCGGAGCTACAATTCAGGTACCCACCCCCCTGCTGAATTAGTTTAAACCCTCCCAAAGAGCATTAGCAAATTTCCCCCCCAAGATATTGGTACCCCTCTGGTTCAGGAGCAGACCATCCTATTTGTAGAGGTCCCACCTAAAGAACAAAGAGAACAAAGAACAATACAGCACAGGAACAGGCCCTTCGGCCCTCCAAGCCCGCGCCGCTCCCCGGTCCAGGATTGAATCCTGAATCCAGGATCCCCGCCCAATTTTCCAGCCTATCTACATACCAATATCCTATCCACCGAGCTGTCCCTCACAGCTACGATGCTTTGTTCATTACAACCTATTAACTTACCCCCACCCCCCCATTCCAGACCATGTGATCTCCAGGGAGAGGCGAAAACCCAGAGTGAAAAACCCCAGGGCCAATATGGGGAAAAAAAAAAATCTGGGAAATTCCTCTCCGACCCCCTGAGGCGATCGAAACGAGTCCAGGAGATCACAATGGCCCCGATCGGAAAATGCTTCCCAACCCTAGTCATTTCCACTTCCACGAACACCATATGAATTCCCTGCCCCCGAGACAGGTTCCCAACCTACCCCAGAAAGAGCCCCAATTGTCCAGGTATCTGAAACCCTCTCTCCTGCACCATCCCTGTAACCACGTGTTCAAGTGCTCTCTCTCCCTATTCCCCTCCTCACTATCCCGTGGCACGGGTAACAAACCAGAGATAACAACTTTGTTTGTTCTAGCCCTAAGCTTCCACCCTAACTCCCTGAATTTCTGCCTTACATCCCCATCCCTTTTCCTACCTATGTCTTGAGTGCCTATGTGAACCACAACTTGGGGCTGGTCCCCCTCCCCCTTAAGGATTTCGAAAACAGAATCCGAAACATCATGGACTGTGGCCCCTTGGAGTTCAAATTTTTTTTAAAAAACACCCGCGGAAAAGTATTTTAAACTAAATTAAAGTATTATTTTTAAATTAAAAGTATTTTAAAAGTAGATCTCTTACCCCAGCACTGCTGCAATAAATCTCTCCTCTCTGTCTCACTCTGGCTGAACAATGTGGTTGGTGCAGACATCAGGTCTGCACCAACCACAATCCAACCCAGGCCCTATCCCCATAACCCCATGCATTTACCCTATCTAATCCCCCTGACACGAAGGGGAATTTAGCGTAGCCAATCCACCTAACTCGCATATCTTTGGACTGTGGGAGGAAACCGGAGCACCTGGAGGAAACCCACGCAGACACGGGGAGAATGTGCAAACTCCACGCAGACAGTGACCCAAGCCAAGAATTGAACCCGGGTCCCTGGCGCTGTGAGGCAACAGTGCTAACCACTGTGCCACCGTGCCGCCCCTGAAGCATTTGCCGCCACCTTCATCCAGAAGTTTTGAGTGGATGTTTATATCTTGGCTCCCTCCTGAGTTCCACAGAATCACAGATGTTAGTATTCAGGCAATTTGGTTCACTCAAGAAATAGTTGGATTCAACAAAGGTTTTGGGTCCTGACAGTACTCCAGCATTAGTACTGAAGACTCCAGAACTTGCTGCGCCTCTAGCCAAGCTGTTCCAGTACAGCTACAACACTGACATCTACCCAGCAATGTGGAAAATTGCCCGGGTAACATGGTGGCGCAGTGGTTAGCACTAGACCTAGGCTTGGGTCACTGTCTGTGTGGAATTTGTACGTTCTCCCTGTGTCTGCGTGGGTTTCCTTTGGGAGCTCTGGTTTCCTCCCACAGTTCAAAAGACGTGCTGGTTAGGTGCATCGGCCATGTTGAATTCTCCCTCGGTGTACCCGAACAGGAGTGTGGTGACTAGGGGATTTTCACAGTAACTTCATTGAAGTGTTAATGTAAGCCTACTTGTGACACTAATAAATAAAGTTCGGTAAGTCCTGTACACAAACACACAACAGATCCCAATCTGGCTAATGACTGCAACATCAGCTTCCTCTTGATCATCAGCAATGTGATGGAAGGCGTTGCCAACAGTGCTTCAGACAAAGGAGAGACGGTCCCCTTTGTTTCATCTCCCAATTGACTGAAGACAGATATGTTTTAAGGAGAACGAGCTACTTTAATCCTTCGATTATGTAACTCAAGAACACACAAATAGCAAGTTCTTTCATAATTTAAAAAAATGTCTAAATGTTTATTGCTCGACACCTGAATGTGGTTGCAATAACACCATGTACACACGCACACACATAAAAGGTGATTTACAAAAGGGGAAGCATGCAATTAGGGCTCAGGAGTGTAAAATATCACTGTCACGCTTGATTCTCTCGAGCTGCAGCAGTGAGGTGTCGCAGGTCTAGGATTTCCTTTGGGATCACTGCAGGAATGGAGTTTGCAGGTTTTATGATGTCAGATTTGCTGCAGCTTCCTGCTGGCTGTAGCAAGTTTCTGGTTTCATTCCACTCGTGCTGCAGTCAAAATCCTCTGGCGAAAACCTACTTTTGTTCTTCGAATATGCAGTTAGAGGCTAGCCCAAGTTCGCAGCCTGCTGGTAAGCCCTAGGCAGAGTCCTTCTTTCTCTGGTCTAGTCCTGTTCATTCTCCCCCTCTCGCTGTCTGAAGCTGTCCTCAAATGTGTCTCAATAAATGTCCCTTATCCAAACCTGTAACCTCGACCACCAAATAGGACAAGGGCAGCAGACTTGTGGGAATCCCATCACCTGGAAGTTCCCCTCCAAGTCACTCACCAATCTGACTTGGAAATATATCACCGTTCCTTCACAGTCGCTGGAATCCTGGAACTCCCTCCCTAACAGCACTGTGGGTGTACCTACACCACATGGGCTGCAGAGATTCACCACCACCACCATCTCAAGGCCAATCAGGGATTGGAAATAAATGCTGATCTAGTCAGCAATGCCCACATCCATTGAAAGATTAAAATAAAAGATCCAAAGAGACTCGTAAGAAAATTATCAATGGAATCCAATGTGTCGCAATGCACAGAAAAGACCGGAAGAACAAAATTGAAAAGATGGGCTAATGTTTTCCAGCCACTCTCGCCAAGGTTGAGCCCCCCACTGTGGGTTCCCTGGCAGCAGTAACCATGGAAAACCCGTGGGGGGACTGGAAGATCCCATCTCCAGCCAATGACTGGCCACGTCTGCAAACCATATCACAGTGGGGAGAATTCCACCCCTGATGGTTAGTGCACCTGGGCCAAGGCATTTCCTTGCTTTTTCATTCTCACTTTAAACATCAATAGTTATAATCAATTTTTTTTGTGTTTTTATAGCATCTTTCACAACCAAATTATCATCCAAATTCTTTACAGCCAAGTAAAGAACACCTGAAGTTAATTTGCTCTTGTAATGGGAGGAAAATAAAGCAACTAATCTGGGCACAGCACGAGCTGCTTAACATCAGGGAGATAAATAACCACATCAGCTGTTTCAGTGATATTGATTGAACTGTAAGTGTCGGCAAGAACACAGGGAGAACTTCCCTCATCATCTTTGAAATATCATCATGGGGTCTTTCACATCAAACTGAAAGGGTAGACAGGGTTTAGATTTAAGCTTGCGGAACAGGAACCTCTCCAGATCTGATGCTCCAGAGGGGATGGGAGCAGGTGGCAAAGATTGGCAATGCCCAGAGCATGGTAATCCTTTCAATGAACCTGGGAGCAGTGCCACAAAAAGGTTTAATGCCCTCACTCACATGCTATCTGAATATCAAGGCCGGGATTCTCCAACCTCGCCCGCTGCTGTGAACAGAAAATTGGCTGTGCGCAAATTCCTGGTCTCGCTGACAGCGGTAGCAGGGCGTATGAAACTGGAGAATGCCAGGCCACTTCTCTCACCTGGCACACAGCTCTCACACTACGCAATGGACAACACTCCCATCATTCACCCAGCACCACACGCTGGCACTCAGCGCTCACCCCCAACAACATCCTAACACCTCAGCCTCACATTCAACCTCATGCCCAGGTCTCATGACCTCTATATACCTCCAGCTGTTCAACTTTGGAAGGAACATCACCAAAAGTCACGGTCATTGACATTCTTCATTCTCTCTTGCAGGAGTTGTTTGCCCACAGTGCCGGTCAGCATTGTTGGAAATGTCTTATTCTTCCATAAGGAAGTCTCACATTTTGCTCACTCATCAATGCAGCAGTGTTTGTATGTTTGTATTAAAATCCAAGAACACAACCTAAACTAAATTTGATCAAGAATGACATTTTCAATGGGTTCAGTTGGAACAAAGTGCTTCTCTTCTGATGCAGTAAAAAGGCAAATTGAATCATGGAAAGGGTTAACACTGGATTTGTGAAAAATAATTGGACCATAAACTCTTGTGAAAGTAGACAATCAAAAGTATCATGCATATTGTTACCATTAGTTGTCCTTAATTAAAGACTGTGGCTGGATTCAGATAAATCCATCAAGTTGCAGGCTGCCAGACTAATTAATGTTTAATGATGTCTGAGTGAATGGTAGTGCAAGTTGGAGAAAAGAGCTTCATCAAACGGGTAATACAAAAAACTTGGCTTCTCACCGTTTCAGTGTTTGGAAAGGAGATGAGTGCAGAGTCTGAGCAAAGTTCCAGATATTGGGTTAATTAAAGCTTGGCATGTGCTCATCTAATACAACGACACTACAGCCTGCCAGGAAGATGCATGGAATCACACACAGCAAAGAAAGAAGCCAATCAACACTGGGCGGAATTTTGATTTGATTTGATTTGATTTATTATTGTCACATAAACTAACATACAGTGAAAGTTATTGTTTCTTGCGTAATATGCAGATAAAGCATACCATTCATAGAGAAGGAAACAAAAGAGTGCAGAATGTAGTGTTACAGTCATAGCTAGGGTGTAGAGAAAGATCAGCTTAATGCAAGATAGGTCCATTCAAAAGTCTGACAGCAGCAGGGAAGAAACTGTTTTTGAATCGGTTGGTACGTGACCTCAGACTTTTGTATCGTTTTCCCAACGGAAGAAGGTGGAAGAGAATATGTGCATGGTGTGTGGGGTCTTGAATTATGCTGGCTGCTTTTCCAAGGCAGTGGGAAGTGTAGACAGAGTCAATGGATGGGAGGCTGGTTTGCGTGATGGATTGGGCTACATTCATGACCTTTTGTAGTTTCTTGCGGTCTTGGGCAGAGCAGGAGCCATACCAAGCTGTGATACAACCAGAAAGAATGCTTTCTATGGTGCATCTGTAAAAGTTGGTGAGGACCGTAGCTGACATGCCAAATTCCCTTCGTCTTCTGAGAAAGTAGAAGCTTTCTGTGAGATTCTATGAGATTTTTTCTAAGTGTCCAGCTGGTCTGAAAACGGGAGAGTTCCTGATTCATTTTCCGGGTGAGTTTTCACGCCTAATCTTATGCACTCTGTCTCTGAAATTTTGGGCTAGAACATTTCTGGCCACAAGAGGCAATGCGCAGGGTTTACCTCGCCAGACACCCAGCAGCTCAGATTGGAGCCACAAACTGCGCATGCGCAGAAAACATAAAAAATAAAGCAGCTCTCCTTGCAGAATCCTCCCAGGCCAGATACAGCCTCCCCTCCCCTCCACAGACATTGGAGACCACCCCCCCCAACACTACTGACCCCTTTAAACCCCCCACCCATCCCCAGACCCACTTGCACAAGGCCCCCTCCTCATCCCTGTCCCTGATGGCTGCCTGACATGACCCTCTCTTTCCCCTGCCCCCGATCATCACAGAGGCATAAATTCCCCCCTCCCCCCAATTCCTGCCACCCCATCAGCATACCTGCAAGTGTTGATCTGGCTTCCCCTCCATGGTAACAAGACAAACTGCTTTAAACTTGCTGAAGTGCTCCAACAGGCACATGACTCACCCAAACTGCCTGCAGCTGATCTGTCCAAACAATGGACAGCTCTATAAAAACCCCAAGGACAGGCAGACAGGCAGTGCAGGAAGAAATGGCCTCCAAGAAGACAACTCCCTGGTTTTCAGATGTGGACCAGGCCAGGTTGCTGAAGGCGGTGGAGGCAAAGCAGGACAAACTCTTCCCCCAGCAGGACGCTGTCCCAGAGGAAGAAATGGAAACGCAGTCTGGGCGGCAGTGGCAGCATGCGTTAATGCCAGGACACTAGCCAGGAGAACCGAGAAGCAGTGCCGCAAAAAACTGTGCAACCTGATCCGGGCAACAAGGGTGAGTATTTTACCTCATCTAGCATCTTCCCCCTAAATGACCCCCAGATCCCCCCACCCCCAGCACCCTGCATGCTTTCAGCCTCTGACCCCCAAGCACCTCCCTCCTCCCCCTCAGGTGTAACACAACCCTTGCCCTCTGAGGACCACCTCCTGAAACTGTGCAGGATTCATGCCATCAGATTTTACATGACTCCTTTTGTCCTCACAGGAGAAGAATACCCATAATCACTGGGAGAGGGCGAAGACAGGGGCTGGTGTGCCTGAGATCCAGGTCCTCACCCACTTTGAGGAGCGGGCAATGGAGCTTGCGGGAGAAGAGGGCGTGCAGACCATCAGAGACAGCCTGGTCGGGCTGGAGCATAGAAGTGAGCACCTGTCAATCTTCCAATGATTGGAGAAATCTCAAGTAAGTTGCCTGCACCCCAGATTCCTCCCCCCTCCCTTTCACTAAACCTTGTGTCCTGTGTTGCAGGAAGGGACCCCGACGAGCCTGGGCCATCTGGCATCACAGGCCCCCACTGCTGTTCCCACCCACTCTGCCCCTGACACTTGGAGGATTCCTGGGAGGAAGCCGGTGAAGGGACCTGCGAGGCCGGCACCAGTTTTGCATCAGCTTCCACCTCACAATTCACCATCCCAGAGACTCAGATCGGTGGGTCCAGTTAGTGTTGAGGCGTCTGGGTCACTCTCTGGTGCACACAACACACCTGATAATGTACATCGGGTGGAGGAGGGAATGTCCGAGGCCTCTGGCATGTGGGGACCTGCCGGAGGTGAGGACTCAGCTGGCCCCAGGTTACACGCTGGGCCTCTGGGATCACTTCTCCCTCAGCTGCTGGAGACGCAGCAACAGAGCCAGGGAATGCAGGAGGGGCTGACAGCAACACTGGACCGACTGCGAGGCTGTTGGGAGGAGTCCCAAAGCTTTCAAGCAGACCAGCTATTGCCTGTCTTGTGTGCTTCCCAGGCCAACACTGCAAGAACAAAGAACAATACAGCACAGGAACAGGCCCTTCGGCCCTCCAAGCCCGCGCCGCTCCCCGGTCCAGGATTGAATCCTGAATCCAGGATCCCCGCCCAATTTTCCAGCCTATCTACATACCAATATCCTATCCACCGAGCTGTCCCTCACAGCTACGATGCTTTGTTCATTACAACCTATTAACTTACCCCCACCCCCCCATTCCAGACCATGTGATCTCCAGGGAGAGGCGAAAACCCAGAGTGAAAAACCCCAGGGCCAATATGGGGAAAGAAAAATCTGGGAAATTCCTCTCCGACCCCCTGAGGCGATCGAAACGAGTCCAGGAGATCACAATGGCCCCGATCGGAAAATGCTTCCCAACCCTAGTCATTTCCACTTCCACGAACACCATATGAATCCCCTGCCCCCGAGACAGGTTCCCAACTATCCGCAGTCTCACTCTGTACTGGCACCAGCAAGATGATCGTAGAATGAAGCCTTGAAACGAGAAACCAGGAACAATTAGCCCACGCCGCTCCCTGGTCCAAACTAGATCACTCTTTTGTATCCCTCCATTCCCACTCCGTTCATATAGCTGTCTAGATAAGTCTTAAACGTTCCCAGTGTGTCCGCCTCCACCACCTTGCCCGGCAACACATTCCAGGCCCCCACGACCCTCTGTGTGAAATATGTCCTTCTGATATCTGTGTTAAACCTCCCCCCCTTCACCTTGAACCTATGACCCCTCGTGAACGTCACCACCGACCCGGGGAAAAGCTTCCCACCGTTCACCCTATCTATGCCTTTCATAATTTTATACACCTCTATTAAGTCTCCCCTCATCCTCCGTCTTTCCAAGGAGAACAACCCCAGTTTCCCCATTCTCTCCTCATAACCAAGCCCCTCCATACCAGGCAACATCCTGGTAAACCTCCTCTGTACTCTCTCCAAAGCCTCCACGTCCTTCTGGTAGTGTGGCGACCAGAACTGGACGCAGTATTCCAAATGCGGCCGAACCAACGTTCTATACATCTGCAACATCAGACCCCAACTTTTATACTCTATGCCCCGTCCTATAAAGGCAAGCATGCCATATGCCTTCTTCACCACCTTCTCCACCTGTGACGTCACCTTCAAAGATCTGTGGACTTGCACACCCAGGTCCCTCTGCGTCTCTACACCCTTTATGGTTCTTCCATTTATCGTGTAGCTCCTCCCTACATTATTCCCACCAAAATGCATCACTTCGCATTTATCAGGATTGAACTCCATCTGCCATTTCCTTGCCCAAATTTCCAGCCTATCTATATCCTTCTGTAGCCTCTGACAATGTTCCTCACTATCTGCAAGTCCTGCCAGTTTTGTGTCGTCCGCAAACTTACTGATCACCCCAGTTACTCCTTCTTCCAGATCATTTATATAAATCACAAACAGCAGTGGTCCCAATACAGAGCCCTGCGGTACACCACTAGTCACAGGCCTCCAGCCGGAAAAAGACCCTTCCACTACCACCCTCTGTCTTCTATGACCAAGCCAGTTCTCCACCCATCTAGCCACCTCCCCCTTTATCCCATGGGATCCAACCTTTTTCACTAGCCTACCATGAGGGACTTTGTCAAACGCTTTACTAAAGTCCATATAGACAACATCCACGGCCCTTCCTTCGTCAACCATTTTGGTCACTTCTTCAAAAAACACCACCAGGTTCGTGAGGCATGACCTCCCTCTCACAAAACCATGTTGACTATCATTAATGAGTTTATTCCTTTCTAAATGCGCATACATCCTATCTTTAAGAATCTTCTCCAACAACTTCCCCACCACGGACGTCAAGCTCACCGGCCTATAATTACCCGGGTTATCCTTCCTACCCTTCTTAAATAACGGGACCACATTGGCTATCCTCCAATCCTCTGGGACCTCACCTGTGTCCAGTGACGAGACAAAGATTTGCGTCAGAGGCCCAACTATTTCACCTCTCGTCTCCCTGAGCAGCCTTGGATAGATTCCATCAGGCCCTGGGGTTTTGTCAGTCTTTATATTCTCTAACAAACCTAACACTTCCTCCTTTGTAATGGAGATTTTCTCCAACGGTTCAACACTCCCCTCCGAGACACTCCCAGTCAACACATCCCTCTCCTTAGTGAATACCGACGCAAAGTATTCATTTAGGATCTCTCTTAATCCCCTACCTCTTTGGGCTCCAAGCATAAGTCCCCACTTTTGTCGGTGGAAAGGGTGGCGTCCACGGTGGAAACCCTGGGCGGGGAATCCTCACCATGAGTGGCAGGCTCCAAGCAATGGCCGAGTCACAGCAGGCCACAGAGGAGTCCCAGAGGGCCGCGGCTGAGTCACAGAGGGCCACAGTGGACAGCCTCACTAGGCTTCTCGACCCATGGCTGAGAGGCTCGAGAGCTTGCAGGAGACCCAGCACAACAGCGCCAAGACACAGTGTGCTATGGCAGCAGCCCTTCAGGGGGCCATGGCTGAGGGGCTGCAGAGCATGGTCCAGGCTCAGAGGGCACTTGCTGCTGCCATTGACAGGCGGCCCCCGACTCAGGTGGCCATCGCGGAGGGCTCGACCACAATGGGTAGAACGCAGGTGGTCCTCCAGGACTGGCAGAGCCAGGTGTAACCGAAGCTTCTCGAGCTCACTGCAGAAACACCGCCGTCCCATGGAGTGACCCAGGAGCCCACAGGAACCCTGAGGGAGGAAGCCAGGGCCTTCCACCCAGAAGACTCCGGCTGTGGCTACAACCTTTGATTCCCCCCTTCCTAACACTGGGGCATCTCAGGGGCAGTGGGATGAACAGGGTTTCATGGATACGTCCCAGACACCTGGAAGCCGGCCAGGGCCCTCAAGGTCCAGGCCCTCCAGAGGATGATCATCAAGAGCATCATAGGCCACGGGTGTGGTAGGCGGCTGGTCCCCTCCACCTCCGACGTACATTCTGGGAAGACACCGAGACGTAGTGGTCGGCCACGTAAAGTTAAGATGGCATGGGTGAAGGGCAGAACTAGGTAGAATAGATAGAGTATTTATGCACGTTAATGTTCACATGTTTTTATGTTAAGACACTTTTATTGGCACCATCCACTTGTGACTAATTTGTCTCAGATTTGCCTCTAACAGGAATGTTATTACCCTGACGGTCGCCGGAGGGACCCTTCATGTTAATGTCAGTGAGGGAGGCCCCCCGTGTCACTGAGAAAATGAAGGTGCTCAAAGAAATCAGTGGCTACAGTGGGTGGCATGCATTGGCAGCGACTTACAGCATCTGCCATGACACCCCCAGAACCCACGAGAGAGTCCCATCCCTCCCCCACCCCACCCACCCTGGGACCTGTATGAGGGTTCAGTGATCCCTTACCCACCACCCAGACGTGGACCCAGGTGCCAGCTTGTGTGTGGAGCACAGGTAGGAGTCAAACTAATTTGCATCAGGGCATCATCACAATGGTGCTCAGAGAATCATCATCACCCTCCTACCTGCCAAAGGAACTCGTAAAGAAACACAGCATACCCAGGCTCACCACTCGATTGTTACAATGTTGTAGGCAATGGTGGGATTCTGGGTGGAGGTGGAAGGGGTGAAGAAGGGCTGTGCGGCAACACAGCTTTCTATTGCCCAAAGCATGTGTTGATCAGGGCCTCCCTCGCTGCCCTCACATGCCTGACCCTTGCTGCCGCCAGCTCTCTAGCGCCTGGATGGCGTTACTCTTCATTGTCGTCCTCCTCCTCCTCCTCTTCCTGGGCGGCCTCCTCCCCAGCGACCCCTGGCTGGTCAGTCTTCACGTCCTCCTCCTCCTCCACAAAGTCTCCTCGCTGCTGTGCCAGGTTGTGTAGGGCACAGTACACCACCACAATGCAGGACGATATCAGGGGGGTATATTGGAGGGCCCCGCCAGAGCAGTCCAAGCACCTGAGCTGCATTTTGAGGAGCCCTCTGCACCGCTCCACTATTGAATGGGTGGCAATGTGGGCCTCATTATATCGGGTCTCCGCATCAGTCTCAGGCCTCCGCACAGGTGTCATCTGCCAAGTCTGAAGTGGGTATCCCATGTCCCCCACAAAACAATCCTGCACCCTGGGCTCCTCCTCAAAGACATCCGGGACATCAGAACTCCTCAATATAAAGCTGCCATGCACACTGCCGGGTGTCTGGCACAGTTGATGGTCACACATCAATTACACATTTATTGAATGGAAGCCCTTTCTATTCATGAATCTTTCTGGATTCTTCACTGGGGCCGTGGTTGCACTCTGTAGCCCCCGGCACATTTGGCATTCCCCCGATGGCCGCGGATCCTGTAGCCCAGACTTCCTGTTGGGCCTGGTCCAGGTTAAATTTGATATACTGGCCAACCCGGGCATACCGGGCATCCGTGACCTCCTTCACACACTTGTGGACAGCTAATTGTGAAATGCCACAAAGGTCTCCACTGGCAGTCAGGAAGGACCCGGTGGCGTAAAAGTTTAAGGCGGCCGTCAATTTCCCAGCCACTGAGAGTGGGTGCCCCCTTGCACCCCGAGGTGCCGGTCCTGCAACAAATGGCACAGGTGTTGCACTGTCTCCTTTTGGAGCCGGAGCCGTGGGCGACACGTGGTGTCCGACAGTTGCTCGAAGGACACTCACGTGCAGAACTGCCAGGTCTCGGCTCCCTCTCTCCTGCACCCAGTGGCCACATCCTGCCTCCAGTGGCCGTCTCCCTCTACTCCTGTGAATGGTAAGGCCTGGGCCTCCTGTGCCCACAATTCTTCCTGCTGTTCCTCCTCCTCAGCTCCAGCAGCAACCAAAAAAACAGCAAGAACAATAGGTTGCATTGCAAAAGCTATCTTGTCACTCTGAAGGGGGGAGGGGGGGGCGAATTTGGGGAAGGGGAGAGACAGATGGAGGGGTTAAAGAATTCTGCTCACCCCCAGCCCAGCGACACACACTCTCCATACCCCACACACACCCCCAGCAACACACACTCCCCGTACCCCGCACAGACCCCCAGCAACACACACTCCCCGTACCCCCCCCCGCACAGACCCCCAGCAACACACATTCCCCATACCCCGCACAGACCCCCAGCAACACACACTCCCCATTCCCCCCCACAGACTCCCAGCAACACACACTCCCCGTACCCCCCCGCACAGACCCCCAGCAACACACACTCCCCATACCCCGCACAGACCCCCAGCAACACACACTCCCCGTACCCCCCCGCACAGACCCCCAGCAACACACACTCCCCATACTCCCCACACACCCCCAGCAACACACACTTCCCATACTCCCCACACACCCCCAGCAACACACACTCCCCATACCCCCCTGCACACACCCCCAGCAACACACACTCCCCATACCCCCCTGCACACACCCCCAGCAACACACTCCCCATACCCCCCACACACCCCCAGCAACACACTCCCCGTACCCCCCCACACAGACCCCCAGCAACACACACTGCCCATACTCCCCACACCCCCCCAGCAACACACACTCCCCATACCCCCCTGCACACACCCCCAGCAACACACACTCCCCATACCCCCCTGCACACACCCCCAGCAACACACACTCCCCATTCCCCCCCACACACCCCCAGCAACACAAACTCCCCATATACCCCACACAGAGCCCCAGCAAAACACACAGTCTCAATACCCCCCCCACAGGTCCCCAGCAACACACATTCCCCATACCCTCCCACAGACCCCCAGCAACACAAACTCCCCATTCCCCCCCACACACCCCCAGCAACACAGACTTCCAATTCCCTCCCACACATCCCCAGCAAGACACATTCCCCATACTCCCCACAGATCCCCAGCAACACACACTCCCCATACCCCTCCCCCCAACACACACACAGCAACACACACTCCCCATACCCCTCACAGACCCCCAGCAACACACACTCCACAGACCCCCAGCCACACACACTCCCCATACCCCCCTGCACACACCCCCAGCAACACACACTCCCCATACCCCCCCTGCACACACCCCCAGCAACACACACTCCCCATACCCCCCCACAGTCCCCAAGTAACACAGCCCCCTATTCTTCCCCCACAGCCCTCCAGCACACAGCCCCCCCACCATTCCCCCTCACTAAACCACACCCAGAACCCATGCAGTAGTGACGACAGACACTGCTGCTTGTCAGGTCCTGAGGCTGCAGCACTGCCACTTCAGGGAGTTTCCAACACATCCCCCACCTGCAGCAGTGCTTCCTGCTGCCTGCACTAGGACCCAGAAACATCCCTAAGACCCGAGGTCAGCGCTCCGAGCCGTGTCTGAGCCGGGTCCGTGCTGAGAGTCCGGGGTTGGACTGCTTGATGAACAACAGCCCCCACCCCCACACACACTTGCAGGCCCCCCCAACCTGAAACGCAAAATGTTCACCATGAAACAACCCCCCCTGAGCAGCACGGAGCAGTTTGAATGCTGAGACTTACCTCCTCGCTCACCCTCACTGATCGAGCACCAGAATCCGACTGTTATGGAGGAAGTGTTTTCCAGACCGATCCGGCTGTGGTGAACAAGGTCAGAAAGGCAGGTGAGCTGGGACGATTGGACGTGAAGCTCACTAATGACATGATGATGAATGCAAACACATGTAAATTGGACGTCACGTCCATATTGGGTGGGCTCCCGATGGTGCTGATTTTTTTCTGTGGTAAAATGGGAATGGGTGCAAAAACAGACTCCATTCCCGCAAGCCGCTTTAAGCCTAATTTTACGAAATTCTCACACCGCAAAACAGATGCAACGAGGTCGTAAATTTCTGCCCAATATGTTTGCAGCAGTTTTTCGAAAATCCTATCCAATTAGCCCTCCTTTCCTGATCTTTCCTCATAGTCCTGCACATTTATCCTTTTGATGTTTTTGTCTTTGGGATAATGAATGAATGAGAAGATGGAGAAGAGTTTGATCCTCTTTGGAACCCAAGGTGAAAATACCAGCCAGGTTGCAGGGTACAGGGGAGGCTGTGGAATGAGCTGAGTTGCTGTTACAGGGAGCCAGCATGAACACGATGGGCCAAATGGTTCCTGCCTTTGCTGCTCAATAAATCTCTGATGAAATTAAAGTTTGTATTCCTCCAACCGAAACAAGAGGTCGAGGAAGTTTAAAAGAAATTATGAAGGATTTTACCAGTAACTTTATTGCAGTGTTAATGTAAGCCTATTTGTGACACTAATAAATAAACTTTAAACTTAAAAGTATCAGAAGCAGAATTTCAGTTTGCAATCTAATCGCATTGTGGAGCAAGAGTTCAGGTCACTGAGGAGGGACAGGTGGGCAGCGACTATAATACAGTACAAAACAAACACAGATATGCATCTTCATGTAGGTCCCACAAAGGTGGGGCTGAACAGATTGAAGAGCCAATGCCAGCTATTAGATGTTTATGGTCTGCACCCTTAAGAAATGTCACAGTATAAGCCTTTGGTTGTGAAAACAGTAAAAATAAATTCTGTTCTAGTCAGACACTAAATATTAAAAATCCAGGACTATTCATGAAATATTTCAATATGTGCAATCATTCTTAAAATATTTATACATTATATATACAGATTAAATTAAAATAGGAAGTTTATAAGAGGGTAGAGGAATAATCTGAATGTTATTGGCTGGAAAGTTATCAGCAAATTACTGAATGTCATCGTAAATGTAACCTTTCCAACCGTACAACCATCTTCGACATTGAGCATAACTGTTCTGATGTTCGTAATGATGCTCTTGTTCTGTGACGCACCAAAACCAATTTAGACTCTGTCAGTTCATAATATCTACTTGAATATTCCTGGTACTCTCAATGTTTAATCTTTTGATCATGCTAGCCAACTTGTCAGAGATATATGAGTGAAGCAATGCTGGTTGTTGTATCTCTGTGTGTCTGATTCATGATGAGTTTGGCAGTTAGTCATTCCATCCAGTTATTCCATGACCCTATTATGATTGATATCATTTGTTAATATATTTTGAACTGGGTAATGTAAGGCTGTTCACTGGTTTGGTTTAAGAACACTGAAGACAAATCAATCGTGTCACCTATCTTTATGCAGGACTATGAGGTCTGAAATGATATCCAGAACCATCTATCTTGGAAATGAAACTCAGAGGACTGTGAATCATGAGTAAAATAAATAGATAGCTTTCAACATAAAGTCATAGAATCCCACTACTGAAAGAGAATATTTGACCCATTGTACCTGTGGCAGCTTTTTGAAAGTTCTATCCTATTAGTCTCTCTCTTGCTATTTCTGCATCGCCCCTGCGCAATAGAAATGAGCATTGAGAGAGATGTAAAACAGGCCGCCAACTTGCTAGCAGCCAACTAACACAATAACACAAAGTTAAGATCTAGCCCCACTGTATGGCACAGCCCATGTCTCATGTTGCCCATCCAATTATTACTCCATTTTAAAATCATTTAGGAAGTTATCCAAATCAGTACCCAGCTCTCCTGCTCTGGAGCTAAGAGTCCCTCTAACCACTACTGAAAATGGATGCCTTCTATTGTGTGGTTAATGATGGGCAAGAGAAGGAACTCGCAATAATTCATCAGGCAGGTTCAAAGGTGATGTCAAAGGGTCATTTTGTGCACCCTTTCAACCTGGTCTACTTATAGAAAGGATATTATTAAACTAGAAAGAGTGCAGAAAAGATTTACCAGGATGCTACCGGGACTTGATGGATTGAGTTATAAGGAGAGGCTGAATAGACTGGGACTTTTTTCTCGAGCATAGGAGGCTGAGGGGTGACCTAATAGAGGTCTATAAAATAATGAGGGGCACAGGTCAGCTAGATAGTCAATATCTTTTCCCAAAGGAAGGGAGTCTAAAACTAGAGGGCATAGGTTTAAGGTGAGAGGGGAGAGATACAAAAGTGTCCAGAGGGGCAATTTTTTCACACAGAGGGTGGTGAGTGTCTGGAACAAGCTGCCAGAGGTAGTAGTAGAGGTGGGTACAATTTTATCTTTTAAAAAGCATTTAGATAGTTACATGGGTACGATGGGTATAGAGGGATATGGGCCAAATGCGGGCAATTGGGATTAATTTAGGGGTTTTTAAAAAAAAGGGCGGCATGGACAAGTTGGGCTGAAGAGTCTGTTTCCAAGTTGTAAACCTCTATGACTCTATGACTCTATATATCTGAGCCCTGGCTGCGGCCTCCTGAAAATCACCAGTGGGAACTCAGAGTTAAATTGACATTTCTACTTCCCTGTCTACTTTGGACCTCTCCCACTGTATTGCCAGGCATGAATGAGGTAGTGGGAGCATGAAAATCACCAGAGTCAAAGTATAATTCAAAGATTGTAAATATTATTGAATTATTGTGATACCTCAGTGAATATATGCTAATAAGATCCAAGAGATAGGAATGAGTGCCATCTACTGGTTTTAAGCACAAAGTAACTGACTCTACGTCAATCACTTCTGCTCAAAGAGAATGGATTGTGTTTCCACCGATGTCGTTACATCTGAACATCATAACAACTACGGGAAGAGCTAGTACTGACATAGAGAATAGCCTCCTCATGTACTGCAATTCCTATCACTCGATACCACAGGGATAACACTGACATATAGCATTTCTCAGATATTGATTGAGAGATGAAAGCACTGAGATTTGATTTTGAGTTTCAGCATTTACAGGTTTATGCACGATTAGTCTCTCCTGCACAGGCAAATGCTAATTTCTACAAGTGAATCTTTTCACAGAAAGATGTAGCCAGAACATTAGCGATAAGTAAACAATAGCTTGTAACTGAAACCTCATTGAAAGATAGTTTTGTGATGGTGTCATACAAAGTCCGCTTGTCCTGCAAATCATTGGGACCATTTAAACGCCATCGAGTCTCAGGCCATTCCAGAAAAATCTATGCCCAGCACATCTGGAGCCTCGGAAGAACTTCCGGGACCTACCGGCTCCTGCTCTCCATCTCCAGTCATGGGAACCTCAGAGTCCAAAATGGACATGGCAGACTTAGCTGCGTCGACTCCCTACCACCCAATGAAGGGAGAGAATGCATGCCATGATGCTCGAGACAACAGAGACAAGCTCCAGATCGTTACACCCCACCTGTTTCAAATGCTGAATCAGACCCAGCGTTTAAACACCTCAAGAGGCTGTCAAGGCAAATGACCCACGAGGTTCCTCAGCCCTAGAGGGGGAGAGATATAATGACTTCAACTAAGTCCATGAGGTGGGCCTGCTAGATTATGAGATCCCTGATTGAGGCAGTACCAGCTGTCCATTCCAGGAGCCATGTTCAAGTATACAGTGTGGAGTGTCCAGGTTACTGGCACTCAGGATGTATACTCTGTACTGGGAAGTACCTGAGATGCCATTGTGGGGAATGAAATTGGTGGGGAAACATCATCTCTCATTCTTCTAAACATACAGGTTCATGCTGTCCAATCTTTCCTCATAAGATAACCCCTTCATCCCAGGAATGAGTCGAGTGAACCATCTCTGAACTGCTTAATATCTGCATGCAATGCAAGTAATATCTTATTGCTGAACTGACCGACCAAAATTACATTTAATTTTTTTTAATTGGTGTCACCGTTTGATCTATTTCTGAACATGACACTTTCACACCTCAGTGAAAAAACAATGTACAAGGTTTGGGCAGGAAGTAATTGAGACCAAATATCCTTGCAATGGTTATGAACCTCATTAAGTGCAAGTTCCACTGAAGTGTGCAGGATGATGTAAGCTGAGAAAAAGGGAACAAAACCTGCTATTTTCATTCTTCCTTGTATTCTGACGGGAAAAGTGTGTTAACTGCTTAAAGGCGTGAAATTAAGCAGGTCAGCCATGGATGAAGATCTATTTCGCTTCTTGCTGCAGGACACTGGGGCAACATAAAAACTGCTATTTTGAAGATTTTTGTATTGTAATTTTTCATTCATAGGAAAATCAATTGTGCTGAGCTAAATAAAAATGGATCTGGATTTGGGATTTGTCTAATAAATGAATTCAATTATTCCACAGGTCATTTAGAAATTAAATGATTTAGGCAATTTTATTCATTACTGGCTCACCTCCTATGTTGCAGCCAAGAAGTATGTTCATCCAAGTGTAATTTGTTTAGATAGTCTGACTCGCGCACATTGAGTAGCAGACTCCGCTGACACAGCTAAAATTGAAAATAAAAATCCTTGTGCCTGCCACCAAAAATGATCAAAATTAATGATTACTGCCCAAAGTGTTTTCATGGATAGCTGATTGAAATGAAAAACAGAAAGGTAGACATGCTTCTATATAATGTTTTTCACACTTAGCGGACATAAAATCATAGAATTATAGAATTCCTACAGTGCAGAAGGAGGCCATTCGGCCCATTGAGTCCACATCAACTTTCGACAAATCATCCCACCCAGGCCCTATCCCCAGAGCCCCACATATCTGCCCCACTAATCCCCCTAACGTAGAATCACAGAAAGAATCATAGAAACCCTACAGCACAGAAAGAGGCCATTCGGCCCATCGAGTCTGCACCGACCACAATCCCACCCAGGCCCTACCCCCATATCCCTACATATTTACCCACTAATCCCTCTAACCTACGCATCTTAGGACACTAAGGGCAATTTTAGCATGGCCAATCAACCTAACCCGCACATCTTTGGACTGTGAGAAGAAACCGGAGCACCCGGAGGAAACCCACGCAGACACAAGGAGAATGTGCAAACTCCACACAGACAGTGACCCAAGCCGGGAATCAAACCCAGGTCCCTGGAGCTGTGAAGCAGCAGTGCTAACCACTGTGCTACCGTGCCAACCAAAGGACAAATTATTTTTTTCTTTTTTCTTTTTTTTCTTTCATGAGATCATAGAATCCTATAGTGCAGAAGGAGGTCATACAGCCCATTGAGTCTGCACTGACCACAATCCCACCCAGACCCTATCCCCATAACCCCAAGCATTTACCCTAGCTCACCCCCTCTGACACTAAGGGGCAATTTAGCATGGCCAATCAACCTAACCCGCACATCTTTAGACTGTAGGAGGAAACCCACGCAGACACGGGGAGAATGTGCAAACTCCACACAGATAGTGGAGTAACGTGGACTAATCTGGACGCTAAGGGGCAATTCAGCATAGCCAATCCACCTAACCTGTACATCTTTGGACTGTAGGAGGAAACCGGAGCACCCGGAGGAAACCCATGCAGACACGGGGAGAATGTGCAAACTCCACACAGTCGTCCAAGGCCAGAATTGAACCTGGGTCCCTGGCAGCAGTGCTAACTAATGTGCCATTGTGCTGCCCTCAAAGCGCTTTACGTCAATGAAGTCCGTTTGAACTTTTGTCACTCATGTAATGGTGGAAAGAAAACCAATTCAAAATGTTCAAATCCCAGTAAACATCGGTAATACTGGGACCAGCAGTACTGAAGTTCCGTATTAAGGTGTACAAGACAGGGTGGCACGGTGGCGCAGTGGTCAGCACTGCTGTCTCACAGCACCAGGGATGCGGATTCAATTCTGGCCTTGGGTGACTGTCTGTGTGAAGTTTACACATTTCTCCCCGTATCTGCGTGGGTTTCTTCTGGATGCTCTAATTTCAGTCCAAAGATGTGCGGATTAGGTTGATTGGCCATGCTAAGCAGATCTCAAATCCTGCTACAGAGTAAAATAAATGGGAAGAATGGTTATTACAAGTTCTAAGATTGTATTTCTTAATACTCAACCTCCTGAGCTAATCTTTCCCCAATAATGGTCTACGTGATAGGGGTTTGTAAGAAATGCAGCTAAAAAATTGACAAATCTTTCCATGAAATCACTGGAAAGTATAACATATCTATCACAGATTTCCCTTGTATGAAATAACTAATGATTTATTTAACAGCTCTCATTGTTTCAGACTGGGACATGAAGCAAACTGGCTGAAAATCAAAGCACGTCCTGGTCAAATTTACTGGAACTCATCCCGAGTAACAGACATGTCAAATGGGCAGCTATCCGAGATTATGAATGTATGCTCTCCAATCTTGTTCTTGATCTGACTGGTAGCTGCTGCTGCAAGTTGATATGCTTATCATCACAAACCTCCCAGCGATCCTTCCCCAGTTTTGACGTAGTGGTCCAAACATGAATTGTAGTCTCAGGCTAAAATGACAGCAGCACAAAGACAAACAGCATCCTAGGAATCTATAGGCAGTGGAATGTATTACTAAACCAAAGACTTACACTCAAAGGGAAATTATAATTCTAACTACACTAGTCAAAACATTAGAAGTTTACTCAATAATTTACTTTGAGATTCATATTATTAGGCTAACCTGCCTGTTACTGAAGGTATGGGGAACATATTATTGGCAAGTTGTTAGAACAAAAACCTTTGTAAACATATACACACACAAAATACGAGCAGGAGTAGGCCATTCGGCCCCTCGAGCCTGCTCCATCAGTCAATAAGGTCATGGCTGATCTGATTATGACTGGAACTTTACTTTCCTCCCTGACCCCATAACCCTCAACTCCCTTGTCATCCTGTCCAACTCAGCTTTGAATATATCCAGTGCCCCAGTCTCCACTGCTGTCTGGGGCAGAGAATTCCAAACACTAGTGACCATCAGAGGAAATAAGTTTCCCCTCATCTCCATCTTATTTTGAAACTGTACCCCCAGTTCTCGATTATCCCACGAGAGGAAACATTCTTTCAGCATCTACCTTGTCAAGCCCCCTCAGAATCTCAGATGTTTTAATAAGATCACCATCATGAAATTCTTCGAAAGCTTAGTCATGGCACACATCAATTCCGCTCTCCCAGATTGCCTGGATCCACTACAGTTCGCATATCACCCCAACAGGTCCACAGTAGACGTCATCTCTCTAGCCCTACACTGAACCCTGGAACACCTGGATAACAAAGACACCTATGTCATTTTTATTGAATACAGCTCAGCCTTCAACACCATTATTCCTATGAAACTCACCTCCAAACTCCCATGGCCTGGGGCTCGGCTCCTCCCCCTGTGACTAGACCATAGACTTCCTAACCCACAGACCACAATAAGTAAGGATAGGCAATGATACCTCCTCCACGGTTTCCCTCAATATCAGAGCCCCACAAGGCTGTGTTCTCAGCCCCTTACTATACTCCTTATACACCTTTGACTGTGTGGCCAAATTCCCCTCCAACTCAATTCTCAAGTTTGCTGATGACGCCAGTGTAGTGAGTCAAATCTCAAACAATGATGAGACAGAGTACAGGAATGAGATAGAGAATCTGGTGAACTGGTGCGGCAACAATAATCTCTCCCTCAATGTCAACAAAATGAAGGAAATTGTCATCGGCTTTAGGAAGTGTAGTGGAGGATATGCCCCTGTCTACATCAATGGGGACAAAGTGGAAATGGTCGAGAGCTTCATGTTTCTAGGCATCTAGATCACCAACAACCTGTCCTGGCCCCCCCACGCCGACACCATAGTTAAGAAAGCCCACCAATGCCTCTACTTTCTTAGAAACCAAAGGAAATTTGGCATGTCAGCTACGACTCTCACATATTTTTACAGATGCACCATAGAGAACATTCTTTCCGGTTGTATCACAGCTTGGTATGGCTCCTGCTCTGACCAAGACCGCAAGGAACTACAAAAGGTTGTGAACGAACCCCAGTCCATCACGCAAACCAGCCTCCCATCCATTGACTCTGTCTACACTTCCCGCTGCCTCGGCAAAGCAGCCAGCATAATCAAGGACCCCACGCACCCCGGACATTCTCTCTTCCACCTGTTTATGTCGGGAAAAAGATACAAAAGTTTGAGGTCACGTACCGACCGACACAAGAACAGCTTCTTCCCTGCTGCTATCAGACTTTTGAATGGTTCTATTACATGGGCGGCACGGTAGCACAGTGGTTAGCACTGCTACTTCACAGCTCCAGGGGCCTGGGTTCGATTCCCGGCTTGGGTCACTGTCTGTGTGGAGTTTGCACATTCTCCTCGTGTCCGTGTGGGTTTCCTCCGGGTGCTCCGGTTTCCTCCCACAGTCCAAAGGTGTGCGGGTTAGGTTGATTGGCCATGCTAAAATTGCCCCTTAGTGTCCTGTGATGTGTAGGTTAGAGGGATTAGCGGGTAAATGTGTAGGGATACGGGGGTGGGATTGTGGTCGGTGCAACTCGATGGGCCAAATGGCCTCTTTCTGCGCTGTAGGGTTCCTATGATTCTATGATTCTATGGTATGCTGATCTTTCTCTTCACTCTATCTGTATCTGCAACACGAAGGGGGTGATTCTCCCTGCCCGCTGCATTGCAAAAGCTACGCAGAGGCTGGGATACTCAAGCTGAGGTTGTGTAGCAGGCTCTCCGCTGGGTTCCACGGCCTCCGCAGAAATCGGCGCAGAGCTGCATAAATTAGTTAAATAATGATTTTAATCTCATTAATGGGCTCGGGACTGAAGTCTCCGGGCCCGCTGGCCTCTCCCCACCTGCCAGAAGTGTTTCACTCAGGCGGGGTTTACACCAGCTCCCCACTTGCGGGGAGCTGGCGGCCCAATCCTGCTGGAGTGAAGGGGGAGCTATGGAGGTCCCCAGGAGGACATAGGGTAAAGGCGGGGTGCCCCCTGAGCATTGCCACCTTGGCAGTGCCAGCCTGGCTCCCTGGCACTGCCCAAGGGTCAAAGTGGCAATGCCCAAGGGGGCACCTTGGCACTGCCTACTGGACATCAGGTAGTGCCAAGGGCGCAGGGCATAGTGGGGGTGGAGGCCTAAAGGAGTGGGGTCTCTGGGGGAGATTGGTGGGGGTGGGGGGGGGCGTCCCACTGCCACTTTGCACACAGCGGTGACAGAGGGAGGAATACCAGTGATTGAGGCTGGCCATCAGGGTGAGGGTGGGGGGGGGGGGGGGGGGGGGCGTGGGGGCGGTGGGGGGAGGGGGGGGAAGGGGGGGGGCGTGGGGGCGATGGGGGGAAGGGGGGGAAGGGGGGGGCGTGGGGGCGGTGGGGGGAAGGGGTGGGTTCAGCCTGCCGGGATGGTTCATGACTGTGAGGGAGCGGGTGGGGGTCGGGGCTGCCGGTGGTGGGGGCTGGGGGGGAGATTAAGGCTGGCCTGGACACATCTGGGGGGGGCCGGTGATCGGGTTGTGGCGGGGGGGTGGGGTCGCATGGCCAGCGATGTGGGGTCGTGGGGCTGGCAGCGCAAGCGCAGTGGTCCACTCAGCAAGCTGAGTTCAGCCTCTCCAGCAGGAATAGGCCCTGACCCGGATTTTTAACGAGATGCACACTAGTGCACTCTGCAGTGCATAGAGTGTGGGAGATTCATTTTGAAAATCTCGCTTAAAAAACCAATAGGATTTACACCAGTTTTACACAGATTCGAACAAAGAACAGTACAGCACAGGAAACGGGCCCTTTGGCCCTCCAAGCCTGTGCCGCTCATTGGTCCAACTAGACCATTCGTTTGTATCCCTCCATTCCCAGACTGCTCATGTGACTATCCAGGTAAGTCTTAAACGATGCCAGCGTGTCTGCCTCCACCACCCTATTTGGCAGCGCATTCCAGGCCCCCACCACTCCCTGTGTAAAAAATGTCCCTCTGATATCCGAGTTATACCTCACCCCTCTCACCTGGAGCCCGTGACCCCTCGTGATCGTCACCTCCGATCTGGGAAAAAGCTTCCCACTGTTCACCCTATCTATTACCTTCATAATTTTGTACACCTCTATTAGGTGTACTTAGAATACTTAGAATTTCTCTGGGCGAATCTCGCCCTATATTCTGCACCCTCTCCTTTCCTTCCTGCTTATGTGCTCCATGAAACTTATGTTTTTTTCTGTATTGCGTGCAAGAAACAATACTTTTCACTGTATCCCAATACCTTTGACAATAATAAATCAACTCAATTCGCCTCTCATTATTCTGATCTCCATTTAATACAGGCAGAAAGAGGCCATTCAGCCCATTAGTACAGGCCGAACATGCTCAACCTTTCCACATAAGACAAACCCTTTATCACATGAATCAGCCCAGTGAACCTTCTGTGAACTTCTTTCAATGCAAGTACGTCCTTAAGTAAGGTGACCAAAACTACACATAGCATTGTCTGTGTGGTCTCACCAATGCCCTGTACAGTTGTAGCAATACGTACCAGAAATGTTGGGGGACACAGGGTTTAGTGAGTGAGACGGCATGGTGGCACTATACTGAGCATTGGTGCCTCACAGCACCAGGGATCCGGGTTCAATCTGAACCCTTGGGTAACAGTCTTTGTGGAGTTTGCATGTTCTCCCTGTGTCTGCGTGGGTTTCCCCCAAGTGCTCCACACTTTCCCACCATAGTCCAAAGATGTTTAGGTTAGGTGGATTGGCCATTGGTAAATTATGGGTTACAGGGATAGGATGGAGGGGAGGGTCTGGGTGGGATGCTCCTTTGGTGTAGACTCCATGGGCTAAATGGCCTCTTTTTGCATTGTACGGACTCTATGCATTCTATGATTCAACTGAAGGAAAACAGTATTAGTAGAGAAATAGTCTTGGGAAATTGATAGGATTGAAGGCTGATAAATCCCCAGGGCCTGATAATCTACATCCATTAAGTGGCCCTCGAAATACTGGATCATTGGTGGTCATCTTCCAAGTTCTATAGACTCTGGACAGTTCATAGAACATAGAACAGAGAACAGTAGAGCACATTACAGGGCCTTCAGCCCTCGATGTTGTGCCGAGCTTTGTCCAAAACCAAGATCAAGCTATCCCACTCCCTATCATTCTGGTGTGCTCTATGTGCCTATCCAATAACTGCTTGAAAGTTCCTAAAGTGTCCGACTCCACTATCACAGCAGGCAGTCCAGTCCACACCCCAACCACTCTCTGAGTAAAGAAGCTATCTCGGACATCCCTCCTATATCTCCCTCCATGAACCTTATAGTTATATGCCCCCTAGTAACAGCTACATCCACCCAAGGAAATAGTCTCTGAACGTCCACTCTATCTATCCCCCTCATCATCTTATAAATCTCTATTAAGCCGCCTCTCATCCTCCTCCACTCTAAAGAGAAAAGCCCTAGCTCCCTCAACCTTTCCTCATAACCAGGCAGCATTTTGGTAAATCTCCTTTGCACTCTCTCCAATGCTTCCACATCCTTCTTATAATGAGGTGACCAGAACTGCACACAATATTCCAAATGTGGTCTCACCAAGGTCCTGTACAGTTGCAGCATAACCGCATGGCTCTTAAACTCAAACCCCCTGTTAATAGACGCTCACACACTATAAGCCTTCTTCACGGCTCTATCCACTTGATTGGCAACCTTCAGAGATCTGTGGATATGAACCCCAAGATCTCTCTGTTCCTCCACATTCCTCAGAACCCTGCCGTTGACCCTGTAATCCACATTCAAATTTGTCCTACCAAAATGAATAACCTCGCACTTATCAGTGTTAAATTCCATCTGCCATTTTTTGGCCCAGCTCTGCATCCTATCAATGCCTCTTTGCAGCCTACAACAGCCCTCCACCTCATCCACTACTCCACCAATCTTGGTGTCATCAGCAAATTTACTGATCCACCCTTCAGCCCCCTCCTCCAAGTCATTGATACAAATCACAAATAACAGAGGACCCAGCACTGATCCCTGTGGTACACCACTGGTAATTGGTCTCCAGTCTGAAAATTTTCCATCCACCACCACCCTCTGTCTTCTATGAGATAGCCAGTTACTTATCCAATCGGCCAAATTTCCCTCTATCCCACACCTCCTTACTTTCTTCATGAGCCGACCATGGGGGACCTCATCAAACGCCTTACTAAAATCCATGTATACGACATCAACTGCTCTACCTTCATCTACACACTTAGTTACCTCCTCAAAGAATTCAATCAAATTTGTGAGGCAAGACTTACCCTTCACGAATCCGTGTTGACTATCCCGGATTAAGCTGCATCTTTCTAAATGGTCATAAATCCTATCCCTCAGGGCCTTTTCCATTAACTTACCGACCACCAAAGTAAGACTAACTGGCCTATAATTACCAGGGTCATTCCTATTTCCTTTCTTGAACAGAGGAACAACATTCGCCACTCTCCAGTCCTCTGGCACTAACCCGTGGACAGTGGGAACCCAAAGATCAAAGCCAAAGGCTCTGCAATCTTATCCCTTGCCTCCCAAAGAATCCTAGGATATATCCCATCTGGCCCAGGGGACTTATCGACCCTCAGGTTTTTCAAAATTGCTAATACACCTTCCCTCCGAACATCTACCTCCTCCAACCTATCAGCCTGTATCCCATTCTTATCCTCAAAAACATGGTCCCTCTCCTTGGTGAACACTGAAGAAAAGTATTTATCAAAACTCGTTGCATTCTGGGGTAGTGCCGGTTGATTGGAAAACGGCTAATGTTACGCCGCTGTTTAAAAAAGGAAGGAGACAAAAGGCGGGTAACTATAGGCCGGTCAGCTTAACGTCTGTAGTAGGGAAAATGCTGGAATCCATTATTAAAGAGGAGATAGCAGGGCATCTGGATAGAAATGGTTCGATCAATCAGACGCAGCATGGATTCATGAGGGGAAAGTCGTGCTTGACGAACATGTTGGATTTTTATGAAGATGTGACTAGGGCGGTTGATGGAGGAGAACCGGTGGATGCGGTGTTTTTGGATTTCCAAAAGGCGTTTGATAAGGTGCCCCATAAAAGGCTGCTGAAGAAGATTAGGGCACACGGAGTTGGGGGTAGTGTGTTAAAGTGGATTGGGGACTGGCTATCCGACAGGAAGCAAAGAGTCGGAATAAATGGGTGTTTTTCCGGTTGGAGGAAGGTAACTAGTGGCGTGCCGCAGGGATCGGTACTCGGGCCGCAACTGTTTACCATTTATATAGATGATCTGGAGGAGGGGACGGAGTGTAGGGTAACGAAGTTTGCAGACGACACAAAGATAAGTGGAAAAGTGAATCGTGTGGAGGACGGAGAAGATCTGCAGAGAGATTTGGACAGGCTGAGTGAGTGGGCGAGGATATGGCAAATGGAGTATAACGTTGAGAAATGCGAGGTTATACACTTTGGAGGAAATAATAACAAATGGGATTACTATCTCAATGGAAACAAATTAAAACATGCTACCGTGCAAAGGGACCTGGGGGTCCTTGTGCATGAGACGCAAAAGCCCAGTCTGCAGGTACAACAGGTGATCAAGAAGGCAAATGGGATGTTGGCCTATATTGCGAGGGGGATAGAATATAAAAGCAGGGATGTCTTGATGCACCTGTACAGGGCATTGGTGAGGCCGCAGCTGGAATACTGTGTGCAGTATTGGTCCCCTTATATGAGGAAGGATATATTGGCATTGGAGGGAGTGCAGAGAAGGTTCACCAGGTTGATACCGGAGATGAGGGGTTTGGATTATGAGGCGAGGCTGAGGAGATTGGGTTTGTACTCGTTGGAGTTTAGAAGGATGAGGGGGGATCTTATGAAGACTTATAAGATAATGCGGGGGCTGGATAGGGTGGAGGCGGAGAGATTCTTTCCACTTAGTAAGGAAGTTAAAACTAGAGGACACAGCCTCAAAATAAAGGGGGGTCGGTTTAAGACAGAGTTGAGGAGGAACTTCTTCTCCCAGAGGGTGGTGAATCTCTGGAATTCTCTGCCCACTGAGGTGGTGGAGGCTACCTCGCTGAATATGTTTAAAGCGCGGATGGATGGATTCCTGATCGGTAAGGGAATTAAGGGTTATGGGGATCAGGCGGGTAAGTGGTACTGATCCACGTCAGATCAGCCATGATCTTATTGAATGGCGGGGCAGGCTCGAGGGGCTAGATGGCCTTCTCCTGCTCCTATTTCTTATGTTCTTATGTTCTTATCACCTCTACTATCTCTTCTGACTCCATGCACAGCTTCCCACTACTATCCTTGACCAGCCCTAACCTCACCCTGGTCATTCTTTTATTTCTCACATAAGAGTAAAAGGCCTTGGGGTTTTCCTTGATCTGACCCGCCAAGGACTTCTCATGCCCCCTCCTAGCTCTCCTAAGCCCTTTTTTTAGCTCATTCCTTGCTACCTTGTAACCCTCAAGCGACCCAACTGAACCTTGTTTTCTCATCCTTACATACGCTTCCTTTTTCCTCTTGACAAGCCATTCAACCTCTTTTGTGAACCATGGTTCCCTCACTCAGCCATTTCCTCCCTGCCTGACAGGGACATACCTATCAAGGACACGCAGTATTTGTTCCTTAAACAAGTTCCTATGGATTGGAGGGGCTAATGTAATCCCACTGTTTAAAAAAGGAGGTAGCGAGAAACAGGGAATTATAGACCAATCAGCTTGATGTCGGCAGCGGTGAAAATGCTAGAATCCGTTATAAAATATTTAATAGCAGAGCACTTGGAAACAGAGACAGGATCAAACAGAGTCAGCATGGATTTATGAAAGGGAAATCATGCTTGGTAAATCTACTGGAATTCTTCAAGGATGTGACTAGTAGAGTTGATGGGGATGTGGTTTATTTGGACTTTCAGAAGGCCTTCGACAAGGAACCACATAAAAGATTAATGTGTAAAATTAAAGCGCATGGGATTGGGGACAATGTATTGAAATAGATAGAAAACTGGTTGGCAGACAGGAAACAAAGAGTAGGAATAAATGGGTCTTTTTCCAAGTGACAGGCAATGACTAATGGGGTGCCGCAGGGATCAGTGCTCGGACCCCAGCTATTCACAATATACATTAATAATATAGATGAGGGAACTAAATGTATTATCTCCAGATTTGCAAATGACACAAAGCAGGGTGGGAGGCTATGCTGTGAGGAGGATGCAGAGATGCTTCAGTGTGATTTGGACAAGTTGAGTGAGTGGGTAAATGCATGGCAGATGCAGTATAATGTGGATAAATGTGAAGTTATCCACTTTGGTAGCAAAAACAGGAAGGCAGATTATTGTCTAAATGGCTATAGATTGAGAGAGGGGTTTGTGCAAAGAGACCTGGGTGTCCTTGTGCACCAGTCACTGAAAGTAAGCACACAGATGCAACAGGTGGTAAAGAAGGCAAATGGTATGTTGGCCTTCATAGCAAGAGGATTCGAGTACAGGAGCAGGGATGTCTTGCTGCAGTTATACAGGGTCTTGGTGAGACCACACCTGGAATATTCTGTGCAGTTTTGTTCCCCTTATCCAAGGAAGGATGTTTTTGCTATGGAGGGAGTGCAGCGGAGGTTTACCAGGCTGATTTCTAGGATGGTGGGACTGATGTACAAGGAAAGATTGAGTCGGTTAGAATTATAGTGGTATTATCGCTAGATTATTAATCCAGAAACTCAGCTAACGTTCTGGGGACACGGGTTTGAATCGCACCACAGCAGATGGTGGAATTTGAATTCATTTTTTTAAAATTCTGGAATTAAGAATGATGACCATGAAACCATTGTCGGAAAAACCCACCTGGTTCACTAATGTCCCTTTAGGGAAGGAAATCTGCCGTCCTTACTTGGTCTGGCCTACATGTGACTCCAGAGTCATAGCAATGTGATTGACGCTCAACTACCCTGCAAGGGCAACTAGGGTTGGGCAATAAATGCTGGATAGCCAATGATGCCCATGTCCCACGAATTAATAAAAAAAAGTTTAGGAGAATATGGGGGGAATCATTTCACCCCTGTATTTTCAATACTTTGCTAAGATTTCTATAGCATTAAGTATTTTGCGACTGTCATAAGCTTTCAATCCAATTATGTCAACATCACACCCAACTCCTATGACACTCGCTATTCATAGTCATAGAGGTCTAAAGCACAGAAAAGTCCCTTTGGCCCATTGCATCTGCGCTGGTCAAAAACAACCACCTAACTATTCTAATCCCACTTTCCAGCCCTTGACCCATACCCATACATTACTGAAACAGAGTTCATCACAATCATTGACAGTTTACATAGATACATAGAAACCCTACAGTGCAAGAAGAGGCCATTCGGCCCATCGAGTCTGCACCGACCACAATCCCACCCAGGCCCTACCCCCATATCCCTACATATTTTACCCGCTAATCCCTCTAACCTACGCATCTCAGGACACTAAGGGGCAATTTTAGCATGGCCAATCAACCTAACCCGCACATCTTTGGACTGTGGGAGGAAACCGGAGCACCCGGAGGAAACCCACGCAGACACGAGGAGAATGTGCAAACTCCACACAGACAGTGACCCGAGCCGGGAATCGAACCCAGGTCCCTGGAGCTGTGAAGCAGCAGTGGTAACCACTGTGCTATGGTGCCGCCCTTTCCTTGCTATAACTGCCTGAAAGGCATCTGCATCTCCTGAGCCATAAGGAGGAGTCTCTGGTTGGCTATGACAGAGTCTATAGAATTCAGCATTGCCGAGAGACTTGAAGGCAATGGTGTGTTCCTTTGAGCTCCCATTTCACACTCATCCTGCTCTCTGGGCTGATCTGCAAGTGGCTGACAGTATGACCACGGGACCTCTTTCTTTCCATCACATCCACCTTCCCTCACCCGAACCCTCCTTTTTCAGATATTCAAGATTCGGCAGCTGTCTGGGCAGAAGAGAGAGAGGAACATTGCAGCACTGATGAAGCAGCCCATCATTTGATCTGGCAGTCACAACCATTAGCTCAGAAACTGGCACTGTGTGTATCTTAGAGGTTAGAGAGCTTGTCTTTGCACATTGTGAGTGACTGAGCCAGGAGTGGGCTGCAGCGAGGCCCGAGGCAGGGGGTGAGGTGGGGAGGATGGAGTCTGTGTGCTAGTGTACTGGAGGGCAATGTTGCAGTTAAGTTCAGTTACTGAGGATTCAGATGAGGACTTTGATGGTGAGGTGTACACAAGTATGCAGAAGGCGATGCACACCAAGTTGCTGGATGTATTGGCTGGCCTGCCAGATAGTCTCCTGTTCCTATCAAAGAGAATGGACGAGTCCAGCTGCAACTTGGCAGAAGCATTGCACCAAACTCCTGCTCTCTGCTGCCTCTTGTCCCTCTCCCTGTTATATTAGACACCCAGTCATACAGACACTGCTGTCTCCAATATCTTAGAAATCCTACAGCACAGAAAGAGGCCATTCGGCCCATCGAGTCTGAACCGACCACAATCCCACCCAGACCCTACCCCCATATCCCTACCTATTTTACCCACTAATCCCTCTAACCTACGCATCCCAGGACACTAAGGGCAATTTTAGCATGGCCAATCAACCTAACCCGCACATCTTTGGACTGTGGGAGGAAACCGGAGCACCCGGAGGAAACCCACGCAGACACGAGGAGAACGTGCAGACTCCACACAGACAGTGACCCAAGCCGGGAATCGAACACAGGTCCCTAGAGCTGTGAAGCAGCAGTGCTAACCACTGTGCTACCGTGCCGCCCTGTTGCAGTCTGTTGCAGTCTTTATGTAGATGCAGCACATATCATGAAAAATCTAGCAACTCACCACAACACCTCCACAAATACTCCACAATTATGTCCAAAAACATTACAATGGCCTAAAGTCCATCTAAATCACCTTTCCTGCAAGTTGGATACCTGATCCTTTAAAAAATTAAATAGCTAAATCCTTCTTGCAGCTATACAAAAGCTGTTTGGGGAGTGACAGGTGAGGGGGTTTGCATGACTCTGACTCCCACACACTCACTCACACTCACACCCACACATTCACTCACACTCACACACTCACTCACACTCACACACACACAACCCACACTCACGTACGCACTCACTCACACACACAACACACACACTCACACACACACACTCACAAATTTGCACATACACACACACACTCATGTATGTATATGCACACTCACATGCACGCACATATACACACACGCACTCACACACACACACGCATGCACACACACCACACATGCATAAACACACACACACAGCGCATATGCACGCACACACACTCACTCACATGCACGCACACACACTCATATGCACACGCACACACACACACTCACTCGCACGCACACACACACACTCACTCGCACGCACACACACACACTCACTCGCACACACACACACTCACTCGCACACACACACACACACATGCACATACACTCCAGATCCATCTGTCTTAAGGAGACAAGTTTCTTGGCCCATACCTCCAAATCTTGAGTCCAAATTATTTGCTTCAATGGCAATTAGAGCGATGGTGTTATAATGGTAATGACTCTGAGCTTGTCATTCAGAGGGCCAGGCTAATGCTCTGAAGCCATGGTTTAAATCCCACCATAGAAACTGGTGGAATTTAAATTCAATGAATAAAACCTGGAGTATATAGCTGGTGTGATAAAAACCCACGTGGTTCATTAATATCCTTTAGGGAAGGAAATCTGCCAGCCTCACCTGGTCTGGTCGACATGTGACTCCAGACCCACAGCAATGAGGCTAACCCTTAAATACCTTCCCAAATGGCTCGAACCACTCACTGCAAGGGCTTCAAATTCTGGCCTTGTCAGTGACACCCACATCCTATGAAAGGTTAGTGGGACAGTCTTCAGCTGAATAATCAGTGAAAGGGTTTAGTAAAAGGATCAGTTGAGTGGAAGTGCTAATGGAAGACTGAGTTAATGAAACTCATTGGTTCCTTCTGCCGTTGAAGAAACAATGGGGGTGACCATAACAAATTCTCAGTGCTGAACGAGTGAGAAAACGGGAGCGTTTCAGATCTGTTCTTTGGTGAGTTAAAAAATGCATTCATATGGCACTTAGTCAGAAAGAGTGCCAGGATGTGATTCTCACCTGTATGGGGTGGGGCAGTGCCTAATTTTGGCAGTGAAGCTGCTAAGCTCCAGAGCACCATACGCAGGCGTCCCAATACAGTGTACACTGTGCACTGGGAGATCTCCTGTCACTCCCCTCAATGCCCCCGCTCCCTCCCTCTGAACATCGGTATCTGCCATTGATCAGTCGCTGTGCCAGACTCCCCCCGCACCCCGCACAACTCCAGACATCATCTCCCACCCCCTGCAGGCATTGCCCCTTGGACATTGACCCCCCCTCAATTGCTGCCCCGAATATCACCCCCCCTAACACGGCTTTGGCCAATCAACTCTCCACACCCGTCTACAGGGTTCCCCTTTCCCTCCCCCTGCCCCCCCCCCCAATGGAGTTCCCCCCACCTGCCTTCCCCCATCATTACCCCACCTTCTCAGGCCACTCTCATCAGGCAATGCTCCATTGCTAGAGTGCCCGGTGGGTAGTGCCAGGGTGCCTGATGGACAGTGCCAGGGTGGCAGGTGGGCACTGCCAGATTGGCACTGTCCAAGGGATACTGTCTGGCCCTTCCCCTGACCACCCGGGTGGGGGCTTCAATGGCCACCAGCAAGGCCATCTCATCTGATCCCGATTGGTGGGGACCATATGTGATCCTCACCGGTGAGGACCTCGGCTGGCAAGCAAGTAAGGTCAAGTGAGTCCGGACAATAGCATCCGGGACTCAGTAATGACATGGTAATCATGTCATGAACATTGAAATTGGTTTTGCGCCCTTTCTGAGTGCAAAGCCGATTTCGCCGGCAAAACAGGGACAGGAAGATTGGGAGAGGTGACAAATTGGGTATGATCCTGATTTTTTGTCTCTTGTCCGATCTTACCGGCTTGCCACACTGATTGACTGGCAGGACAAGCCGGGAAGATCGTATCAGTGGGTTCACCCATAGAAAATAGGAGCAGGCATAGGACATTTGGCCCTTTGAGCCTGCTCTGCCAATCAGCATGATCGTGGCTGATTATCCAACCCAATAGCCTGATCTTGCCTTCCCTTTCACTCAAAAATCTATATCTAACTCCTCCTTTTGTTTTGGCCTCATCTGCTTTCTGTGGGAGTGAATTCCACAGGCTGATTACTCTCTGGGTGAAGAAATTTCTCATCTCTGTCCTAAATGGTCTACTCTGTATCCTCAGACTATGACCCTTTGTTCTGGACTCCCCCACCATCGGGGACATCCTTCCTGCATCTACCCTGTCTGGTCCTGTTAGAATTTTATAGGTGTCTATGAGATCCCGACTCATTCTCCAGAACTCCACGAATATAATCCTAACCGGCTCAATCTCTCCTGCCATCCCAGGAATCTGTCTTGTAAAGCTTTGCCGCATGCCCTTTATAACAAGGACATCCTTCCTCAGATAAGGACATCAAAACTACACACAATATTCCAGGTTAGGCCTCACTAAGGTCCTGTATAACTGCAGCAAGACATCCCTGCTCCTGTATTTAAATCCTCTCGCTATAGAGGCTAATATGCCATTCGCCTTACTTACCACCTGCTGCATCTGCATGTTTACCTTCAGTGATTGGCACATGAGGAAACCCAGATCTTGTCACAGATTCCCCTCTCCCAATTTATAGCCAAAATTCTGCTCAGCAATGTTCAATTTGGGTTCTGCCAGGTCCACTCAGCTCAAGACTTAATTACATCTTTGATCCATACATGAACAGATAGAGGTGAGACTGACTGCATTTGACATCAAGCACCATTAGACAGAGTATTTTTTTTACTCATTGGAAGTGAGCATCACTGATGGGACCAGCATTTATTGCCCATCCCAAGTTGCCCTTGAACTTAATGGTTTGCTCGGCCATTTCAGAGGCCATTTAAAAGTCAACCATATTGCGGCAGATCTGGAGTCACATATAGACCAGACCAGGTAAGGGCAGCAGATTTTCTTCCCTAAAGAAGATTAGTGAACCAGATGGGTTCTAATGACAATCAACAATGGTTTCGCAGTCATCATTTCATTTTTAATTCCAGATTTCTTTTTGCTGAATTTAAATTTGACCATCTTCCATGGTGGGATTCAAACCCGGATACCCAGAGGATTACCTTTGGTCTCTGGATTCCTAGGCCAGCGATAATACCACTATGCCACTGCCTACCCTTAGAGCGCAATTTGTGAGTGCCTCAGGGAGAGATATGAGTTGGATGAAAAGCATCAAATGAATGCTTAGGAATTTACAGGAAGAAAATCTTTTCCAACTGTATCAGTCCCAAGTCTTTTTGGGTCAAACCAGTGGTAACTCTTCACTGGTTTAAGTATCAGTAAAGATATTGGTAGGGTAAAGGAATAAAGGGAATTTGAACAATATTTTTGTGCTTGTACTGAGATCTTTTCAACCTTTTTGTTAAGTGTAATATAGTACACTTTCCTTGTTTTAATATTTATTTTTCTTTGTGTTAAAAGCTCATCAGCAGACTCCTGTGAATATGTTCAGCAACTTTCCTCCACACTTTCTAAAATAGAATGTTAGGATCTATCAAGCTAGGTTTCACTCTGGGAGCTGCCTTGTCCAGTATTAAAAACAGCTGAGATCACGACAGAATGTCCAAGGAATATGAATGAAAAATATTTTTTAATATCATTGTTATTTTTCTGGATTGTTTTCAGCAATGTCCAAGAATTTCATTTTTAGGGACTCCATACACAGAGGTTGGCGAAAGAATCCTTCCAATCTTGCTACTGAAGTATTACCCACTGCACAGCACAAACTGCTCTTTGTTTATATCAGTCCGAGTGACTCACAAGCGGTTAAGTAGAGGAGAGGGTCATTATCACAGCTAGCCATAAAATTGGCTTGTCTGTTTCAAAATTGTCAGCCCCATTATTTTGATTGTGCATTCCACAAATCTACTGTAAGTAATACATGTGATCCTTTTGTTTAAAAGATGGGCAAGAAAATATAACCCAACAAATGACACACATGTACAGAAAAGAGCATGACAGAAATTATGAGGCTTCGCTATTTTCACAGTTTGAGAACATTTGCAGTCAAGAGGCCCATTGAGAACGTTTCTTGAGATGCAGGATCTCACTGCAGTGCTTAATCTGCCACTAACACAGCCTGGAGTATACAACACTTCAAGATACATATCCCACTATCCCTCCTGAATAAATATTGAGCCGAAGGTCTGCCTGGAGTTGGTGACTGTGTGAAAATGTCACAACTGTATTGCGTATCTCATTTTGAATTTATACTGCAGCTTCAGTTTCACACCACCAGCTGCAGTGTTGAATACAGACAGATAAGAGGCTGTTTACACTGTGATTATTCACCCCAGGACACAGTTCTGTGCATGCCTGCTCAGGCATATGCAAAAGCTTCTCTCCCAGCAGTTCAATACATAAATTTTAACAATTGTGGATAGTAACTGTGTATAAACATTTGAATTAATTGCAGGTTCACTTAAAAATTATCCTTGGGCATATGGTACCGTTCTGGTCCGACATCAAACCACATACAGCATTAAATCAAAGGAGGTTCAGCCTATCATATTCGAGAACATCCCACAGCATTCATGAAAAGCCCTTGTCCAGATTTATAGAATCATCGAATTCCAAAAGTGCAGAAGGAGGCCATTCGGCCCATCGAGCCTGCACTAACCACAATCCCACACAAGCCATATCCCCAGAACCCCATGTATTTACCCTGATAATCCCTTAGATACTAGGGACAATTTAGTATAGCCAGTTTACTTAACCCGCATATCTTTGGACTGTGGGAAACCCATGCAGACACAGGGAGAATGTGCAAACTCCTCTCAGGTAGTCACCGGAGGCCGGAATTGAATCAGGTTCCTTGGCGCTGTGAGGCAGCAGTGCTAGCCACTGTGCCACCATGCTGCCTTAATTCCGGTTTGACGTCAGTTCAAAGTACGTACCTAGTTATATAGCATTAGCACTGTGTATAAATCATTAAGGCTATGAACCTAGTTATGAACCATTCTTATTCTTCTTACTCAGTGCCTCTAGATCAAAGATGACTTCCTTCCTCTCAGTAATTTTTGAGATGGTTGACAAGCCCAATGCATGAGGATGGCATGGTGGCACAGCGGTTAGCACTGTTGCCTCACAGCTCCAGGGACCTGGGTTCCATTCCCAGCTTGGGTCGCTGTCTGTATGGAGTTTGCACGTTCTCCCCATGTCTGCATGAGTTTCCTTTGGGTGCTCCGGTTTCCTCTCACAGTCCAAAGATGTGTGAATTAGGTGCTTTAGCCATGCTAAATTGCCAGTGTCCCGGTATGCTTAGGTTAGAGGGATTAGTGGGGTAAATATGTGGGATTACGGGGATAGGGCCTGGGTCGGATTGTTGTCAGTGTAGATTCGATGGGCCAAAAGGCTTCCTTCTGCACTGTAGGATTCTATGATTCTATGATCTGCAGACTTTGCCACATGCAGGGCAGGCGGTGCCTAGAGGGTTGGGTTGATGAGTAGTTTGAATAACTGGCTCTCTGAAGCCGTGACTTTCCCTTTGTATTCCCAATGATGGCTTGGTGCCTTCCCGAATGCAGCATCTCTGTCTTGTTTGATCATGTGCCAGGGAATCCCCTGAGTTAACAGGGATCGTTGGCCTCTACACTAACCTAGCTTTGAGGACATCCCTAAAGCATTTCTCTGTTCTCCTGGGAGACTCCTGCTTCAACCAAGTTCTAAGTAGAGCAATTGTTTTGGGAGTCTTGTGTCAGGCATATGAAGTATGTATAAACCATTTGTGGCTATAAACCGTCACTACTGTGCACCTAGTTATAAACCATTGGTACTGGATGAAAATAAATTTCCTCTAACTAAATATTGAGAAAATCAAAGACTTAAACATCCTTCCCCAATCATTGATTCCATCTGTCCCCCTGGCAATTGTCTGAGGCTGCCCAAGGCTGAACTAGACAGTTCACAAACTTAGAGATGTGCTTCCAGCCACATATCTGCTCCTTCAGGAAGACCACTTAATTCCACCTCTTAATATCACCTACCTCTGACCTGCATCACCTTAACTGCTTCAGAAACTCTCCTCTGTCAAATCCAGACTTGACTATTAAAATAACTTCCTGTTTGTCATGCCACCTTTCACCCTATTTACACTTGAGTTCAATTAAAACCGTACTGCTCATAATTCCCCCACATTCGATTCACTCAGCACCCATGTGCTCACTGACCTACATTGGGTTCCTATTCAACAATACCTCAGTCTTGTAATTCTCATCCTTGTTGTCAAATCCCTCCCTGATCTCATACCATGTTACCTCTGTTAGGTCCTCCAGCCCTACAAACATCCGAGCCATCTGTACGCCTCTAATCACCATCTGGTTTTAATTGCTCCACTATTTGTGGATGTACCTTCAGCTGCCAAGGTTGTAAGGTCCAGAATTCTCTCCCTAAAACATTCTGCCTCCCTACATCTCCTTCTCTATCTCTCTCCCTCCCCCCCGCCCCCCCCCCCCCCCCCCCACTGCCCCCCATTCTTTAACATGGTTCTTAAAATTAACCCTTTGTCAAGCTGCCCTATGTGACTCAGTATCAAAGTTTGGCTTCTTGATATTCCAGCGAAGTATCTTGAGATGTTTTACTATTTTAAAAAATGCAATATAAATACAAGTAGTTTTATGCCTATCTTTAAACCATTAGTACTGGCTGCATGGCTAGAACATTTAGTAATCTTTACCTAACTAGAAATCATTAATAATGTCTACTTAGATATAAACCATTCATACGATGTGATAAACAATTGTGAACAAACACTGCTGAATCCTCACCTGGAGAATTGTATCCAATTCTGGGCACCATTCTTTAGGAAGGAGGTGAAAACATTGGAGAGAGTCCAGAAATGATTTATGAGAATAGGGATGAGAGACTTCAGTGATGTGAATGGATTGGCAAAGCTCAGGATATTCATATTAAACAGAAGGCTGAGAGATTTGTTGGACGTGTTCAAAATCATGAAGGATCTGCACAGTGTTGATAGAGAGAAACTGTTCCCATTGGTGGAAGGGTCAAGGATCCGAGGGCACTGGTTTCAGATGTTTGACACCTGAGGTGGCATGAAGAGAAAGAATTTCACAGCAAGTGGTTAGGATCTGAAATGCACTGTATCGGGGTTATGGAGGCCAATTCATAACAACGGTAATTCATTAATTATCTGAAGAGAAAGTCATTGACAGAGCTATTAGGAAAGGGTAGGGGAGTGAAACTATTTGGAGTAGCACTTACAGAGAACCAGCATAAATACAATGGACCTCTTTCTGAACTGTAATACTTGCCTGATTCCATGATTTTTGTACTTTTGTGTAACACTCTGCATGCAAGGTCACCAACATCCCGCTGAAAATAAATATTTAATCACTTCTCACCCTTAAAGAATGTTCTACTTTTCCACCTTCCTGTCAAAATTAAAGACCACATGTTTTCTCACATTATACCCAATAAGCCACCTTTTTGGCCATTCATTTGACCTGGCTGTGTGTTTTCCCAACTTCTTTATGTCTGTTGCACAGTTTACCCCCTTACTTACTTTATATCATAGATTCATAGAATCCCTACAGTACAGAAGGAGGTCATTTGGCTCATCGAGTCTGTACTGACCACAATCCCATCCAGGCCCTATTCCCAGAACCCCACACATTTACCAATCTAATCCCCCGACTCTAGGGTCAATTTAGCATGGTCAATCCACCTAACCCGCACATCTTTGGACTGTGAGAGGAAACCAGAGCATCCAGAGGAAACCCACACAGACATTGGGAGAATGTGCAAAGACAGTGACCTGAGGCCGGAATTGAACCCGGGTTCCTGGCGCTGTGAGGCAGCAGTGCTAACCATTGCGCCACCATCTGCCCGATTCTATGGTTCTATGAATCATCAGCAAACTTGGATCCATTCCACTCAGTCCCTTCATTTAAGTAAGTAATATAAATTTTAAAATATTTGAGGTAACAAAACTGATTCCAAAACTCCACAGTGACAGCCTGCCTCCCCAGAGACCCATTTATTCCTACTCTCTGTTTTCTGTCCTTTAGCCAATCCTCTCTCCATGTATTATCCCCAAATCTATTAGCCCTTATTTTGTGTGATAATCTTGCACGAATCAACTTACTGAAAATGTTTTGAAAATCCAAATGTAAACATCAATTGGTTCCCTTTATTTACTCTCAAAAAATTCTAGGACATTTATCAAACACAATTTCCCTTGCATAAACACATGTAAACACTGTCTAGTGACATTATAATTTTCTAAGTGTCCCTTTATCACCTTCTTTATAACATTGTCCAGCATTTTCCCAATGACTGCCGTCTGGCTAAAGTCTATTTCATAGCATTAATGTTGGCTCTTTGCACCACTTTGTTAATGATTGATGGTTATGGGATGGTTATTGGTTGTTTTGATTTATCCTCCATTATACTTAACTATGTGCCATTTCACCTCTGTACTTATGAGGTACCAGTCATATTACATACCTAGCTACAGACCATGAATGCAGGTATCCCATTTAGTCATGTTTTGCAAGGTATATGTGACTTTCTTATTCTTCCTACCAAATTGTATTTAGCTACATTCATATTCATTTGCCAGTTGCATGCTGTTTATTCTGAAAGGCTATAAATATCCTTCATTCATCAATATTAACCAGATCATGTCAATTTTTGATGTCATCCACAAATTTTGAAATTTCTGAATCCAAATCAGCCACAATGTTCCCTGCAGTCATCCTTATGGAGCACTACTTCCCACTTTTTAGCAGTTTGTGTAATTACCCTTAACTCCTATTTCCTGTCATTTGTTTTGTTGTCACCTTGTAGTTATTCTGCTACTGACTCCACATGTTCTGACCTTAGTCATGAGTTCTACTACATACCATTAGTTCTGTCAACATAATTATGTGCTGAGGCTTTAGCAACAATTTGAAGATCATTTCATTTTAGCCTCAATAGTGTGTTTTAAAAAGCAGTGTGTGTCCTTCAAAAAGGATGAAATTAAGTGTCAATTCCAATCATATCTCATTGTTTGGCAATCATGTCAACCTTGTTTCCCATTGGATCATGTGGTAGCGTTTTAAGATACAATGATATATACTGGAAATGTATATGTTAGCTTTAAATTGTAATTAGGTGTCAACTGTGGCTCAATAGTAGTACTGTCACCTCCAAGGTAAATGTTTGCCAGATCACATCCTGTCCCAGAGACTTGATTGCATAATCTAGACAGAAGGCTTGTTACAGTTGAAGGTATCATCTTTCAGTTGAAATGATAGATCAAAGTTTGCCTGTGCTCACAGGAGGATGCAAAAACAGTTGAATTTTGTTGTAGCCATATAAAGCATTTTTTTTTAATCACTGAATTTGGACATCGCTGGCTGGGCCAACATTTATTGCCCATCTCTAATTGTCCTTGAGCTGAATGAATTGCTCGACCATTTCAAAGTCAACCATATTGCTATGGATCTGCAGTCATGTGTAGGCAAGGAAATGGCAAATTCCTTTCCTTGAGGACATTGGTTTTTATGGCAATTGTTTCGTGATGACATTAATTAATTCCAAGTATTTTATTGAATTCAAATTTCACCATGTGCTGTGGCACGATTCAAACCCAGGTCCCCCGAATTACTAGCCCAGAGAAAATGCTACTATGCCACAGCCTTCTAACTTTTAGACCCAATCTGCAAAATTACTTTCAGTCCTGTACACTGCAACTCAGGAAAAAGATATTAGCATTGGAGGGAGTGCAGCACAGATTCACCAGAACAATGCTAAGAACACAAATGGTTAATTTATTAAGCCAAGTTACATACAATAGACTGTGGTCCACTGATTATTGGAGATTACTTGGTGATATAGTTGAGACGTTTAAAATAATTAAATTAATTGACGAGGAGATTGAGAGAACCATTACTTCCAATGGGGGAGGGGGAGTGCAGAAAGGGATATAACCTTACAACTAGAATTAGACCATTCAGAGGTGGTGCCAAGAAAAAGGTGATGGAAATCTGGAACTTTATCCATCAAAAGGCTGTTGAGGTTAGAGGTCAATTTAAAAGTTCAAAAGTGGCATTGATATATTTTTGTTAGGCAAGGTATGAACGGTACTGAAACCAAAGCATGTAGCTGTTGATAAGCAATGGGCTAATTGAATGGAGGAATAAGCTCAAGGCGTTGAATGGTATCCTCCCGTTCCTTTTGAAAGAAGAGCGGGACTGGGGGAATGGGGAGTGGGCTGTGCTGGAGTCCTGGCCGATATTATCTTTCAACCAATGTTACAGAACACATTATTAGACGTTGACTGTTATTCCTCCAGTGCCAACGTTTCTAATTGTATCTGGTTGGTTTGTCAAAGAATAAGTAAAGTTTGAAATTGCTGACAGTTCCTGCCAGCTCTACACATTGATAGCCTCTGCTCATATTTCTCCCTGAAGCTGCTCCATTGGATTGAATGCTAATGACGTAATGCTGGAGAGAAACAATGTGATTCCTAATCTTTCGGCACCCCCCAGCCTGTGGACAGATCCTTTCTTTCAGCCCCGTTCACACCCTGCCTTCCTTTCAGCACCATTCGCTCTCTGCCGCCTGTGGGCACCTCCTTCATTTCAGCACCCCCAGCGTGTGGACAGCTCCTTCCTTTCAGCCCGTTCACACCCTGCCGCCTGTGGACAGCTCCTTCCGTTCAGCACCCCCCCCCCCCCCCCCCCAGTCTGTGGACAGCTCCTTTCTTTCAGCACCCCCCAGTCTGTGGACAGCTCCTTCCTTTCAGCACCCCCCAGTCTGTGGACAGCTCCTTCCTCCAAACGTGCAAACTGACCGACCATGGATTTTCAGCGGGACTCGGCATTTCCACTGCCTCATCACGGTGCATTTTTGCGTCTGAAGTTAAAGAAAATAAAGCGAGGGATGTAGACAAACTGGCTCTTTCTCTCTGGGAGTTATTGGTCTGCCCGTATCATTGGTTGCGAATTAATTGTTAACCGGGACACCAGGCAGCTAACCCACCTGCACACGGAACGTACATGGTATGTGCACGGTATGTGCGGGATGTGTAGAACACTGGGCTCTTCAATTCTAGAGGTAATAGACCCTTCAGACTCTCTCGGTCTTTTTGTTTTTGTGGGGAGTTTAAAACAAGGATCAATTGCTTCGAAATGTGTTTGAATAAAAGCACATGAGCTGGTTCTAACCCGGAGCAACACAATAGAATGAGATTTCTATTTCGTTCGAAGCAAGGTGGAAATCAATTTCTTTTCAATCGATAGCATCGCAGACGAGGAAAATGGAAGCTGCCCCCGAATACTCGCTTTTTCTCGTACGGATCTTGGAAGAATTGGATACCAACCACAGCACGGTTTCCTATCAGGACCTGTGCAAATTGCTTTGTGCTCGCTTTGATTTAACTCATTTGGCGAAACTGAGGAGCCTTTTATTTTACACCGCCTGTCTGGATCCGAATTTCCCAGCCACTCTTTTCAAAGAGAAATTACGGTGCAATGTGGACAGTCCCCAGTCCAAAAAGATCATGATTGCCGCCGATATCGTCACCATGTTTAACCTGATTCAGATGAACGGCGGGGTCGCCAAGGAAAAGCTGCCTCACCGACACCAGCACAAGGTCAGAAAAAATGAATCTTTCGAATGTTGCCGATCAGATAGTGAAATCTGTCGGCTCCACTCTCCTGGATCCAGCCAGGAATCGATGCACAGGGAGGGTTGCAGTGAGCATTTGGCTTCCGGAGGCTCGGATGTGTGTCCCGCAGCTGACTGCAAAGACTGCCAGCGGCTCATTTGCACTTCGGATCCCAATTTTTTCCTCGGGCTCAGGAATGAGAGGGCGGAGGAGAGTAAAGGGAGGGCAGCCTCACTCGACCGACTACAAGCGTCCCCAACTTTTAACGGAATCGATCCTGAGGCATGTGTCATGCAGACCACATATTTCCCCATGGACCCGGACCAGGAATCCAACTCTGATCAAGACTCCCCGGGCAGGAAAAATGACGGGAATGGGACATTCGACTCCAGCGACGAGGCATTCGGGATCTCTCCCTGTGGAGCGGGCAGGCCTATGTTCAATGGTGAACTTCAGGACATGCTCCCTTGTGTTGCCAAGTTGATGCCAATGGACAAAGAATCAGAGGATGAGGAGAGTGGGCCCCAGATGAGAAAACATAGCTCACGTTTTTCCACCTTTTTCAGTAACAGTTTTGAGATGCCCTATAACAATCCTTACTGTGATTCGATGCCATCGACAAGTCAAGAAAAAAGATACGTCAAACATGAAAGTTTGGATGATCTTCAAGGAACCACCTACTTTGGCCCAAGTACAATCTCACAAGAGCCCCGGAAACTCTTCTCCAAAGCAAACAAGCCGGCCCCTTGGCTTCTCAAGAGCTGGAGTCTGAACAACGACACAGCCCAGGACTGTGAACATTATTTCTCTGGAGAGAAACACAGCGCTCCCAGGTATCAGAGCAACGTCAAAGAGGAGTTATTGGCCGAGGCGCGCCAGAGGCAGGCGGCAGCAGCGGCCGATGCCATCAGCACCATGGACAGGGCACAGTCCTACTTCAAGCAGGCAGGAGGGGGTGGCGAGGACTCACTGGGACAAGTGGTCCATCAGTTCAGCTCCAAACTGGAGGCGGCCGTTCACTGTAACCCCAGGAAAGTGAAAGAGAAAAGTGGCAACTGCACATCACAGCCACACAACTTCGACAAGACAAGTGTGGGGACCCAGACTGATCAGGCTGTCCGCGGCAAGTGTAAGGAGGGTGCCCAAGGATATCACCCCAAGTACGGGGAGAAAGTGCCCACTAAGCAGCCAGACCAGGACTCCGAGGCCCTGAGTGATGATATCAGTGACATCTTCCGCTTCCTGGATGACATGAGTGTGAATGGTTCCACCGGCCTCCTGCAGTCCTGTTATAACAGCAGCGGCTCCCTGCCCCGTGTACCCAAATCAGGCTGCCAGAGCCCGGAGCGGACCCCAGTCAATGCCAGCGCCCCCCATAAAGACATGGGCAAGGGGCACCTGGCCAGCCAGCCTGGCGATGAGGAACTGAAGGTGAGTGTGTGCAAGCTAGTGCTGAGGGTGGGAGAGATCGAGAGGAAGTTGGAGAGCCTGTCCGGGGTCCGGGATGAGATCTCCCAGGTTCTGGCCAAACTCAACAAACTGGATCAGAAGATCCAGGAGCCGGCAGCCGAAACTCTCTCACCCGGCAGCAACAACGAGAGTCTCCGCGTGAAAGCCCTGAGAAAAAGTTTGTTCGTCAGAAGATCATCCAAATCGGAGGAGAACAGCGCCACCGAATCCAAAATCGCCAGCATCTCTAACTCCCCCCGGGACTGGAGAGTGGTGGGCAACAGCGGCGAGCCTGGCATCACCCTGGAAGAGAGCAAGCAGCAGGTGCTGACAGACAGCAAGGATTGGCAGCGCAAAACCAGAGAGGTATTTGCATTACTTTCTGACAGTTACCCTCTCTTTCCCACCTTGTTTCCCAGAGAATGGCTTCACATGAAACTAATCTCATGTGAATCATAGCTCGGCAAGTCAACCGCGTGTGTAGAGGGAAAATCATGAGAGCAAGTGTTAGAGAACTGGAATTGTTTATTGCGTGTAGAGCATACTGATTTAAACGGATCAGATGTAATTACAGAGTCTGACTAGACCAGCAGCACTGTGCCAGTGATGAATCTGCTCATTGGTTGGTTTTCCTAGCTACTAATAAGCAACATAAAAGTCAAATGGGTCGAAAAATCAATGACCATTCACTCCAAGGTGTTGTAAAGTCTGGGTATTGTTCATGGCGGGCGGAAGATTTAATGTTTTAAAACTACAGTCAGTATTATCAGCAAAGTGACAGGAAAAGTAAGGGTGACACTTATAGAAAAGGCTTGCCAAATGCAAACCAATCATCAAATAGGATTATATATGAGAAATGTATTATAATTATGTTAATGCCTCCGAATCCAGGATCTGGACCAATGGGATACAGGGAACCAAGTGGCACCCTTTACATCACACTTTGGCACCTCTTTTGATGATATCTCAATTTTAATACAGCCATCCTCCCATTCACACTGAGCAATGCCATGGGTGCCCTATGTAAATAAGCACACGCAAGATTTTACAACATACTGGCATGGATAGTGGTTGGCACCAGAGCCAAGCAATGATTTGCTGTCAGCAGCTATGTGTTGTGCCAATCGAAAGTTCAGGTTCCATCTGACACTAGCCGAGTCTTGGTTAACTTGTGTCTTACGTACAGTTGATTCTTGATTATTGATTTGCACCCCATATATTTGGTAACTGAGACCGCTTTATACAGACTGTAAATTTGCAGCATATGCTTGAGAGAATGGAGGTTGCTGCCAATTTTCCCATTTCCATAAATTTAAGTCTGCAGGTAATGACCTAGACCAGAGATAGATTGAACATGGGCGAAACATTGATTCTATTGCGGGTGAAATATTTTATGTTAACAGAATTAATGACACAATCGTTTCTTTCCCAATATTAGCAGTTTAGCGACATCCTGGCCCATCAAACTATAACAAGTTTTTAGTTTTAAGGCAGAATAAGTTGGCTGTAACGAACTGCAGTTTAGAGTGTCACCAATGTCAAGCTGAATCAGCTGGAGACTGCCTTTTTAAGGTGTCATCACACTCAACAGCAAACACAGTGGTATCAATTCTTGCAGAGGGCTTCTTGCAATGATGTGAACAGTGTATCATATAAGTGAACCTGAGTGATATTGAGGAACAGATCCCGACTGAGGAAGAAGAAACCAATGATGGAAATGTAAGTTCTAGAAGTTTTATCTTATACACGGGGCAGCAGCTGGGCAGCCAGTGTTACAGCCTCAAGACATTCTCTGCTTGTTGCTGCTATGCACACAAACCAGTGAAAGAGCCCAAAATATAATCTCACCAAAATGCTCCATAAATATAAAGCTCCAGTCACTCACTATATCTCATATCAGCCCTCATTCGCAATCATGAATAATAGCCAGTGTGAGCTTAGAATTAAAAGCAATGATTGGTGTACACATGATGTGGAGTTGCTGGCGTTGGATTGGGGTGGGCACAGTAAGTAGTCTCAACACCAGGTTAAAGTCCAACAGGTTATTTGGCAGCACGAGCTTTGAGTGCTGCTCCTTCATCACAGGCACTCACCTGATGAAGCTGAGCTCTGAAAGCTCGTGCTACCAAATAATCTATTGGACTTTAATCTGGTGTTGAGAGACTATTTACTGGTGTATGCAGCCACAGAGAGATCTTCAGAAAGTTGTATCTCTATAAACTGAAGATTGGGCTCATTGGACACCTGACAGAGAACCAAAATAGTTAACAGTGATCGGTATATTGTGCTGAACAAACATTACAGATAGATATTTCAAAGGAAATATAGTGCAAAGCTATGGTGAATAGCTTGAATAAACAGCGGGGAGAGAACAGGGAAATGGGAAAATTGGCTACTCTTCCCAGGAGCCAAAAAAAGGCATGATGAGTCAAATCTTGCAAACTGATTAATTCATTTCTAAAAACAAACTCAGAGCAGAAAGTTATACTGTATCATCTTATGTCATGAGAAGTGCATGGCAAGCTCTTTGTGAATTGATTGGTATTACACTTTTATCACTGGGCATTCACTCCATTGCCTGTAATATATGCATTATCATTCAACTGCATGGAATAGTGACAGGTTACAAGCAGTCAGTTATTAAGAATGCCACATGCCAACAAGAATAGTGACTGATAGAGTGGAGTTCAGCACTGTGCAATGTGAGAAAGCATTTAGGATGCACAGACTAATAAATAGGATGACCAAGTTGACCAATACCAGTTTATGCCTTCTTGTTTTGATAAAAGACATCTTGTGCTAACAGTTACCCAATAGGAATTTCCAAGTTATTAAGTATAAATTCATCTCATCAGTTCAAACTTACTTGTATTGATGCAAGCTGCAATGGGGCAGCATGATGGCACATGGTTAACACTGCTGCCTCACAGTGCCAGGGACCCGGGTTCAATTCCAGCCTTGGGTCACTGTCTGTGGAGTTTGTCTGTTCTCCCCGTGTCTGTGTGGGTTTCCTCTGGGTGCTCCAGTTTCCTCCCACAGTCCAAAGATGTGTGAGTAAGGTTGATTTGCCATGCTAGATTGATGCTCGTGTTCGGGAGATTAGCAGGGTAAATATATGGGGTTACAGGAATAGGGCCTGGGTGGGATTGTGGTCGGTGCAGACTTGATGGGCCGAATGGCCTCCTTCTGCACTGTAAGGATTCTATAGAGAATAGAACATAGAACATTACAGCGCAGTACAGGCACTTCGGCCCTCGATGTCACGCCGACCAGTGAAACCAATCTAAAGCCCCTCTAATCTATACTATTCCAATATCATCCATATGTTTATCCAATAACCATTTGAATGCTCTTAATGTTGACGAGTCCACTACTGCTGCAGGCAGGGCATTCCACGCCCCTACTACTCTCTGAGTAAAGAACCTACCTCTAACATCTGTCCTATCTCTCACCCCTCAATTTAAAGCTATGTCCCCTCGTGTTAGCCATCACCATCCGAGGAAAAAGGCTCTCACTATCCACCCTATCTAATCCTCTGATCATCTTATATGCCTCTATTAAGTCACCTCTTAACCTTCTTCTCTCTAACGAAAACAACCTCAAATCCCTCAGCCTTTCCTCATACGATTTTCCCACCATACCAGGCAACATCCTGGTAAATCTCCTCTGCACCCTTTCCAACACTTCCACATCTTTCCTATAATGTGGCGACCAGAACTGTACGCAATATTCCAAGTGCGGCCGCACCAGAGTTTTGTACAGTTGCAGCATGACCTCCTGGCTCCGAAACTCAATCCCTCTACCAATAAAAGCTAACACACCGTACGCCTTCTTAACAACCCTATCAACCTGGGTGCCAACTTTCAGGGATCTATGCACATGGACACCCAGATCCCTCTGTTCATCTACACTACCAAGTATCTTACCATTAGCCCAGAACTCTGTATTCCTGTTACTCCTTCCAAAGTGAATCACCTCACACTTTTCCGCATTAAACTCCATTTGCCACCTCTCAGCCCAGCTCTGCAGCTTATCTATGTCCCTCTGTCTCCTGCCACTTCCCTGCGCACTGTCTACAACTCCACCGACTTTAGTGTCATCTGCAAATTTACTAATCCACCCTTCCACGCCCTCATCCAGGTCATTAATAAAAATGACAAACAGCAGTGGCCCCAAAACAGATCCTTGCGGTACACCACTAGTAACTGAACTCCAGGATGAATATTTCTCATCAACCACCACCCTCTGTTTTCTTACAGCTAGCCAATTCCTGATCCAAACCACTAAATCACCCTCAATCCCATGTGTCCGTATTTTCTGCAAAAGCTTACCATGGGGAACCTTATCAAACGCTTTGCTGAAATCCATATACATCACATCAACCGCTTTACCCTCATCCACCTCTTTGGTCACCTTAATAGAGAAGGACTTCAGTTTTTGAAATATTCAAAAAACAATTCCAGTCCTGCTGACCATTAAATGAGTCTTATGTGATTGATAAACAGCACAACTCTATTCCTCCCTTAAATATATCAGTGACAAAAATATGCACAATTTAATACCACAGACATCTCCTCAGCTCTGATTTTACCGGTATGAACGCCCAAGGCTCAGAAGATCACACCTGAAGCCAACGGGGAATGCCATTCTGTGAGCCTCAGGCACCCCAATTTTGGGCTGATCGTGCCAGTAGAATCAATTCTCTTCATTACACCATCAAAGATTAAATTAGACCCAATCTATCTATATTGCACTGCTAGGATTCATGTACCTACTCCAAACTGAACTGGAAAATAAAACATACAAAATACCAGCATTTTTTTAAGTAACAGCCAAATTGGTCAAAACTTGGTTAAAAATGAACAATGTCAAAATGATTTGATTCAGGTCATTTATGTATTCAGGTATTTCACTTTGTTGGTATCACATCTTTATTTTTTTCCCTCAAGTTATGGATCATGTTTACAAGCTCACATTTATTATTGATCCATGGTTGTTCTAAGGAGTTGTTGGGTCTTCCCCTTGCACTTCTATAGTCTTTGTGATGATGGTAATCCCACATTGGGGTTGGCAGTGATTGTCAGGGTATTGATCCAGTTGCGATAAAGAAACGGTGATACATGTCCAAGTCAGGATGGTGTGTGACTTAGAGGATATCTTGGAGGTGATGGTGCTCCCATAACATTATTACTCTTGGTGGGAAAGATCAAATGAGAAGCGGAGAGGATATTGGATTAATCCAGGTGAAAAGCTGCAGAGCATTTTGTAGACCAATCAAGTAAACTGGTCTGTTCTGAAGAACACTGAGATTCCTGAATGTTGCTGTCACTTCAGGGGCTGTGTTCCAAACTCTAGGTAAGTTTTGTAAATAATGGAAAGGCTTTAAGGTGTCAGAAGATGTGCAGAGTAAGCAGTTTCTATTTCATTTTGTAAGCAGTAGTATTGATGTGAAAGATTCAGGGGTGTCCTTTAATTCTGTGTGTTGGGGATTTGGTTGTGGTTCTGGAAGGTCTTAAGGTTCAGATTTATCAAATTATAGCGGGGCTTAAAGGGTTAATTTATGAGAGCATGTGGCATAAATTTGACTTATTTTCCTTAAGTTTAGAAGGTTGAGGTGTGATCTATTTGAAATAATGGAAGGAGTTTGATAGGGTAGATCCAGAGAAATAGATTCCTCTGTTGGGGAAATTCAAATATGTAGGGATATGGGGGTAGGGCCTGGGTGGGATTGTGGTCGGTGCAGACTCGATGGGCCGAATGGCCTCTTTCTGCACTGTAGGGTTTCTATGATGCTTCTATGATAATAAGGAAACGTAATCAGAGAGTGAGACCATGCAACACTTTATCATGCAGCAGTTAGTGGATGCGGGGGGGTGGGAGAACATTGAATTTTCAAGACTGCAATAGCTCAGTTATCGTTGAGCGAGGATATAAGGGAAAAGGAGCAAAGGCAACTAAATGGGGATGTGATCTAATTTAGTTGATCGGATGTGGTCTAATTTAGTTGAACAATTTCAAGAGGTGGAATGATCTACTCCTTCCCATGTTTCCATGTCACAGGTCAGGAGAAGGTAGTTGGGATGAAATGGTCCCTTCTTTAAGTAGTGCAAAAATGACTTGATGGCTGCTAGCTCAGGTGTAGGTATCCTGCAGATTTTACTTCAACCTGTTAGAATTTTGGTGGGGTTGCGATTTTTATGAAAAAAACATCTTATTTTTGAAATGTGGCCAAAATTGTCAGGGTTGCATGGAGTGTCCAGTACACTCAATCACTCCTTAATGTCATAGAGAGTGAAGTGAATAGGGTAAACACTGGTATTTATTAAGATGATGATTCTGGGAGGAGATGGAACATTTTCTACTCTGTATTTTTCACTATAGATACTAACTCATTTTTCACAATTAATAAAATGATAAATGTGTTGGTGGAGCAGGCAACAGAAACTTTTCCAGTATAATTTAAAATCTTTACAATTCTTTGCTGCTAAAATTTACACGGAATTTCTGTTATTCATGGTGGACACAAAACTGTGCATATGGGAGCAGAAAAAGCACCAATTCCTGAGCTTGTTCCCTTCTCGCCATTGCAGTAGTTCTCTGCACTGACTCCCTGGTAGTAGTGCATGTTCTTACATCGAATGTGTGCTGACTTTGATTACCAGTGCATTAATGGATCCTGAGGAAGACAGCAATATTCCAGTTTCCACACACAGCACATGCAGTCCATTTTATAAAAGCAGCTAGAAAGTAGGTTATATTTTCACATTGCAAAGCTGAAATATTTGTGCCTTCACTTTGTAATCTTTGTAAGTATTGGTTGAGCATTCTATGTTGTGGATTTAATAGACAAAGTGAAGAGGTACAATCAAGACATACCAGGAATATCAGATAACATCTAGACAGACTGGGCTTTATGCCACTAATTACACCCAGGCACACCTATCTGGTAATGTTGGAGGAGTTCTGTTTCTTCAAGTTTAAGTTCAGTAAGGTTCGGGGCGGCACGGTGGCACAGTGGTTAGCACTGCTGCCTCACAGTTCCAGGGGCCTGGGTTCAATTCCCGGCTTGCGTCACTGGAGTTTGTACATTTCCCCGTGTCTGCGTGTGTTTCCTTCAGGTGCTCCGGTTTCCTCCCACACTCCAAAGATGTGCGGGTCAGGTTGACTGGCCATGCTAAATTTCCCCTTAATGTCCCGGGATGTGTAGGTTAGAGGGATTGGGGGATAAATATGCGGGGTTACGGAGATAGGGCCTGAGTGGAATTGTTGTTGGTACAGGCTTGATGGGCTGGATGGACTCCTTCTGCACATTAGAGATTCTAAAGAGTCAGTTTGAGAGCTATGCCATTTGCTTTCAGACAACCTATAGTCAATATCAATTGTAGAAATTGCTTTAGCAACTTACCTCAAACAGTTGCTATGTTTTCCTTTCAGAAGATCACCCAGGAACTCCAGTTTGCAACAATGGTTGAATTTTCTTTCCATCCCCATTTTCTTCTGTCCTACTTTTTGACAAAGATTTATCGTAAGCTTTCGATCCTTCACCATGCTGTTCACATTCCTTTATTTATTCTGTAAATTATGACAAAGGAATAAAGATAGATTTGAAGGGGAAAGCTTTTAGGAAGGGAATTCCAGTTCATATGTTCGACACAGCTGAAGGCACAGCTGCCAATTGTGAGAATGGGACTGGAGTTACAAGATGACAAGATCAGTGGAATATGAATTTCCAGGATAGTTTTAGAGTTGATGCAGGTTACAGAGATAGGGAGGAGCAAGATCATAAACAGATTTATGCAGGAGGATAAGACATTAAATTGGATGTGTTAAGGGACCAGGAACCATTGTAAAGTAAAGGGTTTAGAGTAATATTTCAGCATCTTTCAGCGAGGATATAAGCAGCAGAGTTTCATTAACTGAAGTTTATGGAGAATAGAGGATTGGGAGGCTGTCAAAGAGAGCATTCAATAAAGTGATGAAAGTATGGATATAAGTAAATTACTGTGGATGCTGGAATCTAAAACAAAAATAAAAAATGCTGGATAATCATAGCATCAAAGAGTAGATTGTAGAATTCCCTACAGTGCAGAAGCAGGCCAATCAGCCCATCGAGTCTGCACCAACTCTCTCCGATAGAGCATCTTACCCAAACTCTATCTCCATAACCCCACATATTTACGTCATTAATCCCTTAACCTACACATCTTGGGACACTAAAGGACAATTTACCATGGCCAATCAACCTACCCTTCACATCTTTGGAGTGTGGGAGGAAACCAGAGCACCCGGAGGAAACCCACGCAGACACGGGGAGAACGTGCAAATTCCACACCGTTACTCAAGGCCAGAATTCAACTCGGGTCCCTAGCACTGTGAGGCAGCAGTGCTAACCAAAATCTCAGCAGGTCTGACAGCACCTGTGAAGAGAGAACGGAGCTAACATTTCGAGTCTGGATGACTCTTCACCAGAGCATGGGTTTGGTTTTCAGAAGTAGATGGGCTGAAGCATGGCAGAAAGCAATGGCTGATATAGTTGATATGAAATAGTTACCCTCAGTGATGGAGAAGATGTGGGATAAAAAGCTTAGTTTTAAGTTGGGCACAGCAGTATATTTGCTGAGCAAATGGCCAGAGAACGGTTTGAATTCGATGGTGAGTGTACAGAGCATGTTGCTGGAAATGAAGACAATGGCTTAAAAATCCCCAATAGCTAACTGAAGAAAAACTGCAGCTCATGAAAGGTTGGACGTTGGACATCAGTCTGACAATACAAGCAGTTTGAGGATCAGAAGAGGTGGTGGAGGGCGAGACACAGCATTTTCAGTGAAAACTGACAACATGCATTCAGATGGTATCACCACAAGAGCAACATCTAAACAAAGATATGGAATAATGAAGGGTAGATCCATGGGGGTCTCCAGAGGCAATGTCAGGGGGGCAGGAAGAGATGGAGGCTCTGACTATAATTGGATAGATAACAGTGGAGCCAATTAAGCAAGAATACAAGAAACTACACATAAAGCACTTACCTCAGCTGTGCTTGGATTCTGTGTTAACTAATAAGATTTATTTATCCCAATGGAACTGTCCAAATAGATGGACAATGACAGCAGTAAGTGGTTGATTTATGTAAAACTGGACTCTGTTCCTGACAGCAGTGAAAGTTGGCTGTCCATTTAACAACAATCTGCGAGAAGTTATTGAGCTGACTTTTGGTTCCATTTCCTTCACTTTGAGATTCCCATGACTTTGCTGGTTCTGCTCTTCTCACTTTCTGGTCTCTCAGGGTCCTCGGTTTAAATGCTGCATTCTGCTTTGAGAAGCCCATACACTGCAGAAAGTTCAGGGTAAGGATCAAATGATGTATTAAGAATTTCAATGAATTCCAAGTTGAATGATCCGTAAGAGACCGTGGGTTTGTTTTTCTGGCCAAATTAATCTATCAATGCTTCACAAATAATCACATAGAAACGAAAGTAGAAAACTTTATACACTACAGCAGTCTCGTCCCAGTCTGAATACCACTTTGCAGCTTGCTCCATATCCTAATATTTCATTTACACCATGAATACATCAAACATATTCTGCAAATTCAATGTGCCAAAACCAGTTGGCCATTTTATATATTGGCCATCCTCAGTTTAAAATTTCTATCTACCACATTATGTGAATTTAGATTTATATTAAATGCTGGTTCTTCCTTTAAACAATGACTTTGTTAGGGATTTTCCATAGTTTCTCCTGATCAGAGCTCAAGGTGTTGTTAAACATCGCGAGCTTCAGTCTCCAATTCTCCTCAGTGTTTGTGTGATGACTAATAGACTTAATCTGTTCCTCCTGTCATAATGTAGTCGCATACACATGCACACACAGATACACATGCTCACACACACACACGCACACACATACACATGCACACGGCCACACACGCATACACACACGCGCACACAGACACACACTCACACATACACGCGCACACACCTTCTGACCCACAAGTGTCTGCATCACAGGCTATACATGGGGAACGTTTTGGGGCTTTTCCACAATGCTGTGATCTCATCTCAGAGATGCACCAGCTCCTGGATCCTAACTCCTAAGCTCTTTACACCAGAGGCATTACCTTAGCTGTGGCTCTGAAAATGACAACAACACTTAACCTTTCCTCATTCAAATGCTCCCACACAGCCTCTGGTGATATTCCTCAAATTGAAAATTCAGCAGCTCATCACTGCATTAGACACATGACAGACACCGATTTGGACAAATCTGACTTCACTTCAATTCCACATGGACCAGCAAAGCAGAGAGAGAGAGAAGGAGAAAAAGAGATAGAGAGAGAAAATATGGACAGTGGCTGGGGGGAGAGAGCGATATAGCGAAATCTAATATCAACTTCTTATCAGTGGTTGAATTCCTACAGGAACACGTGTTACTGATGCTCCCATGTAGCCACACAGACCCTTCTGAAAACATATCTTCACCATTTCCTGAATGTGCGGATTGTGAGTAATGGTGCCTTATTCCATATGCCAGCACATCTCACCCAGGTTGTAGCCACAACTGGTTCATTAACTGATGGTCCAGGATACTTGCATTGCTCAGCCAGAGCACAGTGACAGGGTGGCTGCTGGGAGATTAGGACTACCTGCTTTAGCCTCAACAAATGACACTTTCTCAGCAGCTGAAGAGAGAGACCAAGAACAGTTTCAATGGGGATGTGGGTGCTGCCAGGATCATTGCGAAACAGACCATTGGAATTCACAAATTTTGCTTCTGGTGCCTGAATAAATCTAGAAGATTCCCTTCAGTCCAGAATTGAAGTGGCAATGCTACAGCCTCCAGAGTTTGGGCATTATATGGATATGGGGCTTGAGGCAGTGAAGAGCCAGAAAGTGGTGGAGGCCAATCTACTGCTTAGGGTGAACATACCCAGCAGAAAGGAAGTGGATCTTAGCACACTGCTCCCAGCAGAATGGCCATCATACAGAGCTCAGTAACATCACCTTCCAATAAAAGAACCTTCCTCCATCTGCATCACATAATAAAGCACCTCATGATGCTGAAGAAACGTTCAGCTAATCTGAAAGACCTTGAATAATATGTTTGGGAGAGAGCAGTTCCAAATATTAATCAGCAAATCAGGGAGATAACAGGAGAACTCCCTGGAAAAACACACAAATACATCAAATGATATCACAGTCGCCTCAATCTCCTGAACAGGCCTAATCACCAGGCTGTTCCATGCCAATCCTCACACATTGTTTCAATGTGGGTTGCTGATTCCTCCACCATCTGTGACAAGGGACTGTCTCCACTACCTGCATACAAGGTCCACACTCCTGAATCATAACTCTTTCAAAGACTGAGTGATCTCCTGTGATCTCGGGAAATGAGTTCATGGAATATTCGGAGAAGCAGTGAGGGGGCTGGTCAGAATTGCTTGTCTTGTGTTTATTAATGGTCTCATACATTTCTTCTTTTACGCCATATGGTCTTTGATAGAGTGCAGGTGAGTCACACTCCTAGCAGTGACTCAATCTCTCCATAGCACTCCAGCCTCTACTTATCTCACTTGATCTACTGAGATCATGAAAGCGTCTCTGGCACTCAATCTCAATGCATTTGCTGGGTAGTATTATTGGCATCTCCGCCAGTTCCACCTCCTGTCACACTGCTGACATTTCCTTTTCATAGTGCATAACCAGAAAGTCTTGATCTTTCAGTCAGCACAGTTTCTGATTCTGGGGGCCCGGTCACATCAGTCCTCCTCCATCCAGGTGAAACTTTTCCTTCTGCCATTATTACTGAATATCAGCACAGTTCATGCTCCCTCTGCCCCTCCCTTTCTAAGTGACCAGCCATGCTACCAGCCTGTTTACCTGCAACAGTGGTGGGCACCTGATCAAGTGTAGGATTCTCACTAAAATCCCATCCTGCATATCTGCTGAAACCGCCACCATCTTCACCACATGGAAAAAATGCAATCATGAGCTTGTTCTCAGACATCTAATTTGCCCAATGAGGCTTTACCTCTGAAACAGGCTCACATTGTAATAAGCTGCTTTCTAATAGGCAGAAGTTGATCAGAGGAGAAAACAGGCGTAAGTACTGCACATCATTATAAATGTTTTATCATCCGTTTGCTCCGGTCAGGCCCCTTTCCATGGGACCCTGGTGCATGGAAGGGTAGGTAGTGTGTGCAAGTGCTAAACTTATCCCCACTCCCAGACACATGGGTTGTGGACAGGATGGGGTTCTCTCACCGCCCAGCCAAAAACAAAAAGGTGTTACTGATTTGTTCCCCCCTTCACAAGTGGTGGCAAATTTCCCAACTCTCTGGTTTAGGGTGTGATCTAATTTCTATTAATAACCACATGGCAAAATCAAAACTGGATGGACTCAGAGGGTTAATTTATTTGCAGGCTCAAATGGTGGGAGTCGGTTGCAACATTGCTTCCTGTACACATATACGATTAAAGTGGGATCGAGAAAATAAATATTTAGGTCAAAGATCACAAAGTATTGGTTCACATGGTTTCCAGAGTCCATAATGAAAGTCCAATGAGCTGATCTTTCACCGAGGTCAGCAGATGGAAAACCTATGCTGGTTAATTCACTTTTCCAGTAGTGTTGACATCACACAATGAGGTAGGCATGTAGAGATGTAGGCAGTGATACAAAGGTTCCAGTGGAAACTGTATAGATGGGGCCAGGTAACTGAACCTGAGCGGGGAAGAATTTTTTTGTGAGGCTGCTTTTAGAAGTGTAAACAGCACACTGAGCTTGCAGTTCCACGGGGCAATATTATTGATTTCACAAACTAGAAGTCCATGTCCAATGACCCCCCATGTCTCAACATTGTTTTTGATAAAGGGTGGTTTCCCCTTATCTGGGTCACCCAGATGGTTCAATGTCTCAACCATTAAGAATTGAAAGGAAGGCTGCATTGTCCATTGTCCTAGTGGGCAGGTAGACTCCAATTGGCCAGCCTGGGTTGTGAAATGAAGATGGGCTATAATTCTCTTTAAATTTGGGTCTGTGCAGCCCACAGGGATGTCATTAGTGTCTCTTCTGAGATAACGAGGTGCGAGTTACTTCACTGTCAGGTAGCTCATTTTGTTCGAGGGTCACAGACAGACAATGGATTCAGCCATTTAAAAAGGTCTTTACCCATTTTAAAAAATATTAGAAATAGCCATGAATATATCTTTTTATTTTTTAATTAGATATACAGTATGAGGTCTTAGACTCCTCACATATGTTTTTAAGACTATGGGTTAGTATATGAAGTACAAAGCTGCAGTCGAGAAAGGTTATGCAAAGGCTATTCAGAGGGCCAGCCTGGTAGCATCAGGATGTAAGGGAGAGGCTAATTTCATCAATGCAGTTTCCTCCAGGGATTATCTTTTCTTATTTGCAAATGAATAAAATGGGCAGCACTTCAGATTCAGCCCTGAGCAGCTGTCAAGATATCGATGATGTTCCCCACTCACCCTGGAGGCAGAATGGCCAACTCTGTCTGCATGTAATGCTGGAGGTTTCATCACATGGCCACCTGCCTTCATCCACCCTCATACTCCCCTGCTATTGATCACTGAATGTCCAATCAGAAAGTGAACAGACTATTACCTGACTGGATGATTCGAAGCTGTACGTCAAGAATGTTTTCCCCTCAATTTCAACAAGTTTAAATATCAAACAAAAGGCTGAAAGGGGACGATTCATTTCGAATGCTGCGATTCTTCTACATCTTCAATTCCCAGAGACCCTGCGCCAATCCAGGTGCATCGGTAACCCCAGTGGAGGCTCAAAATAATTCCCTATCCAGTGTGTACATAGAAAGAAAGAGTTTCCATTTCTACACCAACTTGCACAAATTCAGGCCACTCAAAACACTCAAAACCAAAGTTACTCTTCTCATGTAAGAAATATAATTTTTGCAACAAATGAGGGTCAAATTTAATTATGGGCAGAGAATGGGTGGAAAATTCATACTTATCTGAAGGCCAGGTTTCATTCCTAATTCACTGGTGAAATTTGGGCATAGAACAGGCACTCTGGTACATAGAACAGGCACTCTGGAACATAGATCAGGCACACTGGGACACAGAACAGACTCCCTAGTACATAGAAAAGGCACGCTGGTACATAGAACAGGCACTCTGGTACATAGAACAGGCACGCTGGTACATGGGACAGGCACTCTGGTATAGAACAGGCACGTTGGTACATAGAACAGGGACTCTGGTATAGAACAGGCACGTTGGTACATAGAACAGGCACTCTGGTATAGAACAGGCACGTTGGTACATAGAACAGGCACTCTGGTATAGAACAGGCACGTTGGTACATAGAACAGGCACTCTGGTATAGAACAGGCACGTTGGTACATAGAACAGGCACTCTGGTATAGAACAGGCACGTTGGTACATAGAACAGGCACTCTGGTATAGAACAGACACTCTAGTGCATAGAACAGGCACTCTGGTACATAGAACAGGCACTCTGGTACAGATCGCCAGTATTAGGAGGGGAGGAAATTAGCTGCTTCCACAAGGAACCAGACAACATTAGCATTGTGGGGGTGTATACAGGGTGAAGGGGATTGGAATCAGAGTTACCCAGCTGGATACTGGGCCTCTGGTCTGCCAGCACCAGCTGATCTCAATTAATACTTTGCATCTGTCTTCACAAGACATTGACAATGCAGACATTCTGATTAAGGGGCAGAATGTACAATATTGGAGGGAGGAGGAAAATTTTACATCATAATTTCCTGGCTCCCCAGCATCAAATTTGGGGTTTCAGGTACCCCAATAACGTGCTGGGGAATCCCTCTAGAAAGTTCCCACATAAGGATTTACCCGACAATTACCCAGAAGTGTTAACATCCCCTGGACAACTCCACTGGGCTGGGAACCATCAAACAAACTGCTAACTTTGCGAACTAAAATTGCTAACTTTGGGCGGTTCTACCAGTTTCACCCTCATAGTCTGAAAGAGTTAGAAGGAAAGAAAGCACTTCTAGCTTCAGAGTAATGATTTTAAAGACCCACATCGAGCCCTGCATGGGACACATCCCACACTCTTGACCAAAGGCCAAATTCTCCGTTTTCACTGTTGGTGATGCCGGGGTGTGACACGGCCATTAGTTTTGTTATGAAGCTTTCCCTGAGAAGGCGGTTAATCTTTTTGAAGCCCTTTGCATGATGATGATTATCACAATATAATATTCATCCGCTTCATGCAAAGTGGTTATGTATTCAAAATGTGTCACCATGGAGTTGAATTTGCAGGTGAAGCAAAGCTACATGAGGAGCTGGTGCAGAACTGGACCCAGCAACACTCAGAATGAAGTCAAAGCAAAGAATTTCCACTGGATTTCACTTTGAAAGAGCCAAACCAATGAGACTCTAACTTCACATCAAGCCAAATGTATACAGTTTGAGGTACACTGCTCTACATGAATCCAATTGGCATTCATATACATTATAAGCGCATGGGGGAGAATGCAATAGAAGGGATTGGCTGCCTGGGTGAGATGAGGAAGGATGGGAGGAGGCCCATGTGGAATAGTGTCACCAGCAGAGAAAAGATGGGCAGAATGGTCCATTTCTCCAATGTAAATATGATGCAATGATTTACATGTCTAAGAACTGCAAGTAAATTTAGTTCTAGTTCCAGCAGGTTATTAATTAGACCTGGTTCCGTCACCAAACCAGGCTTCCACTGATTCATAGTTGGATCTCAGACATGTTTATCCAGTTGTATGACCATATGTGATCCACACGCGTGCAGCATTTGTGTAGCTGTGTGAGCAAAGGCAATAAATCGCTCTGTATGAGCATATAGATTTTTCCTGAAAATCTGGAGCTGTTTTTGTTAAAATAAAAGAGATTAAGGGCAATTTGATAGATTTTGTTTTAATCTATGAGGAGATGGAATATACAAGATAGGAATAGATTCGTTCCAACCATTGATGGGTCTAGAATGAGGAGACATAAATGTTTTTAAGTTGCTTCAGTCTCAGACAACCATAGGCTACTGTCGCCTTTGAGACGGAGAGCTGACTGGTTGTGATTTAACCTGAGGATCACTAAACCTCAGGCGAGGGGCAAGATTGAGAAGTCAGGGCCTTCATGAATAACATCAGCCAGTATGGGATTGTGATGCAGAGTGGCGTCACTCTGCATCACAAACCAGCTGTCCAGCCAACTGAGCTAAACCAACCCTTAAGAGAAGAATGCTTACACAGAGGATTGTGAGGTTGTGGTGACTAAAGTTAATAGTTGAAGCAAAGACCATGTCGACATTTAAGAATGAGTTAGATAGGAAAAGAGATAAAAGGATAGGGGAATTGGATGGACAGAAAGGTTAGGTTCCTTTTCATGACTGGATATCCACCAACATGGGTGGACTAAATAACCTGTTTTCACACTGTAATCGCTGTAATTCTGTGCATTATTGACTCGAGTGTGTTGTATGAAACACTACATTGGTTGAACAAGTTTAGCATTAATGAAGATCTGTGCTGTTGCTCACATGATTGGGTGGCACGGTGGCACAGTGGTTAGTACTGCTGCCTTACAACGCCGGGTTCAATTCTCGGCTTGGGTCACTGTCTGTGTGGAGTCTGCACATTCTCTCCTTGTCTGTGTGGGTTTTCTCCGGATGCTCCGGTTTCCTCCCACATTTCAAATGACGTGCTGGTTAGATGCATTGGACATGCTAAATTCTCCCTCAGTGTACGCGAACAAGTGCCGGAATGTGGCGACTGGGGGATTTTCACAGTAACTGCACTGCAGTGTTGATGTAAGCCTACTTGTGACACTAATAAATAAACTTTAAAGCTTTAAAATATGCTTGAGGTTTAATTTAAATAATGACTGAGGATTAGCTGAAGTGAAGCTTTCTAACAGAACTGAACCAACCAGGCAAAAACAGAAAGCCTTTTTCTGTGCTGCAAAGCTCTCTGACTCGAACTTCACACAAGTTATTAACGATGTTGTGTTGCAATTAAAGCAAAAGTTAATTATTATCATTCAAACTTCACCTTAATTATTGCTGTGACTTGGAATGCACTGTACAAAAGTCTGGTGGAATCAGATATAAAACAGCAAGTTTCCAAAGAGAATTGGATACATACTTGAGAAGGAAACATTTGAAGGGCTCTGGGGGGAAAAGAAAGGCAGCCGGTTTTTTTGGATAGCTCTTTGAAACAGCCAGCCAGTACAGGCATGATGGGCTGAACAGCCTCCAATGGTGCTGTATCAGTCTTCAACTTTATGATTCTATTGCGATACATTTATATGCTAACCAAGAGAATGGACAAAGAGATCCTCAGAAATGATGGAAACTCAAAAACAATTAATAGCACAGAAAGTGCTCCAGGATGGGGTTTATAATTTAACCAGCATTTTATCACAATATCTTAGGGGAAAAAGACATAAGGGTGAGGGCGATTTAAGCATTGACCAGTCTATTTTTCTCAGGACATCCACTGCATAATGTTAGTATTTTGGAGTTTCTGGGGCTTTACATTTTTTTCTGAGAAGGAAAGAACATTTTGTTAAAAATTGCTCTATTCACTATTCGGAAATTAATTTTTTTTTAAACTCAGAAGCAGCAGATTCAGTACTAGATTGGTGTTTAAATTGTCCAACAGCTGACCATTCCAATCAAGAACCTCAGCAACAACTTTCGATTTGTAGACAATCTTTTCAAATATAGTCCCACCTAGCTCCTGGGAGTAAGGGTGCAAACTCTAGTGACTCTGGCCACAAGTTTCCATTGCTCTTCAGAACTGGGAGCAAGGCCAGAGAGCTTGAGATTGCAAATGTTGCATCTGTGTTCAAACAGAGAAAGACCATAGACCGCTCAGCATAATACTCGCGATGGGGAAGTTTAATGCCCATATTCTGGAAGTACACTAACTGCCACTGATAAAATATGGATTAATACATGAAAGGCAGCATGAATTTTGTAAAAGCAAATTGTGTCTGACAGCCTTGATTGAGATCTTTGATGATGTCCTGCCCAGTAGAGGCGTGTCCTCTGGTCAGGTGCATTGACCCGAACAGGCGTCGGAGTGTGGTGACTCGGGGAATTTCACAGTAACTTCATTGCAGTTTTAATGTAAGTCTTGTGACTATTAAATAAACTTTACTTTATCCGATCATAATTTTAAAATGCGGACTGTAATCAGTCTGGAATCTTCCAGAGCTAGCTTTCTTTTATAAAAATGGGCATTAACATCTGCCGAAGGTCAGGTGACTTTTATGATTTCTACTTCAAGTCTTCAGAAAGTTCCTATTGGATAACCATGGATAGGGTTTTCCTCCTTGAATGAGCATTCCAGGACAAAACACATCTGTGAGAGTTACAGTGGCTATTGGTTGTGTACTCAACTAAAACTCAAAAACTATATACCCAGAGACTCTCTCGCTCAGAGCTTGATAATCAACAAAAGAAAGCAACAGAAGCCAGTTTATCATAGGCAGGTGTGGCCGGTCCCCCATCAATTCTCCATTGGATAGCAATGACTTCTAGCTTTAAATCATTCTAAATGGACAATAAAAATATTTGATCAGGTGATCGAAACTGTCTTCAGAAAACCTGTTTATTATCCCAGGACCCAGGAAGAAACTGTTCAGTCTGTTGAGAAAACAGCAGAAAAAGCAGTAACAACTCTGCCTTTTAAAACCTATGGGTGGCTACATCTTGTGGTTGACTCTTAAATGCTCTCTGAAATGGCCTTCCAAGCCACACAATTCAAGAGCAATGAGGCATGCATTGGCCCAGCTAGCTACACCCATTTCCTATTAATGATTTTAAAAAAATCTTTAGGACTCCCAGCCATCCTTCTTCAAAGTCTACCCTCACAGAAACCTAACCTCCAGGTAAGAAAACCTCAAATAACTAACTTCCTGGCGTGCTGAAAAATCCATTTCTTCAGGGAAATCCTGAAACAATGCTGATATATAACCACTTATACTGCCCTTTCAGAGTGAAATCACCATCTTCAGTGGGCCAACAATAACTGCTTGTTCCAAAGACAATCCAAACACGTGACTTCTAAACTGTCCCTTTGTTTATAGCTGGTATAAATGTGCTATCCTCTTCAGTTGCATCGTTTGTGTGTGTGTGTGTGTGTGTATGTGTGTGTGTATAAGCTGAGTGATTGATGTAGCATTAGACTTTGCGATGAATGTGTAAATAAATATTCACAAAAGCTTGTTGCTGATTATTCAAAATTGATCATCCACTCAGAAGCTGACAAACACACACCATTTTCTCCAGAAACACACTGTTTATAGACTCTAAGGTGAAGACAAAAGGGTTTCAATTTCCCTCTCATCTTTGTAACAATATTGGAGGTTGCATCTGAACCAATTGGTCCGAAGCAAGCTGAATCTGACATTAAAAGAATAAATTGAACGCAAAAGGAGCAAAGTCCAATTGCTGAAATCATTTTCTAAAGAAAAGGGAACTACAGTAGCAGACTTTACATATATCAACACTAGATAATAGAATGGCTGAACTTAATGTGCAATCATTCACAGAACAGGACAAATGAACTTGAAAATAATTAGCAGCCTTAGCCATTGAATAGCTGAGACAATGGCTGACCTGTGAGGAAATGGGTACAAAGACCTGAGGTGCTGAAACTACTGGCTGAACATTTTGGCCTCACCCCAGAAATAGAACAGGCAGAAGATATAGAAGCTGAACTATACCAGGTAATTAGGATATTATTAAACTAGAAAGAGTGCAGAAAAGATTTACTAGGATGCTACCGGGACTTGATGGTTTGAGTTATAAGGAGAGGCTAGGTAGCCTGAGATTCTTTTCTCTGGAGCGTAGGAAGCTTAGGGGTGATCTTATAGAGGTCTATAAAATAATGAGGGGCATAGATAAGATAGATAGTCAACATCGTTTCCCAAAGGTAAGGGAATCTAAAACTAGAGGGCATAGGTTTAAGGTGAGAGGGGACAGATACAAAAAGGGCAGTTGTTTCACTCAGAGGATGGTGAGTGTCTGGAACAAACTGCCAGAGGTAGTTTGGGCGGCACGGTAGCACAGTGGTTAGCACTGCTGCTTCACAGCTCCAGGGACCTGGGTTCGATTCCCGGCTTGGGTCACTGTCTGTGTGGAGTTTGCACATTCTCCTCGTGTCTGCATGGGTTTCCTCAGGGCGCTCCGGTTTCCTCCCACAGTCCAAAGATGTGCGGGTTAGGTTGATTGGCAGGGAAAGGCACTAATGAAAAGTGGAACTTTTTCAAGGAACAAATACTGCGTGTCCTTGATAGGTATGTCCCTGCCAGGCAGAGAGGAAATGGCCGAGTGAGGGAACCATGGTTCACAAAAGAGGTGGAATGTCTTGTCAAGAGGAAGAAGGAAGCATATGTAAGGTTGAGAAAACAAGGTTCAGTTGGCTCGATGGAGGGTTACAAGTTAGCAAGAAATGAGCTGAAAAAGGGGCTTAGGAGAGCTAGGAGGGGGCATGAGAAGTCCTTGGCGGGTCGGATCAAGGAAAACCCCAAGGCTTTGTGAGGAATAAAAGAATGACCAGGGTGAGGTTGGGGCCGGTCAAGGACGGCAGTGGGAATTTGTGCACGGAGTCAGAAGAGAAAGGAGAGGTGATGAATGAATACTTTTCTTCAGTGTTCACCAAGGAGAGGGGCCATGTTTTTGAGGAAGAGAGGGTGTCACAGGCTGATAGGCTGGAGGAAGTAGACGTTCAGAGGGAAGATGTACTGGCAATTTTGAAGAAACTGAAAGTTGATAAGTCCCCTGGGCCTGATGAAATATATCCTAGGAATCTTTGGGAGGCAAGGGATGAGATTGCAGAGCCTTTGGCATTGATCTTTGCGTCCTCACTGTCCACGGGGGTGGTGCCAGAGGACTGGAGAGTGGCGAATGTTGTTCCTCTGTTTAAGAAAGGGAATAGAAATGACCCTGGTAATTATAGGCCGGTTAGTCTTACTTCGGTGGTCGGTAAGTTGATGGAAAAGGTCCTCAGGGATAGGATTTACGACCATTTAGAAAGATGCAGCTTAATCCGGGATAGTCAGCACGGATTTGTGAAGGGCAAGTCTTGCCTCACAAATTTGATAGAATTTTTTGAAGAGGTAACTAAGTATGTAGATGAAGGTAGTGCAGTTGATGTCATATACATGGATTTTAGTAAGGCATTTGATAAAGTCCCCCATGGTTGGCTTATGAAGGAAGTAAGGACGTGTGGGATAGAGGGAAGTTTGGCCGATTGGATAGGTAACTGGCTATCTAACAGAATGTGGAGATGCCGGCGTTGGACTGGGGTAAGCACAGTAAGAAGTCTCACAACACCAGGTTAAAGTCCAACAGGTTTATCCACTCCATCTGACGAAGGAGCTCTGCTCCGAAAGCTAATGGTATTTGCTACCAAATAAACCTGTTGGACTTTAACCTGGTGTTGTGAGACTTCTTACTATCTAACAGAAGACAGAGGGTCTGGAAACCGGTTACCAGCAGAGTGCCACAGGGATCAGTGCTTGGTCCTCTGCTATTTGTCATTTTTATAAATGACTTGGAGGAGGGGGCTGAAGGGTGGATCAGTAAATTTGCTGATGACACCAAGATTGGTGGAGTAGTAGATGAGGTGGAGGGCTGTTGTAGGCTGCAAAGAGATATAGATATGATGCAGAGCTGGGCTGAAAAATGGCAAATGGAGTTTAACCCTGACAAATGCGAGGTGATTCATTTTGGTAGGACAAATTTAAATGTGGATTACAGGGTCAAAGGTAGGGTTCTGAAGAATGTGGAGGAACAGAGAGATCTTGGGGTTCATGTCCATAAATCTCTGAAGATTGCCACTCAAGTGGATAGAGCCGTGAAGAAGGCCTATAGTGTGTTAGCGTTCATTAACAGGGGGTTTGAGTTTAAGAGCCGTGGGGTTATGCTGCAACTGTACAGGACTTTGGTGAGACCACATTTGGAATATTGTGTGCAGTTCTGATCACCTCACTATAAGAAGGATGTGGAGACACTGGAAAGAGTGCAGAGGAGATTTACCAGGATGCTGCCTGGTTTGGAGGGTAGGTCTTATGAGGAAAGGTTGAGGGAACTTGGGCTTTTCTCTTTGGAGCGGTGGAGGTTGAGAGGAGACTTGATAGAGGTTTATAAGATGATGAGGGGGATAGATAGAGTGAACGTTCAAAGACTATTTCCTCGGGTGAATGGAGTAGTAACTAGGGGGCATAACTATAGGGTTCATGGTGGGAGATATAGGAAGGATGTCCGAGGTAGGTTTTTTACTCAGAGAGTGGTTGGGGTGTGGAATAGACTGCCTGCAGGGATAGTGGAGTCAGAAACTTTAGGAACATTTAAGAAGCTATTAGATAGGCACATGGAGTACTTCGGGATGATAGGGAGGAAATAGCTTGATCTGGGTTTCAGACAAAGCTCGGCACAACATCGTGGGCCGAAGGGCCTGTTCTGTGCTGTACTGTTCTATGTTCTATGTTCTATTGCCAACAGATGATAATGGAAATCCTCATCCAGAAGACAACATATAACTTGGATTTTTTTAATAAAGCGAAAAGGGGATGGAAGGCACTAGATCCTCAAGCACAAACATTCTTAAGGCCAAACCCCAAGACCAGAACAGATTGAATTACATTTGTACTTCATTCAAAATAGATGATGAGAAATGTTAGCATGAGAAAAGCTGATATAAACAGTTGCAGTATAAGATGGTAGAATGTGGATGGTAGAATGAGTGTGTGCAAAATGTCTGTTCATCTTTCTCTTGCTTTACCATGAAAACAATGTAAATAAAATGGAAGCAAGATTCTATTTTTTCCCCATGTGGAAGAGGGTGTGTCATGCCCTATACATAACTTTAAAACACAGACTGTAATCAGTTTGGAATCTACCAGAAATAACTTTCTTTTAAAACTGGACGTTAACAGATGGCTGAGGGTCAGGAGACCTTTACAAATTTTTACCTCAAGTCTCCAGAAAGTTCCTGATTGAATAGCCATGGCTGGGGCTCTCCTTTGAATCGACATACCAAGGTGAAATCCATTGGTTCTTGTTTGTGGTCTCACCTCAAACACAAAGCCCCAAGACTCCCTGACTCTGAACTCGATAATCAACAAAAAAAAGCAGCAGAAGTCAATTCATGACAAGTGGGTATGAATAGAGTGCCCCCCCCCCCCCGCCATCCCCTCCACTGCCACCCATGCCCCTCGTTAGTAATTGGTAGAAGTGGACTATCTTTCTTTAGCTATAGCTTTCTCAATTGCACGTGTGTGTGTGTGTGTGTGTCTGTGTGTATGTGTGTCTGTGTGTCTGTGTGTGTGTCTGTGTGTGTGTGTATGTCTGCGTGTGTGTACTCAGCAATTGATGTAGCACCAGACATTTGGGTTGAATGTGTTAATAATGTGTTACCTAGAGTACTGTGTACAATTTTGGTCCCCTCATTTAAAAAAGGAGATATTAGCTTTGGAGGGGGTACAGAGAAGGTTCACCAGGTTGATTCCGGAGATGAGGGGGTTAGCTTATGAGGAGAGATTGAGTAGACTGGGCCTGTACTCATTGGAGTTTAGAAGGTTGAGGGGAGATCTTATAGAGACATATAAGATAATGAAGGGGCTAGACAGGGTAGAAGCAGCGAGGTTATTTCCACTTACAATGGAAACAAGAACTAGGGGGCATAGCCTCAAAATACGGTGGAGTCAATTTAGAACAGAGTTGAGGAGGAACTTCTTCTCCCAGAGGGTAGTGAACCTTTGGAATTCTCTGCCCAATGAAGCAGTAGAGGCTACCTCGTTAAATATGTTTAAGTCACAGATAGATAGATTTTTAACCATTAAGGGAATTAAGGGTTATGGGGAGCGAGCGGGTAAGTGGAACTGAACCCACTATCGGATCAGCCATGATCTTATTGAATGGCAGAGCAGGCTTGAGGGGCTAGATGGCCTACTCCTGCTCCTATTTCTTATGTTCTTATGTTCTTATAACTAATCATCTTTATTTGAACCCACAAAAGCTTGCTGCTAGTTATGTAAGATTGCTCAGATGCTTGGGGACTGACAAATACACACACCCTCTTCTCCAAGAATACTCTGGTTACAGACAGTAAGGGAAAGGGAATAAGGGTTTTGGTTCCTTTCTCATCCTTGTTCACAACAGTTAACTGTGGGGGAGGGGTTATCTGGGTAATGTGGTTGATTTTGCATACATGGACTTCAAAAGACATTTGATAAAGAGATATATAATAGATTTCTTAAAACGGAAATCTATTGGATTAAATTGACAGTGGCTGTGTGGGTACAACATTGGGAAGAGATGGAATACAGAGACGAGTTGTGAGAAGTTGTGTCTCGTACAGCAGGTGGTATTCCCAGCAGATCAGTGTTGGGATCATCAATCTCAGTGATATATTAATAAACTGGATTAGGGTGCACAGGTTATAATTTCAATGTTCGCAGGCGACAGAAGACTCTTTTGTAGGAGACAATAGGGAGGATACAGTCAAGAAAAATGTAGCTGGGTTGGTGAAATGGGCAGATACATGACAGGTGAAATGTAACGTGGAGAAACTTGAAGTGACGCACTTTGAAAGTATCTCTGTCAATTATTTGAAGGAGTAATAAAATTATTTTAATTAGATTCACTGTTCTACTCCCATGGTCCAGCATATCTTTCCTTTTCAGGTGTTTATTCAGTTGCCTTTGAATATTGTTACAATCCCCAAACAGATCAATAATTTAGAAAAAGTAATTTGAATTTCCAGTTGATAGTTGAATGGATGACACTATAAGATTTCATACTTTAAGGCATTTCATGTAACAAACAGATGAAAACCACTGCTGACTAAGCACTATTTTTGTTGGCAACTTATACTTTAAATGACAGAAAGAACTTTTAACACAACCAAAAAAATCCCATCATTAGGCAAATGTCACACTGTCTTTAAGTATGTTTTCTATTGTCCCAGAACCAGTCTAAAAGGATTCTCAGCTCCTGATCTTTGCCTTCCCAAACCTGGAAACTTTTAATTCTATGGTGCAAGTTTCCTGGAGGATTTTCCCTGTAGTCAAAATTGGCTAAATCTTTCAGCCCGATTTAACTCTTCTTGAACTTGGTCTTTCCAATTTGAACGTGAGCTCCCACGTATATTCCTGTATGGTGAAGCAGAGACCTCTAGCTGCTCTCTCTCTCCCCCCTGGATCCAAGCAAACTATGTTGGTCTGAATTTTCAGAGATATTTTGGACTCTTCTCTCAAAGCCCATCTCCATGGTAATGTGAAGCACATGCACCTTGTATCCAGGAAGAGATGCTGATTAGCTACTGTTGAGGTCCCAAGGTTTTTTTATCTTGGAAAAATGGGCGGCACGGTGGCACAGTGGTTAGCACTGCTGCCTCACAGCGCCAGGGACTCGGGTTCAATTCCGGCCTCGGGTCACTGTTTATGTGGAGTTTGCACGTTTTCCCTGTGTCTGCATGGGTTTCCTCTGGGTGCTCCGGTTTCATAGAAATCATAGAATCATAGAAACCCTACATCACAGAAAGAGGCCATTCGGCCCATCGAGTCTGCACCGACCACAATCCCACCCAGGCCCTACCCCCATATCCCTACATATGTACCCACTAATCCCTCTAACCTACGCATCTCAGGACACTAAGGGTAATTTTAGCGTGGCCAATCAAACTAACCTGCACATCTTTGGACTGTGGGAGGAAACCGGAGCACCCGGAGGAAACCCATGCAGACATGAGGAGAATGTGCAAACTCCACACAGACAGTGACCCAAGCCGGGAATCAAACCCCGGTCCATGGAGCTGTGAAGCAGCAGTGCTAACCACTGTGCTACCGTACCGCCCACAGTCCACCATGTGTTTCCTCCCACAGTCGAAAGATATGCCGGTTAGGTTGATTGGACATTGGGAGATTGGGTAAACTGGGGTTGTTCTCCCTGGAAAGACGGAGAATGAGGGGAGATCTAATAGAGGTGTACAAGATTATGAAGGGGATAGATAGGGTGAACGGTGGGAAGCTTTTTCCCAGATCAGAAGTGACGTTCACGAGGGGTCACGGGCTCAAGGTGAGAGGGGCGAAGTATAACTCAGATATTAGAGGGATGTTTTTTACACAGAGGGTGGTGGGGACCTGGAATGCGCTGCCAAGTAGGGTGGTGGAGGCAGGCACGCTGACATCGTTTAAGACTTACCTGGATAGTCACATGAGCAGCCTGGGAATGGAGGGATACAAACGATTGGTCTAGTTGGACCAAGGAGCGGCACAGGCTTGGAGGGCCGAAGGGCCTGTTTCCTGTGCTGTACTGTTCTTTGTTCTTTATTCTTTATTAGGCTAAATTGTCCCTTAGTGTCAGGGGGATTAGCAGGGTAAATATGAGGGGTTATAGGAATAGTGCCTGTGTGGGCTGTGTTCGGTGAAGACTCAATGGGCCGGATGGCCTCCTTCTGCACTGTAGGGATTCTATGATTCTATGAAAGTGAATCATTTAAGCCATAACTGTCTTACAACCCAGAATTCTCAACACTTTTCTGGGACTTTGGAGACTCATAGGCCAGAATTCTGCAATGTCCACTATTGAATATGTTTCCACCACTTTTTCAAGCAATGTCTTCCAGTTTATAATCCATTACATCAAATAAAAATTCTCTTCATCCCTCTCTGGTTCTTCTGCCAATGATTTTAAATCAGTGTGCTCTGTTTAATGAGCATCCTGTAACAGTGAAAGCAGTTTGCAGCGCCTCTTTTAAACCTCCCCTTCATCTTTTCTGTGCTGAGGAGTGCAATCAGAGGTTCTTACTTTTCTCTACACAACTGAGGTCCCTCAATCCTGGGAGTAAATCTTCCCTCCACCCTCCACAAGGTTTTGACATGTTTTATAAAGTGTGATGCCCAGAATTGTGCACAATATTCCAGCTCAGGAATGAGTGGGATGCTTTATAAGGATTTCCCCGAATTTTTGGACTCTATCGCGGAATTCTACTGCCCCACCCAACACGGGAATCGGAGTGGGCGAGGGGCGGACAATAGGAACGTCCGTTGACCTCAGGCAGGATTTTCCGGTCGAGGGTCAGACGAGGTCATAAAATCTACTTATGAAACCAAAGATCTTATGTTTGTTAACAGCCTTATTGCCTTGTTGGGCCATCTTCAAAGCTTTGTATACACAAATCCCAGGATAGCACGGTTCTGGCACCCTAACCCACAACTGTCTCTTTGCTGTTTAATTTATATTCCTCTCATCATTCTCTCTTTCAACATGCACAATTTCTCTGCATTAAATTAAATAAAACTTGTAATATAAAGCCTCCCATTTAAGTAAATTCCTGGATCTAACAGCTGGCCAGCAAAGTTCCTGCTTTCTGAGCTAACTTTCTCTTGCTGAATATCAATTCAATTGGCACACTTACTTCTTGAGTTACCTTTTACCTTTTGGGTGACACGGTGACACAGTGATTAGCACTGCTGCCTCATAACGCCAGGGACCTGGGTTCAATTCCGGCCTCGGTTCACTGTCTGTGTGGAGTCATAGAAAGCCAGTGAAAGCTAATCCGAAAGCTAGTGGCTTTTGCTATCAAATAAACCTGTTGGACTTTAACCTGGTGTTGTGAGACTTCTTACTGGAGTCATAGAATAATATTGGTTTACAGCATGGAAAGAGGCCCTTCGGACCAACTTGTCCATGCCGCCTTTTTTTTTAAACCCCGAAGCTAGTCCCAATTGCTCGCATTTGGCCCATTTCCCTCTATACCCATCATACCCATGTAACTATCTAAATGCTTTTTGAAAGATAAAATTGTACCCGCCTCTACTACTATCTCTGGCAGCTTGTTCCAGACACTCACCACCCTCTGTGTGAAACAATTGCCCCTCTGGACACTTTTGTATCTCTCCCCTCTCACCTTAAACCTATGCCCTCTAGTTTTAGACTCCCCTACCTTTGGGAAAAGATACTGACTATCTAGCTGATCTGTGCCCCTCACTATTTTATGAACCTCTATAAGATCACCCCACAGCTTCCTACGCTCCAGAGAAAAAAGTCCCAGTCTATCCAACCTCTCCTTATAACTCAATCCATCAAGTCCCGGTAACATCCTAGTAAATCTTTTCTGCACTCTTTCTAATAATATCCTTTCTACAACAGGGTGATCAGAATTGCACACAGTACTCCAAGTGTGGCCTTACCAATGTCTTGTACAACTTTAGCAAGACATTCCAACTCCTGTATTCAGTGTTCTGACTGATGAAACCAAGCATATCGAATACCTTCTTCACCACCCTGTCCACCTGTGACTCCACATTCAAGGAGCTATGAACAGATCTGTTTGTTCTGTAACTCTCCCCAACGCCATTAATTGAGTAAGTGTCCTGCCCTGGTTCAATCTACCAAAATGCATCACCTCGCATTTGTCTAAATTAAACTCCATCTGCCATTCGTCAGCCCACTGGCCGAATTGATCAAGATCCCGTTGGAATTGGAGATAACTTTCTTCACTGTCCACTATGCCACCAATCTTAGTGCCATCTGCAAACTTACTAACCATGTCTCCTATATTCTCATCCAAATCACTAATATAAATGACAAATAACCGTGGACCCAGCACCAATCCCGGAGGCACACCGCTGGTCACAGGTCTCCAGTTTGAAAAACAACTCTTTACAACCACCCTGTCAAGAAGCCAATTTTGTATCCATTTAGATACCTCACCCTGGATCTACCATGCGGTACTTTGTTAAAGGCCTTGCTAAAGTCCATGTAGACAACATCAACTGCACTGCCCTCATCTACCTTCTTGGTTACCTCTTCAAAAAACTCAATCAAATTTGTGAGACATGATTTTCCACTCACAAAGCCATGCTGCCTGTCCCTAATCAGTCCTTGTGTCTCTAAATGCCTGTAGATCCTGTCTCTCAAAATACCTTCCAACAATTTACCCACTACAGATGTGAGGCTCACTGGCCTGTAGTTCCCAGGCTTTTCCCTGCAGCCCTTTTTGAACAAAGGCACAACATTTGCCACTCTCCAATCTTCAGGCACCTCACCCGTGACTATCGATGATTCAAATATCTCAGCTAGGGAACCCGCAATTTCCTCCCTCGCCTCCCACAATGTCCTGGGATACACTTCATCAGGTCCTGGGGATTTATCTACCTTGATTTGCTTTAAGACTTCCAGCACCTCCTTCTCTGTAATATGTACACTCCTCAAGACATCACTATTTATTTCCCCAAGTTCCCTAACACCCATGCTTTTCTCAACAGTAAATACTGATGAAAAATATTCATTTAGGATCTCACCCATCTCTTGTGGATCCGCACATAGATGACCTTGTTGATCCTTAAGCGGCCCTATTCTCTTCCTTGTTACTCTTTTGCCCTTTATGTATTTGTAGAAGCTCTTTGGATTCTCCTTTGCCTTATCTGCCAAAACGATCCCGTGTCCCCTGTTTGCCCTCCTGATTTCTCTCTTAACTCTACTCCTACACCCCTATACTCTTCAAGGGATTCACTTGATCCCAGCTGCCTATACATGTCATGTGCCTCTTTCTTCTTCTGGACCAGGGCCTCAATATCCTGAGTCATCCAGGGTTCCCGACTTCTGCCAGCCTTGCCCTGCACTCTAAGAGGAATGTGTTTACCCTGAACCCTGGTTAACACACTTTTGAAAGCATGCCACTTACCAGACACTCCTTTGCCTTCCCACAGACTCCCCCAATTAACTTTTGAAAGTTCCTGCCTGATAACATCAAAATTGGCCTGGCCCCAATTTAGAATTTTAACTTTTGGGCCAGACCTATCATTCTCCATAGCTATCTTAAAACCAATAGAATTATGGTCACTGGTCCCAAAGTGATCCCTCACTAACACTTCTGTCATCTGCCCTTCCTTATTTCCCACGAGGAGGTCAAGTTTTGCCCCCTCTCTCGTCGGGCCATCCACATACTGAATGAGAAATTCCTCCTGAATACACTCAACAAATTTCTCTCCATCCAACCCTCTGATACTATGGCTGCCCCAGTCAATGTCGGGAAAGTTAAAATCCCTTACTATTACCACCCTATTTTTCTTGGAGCTATCTGTAATCTCCTTACATATTTGCTCCTCAATTTCCCGCCGACTATTTGGGGGTCTATAGTACAACCCTATCAAAGTGATTTCCCAGACAGTTCCTTTCTGCTCTTCAAAAGTCAACTGTTGCCTTTGAAACATGTTTCATTCATCAAAGAACAAAGAACAAAGAACAGTACAGCACAGGAAACAGGCCCTTCGGCCCTCCAAACCTGTGCCGCTCCTTGGTCCAACTAGACCAATCGTTTGTATCCCTCCATTCCCAGGCTGCTCATGTGACTATCCAGGTAAGTCTTAAACGATGTTAGCGTGCCTGCCTCCACCACCCTACTTGGCAGCGCATTCCAGGCCCCCACCACCCTCTGTGTAAAAAACGTCCCTCTGATGTCTGAGTTATACTTCGCCCCTCTCAGCTTGAGCCCGTGACCCCTCGTGATCGTCACCTCCGACCTGGGAAAAAGCTTCCCACTGTTCACCCTATCTATCTCCTTCATAATCTTGTATACCTCTATTAGATCTCCCCTCATTCTCCGTCTTTCCAAGGAGAACAACCCCAGTCTACCCAATCTCTCCTCATAGCTAAGACCCTCCATACCAGGCAACATCCTGGTAAACCTTCTCTGCACTCTCTCCAATGCCTCCACGTCCTTCTGGTAGTGCGGCGACCAGAACTGGACGCAGTACTCCAAATGTGGCCTAACCAGCGTTCTATACAGCTGCATCATCAGACTCCAGCTTTTATACTCTATAACCCATCCTATAAAGGCAAGCATACCATATGCCTTCTTCACCACCTTCTCCACCTGTGTTGCCACCTTCAAGGATTTGTGGACTTGCACACCTAGGTCCCTCTGTGTTTCTATACTCCTGATGACTCTGCCATTTATTGTATAACTCCTCCCTACATTATTTCTTCCAAAATGCATCACTTCGCATTTATCCAGATTAAACTCCATCTGCCACCTCTCCGCCCAGTTTTCCAGCCTTTCTATATCCTGCTGTATTGCCCGACAATGCTCTTCGCTATCCGCAATTCCAGCCATCTTCGTGTCATCCGCAAACTTGCTGATTACACCAGTTACACCTTCTTCCAAATCATTTATATATATCACAAATAGCAGAGGTCCCAGTACAGAGCCCTGCGGAACACCACTGGTCACAGACCTCCAGCCGGAAAAAGACCCTTCGACCACTACCCTCTGTCTCCTATGGCCAAGCCAGTTCTCCACCCATCTAGCCACTTCTCCTTGTATCCCATGAGCCTTAACCTTCTTAACCAACCTGCCATGTGGGACTTTGTCAAATGCCTTACTGAAATCCATATAGACGACATCCACGGCCCTTCCTTCATCAACCGTTTTTGTCACTTCCTCAAAAAACTCCACCAAATTTGTAAGGCACGACCTCCCTCTTACAAAACCATGCTGTCTGTCACTAGTGAGATTGTTTCGTTCTAAATGCACATACATCCTGTCTCTAAGAATCCTCTCCAACAACTTCCCTACCATGGACGTCAAGCTCACTGGCCTATAATTTCCTGGGTTATCCCTGCTACCCTTCTTAAACAACGGGACCACATTCGCTATCCTCCAATCCTCAGGGACCTCACCCGTGTCCAAAGAAGCGACAAAGATTTCCGTCAGAGGCCCAGCAATTTCATCTCTCGTCTCCCTGAGCAGTCGAGGATAGATGCCATCAGGCCCTGGGGCTTTGTCAGTTTTAATGTTCCCTAAAAAATCTAACACTTCCTCTCTTGTAATGGAGATTTTCTCTAACGGGTCAACACCTCCCTCCGAGACACTCCCGGTTAACACGCCCCTCTCCTTCGTGAATACCGATGCAAAGTATTCATTTAGGATCTCCCCTATTCCCTTGGGTTCTAAGCATAGTTCCCCTCCTTTGTCCCTGAGAGGTCCGATTTTCTCCCTGACAACTCTTTTGTTCCTAACGTATGAATAGAATGCCTTAGGATTCTCCTTAATCCTGCCTGCCAACAACATCTCGTGACCTCTTTTTGCCCTTCTAACTCCCCGTTTGAGATCTTTCCTACTCTCTCTGTATTCCTCCAGAGCTCCATCTGTTTTCAGTTGCCTGGACTTAACGTACGCCTCCCTTTTCATTTTAATCAGATCCTCAATTTCCCTGGTTATCCACGGCTCTCGAATCCTACCTTTCCTATCTTTCCTTTTTACAGGCACATGCCTATCCTGCAGCCTTATCAATAGTTCCTGAAAAGACTCCCACAGGCCAGACGCGGACTTACCCTCGAACATCCTCTCCCAATCAACATCCACCAATTCCTGCCTAATCCGGCTATAGTTAGCCTTCCCCCAATTTAGCACCCTGCCCGTAGGACAGCACTCATCCTTGTCCATTACTATCCTAAAGTTAACAGAGTTGTGGTCACTATTTGCCACATGTTCCCCTTCTTATTTCTCAGTTCTACCCATATAGACTCAGTGGCCGAACCCTCGGATGTATCCCCTCTCAGTACGGCTGTGATGTTTTCCCTAATCAAAAGTGCAACTCCCCCTCCTCTCTTGCCTCCTGTTCTATCTTTCTTGTAGCATCTGTACCCTGGAACATTGAGCTGCCAGTCCTGTCCCTCCCTTAGCAATGTTTCAGTAATTGCTACAATATCCCAGTCCCACATACCCATCCATGCCCTGAGTTCATCTGCCTTGCCCGTCAGGCCTCTTGCATTGAAATAAATGCAGTTTAATCTGGACTTCCCTTGCTCTCTGTTTTGCTTTTGCCTGATCTGTCTGGTAATAGGATTACTGACACTGCCTTTACTACTTAATTTGCTCTCTTTAACTTCTGTGCTGTCCTCACACTTCTCTTCTGTCTCCCTGTGCGAACGTGGAGTTTGCATGTTCTCCCCATCTCTGCGTGGGTTTCCTCCCACACTCCAAAGATGTGCGGGTTAGGGTGATTGGCCATGGTAAATTGCCCCTTAGTATCAGGGGGATTAACAGGGTAAATACATGGGATAGAGCTTGGGTGGGATTGTTGCCAGTGCAGGCTGATGGGCCAAATGGCCTCCTTCTGCACTGTAGGGATTCTATGGGCCTGAGTTTACCATTTTCATTCTAAGTGCTGAATCTGGGCGCAATTCAGATCCGACTTGGAAACCTGCTTTCAGGCGTCCCCATTAGCACTTTGCCTGAAAAAAAATCACGGGTTCCATTCGTGCTGTGGTGGGGCTTAGCGTGCCCGAAACAATTGGAGCGCTGAACTGCACATGCGCAGTTAGAAAAAAAATTGAAAAAGCGCGCCCGTGTCAGATTGTTCCTGAGCCGGAGAAAACGGCCTGGGAGCGATGGCCCCCACATACATCACTGTCCCCCTTATCCACCCACCCCCCAACCACCCAGACCGATCACGACCCCCTGTCCCCTTCCCCCACACCGATCGCTCGCAGAGTGGCAGCGGACCCCCCTGCCCTCCCCATCCCCCCCACCAGAGATCCATCTGCCCCCCCTCCCCCCCACCACCAGTGAGCGATCGGGCCTCCCACCCCAACCAGACAACGAACTGGCCTCACTCCCCCCCCCCCCCCCAGACAATGATCTGGCCTCACTCCCCCCCATCACCCCAGAGGAACATCTGATCCGCCTCCTCCTCCCTCCCCACCCCCTCACCAGGAAATGATCTGGCCTGCCTCACTCCCCCCCAACCAGACAACAATCAGCCCTCCCCCCCACCCCACCAGACAATGATCGGCCCTCCCCACCACCACCCCCACCAGACAACGATTTTCCCTCCCCCCTCACCAGACAACGATCGGCCCTCCCCCCACCCGCAACCAGACAACGATCTGGCCTCACTCCCCGCCCTCCCCCCCGCCTCCCCCCCCCCCCCCCCCCCCCCCCCGCCACCTCAGAGAATGATCTGGCCTCACTCCCCCCCCCACCCCTCCCACCAGAGAATGATCAGGCCCACCTCCCTCCCTCTCCATCACCGATCTGAGTCAGAGAGCCGTTGGAAGCTCTGAACTCGCCTCTTCAATAGCTGGAGTGCCCGATTCAGACGTTTATTCAGCAGGTTCATTTCGGCACGATTCTGGATCGGCGAACACGATGGTAAAGGGGGAATTGCTGATAAAGTTGGGTGGGCAGTTCATTAATTCAATTTAAATACATGCAAATACATTTAAATCGCTGTTGCGCCCATTTCGGGCGTGAATCGGATTGCGGCCATTCCTGGGTCTCAGTAAAGTGGCCATCTGCATGGACATGGGCGCGGATCGCGTTAATGGCCTCACACCCGACTTTACCATGTTTTTGCGCCTGAAAACGGGCACGACGCAATGGTAAAATAGGGCCCTATGAATCCATGAGTTAGAAGGTTGTGGATCCAAACTTCTCTCCTGGACTACAGCACATAGTACATCCTGATACTTCAATGCAGCATGAAGCACATTCAAAATGCTGCACTCCCCATCAATGACCTGTCATCCTGTCCAGTTCATTATCGATTGTTGCAACACGATTCAAAGACCAAAACTCGTCCCGTCCAATGTTCCAAAACAAACCATATTTTCCTCTTGGTGCTATTTGTGGGACTCAGAGGGGGCGATGAGGGAAGATGTTTTTCACCCAGCGGGTGGTGGGGGCCTGGAACTCACTGCCTATAATAGTAAAGACAGAATCGCTCAACCTGTTCAAAAGGTGTCTAGATATGCAGCTGAAATCCCATCACCTCCAGCATTGCAGACCCAGTGCTGGGAAATGGGATTCGGCTGGGTCACTCGTTTTTTGGTGGGTGCAGACATGGTGGGCAGAATGACCTCTTTGTGTTCTGTATTTTTTTTGCATTTTAACATTTCCTGAATATTCTGAAAGGGAAGAAAGTGCAAAAATGTGGGGTGAAGTTTGGGGTGGGGGGCAGTACATGAATTGCCTGTTAGGAGAGCTAGCATGGACACAATGGGCCAAATGTCCACCTTCTGGAATGATTCTATGGAAGTGGGACAGAGCTGCCTGCTAGGAACACAGGCCGTTATCATAAAATTGAGTTTCAGGTCAGCACTCCACGAAAAGCTGGAATCTGGTCTGTCCTGCAATCAGCTTTCTACCTCCTGCATGAGCAGTGTGTGTGTGTGTGGACGTGCGATGAGTATGAAGGATCACAATGAAGCTAACAATGGAACAGATCAGACATCACAAAATGTCGGGAATTTGGAGATCACAGAGCTTATTCTCTGAATTATTCCTTGAGAGTTAATGCTGCAACCCACCAGAAATATTAAACATAAAATAGAAACATGAGAACAGGAGGAGGCCACTCAGTCCCTCAAACATGTCCCATATTCAGTGCGATCAAGGTGGATTCTGTGATTCAACTTCATGAACTTGCTGTTGCTCCACGTCCTTTAATCGCTCACCAAAGAAAATTCGATCAATCTTGGTTTAGAAAGCTCCAGGTGATCACAGCCATTAGTTGGTGAGAGTTCCGGATTTCCGGTATCTACTGCCTGGAAGAGCACATCCTGATTTCGTCTCCCGCAAGGCCCAGCACTAAGTTTAAGATTATGTTCCCTTGTTCTGGATTCCCCCCCATCAGAGGAAATAGTAATCTGCACTCACTCCATCAAATCCCTTCAACATTTTAAAGGCCTTGATCGGATCAATTTTCCAAAGTCAAGAATGAAAGACTTGTATTTATATAGCGCCTTTCATGACCACCAAACATCTGAAAGTGCTTCATGACCAATGAAGTACTTCTTGAAGTTGCAGTCACATAGGAAGGTCAATGGAATAAAACCACTTTGTTACTAACATGAAATAGACTCCCAGACTTAGAAAAATCTCAAACATCAGTGTCCTGACCCCACTAGTGTGTGAGATCTTCCCCCAGACAATTTTATAGTCGGCAGCCAACTAACCTGGCCCCAAACACTGTGGGGCAGGGAGGGGTGGGGGGGTGGCGGGGGCAAAATGCAGAACAGCCTCTGAATGCCACCCAACTGGCTAATCTTTGAAAAATGCGATAAAGCTGATCGTCCAGTCACAGGCTGAGTCCTCCCTGCATTTGCTGCATTCATGGAGAAACTAGTCTGTGATTGGCCAAGCAGTAAAAAGTGGGATGGAAGGTAAGTTTCCAAGGAGAAAAGTTCAAATGGCCGGGGTAAGTGAACGCCAGGCGCAGGCAAGGCAAGGGGCCCCAGCGGGCGAGGGAGACATGGAAAGGGTGAAGCAGTGGGCCCTGGGGGTGAGGGTTCTCTCAGGGTGGACAGAGATCATCCAGAGGGTGGAGGGGCTGTCTGGGGGGGCTGGCGGGGTCTGAAAATGAAGCTGAGGAGAGGACCACACTAACAGTAAATCCGCCCCATTGGACAGCAGCCAGGTTCCAGACTTGGGAGATACATTCAGTGTGAATTGTGGGTCTGGCCCCCAGAGTGTGGGGGTCGGAGCAGCCCCATGGAGATAGCTTCAGTATAATGGGCACAGTAAGAAGTCTCACAACACCAGGTTAAAGTCCAACAGGTTTATTTGGAATCACGAGCTTTCAGAGCGCTGCTCCTTCATCAGGTAAGGACAGTATAATGGGAGCAGCTGTCATAGCAACAGGCACCGCAGTAGGACCCTACATAAAAATACCTACTTTTCCAGCGAAGTTCAGTTTCTCTATGGAAGAACATGCAAGTGGAATCTCTGCTTCTCACACAGAGGTTTGTAGGGCTCAGTCCCAGGTCTCCTATTCTTTGTGGTATATGTTAATGATTTGGACAGAAACTAAGGGGGAATCATCAAGAAATTTGCTGACAACACAAAAATTGTTTGTACGGTAGACAGTGAGAAGGATGGCTATAGACAGCAGAAAGATATCAGTGGACTGATCAGGTGGGCAGAAAGGTGGCAAATAGAATTCAACCAGGAGAAATTATGCATTTGTAGAGATCAAACAAGGCAAAGGGTGACGCAATAAATACTGAGAGTTGTAGAGGAAATGAGGGACCATGGAATAAATGTCCACTATTCCCTGAAGGCAGAACAGGTTATTACAAAGGCATAGGGAATCCTTTCATTCATTAGCTGAGGCATAGAATATAAGAGTAGGGAAGTTATGCTGGAACTGTATGAAACATTTGTTAGGCCTTACAAATTTGGTGGAGTTTTTTGAGGAAGTGACAAAAACGGTTGACGAAGGAAGGGCTGTGGATGTCGTCTATATGGATTGAGGTGCACAAGGTTGTGAGTGGGGGTCTATATGGCTACAACTTGAGGTGCCCAGAATTGCAACCAGTACTCACGGGATCCAGGGTGAGGTATCTAAATGGATACAAAATTGGCTTCTTGACAGAAGCCAGAGAGTGGTTGTAGAAAGTTGTTTATCAAACTGGAGGCCTGTGACCAGCGGTGTGCCTCAGGGATCAGTGCTGGGTCCACTGTTATTTGTCATTTATATTAATGATTTGGAAGAGAATATAGGAGGCATGGTTAGTAAGTTTGCAGAATATTACAGAGAAGGGGGTGCTGGAAGTCTTAAAGCACATCAAGATAGATAAATCTGCAGGACCTGATGAAGTGTATCCCAGGACATTGTGGGAGGCTATGGAGGAAATTGCAGGTCCCCGAGCCGAGATATTTGAATCATCGATAGTCACGGGTGAGGTGCCTGAAGATTGGAGAGTGGCAAATGTTGTGCCTTTGTTTAAAAAGGGCTGCAGGGAAAAGCCTGGGAACTACAGGCCAGTGAGCCTCACATTTGTGGTGGGTAAATTGTTGGAAGGTATTTTGAGAGGCAGGATCTACAGGCATTTAGAGACACAAGGACTGATTAGGGACAGTCAGCATGGCTTTGTGAGTGGAAAATCATGTCTCACAAATTTAATTGAGTTATTTGAAGGGGTAACCAAGAAGGTAGATGAGGGCAGTGCAGTTGATGTTGTCTACATGGACTTTGGCAAGGCCTTTGACAAGGTACCGCATGGTAGGTTGTTGCATAAGGTTAAATCTCACGGGATCCAGGGTGAGGTATCTAAATGGATACAAAATTGGCTTCTTGACAGAAGCCAGAGGGTGGTTGTCGAAAGTTGTTTATCAAACTGGAGGCCTGTGACCAGCAGTGTGCCTCAGGGATCAGTGCTGGGTCCACTGTTATTTGTCATTTATATTAATGATTTGGATGAGAATATAGGGGGCATGGTTAGTAAGTTTGCAGATGACACGAAAATTGGTGGCGTAGTGGACAGTGAAGAAAGTTATCTCCAATTACAATGGGATCTTGATCAATTGGGCCAGTGGGCTGATGAATGGCAGATGGAGTTTAATTTAGATAAATGCAAGGTGATGCATTTTGGTAGATTGAACCAGGGCAGGACTTACTCAGTTAATGGTAGGGTGTTGGGGACAGTTACAGAACAAAGAGATCTCGGGGCACATGTTCATAGCTCCTTGAAAGTGGAGTCACAGGTGGACAGAATGGTGAAGAAGGCATTCGACATGCTTAGTTTCATCGGTCAGAACATTGAATACAGGAGTTGGAATGTCTTGTTGAAGTTGTAGGAGACATTGGTAAGGCCACACTTGGAATACTGTGTGCAATTCTGGTCACCCTATTATAGAAAGGATGTTATTAAACTTGAAAGAGTGCAGAAAAGATTTACTAGGATGCTACCGGGACTTGATGGATTGAGTTATAAGGAGAGGCTGGATAGACTGGGACTTTTTTCTCTGGAGCATAGGAAGCTGTGGGGTGATCTTATAGAGGTCTATAAAATAATGAGGGGCATAGATCAGCTAGATAGTCAGTATCTTTTCCCAAAGGTAGGGGAGTCTAAAACTAGAGGGCATAGGTTTAAGGTGAGAGGGGAGAGATACAAAAGTGTCCAGAGGGGCAATTTTTTCACACAAAGTGTGATGAGTGTCTGGAGCAAGCTGCCAGAGGTAGTAGTAGAGGCGGGTACAATTTTATCTTTTAAAAAGCATTTAGATAGTTACATGGGTATGATGGGTATAGAGGGATATGGGCCAAACGCGAGCAATTGGGATTAGCTTACGAGTTTTTTAAAAAAAGGGCGGCATGGACAAGTTGGGCCGAAGGGCCTGTTTCCATGCTGTAAACCTCTATGACTCTATAAGAGTATTGATAGGCAAAGGGATCTGGGTGTACAGGTACACAGATCACTGGAAGTGGCAATGCAGGTGGAGAAGGTAGTCAAGAAGGCATAACGCATGCTTGCCTTCATTGGCTGAGGCATTGAGTTTAAAAATCGGCAAGTCATGTTGCAGCTTTATAGAACCTTAGTTCGGCCGCACTTGGAATATAGTGTTCAATTCTGGTCGCCACACTATCAGAAGGATGTGGAGGCTTTGGAGAGGGTACAGAAAAGATTTACCAGGGTGTTGCCTGGTATGGAGGACATCAGCTATGAGGTTGGAGAATCTTGGTTTGTTCTCACTGGAGCAACGGAGGTTGAGGGGAGACCTGATAGAAGTCTGCAAGATTATGAGAGGCATGGACAAAGTGGATAGTCAGAAGCTTTTTCCCAGGGTGGAAGAGTCAATTACTGGGGGCATAGGTTTAAGATGTGAGGGGCAAGGTTTAAAGGAGATGTACGAGGCAGATTTTTTACACAGAGAGTAGTGGGTGCCTGGAACTCGCTGCCGGGGGAGATAGTGGAAGCAGATACGGTAGTGACTTTTAAGGGGCATCTTGACAAATACATGAATAGGATGGGAATAGTGGGATATGGTTCCCAGAAAGGTAGGGGGTTTTAGTTCAGTCGGGCAGCATGGTCGGTGCAGGCTTGGAAGACCGAAGGGTCTGTTCCAGTGCTGTAATTTTCTTTGTTCTTTGTGAGATGCCTGGGTGGAATGGATGTGGAAGGGCCTGTTTATTTAGCAGAGAGGTTGGTGAGGAGGAGCATAGATTTAAAGTGATTGGTGGAAAGATTAGAGGGGAGATGAGGGTTGTGGGGTCTGGAACTCACTGCCTGAAAGGTTAGCAGAGGCAGAAACCCCCAACTCATTGAAAAGGTGTCTGGATTTGTACCTCATTCACGGTAGACTGCAGGGCTGCAGACCAAACGCTGGAAAGTGGGATTCGGCTGGGGCTCTTGTTTTGGCCGGCACAGACACAGTGGGCCGAGTGGCCTCTTTCTGAGCTGTAAACTTTCTCTGATTCTATGAGTCATGATGCATTTGCTTGTGGAATACTTGGAGTAAAGGCAGAGTGAAGGGCTGGATATTAAAAGACCGAGGATAGCTCTTTCTGCCCTATCGCCATTCTTGCAATAGATGAATAGGTCATCCCATCCGCCATTACTGTAGCTGAGAGACATTTTGAATCTTGCTTTAGAAGCCTGAGTCGATCAGTTGACAGATTGTGCTGTGACTATCGGAAGAGGAGGTGGCTGTTCAGCCCCTTGACCCTGTTCCGGTGACATTCAATTAAATGATGGCTGATCTCTATCTTTGCTGCAATACCTGCCTTGGTTCCGAAACCCTTTATACTTGTACTGAATAAAAATCTATCAACCTCAGTTCTGAAATTTTCAATTAAGCTACAGCTCCACGGCATTTTGAGGGAAGCGACTTCCAAATTTCCTTTACCCTATGTGTGAAGATGTGCCCCCTGGCGTCATTGTCAATGAACTGAGAACAGTTTAGAACCCTGATGATATTGACACTTTTTGCACCAAGTTTTAGCGTAGACACAAATAAAGAACGGCACAGATAGGGTGCAGGAATCCTCTGCACCCCTCAACAGACCTGCAGAATGCTTAAAAGAGCCTTTAATGACAGGATAAAGCATCAGCATTCAGATAACATCCATCCTTTGATTGCAGGCACTGTGCTCTGCAATTCAGGAAGATTATGAGCTGGCATTTCACCTGCTGGATTTCCAATTCTCCGGCTGGGATCTTACCTGCCCTGCAGAGGTGGTTTTGGAGGTGGCAGGACCCAGCAAGAGGGTGGGGAGGGGGCAGGGGTTAAAGGCAGGTTATGAACTTTGGGGGTGGGGACAGGTGACTTCAAAGGTTACAGGGGAACCGCAAAGGAGGTGGAACCCCACCCTCCTCCCGTCCCATGCCCGTGCAGTAAAAGCTGCCGGGCTACCCATCTGATTTGGATTGCCCCTGCAGTGGGTAAAATATGGAGGCAGCAGGATGATGCACTAAAGTGGTCGCTAATTGGCAGGTTGGCCACCTGACACCTCCATCGCACGAGCCCCCTGCAAAATGGAGTCTGCTTGGGAGTTGGGGGGTGGGGGGAGGGCATAGTGGGGCAGGACACACACTACATTTTATGAGAAATTCCCCCAGCAACTTTACATCCTGACTCCCCAAAGCCTTTCCACCATCTACAAGGCATAAGTCAGGAGTGTGATGCAATACTCTGCACTTGCCTGGACGAGTGCAGCTCCCACAACACTCAAGTAGCTTGACAAAATCCAAGACAAACCAGCCCACTTGATTGGCAAAACTTCCTCCGTCCACCATCAATGAACAGTGGCAGCCGTGTGTACCATCTACAAAGGGATGGTACACACTGCAGGAATCCACCAAGGTTCCTTCAACAACACCTTCCAAATCAACGACCTCTAGCATCTAGAATGACAAGAGCAGCAAACACATGGGGAACACCATCACCTGGAGGCTCCCCTCCAAGTCCCTCACCATCCTGACTTGGAAATATATCACCGTTCCTTCACTGTCACTGGATCAAAATCCTGGAACTCCCTCCCTAACAGCACTGTGGGTGTACCTACATCACATGGACTGCAGCGGTTCAAGAAGGCAGCCCAGAACCACCTTCTCAAGGGAAATTAGGGATGGGCAATAAATGCTGGACGAGCCAGTGATGCCCACAACCCGTAAATTAATAAAGGAAAGGTCCAGGAATGCTGCTGGATCCTGGGCACAGGTACATGAGTCACATGGGAGGGAGAGGGAGGAAGGCAGCATGGGCAGGGGCTGGCTCTCAGCATGTCTCCCTTCCTTTAATCAGCACCTTTGAATGAGGGCCCCCTGACATTGAATGTATTTGAGCACACAAACTCATTTGCACAGCTGTTTTTGCAGCCAACTCCATTGAAACAGCAATTTCCACATCCTTTTTCAGAGAAAGGTTACTCTTCATTAGTAAACGTCTCTGTATTGGGATTTCTGCTACTGCGATTATTGATCCCAGGGATAGGCCCACCACTGGCCTATCAAATATCTGAATGGAAGAAGATGCAACAGATCTTTCCAGAAAGAGGCAATGTGGGACTCTCACTGGCTCTCCAGCGGAGAACACCCTGAGATTCCACACAATGTGTGAGAGCACGTGGTTGTGAGTGATTGTGAGCGTGTGTTTGTGAGTGATTGTGAGTGTGTGTTTGTGAGTGATTGTGTGCGTGTGGTTGTGAGTGATTGTGAGTGTGTGTTTGTGAGTGATTGTGAGTGTGTGGTTGTGAGTGATTGTGTGCGTGTGTTTGTGAGTGATTGTGAGCGTGTGTTTGTGAGTGATTGTGAGTGTGTGTTTGTGAGTGATTGTGTGCGTGGTTGTGAGTGATTGTGTGCGTGTGTTTGTGAGTGATTGTGAGCGTGTGTTTGTGAGTGATTGTGTGCGTGTGGTTGTGAGTGATTGTGAGTGTGTGTTTGTGAGTGATTGTGAGTGTGTGGTTGTGAGTGATTGTGAGTGTGTGTTTGTGAGTGATTGAGTGCGTGTGTTTGTGAGTGATTGTGTGCGTGTGGTTGTGAGTGATTGTGAGTGTGTGTTTGTGAGTGATTGTGAGTGTGTGGTTGTGAGTGATTGTGAGTGTGTGTTTGTGAGTGATTGTGTGCGTGTGTTTGTGAGTGATTGTGTGCGTGTGTTTGTGAGTGATTGTGAGTGTGTGTTTGTGAGTGATTGTGTGCGTGTGTTTGTGAGTGATTGTGTGCGTGTGTTTGTGAGTGATTGTGTGCGTGTGTTTGTGAGTGATTGTGTGCGTGTGTTTGTGAGTGTTTGTGTGCGTGTGTTTGTGAGTGATTGTGAGTGTGTGGTTGTGAGTGATTGTGTGCGTGTGTTTGTGAGTGATTGTGAGCGTGTGTTTGTGAGTGATTGTGAGTGTGTGTTTGTGAGTGATTGTGTGCGTGGTTGTGAGTGATTGTGTGCATGTGTTTGTGAGTGATTGTGAGCGTGTGTTTGTGAGTGATTGTGTGCGTGTGGTTGTGAGTGATTGTGTGCGTGTGTTTGTGAGTGATTGTGAGCGTGTGTTTGTGAGTGATTGTGTGCGTGTGTTTGTGAGTGATTGTGTGCGTGTGTTTGTGAGTGTTTGTGTGCGTGTGTTTGTGAGTGATTGTGAGTGTGTGTTTGTGAGTGATTGTGTGCGTGTGTTTGTGAGTGTTTGTGTGCGTGTGTTTGTGAGTGATTGTGAGTGTGTGGTTGTGAGTGATTGTGAGCGCGTGTTTGTGATTGTGAGTGTATGTTTGTGAGTGATTGTGAGCGGGTGTTTGTGAGTGATTGGGTGCATGTGTTTGTGAGTGTTTGTGTGCGTGTGTTTGTGAGTGATTGTGAGTGTGTGGTTGTGAGAGATTGTGAGCGCGTGTTTGTGATTGTGAGTATATGTTTGTGAGTGATTGTGAGTGTGTGTGTGTGAGTGATTGTGAGCGCGTGTTTGTGAGTGATTGTAAGTGTGAGTTTGTGAGTGATTGTATGCGTGTGGTTGTGAGTGATTGTGAGCGCGTGTTTGTGATTGTGAGTGTATGTTTGTGAGTGATTGTGAGCGTGTGTTTGTGAGTGATTGTGTGCGTGTGTTTGTGAGTGTTTGTGTGCGTGTGTTTGTGAGTGATTGTGAGTGTGTGGTTGTGAGTGATTGTGAGCGCGTGTTTGTGATTGTGAGTGTATGTTTGTGAGTGATTGTGAGCGTGTGTTTGTGAGTGATTGTGAGTGTGTGTTTGTGAGTGATTGTGATGGTATGTTTGTGAGTGATTGTGAGTGTGTGTTTGTGAGTGATTGTGAGCGTGTGTTTGTGTGATTGTGAGCGTGTGTTTGTGAGTAATTGTGAGCGTGTGTTTGTGAGTGATTGTGAGTGTGTGTTTGTGTGATTGTGAGCGTGTGTTTGTGAGTGATTGTGAGCGTGTGTTTGTGAGTGATTGTGAGCGTGTGTTTGTGAGTGATTGCGAGTGTGTGTTTGTGAGTGACTGTGAGTGTGTGTTTGTGAGTGATTGTGAGCGTGTGTTTGTGAGTGATTGTGTGCGTGTGTTTGTGAGTGTTTGTGAGTGTGTGTTTGTGAGTGATTGTGAGTGTGTGTTTGTGAGTGATTGTGAGTGTGTGTTTGTGAGTGATTGTGATGGTATGTTTGTGAGTGATTGTGAGTGTGTGTTTGTGAGTGATTGTGAGCGTGTGTTTGTGAGTGATTGTGAGTGTGTGTTTGTGAGTGATTGTGAGCGTGTGTTTGTGAGTGATTGTGAGTGTGTGTTTGTGAGTGATTGTGAGAGTGTGTTTGTGAGTGATTGTGATGGTATGTTTGTGAGTGATTGTGAGCGTGTGTTTGTGAGTGATTGTGAGTGTGTGTTTGTGAGTTATTGTGAGCATGTGTTTGTGCGATTGTGTGCGTGTGTTTGTGAGTGATTGTGAGTGTGTGTTTGTGAGTGATTGTGAGTGCGTGTTTGTGGGTGATTGTGAGTGTGTGTTTGTGAGTGATTGTGAGCGCGTGCTTGTGATTGTGAGCGTATGTTTGTGAGTGATTGTGAGCGTGTGTTTGTGAGTGATTGTGTGTGTGTGTTTGTGAGTGTTTGTGTGCATGTGTTTGTGAGTGATTGTGAGTGTGTGTTTGTGAGTGATTGTGAGCGTGTGTTTGTGAGTGATTGTGATGGTATGTTTGTGAGTGATTGTGAGTGTGTGTTTGTGAGTGATTGTGAGCGTGTGTTTGTGTGATTGTGAGCGTGTGTTTGTGAGTAATTGTGAGCGTGTGTTTGTGAGTGATTGTGTGCATGTGTTTGTGAGTGATTGTGAGCAAGTGTTTGTGAGTGATTGTGAGCGTGTGTTTGTGAGTGATTGTGAGCGTGCGTTTGTGAGTGATTGCGAGTGTGTGTTTGTGAGTGACTGTGAGCGTGTGTTTGTGAGTGATTGTGAGCGTGTGTTTGTGAGTGATTGTGTGCGTGTGTTTGTGAGTGTTTGTGTGCGTGTGTTTGTGAGTGATTGTGAGCGTGTGTTTGTGTGATTGTGAGCGTGTGTTTGTGAGTAATTGTGAGCGTGTGTTTGTGAGTGATTGTGAGTGGGTGTTTGTGAGTGATTGTGAGCGTGTGTTTGTGTGATTGTGAGCGTGTGTTTGTGAGTGATTGTGATCGTGTGTTTGTGAGTGATTGTGAGCGTGTGTTTGTGAGTGATTGCAAGTGTGTGTTTGTGAGTGATTGTGAGCGTGTGTTTGTGAGTGATTGTGTGCGTGTGTTTGTGAGTGTGTGTTTGTGAGTGATTGTGAGTGTGTGTTTGTGAGTGATTGTGAGCGTGTGTTTGTGAGTGATTGTGATGGTATGTTTGTGAGTGATTGTGAGTGTGTGTTTGTGAGTGATTGTGAGCATGTGTTTGTGAGTGATTGTGAGTGTGTGTTTGTGAGTGATTGTGAGCATGTGTTTGTGAGTGATTGTGAGTGTGTGTTTGTGAGTGATTGTGAGCGTGTGTTTGTGAGTGATTGTGAGTGTGTGTTTGTGAGTGATTGTGAGAGTGTGTTTGTGAGTGATTGTGAGCGTGTGTTTGTGAGTAATTGTGAGCGTGTGTTTGTGAGTGATTGTGTGCGTGTGTTTGTGAGTGATTGTGAGCGTGTGTTTGTGAGTGATTGTGAGCGTGTGTTTGTGAGTGATTGCGAGTGTGTGTTTGTGAGTGACTGTGAGCGTGTGTTTGTGAGTGATTGTGAGCGTGTGTTTGTGAGTGATTGTGTGCGTGTGTTTGTGAGGGTTTGTGTGCGTGTGTTTGTGAGTGATTGTGATCGTGTGTTTGTGAGTGATTGTGAGCGTGTGTTTGTGAGTGATTGCGAGTGTGTGTTTGTGAGTGATTGTGAGCGTGTGTTTGTGAGTGTTTGTGAGTGTGTGTTTGTGAGTGATTGTGAGTGTGTGTTTGTGAGTGATTGTGAGAGTGTGTTTGTGAGTGATTGTGATGGTATGTTTGTGAGTGATTGTGAGTGTGTGTTTGTGAGTGATTGTGAGCGTGTGTTTGTGAGTGATTGTGAGTGTGTGTTTGTGAGTGATTGTGAGCATGTGTTTGTGAGTGATTGTGAGCGTGTGTTTGTGAGTGATTGTGAGCGTGTGTTTGTGAGTGATTGTGAGCATGTGTTTGTGTGATTGTGTGCGTGTGTTTGTGAGTGATTGTGAGTGTGTGTTTGTGAGTGATTGTGAGTGATTGTGAGTGTGTGTTTGTGAGTGATTGTGAGCGCGTGTTTGTGATTGTGAGTGTATGTTTGTGAGTGATTGTGAGCGTGTGTTTGTGAGTGATTGTGTGCGTGTGTTTGTGAGTGTTTGTGTGCGTGTGTTTGTGAGTGATTGTGAGTGTGTTTGTGAGTGATTGTGAGCGTGTGTTTGTGAGTGATTGTGATGGTATGTTTGTGAGTGATTGTGAGTGTGTGTTTGTGAGTGATTGTGAGAGTGTGTTTGTGTGATTGTGAGCGTGTGTTTGTGAGTGATTGTGTGCATGTGTTTGTGAGTGATTGTGAGCGTGTGTTTGTGAGTGATTGTGAGCGTGTGTTTGTGAGTGATTGCGAGTGTGTGTTTGTGAGTGACTGTGAGCGTGTGTTTGTGAGTGATTGTGAGCGTGTGTTTGTGAGTGATTGTGTGCGTGTGTTTGTGAGTGTTTGTGTGCGTGTGTTTGTGTGATTGTGAGTGTGTGTTTGTGAGTGATTGTGAGCATGTGTTTGTGAGTGATTGTGATGGTATGTTTGTGAGTGATTGTGTGCGTGTGTTTGTGAGTGTTTGTGTGCATGTGTTTGTGAGTGATTGTGAGTGTGTGTTTGTGAGTGATTGTGAGCGTGTGTTTGTGAGTGATTGTGATGGTATGTTTGTGAGTGATTGTGAGTGTGTGTTTGTGACTGATTGTGAGCGTGTGTTTGTGTGATTGTGAGCGTGTGTTTGTGAGTAATTGTGAGCGTGTGTTTGTGAGTGATTGTGAGCGTGTGTTTGTGAGTGATTGTGAGTGTGTGTTTGTGAGTGATTGCGAGTGTGTGTTTGTGAGTGACTGTGAGCGTGTGTTTGTGAGTGATTGTGAGCGTGTGTTTGTGAGTGATTGTGTGCGTGTGTTGGTGAGTGTTTGTGTGCGTGTGTTTGTGAGTGATTGTGAGCGTGTGTTTGTGTGATTGTGAGCGTGTGTTTGTGAGTAATTGTGAGCGTGTGTTTGTGAGTGATTGTGATCGTGTGTTTGCGAGTGATTGTGTGCGTGTGTTTGTGAGTGTGTGTTTGTGAGTGATTGTGAGTGTGTGTTTGTGAGTGATTGTGAGCGTGTGTTTGTGAGTGATTGTGATGGTATGTTTGTGAGTGATTGTGAGTGTGTGTTTGTGAGTGATTGTGAGCGTGTGTTTGTGAGTGATTGTGAGTGTGTGTTTGTGAGTGATTGTGAGCGTGTGTTTGTGAGTGATTGTGAGTGTGTGTTTGTGAGTGATTGTGAGAGTGTGTTTGTGAGTGATTGTGATGGTATGTTTGTGAGTGATTGTGAGTGTGTGTTTGTGAGTGATTGTGAGTGTGTGTTTGTGAGTTATTGTGAGCATGTGTTTGTGTGATTGTGTGCGTGTGTTTGTGAGTGATTGTGTGTGTGTGTTTGTGAGTGATTGTGAGCGCGTGTTTGTGAGTGATTGTGAGTGTGTGTTTGTGAGTGATTGTGAGCGCGTGCTTGTGATTGTGAGTGTATGTTTGTGAGTGATTGTGAGCGTGTGTTTGTGAGTGATTGTGTGCGTGTGTTTGTGAGTGTTTGTGTGCATGTATTTGTGAGTGATTGTGAGTGTGTGTTTGTGAGTGATTGTGAGCGTGTGTTTGTGAGTGATTGTGATGATGTGTTTGTGAGTGATTGTGAGCGTGTGTTTGTGAGTGATTGTGAGCGTGTGTTTGTGTGATTGTGAGCGTGTGTTTGTGAGTAATTGTGAGCGTGTGTTTGTGAGTGATTGTGTGCCTGTGTTTGTGAGTGATTGTGAGCGTGTGTTTGTGAGTGATTGTGAGCGTGTGTTTTTGAGTGATTGCGAGTGTGTGTTTGTGAGTGACTGTGAGCGTGTGTTTGTGAGTGATTGTGAGCGTGTGTTTGTGAGTGATTGTGTGCGTGTGTTTGTGAGTGTTTGTGTGCGTGTGTTTGTGAGTGATTGTGAGCGTGTGTTTGTGTGATTGTGAGCGTGTGTTTGTCAGTAATTGTGAGCGTGTGTTTGTGAGTGATTGTGAGTGTGTGTTTGTGAGTGATTGTGAGCGTGTGTTTGTGTGATTGTGAGCGTGTGTTTGTGAGTGATTGTGATCGTGTGTTTGTGAGTGATTGTGAGCGTGTGTTTGTGAGTGATTGCGAGTGTGTGTTTGTGAGTGCTTGTGAGCGTGTGTTTGTGAGTGATTGTGTGCGTGTGTTTGTGAGTGTTTGCGAGTGTGTGTTTGTGAGTGATTGTGAGTGTGTGTTTGTGAGTGATTGTGAGCGTGTGTTTGTGAGTGATTGTGATGGTATGTTTGTGAGTGATTGTGAGTGTGTGTTTGTGAGTGATTGTGAGTGTGTGTTTGTGAGTGATTGTGAGCATGTGTTTGTGAGTGATTGTGAGTGTGTGTTTGTGAGTGATTGTGAGCGTGTGTTTGTGAGTGATTGTGAGCGTGTGTTTGTGAGTGATTGTGAGCATGTGTTTGTGTGATTGTGTGCGTGTGTTTGTGATTGATTGTGTGTGTGTGTTTGTGAGTGATTGTGAGCGCGTGTTTGTGAGTGATTGTGAGTGTGTGTTTGTGAGTGATTGTGAGTGTGTGTTTGTGAGTGATTGTGAGCGCGTGTTTGTGATTGTGAGTGTATGTTTGTGAGTGATTGTGAGCGTGTGTTTGTGAGTGATTGTGTGCGTGTGTTTGTGAGTGTTTGTGTGCGTGTGTTTGTGAGTGATTGTGAGTGTGTTTGTGAGTGATTGTGAGCGTGTGTTTTTGAGTGATTGTGATGGTATGTTTGTGAGTGATTGTGAGTGTGTGTTTGTGAGTGATTGTGAGCATGTGTTTGTGTGATTGTGAGCATGTGTTTGTGAGTAATTGTGAGCGTGTGTTTGTGAGTGATTGTGAGTGTGTGTTTGTGAGTGATTGTGAGCGTGTGTTTGTGTGATTGCGAGCGTGTGTTTGTGAGTAATTGTGTGCGTGTGTTTTTGAGTGATTGTGAGCGTGTGTTTGTGAGTGATTGTGAGCGTGTGTTTGTGAGTGATTGCGAGTGTGTGTTTGTGAGTGACTGTGAGCGTGTGTTTGTGAGTGATTGTGAGCGTGTGTTTGTGAGTGTTTGTGTGCGTGTGTTTGTGAGTGATTGTGAGTGTGTGTTTGTGAGTGATTGTGAGCATGTGTTTGTGAGTGATTGTGATGGTATGTTTGTGAGTGATTGTGAGTGTGTGTTTGTGAGTGATTGTGAGTGTGTGTTTGTGAGTGATTGTGAGTGTGTGTTTGTGCGTGATTGTGAGCATGTGTTTGTGAGTGATTGTGATGGTATGTTTATGAGTGATTGTGAGCGTGTGTTTGTGAGTGATTGTGAGCGTGTGTTTGTGAGTGATTGTGAGCGTGTGTTTGTGAGTAATTGTGAGCGTGTGTTTTTGCGTGATTGTGTGCATGTGTTTGTGAGTGTTTGTGTGCGTGTGTTTGTGAGTGACTGTGAGTGTGTGTTTGTGAGTGATTGTGAGCATGTGTTTGTGAGTGATTGTGATGGTATGTTTGTGAGTGATTGTGAGTGTGTGTTTGTGAGTGATTGTGAGCGTGTGTTTGTGAGTGATTGTGAGTGTGTGTTTGTGCGTGATTGTGAGCATGTGTTTGTGAGTGATTGTGATGGTATGTTTATGAGTGATTGTGAGCGTGTGTTTGTGAGTGATTGTGAGCGTGTGTTTGTGAGTGATTGTGAGCGTGTGTTTGTGTGATTGTGAGCGTGTGTTTGTGAGTAATTGTGAGCGTGTGTTTTTGCGTGATTGTGAGTGTGTGTTTGTGAGTGATTGTGAGCGTGTGTTTGTGAGTGATTGTGAGCGTGTGTTTGTGAGTGATTGTGAGCGTGTGTTTGTGAGTGATTATGAGCGTGTGTTTGTGAGTGATTGTGAGCGTGTGTTTGCGAGTGATTGTGAGCATGTGTTTGTGAGTGATTGTGAGTGTGTATTTGTGAGCGTGTTTTTGTGAGTGATTGTGGGCGTGTGTTTGTGAGTGATTGTGAGTGTGTGTTTGTGAGTGATTGTGAGCGTGTATTTGTGAGCGTGTGTTTGTGAGTGATTGTGGGCGTGTGTTTGTGAGTGATTGTGAGCGTGTGTTTGTGAGTGATTGTGAGCGTGAATGTGTGTGAGTAAACAAAATCTGAATTGGAAGCAATTTCTCTGTACTCTGTTGACTCGCTCTGTATTACTCACTCCCGGGACGTTCAGCCTGACCTATAGTTCCAATGTCAGCAGGTACTCCATTGAATTCAGGCTTGTCAAAGTGCATTGTTACAGATCAGACATTAACCCGGAATCTGATCGCTGCTTGTTCAGATGGATGTGAATGATTCCGTTGCACCTTCTGAAGAAAGAGCAGGGCACAAACCACCCTTCAACCAGCACCCCTGAGAAAACAAAATGATTGGTCATTTGGTTGCAATGTGGGATCGTGCTGTGCACAAACTGGTTGCTGCATTCACCTACAGACCAACTTCAAAAATATCTCATAGTTGATGAGGTGCTATGGAACTTCCTGAAGATATAGAAAGGCAAGGTTTCTCTTTCTTGAAGATTCAAGAAAAACAATAGGTTTCCTGCGCTCTTAGCGTATAACCTTGGGAATAGGCCAGCAGGGTGAGAGGAAGCACATTACAGCATCCATAATTTATCCAGATACTTGGCATAATGAAATATTAGCCAGCTTCACATTGGCTGACAGAATGTCTCAGGCTATATCTGTCTCAGTTCCCAGACTGTCCTTTGGCTGTTGGTCAGAGCAGTGATTCTGGCCTCTCGTTCATGCGAAAGTACAGAGGATAGAGCTTGGGTGGGTGCCCTGAGGCTTCAGATAGGGCAGGTTGCCCTTGGGTAAGAGTTCTTACCCAAGTGGTTAACACTGCTGCCTCACAGCGCCAGGGACCCAGGTTCAATTCTGGCCTTGGGTGGCTGTCTGTGTGGAGTCTGCACGTTCTCCCCGGGGGTTTCCTCTGGGTGCTCCGGGTTCCTCCCACGCTTCGAAGATGTGCGGGTTAGGTTGATTGGCCATGCTAAATTGCCCCTTAATGCCAGTGGGACGAGCAGGGTAAATACGTGGGGTTCTGGGGTTAGGGCCTGGGTGGGATTGGTGTCGGTGCAAGCTTGATGGGCTGAATGGCCTCCTTCTGCACTGTAGGGATTCTATGATTCTATGAAAGCAACAGAAAGGGGACGTGCCTTCACCAGAATTTTCAATTGAGATGCAACAACTAATAAAATTAAAATTATAAACATTTTTAAACAGCGGTTTCAGCCTGTAAGAGCTACAGACTGATGTAGAAATTTGTTCGAGGCTCCATTGTGGAAGCAGTGGGTTGCAGGTACAATTCCACCGCCTGAACTGTGAGGACCCAGGTGCTCCGATACTCGACCCCAGATGGTCCATTTCTAAACATACAAAAATAAGAGTATGAGAAATAGGAGCAGGAATGGGTCATTCAGGCCTGTTCCATGATTCAATGATAGATCTTGGCTGACATACCTCAACTCCCACAGAAGAATATGCTGATAGCGTTAGAGGAGGAGGGATTGGAGGGGGATCATTTGGAACCTCAACACTGGCACAGACCCGCTGGGTGACCTGTGTCTGTGCTGTGTTCTATATCATTTTATGTAAAAATTGATTTTCTATATTTTTATGATGACTCAACCATGGGTCTCATTAGAGAGGCCAATCTAAATCTCTGACATTTCGAGTCCAGGTAACCTTTAGTCAAAGCTAAAAGCATAGAAAGTGGGAGATAAAGAACAAAGAACAATACAGCACAGGAACAGGCCCTTCGGCCCTCCAAGCCCGCGCCGCTCCCTGGTCCAAACTAGACCATTCTTTTGTATCCCTCCATTCCCACTCCGTTCATGTGGCTATCTAGTTAAGTCTTAAACGTTCCCAGTATGTCCGCCTCCACCACCTTGCCCGGCAGCGCATTCCAGGCCCCCACCACCCTCTGTGTAAAATACGTCCATCTGATATCCGTGTTAAACCTCCCCCCCTTCACCTTGAACCTATGACCCCTCATGAACGTCACCACCGACCTGGGAAAAAGCTTCCCACCGTTCACCCTAACTATGCCTTTCATAATTTTATACACTTCTATTAGGTCACCCCCTCATCCTCCATCTTTCCAGTGAGAACAACCCCAGTTTACCCAATCTCTCCTCATAACTAAGCCCTTCCATAACAGGCAACATCCTGGTAAACCTCCTCTGCACTCTCTCTAAAGCCTCCACATCCTTCTGGTAGTGTGCCGACCAGAACTGGGCGCAGTGTTCCAAATGCGGCCGAACCAACGTTCTATACAACTGCAACATCAGACCCCAACTTTTATACTCTATGCCCCGTCCTATAAAGGCAAGCATGCCATATGCCTTATTCACTACCTTCTCCACCTGTGACGTCACCTTCAAGGATCTGTGGACTTGCACACCCAGGTCCCTCTGCGTATCTACATCCTTTATGGTTCTGCCATTTATCGTATAGCTCCCCCCTACGTTAGTTCTACCAAAATGCATCACTTTGCATTTATCTGGATTGAACTCCATCTGCCATTTCTTTGCCCAAATTTCCAGCCTATCTATATCCATCTGTAGCCTCTGACAATGTTCCTCACTATCTGCAAGTCCAGCCATTTTTGTGTCGTCCGCAAACTTACTGATCACCCCAGTTACACCTTCTTCCAGATCGTTTATATAAATCACAAACAGCAGAGGTCCCAATACAGAGCCCTGCGGAACACCACTAGTCATAGGCATCCAGCCGGAAAAAGACCCTTCCACTACCACCCTCTGTCTTCTGTGACCAAGCCAGTTCTCCACGCATCTAGCCACCTCTCCCTTTATCCCATGAGATCCAACCTTTTGCACCAACCTACCATGAGGGACTTTGTCAAACGCTTTACTAAAGTCCATATAGACGACATCCACGGCCCTTCCCTCGTCAACCATTCTAGTCACTTCTTCAAAAAACTCCACCAGGTTAGTGAGGCATGACCTCCCTCTCACAAAACCATGCTGACTATCGTTAATGAGTTTATTCCTTTCTAAATGCGCATACATCCTATCTCTAAGAATCCTCTCCAACAACATCCCTACCACGGACGTCAAGCTCACCGGCCTATAATTTCCCAGGTTATCCTTCCTACCCTTCTTAAATAACGGGACCACATTAGCTATCCTCCAATCCTCTGGGATCTCAACTGTGTCCAGTGATGAGACAAAGATTTGCGTCAGAGGCCCAGCGATTTCATCTCTCATCTCCCTGAGCAGCCTTGGATAGATTCCATCAGGCCCTGGGGATTTGTCAGTCTTTATATTCCCTAAAAAACCTAACACTTCCTCCCTTGTAATGGAGATTTTCTCTAAGGGGTCAACACTCCCCTCCGAGACACTCCCAGTCAACACATCCCTCTCCTTTGTGAAAACTGACGCAAAGTATTCATTTAGGATCTCCCCTACTTCTTTGGGCTCCAAGTATAATTCCCCACTTTTGTCCCTGAGAGGTCTTCATAGGTACGGGAATGAAAGATGAATCATAGCCAGGGACCCAGGTTCAATTCCGGCCTTGGGTCACTGTCTGTGTGGAGTCTGCACATTCTCCCCATGTCTGCGTGGGTTTCTTCTGTGTGCTCCGGTTTCCTCCCACACTCATGAGTCATAGAATGAAAGATGAGTCACGCTGCTCCCAACGTGGTCTCCTCTTTATCGGAGAGACCAAACGTAGACTGGGTGATCGCTTTGCTGAGCACCAATCAGGACCCTGACCTTCCCGTTGCTTTGCCATTTTAACCCACGATCCTGCTCCCATGCCCACATGTCTGTCCTTGGCCTGCTGCAATGTTCCAGTGAAGCTCAACGCAAACTGGAGGAACAGCATCTCATCTTCCGGCTCGGCACTTTACAGCCTTCCGGTCTCAACATCGAATTCAACAACTTCAGATGATTTGCTCTACCCCACCTCGACCCCTTTGTTTTCATTTTATTTAATTTTTAAATTTCTCTACCTTTTACTTCTTTATTGTCTTCCTTTATTTTTCTTTCCCCCTCATTCTTTCCTCCTATTTTATCCTCCTTTTCCTTCCCTTTTCTCCCCCTTTGCTTCCCCTTTCCCCTTTTTTCTCAATTTAACCTCTCTCCCACCCCCCCCCCCCCTCCCCCCACATCTTCATCTGTCTCAGCCTACCCTCTGATTTCAGCTTCTCTGCCATTTGGCCATTCTCACCTTCTATCCTCTCTATGGACTGCCATTAGCAGCCTTTCCCATTGTTTCTGAGGCCATGACTTATCTTTCATTCCCTCACCCTGCAGTATAAATATCTCCCACTTTCTATACCTTTTAGCTTTGACACAGGGTCACCTGGACTCGAAACATTAGCTCTTTTCTCTCCTTGCAGATGCTGCCTGACCTGTTGAGATTTTCCAGCATTTTCTCTTTGGGTTTCAGATTCCAGCATCCGCAGTAATTTGCTTTTATCCAATTTAAATCTCTCTCCAGCATGCTTCACTCGAATGCAACAGTGAGTCCCAGTTGATTTTAACCCCATCTGTGAGTTTATATACTGAGTGGGGTAATGGGTTTCAAACAATGTCAGAAACTCTTTGTTACAATTTTTAATACAATTGTCAACATTGTGGTTCCCTTAACTTTATTAGATTAGACACATGCAAACTTTGAATGGGCAGCGCTGCGCTCAGGATGCTGAGGTGATCAGTCCTGTTGTTCTTAGCTTCTATCTTCTTAGACGAGAACCAGGAATCTCCAGTCTCATTTGCCCGCCACTGGGAGAGAGGAGAATTTGACACTCAGCCAAAACTTCATTCAGTGCGATGGGACAGGAGAATCCCAGCCGCGGGCGAGGTCTGGGAATTCCAGCCTGTATGTTTCCTTACCATAAGCTTCTGCGCTGCCATAGTACAATGGCAGAATGTTTGATATTGGACTATGGGCAACTGGTATGTTTATCTTCATCAACCTTTTTTGATTTGTCACTTGGGCGGTCGCCTCACCTTCACTCATGCATCAAGCTTATTCAAGTCTTTTGCTTTATGAGCACTCTCTCTGTTTCTTTTTAATTCTTTCATGGGATGTAACTGGCAAGGCCATCATTTATTGTCTATTTCTAATTGTCTTTGAACTTGAATGGCTTGCTCAGCTATTTCAGAGGGCACTTAAGAGTCAACCACATTGCCGTGGGTCTGGAGTCACATGTAGGCCAGACCTACAGAGATGGAAACAGCGAGTTAATGTCTTGAGTCCATATGAATCTTCTACCGAGCACACCCTCACTCTTCAGAGTGAACAAGATGGGTTTTGCAACAGTCGATGATAGCTTCATGGTCACCATTACTGAGAATTTACTTATTTAAATAATTCAAATTCCATCAGCAGCCAGAGTGGGATTCAAACATATGTCTTCAGAGCTTTAGCCTGGACATCTGGATTAATAGTCCAGTGCTAATCTTGGCACATTTACGATTTCAATGGTTTGAACAGTTCTGGCTAAGCATAGTTAACAAGAAGTGAAGAGTGCATTGTACATTTCTGACGGCCCATACAGATCTTTTCAAGATAAATCAAATGATTGTCTCCAAATCCTTCACTTTGAACTGATGCCAGTGGGAATCCTCACTGTTGTCCCGATCAGGCTGACTGCCTTTGGATTAAGATCCCCAGTGAAATTTGTTCCATTTTTTGGGTATTGGTCTTTTTACTTAAGGCACGGGATTGAATTTATTTGGATGAAATGATCCTATCCTAACTCAGCATTCATTTTCTGTTCATCGGTCTTTAACCCTTTCACTTCTTTTCCAGGTAGATCGACGATACATCATTTCACAATCACATAGATCATCAAAGCCAGGGAAAGATTCTCTCCTCATCGAACAAGTCTTCAGCCCTCACCTCTACCCCAATTCCATGAAGTCCCATATGAAGAGCAATCCGCTGTACACAGACCTCCGACTGACTGAGGTTTTAGAGCAAAAACGGCCCCAGCCATCATGGACCATAGAGGAATACAATAGAAATACGAATGAGAAGGTAAAGTTAGCAGCTTTGGATATTCAGGTGAGGCCTGGTTTCGATATCTTCACTCTTTTGCAGTATATGCTGCTGTCATTTAATACTTTATGTTATTTTTACATCAGACTTGGGGAGAGGTTATCCTATAGCAGACTGGTAGACCTCAGTGAAAATGGGTCTAAACAGAGGAACATTGGAAACAGGAGGAGGCTGATTAGTTTCTCAGGCCTGATTTGCATTTTAGAACCTGGCCTCATTCTATATCCCTCAACATTCTTGCCCAACAAGTATCTATCAGACTCAGTTCAGACATTTTCAATTTCCAACCCCCGCACAGCCCCCCCCCCCTCCGCCCCCCCCACCCCCCCCCCCCCCCCGCCCCTCCTTTCCCCCCCCCCCCCCCCCCGCCCCGCCTCACCAGCTTTTGGTATTGTTATGTAAAGTCTAAAGTTATTAAGCAGTCCATGTAACCAACTAACAGCAAAACATGAATATTCATGCGGACAGTTGCTTAGCTGTTGGGATTTGACTTAAAAACACGCAGAGAAGGCTGTTGATTTTGAAATTAATGAACTCAAGGTTTCTATTCACTGCTAATGTGAGAGATTACTGATTGGAATAATCAACTTTTTTTATTACTAACCTTGGTTACGTCTAAGTGGAACTTTTTGAAATCATTGATTAGGCTTTGGATGCATCCTTGTGAAAAATCCTGGTGACCATATTTCAGGAAAGATATGGAGGCCTCAGAACAGGCAAAGAGGTGGTTTACCAGGATGTTACCAGTGCTAAAGAACCTCAGCTCTGAGGAGAGGTTGGAAAAGATAGTGCTGTTACTCTTGGAACAGAGAAGATTAAAAAGTGATCTAATAGAGATTTCCAAAATGGTGAGAGAATTTAATGGAGAAAAATAAATCCCCCTGATGAGTGTGTCAATACAGTAAGAGTTTTAACAACACCAGGTTAATGTCCAACAGGTTTATTTGGTAGCAAATGCCATTAGCTTTCGGAACGCTGCTCCTTCGTCAGATGGAGTGGAAATCTGCTCTCTAAACTGAGTGTGTCAATGACCAGAGGCGATAGATTCACAATCATTCAGCAAAGATTTAGAGGGGAGCTGAAGATAAATGCTTTTCTTCATAGAATCTGGAATGTTCTACCCAAGAACATGGTGGAAGCTGACTCCGCGGATAAACTTGACAAATCATTTGATCCTTCACGTCGGTACCGGCTTTTAGAAAGGGCAGAGGACCATGGGAACAGGAGTAGGCCATTCAGCCCTTCGAGCCTGCTCCTATATTCATGCGATCATGGCTGAACTTCAATGCCTTTTACACCCACTATCCCTCTAACTCTTTATGTTATTGTCTACCTTACACTTAATGGCAGAGCTTCCACAGCCCTCTAAGGTAGAGAATACAAAGGTTCACAACCCTCTGTGTAAAGAAATTTCTCCTCATCTGGCTTCTCCCTTATTTTGAAATTGTGACCTCTGATTCTAGACTCCCCAGCAAAGGGAAACATTTTACCTGCATCTATACTGTTTAAGTATTTTGGAGGTTTGAATGAGATCACCTCACATTCTTCAAAGTTCTGGAGAATACAGGCCCAGTTTGCTCAATTTCTTTTCATACGACAGTCCCACCATCCCCAGAACAAGTCTAATATGCAGGTGGACTGGGAAAATCAGATAGGTAGTGATCCCAAGAAAAGGAATTTGTGGAATGTCTAAGATGGTTTTTTGGAGCAGCTTATGACAGAGCCTACTAGGGAACAGGCAATTCTGGATTTGGTGACGTGTAATGAGGCAGACTTGATTAGGGATCTTAAGAACCCTTAGAGAGCAGTGACCACAATGTGATAGAATTGACCCTGCAGTTTGAGAGGGAGAAGCTGGAATCAAATGTAACGGTACTACAATTAAATAAAGGTAACTACAAAGACATGAGGGAAGAGCTGGTCAGAGTTGATTGGAAAGGCAGCCTAGCAGGGAAGACAGTGGAACAGCAATGACAGGAGTTTTTGGGGGTTATTCGGGAGGCACAGCAGAAATTCATCCCAAGGAGGAGGAAACTTGCTAAGGGGAGGACGAGGCATCCATGGCTGACGAGGGAAGTCAAGGGCAGCATAAAAGCAAAAGAGGAAGCATATAAAGTGCCGGTGACTAGTGGTGTGCCTCAGGGGTCAGTTCTGGGACCACAACTTTTCACAATATACATTAACAATTTGGAGGAAGGAACTGAAGGCACTGTTGCTAAGTGTGCAGATGATACAAAGATAAGTAGAAGGACAGGTAGTATTGAGGAAGCAGGGGGGCTGCAGAAGGACTTGGACAGGTTAGGAGAGTGGGCAAAGAAGTGGCAGATGGAATACAATGTGGAAAAGTGCGAGGTTATGCACTTTGGAACGAGGAATGGAGGCATAGACTATTATCTAAATGGGAAAATGCTTAGGAAATCAGAAACACAAAGGGACTTGGGAGTCCTTGCTCAAGATTCTCTTCAGGCTAATGTGTAGGTTCAGTCAGCAGTTAGGAAGGCAAATACAATGTTAGCATTCATGTCGAGAGGGCTAGAATACAAGAACGGGGATGTACCTCTGAGGCCGTATAAGGCTCTGGTCAGACCCCATTTGGAGTATTATGAACAGTTTTGGGCCCCATATCTAAGGAAGGATGTGCTGGCCTTGGAAAGGGCCCAGAGGAGGTTCACAAGAATGATCCCTGGAATGAAGAGCTTGTCGTATGAGGAACGATTGAGGACTCTGGGTCTGTACTCGTTGTAGTTTAGAAGGATGAAGGGGGATCTTATTGAAACTTACAGGATACTGCGAGGCCTGGATAGAGTGGACGTGGAGAGGATGTTTCCACTAGTAGGAAAAACCAGAACCAGAGAGCACAACCTCAGGCTAAAGGGACGATCGTTTAAAACAGAGATGAGGAGGAATTTCTTCAGCCAGAGAGTGGTGAATGTGTGGAATTCTTTGCCGCAGAAGGCTGTGGAGGCCAGGTCATTGAGACAGAGTCTTTAAGACAGAGACAGATAGGTTCTTGATTAATAAGGGGATCGGGGGTAATGGGGGAATGGCAGAAAAATGGGGATGAGAAAAATATCAGCCATGGGTGAATGGCAGAGCAGACTCGATGGGTCACATGGCCTACTTCTGCTGCTATGTCTTATGGTCTTATGATCTAACCTGCATGTTGCCCTTATGGACAAAGACACCCAGGTCCCTTTGTACATCTACACTTTCCAATTTCTTACCCTTTAGGATGGGAAAAGGCAGTTATGCTCAGCTTTTCTTCTGTATTTCTGTCAGATCCTTACCCTTAATTACATTTAAAACTCACTTGTCATGAACTTTACTGTTGTCACCTGGGAGAAAACCCTTTGACTGGACAAATGCAATGTTCACTTTCTTGTGACAAAAGTAGCACGTTGTCTCCTTGCACTGAATCTGTCCTCTGAACCTTCATTTCTATGAACCCGCCCACAAAGGGCTTTTAGCTTGTCATCATTTCTCAGCATGGCCTGACCTCTGCTCATCATTAACCTTCCTCTCAATCTGGTTTCGCTGGAAAGTTCCAAAGTGAGACCTGTTACTAACACCTTCAGAGTAACCCCATAATTGTCTCCCACTATCAAAGCTTCCCTTATTTAACAGACCTTGTGGTCTTCCGGGTGTGTCTTTAATCATTAAGAGACTCTATTTCTGAATTCCTCAACCAACATCACCTCCCTAAGGTTATGGAAGTTCTGTTCCACCTTCATCGACCTAACCACCTATCAACATCTTTACCCAGGCAAACTTTACACAGGTCTGGTCCATTCTCTGTCCCACATTTCTAACTGACTGCCTATTGGCCTCTGGCACCAACTGATAAGTGTTGAGTATAACAGTCATCACCTCCTCATAACCTCATGAATGCTCTGCTGAAAGAGTCGATTACACTTCCAATGCCAAAACACTTTGTGGGAGCATGACCCACCATTCTTTTAGCCAATTTACATTTGTGGTAGTTTTCTTGAATGATATGAAGGACATCACTACTTCCCTCCTCAATAAATTTAGGTGCTAAGCAAAAATTCTTCATCCAATCAAAATTAAGGGAAGTTCTCTCTGGATCAACCTCACTTCTCTTCATCAACTCAAGTTCAGCAAAATCAGAACTCGTTCTCCATTTCCAATTTCTTCATCTCTCTCTGTCTCTCTTCTTCTCATTCTTTATCTCTTTCCTCTCTTGCTCAGTTCTCTCTTTCTAAGTCAACCTTTTTCAGTTCTGTTTCGATTACAGTTCTGGCTTGCTGCGCTCGATCACTAATGGAAATGATCCTTTCTTCCTCGGGCCTCAGCTGCCTAGCCAATTCTTCCATCATCCTGTCACTCTTGGTTTCTGATCTTACATTAATCCCCGTGTTCTCTGCTGCAACCTCTAAACTGTCTTTATTCAATTCTTTCACATCTATTAGAATCAGATCCTCTCTTTTAACAAAGCCTCATGGGTACAATGTCGATTTACCAATGCAGTAGAGCAAAAGCAAAAGTTCAATCTTGTTTGTTTAAGTGCTGGAAAGTTCCAGTGAACCTGTTTCTATGTTCAATCCCGGATTTGAGCTCCCAATTTGGTTTTGATTTCCGTGGGGGAACCGCAAACTAAAATGATCAAATTTAGGTTAATAGGTTAATAATTAAGAAACTGCCAATGATTTCACTTCTTGTAACATTTTCTTTAAAACACATCAGAACCAATACAAATGAAACATGGATTAACAGGCAAATGGTATTTTCAATAAAAAGGTACATTTCCCGAGAAATAGTCAATACAACAAAGATGGCCGGGATTCTCCCAAAAAATGAAGTGCCCAATGGGAGGGAAAATGGGAGATTTTCCCACCCGTTTTTTTGGGCACACTCAGTTTAATGAATCTCTGATACTCTGCGCATCACAGAGTGTCTAGGAGAGATTTATGCTGGAAACGGGGCCAAGGCCTCATCCCACCTGAGGAGCTGGCAGCATCGTGCTGACTGGGTCATTGCGCATGCACTGACCTGTTAGTGGGGAGATTGGCGCACGCACAACCCCCCCCCATCCCCCCCCCATCCCCCCTTCCCCCCCCCCCCCACCCATCCCCCCTCCCCTCCCGCTGGCCTCCTGATCGCTGAACTTACGATATCTTCCTAGGCCCCCTTCTCCCCGATCGATGGGCTCCCCCTCCCCTCCCAATCGCTGGCCTACTAGATCCCCACACTCCCCCTGGGCCAGCCCCAATCTCCCCCTTCCCGCCATGGCCAACCCCGACCTCGCCCCAGCAGCTCTGATCTTCCCCTCCACTTTTGACAACACCGCCCAGTGGGCAATGCCAGTGTGCCCCTTGGGCAGTGCCAGGGTGCCAGGCTGGTGGTAGAGGGGTGCAGCCTGAAACAGATAGAGGCACTGAATAATAAAGGATTACATTTATCCTGAGCTTTCTTGAGCTCTGCAGATCTCAGCCAATGTGACTTTCAGATTTTCTCAGTGGCTGATTTCATTGGTCAGTTTGATGAAACACTTTCATCAGTTTCCCTCCTGAATTTGAATGGAAAGACGGAGTTCTATGATCTCACCAAACTGCTACATTTCCCGGTTGAGTGTTATTTCCAAAAATGGATTCAATTAATCTGGCACTGGAGATAACTAACCATGAAAGTGAATGGATTGCTGTAAAACCCAGCCGGCAAGGCCAAAACATAGTCTGGACTGCCAAGCAGCAGTAAAGTGTGGAACAAGGTGTGGAACAAGGTGTATCCTCGTATCCTGTTCTGAAACACAGTAACTGCTGACAGAGTTTATTTTGAGAGTCTTGCCATGAGTCAGCAGTCAATGAATGTTCATTAATCATGGCCAAACGTGAGGGAAATACAAGCAGCAACTGTGTAAAGAGAATACTTTACATCCATTGAAGGATGATAGAATTCGATTCACTGTTGTAATGTAGAAAGCTTGGCAGCTAACTTGTGCAAAGCAAGACCCAACAATTAGCAGTGAGATGGATGAACAGAGAATCTGACATTGTTTGAGGGTTAAAAGGACACTTCCTTTTTGAATAGTCCCATTGGATTCTTTGAATACTTGAGAGGCATTATCTGAGTATCATTAATAAAAACAAAAAATACTGGGAATACTCAGCAATTGTGGGGAGGAGAAAAGGGTGAAACATAGAATAGACTCCTACAGTGCAGAAGGAGACCATTCAGCCCATCAAGTCTGCACCAACTCTCTGATAGAGTATTTTACCCAGGCCCTCTCCCCGCCCTATCCTTGCAACCCCACACGTTCACCATGGCTAATCCCCCATATCTACACATCTTGGGACACTAAGGGGCAATTTGCATGGTCAATCCATCTTAACCGCATACCTTTGGACCATGCGAGGAAATTACAGCACCCAGAGGAAACCCACGCAGACGCGGGAAGAAGGTGCAAACTCCACACAGACAGTCATCCAAGGCTGGAATTGAACCCGGATCCCTTGCGCTGTGAGGCAGCAATGTTAGCCACTGTGCCACCTTGCTGCCCTGCTTTAAGTTGATGGTCCTTTGTTCTTATGAAGAGTCTGCTGCTACAAGATGCCATTGAAATTGGCCTCATTGTGCCTGAGCTGAGGTTGTACGTGTAATTGATGAGAAGGATAAAATGGCTAAGCTTGGTCTCCCAGGATCCTTAACTCCAGACTCCTTTCTCTTCCGGGTCAACCTGAGACATATGATAGTGCAACATTGCGTGAGCTGTTTCTGAAACAGGTCTGAGGCAGTGGGAGATAGAACTGGTTAGTGGTCAGCTAAACATTGATGAAATGGAGCTCCTGGCCCGCTGTGCCACTGCATTCCCCTGAAGGGGAAGACGGAGCCTTGGTTTAAATTCCTATCTGAGAGACAACACCTCTGACAGTGCAGCATTCCTCAGGACTGTATTGAAGTGTCATCCTAGATTAGGGGCGGCACGGTAGCACAGTGGTTAGCACTGCTGCTTCACAGCTCCAGGGTCCCGGGTTCGATTCCCGGCTCGGGTCACTGTCTGTGTGGAGTTTGCACATTCTCCTCGTGTCTGCGCGGGTTTCCTCCGGGTGCTCCGGTTTCCTCCCACAGTCCAAAGATGTGCAGGTTAGGTTTATTGGCCAGGTTAAAAATTGCCCCTTAGAGTCCTGAGATGCGTAGGTTAACGGGATTAGCGGGTAAATATGTGGGGGTAGGGCCTGGGTGGAATTGTGGTCGGTGCAGACTCGATGGGCCGAATGGCCTCCTTCTGCACTGTAGGGTTTCTATGATTTCTATGATTAGAGCTGAATCTATGGAATGGGGTTTGAAATGATGACCATCTGAGTTGGAAGTGAGTGATACCACTGAGCCACTGTGGGTACCTCCACATAACAGACTATCGGGCAGGAATTTACAGCCTCACTCGTCCTGAAACCGTAAAATCCCACCCGAGGTCAACGGACCTTTTAATTTTCTGCTCCTCATCCGCTCCAATTCCTGTGGCGGGTGGGATGGTAAAATTCCAATCATTGTGATGGCCCCATAACATGTTCACATTTCAATGTTCCATTTACAATGTACAGAGTTGTCGGAACATAATAGCAGGAGTAGGCCATTAGACCATAAGACATAGGAGCAGAATGAGGCCACTCGACCCATCGAGTCTGCTCCGCCATTCAATCATGGCTGATAATCAAGAACTTATCTATCTCTGCCTTAAGGACGCTCAATGACACTCAGCCCTTTGAAGCTGCTCCACCAGCCAATAAGATCATGGTTGATCTGCTGTGGGCTCAACATTCCCTTAATCCTTGTCTATCAAAAATCTGAGCCTGGAATAAATTCAATGAACCAGCCTCCACTGCTCTCTGAGGAAGAAAATTCCACAGACTAATGACTCTCTGAGAGAAAAGGAATTCTTCTCATCTCTGTCTTAAGTTGTAGATCTCATTCTTAAACTGTGACCCCTAGTTTTAGAATCAGCTGAAACATCCGATTGGTATCTACCCAATCAAGTTCCCTCAGGATCTTATATGTTTTAATAAGATCATCTCTCATTCTTCTAATTGGCAATGGGTATGAGCCCAGTCTGTTGAACCCTTCTTCATAAGATAAAACCTCTAATCCAGGAACTAGTTGAGTGACCCTTCTCTGAACTGCGTCTATCATATCCTTTTTTCAAATAACGAGACCAAAACTATACACAGGAAGGAGATGTTGGCATCGTGGTAATGTCATTGGATTGGTAATCCAGAGGCCCAGGGTAATGCTCTGGGGACACAGCAACTGGTGAAATTTCAATTTAATTAATATACCTGGAATACAAAACTAGGCTCAGTAATGGTGACCATGAAACTATCATTGATTCTCGTAAAGAGCCATCTGGTTTACTGGTGTCCTTTAGGGAAGGAAATCTGCCATCCTTACCTGGTCTGGCCTACATGTAACTCCAGACACACAGCACTGCGGTTGACTCTCAACTGACTTCTGAAATCTTCCATTCAAAGGCAGTCAGGGATGGGCAATAAATACTGGCTTTGCCGCGATGCCCACATCCCATGAAAGAATAAATGTATTCCAAATGTGGTGTCATCAAGGCCCCATACAGCTGCAGTAAAACTTCCTCACTTTTATATTCCATTCCTCTTGCGGTAAATGACAGCATTCCATTTGCCTTCCTGATCACTTGCTCTAGCTGCATACAAATATTTGGTGAGTCATGTACCAAGATAACCAGTTCCCTCTGTACCACTGAGTTTTGCAATCTTTCTCCAGTTAAATAGTGAACTGTTTTTCTATTCTTTCTGACAAAAGTGGATAAAATTACATTTTCCCACATGATACTCCAATGGTCAATTTTTTGCCCACTCATTTAAGCTGCCTGTATTCCTTTGCAGGCTCTTTATCTCCTCCTGAAAAGTTACTTTCCAACCTATCTTGGTGTCATCGGCAAATTTAACAACCATGCATTCGATCCCTTCATCTAAATCATTGATCTACATTGTAAATAGTTGAGATCCCAGCACTGATCCCTCTGGCACTCCACGAGTTACAGCTTGCCAACCCAAAAATGATCCATTTATTCCTACTCTCTGCTTCCTGTTAGTAATGATGTTGTGGAGATGCCGGCGTTGGACTGGGGTAAACACAATAAGAAGTCTCACAACACCAGGTTAAAGTCCAGCAGGTTTATTTGGTAGCAAATACCATAAGCTTTCCTGTTAGTAAGCCAGTTCTTTATCCAGGCTGATAGGTTACCCACTACAATATATGCTCTTAACTTGTGTTGTAACCTTTAATGCAGCACCTTATCAAATGCCTTTTTGAAATCCAAGTGTAAAATATCTACAGGTTCCCCTTTATCCATCTTTCTTGCTACTTCCTCAAGGAAAATTCTAGTTAAATACAATTTCCTTTTCACAAACCTATGCTGTCTCTGCCTGAGCACATTATAATTTTCTATGCATCCTGCTATAACCTCCTTAATAATGGAGTCTAACAATTTCCCTATGTTAGACCAACTGGCTTGTATTTCATGCTTTCTGTCTCCGTTCTTTTGTGAATAAAGGTGTTATATTAGCTATTGTCGAATCCACAGAGAGCTTTGCAGAATCTAAAAGAATTTTGGAAAATTTAAGCAATGTATCCATTATTTCTGCAGTCATTTATTTTAAGATCTAAGGATGCACACCATCTAGCCCTCAGGACTTGTCAGTCTTTTAGGTCAAATAGTTTTTCCAGCAGATTTCCCGTGGTGATGGTGACTGTTTTCAGTTGCTTTCTCCCTTTCACCTTATGATTTTTAAGTATTTTCAGGTATCTCTCTAAGGGGGTGATCTTACCAAAACAATTTTAAGTGCTGAATGGGCACGGAAATAGGAGAGTTTCAGATCCGTTTTTTTGGGCAAGTTTAAAAATGAAATCTTATGCCACACTGTGCAAACAATAATCTGCAATCTGTTTCCTGCCAGTAGGGGGAGGGGGTGGGGCCTACACTCGCCCGAAAGCTGACAACTGACAGTAGAGGGTGCAATCACATGTGCGCAGATCTCTCTGTTCTGTGCAACAACACAGAGAGATCTATCCATTACCTCCCTCCCTGGATATTGCCCACCTACCCCCTGCAAAGACTCACCTTCCTGGCCAATCGCCTCCCCCCCCCCACCCTCCTGATATTGTCCCCCACCCATCCCGGGCGATCGCACCCCCCCTCCCCCCGGTTTGATAGCCAGTTGTAGAGTGCACAGCTTCCGCCACCACACTGCTGATTGGCTCCAGCACCTATTGTTTCAGAAATTGTCCTGCGTTTGCATTATGACTCATTCTCCGGGCTGCCTTTTCCAACCTGATTCATCCAATCTAAATTTAGATTAAAGAACTAAGTCATACTAAAGAATGCCAGAGTGTTATTTCCAGTGAGAAAACTGGTGCGCTTCTCTCCAAAGAAACCGGTCGGTTTTCTCTCCAGATCTTACAACACGCTGGCAAAAAAAATCAACGGGCGTGTTTCATGCTGTCATACAGGAAGACGGGGCCTCAACATGCCGGCAAAATCCGGCTGCACAGAGATCGGGGTGCCATCTTTAAAGGGTGCCCCAATCATAACTTAAGTAAACCACCCCTGCAGCCCAGCATAGAGGTCTCAGGAGCTCCCCTCCCCACTCCCCATCAAAGTTGGCATTTCCCTATCTCCTGAATCATTGGCTGCCTCCCCTGCCTTGATCATCGGACTCTTCCTCCCCCACCAATCATCAGCCCCTTTCCTCACCACCCCACCAATCATTATCCCCTTCCCACTTCCCGCCCACTATCCTCCTCCCCACAATCTGATCTGGCACCCACATCCACCGCTCCTCCACCCAACGGCCATCACCGACATCCCCAGCTTCTCCATCCTCTCCCAGTAACCATCACATCTCAATGAGTACCCCCCACACCTCACCCCACCCACACGAGGCTCCCACTGGAGCCTGTTCATTGGCACAGGTTGACACTGCCAGTTTGACATGGTGCCAAGGGGCAGTGCCAGGGAAAATTGTCAGGCCATTGTTTGACCCTATTCCTTGCCCCTGGGGGCTATATCTTTTATTTCAACAACTCACTCCATATCCCTTGTAAATGCTGTGATTAGCACAGCACTGCAATGGAGCTGAGTGGCACCAGGAAGATGAATTAAGGTGATTTATTTCTTGGTTAATCACTCAGGGAGAAATGGATAATGTTACGTTTTCCCCCTCTTTCTTAGTGGGGATATTCTAATATTCGGAGTCCGTACTTTTATGGGTCAGGTTAGAAACTCTAAAGTGCTTTATTAAGACCACCCGAACCATAAGTTGTTTACATTGAATTTGGCTAGGATGAGCATGATGTGTTTCACTTCAGGTATGATTCAACAACCCACTACGGAGCTTTTATCAAACAAAGTTTATTTAAGAATATAGTTAACATGTATAGAAAGAAAATTAGCAATACCTTTTATCAACTACAAACAGAAAAAACAGAAAGAAAACAACCACAATAATGTATTAACCCTTAATTGAATATTAAAGCTATTCCAACAAACCAAAACCTTTCATAGACAAATCTCTTTTCACAGGTTTAACACCTCATAGATTAAATCTCACTTGACTGGAATTGAGTCTTTTCGAAGCCTGCACTTTCCTTCTGGATGGCAAAACATTGCCCTGAGATAACCAGCAGAATTTCCAAATAGAACAGGGGGACAGAGAGAGAGACTTCAGCTTCTTTTTGCTTGATGCCCCTGTTAAAACTAAAAACTGAACTGCAGCCTCAAAACTCTCAAAACTAAAACCTTAAACTCACTGGAAAGAAAATAACTGTCCAAAAACACATGACCTTTTATCCTAACAAAGCAGAATCATAAAACTAATCCCAGAGTAAACATAAACAACCCCATTTAAACTATTTAAGTAGCAATAAAATGACTCATTGTAGTCAAGCTGGCAATAATGACATCATTGAAGCTGTGAGCTAAGAAACCATGTTAAAAAATACTTTCTTAAAGGGACACTAACGTCACAGTACATATGGATAGCTGGTGAAAGAGGAGTAACGTCAGGGGCACATTAAAACAGTAACCTACAGAGTCCAAGGCTCCAGCTCAATACAGAATCCTTAAAGGCTGCGAAGACTTGGAAGATTTTACATTTTCAAGACTGAGATTGATGGCATAGATCATCTATGATATAATTGAGTGAAAGAATTGGCTCAAAGGCTCCAATGGCCCCTTCCTTGTTCCTATGTTTCCCTGGTCAAACTCATCATAACACAAAAAAAATGAGTGTTGATTGAAGTTCAGTATTTTGTGATACGATTAATGCACCTCACTACATTTTTGTGTGTGAATGGTTAAAGTCCAACAGGTCTATTTGGTAGCACGAGCTTCCGGAGCGTTGCCCCTTCATCAGGTGAGTGCCCCTTCATCAGTGAGCACTCACCTGATGAAGGGGCAATGCTCCAAAAGCTCGTGCTATCAAATAAACCTGTTGGACTTTAACCTGGTGTTGTGAGACTACTTACTGTGCTTACCCCAGTCTAATGTCAGCATCTCCACATCGTGTTTGAATGGATAAGGAGGTGAAGTGAGTGAGCAAGGAAAGGATTGCTCTGAGGAGTTGGAGGATTCTTAGCATGATGTGGATACAAGAATACCACTCCATCTCCATCTGACGAAGGAGCTCTGCTCCGAAAGCTTATGGTATTTGCTACCAAATAAACCTGTTGGACTTTAACCTGGTGTTGTGAGACTTCTTACTGTGCGGATTCCTAGCACCCAGGGCTGCAAGAATTCTTAATCCAGTTCTGAATAAAATTTTTAGCAAGTGTAGCTGACAGAATCTAGCTGTAATTTACCTCAGGACTGGCCAGCTATCGGAATGTCATTATTTTATTTTGCTTTCTTTTTCCCCTCGCCCTGAGAATTGGTTCCTGATGGGGTGGTGTTACCAGAGTTGCACAAGTAATGATTATTCACCCATAAACATTGAGAATGAGTGTTGGCAAAGCCCTTCTACACCACAGCCCTGACCACCACGGCGCTTTCTAACCTCCTCAAGCTGATCTCCACTTTCCAGTCAAGGTTCATCCATTATCCAGAGGCACTCAGAATTTGATGATATAACTAGTTCCAGAGCACCCTCAAATCCAACTATAATCATTCCCATCTGATTTTCTTCAGAGAAAGACGGGCTAGGAAATTTTGAGGAATTTATCCCCAGTCGAGCTGTATGTCTTATTTTTTGGCCTTCCATTTCCTTCATTGTGATCACCCTATCTTGTACACCCCTATTCAATCTCTCCTTGACAACTCGACAACTTCCTTGATGAGTCCACTGAGAATCATTTGTGCCTCACATTTACCAGACTGATATCTTCCTGAGAACAATCCATAGAATCCCTCCAATACAGAAGGAGGCCATTCGGTGCATCAAGTCTGTACCGACCACAATCCCACCCAGACCCCATTCCCGTAACCCCACGCATTTATCCTCTAATCCCCCTGACACTAAGAGGCAATTTAGCATGGCCATTCAACCTAACCCGCAAATCTTTGGACTGTGGGAGGAAACCGGAGCACCTGGAGGAAACCCACGCAGACACGGGCAGAACGTGCAAACTCCACACAGACAGTGACCCAAGGCCAGATTCGAACCTGGGTCCCTGTTGCTATGAGGCAGCAGTGCTAACCACTATGCCACCGTGCTGCCCAATGGCAGAATCTTTGACAGAATTTTTCAGTCAGAATCAAAGATTCTCACAGGGCAGAAGCCACTGCCCTACTGGCGCATGCAATGTCTGAATGACGCGTTGGTCTCACTTTCCAGCTTTCTCCGCTTAACTCTGCAGATTCGTCCTCTTCGAGTACGTGTCTAATTGCCTCTTGAATGTTTCTATGGAATCTGCTTCAACCCTTTCAGATATTGCGTTCCAGATTCTAATGGCCCTCATCTCTCCTTCTTTCCACTTCTAATTGCTTTGCGTTTCATTTAAATCTCTGGCCTCTGGTTACTAACAAACATGATGTGGAGAAAACATTCCAGAGGAAGCACTTCATTGCTATTAATCCATTAGGATGTGTTTTTGTTAAACTGGTGACGAATGACCATAAGACATAAGAGCAGATGTAGGCCATTCGGCCCATTGAATCTGCTCCACTATTCAATGAGATCATGACTGGTCTGAAATGATAGTCTTCACTCCACTTTCCTGCCCCATCCCCCAACCCTTGATTTGCTGACTGAATAAAAATCTATCTGTCTCAGCCTTGGACATAGTTAATGATCCAGCCTCTACAGCCCTCTATGGTAAAGAATTCCATAGATTCACCACCCTCTTGCGTAAGGCCAGGGAAAAACAACAGTGAAAGAAAATGAAGCAATTGGTGATAGGTTGTGTGGAAGAGACTGAGTAACAATCCTGAGGGACTAATAGCCAATGTTGTTCCTTTGTTTAAGAAGGGTAGCAAGAATAATCGAGGTAATTACAGGCCGGTGAGCCTTACATCAGTGGTAGGGAAATTATTCGTGAGGATTCTTCGAGACAGGATTTATTCCCACTTGGAAATAAGTGGACGTATTAGTGAGAGGCCATATGGTTTTGTGAAGGGGAGGTCGTGTCTCACAAACTTGATCGAGTTTTTCGAGGAAGTGACGAAGATGATTGATGAGGGTAGGGCAGTGATGTTGTCTACATGGACTTCAGTAAGACCTTTGACAAGGTCCCTCATGGCAGACTGGTGCAGAAGGTGAAGTCGCATGGGATCAGAGGTGAGCTGGCAAGGTGGATACAAAACTGGCTCAGTCAAAGAAGACAGAGGGTAGCAGTAGAAGCGTGCGTTTCTGAATGGAGGGCTGTGACAAGTGGTGTTCCTCAGGGATCAGTGCTGGGACCTTTGCTGTTTGTAATATATATATATATATAAACTCCAACGAGTACAGATCCAATCTGTTTAATCTCTCCTCATAAGCTACACCCCTCATCTCCGGTATCAACCTGGTGAACCTTCTCTGCACTCCCTCCAAGGCTAATATATCCTTTCGCAAATAAGGGGACCAAAACTGCACACAGTACTCCAGTTGCGGCCTCACCAGTGCCTTGTACAGTTGCAGCAAGACCTCCCTGCTTTTATATTCTATCCCCCTCGCGATAAAGGCCAACATTCCATTTGCCTTCTTGATCACCTGCTGCACCTGCAGACTGAGTTTTTGCGATTCGTGCACAAGGACTCCCAGGTCCCTCTGCACAGTCGCACGATGTAATTTTTCTCCATTTAAATAATATTCCAATTTACTATTATTTCTTCCAAAGTGGATAACCTCACATTTGCTAACGTTATATTCCATCTGCCAGATCCTCGCCCACTCGCTCAGCCTATCCAAATCTCTCTGCAGACTTTCCGCGTCCTCCACGCAATTCGCTTTCCCACTCACCTTCGTGTCATCAGCAAACTTGGATACCCTAGATTCAGTCCCCTCCTCCAGATCATCTATGTAAATGGTAAACAATTGTGGCCCCAGCACCGATCCCTGCGGCACGCCACTGGTCACCAACTGCCAACCAGAAAAGCACCCATTTATCCAAACTCTCTGCTTCCTGTTAGATAGCCAATCCCCAATCCACGCCAACACCTTACCCCTAACTCCGTGTACCCCAATCTTCTGCAGCAACCTTTTGTGAGGCACCTTATCGAACGCCTTCTGGAAATCTAAAAACACCACATCCACCGGTTCCCCTCTGTCAACCGCACTAGTGACATCTTCATAAAAGTCCAGTAGATTCGTCAAACACGACTTTCCCTTCATGAATCCATGACTTTCCCTTCATGAATCCATGAGAGTGGTGGGTGCCTGGAACTTGTTGCCGGGGGAGGTAGTGGAAGCGGATACGGTAAGTGACTTTTAAGGGGCATCTTGACAAGTACATGACTGAGATGGGAATAGAGGGATATGGTCCCAGGAAACGTAGGGGGCTTTAGTTAAGTCGGGCAGCATGGTCAGTGCAGGCTTGGAGGGCCGAAGGGTCTGTTCCTGTGCTGTAATTTTCTTTGTTCTTTGTTCTTCTTTGACTAATGCTCCTTGCTTTACGCAATCAGGTACAGCTGATAGCAAGATGATTTTCTGTTTCATTTCAGAACCAAGAATCGTTAAATCCAAATAACTTAGAATACTGGATGGAAGATATTTACACTCCGGGATATGATTCCTTACTGAAACGAAAAGAGGCCGAATTCAGGAGGGCAAAGATCTGTAAGATGGCTGCCTTAATTGTAGCAGCAGTCTGCACTGTGGTTTTGGTTATTGTCGTCCCAATTTGCACTATGAAATCTTAATCCTTTTATAATTCTTGTATCAAAGAATCTGAATAAATATCCAAAGTCTCAGATCAATATGTGCATTTGGGGCTGGTGTCTCTCGCTGTCTTAACCTTAGATGTGTTGTATAAGTGGGTTTACAGGATCAGACACCAGGCTGTCTAGTCTTCACTGGTGCACAACAAGTTTAAATATTTGCATAATCTTCCTCTGTGCACTGTTTTAAAATAGTCGTTTGAAACAACCGGAGCCGTGACTTGATCAAACAGTGTACAATGGAGCTGCGTTCTAATGAGTTATCGGTGAGCTAGCCATCAAAATGTTCGCGCTATCTTAAAATTAACTTGCAAAGAAAACAACACATTCTATTGGAAAAATAACAGTTGAACAATAACTGCACGGGAGCAGCGTTTGAGTGTCAGTTATGTTTTTACATCAAATTTAATTCAGAATAAACTGAAGACACTTTTACTTGTTTCAGGAGCATTAGGAATTAAACCACCCTCCTCTGTCTGCCTGAGCTTTTCTCTCATTATTTTTCCTTCAACTTTTCTCATTTCCTCTGAATAAAGTGAGTTGCTATGGGTGCCCTCATGGGTCCTAGTTATGACTGTCTTGTTGTGGGGTTTGCGGAACATTCCTTGTTCCAACCCCACTCAAGCCCTTCCCCCAGCTCCTTTTCCTGTATCGATGCTCTCGCCTGGAACTGGAAAACTTCGCCAGCTTGGTTTCCAAAATCTACCCTTCTCTTACATTCACAGGGTCCATCTGCAGCACTCCCCTTCCCTTCCTCAACTGCTCTCTCTCCATTTCTGGGGATAGATTGTCTACCAATATTTGTTACAAGCCCACCGACTCCTGCAGCTACCTCGACTACTGCTCCTCACACTCTACCTCCTGAAAGCACTCTGTTCCATTCTCCTAGTTTCTCCATCTCCGTATCTATTCTGCACAACACTGCTTCTGATATGTCTTCCAACAGTGATTCTCACCCACTGTGGTTAATCGGGCCCTCAACTGTGCCGAACCATTTCCCTCACCCTTCCCCTCCCCCTCAGAACCATAATAGGGTTCCCCGTGTCCTCACTTTCTATCCCACCAGCCTCCACATTCAATGGATTCAACTCTCGCATGATGCCACCAAACATATCTTCCCCTCTCAGGGGTGGAGACTGGATCATTAGAAGTATTTTTAAAGTGGAGGTGGATAAATATTTGATCGAGGAATAGAGGGCTTTGGGGAAATGGCACAGAAAAGGACCTGAGGCAGACATAGATCAGCCCTGATCGTATTGAATGGAGGGGCAGGCTTGAAAGGCCTGGTGGCCTCCTTCTGCTTCTATTTTTGTGTTCCTATGTTCTCTCTTCCCCTTTCAGTGTTCTGAAGGGACCATTCCCTCTGGGACACATTGGTCCACTCCTCAATCATCCCCAACACCGTGGCACCTTCTCATGTAATCACAGGAAATGTAACACCTGCCCTTTATCTCCCCTCTCCCCAGGGTCAAAGCCCCAGACACTGATGGGGGGCACAGTAGCACAGTGGTTAGCACTGCTGTCTCACAGCACCAGGGATCTGGGTTCGATTCCCGACTTGGGTCACTGTCTGTGTGGAGTTTGCATGTTCTCCCCGTGTCTGCGAGGGTTTCCTCCAGGTGCTCCAGTTTCCTCCCACAGTCCAAAGATGTGCAGGTTAGGTGGATTGGCCAGGTTAAATTGCCCCTTAGTGTCCCAAGATGTGTAGATTAGGTGCATAAGCGATGGTAAATGTGTGGGGTTATGGGGATAGGGTGGGGGATAGGGCCTGTTACTCTGTCAGAGAGTCAGTGCAGACCTAATGGGCCAAATGGCCTCTTCTGAACTGTAAGAATTTTATGATTCTATGACTCCTTCCAAGTGAAGCAGTGAATTTATGGACTTTATTCAATTCAGTATACTTATTCTCTCATTATGGTCTCCTATACAGTGGGGAGGCCAAAGCCAGATTGGGTGGCCTCTTTACAGAACACCTCCACTCAGTCTGCAAGCATGACCCGAACCTTGCTGCTGCTGAGTTACCACCTTGCTCCCAGACTGACACTCGCACTCTCACTGTCCTCAGCCAGCCCTGCAATGAAGCTGGGAGCGGGAGGAACTACACCTTCCTGTTCAGCACCTTACAGCCTTGTGGATTCAACACTGAGTTCAACAACTTTAGCCCTGAACTCTGTCCTTGTTTTGATTCTGTTTTTATTTGCTATGATGGTCTGAAACTTGTTTTTCATCTTTTGCTTTCAGACAGAGCTACTCATTATCCTATCGTTCACAGACTTTCAATAAATGCCTTATTTCTTTATTACAACCATTACCATTCCCTTTGCTTTTAGATCCATGACATCCTTGTCATTTAATCTCTTCCACCCTCCAACCTATCCCTGACTTTGCCTTTTGCTCTTCCCCTCCCCACTTCCAACAGCATTTAGCCACAGATGTGATAATGTTCCATTTAATCACAACTTGCTGGGTGATTTGTGACACACTCCACTGTCAGAGTTACAGACCCAAGAAATTCCAATCTGACTGTGAGCCTTCCCATTAAATAGAACATAGAACAGTACAGCACAGTACAAGCCCTTCGGCCCTCGATGTTGTGCCGAGCTTTGTCCGAAACCAAGATCAAGCTATCCCACTCCCTATCATTCTGGTGTGCTCCATGTGCCTATCCAATAACCACTTCAAAGTTCCTAAAGTGTCCGACTCCACTATCACAGCAGGCAGTCCATTCCACACCCCAACCACTCTCTGAGTAAAGAACCTACCTCGGACATCCCTCCTATATCTCCCACCATGAACCTTATAGTTATGCCCCCTAGTAACAGCTACATTCGCCCAAGGAAATAGTCTCTGAACGTCCACTCTATCTATCCCCCTCTTCATCTTATAAACCTCTATTAAGTCGCCTCTCATCCTCCTCCACTCTAAAGTGAAAAGCCCTAGCTCCCTCAACCTTTCCTCATAAGACCTACCCTCCAAACCAGGCAGCATCCCAGTAAATCTCCTCTGCACTCTCTCCAATGCTTCCACATCCTTCTTATAGTGAGGTGACCAGAACTGCACACAATATTCCAAATGTGGTCTCACCAAGGCCCTGTACAGTTGTAGCATAACCCCACGGCTCTTAAACTCAAACCCCCTGTTAATAAACGCTAACACACTGTAGCCTTCTTCACGTCTCTATCCACTTGAGTGGCAACCTTCAGAGATCTGTGGATATGAACCCCAAGATCTCTCTGTTCCTCCACATTCCTCAGAATCCTGCCGTTGACCCTGTAATCCGCATTCAAATTTGTCCTACCAAAATGAACCACCTCGCACTTATCAGTGTTAAACTCCATCTGCCATTTTTCGGCCCAGCTCTGCATCCTATCAATGTCTCTTTGCAGCCTACAACAGCCCTCCACCTCATCCACTACTCCACCATTCTTGGTGTCATCAGCAAATTTACTGACCCACCCTCCAAGTCATTGATAAAAATCACAAATAGCAGAGGACCCAGCACTGATCCCTGTGGTACACCGCTGGTAACTGGTCTCCAGTCTGAAAATTTTCCATCCACCACCACCCTCTGTCTTCTATGAGATAGCTAGTTACTTATCCAATCAGCCAAATTTCCCTCTATCCCACACCTCCTTACTTTCTTCATGAGCCGACCATGGGGCACCTTATCAAATGCCTTACTAAAATCCATGTATACGACATCAACTGCTCTATCTTCATTATTATCTCACCAAATTGCTGGATTTACATTCTGAATGAAGCTTACCGCAGCCATTTCAGGCCTTTCATTTCATAATGTCTCTGTTAATTACACGGTTAATGGTCCTGACATGAATAGGCCCTGGGAGGGATTGTTGTTGGTGCAGACTTGGTGGGCTGAATGGCCTCATTCTGCACTGTGATGTTTCTATGATTGCTCTGATTCTTTGATTAATGTTTAATTTTAATGAGGTTTTGGTCCGTCCTGTCAGCGGTGAAAATTATTTTACACAGTGGCACAGAACAAGCCATATTGCTTCAACTGTCCCTTATACATCGCTGATATTCAGATTCACTGATGTCAAGAGCGTGAATTTGCTCGTGTGATGAATTAGAACACAATTCATATCTTATTATTTTGATGTCACAGATTACTGGAAGTGTGAGTTGGTAGCGGAACTTTGAGGGTAACAGGAAAATGAAAACCTTGTGATCGTCAGCTGTAAAGTTTTGCCTCCACAACCAATAAAAGTTAAGCATAGAAAAGAGGAGGTGATTGAGCTCGAGTCAAATCAGTTAGAGAGAGAAAAAAAGGAATTAAAAATTGGATTAAGAGAGAGAAAAGAGACTATAAAGTACAGTTTAATGAAAAACAATTAACATTGAACAAGCTCGAGGGATGATGTACTAACCTCAGGAACGAAAATCCATAGTTCTGATTATTCCTGTTCGGGGCCTCCAAGATTCAATTTCATGTCAGGACCATTAACCGCATAATTAACCGAGACATTATGAAATGAAAGGCCTGCAATGGCTGCGGTAAGCTTCATCCAGAATGTAAATCCAGCAATTTGGTGAGAAAGTGGGAAGGCTCACAGTCAGATTGGAATTTCTTGGGTCTGCAACTCTGACAGTGGAGTGTGTCACAAATCAGCCAGCAAGTTGTGATGAAACGGAACATTATCACTTATGTGGCTCAAATTGGTAATATTGGTGTGGAATTATAGGATCACAGTACATTAATTGCACAGAAAGAGGCCAGTCTGCCCATTGTGTCAGCACCATCTGAAAACTGGGCCACCCAGTCTAATCCCACTCCTGCATTTGGTCTGTGGCTCTGCAGGCTACTGTAATTCAGGTGCATATCCAGATACTTTTTAAAGGGTTTTGCCTCTGTTACTCTTTCAGGCAGTGAGTTCCAGATCCTCACAAACTACTAGGTGAAAAAATATTTCTTCACCTCCCCTCTCAACCTCCTATCAATCTCTTTAAGTCTACGCCCCCTCGTCATTGACCACTCCACTGAGGGAACCAGGCTCTTCCCCATCCTTTCTATCCAGGCACCTCACAATCTTGTCCATCTCAGTCAAATCTCTCTCAGTCTCCTCTATCCCTGGAGAATGTTCCTAGCCTATCCAACCTTTCCTCATGGCTGCAATTTTCCAGTCCTGGTTTCCTCCCACACTCCAAATATGTGCGGGTTAGGTGGATTGGCCATGCTAAATTGCCCCTTACTATGAGGATTAGAAAGGGGATATGTGGGGTTATGGGAATAGGGCCTGAGTGGGATTGTGGTCGGTGCAAATCTGATGGGCCAAATGGCCTTCCTCTGCACTGTAGGGATTCTATGATTCTATGAAACATTAGCACTGTTCTCTCTCTACAGAGGCTGTCAGACCTGTTGAGATTTTCCAGCATTTTCTGTTCTTTATTCAGATTCTAGCATCCGCAGTAATTTGCTTTTTTCCAACTATTTCTGGCCTGTTACGCAATATCGCCCAAGTCCAATTTTTATCCTGAAGTATCAGCTGAGTAGAATGAGAAATATTTTGAAGGGATGAACAGAACAAGCCCCTTTTTTCCATTGTTTACTCAATGGTCTGAATACCCAAAACCCTTCTTCCCACCAGAGTTCCTTTCAGTGATCCAGCTTGGCAACACAAGTGAATCCAGCTGGAGATTTATCCCACTGTTCATGAACGCTTCCTGCAATGGTCCTGTAAAGGCAACCCATCACCTTTCTGCTCCATCCCTCCATGCTGAGATCAGGGAGGGATTACTTTACAAATTCTGTGTTTGATCAGAAAGTGATGAGGAGACTAGCCAGGCCTCTGGAGCTTACTGTGAGTGTGGTGCATGGGAATGGAGGAATATAGCAACAGGCAACATTGGAATTGTTAGATGAAAGCAAAAGCCTATTTAGTTCACCTTTCACCATTCTGGCAGTGTCATGCTACAATGGTAATGAAGTTGTTGACTAATCCTAATGAGCAATCTCTATTAATAATCTATAACTGACCCAGAGAATGGGGGTTGGCTCTTAACTGCCCTCTGAAATGCTCGAGCAAGCCAAGGCCAATTAGGTGTGGGTAACAAATGCTGACCACATGCCATGAGAGGACTTTAAAAAAATTGACAGGAGAAACCATTGAATCAAATTCACCCTTTCCCTCCCAGACTCCTCACTCACCACATGACATGTTTCAAAACCCTCTTGGGCTGTATCCCAAGATTCTTTAAAGAAATCTGATCTAATTCACGTTTGAATGAATTGGTATGAAGCGGTTAAAGGTTCCCTGTCATCAGCAGGTCTTCACATAATTACTCCCATAATATGTGCAAACTCGAGAAGACTGCATACGTTGCGATTATTGAACAGTGGCTGCTAATATTCCTGCAAATGTGTTCATCATAATTATGTGTTCAGGTCTTGCAATCCCACCTGTGAAAACTGTGACCTATTATAAATGAACTGAACAATTTTGTATCTAATCACAGAATAAATACAACTGAATGTAAACATCTCTTTGAGTGTTGGTGTGTATTAAAATTATTCACAAATTTGTGTAATCAATTGCTGACTGCTTCGTAATCCCTCGGGTATCTCTGTGCAAAACACCAGAGTAATAAGTGACAGGTCCACAAAAGCAACAAAATTGCCTGTCAAAGAATTCAAAGGAAATTGCATTTCACCCGTCATCTCGTTCCATTTTTCATAAGAAAAAATAAATTGAAGGTACGCTGAAATATTAATATGATATTCCAATTCAATCTTGTAAGCTGCCAGCAAAAATTCAAATACTCTGAAAAAAAATTAACAACACTTTTCCCCAAATAAATATTTGCTGAACAGAGTCATTAATAGTTTGCAGCAATTTTCTAACTATCTAAGGAATGAATTCCTGCTTGATGGTGGTTTGGGTTGGAGGCAGCTCCATAATATCACAGCAGGAGGTGAGGTTTGCAGAGATTCCACTGTCCATTAGGACTAAATGATTGTTGAATTGACCTCATGAGCTGCCTTAACTGCAATGCAAGTAACGCAATGAAATTATTCATCCTTGAGGATTTGAGGAGAATTTACTATCGGGAAGAACAAAGTACCAGACTCTGAAATATCAATCACCCATGTTTCTGTCTCAGGTGTACAGAGAGTGAAGGCGATACCTTTTGTGTTAAAAATCCCAACAGCTGGATTGGAAGTGAATAGTAGTGTAGGGCTGCCAATTATGACTGGGCGCATTCATAAAGATCTCCTCAAACAGCCTCTGTCAGTCAAGCAGCCTCTCTCTCCAGCTTGAAAAGTTTTAGTGAATAAATAAATGCCCAAAAAATAAGAGACGTACGTTTATACAGAAGCTTTCACAACCACAGCATGACCAAAAGCACCTTACAGCCTGTCGTCATTGTTTTAATGTAGGAAATGTGGCAGCCAATTTGCACACAGCAATCTCCCCACAAAGAGCAATAATGGCCAGAGGATCTCATTGAATCATTGAAACTCTACAGTACAGAAAGAGGCCATTTGGCCCATTGAGTCTGCACCAGCCACAATCCCACCCAGGCCCTACCCCCATATCCCTACAGATTTACCCACTAATCCCTCTAATTTACGCATCTCAGGACACTAAGGACAATTTTTAGCATGGCCAATCAACCTAACCCGCACATCTTTGGACTGTGGGAGGAAACCGGAGCACCCGGAGGAAACCCACGCAGACACGAGGAGAATGTGCAAACTCCACACAGACAGTGACCCAAGCCGGGAATCGAACCCAGGTCCCTGGAGCTGTGAAGCAGCAGTGCTAACCACTGTGCTACCATGCCGCCCATGTTGTAATGATGTTGATTGAGGGATAAATGTTGGTAAGGGCACCATGTAGAATTCCCCTGATCTGAATGCCCTGTGGTCTTCAAGCTGTCAGAGTCTTGGTTTGATGCTGTAAAAAGTCTTCGGAGGCAGAATTCTCTTCACCAAATCCCTTTATTAACAAACTCTAACAGCAGTACACAGAGTGCTAGCAGTTAGCAGTCTACCTCCGGGAGTGTCAGAGGAACTGACACTTCCAGTTAAATACAAGCAAAGACTCCCTGATTGGCCCATCAATTGGATCCTTAACCAGGGAGTTCATCCTCCGATAGGCCAACCTCAGTGACCTGACTGAGGTCATTACAGATGCCTCCTCCCGAAAGACAACGAGTTGGGCTTTCCATCCTCTTCACTGTGTGTTTTATGGCGATGGAGGCAGCCCACCATTGATCAGCTGTGGAAACTTCTGGACCCGCCACTGTCAACAGAGTTTCCCATTGTTCACAACCTCCCCTGAACAGGAACTGAGGGCAGGGGTTTGCCATCGGCGGGACAAGACGATCCAGCCAGAGGGACTGGCTGGAAAACCCCGCCCAACACTTTCAGCATTCCTTCTTCCCAGAAAGTGATGACATTTCCTTGTTCTAGTCCATGGACTGGGGGTTTGAACATTTGACCTTCTTGGCTCAGAGGCTAGTGAGCTACCCATTGGCCAGGGTTGGCACTACTTTTTCATTCAAATTTGCATTCTCCTGTGTTTTAACTCAGGTGTTGCTACTAGCAGTATTCAGGAAAATAATCTTCCCTTCCTGGGGCACGCTGGATAGTTCTGGGGAACTGCCATGGTGTTAATGGCCCACCGTATCTGCCCTAGAATCCCTGCATTTCGGTGATGCAATCCAATTGTTATCTGGTTGTCTGACATTGATCCCAGTTCAGATCAGGAACAACCCACCCGATTTGTGCACATTCCTCCGACCACAGAAAGCATCCCTGTGACCCAGGAATCTGCACCATTCCTCCAGCTATGCATTCAACTGCACATTCATACTGCTCATATTCTCAATAGGATATGGCACTATGCGTAATTAAAAACATTATCACTGTCAAATGACAGAGATAAGAGGGAACTGAAACCCCTGTTCCCTTCCCTTTAACGTCTGCAATCAATTTGTCTTTGAATAGGAAGATGGATATGTTTCCTAAACGCTGAGTCAATTTGAATAACCAGCAGCAAACATTTCATTGGTTTAAGTAAAGAGGGTTATTTATTCACATGTCCATTTGAAAATCTAAATAAGCCACTTTCTCTCACACACACTCACGTGCACACAAACACACACACACACACATAGAATCATAGATCATAGAAACCCTACAGTGCAGAAGGAGGCCATTCGGCCCATCAAGTCTGCACCGACCACAATCCCACCCAGGCCCTACCCCCACATATTTACCTGCTAATCCCTCTAACCTACGCATCTCAGGACTCTAAGGGGCAATTTTTAACCTGGCCAATCAACCTAACCCACACATCTTTGGACACTTCCACACACACTCCCACACACGCACACATTCCCACACACGTACACACTCACATGCACACACACACACACACACT